>NC_140137.1:8988541-10188541 GCF_964035555.1 Netta rufina
TCAGATCTTCTGAAATTGTCCTTCAACAAAATGCTTTGGATGATGCAGAATAACAGTTCTCTGTTTCTTGCCCCGATCTCCAAGTGTGCTCTTCTACCTCCGTATTCCAAAGCACCCAAAAGGCATACTCACAAAAGGGGAAGTATAACATGCTTCATACTGCATCATGGCTTTCCAAAACATTCTACTGGTAAAAAATATTGTACACTTTCAAGGGGCATAGAACACACTTAATCTTTTACACTTGTTCTATTAACAACCCTCTGTGAGAAATAGCAAGACACCAACAGCATGGTGTCAATAGCATCACCCACTACACTAAGCAACATCACAAATGGAGAGAAGACTTCAGAGCTGAACCCTGCCACAGAAAGCATCTTTCACAAAAACACCAGGAGAAAAGTGTCCAGGTGCTAAATCTACACAAGAGGAAAATTAACTTCACCATCTCATTACAGACAATACCCCAAAATAGTACCAGGCATACATGGCCACAAGTAGAATAAGTTAAACAGGCACCAACAGTGTTCACCTGCCCCCCATCCCATTTCTAACAGTGTGTGTGAAGGTGCAAGGCACCAATGTCATAGTATCATCAGCATCTGACAGTACAATGACTTTCCAGCATCATGCATGAAGTGAAGATGTCACATCTGACCCCCTCGACAACATCTTAACCAAAAAAAAAACACGACAAAAAACAAATTCATCAGCAAGTGTTCAGGTGTTCCAACAACACCAGAGGTTTCCAGAAGAGCCCTGTCCCGACAGCAGGAGCAGGGCTCCGAGCACAACAGCTGTTGGCAGGACCCGTGCTGGGCCCCAGACTCATGTCCTACTGCTGTTCGCACTAGCAGCTCGAGCATCTGACAAACACCGAGATGCCGTGGACCCGGGGGCTGCACCCGGCTGCCACAACCGATTAAGAGGGGGCGGCCAGGAAATGGGGTGGAGAAGGAAAGGGAGGAGAAGATGGCAAGATTAAAGAGCAAGGACACAGGCAATGAAGAGGGAGAAGATGACGGGGAGGAAGAGGGCAAGATTCACCTCTGCCAGATGACACACTTTCCCCTCCCAACACAATGCTCACTCCAAATTTCACACACCCTTCCCAGCAATGACAGATTTGAAACCTGCAAAACCCTGCCAATGGCCCCATATGCACAGGGACCATCTTGCAGATACACTGGAAGAACATCAAAATAGGCCAGTGTGCCTCCTTCAAAAAGAGATGGAATGACAGCTAACGTCAATGGGTATTGACTTCATTCTGAGAGATGACAACCCTGTTGGGGAAGGACTGAGATACAAACATCATGGCATCGGTGTCAGACGATACAACAGCTTTGCAGCATCCTGCATGGATAGAGGACTTCACAGCATCACTTATCTGAAAACATGAGGCCAAGACTGTTCTGCTTTTCCAGCTACACAAGGTGTTTCCTCAATGGCCCTGAAGAAAACACAGCACAACAACAGTAGTTCTGGCATTCAGCTACTTAAAGGGCTTTCAATAGTGCCTGCTGCAAAGTAACCACCAGACCAACTCTTCCTGGACTGAAGTCCTTCAAATGTCTCAAACAGAAATGTTACACACCAGTAACCAACAGGATTGGCAGAGACCATGTTGTGACGAAAATACTTGTAAAATTACTTCCACATCCACATTGTATTAATGACCATCCTGCCATGAAATGCCATCAGAAAACAAAACAGAAGACCTGGTAAAGAAATAAAATAAAAAAACAAGGGGCAACCTACCGTGCCTGAGGAGTACGGGGAGAGCGAAGGTCCCTTCTCGGCAGAACCGTTTTCTGCCGCGGGGCCGGGCGGCGGCGGGCAGTTGGGGCTGAAAACCATCAGGTCGCTCTTGCCCGCGCCGTCCGCCACGCACAGGCTCCGGCTCTGGCGCTGCGAGTACGACCAGCTGCCCACCTCGCTGGCGCACACCAGCGTCGCCGGCCCGGGCCCCGCCAGCACGGCCGCCCGCGGCGCCCAGCGCGACGCCCCGTACAGCACCACCGCCAGCAGGAACAGGCTCGACACCGCGCAGATGGCCACCACCAGCCACACGTTCGTCGCCGCCGCCGCCGCCGCCGCCGCCGCGCCGCCCTCCGCGCCCGCCGCCGGCCGCAGCCCCGCCCCCGACGACGACGCCCCCGCCCCCGCCGCCGCCGCCGCCGCCGACAGCGCCGCCTCGGCGCCCTCCACCAGCGACACGCTCAGCGTGGCCGTGGCCGAGCGCGACGGCTCCCCGTGGTCCCGCACCACGATCAGCAGCCTCTGCCGCGGGCCGTCCGCCTCCTCCAGCGCCCGCGCCGTGCTCACCTCGCCGCTGTACAGCCCCACGCGGAACGGGCCCTTGCCCCGCGGCTCCCACAGCTCGTAGCGCAGCCACGCGTTGTAGCCCGAGTCCGCGTCCACCGCGCGGACCTTCGCCACCACCTGCCCCGCCGGCGCCCCCCACGCCGCCCACGCCCACAGCGACCCCGGCGCCGACGCCGACGCCGACGCCTCGCCCGCAGCCCAGGGCCCCGGCCCGCCGCCGGCAGGCGGGAGCAGCGCCGGCGCGTTGTCGTTCTCGTCCACCACGAACAGCTGCACCGTGGCGTTGCCGCACAGCGGCGGCTCGCCCGCGTCCACCGCACGCACCTCGAACTGCAGCACCTGCAGCTCCTCGTAGTCCAGGGGCCGCAGCGCCCACAGCCGCCCGCTCTCCGCGTCCACCGACACGTAGCTCGACGCCGGACGCCACCCCGACCCCGCGCCCGACCCCGCGCCCGACCCCGCGCCCGACCCCGCGCCGCCCTCCGCCACCGAGTAGCTCACGCGCCCGTTGCCCGCCTCGTCCGGGTCCCGCGCCCACAGCCGCGCCAGCTCCGCGCCCGCCGCGTTGTTCTCCCGCGCCAGCACCGTGTACACGGCCTGCGCGAACGCCGGCGCGTTGTCGTTCACGTCCGACACCGGCACCCGCAGCCCGCGGCTGGCGCGCAGCGGCGGCGCCCCGCCGTCCTCCGCCCGCACCTCCACCTCGTACTCCGACACCCGCTCCCGGTCCAGCGCCTCCCGCAGCACCAGCGAGTACGAGCCCGCGAACGTCGCCACCAGCCCGAACGGCGCCGGCGGCCACACCGCGCAGCGCACCCGCCCGTTCGCCCCCGAGTCCCGGTCCGACACGCTCAGCAGCGCCACCACCGTCCCCACCGACGCGTCCTCGGGCACCGGCACCGACAGCGACGTCACCCACACCTCGGGCGCGTTGTCGTTCACGTCCAGCACCTCCACCACCACCTTGCAGTGACCCGACAGCGGGGGTGTCCCTTTGTCTTGCGCCTTCACGTGTAGCTCATATAAAGACACTGTCTCAAAATCCATCGAACCCGTTAGTCGAATTTCTCCGCTCTTTGCATCGATGCTAAAAATGCCAGAGGCAGTCGAAGGATTAGAGTTAGAAATCTGGTACATCAGTTCCTGATTCATTCCTTCGTCTGGGTCGGTGGCACCCACTCGCGCCACAAGTGTCCCTTCTGAGGCGTCTTCAGACAAACGCGCGTTGTACACGGACTGGTTGAATTGGGGCGCGTTGTCGTTCACATCCAGCACCGACACCAACAGCTCCGCCGTGCCCGTCAAAGCCGGCCTGCCCCCATCAATCGCCGTCAGCACCAGACGGTGCTCGGGCATCGACTCGCGGTCCAAACCTTTCCTCAATACAAGAAAAAGGGATTTAGTGCGCGAGTCGCTATTTTCTTCCTCTATTCCGAAGTGCTCGCTGGGGCTGAGGGTATAGGAGAGCTGTGCGTTGGCTCCAATATCCGCATCCGACGCGCCCTCCAGCGGGAAACGGGAACCGAGAGGCGAGTTTTCCGATAAATTGAGGTTCACCATAGCGGCGGGGAAGATCGGGGCATTGTCGTTGATGTCGGTGACCTCCACCTCCACGTGGAAGACGCGCAGCGGCCGCTCCAGCAGCACCTCCAGGCGCAGGGCGCAGGGCGCGCTCTTCCCGCACAGCTCCTCCCGGTCCAGCCGCGAGCTCACCACCAGCGCCCCGCTCGCCCCGCTCACCTCCACGCTCGCCCGCCGGCCCTGCGCCACCAGCCGCAGCCGCCGCGCCTCCGCCTCGCCCGCCTCCAGGCCCAGGTCCTGCGCCAGCCGCCCCACCACCGTGCCGCCCTTGGCTTCCTCCGGCACCGAGTAGCGCACCTGCCCGCCGCCCAGCGCCCAGGCCGCCTGCAGCACCAGCACCCGCACCACAGGCCCCCACCTCAGCCGTGCTTGTCCGCAAACGCCCATTGCTGTCACCAATGTCCTCTTCTCTCTACCATGTAGGCACTGATGTGTATATTTATAGTTTCTGGCTTCACTCGGTATTAGGATCCTCTCGCAATGGCTGCGCGTCCTCTTCCTTGCAGCTCTTTCTGTCATCTGCGTTATTTCTCACGGGTACCGGAAGGTGTTCCCCTCATCCTCCCCCTTTTTCATCATGCGTTTATTATGTCAGAGCGGCATCATGTGGCAGTCTGTAGGTATTGCCTCTTACCGTGCTCTGCATATCGCCCTTAATTAGCTCCGGTTTTGCCATTTTCCATTCCACGCACTTCTGTTTGAGGTTGTTGCCGAGTACTCACCTGCAACGCTTTTCACTGTACTAATTCAGGAAAAGTGCATATAGTTTTCTTTACAATGTGACGCTAACTAATCATTCACAGTTCTTTTCCAAGTGACACTATCATGCCATGAAATGTGCTGAATGTATTTGACAGCTCCCAAAATCACCGTGATCGGTGTTCCTGTTAGAAACCTTGAGGTCTAAATGAAGTGTTTCTGAAAACATGCTCTATTTAATGCCGTTCTATTCATACTTTACAACCAAATAAATCTAAACCTCTCTTGTAGACAAAACACCCGGAAGCGGATTCTCAGACTGATCGAGTAACTCTTACAAGGACTGTGAGCAGGGGGCGAAGTCGAAACAGGGAAACAGATCCCCTTCTTCTACTCGCGGTCGCTGGGTCCTCTCCACGGCTTCCTTCAGTGGAAACTGTGAGGTTCTGCGACAGCTCCTTCCCGGGGGAGATTCCTCGTTTCCTGCCCGCTCTGCTGACAGTGCAGGGTCGTAGTAACCTTGCTGTGAAACGCTCAAAGGAAAGGAGACACGAGGTGAGAGCAAACTCTCACAAGCGCCAGTTCCAAACCTCTCGGAGTGGGGGCCATAGGAGGGCGGAAGGGAGAGGAGACAAGCACATTACGCGTGGATGCTGCAGTCCCTTGGGAGAAAGCGGAAGAGTCGTGTTACCGGCGAGATCCTTCCTTCAGACGAGACAGGGCTGAGATTTTCTGCTTTTAAGGGTATCTTCGCCGTTCGTGCTCGCCGTCTTCTGCAGGCACGCCGGCGGGGCGGGATGCTGCCGCTGGCGGCTCAGTGTCACCCCTCGGTACCCACTCCCAGTCCCCGGCAAAGCCCGGTGCGCTGCACTGAGAGGATTCTTGACCACCCTCTGAAGCTCCAGGGCAAAGCCCACCACCTGCCTACATAGCTCTTCTCTGCCCAACTTTGCATCCGCCGTCACCTGCCTCGCGCACCGGCAGCAGCCGCGCTAAAGCCGGGGGCAAGACGCTGCCTTATTCCTGCAGATCCCGCACACAGAACTTGGTTCAGGAGCACTGACCACGGCTGTGCCTGCTGACCTCTCTGCTCTCCGGCTTCTCGCAGACGCATGCGGAAATCCACCGCTGAAGGTAGTCAGGCTTTCTAGGAACAGCAATCATGTCTCGAGTCCAGATCCGTATCCAGTCCTTGATGCCCGCTGTATTTGGTTTATGCCGTCTTGCCTTTATTCGGTTGAAACTCAAAAGGCAAAAGATGAATGCTTCTTCCTCCTGCGTCTTAGCACCTTTACTGTTTTTTTTTGTTTTGTTTTGTTTTGTTTTGTTGTTGTTGTTTTTTAATCCCTGCCCACGACAGACTCATCGCCCCGAGGAAGCCACTCAGAGACACCACGTTTCCTATCCCAAATCCTTCCACATGGAGCACAGTGGATTTTCAGCCCCCGAAGAAGAAGTCTTTCCCTTCGGCGCTGCTCCCCAGCGGAGCAGCCCAGGGAGAACGGTAACCGTGACCTCTGGCAGACACTACCGCAGCCGGGACTGCGACTCCCTAAACCCATGGACACGTTTCTGCCACACCCAGAATGTAACACAGCACGTTTTTTCCTTTTTTTCCATTCTTCAAGTTTAGGTATTTTCTGCGGCTCACTCTGTTACTACCGCAGACGGAAACAAAATCTATCCCGTTCAGTGTAAATGTGTTTTGTTGACTTTTCCAGGCGAAGGCAGATGGTTACTCTGTTATCAAACAGAGGAATTCCACGAGTAAGAATGTACAAGGCACGATTTTGCAAAATTAATCCAGAGACACGTTCCCGACTGCTGAAATTCCTGGAAAATAAGATCTAAATGTAGAGTTGGTCTTTGGTTTGTTTGTTTCAGTTTCGTGTAGTAAAAGGAAGTAAGGGTTTAGGTGGAGATCAGCATCTTGACTCGTGCAAAGAAAGAGATGCTGGGACAGATTGTCTATCAACAAAGCCATCGAGATCATTCCACGTGAATCCAGGACGAGATGTGTTTAAGCGGGATATATGTATTTTTTCTTGCTTACCCGCTTGCCAAATTCATCCACTTACCTGGAATAAGTAGATAGCCTCTGGACAAATAGTTTCCTGCCATATTCATAGGGATGAGTATATAATACCGTTGTTGGCAAAAACAGCACTGGTTTACTTTCAAGTATCTTAGAGCTGTGCTAAGGTCTAAAAGACTGCTTTAAAAAACGTAGTAGCATGTTTTAATCGGTAAGACAATTGCTAAAGAGAAAACATGCATTACTACCAAGAACAGAAGACACAGTGTCCCTCCTCCTGTGTTATGAGTAGTTGTCTGCATCATTTCTATATAATTTCGATATCCACCAAGCAGCTCGAATAAATGGTCCCACGATGCCGGAGATCTGAGCTTTGCTAGGGATAAAGATGTTTCTGGAAGCAAAGAAACAAACTATCCAAGATAACCTACAAGTTGGAAGAGATTCGTGCTTACTCAAATCCAGCCCACGTGGGATTCTCACTTTCTGATTAAATCCAGCTTCTGCAGAGGGTAAGGCAAATCCTCAAGCACTGTAGCATTGCTTTGCATTGTAAACACAGATGCACAACTAACTTGCATTTTACAACACCTGTATCTGTAATGTGAAGCCACCAAGTTCATAGGGAGAAACTGAGAAGATTCTGCAAAAAAAAAGCACTCGAGCTGGTGGAGTTTCTATTGTCTAACAGCTTAGTTTCCCTCTTCCGACTCTGCTGAGTCTCAGAATGTGCGCTGTGCCACGGACTGAGCATCAGGGGAGGAGTGTTGCTCGCCCTGAGGACCCGACGGCTGACTGAGGGCTTGGGCGTTGCTCTCCGAGCCTCCTGCATTAGACAGAAGGGGCGACTGCCTCGCTAAAGGGGTGTGAAATAACCAGGAGTCTCGGCCTCCCAAGCTCAGTTTATCCATCATCAGAGATCACGGAGTGAGCGCTGGATTTTTAGAAGAGCAAGTACAGCCCAACGGCAGGGATTTGGAGCAGCTCAGACTGGCTGGGAGGTTCGCCTCTGCCTGTCCTTTAGTCAGTGGAGACGGACAGACTTTTCCAGGGAGATTTGGAGAGCCCTATGGCGGCCCTCACTGAACTCAAAGCGTGACTTTAATTACGCTCTGAGGCAAGAGATGAAGAATTGGAGGAGGGAGAAAAGCCGCAGCTCCGGCAGTCGGTGCTGTGACCCAGGACTTTTTCCATCACCGAGACGGAAAGGGCCGAGCAGCAGCTCCGGACCAGCCGGCACAGGGTGACTGTCCCCATCGACGGGGATCCGGGACGAAGAGCCTGTTGCCTCCTGAACCAGTAAACAAAGACATTTTTGATTTCCGTGTGTATGTCAACTGGTGAGGGTCTGTGTCGGTTGGAAGTGATGTTGATCTGTATAAAATGTTAGGATTCCAAACATGAGCTAATTAGCCTCGTGGTTCGGTCTGGAAAACGATGTGGAGCAGTCAAGTAGCACTGAAGAAAGCGCTCACAGCCGCATCCCGCGGAGCGGGTCCCTCACGCCTCTTTGACACAGCCTGGAGGCTCGAGCACGGCCCAGAAAAGCTATTGTCTATTCTATTGTCTAACAGCGACACCGACACCGCCGCGCGGGACACGACACCCCCGCCACTCGCGGGACACGCCACGGCCACGGCCACGGCCACGGCGCCGACACCGACACCCACCCCAGCACAGCCCGAGACAACAGCGACAACCAAAAAGCCGAAAGCCCCGCTGCGCCGCGCTCCACACGCCGCTCCCCGCACACAGACCGGCTCTTCCCAGCCCTTGCTTGCTTCCTTTCACGTCTCTCTCCTCCTTTGTTTCCTCTCCATTCTCTCTCTCGCTTGCTTTTTTTGCTTGCCTAATTTCTTCCGAATGTCTTCTTTCCTACTTTCACTACTATCCATCTTTCACTTCTTTCCTCCTTTTGTCTTTGATTCTTTGCTTCCTTCCTTTCCGTATTTTCCAAAATTGCCTTCCTTTCATTTCTTTCTTGCTTCCTTTCCTTCCTTCTATTTCTCCTTCCTCCTTTGTTTCTCTTCCATTTTCAGTCTTGGTTGCTTCTTGTTTGCCTGCATTCTTCTTGACTTCTTCCGTCGTGCTTTCTCTCAGATTCTTTCTTCATTTGTACTCTACCTCTCTTCCAGTTCCTTCTTTCATCCTTTCAGTGCCTTCTTTCCTTTTCTCTTACTTCTTTTGAAGCTGGCGAGGGGTCTGGAGAACAAGTCCTACGGGGAGTGGCTAAGGAAGCTGGTTTTTTTCAGTCTGGAGAAAAGGAGGCTCCGGGGCAACCTTATCACTCTTTATAAGTACATTGAAGGAGGCTGTAGAGAGGTGGGGGTTGGTCTAGTTTCCCACGTGCCTGGTGACAGGACAATGGGGAATGGGCTAATGTTGCACCAGGGGTGTTTTAAGTTGGATATTAGAACTTCTTTACTGAGAGTGTTGTGAGGAATTGGAACGGGCTGCCCAGGGAAGTGGTGGAGTCACCATCCCTGGAGGTCTTTAAGAGACGTTTAGATGTTGAGCTTAGTGATATGGTTAAGTGGAGAACTTGTTAGTGCTAGGTCAGAGGTTGGACTCAATGATCTTGAGGTCTCTTCCAACCTAGACAATTCTGTGATTCTTCCATCCATCCTACATTTTCTTTATTCTTCCTTTCCTTCATTCCTCCTGCCTATCTGCTTCTCCTCCTCTCCTCTTTACTTTGCCTTTTCTTCTTCCTCCTCTTCATTTTTTCCTTCCTTTATCAAAATGCTTTCCAAATGCCTGCACCACTCTTCCAATCAAGCTCAGACATGCTCTGAGGCAAGACCTCTTCTTCCTCTTCCTCACCACCTTCGGTTGAGTCCTGTACTGTGTCCCTCAGAACTCACTCAGAATCCCTTCCATTCAGCTTTGTACACTCATGAGTACTTTGTAGCACTCATGACAACGATTACTCTTCCAGAGAAATCACTCTCCTCCTCTCGATGATCTGCTGCACACCAGAGGACCTGGACGCGTGCTGCAAACAAGGCTCCTAGACCTCCACACTGCTCAGGTGAGTCTTTCACTCACTTTCACTATACTGCAACCAGCACTCCCTGCACACCGGTGGGCTGCTAGCTCTGCACACACCACGTGGACAGAGCTTCTTGTTTGCTTCTTTGCTTCATTCATTTCTTTCTTTCTTCTTTCCTGCTTTGTTTCTACTCCATTCTATGTCTTGCTTGCTTTCTGGCTTGTTTCTTTATTGCGTACATTCTTCTGCATGCATTCTTCTTTTGCATGCATTCTTCTGCATGCATACTTCTTTCCTTCTGTCTCCGTTCTCCTTCTTTAATTTCTTTCCTTCTCTCTGAAAGTTCTTTCAGTTATTTCTAGCTTAATTTTTGTTATGCTTTTATTTCATTCAATGTGTTCCTGCTTTCATTCTTTCTCTTCCTTCCTTCCTTCTATATCTTTGTACCTTCTTTCATTCTGCCAGTTTCTTCTTTCATTCTGCCAATATCTTCCTGCTTCCTTTCTTTCCTCCTCTCCTTCTATCCATTAGTTTCTCTTCCTCTCCACTTCATTTTTCACTTTTCCCTTCCCTGCATTAGCCTTCAGAGCCTTTCCCTTTCCCTCCTTCCCCATCTGTTCTTCTTCCTTCTTCCTTTTTAATTTTTCCCTGCTTTGACAAAATGCTCTCCAAATGCCTGCACCACTCGTCCCATCAAGCTTTGGTATGTTCTTAGGCAAGACCTTCCCTTACTCTTCCTCACTGCCTTCCATAAGGCGTGTACAGCATCCCTCAGACCTCACAAGGCAACATCACCTTGGGAATTACTCTTCCAGAGAACTCATTCTCCTCTGCATGGGCTGCTATAGACCAGGAGACTTGGATGCCCACTGCAAACAGTCTCCAAAGACTCCAAACAGCTCAGGTGAGTCTTTCATTTGGCAGCTTGAACTCATCACACCCCAGCACACAAGTCCTCCAAAAATGGGCAAAAGCACAGTGCAGCCACAGCTCTGTCACACTCTCACACACCTCAGGGAAGATGCATTAATTGGGGCTCACTTGCAAACAACATGCTGAATGGAGAGCTCTTGCTTTGCTTTTCAGGCACACATCCACTGCCAGAACAATCCAGCAGCAAGATCCTCAGGACCCAGGGAAATTACTCCCAACAGAAATGTCTCATCCCTATATGTCCTTCCTGCTGCCCGCTCACAGTGAACTGGAAAGCACCAGGAAAGCAACGAGATCAGGCAATGGGGCTCTGCTGGTCCATACCTACAGCCATTACCTAGGCTACATTCTGTCCATCCAACATAAACATATTGCAGTTAAATCAGCAAAAATAATGCATTGCTGTTTTGAACACATCTTCTCTGAGTACAAGTCACTTACCTGTAGGATCAGTGCTTGCTTTCTTTGGAAAAAAAAAAAAAAAGCATTTCCATGACAGGTGAATGTCTTGTAAAGGGCAATTTCATTGCAAGTTATCCGAGATTTCTGGGGAAGCTGGATGGAAAAATTTCCTTCAGATGTGGGACACCTATGAAATCATTGGACACTATGCACTGCTCCCATATGTGCATTCATGTTTTGGAATGAGCCATACTACAAGAGATGCTCCATTTCCACCAACACCTACCGTGCAAGTACAAAGACTGGGGGAAGCCAAGTGCACAAAGATTACACATACCCCATCATGTCTCCTTAGAAATTGCCTATATTTCTCACTCCACACAGGCACCACGGGAAGGGACAGTTGCCAGTGGGAGAAACTGTTCTCCCCATTGGTACCAACATGCACATCAGAAAGCTCCAAACCTACAGGTATTGCCTAACCAATGTTCAGTCCATCCAACATAAAGGGAATACAAAACAAAACAAAACAAAACAAAACAAAACAAACAAACGAACAAAAAAACAGCAAAAAAAAAAAATACATCTGTCTCTCAAACGTATTTTTTTTGCATACGAACAACTTACCAGTAGCACCAGTGGTTTCTTGCTCGGAAAAAAAGAATAGATTCATGCATGGAGAATTGGTTTATAAGGGAAATTCTCATTTGAAGTCTTCAGTGATTTCTAGGGAAGCTGGACTGTAAAAGAAAACATCAAGCTCAGTAAAAGCTTGATGTCCCAGTCATGTAAGAGTGTGCAGTGCTCTCTGGTACACAGCTATCACATAGGAAGCTGTCACATAGGAGAGAAGAAAAACAAAGAATCCCATTCCACCTCGTTGAAACACAAGATTTGCCAATAGCGTAAACATGGAGAGCACTTCTTCCCCTCCTCCCCACTTCTTGGTCAATGCCACACTCCGCCTTGCATCCAGCATCACCATTTCACACACACAAGGCTCATTTCCCACTCAACACCATCCTGGCTATTCTAAAATGCGCACCACTTCTCTGTGTCACTCACAAAGTCGCTGCCACAACACTTGAACGATGCTCCAGCCCAACAACACAATCCAGCTCCAAACTCACCTCTGAGCACATCACCCTCTGCAGAGCCTCGCCTTCTCCCACACTGCCAGGAGCTTCCCCCCTGCACAAATGACACTCTCAGGGCATTAAACTGGCTCAGCAATCTCAGATGGAAATGGAGAAAGCTGGACCGATGGACAACATTTACAGCAGCTTCTGCTGGAGCAGCCACTCCTCATGCTCAGGAAGACAGGAGTTGCGTGCATTAAAAGGAGCATGGCCGGCAGGTCAAGGGAGGTGATCCTCCCCCTCTACTCTGCCCTGGTCAGGCCTCACCTGGAGCACTATGTCCAGTTCTGGGCTCCCCGGTACAAAAAAGACAGGCATCTCCTGGAAAGAGTCCAGTGGAGGGCCACAAAGATGATATGCAGCCTGGAGAATCTTCCCTGTGAGGAAAGACTGAGAGACCTGGGTCTGTTCAGCCCTGAGAAGAGGGATAAGGAGGGATCTTATCAATGTTTACAAATATCTTAAGTGTGGCAGACAGCGGGATTTGGCCAAACTCTTTTCAGTGGTTTGTGGGGACAGGACAAGGGGCAATGGCCAAAAAGTGGAGCACAGGAAGTTCCACACACACATACAAAAGAACTTCTTCATGGTGAGGGTGACGGAGCGCTGCAACAGGCTGCCCAGGGAGGTTGTGGAGTCTCCTTCTCTGGAGATATTCAAGGCCTGTCTGGACACCTACCTGGGCAATCTGCTCTAGGGTACCTGCTTCGGCAGGGCGGGTGAACCCAATGATCTCTTGAGGTCCCTTCCAAGCCCTACAATTCTGTGAGTTAAAGGCCATTTTCCAGACAGCTACAAGAGATGACCATCTCTACCAACACGAACTATGCAAGTGCACAGATTGGGGGGAAGTCAAGTGCACAAAGATTACATGCACCCCATTACAATTCAAGGAAGGAAGGGAGGGAGGAAAGAAGGAAGGGAGGGAATAAGGGAGGGAGGAAGTGGAGAGGAAGGAAGGAAGGAAGGAGAGAAAGAGAGAGAGAAAGAGAGAGAGAAAGAGGGAGAGAAAGAGAGAGAGAAAGAGAGAGAGAAAGAGAGAGAGAAAGAGAGAGAGAGAAAGAGAGAGAGAGAAAGAGAGAGAGAGAGAGAAAGAGAGGAAGAAAACACTTTTCATTAGAAAGGTTTCAAGTGCTAACAGAATGCCAAAGAACAGTGCCTGCAGGAATACAACCACTGGACCTACCCCTCACCTCTAGCACTTCTTCAGCACTCTTGGGTGAAAATGCTGCACACCAGTAGGAAAGAGCATTTATGGAATCCATGTCATGACAGCTCTAAGAACAATCAGCTCTGATTTTATTCTGTCAGAGAAAAACTCAGATACTGAATAGCAAGCCTCAGCAAGAAGTTCCAAACGAGGAGTTGACGATATCTTAGATGTATGCCAAAATAGGTGTGAAAGTCAAAATAAATAAATAAATAGATCATAATCACACGTTAAGCCTGTAGAAAGACCAACAATGTAAAGCAAAAAGAACAAGGAGGACAACATTGCTGATTGTTTACACATGTTCCATTAAAAATGCTGTGTGAGAAGGAGCAAGACACCAACATCATTGTGTCATCAGACACTACGACTTAGCAGCATCACATATAGAGAGAAGACTTCAAAGTCCCTCAACTCAAAATCTTTCCCATAAACACAAGGCCTTCCCATAAACACAAGGCCTTCCCATAAACACAGGCAGTGGCCTGTTTCAGATACTGAAGAGCAAATTTCAGGAAAATGTTCCAAAGCATGAACTGAGGACCTCTTGGATGCATGCTGACATAGACGCGAAAGTTTAAAAAACATCATAAGGGGATTACACACAATAAGTCCATAAATCAAACAGCGATGCAATGATGCAATGAAAGAAGAATGAGTAGAACAAACATCAAAGGTGCTTGCCTATCTTGTGTTCCATTACAAGCTCTGTGTGAGAAGGAGGATCGCATCATCTCCACCAAGGCCAACTATGCAAGCGCACAAACAGGGGGAAAGTCAAGTACACAAAGATTACATGCACCCCATCATGTCTCCTTAGAAATTTCCTGTACTGGCTTCTTCCACCAAGGGAAGGGACTGTTGCCAGTGGGAGGAACTGCTCTCCTGGTTCGTACCAAAATGCTCATCCAGAGGCTCCAAATCTACTGGCATTGCCCAGGCAACATTCAGTCCACCCAACAAAAAGGAACACAAATAAACAGCACGTAAATATATATTTGTCTCTCAAACACATATTCTTTGCATATGAAAGACTTACCTGCAGCATCAGTCATCGATTGCTCAGGACTGGATTTTTAGCAGGAGAAGTGGTTTAAAAGGGGCATTCTCATTTGAAGTTATCAGTGATTTCTAAGGAAGCTGGACAGAACAAGCTTTGCAAATCTCCCCAAACATGGGAGAGTGGCGGAGCTCCCTGCCACACAGCTATCACACGGGAAGTGAGAGAGCGACCTGAAAGCCAAAGACAATCACTCAAGGACAACCTCAGCCATCGAAAGGGGTTTACATGCTTTAAGTCCATAAAACAAACACCAAGGCAATGCAAGAAGAACAAGTAAAACAAATACCAAAGGTGTTCGCCTATCTCATGTTCCATTACAAGACCTATGTGTGAAGGAGGAAGACTCCAACAAAGCTGTTTCATAAGCATCATACAACCCAACAACTGCACCCACCTGTAATGAGCGTGAGCTGGGCACAAGGCAACAATCACACCAAATTTACCAGCACTCCCAGGACACAAGAGAGGCCAGTCACTGCAGCGTGCATACTACTGGCACAGTCAGATCCTCTGAAGCAGTCCTTGAATAAAACACCTTGCCTGATGCAGAAAAACAGATCTCTGTTGCACTGTTCTTTGCCCTGGCCTCTGGCTGTGCTCTTCTACCTCTGTATTGCGAAGTACACAAATAGCATGCTCAAAATAGGATAAATATAACATGATTTTTTGCTGCATCTTCCCCTTTACAAACTATTTTCTGCTATTGAAGAGACTGAAAACGTTTTTATGTTTTCGATACTCAGAGTGTCTGGCAGACACTTTGAAAGAACATCAAAGCAGGACAATGTGCAACATGCTACAAGAGCATGTCATCCTTCAAACAGCGATGTCATGACAGCTCTAACAGCAAGGGGAATTGATTTAATTCTGTGAGAAACAGAGAGTTCTGTGAGAGAGTTCCTATCTACGATAGCAAAATCAGCAAACTCAGCTGACGTTAGCAACCTCAGTTGCTACCAGAATAGCAACTGTATAGAAGGATTTGGTACCTTATTTTGCAAAGAAGACTTCCAAAATTTTGTGAGGCATTGGCTGCTACTCATGTACATGTTGAAAGGACATCAAAAAAGGACACCGTATGTCAAACCATTTCTCTGGCCAACAACACAAGTCCACAAACAGGCAAAATCAAACAAATAATAATTCTATTTTCCTCCACGGAAAGCATTTCTGAGCAAGGCAAATAAATCTCAACACCAACAGATGTAGGAACTAAGACCACCTGCTGGAACCACACAGACCAAGAAGATTTGACACGTTACCCTTCCACAACAACCTGCACACAATGCATTCATCAGAAAGCTTTCAAGTGCTAGCTGTACACAATAGGATTAGAGGGAGCAGGGAAAGCATAAACTGCCTTTTTGCCTTTCATGGTAAGTCCAACATGAGAACCAAAGGGGAGAATCTTACACATTGTGCAAAGAAAACCCTCAAGTCCCAACTGTCACCTTGCATCATGCTGCCTTCACAGGAGAATCAGGCAAGAGGAAGAAAGACTTTGGGGCATGAAACCACATCAGATATCAGCACGGTCTGACCTCCGTAGCCCCAAAGGAAGTGAATATTGCCTGTTGAAATCTGACAGGCAGAAACCTCTCCATGTCTTCAGCTCCTTCAGCAATCTCACTGAAATTTTTACACACTGGTAACTAACAACATTTGCAGAGACCGTGTCATAACAGCTGTAATGAAGTTTCACATTCATTTTTTCTGAGAAAAAAAAATAATGCTGAACAGCTAAGCTCAGTGATATCTTCCAAATCAGGAATTAAGGGGCTCTTTCAGTCACAAAATAAGAGATGTAAAAGGGTAATTAACACCATCAGTGAATTAAAGACAACGATCCAATAAAAGGAGCAGGATATATGGCCACAATTAGAGCTCGTCTAAAAGGCCCCAATAGTGTTCAGCTGGCCAACATCCCATTTCGAACCATGGGTGAGAAGGAGCAAGACACCAACATCACGGTGTTATCAGCATCAGATAGATTGACTTTCCAGCATCATGTACCTAACCCTTCCACAACCACATCTTGACCAAAAACACGAGGAAAACATTCATCAGCAAGCATTCAGGTACTCCAGCTACACGAGAGGAAGGGTCCAGTCCCAGTAGCAGACTCAGACTCAGGCCATAGTGCTGTCGGCACTTGCAATTCAAGAAGGTGATGACCAGAGAGCAGCAGCGGACTCGGGGGCTGCACCAGGCTGCCCCAACTATGAGGGGGAGAAAAGGAGACGGGGTGGGAATGGGCTATTAGGAAGGAGAGTGCGAGGAACAGGGCAAGATTAAAGAGCAAGGACACGGGCAATGAAGAGGGAGAGGAAGACAGCGACGAAGAGGGCACGATTAAGGGTCGAGAGGAGGGCGAGTGGCACTAACCGTGTCCAGGAGTCCGAGCGGCTCCTGCGGCGTCTCCTTCGGCGCGGGGCCGGGCGGCGGCGGGCAGTTGGGGCTGAAAACCATCAGGTCGCTCTTGCCCGCGCCGTCCGCCACGCACAGGCTCCGGCTCTGGCGCTGCGAGTACGACCAGCTGCCCACCTCGCTGGCGCACACCAGCGTCGCCGGCCCGGGCCCCGCCAGCACGGCCGCCCGCGGCGCCCAGCGCGACGCCCCGTACAGCACCACCGCCAGCAGGAACAGGCTCGACACCGCGCAGATGGCCACCACCAGCCACACGTTCGTCGCCGCCGCCGCCGCCGCCGCCGCCGCGCCGCCCTCCGCGCCCGCCGCCGGCCGCAGCCCCGCCCCCGACGACGACGCCCCCGCCCCCCGCCGCCGCCGCCGCCGCCGACAGCGCCGCCTCGGCGCCCTCCACCAGCGACACGCTCAGCGTGGCCGTGGCCGAGCGCGACGGCTCCCCGTGGTCCCGCACCACGATCAGCAGCCTCTGCCGCGGGCCGTCCGCCTCCTCCAGCGCCCGCGCCGTGCTCACCTCGCCGCTGTACAGCCCCACGCGGAACGGGCCCTTGCCCCGCGGCTCCCACAGCTCGTAGCGCAGCCACGCGTTGTAGCCCGAGTCCGCGTCCACCGCGCGGATCTTCGCCACCACCTGCCCCGCCGGCGCCCCCCACGCCGCCCACGCCCACAGCGACCCCGGCGCCGACGCCGACGCCGACGCCTCGCCCGCAGCCCAGGGCCCCGGCCCGCCGCCGGCAGGCGGGAGCAGCGCCGGCGCGTTGTCGTTCTCGTCCACCACGAACAGCTGCACCGTGGCGTTGCCGCACAGCGGCGGCTCGCCCGCGTCCACCGCACGCACCTCGAACTGCAGCACCTGCAGCTCCTCGTAGTCCAGGGGCCGCAGCGCCCACAGCCGCCCGCTCTCCGCGTCCACCGACACGTAGCTCGACGCCGGACGCCACCCCGACCCCGCGCCCGACCCCGCGCCCGCGCCCGCGCCGCCCTCCGCCACCGAGTAGCTCACGCGCCCGTTGCCCGCCTCGTCCGGGTCCCGCGCCCACAGCCGCGCCAGCTCCGCGCCCGCCGCGTTGTTCTCCCGCGCCAGCACCGTGTACACGGCCTGCGCGAACGCCGGCGCGTTGTCGTTCACGTCCGACACCGGCACCCGCAGCCCGCGGCTGGCGCGCAGCGGCGGCGCCCCGCCGTCCTCCGCCCGCACCTCCACCTCGTACTCCGACACCCGCTCCCGGTCCAGCGCCTCCCGCAGCACCAGCGAGTACGAGCCCGCGAACGTCGCCACCAGCCCGAACGGCGCCGGCGGCCACACCGCGCAGCGCACCCGCCCGTTCGCCCCCGAGTCCCGGTCCGACACGCTCAGCAGCGCCACCACCGTCCCCACCGACGCGTCCTCGGGCACCGGCACCGACAGCGACGTCACCCACACCTCGGGCGCGTTGTCGTTCACGTCCAGCACCTCCACCACCACCTTGCAGTGACCCGATAGAGGGGGCGTCCCCTTATCTTGCGCTTCGATTTGTAATTCGTAAAATCGGACTTCTTCAAAGTCCAAAGGTCCGCGGAGACGGATCTCCCCCGACTGCACGTTTAATTCGAAGAGGCTTAATCCTCCGGATGGAAAAGTATTGCTTCTACTGAACGTTATTTCACTGTTGCTTCCCTCGTCCGGATCTGTGGCGCCCACCCGAGCCACCAGTGTTCCCTCTGCTGCGCTTTCCAGTACCTGCACTTTATAGACCGACTGGTTGAACTGGGGCGCGTTGTCGTTCGCATCCAGCACCGACACCAACAGCTCCACCGTGCCCGTCAGAGCTGGCCTGCCCCCGTCAATCGCCGTCAGCACCAGACGGTGCTCGGCCAACGACTCGCGGTCCAGACCTTTCGTCAGCACCAGGAACAGCGACTCTCGGTATTCGTCGCTCCGCTGCAAATCCAGAGCGAAGTGCTCGCTGGGGCTGAGGGTATAGGAGAGCTGTGCGTTGGCTCCAATATCCGCATCCGACGCGCCCTCCAGCGGGAAACGGGAACCGAGAGGCGAGTTTTCCGATAAATTGAGGTTCACCATAGCGGCGGGGAAGATCGGGGCATTGTCGTTGATGTCGGTGACCTCCACCTCCACGTGGAAGACGCGCAGCGGCCGCTCCAGCAGCACCTCCAGGCGCAGGGCGCAGGGCGCGCTCTTCCCGCACAGCTCCTCCCGGTCCAGCCGCGAGCTCACCACCAGCGCCCCGCTCGCCCCGCTCACCTCCACGCTCGCCCGCCGGCCCTGCGCCACCAGCCGCAGCCGCCGCGCCTCCGCCTCGCCCGCCTCCAGGCCCAGGTCCTGCGCCAGCCGCCCCACCACCGTGCCGCCCTTGGCTTCCTCCGGCACCGAGTAGCGCACCTGCCCGCCGCCCAGCGCCCAGGCCGCCTGCAGCACCAGCACCCGCACCACGGCCCGCACGCACACCACCATGGCCGCCGCCGCCGCCCGCGCCCCGCACGGCTCCCAACGCCGCCGCCGCCGCTCTCCTGCCCGCCCCGCGCCGCTCCCCCCGCGCGCACAGCCGCCCTTCCCGCCGCCCCGGGGCGGAGCCGCCCTCCCGCCGCTCCCGCGCCGTTCCTGAGCCTGCAGCGACACCGTGTGCTCCGACGCCTCACTCGCGCCCGCCGCCGACAGCACGCCAGCGACACCGACACCGCCACTCGCGGGACACACCACGGCCACGGCCACGGCGCCGACACCGACACCCACCCCAGCACAGCCCGAGACAGCAGTGACAACCAGGGGGCAACAGCCCCGCAGCGCCGCGCTCCACACGCCGCTCCCCGCACACCGACCGGCTCTTCCCAGCCATTGCTTGCTTCCTGTCCCTTTTCTCTCCTCCTTTGCTTCTCCTCTATTCTCTCTCTCGCTTGCTTTCCTGCTTGCTTCTTCCTTGAATGCTTTCTTCTGCATGCATACTTCTTTCCTTCTCTCACTTTTTTCCTTCTTTCACTTTGTTCCTTCATGTACGCTAGTACTTCTTTCACTTCTTTCCTTCTTTCACTTCTTTTCTTCTTTCTGAAACTTTTCTCCTTCTTCATATATCTTCATTCTTTCTCTCTGTTCCTTCAGTATTCCTTTATTTTATTTCTTCATTTGATTTCTTCTTCCCTTTTTTTTTTTCCTGTGTTACTTCCTTTTTTTTTTCCTTTATTTCCTTTCAGACTTCCTTTCAGTCTGGAGCGGAGTGTGCGCTCCACACACTGCTCCCCGCACATCGACCGGCTGCCAGGACTGCATGCATCACGCCGACCGAGGCTCCTCCTTGATTCTTTCCTTGCTTGATTGCTTCCTTCCCTTCTTTCTCGTCTCTCTCCTCCTTTGCTTCTCCTCCATTCTCTCTCTCGCTTGCTTCTTTTGCTTGCCTAATTTCTTCTGAATGTCTTCTTTCCTACTTCCACTACTATCCATCTTTCACTTCTTTCCTCTTTCTGTCTTTGCTTCTTTGTTTCCTTCCTTTACGTATTTTTCTAAATTTCCTTCCTTTCACTTCTTTCTTGCTTCCTTTCCTTCCTTCTATTCTCTTTCCTCTTTTGTTTCTCTTCCATTCTCACTCTTGGTTGCTTCTTGCTTGCCTACATTCTTCTCGATGTCTTCCTTCCTTCTGTCATGCTTTCTCTCATGTTCTTTCTTCACTCATTCTCTACCTCTCTTCCAGTTCATTCATTCTTTCAGTGTCATCCTTCCTTTTTACTTGTTTCATCCTTTCAGTTCCTTCTTTCCTTTTCTCTTACTTCATTCAGTCATCCTACAGTATCTTCATGCTTCCTTTCTATCCTTCACTCCTTCAATCCATCTGCTTCTCTTCCTGTCCTCTACTCTTTACTTTTCCTTTTTTTTTCTTCTTCCATTCTCAAAATGCTTTCCAAATGCCTACACCACTCTTCCAATCAAGATAAGACTTGCTCTAATGCAAGACCTCTTCTTCCTCTTCCTCACTGCCTTCTATTCTGCTCTGTACAGCATCCCTTAGCACTCAAGATGGCCATGTCCCCCCAAGGAATTTCTCTGATGAGCCACTGCACACCAAAGGACCTGGATGCCCTCTGCAAACAGGCACCAAGACCTCCATGCAGCTCAGGTAAGTCTGTCACTCATTTTATTATTATTTTTTTAAAAAACGAAAAATACATACATCTGTCTCTCAAAAACATATTTTGCATATGAACAACATACCAAGGCTCTGCAGAGCCTCACCTTCTCCCACCGCTGCCAGGATCTTCCCCCCCTGCATAAACAGCACTCTTAATGTTTTGCACTGGCTCAGCGATCTCAGATGGAAATGGAGAAAGCTGACCTGATAGACAACATTTACAGCAGCTTCTGCTGGAGCAGCCACTCCTCATGCTCAGGAACACAGGAGTCAAAGGCCATCTGACAGACTGCTGCAAATCCAGGTCTATGTTACAGGACAGTGAGATGACCAGCTTCATTCTAAGGCAGTGTTCGTCCTGCTCTCAGCAAGGAAACCACGGACGTCCACGTGTCACCTTCAGCACAAGGTACCTTAAGGTCCTCGTCATTCACTTCCATTGTAAAAAGGGAGGTCATCCCAGGAAAACACCACCTTCCAGCAAGTTGCAAACAAACACAAGGCAAGATCGCCCTGCTCAAGATCACCCTGAAAACATCCAAAATGGCCCGGTCCTACTCAGCGCCACTGACATGTTCACCTCCACCAGATTCCACACTTGCTCACCACAACCCAAGGCTGACTCCAGCTTTTGCAGAACCTCCCCATCAATGAAAGCACCACAAAGAAACACACAAACAGAATCACATAGACACTGTCTCCAGCACACCTTCTGCAGCTGACCCTTCCACTTTTCTGTGCTTCAGCAATCTCAAATGCAAACATTGCAGGGGGATAAGGAACTGTATTCCTAAAGGTGATGGTGTGACAGCCCAAAAGGCAAAGGGTGCTCATTTCATTTTGTGAAAGGACACCCCAGATGTTGACAAGCAAAGCACTCTTATGGATAACATCAACTCTATGCATGTATGTGTTACATCTTTCATTGAAAAGTTCTGGGGCTTTTGAAGGAGGTGGTTGTGACTGTCAATGTTGAAAGCACATGAAATCAAGACACCGTATGTCAAACCATTTCTCTGGTCAGGAACAAAGGGCCATAATTAGGCAAAGACGAGAGCACAGTTGTTTCATGTGCCTCTGTGGAATGCATTTCTGAGCTATGTGTCAACATCACAACACCAGCAGCTCTACAGTTTCAGGCATCTTTATGGAACCACACATACCATGAAGATTTCATAAGGTCCCCACCCAAAAAAAACAAGCAAACAACCAAAGACATTTTCATTTGAAAGGTTTCAAGGGCACACTGTATGACAAAGAATAGTGCCTGCAGGATCACCATCACCATCCTTCATGTCTTGCACTCCTTCAGCAATCTCAGGTGTAAATGATGCACAACAAAATAAAACAGCATTTGTTGACTTCATGTCATGACAGCTCGAAGCTAAATCGGTATTGGTTTTAGTCTGTCAGAGAAAACCTCAGATACTGAACAACTAGCCTCAGTAAGATGTTCCAAACCAGGAGCTGAGAACCTCCTAGATGCGCACCAACAGAGACGTGAAAATTAAAAAAGAAAAAATACTAATAATAAGGGGATTACACATAAGGGGATTGTAAGTCCATAAAACCAACAGCAGTAGCATATAAGAAGAAGGAGTTGAACAAACACCAACGGTGCTCACCTATCTCATGTTTCTTTACAAGGCCTGTGTGTGAAGGAGCAAGACTCCAACATCGCTGTATCATGAGCATTGGACAACCCACCAACTGCACCCAGCTGCAATGACCATGAGCTGGGCACAAGGAAACAATCATGCTACATTTACCAGCACTCCGAGGACACAAGACAGGCCATTCACCAGAGAATGCGTACAACTGGCACAGTCAGATCCTCTGAAGCCATCCTCAAACAAAACACCCTGGATGATGCACAAAAACAGTTTCTTTCTTCTCCTGACTTCTGGCTGTGCTCTTCTACCTCTGTATTGCAAAGCACGCTAGTGGCATACTCATAGAGGGAAAAAGTATAACATGGTTTCAGATGCATCTTCTCTTTCAAAACTAATTTCTGGTGGTAAAGAGAGTGAAAAAGTCGATGTATCTTTAAAGAGCATAGAAAAAGATGGGGGGCACAAGAATGGCATGCAGAGAGCAGCGAAATGGTGATCACAAGCAATTACAACGCAACACAGAATCCATGCAACAGCAGCATAGCGAGGGAGTCAAAATGCCTTCCTCTGACATACTCTGACCTGCACAAGACAAGGCCCTCTGCAATTTCATCTAACACAATTCCAGCCCTCCACACAAGGACAACACACCTCAAGGCATTCTCCTCAAGGGAAATCACCCACTCTACTTCCTGGCCCATTTCTCTGCTATGTCTGAACTTTTTCCATCTCGTTCAACATGTCCCAGAGGAGAAAGAGGGATTCACAACTGATGGAAGGCAATATGCCTCAAATGACATCCAGACCATTTCAACACCACTTATTGTCTCTGGTTAAGGAAGACCTTCAAATTGTTTGTCTTGGAGTCTGGGAAAGGGTCTTCCACAGCAACACTGGGACCATTCTCCCTTAGGCTTTGCTTTAGACACCCATGATCCACCATTCTGGGACATGTGTTCTTAACACAAAAAGGAATCTCTTCTTCTTCTTCTTCCTCTTCTTCTTCTTCTTCCTCTTCTTCTTCCTCTTCTTCCTCTTCTTCTTCTTCTTCCTCTTCTTCTTCTTCCTCTTCTCCTTCTTCTCCTTCTTCTTCTTCTTCTTCTTCTTCTTCTTCTTCTTCTTCTTCTTCTTCTTCTTCTTCTTCCTCTTCTTCTTCTTCTTCTTCCTCTTCTTCTTCTTCTTCTTCTATTATGGCAAGCAATGCAGATCCTTTTCAACTTCATCACTCACATCAGGGAATGGCCAGGTCCCATTCACTGCCATTGCCACATTCATCCCCACCTGATTACATCATTTCCCTTCCCGCCCCATGGATCACTCCAGCTTTCACAGACCATTCCCATCAATCACAGCTACAAAAAAATATATATATATTCCAATGGTACCAAATCCACCATTTCGGGCAGACTCTTTATAACAACTTCTAAGCAGGGCTCTGTGTGAAATGCCACATCCCTAACAAGGAATACAAATCCACAGTCAGAAAAGCCCAAAGACCCAAATGTCACCTTCATCATTTCTTCTTGACAGGACAATCAAAACACACAAAAACAAAGTTCTCCACAAGAACAAAAACAAAATACTGCACAATGATAATAGCAGGCTTGTCATTCAGCTATTTAAAGGGCTTTCAGTAGTGTCTGCTGGAGAGTCACCACCAGACCAACTCTTCCTGGCCTGCAGTCCTTCAACAGCCTCAAGTAGAGCTGCTTCAAACCAGTAACCAACGGGACTTGCAGAGACCATGACATGACAGCTCTAATGAAAATTGGCATTGATTTCATTCTCTCTGAGAAAAACTGAACAACTGGTTTCAATATGATGTCCCAAAGCAAGAGATGAGGAGATTTTGGAGACACAAATAGAGAGATGCAAATGCCGCCATCAGCTGATTACAGACAGTAGCACAATAATAGAACCAAGTATACATGGACACAACTAGAACAAGTTGAATAGACACAAATGGTGCTCACCGGCCCCATGGCACGTTTGTAAGAGTGTGTAAGAGGAATAAGACTCCAATATTGAAGTACCATAGGTATCAGACATGAGAATGACTTTCTACCATCATGCATGGAGAGAAGATTTCACAGCAGACCCTGTACAGCATGAGAGGTCCACAGAAAGGCCCTGTCCTGGCAGCAGGAGCAGGAATACAAGCACACCAGCACTTGCCAGGCCCCACGTTGAGGCACAGACCATGCCACAGCACTGTCGGCACTCGCAGCTCAATCACCTGATGAGTACTGAGCAGCCGTGGGCCCAGGGCCTGCACCTGGCTGCCACAACCGCTTCTGAGGGGGCAGCCTGGAGTCAGATCTTCTGAAATTGTCCTTCAACAAAATGCTTTGGATGATGCAGAATAACAGTTCTCTGTTTCTTGCCCCGATCTCCCAGTGTGCTCTTCTACCTCCGTATTCCAAAGCACCCAAAAGGCATACTCACAAAAGGGGAAGTATAACATGCTTCATACTGCATCATGGCTTTCCAAAACAATCTACTGGTAAAAAATATTGTACACTTTCACGGGGCATAGAACACACTTCATCTTTTACACTTGTTCTATTAACAACCCTCTGTGAGAAATAGCAAGACACCAACAGCATGGTGTCAATAGCATCAGCCACTACAACTAAGCAACATCACAAATGGAGAGAAGACTTCAGAGCTGAACCCTGCCACAGAAAGCATCTTTCACAAAAACACCAGGAGAAAAGTGTCCAGGTGCTAAATCTACACAAGAGGAAAATTAACTTCACCATCTCATTACAGACAATACCCCAAAATAGTACCAGGCATACACGGCCACAAGTAGAATAAGTTAAACAGGCACCAACAGTGCTCACCTGCCCCCCATCCCATTTCTAAAAGTGTTTGTGAATGTGTAAGGCACCAATGTCATAGTATCATCAGCATCTGACAGTACAATGACTTTCCAGCATCATGCATGAAGTGAAGATGTCACACCTGACCCCCTCGACAACATCTTAACCAAAAAAAAACACGACAAAAAACAAATTCATCAGCAAGTGTTCAGGTGTTCCAACAACACCAGAGGTTTCCAGAAGAGCCCTGTCCCGACAGCAGGAGCAGGGCTCCGAGCACAACAGCCATTGGCAGGACCCGCGCTGGGCCCCAGACTCATGTCCTACTGCTGTTCGCACTAGCAGCTCGAGCATCTGACAAACACCGAGATGCCGTGGACCCGGGGGGCTGCACCCGGCTGCCACAACCGATTAAGAGGGGGCGGCCAGGAAATGGGGTGGAGAAGGAAAGGGAGGAGAAGATGGCAAGATTAAAGAGCAAGGACACAGGCAATGAAGAGGGAGAAGATGACGGGGAGGAAGAGGGCAAGATTAAAGAGCTTCAGAATAAGGTCAGGTCCCATTCAGTGCCATTGCCACATTCACCTCCACCAGGTGACACACTTTCCCTTCCCAACACAATGCTCACTCCTACTTTCACAGACCCTTCCCAGCAATGACAGATTTGAAACCTGCAAAACCCTGCCAATGGTCCCATATGCACAGGGACCATCTTGCAGATTCACTGGAAGAACATCAAAGCAGGCCAGTCTGCCTCCTTCAAAAAGAGATGGAATGACAGCTAACATCAATGGGTATTGACTTCATTCTGAGAGATGACAACCCTGTTGGGGAAGGAGTGAGAGACAAACATCATGGCATCGGTGTCAGACGGTGCAATAGCTTTGCAGCATCCTGCATGGATAGAGGACTTTACAGCATCACTTATCCGAATACATGAGGCTAGGACTGTTCAGGTTTTCCAGCTACACAAGATGTTTCCTGAATGGCCCTGAAGAAAACAAAATAACAACTACAGTAGATGTAGCATTCAGCTACTTAAAGGGCTTTCAGTAGTACCGGGTGCACAGTCACAACCAGACCATGTTGGTCCTTCCTGGAATACAGTCCTTGAACAGTCTCCAACAGAAATGCTACACACCAGTAACCAACAAGATTTGCAGAGACCACGTTGTGATGAAACTCCTATTAAAATTACTTCCACAACAACAACATTTCAATGACCATCGTGCCATGAAATATCATTGGAAAACAAAACAGAAGAACTGGTAAAGAAAAAAAATAAAAAAACAAGGGGCAACCTACCGTGCCTGAGGAGTATGGGGAGAGCGAAGGTCCCTTCTCGGCAGAACCGTTTTCTGCCGCGGGGCCGGGCGGCGGCGGGCAGTTGGGGCTGAAAACCATCAGGTCGCTCTTGCCCGCGCCGTCCGCCACGCACAGGCTCCGGCTCTGGCGCTGCGAGTACGACCAGCTGCCCACCTCGCTGGCGCACACCAGCGTCGCCGGCCCGGGCCCCGCCAGCACGGCCGCCCGCGGCGCCCAGCGCGACGCCCCGTACAGCACCACCGCCAGCAGGAACAGGCTCGACACCGCGCAGATGGCCACCACCAGCCACACGTTCGTCGCCGCCGCCGCCGCCGCCGCCGCCGCGCCGCCCTCCGCGCCCGCCGCCGGCCGCAGCCCCGCCCCCGACGACGACGCCCCCGCCCCCGCCGCCGCCGCCGCCGCCGACAGCGCCGCCTCGGCGCCCTCCACCAGCGACACGCTCAGCGTGGCCGTGGCCGAGCGCGACGGCTCCCCGTGGTCCCGCACCACGATCAGCAGCCTCTGCCGCGGGCCGTCCGCCTCCTCCAGCGCCCGCGCCGTGCTCACCTCGCCGCTGTACAGCCCCACGCGGAACGGGCCCTTGCCCCGCGGCTCCCACAGCTCGTAGCGCAGCCACGCGTTGTAGCCCGAGTCCGCGTCCACCGCGCGGATCTTCGCCACCACCTGCCCCGCCGGCGCCCCCCACGCCGCCCACGCCCACAGCGACCCCGGCGCCGACGCCGACGCCGACGCCTCGCCCGCAGCCCAGGGCCCCGGCCCGCCGCCGGCAGGCGGGAGCAGCGCCGGCGCGTTGTCGTTCTCGTCCACCACGAACAGCTGCACCGTGGCGTTGCCGCACAGCGGCGGCTCGCCCGCGTCCACCGCACGCACCTCGAACTGCAGCACCTGCAGCTCCTCGTAGTCCAGGGGCCGCAGCGCCCACAGCCGCCCGCTCTCCGCGTCCACCGACACGTAGCTCGACGCCGGACGCCACCCCGCGCCCGACCCCGCTCCCGACCCCGCGCCCGACCCCGCGCCCGCGCCGCCCTCCGCCACCGAGTAGCTCACGCGCCCGTTGCCCGCCTCGTCCGGGTCCCGCGCCCACAGCCGCGCCAGCTCCGCGCCCGCCGCGTTGTTCTCCCGCGCCAGCACCGTGTACACGGCCTGCGCGAACGCCGGCGCGTTGTCGTTCACGTCCGACACCGGCACCCGCAGCCCGCGGCTGGCGCGCAGCGGCGGCGCCCCGCCGTCCTCCGCCCGCACCTCCACCTCGTACTCCGACACCCGCTCCCGGTCCAGCGCCTCCCGCAGCACCAGCGAGTACGAGCCCGCGAACGTCGCCACCAGCCCGAACGGCGCCGGCGGCCACACCGCGCAGCGCACCCGCCCGTTCGCCCCCGAGTCCCGGTCCGACACGCTCAGCAGCGCCACCACCGTCCCCACCGACGCGTCCTCGGGCACCGGCACCGACAGCGACGTCACCCACACCTCGGGCGCGTTGTCGTTCACGTCCAGCACCTCCAGCATCACGCTGCAGTGCCCTGATAAAGGCGGAACGCCCTTGTCTCTCGCCGCGATTTGTAATTCATAAAAGCGCACTTCTTCAAAGTCCAAAGGTCCTCGCAGACGGATCTCCCCCGTTTGTGCATCAATGCTAAAGACATCTCTCTTGGTAGCAGGAACTAAACTCACGATGCTGAAAGAAAAGTCGTGATTAATTCCCTCGTCCGGGTCGGTGGCTCCCACTTGAGCCACCAACGTTCCCTCTGTCGCGTTCTCCGGCAGCCGCACTCTATACACGGACTGGTTGAACTGGGGCGCGTTGTCGTTCGCATCCAGCACCAACACCAACAGCTCCACCGTGCCTGTCAGTGCCGGTCTGCCCCCGTCAATCGCCGTCAGCACCAGACGGTGCTCAGCCAACGACTCGCGGTCCAGACCTTTCGTCAGCACCAGGAACAGCGACTTCATATTTTCATCTGAAGATTTCACGTCCAAAGCGAAGTGCTCGCTGGGGCTGAGGGTATAGGAGAGCTGCGCGTTGGCTCCGATGTCCGCATCCGAAGCGCCCTCCAGCGGGAAGCGGGAATCGGGAGGCGAGTTTTCCGGTAAACTGAGGTTTACCAGAGAGGCGGGGAAGATCGGGGCATTGTCGTTAATGTCGGTGACCTCCACCTCCACGTGGAAGACGCGCAGCGGCCGCTCCAGCAGCACCTCCAGGCGCAGGGCGCAGGGCGCGCTCTTCCCGCACAGCTCCTCCCGGTCCAGCCGCGAGCTCACCACCAGCGCCCCGCTCGCCCCGCTCACCTCCACGCTCGCCCGCCGGCCCTGCGCCACCAGCCGCAGCCGCCGCGCCTCCGCCTCGCCCGCCTCCAGGCCCAGGTCCTGCGCCAGCCGCCCCACCACCGTGCCGCCCTTGGCTTCCTCCGGCACCGAGTAGCGCACCTGCCCGCCGCCCAGCGCCCAGGCCGCCTGCAGCACCAGCACCCGCACCACAGGCCCCCACCTCAGCCGTGCTGGTCTGCAAACGCCCATTGCTGTCACCAATTTCCTCTTCTCTCCACCATGTAGGTACTGATGTGTATATTTATAGTTTCTGGCTGCACTCGGTATCAGGATCTTCTTGCAATGGCTGCGCGTCCTCTTCCTTGCAGCTCTTTCTGTCATCTGCGTTATTTCTCACGGGTACCGGAAGGTGTTCCCCTCATCCTCCCCCTTTTTCATCATGCGTTTATTATGTCAGAGCGGCATCATGTGGCAGTCTGTAGGTATTGCCTCTTACCGTGCTCCGCATATCGCCCTTAATTAGCTCCGGTTTTGCCATTTTCCATTCCACGCACTTCTGTTTGAGGTTGTTGCCGAGTACTCACCTGCAACGCTTTTCACTGTACTAATTCAGGAAAAGTGCATATAGTTTTCTTTACAATGTGACGCTAACTAATCATTCACAGTTCTTTTCCAAGTGACACTATCATGCCCTGAAATGTGCTGAATGTATTTGACAGCTCCCAAAATCACCGTGATCGGTGTTCCTGTTAGAAACCTTGAGGTCTAAATGAAGTGTTTCTGAAAACATGCTCTATTTAATGCCGTTCTATTCATACTTTACAACCAAATAAATCTAAACCTCTCTTGTAGACAAAACACCCGGAAGCGGATTCTCAGACTGATCGAGTAACTCTTACAAGGACTGTGAGCAGGGGGCGAAGTCGAAACAGGGAAACAGATCCCCTTCTTCCACTCGCGGTCGCTGGGTCCTCTCCACGGCTTCCTTCAGTGGGAACTGGGCGGTTCTGCGACAGCTCCTTCCCGGGGGAGATTCCCCGTTTCCTGCCCGCTCTGCTGACAGTGCAGGGTCGTAGTAACCTTGCTGTGAAACGCTCAAAGGAAAGGAGACACGAGGTGAGAGCAAACTCTCACAAGCGCCAGTTCCAAACCTCTCGGAGTGGGGGCCATAGGAGGGCGGAAGGGAGAGGAGACAAGCACATTACGCGTGGATGCTGCAGTCCCTTGGGAGAAAGCGGAAGAGTCGTGTTACCGGCGAGATCCTTCCTTCAGACGAGACAGGGCTGAGATTTTCTGCTTTTAAGGGTATCTTCGCCGTTCGTGCTCGCCGTCTTCTGCAGGCACGCCGGCGGGGCGGGATGCTGCCGCTGGCGGCTCAGTGTCACCCCTCGGTACCCACTCCCAGTCCCCGGCAAAGCCCGGTGCGCTGCACTGAGAGGATTCTCGACCACCCTCTGAAGCTCCAGGGCAAAGCCCACCACCTGCCTACATAGCTCTTCTCTGCCCACCTTTGCATCCGCCGTCACCTGCCTCGCGCACCGGCAGCAGCCGCGCTAAAGCCGGGGGCAAGTCGCCGCCTTATCCCTGCAGATCCCGCACACAGAACTTGGTTCAGGAGCACTGACCACGGCTGTGCCTGCTGACCTCTCTGCTCTCCGGCTTCTCGCAGACGCATGCGGAAATCCACCGCTGAAGGTAGTCAGGCTTTCCAGGAACAGCAATCATGTCTCGAGTCCAGATCCGTATCCAGTCCTTGATGCCCGCTGTATTTGGTTTATGCCGTCTTGCCTTTATTCGGTTGAAACTCAAAAGGCAAAAGATGAATGCTTCTTCCTCCTGCGTCTTAGCACCTTTACTGTTTTTTTTTGTTTTGTTTTGTTTTGTTTTGTTTTGTTGTTGTTGTTTTTTAATCCCTGCCCACGACAGACTCATCGCCCCGAGGAAGTCACTCAGAGACACCACGTTTCCTATCCCAAATCCTTCCACATGGAGCACAGTGGATTTTCAGCCCCCGAAGAAGAAGTCTTTCCCTTCGGCGCTGCTCCCCAGCGGAGCAGCCCAGGGAGAACGGTAACCGTGACCTCTGGCAGACACTACCGCAGCCGGGACTGCGACTCCCTAAACCCATGGACACGTTTCTGCCACACCCAGAATGTAACACAGCACGTTTTTTCCTTTTTTTCCATTCTTCAAGTTTAGGTATTTTCTGCGGCTCACTCTGTTACTACCGCAGACGGAAACAAAATCTATCCCGTTCAGTGTAAATGTGTTTTGTTGACTTTTCCAGGCGAAGGCAGATGGTTACTCTGTTATCAAACAGAGGAATTCCACGAGTAAGAATGTACAAGGCACGATTTTGCAAAATTAATCCAGAGACACATTCCCGACTGCTGAAATTCCTGGAAAATAAGATCTAAATGTAGAGTTGGTCTTTGGTTTGTTTGTTTCAGTTTCGTGTAGTAAAAGGAAGTAAGGGTTTAGGTGGAGATCAGCATCTTGACTCGTGCAAAGAAAGAGATGCTGGGACAGATTGTCTATCAACAAAGCCATCGAGATCATTCCACGTGAATCCAGGACGAGATGTGTTTAAGCGGGATATATGTATTTTTTCTTGCTTACCCGCTTGCCAAATTCATCCACTTACCTGGAATAAGTAGATAGCCTCTGGACAAATAGTTTCCTGCCATATTCATAGGGATGAGTATATAATACCGTTGTTGGCAAAAACAGCACTGGTTTACTTTCAAGTATCTTAGAGCTGTGCTAAGGTCTAAAAGACTGCTTTAAAAAACGTAGTAGCATGTTTTAATCGGTAAGACAATTGCTAAAGAGAAAACATGCATTACTACCAAGAACAGAAGACACAGTGTCCCTCCTCCTGTGTTATGAGTAGTTGTCTGCATCATTTCTATATAATTTCGATATCCACCAAGCAGCTCGAATAAATGGTCCCACGATGCCGGAGATCTGAGCTTTGCTAGGGATAAAGATGTTTCTGGAAGCAAAGAAACAAACTATCCAAGATAACCTACAAGTTGGAAGAGATTCGTGCTTACTCAAATCCAGCCCACGTGGGATTCTCACTTTCTGATTAAATCCAGCTTCTGCAGAGGGTAAGGCAAATCCTCAAGCACTGTAGCATTGCTTTGCATTGTAAACACAGATGCACAACTAACTTGCATTTTACAACACCTGTATCTGTAATGTGAAGCCACCAAGTTCATAGGGAGAAACTGAGAAGATTCTGCAAAAAAAAAGCACTCGAGCTGGTGGAGTTTCTATTGTCTAACAGCTTAGTTTCCCTCTTCCGACTCTGCTGAGTCTCAGAATGTGCGCTGTGCCACGGACTGAGCATCAGGGGAGGAGTGTTGCTCGCCCTGAGGACCCGACGGCTGACTGAGGGCTTGGGCGTTGCTCTCCGAGCCTCCTGCATTAGACAGAAGGGGCGACTGCCTCGCTAAAGGGGTGTGAAATAACCAGGAGTCTCGGCCTCCCAAGCTCAGTTTATCCATCATCAGAGATCACGGAGTGAGCGCTGGATTTTTAGAAGAGCAAGTACAGCCCAACGGCAGGGATTTGGAGCAGCTCAGACTGGCTGGGAGGTTCGCCTCTGCCTGTCCTTTAGTCAGTGGAGACGGACAGACTTTTCCAGGGAGATTTGGAGAGCCCTATGGCGGCCCTCACTGAACTCAAAGCGTGACTTTAATTACGCTCTGAGGCAAGAGATGAAGAATTGGAGGAGGGAGAAAAGCCGCAGCTCCGGCAGTCGGTGCTGTGACCCAGGACTTTTTCCATCACCGAGACGGAAAGGGCCGAGCAGCAGCTCCGGACCAGCCGGCACAGGGTGACTGTCCCCATCGACGGGGATCCGGGACGAAGAGCCTGTTGCCTCCTGAACCAGTAAACAAAGACATTTTTGATTTCCGTGTGTATGTCAACTGGTGAGGGTCTGTGTCGGTTGGAAGTGATGTTGATCTGTATAAAATGTTAGGATTCCAAACATGAGCTAATTAGCCTCGTGGTTCGGTCTGGAAAACGATGTGGAGCAGTCAAGTAGCACTGAAGAAAGCGCTCACAGCCGCATCCCGCGGAGCGGGTCCCTCACGCCTCTTTGACACAGCCTGGAGGCTCGAGCACGGCCCAGAAAAGCGAAGATCGGGTTTCAAAGCCTTCCCGAGACCGAAAACGTTTAAATCCAGAAGTGCCCTAAGCACGGGGAAAGGAACCATCCGGCGGTCTGGGGGCACGGCGGGCACTGAGCGGTCGCTCGGGGGCTGGAGGCACTGCGGGGTTTGCTCCGCGCTTCGCCTTCGGCAACCAGGATCCCAGAGCGGGGAACGGGCGACAAATCCGCCCCTTTCCGCCTCTGTCCTCAGGACCTTGGCAGATCCAGAGCCTTCCTCTCCCTGCGTTTTTAGGGAAGCTGCCGGCGATGTCCATTGCTTTGTGCCCGGCCGCCGGGTGGTTGCTGCCGGCGGTCAGCCTGTCACTCGCGCGGTGACAGGACGTGTCGCAGGGCCAGGCAAAAGCCTTCCGCTGTCGCCCTGCTGCGCCCCGGCACCGAGCAATGGTCCCGGCCGGAGAGCTGGGGGAAAATCCGCCTCTTCTGAGCCCTTCCTTCTCGGCGGGGTAGGCTTCCCCCCAAACGGGGATCCGCAGCGTTTGCAGGGGAGCAGACGAAAATCTGCTTTTTTCTTCCTCTTCGCTCTTCCTCCAGCACAGGAAATATCCCGGCAGCGCCGCGGCGGCTTCTAGCGGGCGACAGCGACACCGTGAGCACGGAGTGGCGCCGGGCAGGCGGCGGAGGCTGGCGGCGGCCGTGCCTTGATCCGAGAGCTGGAGTCCGGCAAGGGTTTGGCTTCGCATGGCCAGCAGCAGCAGCTCTTTATCTGCATCTCTCTTGTCGCTGGAGGCTTTGTCCACAGCTCGCCTTTGTTTAGGATAGCGCTGCACCGAGTGCTGTAATGGAAGCCAGCGTTTGTCACGTGCCAATATTTTAGGGATGCGCTGTGCAGCCCCGGGTTCTTGCTCCAGGGGAAGCCCCCCCCCCCTCCCGTGTCAGAGCCCACCTCCTCAGGACGACCGCGGCGATGCCGAGACATCCTTCAGGCATTATCATTTTGGCTCCTCAATCTGTGGAGACAGCTCATGCAATAACCTCTCCGCGCCCCAGCCTTCTGCAAACCACATGGCGACGTTTGTAGCAGCACCTCACGAGTCCCCACGTACCCCGGTGCAAACGGGCACGGGGACCCGGCGGCGGGCTGGACCTCGGCTGCTGGCGCAGAATAAAACGTGAAGAATAAGGTCTAGGCCCAAGGAAAGCGGTGCGCGGAGCAGGCACCCCGGGGTGCTCAGCCCGCGCCCTCCGCCACGTCCCCGCTTGGGGACCTGCGGCCCCGCCAGCTCCGCTGCCCCCGGCGGCTGCGAGGCACCCCGCCGACTTCATTCCCCAGATCCCATCAGCGCTACAGCTCGGGAGCAGATGGTTCCCTCCGCCCCGGGTTCACCGCGGACAGATTGCATACAATTTATTAATAACCCAGCAGATGCTCGGGCACTTTCCAGCCCGGATTATATTTCCTGATTGCTCAAATCCCGGCGCGGGGGAGCTGCTCGTTTATCTCCCACCGCTGCTGTCTGTGCCGCACCAGCACCGGCCCGTTGGTTCCCCGCCTCGCCGGTGGCCGGCAGGGAGCGACTCCCGGTAAAACGACGGGGGCTGGGGTTCGTGCCCGTTACTCCCCAGGGTTTCGCTAATCGGGTTGCAGGGAGACAGGATCCACCCTCCCGGAGCTGTTTTCCAAGCCATGGGGATGGCTTTATCAAGGGGAAATTAAGCAGCCCATCAAGAAAAACAGTACAGCCCCCGTGCCCCTGCCTTGGGCAGGGGCAGTGAGACAGGCAGAAATGGAGGCTGCTGACCCCATCTCCGCCAGGCAGAAGGTCTCAAGACAGGAGGGGGATGCGGGTTGAGAGGCTGCTTGCACCTCGTGAGACCCCTCCCGGAGCTAGACAAGATGCTCTGAGCCATCACGGCCCTTTCAGCAATGCTACTTTCAATTTTAATGTGTAAAATGGGTTTTTCTTTGGTCTGCAGAGAGAAACACAAAAGCAGCAGGTTGTTTATACTACTGAATAAACTAAATGCAGGTCTCTGAGGGATCTTATACAAACCACTTACCTTGAAAAGTAATCCCGTGGGGAAAGTGAGCTACAGAGAAATGCGTGGTTAATGTTTTACATCTTCAGAGCAGCATCCAAGTTGCTGGCACAGCACCAGTTAGCATTAGGTATCACAGGTGGTTACAATTTGGAATGCAGAAATCCATTCTAAGGTATAAGTAGCCGGGCATTTGGGGCTGAAGTTCAGTGGAGCATGGTGCAGGGGTTAATCTTAAAGGCACAAACTAATCTTAAAGTTGAAGGCTAAGTGAGAGTTTGTAGAGAAAGAACATTTATTATCAGAGTGCATGCCACAGTGTAGCTTTAAAATAAATACAGGAAGCATAGAAATCTTTTCTGCTCAGTGGCAGCTGGGCTCAATAAAAGGCATTTCACTTACTGTGAATGCAGGTAAGAGACACTCTCAGCAGTAACAGCAGAAGAATATTAAAGTCTGTTACATTTTTCATAGCTCCTGACATTTGCAGTATAATTCCACTTCCTTGCCTTCACCATGCTCCCTATGCCCAAAATACTTTGTGCAGGGATGCATTTTCTTTATTTCAACCTTTCTAAGTGCAGTGAGAGAATTAAGCAATTACAGGGGGAAAAAAACAAAACAAAACAAAAAAACCCACCTCTTTCCTCCTTGCTCTACGGCAATAAAGAACAACTGGACAAGATAATGCCAGCTGGGCTTGCTGTAGAAAGGAAAATTGGGGTGCAAAAGCTGGGGGTGTTGTGTTAAGATGGTACGGAAGAACCCCCCGCAGTTTCAGGAGGAAGCTGTAGAAGGCCTTGCACCCTGAAACTTCAGTTCCTACCTATAGGTTCCCCTAGTACCACACATCCCCCCAAAAGTCCACCCAAAAGGGAGTGGAGGGAAATTTCAACACTGGTAAAGGGTTCCCAGTGGGTATTTTATTCAGTTTCCCTCATATTTTCTCCATCTTTCTGCCATCTTTCTGTAACATCAACTGCAAATATTCCCCCAGTTCAGGAATTCTCATAGACTGTTCATTTAGACAAATCTCTCACCACAACTATTTTTTTTCTTCCACTCTCCTTTTCTGTGCAGAAGCTCTGCAAGCCATGAGCACCATCTCCTTTTTCCCCTCACTGACTTCCCAAATACCTATGTCCTCACTGAGTTTCCTAGACCAGGTCACAACATAAAGCACAAAAAGAGCAAAACCAACAACAGCAACAAAAATGTTGTCTGACTTCATAAAAGAAGTTTTTCTATCATGCACCACTTCAAGCCTTTGAGAAATTGTCACCAGTGAGTAAATATTTTTAAATAACATGCATTTAAAAGGAATGCATAATGATGTGATCCCTTATTACGTGAATTTTTCAATCTTGACCTCTTCATTGCTGAATTTGGAAAGAGGGAAATATGAGACATAGCCAAAATAATGAAACTTACAAAGTAGAACCTAGTAACAAAGCAAACAAACAAACAAGAAAAAACAAAACAAAACCAAAGTGTGAAGGATTCGCTTTCTGCTTTTTTTTTTTTTTTTTTAATTATAATGTGGTGGGTTTACTTGGGTGGGCAGCTGAGCTCCACCACAACCATTCTCTCACTCCCCCTCCTCAAAGGGAAAGGAGGAGAAAATACAATGCAAGGGGCTCAAGGGCTGAGATAAGGACAGGGAGCTCACTCAACAATTATCATGATGGGCAAAACAGACTCAGAGTAGGGAGATAATAAAATTTATTGCCTATTACAAACAAGCTGGAGAAGTGAGAAACAAAGGAAAGAAACCCAAAACACCTTCCCTCCATCCACTCCGAGTGGCACAAGGGAACAGGGGAATGGGGGTTGTGATCAGTCTATAGCACTTGGTCTCTGCTGCTCCTTCTCAGTCCCTCTCTGTCCCTGCTCCACGTGGGATCCCTCCCACGGGATGCCGTCCTTCCCAAACTGATCCTGTGTGGGCTTCACACAGGCAGCAGCTCTTCAAGAACTGCTCCCATATGGGTCCATACCATGGGGTCCATCCATCAGGAGCACTCTGCTCCAACCTGGGTCCCCCACAGGCAGCAGCTCCTGCCAGGTCACCGACTCCTGTGTGGGCTCCTCTCCACAGGCGACAGATCCAGCCTGGGGCCTACTCCGGTGGGGGTCCTCCACAGGCTACAGCCTCCTTCAGTGCAGGTCCACCTGCTCCACTGTGGTACTCCATGGGCTGCAGAGGGGCAGCCTGCTTCACCAGGGTCCTCACCACAGGCCACAGGGGACTTCTGTTCTGGCACCTGGAGCACCTCTCCTCCTGATTCTTTGCTGACCTTGGTGCCTTCAGGGCTTGTTCTCACTCCCAGATTGTCTCTCTCTCCCAGCTGTTGCTTCCCAGCAGCCCTTTCCTTTCCTTTCCTTTCCTTTCCTTTCCTTTCCTTTCCTTTCCTTTCCTTTCCTTTCCTTTCCTTTCCTTTCCTTTCCTTTCCTTTCCTTTCCTTTCCTTTCCTTTCCTTTCCTTTCCTTTCCTTTCCTTTCCTTTCCTTTCCTTTCCTTTCCTTTCCTTTCCTTTCCTTTCCTTTCCTTTCCTTTCCTTTCCTTTCCTTTCCTTTCCTTTCCTTTCCTTTCCTTTCCTTTCCCACAGAGGAGCAAACAGCATCACTTACTGGCTTGGTGCTGGGGTGCTGGCCATCAGCAGGGCCCTTATCTAACATGGAGCAGCTTCTTGATTCTTCTCACAGAAGCCACCCCTATGGTCCCCCAGTTCCAAAAACTTTGCCATGTAAACCCATTTCATTCCACCCCTCGCCTCTGTGATACGCATATTTAAGAATAATCACAATATACTCTTTCGTCACAATCATCACAGTTTTCACGAAGTTCAATTACATCAAAAAGAAAAAGAATTCCCCACACCAAAATAAACATAACATCATCACAACACCGACAAAGTGGACAATTTACACACACTCCACCCCTTGTCCCTTCACCACACTAGTATGGAACATATTCCTCATAATTACTACTTTCTTGAATTCTTCACAATTGCTACATTCATAAAAAACATCCAGTCCATGTTTTGCCTGTTACTTCTCTCAACTGTCATCCTCATCTCTATGCCCACCTGAGTAAAACCATCACATATAATCACCTTGAGAGTGAAAGGATCAGCCATCAGCTCAGGACAGACACATCCCAGTAAAAACCAAATGGGAGTGCGCTCAGAAGCTCAGCCTGCATGTACATGTAAGAGTCATTTGGGAACTTCGGCTCTGACAGGAGTAAGGGCACGTGGAAGTGTATGGGGAAGAGAGAAAGCAAAGGGAAGCAGGGTTCATGGGCCAGCTGTTTGGAGTAGGGAAAAAGCTTCCTTGCCTGCAGACTCTCCTGTTCATGCAGACTTCTACACAGGTACCAGCAGTGCAGGGTCACGCCCTGGTGTTGCCCTTGTGCAGTTTGGCAGGAAGGCACAAGCTCCCGTCACACACTTTGGTCTCTAGGGTACAAATCTGGTACAGCCCCTGCCCGCACGGCAGGCAAAAAGGCTTGGGTGATCAGTAATTCCAGGGACTTGTGTGATTTGAAAAGCTGCTGGGAATGGCTTGTCCTCTTCCAGCTCTCCTGGGTCACACTACGCTCTGAGCTATGTTCTGCTCTTCTCTATGTCTTGTAATTCCCAAACTCCCAGTGGTTAAGCTTGAGTAACTGATGCTGGGTATTGTCACAGAACAACATTTGCTCAAACAGTACCAAGATTACAATGTTGCCTGATGTTTGAGGGAAGGAGCTCAAAAACCAGGGCAGTCATCAGAGCCCAGCTGGTGTGAGACAAGTAGCAAGGCATGGTTAGGACTGGGTACATCCAGGACTCCTGTAGAGCTTGGCTGCAGATGGGAAAAGCAGAGACTGGTTTATCTGACTGCTCCACAGTGTTGCACTGGCATACATGTTGCAAGCAAATCAGATGGAAATATGGAAATCTCTGTATTGTCTGAGCTTTTGCTGCAGCCACAATGACACCTCCATCACTATAGGGTGAAGAAAAGTGACAAGCTGACCTGTTGTGATCACAGAATCACAGAATGGAGTTGGGAAGAGATGGCTGGGCATCACCTGCTCCACTCCTCTTTGCTTTAAGCTGGCTGCCCAGGTCTGGGTCTAATCAGTGATCTGACTACTTGTTGGTTGTTGGTTTCCTTGGGATCAGCTTTCAGCATCAGAAAAATGAAAAAAGGTGTTTGTTTGGAGGGTTTTGCTTTATTTGTTTGCTTTGTTAAAAATATGCCTACATCATTCTTTTGGTGCATGTGAAATATTTTTTTGTGTACATGAGTTTAAAAATGTTCTGTCTTTGTCAGCCCTGCTATTCTCCACTCATCTTTAAGGCAACAACCAGCTGTATGTGTGCCAACAGATTTTACTGAATAATAAAGCAGCAAGCAATCCAGTTAAGCCAATGAACAAGAGTCTCGTAATCCCAACCTAGAAAACACTGAAAGCTGCTTCTGGATTGATATGTAATTTGCCACCAAAATAAATAAACAGATCAAGCTTTAAGCACCATAGCATTCATCAGGGAAACAAAAGCCAGGGCAGATTAGCAGCCTCCTCAGTTGGAACTAGGAAAAAAAAAAAAAAGATAACTGAAGCCAGACTCACAGTCTCAACCCTTGTAACAAATCCAAACAGCAAGGTCAATTATATTTTGCATATGCAGGATACCAAAGGCTGCAAATTTCCACCAGACAGCCCTCCTTGGTTCCATGTGCAGCTCAGACACCTGTCCCTGGTCTCTAACTTTTCTTTGCCTTCTTCAGTCTTTTGTTCTCTGTTGGGCAGCACTACATCAAGGTCTGCCTCACGTGGAAACATGCTTCTGAGATCTGTTCTCTCTGGCTTGGAAAGATGTAGCTTGAGAGTTTCTGTGACTGCTTTATCTGTCCCCAGGGGCACTGGACAATGATGTTCTCCCATTTTTTTGCTAGTACAAGATCCTTCTCAGGCTTAGGCTGCTGCCTTGTTTACCACTTTTTGGCTTTTCCACCGAATCCCAGAAAGAGGCCAGACACACAATCCTAATGAAAAGCTCGGCATGTAGAGGGAGAATTTATATTTTGCTTCCTGCTTTTGCTATTGGTTTTACAAGCGATTGCTCATCAGAAACCAATTACTCCAGAAAGGCTTGGGTTTGGGTCCTACTGATGCTAGCAGGATGAATAGCCTCATTTACAATCTCTCAACTGGAAAACAAAAAGTAATGATAATAAAAAAAAAAAAAAAAAAGTCCTTTCTAATTCTCTGTGCCCCTGTTGTAATTCACAAGAAAATTAAACTAATAACTCTCTCTGTGAGTGTGTTATGTAGATGCCAGGAGTCAGGGATAAATGGATGGAGCTATCCCGGGCAGAGTCCCCAGGGAAGGAACCTTAAGGCAGGCAACTCTTATGCCTTGCAGGGCTCAGAGCTTCTCCAGCAATGTAATCTACGTGGAAAGGAGGTTGTCTGTTTGTTGTTTGTTTGCTTTAATCTTTTTAACTTGAATTTCACCTGCAGGCAGCAGCAAACTTTAGTGATGTTTTGCTGTGCTCATTTCTCACTCCATTTCCATTTACTATCTGTGCAGGGAGGTCTTTTTGCAAAGAAACTTCTCCATGCCAGCAGAATCGACCCTTTCACAAGTGGCTCTCAGAGTGTTCTTCCCTCCTCGTTCCTGCAGTAGACACTGCTTCCCCTTCCTTGGGGGAAGACATGAGGGTCTACATCATGTTTCCAGACTGTCCCACCCCACAATTCTGATCCCAGATTTTAATTTATTTTTAATCTTTGTAAAGAATGCATAGCTAACACAAAGCCTTTAACTTGCCCCTACTGGTTTCCAAGGTAAGAGGAGCAAAAGTGAATTTCTGGCTCCTGCCTTGCAAGATTGGAAGCATCTTGCTGGTCAGCAGTGATGTCCAGCACAGAGCTCCCTGTGGTGTGGCTCAGGGAGAGGGTCATCAGACCGTGCCAAGGCAAAGCCTCCCTCCCCAGGCCTCTGTTCTGGTCACCAGCAGCTATCATGAGTGGTGACACTCCTGGGCTGTAAGTCACTGAAATGGTGAAGGAAAGTTGTGAAACCACAGAATATATACGAGGAGCTGACCCCCACCTCAGGGAGATGTGCAGACAGCACCGTGCTGCCCAGGAGATGGTCATCAGACACAAGCATAGCAGATAGGATGTGTCTGTCCTGACTGGGTGCTGGTGGTGGGGTGCAGCAGGGGGGTGACATGTGAGTGGCACAGTTTCACCAGGGATTTAGCAGGTTGCAGGAGTCTTCATGGATTCACATGATTACTGAAGCTGAAAGGGATGTCTGGCAGCCTTTAGGTCAGCCTCCTACTCAAAGCAGAGTTAGGTTTGATCCAGCCTCACTAGGAAACAACAGTAGCTGTAAAACTTGAGCCAAAAGAAAGGAGAGGCAGGAAAGCAGGGATGAGTGTGGACCCAGCAGTGAAGGGAGGATGAAGCTGAAGGCTGTCCAGACATCAAAGGAACATGACAGTCACGGTGAATGTCATCTGACAGGCACTGATGGCATCAAATGGCTCATTCCATGTGGCATAACCAGCCAAGAGAGCTCCTGGGGAACGTGGGAAAAGGATTCAGGGCTGGCTAAAGAGCTCTGTAGATACTGGGGCAACTCTCAGAGAGCTTTACAGAGGGAAATTAAAGGGAAGAAAGCAGGTTTAGGAAAGCAAACTGAGTATAACATTGCATCACCTGGCACCAGAAAAACAAAGCTTTACCTTTAGCAACTGATTCCAGGATTGCATTTCTGAAGTTTGGTTTTCTAGGGGAGACTCAAAGCAAATAGGAGATCTGTTCCTCTGGTCTCTGCTAAAACGTTGGTGACAGACAGGTGCTGTACACACAGGGCTTTATCTCCACTTCTGATAAATGATAGTTGAGGAAGAGACTGGGGACAAGTGGGATCCTAGGGATGAGATTCAGCCCCAGATCAAACTCTGCATGTTTGGATCACTGAAAGTGTATGTATTCAAGTGAGCTGGGTAGAGTTGTTCCATCTGCACTCAGGGGAAATTTGGAGATTTAGTCAATACAGAGTGAACAACTGAAGAGCAAGAGCTGCAATAAGCTGGATGAAAAACAAGAATGTCTCTTTGACACAAGAAATAAATCCTAGGGTCCTTGAAATTTTAGAAAACAAACCAAAACAAAATTTTTCTTTTAGCTAAAACACCAAGAAATAATGGACATGAGAACTAAGAGGAGACTCATGAAATTAAAAATTGATGTGGGCTTAGAAAAAGGTGGGACAGTCCCACAGAATAAGTCACAGGCTTCCAGGGAAGTGCAGAAGATGTGGAAATGGTGTGCAGGGAGCACAGAACAAAAGCAGTGGCCTGGGACAGGCTAGCGATAGTGCAGCCCCGACTGCAACAAGTGACCTGTCTGGAAATACCTCAGTAACAGGAGGGAGCAGAGCATCCTTGTGGTGAAGGAAGGCTGCAAACTGGGACACTCCTGAACCTGCTGGGTTGCTACAGCACTGAGCACTGCAGGAGCAAGAGGGGGACAGTTCATGGCAAAGTTTGCTTTGTTAACACCATTAACTCAACCTAACCCAATTAGCAGTTCAGGCAACCCTCCCTGTCCCCTCCCTCTCCCCCCTCTCCATCCCCTGAAACTTGCAGAAAGAAATTTAAATGTCTCTGTGATGCTAGAGTCTAAACTGACCTCTGAATTGCAGATAGACTTGGGTTGAAACAACTCCCCCTAGAGATATCTGCTTTATTGTTTGCACCACAGTGAACTCCAGTGCTTTTTAGGGAAAAATTTGGATACAGACATCCAATGATTCATTGCAGCAGAACAGAACCAATTTAGACAGCTCATCTTTTCTCTGGGTTCACATAGCTATTTAAACCCCACTCTCCTATTTCACATGCAGCCCTCAGTTACAGACTCTCTACATCTTGGCCTATCTGAAATCCTGCTAATACTCATTATGTTTTTCTTGATTGACGGTTGCTTTTTCTTCTTCTCTTTCCTTTGTATAAATAGGATTTATTTTCTGTGCAGGCAAAATGTATGATAAGACATTTCTGCAGCTATTTGATGACATTTCTGTTGTAGACATTACTGGAATGAACAGATTTGATGTGAAGACCTTAGAGACCCTTCTGAGAATCTTTGCTCTCACTTCATTTCTTCCAATGCATTTTTTTTCACCTGTTTTTGTAGGTATTCCTAGCAATGAATTAAAATAAATATCTCATCACAATTGCCTCCAGATCCTCTTGATGTATTTCTGATGGTTGACTGCACAAATGTTTTATTTTTCAATCCGTTTAACATGAACATGTTTACCCTGCTTCCTGGCATTGGAGAAACACTTTGAATTCCAAATGCTGAAATAAAAATTGCTGCTATTGTTTAAAACATGCAAAAATGTATCATTTATTCAAATGTAAGATTTGTAAATCATTGAATTGCATGGGAGAGGAATCATTAGTTGAAGTGCAGGCTGTACTAGAGGTCATATTTAATTTATTTTCAAAGCCTTCTTTTGTGCTTTTTGGTCCAGTGTGTCATAAGTTATTCAATACACAAAGGTGTCTGCTTCTGTCTCACAATGATTAAGATGATTAAGTCATATTATCACTAACAAGAAACATTAATTCCACTTGAGTGAACGCTGCAAACAGAGTCAGTGACATTTCCACCACTTAGATTGAAAACACATTATACAGAAACTGGGGAGGCAAAAGCCTCACTTAGCCCAGGCCGGTTTCTTCATCTGATCTCTGCGGAGGAGGCAGGAATTGATGTTTTCAGAGCAGTAAAAAAAGAAGAAAAGAAAAAAAGGAAAGAAAAAAAAAAAAAAAAAAAAGAAAAGGCGCAAAGGAGCAGAGAAAATCAACACATGACAATCATGCAGATGATTTTTCAGAGTGGCAGAGGCTAAATTATTATGACAAAAGCTAGAGGATGTTTATTTCTGCAAACAAAAAGAGGTGTGTGTGTGTGTGTGTGTGTGTGTGTGCAGCCAAGAGCAGCGGGCTGCTCTGTAGGATGAGTCCAGGGAGATATTTAAGACTCTGAGGCAATTTGAAAAGAAATCAGGAAGGGCCTGGACCCATTCTTGACTAAATTAAAGAATGATCGTTCTGCATCTTCTCCAGGTCAGAACAGAAGAAAAGAAAATGAAGGCATAGCATCACCAGAGCCTGGAATTAACCACTGAGTGCCATGGACTTCGACTGGATCCAGACCCCTCCAAGGTCAGTGCACCCCCCTGGTCCTCGGGGACTGTAGGTCTGTCCTGCTGACACGGATCCCTCTGGGGAGCTGAGACCACACACGCTCCTGGCTCTACCCCACCTGACCCAGCCGAGTGCTGGATCTCCATGAGGGCTTCCTGGGGCTTTTTTTTTGGCTTGACTCCGTGCACTGCAGATCCGGGCAGAGCTGAGCACCAGCCTCTCCATGTCATTTCTGACCACTTTTCTCTCTGCCTCTAGGTTCATCTCTCTGCTATACACTTTTAAGTCATTACAAAGAAATAAGTAATCTTTCCTACCTAAGAGTCTACTCAGCAATAGCAAGAGCACAAAGAAAACCCTATTTGTGCTGTTGCCCAGAAGCACGATGTGCCTGCTTAACATGGCCTGCAGCATTTTGCAGCCAACTGCACCACATGGCAGTTTTCCCACTGTTGTAGAAGCAAAGCTCAAGCAGGTTGGCAGGCCCCTGAAAGCCAGATTTGCCTCTGGATCTCTGAGAGAGCTGGGAAGTATGAGTAGAGCATATAGAGAGCATCGAGCACGTCTCTGAAGCAGCTCTTGTGCACAGTGCATTACCAGGCTGCAGAAATCAGCTAATGCTCATGAACTGTGCAGGAGTGTAAGCACAGGAAAAGTTGTAAAAATAACTGGTTGCAGGGCAAAGACCTTGCATTTTTAATGACGACCTGTCCCTATGGAAGATCATCAGAGGAAGATGCTTTAGAGCGACCATTCTGACCAAGCATACACTCTGAGGAAGGCATAGCAGTGCAGTTGTAGTTAGGTTTAAGTGCTACCTCCACTAAAGCAAATCCCTTTTTATTGTCCTTTTCATTGATATGTTGATCCAGGAGAGAGACTGAAATTGAAGAATGTTAGTGCAGGATTTCCTCCAACAAAGTAGCAAGAGATGCTTAGGGAAGAGAGGTGCTGGGGCCTGGGCCAGGGGTGTGCTAACCCCCAAACACTGTTTGGAGGATACTTGCCCCGAGCTGTGGTGCCACCCAGGGATCAGCAAGAGGCACAGATGTGTGTGTGTATGTGTACCTGTGACATCTCCTGGGTGAGGATGTCCCAGAGCAATGGAGAGCAGAGGGAGGCGACTTCCCGATGGTCGGTTTAACTTTGGTAGGGGTAAAAGAGATGCCAATGAAATGCTCTAGAGAGTGACACAGTCCTGGGGAGGTGGCAAAGGCTATGAATTCCCAAGGACAGGTGTGCTAACTGTTCATTTCCAATGCCTATGATTTAAGTGCTAACTTTTGAGACCTCCCTTTGGGGACCATCACCTGTGACTCCAACTCAAGGCAAGGGCTCCATACATTCTTTTAGATCCTGGGTGCTGTGGGGCTCACACACCAAGTAAATTGGTTGCATGCGTTGCAGAGGGGCTGCAGTACTCTCCTAACACCCAGCCAGCACCACCTGAAAATGGCAGGGAAGTTATTACCAGAGCTAATCTGGGAGAGGGAGATGCTTGCTGCTCCCTCAAGGAGTCAAGTCCATTTGATGTTTTTATTACTTCTTGAGGCTGTTATTAATTTTATTGTATCGCTTTGCATAATTCTCTTGTCTTTTGAAGCAGTGAAACAGGCTAATGCAGTACAGGATCTCAGGCAGTAGCTGTTTTGTGTACTTTTTTTATCCTTAACACACTGCAGAGGCCATTGCAGAATCCACTTGGCAGCATCAAATCCTTCACTCTACCTTCTAACTGGGACAGGGAATCTTCAGTCTGCTCACAGACAGGCAGATGTGAGCTGGGACTGAAGCCACCAGCAGCAGCCTTGTCTCTTTCATGTCCAAAGCCCGGTCCTCCTGCTGCTCTGATTCCCAAGGGCCCCTTTACAAGTTCTTGCCTGCCCCCGCTGCCACCAGAGAGCACATTACCTGCTTGCAGACAAGGACTTTTCTGGGTTAATCCCAAAAGCCACACTGCAGCCTCCCCAAGCCCAACACTGAGCAAGCAGGTGGTAGGAGGACAGCCACAGCGTGACCTTCTCAGGACCTCATCCAAAGGTAAGCTCCTTCCCCCACCCTGCCAAGAGCCCCCCAGCAGATACAGGCTTGCCTGTTCCCATTCGTTGCCTACCCCAGACACACATCTCCTCCTGCATTCCTGCTGCTCTTGTGGCAAGCTGGTGGGTGGCAAGCATCTAGGGGAAAGCTCAAATGAGCCATAGAAAGCAATGCACAATAATAACAATAAGCCATTACCAGATCCAGCCCCTATCCCCAGCAGTTCAAGGCATCTCTGTTACCTTTAATGACTCTCCACCCATGCCTGGCCGTGACCCCAAAGTGCTCCTGAATACAGAGAGGAGACCTCAAGCCCCCAGCCTCTGGGTGAAGTGAATGAAATGAGCTCTCATGAGCCACTCCAGCAGTGAAGGGGGCCCGAGGGATACACACGTGTACTGGAGCTGAGAGCCCTGCTCCGACAGCTCGGCCATGACCCCTGCATGGGGTGCAGCTGGGGCTCAGGGACAGCCAGGAGCCAGGGTGAGCTATTAAAATACAATTTATTGGTACAAATCAGACACCGTGAAACAAACTTGGTCTAGAAAGAGCTGTCATGTTCTGCACAGATGGGTTGGTGACAGGTGAGCGGTTGGCAACGCTGGCAGACAGACTGGGTGGACAGGTGGGGGGTGAGCAGGGTGGGGGAGAGACAGTTCTGGGGCTGGAGCCTGGCCCCTGAGGGCTCCTGGCAGCCTGGTAGAAGACCTTGAAGAGGAGCAGGGAGCAGTGGGAGGCGTGTGTCCCGTGCAGGTGGGACCCCAAGGCTGTTGTCCGAGGCGCTCAGAAAAACGAGATGCAGGTGAAGGCAGGAGGAGGGGAGAGGACCCATCGCTGTGCTGGGCCCCTCCAATGTCTGGAAACTCTGCCTTTCACGTGGGGTTGCCTTGGGCTAGAGAGTTACCCAGCAAAGCCTCACCTTGTGCATCTCTCAGCTGCCTATACTGACAGCTCTTCTGGCCATCCCATGCTGTTTTCAGAGCAAGGCTTGGCTGTGTCCTGGATTTCTGGTCTCCAGCCCTGCTAGTGTCAGGTCATGATTTAAAGAGAAGCCCCTGTAATGGCTGGGTCTTGCACTCACTTTCTGGAGAAGCCAGACAACAACTTGTGCTCTGGACATGCAATGCATCCCGCTGGGTCTCAGGGCAGAGCAGTGGTTGCTGCCCTCGTTCGTAGCACCAGGCTTGCCTGGACCAGGCTTGGTCTGTGCAAATTGTCCGTGCCTCCTGGGGCAGAAATACAGGCATGCAGCTCAATATATTCACACAGCCAGACAAGACAAAAAGTGACAACATTTACAGAGATGGATAGGAATGGGAAAACTCAAGGCAGATTTGCTGAAATCTGGTCGTCCGGACCCCCAGCAGCACCTGCTGCCAGCAGCTCTGCAGAAGGAGATGGGAGAAACACACCTGCTCCCCTTGCCCTACCCTCTCCCAGTCTCTTGCTCCGTTCTCCACACCTTGGTGAGCCACCATCTCAGCAGCCCTGCAAACTCCCAGGTGGTCCACGCGTGGAGCTGTGTGCTGCAGATGGACCCAGCAGCTGAAACAATGCAGGTGATCCAGGCCCAGCACCGGTCACTATTTCAGGTCGTTGTTGATGACCACGCTGTCGGGCATGTCGCAGTAAGTTGTCATCTTCTTCCTCTTGCCAAAGGTGGAGAAGCTGTTTCTGTTCTCCCGGCCTGGGAAAAGGGGCCCGTCTTTGCTGGAAAGCAGAGTGGGGGTGCCGGGGATGTAGACGTTGTGCTGATAATCCAGGGCCGGGATGTGCCCCGGGTACAAGGGGCTGTGCTGGGGTGCCCAGATGCTGTTGGCACCTGCCGAGGCCTTCTGAAACTCTGGAAGAAAGGGGTGGGTGAGACTGGCTTGGGGGAGGGCACAGCCACTGCTCAGGACACGTCTGTCCCAGGGTGCAAGCCTACAGCCATGTGTCACCACCCTCCCTCCTTCCCGGGGGCCTGGGCATCCCTGGGCACACTGCTAGGAGCAGGGATGTGCGTGGGCCACTGCATCTCTGCCCAGGGACACCAAGTGGGTCTGGCCTTCCCCACCCCAGACCCCCAGCACTAACCGGAGACAGGGGTCACCAACGTGCACAGCCTCTCGTGCTCCTTCTGCAGGGCTCTGCGGATTTCCCCCATGTCCTCCAGGCTCTGGGAGCTAAAGGGAAGAGACCAATTCAATGCTGCATCAGCGAGAAGCTCCCAGTCCCCACATCCCCTTCCACCCACACCCGCTGGGTTTGGTACCTCTTCAGGGCAGGTCGCTGCATGCTGGGGGGCAGCCAGTCTGTGTTGGGCTGCTTGACCTGCAAAACACAGAGGGGGAAGATGCGTACTGGGAACAACACTTAATTTTCAGTGAGCAGGGGGGTAAGACCCTGTCTCTTCTCTGCCCTCTTCTTGTGGGGAAGCAAGCAGCACATTCCCATTTTATAGACAGGGAAACTGAGGCACGGCTGATCCAGTCTGCTTGCTCCCAGGCTTCTCCGCCCTCCTGAGACACTGGGGTTGTCACAGATGGTGACACTTGCTCTCCACCTGTGGGAATTCAATTGCCAAGTTCTGTCCTTCTGAGAAGACAGCAGGGCTTCTCCTATTTCTGTTACTTTTAAAAACCTTTCCTGCAGGTGTGATGACAGCTTAACCTGGGTCTCAGGCTCAAAAAGGTGAGAGTTTCAGAAATTGTCTGCATACCCAGTGTCCTGGGGGGCTGAAAACAACCAGGGGAAAGTCCCGTTAACACGTTAAGACAAGTGAGTCCAGCAGTGCAAGGCGAAGCACGGGGAGAGCCTGTTGGCAGAGTCCTGTGCTCTCCTTGGAAGGGCTGTTTTATTAAGTCAGATATAAGTGGATTAGATGCCTCATCACTCCATCCTTGTAATCGTGTTTTGGGAAGAGCCTCTCATCATGAAAATTAGACATTCCTCATTTCAGTACCTAACAAATGTTGACATCAAAATCCCTCCCCAAACTGCCCACTCCCTCCCCAGTGGCACAGCCCAGGGGTTGGGTGCCAGAATGGGGACACGATCAGTGCCAGTGGGGCTGGGACTGGCCCCAGGTCCTGCCCTGGGACACTGTGGCCCCCTCACTGGCATGGGGGAAGCAGAGAGGTGTCCCATGGCAAATTGCTGACACAAAGGAGATGCCACTTCCACCATCCCACCCCCAGGCACCAGTGCAGCTCCATTGCCTCTCATGCATGCTAAAGGTGGTGGGGAGGAGATTTCCTCTCACCCCAGCCTAGCTTCCCCTGGTGGTTGCACCCATGGGGGAAGGCTCAGTGGAGGGTTCCCACAGCCTAATCCTGATTCCTGCACTGATCAAAGGTGCCAGTTATCCTCTGGGTAAATCAGTGCCTGTTTTCTCCCACAGGTTTAGGGATGAGACCTCTCAGGGGTGGGACCGGGGGTCCCAGAGGAGTTCGGTGAGCCCAGCGTGCCCCCCTTACCTGCTTGGAGACATGGAATTGCTGGCCGGGACGGGATTGCTTCCCAGCAGCCGGCAGGTTCCCGGGGCCTTTCTCGTTGTTGCGGGGCAGGCTGCAGGGTTTGAGGAACATGAAGTCACTCTGGGCAGACTCGGGACCGAGGCAAAGCTTGTAGCAGTAGCCTGGGGGGCCACCATCGGGGACATCAAGGTGGGCGGCTGTGTTTGCGGTGGGCTGTGCTGTGAGGTTGGATGTCTTGAGGCTATCAGGGGAGGACCTGGGCCTGGGACAGCAGCGGCAGCCACGTCTCCAGGAGTGCTGCTCTCCACGGCACCGAATGGCTGTGAGGATGAGGATGGCCAGGAGGAAGGTGAAGGAGATGGAGCCCAGGGAGACAAGGAGGTAGAGTGTGAGTGGGGAGGAGGAGGAGTCCTCTGGGGGGAGGCTGAAGTTGCTGAAGTCAGAGAGAGTCTGAGGCATGGTCTCCACCACAGAGAGCAGGAGGGACATGGTGGCTGAGAGCGCTGGCTGCCCCCCGTCACGCACCTGCACCACCAGCCGCTGCCGGGCTGCGTCCTGCTCCAGAAAGGAGCGGAGGGTGCGCAGCTCGCCCGTGTCCGGCGCCAGGCTGAAGAGGGTGAAGTCAGTGGCTTGGAGGAGCTGGTAGGAGAGGCGGGAGTTCAGCCCTGCATCCGCGTCCACTGCTGACACCGTGCCCACCAGGTAGCCAGGCCCAGCTGACCGCGGCACCAGCTCGGTAGCCACAGAGCCGTTGCGTGGCATGGGGGACACAATGACAGGAGCGTTGTCGTTCTGGTCCAGCACGAAGATGTGAACAGTGACGTTGGCACTGAGCGGGGGGAAGCCTGCGTCCTGCGCTTGCACCTGGATCTGGAAGCTGCGGATTTGCTCATAATCCAGGGAGCGCAGGGCGTACATGTGCCCGCTGTCCGAGTTGATGGACACATAGGTGCCCACTGGCATGCCATGGATGTGCCCGTCAGCGATGGAGTAGGACAGATAGGCGTTCTGCTGGCAGTCGGGGTCCAAGGCGCTGACGGAGCAGATGGAGGCTCCTGGTGCATTGTTCTCCATCACGTACACGCTGTAGGAGGGCTGGAGGAAGCGTGGGGCGTTGTCATTCACATCGGACACCGGGATGGTGAGGGTGCTGCGGGTCAGCAGGGCAGGGGAGCCCATGTCCCGCGCTGTGATGCTTACATTATACTCAGGCACTACCTCCCGGTCCAACGCCTCTGTGGTCACCAGGGTGTAATAGTTGCGGAAGGAGGAGCGGAGCTCGAAAGGCACGTTGGGGCTGATCTCACAGCTCACGCGCCCATTGTCCCCAGAGTCCCGGTCCAGAACGCTGATGACCGCGATGACGGTGCCTGTTGGGGCATCCTCCTGCACAGGCGTGGACACAGAGGTGAGGGTCACCTCTGGCGCGTTGTCATTCACGTCAAGGAGGTGCACAAGCACCCGACAGTGCACAGCCACAGCCGAGGGTCCGCGGTCCTTGGCTTGCACATAGAGCTCATGGAGGCTTGCCCGCTCATAGTCCAGGGGTCCTTTCAGCAGCACCTGCCCACTGCGGGGCTCCACACGGAAGAGCTCCCGGACGCGGGGTGGTGCGTGCCCACTGAAGGAGTACTCGATCTCCCCGTTAGGACCCTCATCCAGGTCAGTGGCATTCAGCTGGATGACCAGGGTGCCGGCAGGGGCATCCTCAGGCAGGCTCACTCTGTATGAGGGCTGATCGAAGGCAGGCACGTTGTCATTAGCGTCCAGCACTGTGATGAGGATGTGGGCTGTGCCTGAGCGCCTGGGGATGCCGCCATCGAGAGCAGTGAGCAGCACCCGGTGCGTGCGTTGCTGCTCGCGGTCCAGGGCACGCTCCAGCACCAGCTCTGCAAACTTGCTGGAGTCGCTGCGCGTCTGCACCTCGAGTGAGAAGAAGCCGTTGGGGCTGAGCTGGTAGGTGTGCACCGAGTTGGTACCCACGTCAGGATCCTGGGCGCTCTCGAGTGGGAAGCGGGCACCGAGCACGGCAGACTCGGCCACCTCCAGCACGTACTCTTGCCAGGGGAACGTGGGCGCGTGGTCGTTGATGTCCAGCACCTCCACCTCCACGCGGTACAGCTCCAGCGGGCTCTCGACGAGCAGCTGCAGGTGGAGCAGGCAGGTGCCCCCCGCCTCGCACACCTCCTCCCGGTCGATCCGCTCGTTCACGAAGAGGATCCCGTTCTCCAGGTTCACCTCCAGGTGCTGCCTGGCCCCGGCCCGGGCCACGATGCGGAACCGCCGCGCCGACAGCGTGGACACGTCCAGCCCCAGGTCCTCGCCGAGGTTGGCCACGAAGGCGCCGTGCTCCAGCTCCTCGGGCACGGCGTAGCGCAGCTGCCCGCCCGCGGAGCGCGGAGCGGCCAGGAGGAAGAGGAGGAGGAGGAGGGAGGGGAGGAAGAGCTGCCCCCGCCCGCAGCCTGCCCCGGCCCCCATGGCCCCGCAGACCCCCTTCGGCGCCCACCCGCCGCGCTCGTCCTTCCGAGCCCCTTGCACTTCCAAGGAGTTTTGGGGGCGGCGGGGGGGCCCCTCCGGGGTTTCGGCACCGCAGTGCCGGCCCCAGCAGCGGCCGTCGCTTAACCCCTTCCCCGCCGCGGCCCCGGAGCCGCGTTAAAGGCGGGGGGAGCCCGCGGCGGACCGAGAGCTGCCCCCTGAGCCCCGGGAGCCGGTGTTACCCCGCGGATGCAGCGCTGGTCCCCGCGGTGTATTAAGAGGAGCCCGGATCGCGGCGGCTGCCAAATCCCCCGGCTGCGTCCCCCCGCCGTGCCGGTCCTAACCTTCAGCAGATGGTTAAGCCCCTCCGGACTTGATTACATTTCCCCGCACACCGTTTCCCTTGTAATGCGGAGTTTTTAATTACCGGAGCAGGGGGGATTACAGCCCCGGATAAAGCTGAGCCTAGCAGCGCGGACGCACCGAGAGACCCCCCCCACACTCCCCCCGGCCCCCGCCTGCCTCCGCCCCCGACCCCTCCTGCCCTCGGCCGCGATCCCGCCGGGGACCGGGCTCCGGGCTCCCCCCGCAGCGAGGGGGGGGGGACACCGGCAGAAACTTTCCGCCGGCCGCGGACCGAGCCCCGTTTCCCGTCCGACCCCCACAGGGCGACCCCCGCCCCGCCCCGGTACCGGCCCGGTGCCGCCGCTGGACGCTCCTCGCTGCCCCCCCCAGCTCTCCGGTAGCTCCGCCGGCGCCGTCCGTAGGCGCCCGGTATCGGGACGGGGCGGACGCTCCGACCCCAATGATGAGGTCCTGGATAATCCCCTCACGATCTAGTCAAGGGATCGGCGGGGCTCGGAGCGGCTGGAGCTGCGCACGGATATTTTACCGCCTTTGTCTCTGCCTCCCGGTCCCCAGTGGGCTCCCGGGGAAGGGAACCGCCGGCACCGGCCGCCCCCCGAGAGCCCGGCGTGGGCGGCAGGATGCGGGGGCGAGCCCGGCGGCAGCGGGGCTGGGGGGGGTTATGGGGCCAGGGATGGGGGGGGCTTGGCCCCTGGGAGCGCAGCCCGACCCACGCGGGACGTGCCGCTCGTGGGGCTGCCGCTTAGGGAGAGACGTGGGGAGGGGTGGGGTGGCAGCGGGGTGACTCCACGGGACGGACAGGTGACAAGAGGCGCCGCCGGGTCACGCGTGTGTTCGGTCTCGAGTGGGAGCGCTAGAATCGGGACGACTCCCGGTAAGTGAAGCCCGAGCTGTATCGGAGGCGCCGATCACTGCCAGCCCGTTCCCTGCACCATCTTCCAAGCCCCGGCGTCGCCGTTGTCACCCCCCTCCCCATTTCGATCTGTTTCCTTCTCATCCCTGATGTGACCCCGCGACCCTCGATCTGCTCCCCCTGCAATCTCCGATCCGTCCCCCCCCCGCTCTGTCCCTTCGTGGCTGCTCTGCGTCTCCCCCAGCCCTCCCGGTGCTGAGCCGGGAGCGCTCTGAGGGGTGCTCAGGACAGGGAGGTACTGGGGAGAGGGGAATTTACGGGGGTCTCCTTCCTTCCATTCCACTCCTCTCCCACCTCCAACCAAGTGTGTTCCGGGAAATCCTCAGAACTGTTCTCACCCTTTTGTTTAATTCAGATTTAAATATTCATTCTCCCCACCAAGGGTTCAATCTGCTCCCGGCAGGATCTGACAACCCCCCCCCGCCACCCCCCCGCCATCTCCCCCACTCAATCCTGTCTGTGCTTCTCCGGCTCTGCTGGGTGAAGCCCCCCCATGCAGCTCATCACTGCTTCCTTTGGGGGGGGGGGGTAATCTGTCCCTCTTCCCCCTTGATTCCCTCCCCTAATGGAAGTAATGGGACAGCGCCATCCTGCTCCTCTTCCTCACCTGCCCCCAACCTTGGGGTCCCTTCCTGCCCCCCCATCCTCCATCCGTGCCCAGCCCCTGCACTGAGACACCCCAATGTTCGTGCTTTACCAACCACCAAAACTCCTGCTGCTTGCCCAGCCCCAGCCCCTCCGGACCCTCCTCTCCCCCATGTCCAGAACTGCAGTGGGCCAAGGTCAAAAGGGACAACTGGGGAGGGGGGGGCATAAGATGTCCTGAGGATCCTGGGGGAATGGCACAGGCTGGGGGGGACTGGGGGTGCTGCAGAGGGACGAGGACCCAAAAAACACCCTTCTGTTGGGGGGGGAGGTTCATAGCAGAGGGCAGCTGGATGGGGGATACGGCATGGGGACAGCCCGGCACCCCACCTCACACCCAGTTCCCATCCTTTGGATTTTGCATTTCCTCTTATCATCCAGGCCAGCATTCAGCTGCCACCCCTGCTCTCTTGGGGTAAGGAAGCAGGGCAGGGCTATAAGCTTGGTTTTGGAAGACACTGGAAGCTGGGAGAAGGGGGGGGGGGGGCTTGGCTTGCTGTGAGATGTCTTGGCACAGCGGGTGGGTGGCCAGTTGCCGCAGGTCAACGCTGATGTGCCTTGGCAGGCTGGCCAGGGAGATCGGGATGGGATGCAGCAGGAGGTGCCGCAGGTTGAGCCGCCTTGGAAAAGCCATGCAGAGAGCAAAGGGGGGGCAGGCAGCCAGCTGCCCGCCAGCACCAAGCCGTGCCCAGCCGCCGCTGTCACTCTGTTGCCCTCCCCGCTGCGTTGTGGGGCAGAAGAAGGGTCTGAAAGTGAAGCCGTCCCCGTCTGACCGTATATCCCTTCCCCCAGCTCCCCAAGGCACCCGTGTGCCCAGCCATGCATGTGGGCTTGTTGCTCCCTTCTTGCTGGAAGCGAGAGCAGCTATAGTTCGCATTGCCCACCAGGGAAACCGCAGCAGGGGGGGGCTCCCACTGGAAGATGAGAACAAGCCCGGTTGTTTGCTGGTCCTGCAGCTTGTACATCACTCCCCCGTTGCCTGAGCAGGGTCAGATGCCAGAGGCTCATCTCTCTGAAGCCACAAGGCTCCCTCCCTGCTGAAACTTTTGCTCCCTGCCTTCCCTTGGGGAGAAAAAACAGTGCCCTGAAGGGGATGGTGGCCATCTCCATGTGTTTATCAGGGCTAGTGGGGCACCGTGCCTGCCCTTGGGTGCTGGTACATGAAGCACTAAGCAGGTATCAAACCGTGCTAGGACTATATGGATCTCCCCAGTATGAGAAAGACACTGATAAAATGGAGCAAGTGCAGTGGAGGTCACTGATACAGCCAGAGTCTGGAGTGCACATGGTGTGAGGAGAGGCTGAGAGCCTAATTTCCTCGTTAGGCTGGAGGAAAGAGCACAGCTGAGGAGCTGATTGCCCTCCTCAGCTCCCTGAAGGAAAGATGGAGTCTATCTCCTTTCAGGGAGAGAATGAGAAGCTATGAGCACAAGATGGCCAAGGGAAATTCATGTCAGGTATTAGGAAAAAAGACATCCGGAGGTCCAGAGCGAGCAGAATCACACCGGAGTTCTGAACGCCCCAGTCTGTAACAGCCCACCCTGCTCAGAGGTGACGTGGCCACCGAGGCAAGGGACACTGGGTTTGTCAATGGAGTTTTCTTGTGTCCTCCATATGGGACATAAACTTCATGGCAACTCAGAAAGCCAATGTCTCTACTCCTGCTTCAGAGGGGGAGATTTTCTTGCAAGCCCAAGCCCGCACAAGGAGCTTGTTCCTTGCTTTGCTCCTCTGGAACATCAGATCCATATCAGCAGGGCTGGGTCCCCGTTGTGCTGGGGCTGGCACTGGTCCTCTCCTGGACACCTTCTCAGAGGTCTCCCCTAAAATGCCCAGTGAGAACATGTCCTCTCCTGGGACTCTGGGAAGGACTGAGAAGGAAGGGGTGTCAGTGAGGAGAAAAGTAAGGGTGGAGAGTGGTAAGATGCTTGCATGGGAGAATGGGAGAGGCTTTGGGAAAGAGGTGATGATGCCTCTGCTCTATCAGGCAGCAGCATGGCCATTCCTGGAACACTGCACACTGCCTGTGTCTGAAGTTTTGTCAGAAGATTAAAAAAAAAAAAAAAAAAAAAAAAAAGATTAAAGGCTTGGAAAAACTAACTTACAGGGAGAAGCTTAAGTGAAACTGCCTGAACTCTGTGCAGGAATAAGGAGGAGGAGGTTTGATTGTAGAGCCAGGGAGGTGCTACAAGGAGGAAATGCTGGGGACAAGAGAATAGCTAAAGGCATAAAAACCCATGGCCTGAGCCAGACAACTTCATGGTCACTGTGAGGGGATCACGCTGTCAAGACTGATGATAGTGTCTGTCTCTTGGTGTCTGTAGAACAGAAGATTTGGGTTCATCAAGCCGAGGTTCCCCAATGCATCATGATGAAATGGAAAGATTGCTGCAGGGAAGAGGGGCTCAGGTAGACCTCGCATCCTTCATCCTCCTCCTCCTCCTCCTCCTCCTCTCCTCTCCTCTCCTCTCCTCTCCTCTCCTCTCCTCTCCTCTCCTCTCCTCTCCTCTCCTCTCCTCTCCTCTCCTCTCCTCTCCTCTCCTCTCCTCTCCTCTCCTCTCCTCTCCTCTCCTCTCCTCTCCTCTCCTCTCCTCTCCTCTCCTCTCCTCTCCTCTCCTCTCCTCTCCTCTCCTCCTCCTCCTCCTCCTCCTCCTCTCCTCTCCTCTCCTCTCCTCTCCTCTCCCATCCCCCTGTTTCTCTGGGTTAGGTTGGAGGTTTAAGGAAGGCAGAAAACAGCACATTCTCCTCGGTCCCCACTTCTGTTTCATAGCCTTCTGCTCCTACGGAGCCATCCTGGATCTCTGGGGATGCATCTCTGTAGAATAAATTGCAGTTCTTCCAGTGCTGGACACCCATGGGAACGTTTCCTGCTCCCAAGTGCCCCCCTCATTCCTTTTGTGTCCCCGCTCCCAGGACAGGGACCACCCCTACCTTCCCCCCGACCCCCTGTCAGGCCCTCTGAGATGCCCCCAGCGTCCCCGCCTGCCCCCAGGCAGCTCCCCACATCTTTCTCCCCCCGCCCCAGCCCTATTTCTTTCCTCCCTGTCGGGGAGATCAGTCTCTGAGGGTGCCGACGACACGCAGCCTGCGACCCCCCCGGGAGGCTGGGGGTGGTGTTATGCTGCGAGAAGGCGAAGCTGCCATCAGCAGGCGCTTTGATCTGCAGACAATTACAGATGAGTGTAGGACCTTGCCTCATTCAGCCAATAAATAATGGAATTTGTGCGTTGACACAGACAGATTCCCCCAAACTGTCAGGGAAGGGGAGACAGAGAATGAGAGGCTGGGGAAGGGGAGAGGAGCAGGCAGGGAGGGAAGAGGAGGGCACGCGGGGAAACAGGGAGCAAAGGGAAGGGAGAGGAGAATGAGTTGGGGAGGCAGAGCTGGCGAGGGGAACAGGACGGGAAGGAGCCTGTGGAGGAAGAGCAGCACGAGGGAGCACATATTTGTAGAGGGGAAGGAAAATCAGACAGGAGCTGTGGGTAGGAAGGGGGGTGATGCATACACAGCAGGCTGGAAGCAGAGGAGAAAATCTGGAGGCGGAAAAGAAAGAGAAGGAGGAACAAAGGCATGTCCGTGCCCCTGGGCTCACTGCTGCCTGGTGGATCACATGCTGCTGAGAGCAGGGACCATATTCCCACTCCGCAGAGGAGCTCCAGCTCCCCGAGGCGCCCAGCACAGCCGAGCAGCACCAGCACACGTGGGATCCGGGCGGACGCTTCCAGCAGCAGAAATCTGCTCCGAGAGCACAAATCCCCCGAAGAGGTCCTGCGGATGCCCAGTCCTGGTGCTCCCCTGCTGCTCCCCATCACTGCCCTTCTTCAGCCTGGAGCTGTTGGTTCTCCAGCTGATGAAGATTTTTACTTGGCTTGCAATAAAGCAGCAGCTCCTCTTTGCTCATGAGCCCCTCCACCGAGCCCACCAGCCGCATGCAGCTGCAGGAGCGGATCTGGTGGCATGGGGGAGCCACTGGAGCCACCTCCTTCCTCCCCGTTAGAGCACTCAAGAGCACTGTTGCTTCCCTCTTGGCCTAATCTGGCTCAGCCTTGAGCACTGAGTGTGTGGAGGGTGGCCCAGCTTGCTCGGGTCTCCAGGACAAGCACAACCTCGGTGTAGGCATCCCCTGCTCCCTGTTTCCCATCTGGAAAATGGTGCCCTCCAAGCTCTGGATGGGAAGCAAACACCTCCCATCCCAGTGAAGCTCCCCCCACATCTCTACCTTCCCATACCACGGTCTTCCGTCCCTTCTCTGGACACACCGGCCCCATTCAGGGGTCAGACCCCCACCTTGGAGGTATTTAGGGTCTCCCCCAGGGACACCTCCTCCCCGTGGCTGAGGAAAGCAGGGGCAGGTTGGGCTGAGGTGGATGGAGCCTGGGAGGGGACACTGGTGGCCGTGCTGCTGTCTCAGTGGCTTCCACGGAACAGAGGGCACAGCCCCACCAGGATGGAGGCGGCATTTAGGGAACAGGGAACATGGAGCCGGTGGGCTACGGGCAGGCAGAAAGACCAGGGTGCTGTGGGGAGGTGTCAGAGCAGAACGGCTCAGCTGGTCAGTGCATGGGGCCAGGCTGGGACCCCCTTCATCTGAATCTCTTCCCCAGTTTCCCTGATGCGGGGGCAAACCCTGGCATTTTATTGGGATAGTGGGGATGCGGGGCTGGATCTGGCTGCTGCTGCTCTGGTCCTAAACACGGCCTGGAGATAGCAACAGAGCCAGCCTTGCCCAGGCTGTGGTAGCAGAGAAGGGAGGGAGGAGGGTGCACAGCAGCCCCCCCGTTGCCTCTGAAGGTAGGAAGAAAGGGGGAAAGCAGCTTCATGCTGCACGTGGTGCTCAGCCCCTCCATAGGGCTTCAGTCCCCCCTCCCCCCTTCCCCAGTAGGGGATCAGGGAAGAAGATATCTGTGAGAGAAGACATGGTGAGAGCAAGATGGATTTTTGTTTTCTCTGGAGTCTGCTGTGACGCCTGAGCGCTTCTCCAAACACTGCCATCAATATTTAATTGGATGGAGCAGTAATAGGCAGGCTGAGGCTGACCGCAGCCCCCAGCCTGGCAGGGGCTGAGGTGCACGCAGGTTTGGGGGGATCCTGCACGCCGTGAGCAACTGCTCCACAGCCAGGGCAGAGCCTTGCACCCTCTGCCAGGTGCTGAGAGCAAGAGCCACGCTCTGAACACTGAGATATCAGACAGGTTACGGCAGGTTGGGTATGAGAGCCATAAGAATCGCCTCTCCTTCCCCTGCCAGCCCTCAGTTGGCCCAGTTTTAACCCGGGGAAGAGCAAAAAGGGGCTGCGGGTAGGGCAAGAGTGAAGTGGGAAGCAGCAGGCACGGAGCAGCAGGGCACCGTTTGCTGCTGGCAGGGAGCAGGCCAGAGAGCTGCAGAGCTGAGACCTACCCAGACAAAATCCTAAGGGCATGTGCAGCACCAGCAAGAGATGAGAAGTGCTAACGAAGAGCCAAGGACCGTCCTGCTCCCGTGCTGGGGACAGCGAGCGAAGTGTTAAAGAGTCCCCAGCAGCACTGAGCAGTGGTGGGAGCAAAGGGTTAACCCAGAGCGCACAGAGAATGCTATCTGTCTCTCCTCTAAATATTATTTCCTCCCATGAAACTAGCTTTTCATCCTTGGCTAGAGGCAGCTCCTGCTGCTGGGAATCCGGCAAGAGCTTGTATCTGCTCCTGCACACGCCAGCGCTCCCAGCAAGCGGGCGGACAAAGCCGCGCTCCCCAGGGGCAGCGCCGGGGCCGCAGCGGCAGCGAGGAGATGCTGGCACCGGGAGGAGGGTGCTCAGCCCGGGGCTGCAGATGGCCTAGGGCTTGAGTTTAGGGATCAGGCTTTAGCAGAAGGTTGGGAAGAATCTCTTAAAGAAAATCCTCTCCCACCCTGCTGTACTGCAGAGGGATTTCCTTCTCCCTCTCCCAAGCAAGGGGCAGTGTGGTGAATTGCAGGCAGCGGCAAGCTGAGGGTGCAAAAGGCTCAGTCAGCTCCAGCCAGGCTCTGACCCAGCCGTAGGGAGCTGCACAATCAAGGAGAGGAGAGGAAGGCATGCAGGAGCACCTCGCCCCTTGCAGGGGCTGCATGCACCATAGGGAAATCAAGGCAACAAGCTGGGAAAGCTGAAGGGTGCGGTGCAGCCTCTGCCCTTTCCCTCTACGGGACCACAGCAGAGCTCAGCAGCATTTGTCCAAACTTAATTCAGGCTGCACCAAGGGTCTGGATTCTGCAGAGCTGGTGGCTGGGATAAAATGGCTGCTACTAAACCTTGTCTGAAACAACCTAAACTTGTAATGCGGATGAAATGGAACCGCGGCAGCGTCCCTTTGCTGCCCCAGAGGGCACAAAGGCACAGGCGTCTTCTCTCTCCCATTCAGCTGGAGCCACGTGCCGCAGTCTGAGCAGCGCTGGGTACGTGGCTGGAATGAAAGTCGCCTCGCAGCTCGAGTGCTTGGGGAGTGTTTGCTGAAGTCAAAGGATTGCCGAGTTAAAAGGGTCAAATCTCCAAGGACAGTTGTATCTGAGTGGCTATATATCATTTCAATAGCATCTTCAACGGGGATTATAATCTGAATTGAAGTGGAAAGACCCGAGGCAATGAAGCTGTCAGCAGTCTAAGATTAAGGAATTAAAACAGCAGCAGAGCATTACAGGATTTGTTCTAGATGTATTAGAAAGAGCAGGCTAAACGCACTTCAGCCTTCCTTGGGTCAGAAATTTCATAAAAGTACAGAGAAGGGCAAGAACAAGGATCTCATCAATATACATAAAAGAGAGAGGGAGCGAGACGGAGCTATGAAAACCCAGCCACGCAAAATGTAAATCCTAACTGGAGACGGAAATGAGTCACACACGGCTTGACTGAAGTAAATAAAAGCAGAAATGAAGTGGATTCAGGGGAGGGCAGAGGTGAAACAACACTGAAAGCCAGTAGACAGGGTAAAAGTGCCCCTTGATATATGAAGGCTGGTAAATTCTGGAATGCAGCCCAGTGTGCTCTTGGATTGCCTAATGGAAATGCAGGTCCCCAGTGTTGTCCACGCTTCCCTTCCCTCTCTCAGTTTCTTACATGCCTCTCCAGAACTACTTTAAAATGCAAAAAATGGCAGCAACTGCCTGCACAGGAAAGCAAGTACCTGCTTCGGGAGAGGGCAGACGAGCCCTACCTTTGCATCTTCTGAGGGCCCCAGAAGACTACCACTAGCTCTGTGCACCTCAGGAGACATCAGCAACTTTTCTCACTGGGAGGCAGAAGCTCTCAAAACAAGGAAGGAATAAAACTCCCACCAACGGGCCAATTAAAACTATCAGTTTATTTTGGGCAAATTGTGCACACTGTTTTTTTTATTTGCTCTATCCTAGATCAGTCCTGGGGAGGAATTTCTCCTTTGGATCAAAGATATCAAAGTTATGGCACAAAACACAAGGAAAAACAGGGAAGTATCCCTTACAGATAAAATACACAGGAAAAGCTTCAGCAACCCAGACTCCATGCACCCCCAGCTCTGCTTCAGCACAGCTCGTAAAGATTCAGGCTGTACAAACCAGCACTGCTCACTCACTATGGCACAATTCCTTCAGTTACATGATCCAAAAAGAAGCTGAATCCCTCTCTGAACCTTAAACACACGACCTCAAAACAATGATGCCCAGCTGACAATTAAAATAATTCCGAACAATGCCATCTGTACAGAACTGCTGCACTTTATTGACACAAAAACGTACCCAGCAGAACATTTCCCTGCACACACAAGGCCAAAGAGCATTGATGAGCAGCCAGATCTAGGACACAGAAGGAGATGGGAAGCTAATGACAAGTGGAGCTTGTTCTGCAGCACAGGTAGAGCATGGAATCACTTTTCGACTCCTCTGGCCAACTTCTACTGGGAGATTTACATACAAGTCCTCAGTCAAGTCTTTAAAGAATTATCCAGAGTCTCCTGGGTAAAAACAATCTGTGTTAACAAAGAGGAGAGTCCAGAGCTGCTCAGTGATTCTTTTTGGTTGAGCCAAAACCAGAGAAACCCATCACAGCTGCCATTTCATCATCCTCTTCAAATGTCAAATCTTCCTCTGCCCTCCTTTTCTTCTCTCTCTGCTTCTCCTTCTTGTAGGCTTTCGCCTTTTCCTCCTGCAGCAAGGAAAAGAACAGCAAAATAACTTGAATCTCCTAAGCCGAGTAAGCTTTTAAGACACTGGGCACTGCAGTTCACCCACGTTCTACCAACAGTACCCACGCTGTAACTGAAGAAAGAAAACAGTCAGCAAAATCCTGGTCTGCAGCCTTCCAGGAGGTTTCCTGCTGCCTACAGACCACTCACTTCCCACCCCAAGAAGCAAGTCACACACAGAGGACGTAGCCAAAGAGAAGTGTCGTGAAATCATCAGCTCTCGCTTCCAAACATGTCAGAGGCTTCACCTGGAATCCACGCTGAGGCAAGAAGGGGCTGTTTGTAAAGCAGGAGACATTTCCACCGCACGATGCCCTGTTCCAACGGCTGTAACGCTGCCTGTCACTGCCTGTTGGCTTTCAGTGCGGCGGAGTGACAGCTGCTCTTTGGAACAGAAGTTGAGCTCTAAGTGGCTTTGGGGGTTTTGGCATCAAAGAGTTTGCACCGCGCTAATCAAAGCGTTTTGCTCGGTAAGGATCACAAGCCCTGGAACAGCGCCAGGCTTGTACTGGGCGACACACAAGTATGGCTTCACCTCCCAACTTAGCAAGTGAGCCTGCCATTCCCATCTCCATCTACTGCTCTGCAGCCAGTGAGAACAGCCAGGCCCTGGAGAAAGCTACACCAAAAGCTGCTGCTAATTTCTTTGTTGCCACGCATTGATTGACAGTAGCTTTTCAACCCACAGCATGCCCTGCGCTGCCGGGGCATTTGTCTCCTGCCTCCCCCAGACAGATTAGCCTCAGCAGCACCAAGGCCTGCTTGAGAGCAGAGCACAGGGCTGCTCGAGTGCCAGGACTTGCACAGGATCCCAGCAGAGCACCCCTGCTGTGAAGCAAAGCTCAGAGCTTGGGCCGGGAGACTCAAACAGGCAGCAGTTTTTAATGCTTGTTTTTTACATTACTGCTGATGAAGGAGGAGCATGCACAGAAGCTCCTCAGCTGTCAGAACATTGTCAGCTGTTTTTCGAATACACTTGATCGTCATTTCAGGGAACTGGCACCTAAGCCCAGGTTTAAGAGGAATCCGGTACCTTTCACTGCCTCCACACACGCACAGACACACAGGGCACAGCACAGCACGCTGCTCACAAAACCCTTCCACGCCTGGGGAGGGCGCACAGGAGCAGCATGCTGCACACAGGAGGAATCCCAGCAATCCCCAGAACCATGTCACACCTCAGGAAGGAATATACAGGCCTGCTTATCAGGGCACATGACATCAAACACAAGTAATGGGACACAAAACAGGGGCACTGCCAGGGCTGTGTTACACTCTCAGCAGAAACTTTAAGCGTCAAAAATTATCCTTGCACACAAAGAGAGGAAAGAAATTTCCAGGGAGGGCAACAATTAAAAATAATAATAATTTAAAATAAAAATAATAATTAAAAAAAACAAGCAAAATCCACTCAGAGCAGCAGATGAGAAGCCCACACTAGCTAGTACAAGATTAGGAACCAGGGCTGCTCTCCTCAGGAAACACATTCCCTGGGGGGTTCCACTTTGTCAGCTGCTGCCCTTACTCACCTCCTCACGGAGTTCCTTCATCCTCTCCTCAAAGTCATAGTCTTTCTGTTTCTCCTCCATCTTCTTCTTGTTCACCTCAAAGCGCTTCTTCACCTGGTCCAGCGTGGAGCGCTCCACCCGCATGGACATGCCCAGATTTCTCTGGTCTGGAGGAACAGAACCAGCCACGTTCAGCAACATTATTAAGCCTTTAAAGGTCTGCACATAGCCCCTTTCCCTGATCCCCGTTTAAGTATGTGAGCACGGCATCCCATCACCACTCAAAGCACAGCCTCCCACACTCCTGAGCAGCAGAGCCCAGCACTGCACTGTGCGACTGCCCAGCCTTCAGGGGTTCCTCTCCACACCATCTCTACCTACGGACATGCCAGAGAATTCACATCCAGCCTGGGGAGTCTGACTGAGCCATGCCTCCTCCCCTAGAGGCATACACTTTCTGCCCTCATTTAGTCCCACGCTGTTGCATGGATTGGGACTTCCTATGTCAGAGGGGATTAGGGAGGATTTAGGGAGATTTTAGGGGATATGATAACCTAAACCAGTCACTGACTACAGTGATCCTTTTATTATTTGTAACAAGGAAGAAGATGCAAGCTTTTCTTTTAAGGTATGAGGGTGTTCCCCATCATGCTGGTGTTCTGACACTTCAGGGAATTTAAGCTTGGGACGGGGAAACAAGGACTGGAGTGTTGAAAAAGGAGTCAGAATAAAACTGCCAAGCTGTTTTTTTTTCTCAGCTATGGGACAAACCAAACAAACATCTTTCAGTGAGAGATCCTGATTACACAGCACATTTCTAACTAAAGCAAAGACACGAAACATTAAGACAGGCCTCTGATCCAGTGGCTGTCTAGAGCAGATTCCCAGGTTTCCACTCACAAGCGAGCCCAGTGTGAAAGGGCCACCCCCAGCCACGTCTCCAACCCACGCTGCCTGGTCAATCCAAACAGCCTGCTGACTCCAGTAACTGGGCACACTTTTGTCCCGGGGCTGCAGCAGCACCAGGGAGCTCAAACTATGCACTGGTACTGAGCTAGAATGCTGCCAGAACGAGCAGGTTTCAGCCAGATTTGTGGGCTGGATCAAGAGCTCCCAAACTGTAAATTGTATTGTACCAAAGAGAGCTATGCCCCCTTCCAGCCCCAGCTCAACCCTTCATCTCAAGACCACGCACAAAGACGTACCAGTTATTTTTGATTCCAGATTCTCTCATACAGACTTACTGCTGACCTCCTCACATGGCAGACAAAGCGCTTCATTGTCATCCTCCCATTCACATAAAAGTACAGGGCTTTAATGCAAGGGATTTTCATCCCCAAGCTATAGAAAACTTGCCTCGACTACGTTGCACTACTGTCCTCTTACTCAAGGTAAATGTACTAAAGAAACAGGCTGATCAACAGGGACCTCTTCTCCTGCCTTTATCTTAGGATAACATAACTGCATGATTGCAACAATGGAGAGAAGGACCAGAAATCTGTGGGCTTTTGTTCTGGTTTCAGTTAGGACAGTTAATTTTCCTCCTAGTAGCTGGTAGGGTGCTGTGTTTTAGATTAGAATGAGAAGAGTGCTGGTAACATGCTGATGTTTTAATTGTTGCAGAGCAGTGCTTACACCAAGCCAAGGACTTTTCAGCTTCTCACTCTGTCCTGCCAACAGGCAGGCTGGGGGTGTAGCAAGAGCTGGGAGGGGACAGACCCATGACAGCTGACCCCAACTGGCCAAAGGGGTATTCCATCCCATCTGGGGTCATGCTGAACAATATATAGGGGTGGCTGCTCGGGGTTAGGCTGGGCATTGGTCAGCGGGTGGTGAGCAATTGCATTGTGCATCACTTGTTTTGTACACATTAGTAGTAGTAGTCCTGTTATCATTATTGTTATTATTTTCCTGTCTTAATGAACTGTCTTTATCTCAACTCACAGGCTTCACTCTTCCTGTCTCTCTCCCCCATCCCAGAGAGGGAGGGGGAAGGGTGAGCGAATGGCTGGGTGGTATTTAGCTGCCAGCCACGTTAAACCATGACAGCTTTATACTTTGCACTCTGGAGATCACACTACGTGTGATCACACCTGAACAGCTGTGCAGGACACGGCAACTCTGGGGTCATCCTGTCCCACCCCTGTCCCTGCTGTACTTCAGCAGCCCACAGCCTCCATCCTTGTAACCTCTTGATTCAAAGCCCTGGAGCTCAGAGACAAGCTACTTCTGAGCTTCATACTCAGGTTCTACAAAGAGAAATTTATGATCCAAAAACAGGCAAGTCCCACACACCTTCTACTTTTCTAAGAACTTGTTTAAAGTTTCAATGCTGTTAAAAAACCTCTCTTGAGATTTTCAGAGGAGACATCAGGATTTGCTGACCCTGAGCTTCTTGCAGAGCAGACTCGCAGAGTAGGGAAAACACTTCCACCTTACTGGACACTTACTATTTCTTCCAGCCTTATTCCACCCAAACAGTCCATCAACCTGGAGAGATTGCCATGAGATAAAGGCAACATCTCCATAGCTCTCATGAGTAAACTCTGCCTATACCCTGATCTCATTTTGATCCATGTATGAATATTCAGAACCCTGAAACTGGTGATGTGTGAAGGGAACAGCCCAGAGAGTTGCACCAGCTCTCCAACAATACACAAAAAATGTCCTCACGTTTTTTGCCATTGATGTGATCCAAGAAGTTAATGGAGTCCTTCACCACACAGTCACATACATTACAGTAATACCTGGCAGGAGAGAAAGAGAAAACATGAACTCCAAAACATGAGACAAACCTCATCTCACAGAACAACTATTTGAGATGATCTAAAATTCAAAATCTCCATGTAGTTTGGACCTATTAGTTGTAACTCAGGCTGCTGCTCTAGCCTAAAATCAAACTAGTCTGGTACCACAAGTCCTCACTGGAGGTACTGAAACAAGCACAGCCCCAGCATTACAAAAAGTCACACCCACTGGGTTACCTGGGCTCAGAGCCCCTCAGTGATCAGGCCTTTGTTTGGGACATAGCTCCACTAGCCAGGGCAAAAAGGAAGTTACCTCTATTACTGAAAGCCTTGGTGAAAAGACACGTGCAAGGCCATATACCAGATTTACGTGTTAACCTGAGTTAACATTTGGAGTTACCAACCCTGATGCTTATGCCCCTCTGACAGAGGACTGAAACCAAGACATGAGCTGATCTGCAATCAGTCATGGAATCATCCCCTTCCAGTCGCAAAGGACAGGGGGAGGGTTGGACTCTGACACCCCAGTGCTGCCCTCCTCCATGGCAAGACTGGCCACCAGCCCAGGTTTCCACCTCGGCTCCTGACTGCAGCCCGCTGAAGGCTCTCACCTGACTGCACGTGAGCCTTCCCACGCCTACTACCTCACAGAACCAGCCCCCTGCTTTATAGATCAGTGCTCTCCACCCACCTTAACAGATGCAGAAGCCCAGCCATGGCCTGCATTTCCATCCCTGGATGCTGCACCGCCCTGGCACTGCTGGCTATTAGGCTATGATCCTGAGACACTTAGGATGGCTTTGGATGTGCTACGAATCCTTCTAGCCTTTGGCCGAACATGATCTACACAAACAGTGGCCAGACGCCATTCCTAAGGAGAGGCCTCTGGATGTTTCTCCCACTCCCAGTGCTCAGGCATTGGATCAACTGCAGGTAGTGCCTCACTGCAAGCAGGCCTCCTGGCTAACAAAACCCAAGCGGGCAGCAGAGATCTGCCTCAACTACTCCTACAGCAGGGCAAAGCAACACTGGTATCAAGCAAGGGCATCAGAAGGGGCTCAGCCTGCTGCTTCTCTTCCTTATGTTATCCCAGAAGATGCAGTTTCGGTGTAACACAGTGCAGCACAGCTCAAACACTAGTGGTGGGGATTTTTCCTCCACTCTGTTAAGGGCTCACTGCTTTATCACTACCCCCTGTCTTACCAACACAACTCAGACTCCAACAGAAAGACCATAACCTACCCTCCCATCTCTGACTGAGGGGTAGTTTTGGTGATGACGATGGTTTTCCCCAGCTTTGACTCCAGGTCCACTTTGTAGTCTCGGTGCCGCAGAAGTTCCCTTTTGACGGGCTGAGCTGGTTTGCCTAAAACATACACAAAAATCCTAAGTGCTTGCCAGAAAAGGTCAAGCTTTACCTGCTGGATTTTACATTGCCCTTAATGAAGAGGAGCCTATTGGGAACGTGTAAACTATGTGATTCATGCAGAAATTGCACTGAGCAAGATATGGAGGGGGGGAGATTTAGTTGTTTTTTTGTTGTTCATTTTGTTTTTAAAGTCAGTAAAAGATACCATTTCCTCCTCATTATGTAAGCAAAAATTAAGACTATTAGATGCAGGTAGATCTGACTTGGGTCATGCTCTCAGATCTTCCCGTTTCCAATGGCTGATTATTCCTCCCCCTCCATAAAGAATAGGCCAGAGACAAAGATTCTCAGTAACTACATCTATAAAAAAAAAAAAAACACGTGTCCAGTGGCTAGCACAGGTAAAAGGATAAGAGCAAGCTTGAACTGACGCTATTTCCCTTTGGGATTTCATTTCTAGCTGCTCTATCACCCAAAGCTCAGAGGATTTGGGCGATTCACAGCCAAATGAACAAAGTTTGCCTGCAATCAGTATGCTACCCACCATCTTTCTTCTCTCTCTCCTCCGTGAGCCGCTTCTCTGCAAGTTTCTCGTATTCATCTTTGTCCCACTTCCGACGGAAGTCCAAGTTCTTAGTCTGGGAAGGGAACAAAGTGCATTAACATCTGTTATACAGTTTGACTAACTCTGAGAGGAGAATGGGGAAAGAAATGGAAGCATTTGGCCTGTGAGGCCACAGCAGTAAATCAGGGGCACTACATTATATTCTCGGGTCATTTGTTTTCATATCCAGCAACTAGGGATGGAGCGTAAGAGAATAATACTCAGCACACCTACATCTACTTCTAGAAGGATTTCAAAGTGCTGACCAAAGTATTGAGTTTATCTTAATAGTTCCTGAGATGATCACCCATCCCTTCCCTCCAAAAAACAGGCAAACGGCATTTAAACTGATGAATCCAAGACCATACAAGTGCCACCTGATGAACACAGAATAGTCATTAGCAAATTACACGTGATTCTTCCAAGGCTGATTAAATTTCATTTGCAAATAGCAGATGAGGAATCCATGAAATACAACACGAGTTATAAAGGGTTTAATTAAGATGCAGGAACACAGAAGGATGTGTATACCTGCTCTCAAAGATATCAGCAGTATGTCAACAGGTTATAGGAATCAAGGCACTGAGTTTGCTATTAAATCACAGGATCCAGTATGAGTTTTTCACATAAGATACTAATACACACATACAAGAAAAAAACTCTGAAAACTCCAAATGTCAAGCCAGGATGGGGAGATACCAGGAAAACATCTGTATGAAACACACTAAGCTGTCCTGCTCTTGTACCTCCCTATCTCAGCCAAGCAGGGAAGGGAAGAAGCATCTCTGAGGTAGCCTGGCCCTTAACCAGCCCCCCAGAGCACGCTGAGCTGTCAATGGCAGGACAAACTGGGTGTAAAAGTTGGCAACAAATAAAGACAAAGACTGGGGTAAAAGTCCCCTCTGGAAAGAACTGTCACCAGTGCTGAGGGCAGAGGTGACACGACAAGAATCCTTTCTTTTCCCATCTATTCACGCAACAGCTTGAGGCAGCCCCTTCCCTGTGTCAGGCTGGAATGCAACAAGGGCCACAAGCCCCCACACCTGTCTCACAGATCAGAAGCTTCTTTACTTTCGTATGAAGAAAGCTCTCAAACGGCAAGAAAGATGCATTTCACTCAGAATAGCACTCAGAGGCTCCCAGCTTCATATTAAAAAAGGATGGATGTATTTTAAAACACCTCTGGGAAGAAAGGACCCACACCCACCCACCGTCTTCTCTGCTCAGCCAAATCAAGAATCCAATCACAATCCAAATAAAATAAATCCCATTTGAAGCTTCAGCAGCAGCACAGTCATTTAACGTTTTCTCCTCTGGCGATCCTTCAAATAGAGTGAACAACTACTGATAAGAATGAAAATGCCTTAGGGAAGCGTAGAAAAATTCTCATTTATTCCCAGAGCTTCTTAAGCACTTTAAGCATGTCATAACAGGTTTTATTAACCACCCTGAGCAAAAGAAAAGAAAATATCACAGAGTGTAAATTAATGTTTTAGGGTATTTTCCAGAATCAAGATCCTCCCGCATTCCAGCGCATTATCACAAATCATAGCTGGTCGGAGCCCCGAGAGAAAGCAACTTGCTTGCTGCTTCACTCTCCTGTTACAGTATGAGGGAAACTGCTGCTTTCTGCCCAGTGCCTGAACAACGAAACAAAACAAAACAAACCAAACTCTGAGCTGGGCACCTGCAACAAGGCCTTTGCTAGATAATACCCAAAGGAACCTGTCTTAGTTGGTCTGGTGGAGGTGAGGGTGGCTGTGAGCACCTGAATCACCCTGCTCAGGGTGACGGACAGTATTTCGCATGAAGTTACAACAGTTAAAAAAATGGAAGTGCCCTCCTGCTCGTTATGGACACGGAGACCGCCTGGTCAGCCCAGTATCAGTGTTGAGGCCTGTACAAGGAAGCAAGAGCTCTAAGTATCGTGAACACAAACAGGAGTTGGACTGGATGATCCTTACGGGTCCCTTCTGACTCGGGACGTTTTGTGACTCTGTGAAACCCCAGCAGCTGAAAACAAAGCGCAGGCTCCACCTCATTCCCTGGCCGCCGTCCTGCTCCTTGTGCTCTCCTCAGCAAGCGGCTTCAAACGAAGGGAAGATTTGCCAAGAAAGCCCGAAAACACAGCCGTGTGGTGCTGCCAGCTGCTAGATAGTACTTGAGGGGTTCAAACCAGCCTGGCTCTCCGGCCAGGTTATGGAAACGAGACCCACCTTGTGCTCCCAACACCAAACCCTGCGGGGTCTGGGTGGGAAGGGAAGGGAAGGGAAGGGAAGGGAAGGGAAGGGAAGGGAAGGGAAGGGAAGGGAAGGGAAGGGAAGGGAAGGGAAGGGAAGGGAAGGGAAGGGAAACCCCAGGCCCCACGGGCCGCTCTCCCCCCAGAGGCCACCCAGGACACTCCTACAAAGCAGGGATCTCTCCCAGGCCCTACACAGGGCCGCTCCCCCCCCTTTACCCCTGCAGGCGCGGAGCCCCCTCAGGACCGTCCCACACCCCCCTCTCCCCTTCCCTCACCCCCGAAGACCCCAGCCCCGTCCCCGCCGCGCCTACCCCGCTGCCCGACGCCATCTCGAGGCTCCAGGCCCTGTGGCGCCGCCCGCGCCGTAAAGCGCCGCGGCTCCTCCCGCTGCCCCCTTCCCCTCCTCCTCACAGCGCCTCCGCCTCCCTCAGCGCCGCCGGAGCCCCGCGGCCGCCATGTTGCGGCCCCCCCCCGCTCCTCCTCCTCCTCCTCGCCCGGTGCTCCGCGCCCCGCCGCTTCCTCTCCGCCTCCCGGCAGGGGAAAGGGCAAGGGCGGGCGGTGGGCTCGGTGCTGAAGACGCCCAAGGTAACGGCTGGGGGGAGCAGGGGGGCGGCGGGGCCGAGCTGTGATGTCCCGGGATGATGATGAGGTCCCGGGGCTCAGCTCTCCGTCCCCCCCGCGGCAGGGCACCCGCGACCACCCCCCCGTGCAAGCGGCGCTCCGGGAGCGGCTCCTCGGCTCCGTGGTGGCTTGCTTCAAGCGGCACGGGGCGGCCGCCATCGACACCCCCGTGCTGGAGCTGAGGGTGAGGGGCCCCGAAGGGCTCGGGGATGCCGTGGGGACCGGGGAGGGCTTGAGGGGGTGCCCCGGGGGGCAGCGGGGGCAGCTCCGCTTTGGGGCAGCCCCGGCTCCGCTTTTGGGGCTGCAGGGTCATTGTTGTGGGGTTGGGGTGCTCCTCCGTCCCCTGCCCTCCATCCCCTGCCCTCCTGCTTTAGGGGAAGCTCAGCCTGGTCCCTGCCCGTCTTTACTTTCCTTCGCCTCCTCTGACAGTCACTTTTTTTTTTTCGCTTCTCCCTAGGAAACGCTGATGGGGAAGTACGGGGACAACGCAAAGCTCATCTATGAGCTACAGGATCAGGGTGGAGAGATGCTGGCCCTGCGCTACGACTTGACTGTATCCTGCTGTAGCCTCCGCCTTTGGTGGCGGGGACAGTGACAAACTGAGGGCACTGCCACACAGCCTACTTTAAAGGTGTTAGGCAGATCGTCCTTGTCCTCACCTGTCTGCAAATCCCAGCTTTTTCCCATCAGAATGAACTAAACCTCCTTCCCTCTAGATGGTGGACGTCCCATCTGGTCTTTTATCAGTATGGCCCGTGCCTCAAATCACCTCCCAGTCAGTCCAGTATCTCCAGCAAAGCTGCCTTTTCTTCCCTACTCTGTGGCCATGCATCAGGATGCTCCACACTACTGCTTGTAGCTCTTGCTTGTTGCAGTCCCCACCTCTGTGCCCTCTTGTCCTGCCACCTTTCCAGTGCTGTGGTACTTGTGAGAGAGCAGCAATGTTTGCTGCACATACAAAGCAAGCATCCATCCTGGGGCAGCTCCATCTCCGCACCTCACCTAAAAGCTCTCTTCTTTATCATGTGCACTATATGTTGAATTTTGTCTGTATTGCACCTTAAGAGAGCAAAATGACCTAGTAAAGACCTGTGTCTGCAGGGTGCTGACATACTGTGATTAGGAAGGAGGGAATGGAGTTGTCCCTTTGCTAGAAGAGCACATTGTTCTTATGACAGTGGTACTTGTTGTCAGCCAAGGCTGTTCAGAGATTTGTTGGGGATCTGGGAGCAAAGTTAGATGAAGACAAGGAGCTTTGAGGTTCAGCTTTCTGCAGCTCAGAGGATCTCCCTATTCCTGTCCTTAACTCTGTGGTCCCAGGTGCCCTTTGCTCGCTACTTGGCAATGAACAAAATCACCAACATCAAGCGCTACCACATCGCTAAGGTGTACAGGCGGGACAACCCGGCCACGACCAGGGGCCGCTACAGGGAGTTCTACCAGTGCGTGAGTGTTGTGGCCTGCTGAAAGGGGAGCGGGGACAGGGCTGCTTGGGAGGAGAGAGCTGGGAATTGGTGCGGACTGCTGGGCCATACCAACGGCCTGTGCTCAGCTGCGGGGCCGGGTGAGGTGCCTGGCTGAGCTGCGCCTGAAGCAGAGGCCCTGCACAACCAGCCTGCAGCTGGGGTAGTGCTGAAGCAGTGAGAACTCAGTGCTGAACAGGATGGCAGCTGAGAGACAGATTTCAGCCACAGTCCAGCTACACCAGAGTCTGCCTCTACTTGTGCCTCAGGATTTTGACATCGCTGGCCAGTTTGACCCGATGCTTCCTGATGCTGAGTGCCTGAAGATAGTGCACGAGATCCTGAGTGACCTGCAGCTTGGGGACTTTCTCATTAAGGTGAGACCAGAGCCTGGTGGTTTTCACACGCTTGCCCCTTCTTTTCCTGGCTCCAGGGTGCCGTGGGATTGAGACACCAGCCAAAAGGCACAAACAGTCTTCAACAGCTGCAGCTTTTAGCATCCCTTGGGCAAGGGCAAGGGGAAGCTGTGGTGGGACATCTTTCCTCAGCTAAGCGTGCTTCTCCGTTCCCCAGGTCAATGACAGACGAATTTTGAATGGTGTGTTGGCCGTTTGTGGCATCCCGGAGAGCAAGTTCATAACTACGTGCTCAACCATAGACAAGCTGGACAAGGTAAGCATTGTGCTCTCAGGGCAAATCACTTCCAGTCCCAGGGGCTGGATGGCTTTGGCTGGGCACTGTCATGGCTATTCTCATCACAATAATTAAGCCACTGGTGTTTGTAAAGGACTTGGAGAGCTCTTAGGCTGGTAGCAGTGGCCAAGAATAACACCTGGCAACTTCAGTGATCTTAGTTAATCCCTGTGAGATGGGTGCAGTGATCTGTGAAATTGCTCACCAAAAAGCGTGTTATCTTCCCTCACATGTTCTGAATATACATGGGCTGATAGAGATGGTGGGTGACGAGAGCGTTGGGTGGTGATGGGTGTTCTTGTTTTGTAGGTGCCCTGGGAGGAAGTAAAGAATGAGATGGTCGGAGAGAAGGGGCTCTCTCCCGAGGCTGCGGATCGCATTGGGGAGTACGTCCAGCTTCACGGTGAGCATGGTGGGATGGAGCCTTTGTTCCTCCCTGCAGCCTGCTCCCTTGGGCTCCTGACGAGTGCAGCTGCTCTCTGCCAGGCCAGGCAGGGGCTGGTGTGCTTGGGGCAGGGACGGAGGGAGCGAAGCAGCACACGCAGTTGGTTGGGCCCATCGTTGCAGGTGCTGCTGTGCTGGCAGATGTGAGGCATGACTTGTTCCCGCAGGTGGCCTGGACCTGATCGAGCAGCTTCTCCAGGACCCAAAGCTGTCCCAGAACAAGCTGGCCAAGGAGGGTCTGGGGGACATGAAGCTGCTGTTTGAGTACCTGACCCTGTTTGGCATCACAGGGAAGGTGAGGAGGGGCGGAGGCAGGAGGGGTGCTGCTCTGGTGTCTGGGCAGCCCCGAGCGTGGCACTGAGGGAGCTTCCCTTGTGTCCCACAGATCTCATTTGACCTGAGCCTGGCACGAGGCCTGGACTACTACACGGGGGTGATCTTTGAGGCTGTCCTGCTGCAGCAGGAGAATGACCACGTGGAAGATCTGGTCGGCATTGGGAGTGTGGCCGGAGGCGGTCGTTACGATGGTCTGGTGGGGATGTTTGATCCCAAGGGACGGAAGGTGCCCTGTGTGGGGGTCAGCATAGGGATTGAGCGGATATTCTCCATCCTAGAGCAGAGAGTGAAGGTAGGTGCTGCTGGCAGTATGTCACATGGGGGAGGGCTCTAGGAAGCAGTCTGTTACTTACTACAGAGCTCTACAGTGTTCAAGAAGAAAGGATTTGAGGGGAGAGGGTGGCTCATCTCATGCCTGAATGTCCATGCAGAAGAAAGAGCCCTTTTCTCTCCTGTAGCCCATCAAGTTGCAGTCACGGGCAGCATTTTGTAGCAGAAACAACAGAAGTATCATAGACATCCCCTGACTTCTCATCCGTTCCCTGAAGTTTGTTCCCAAGTCACTTTAATTGTCTCGTGTTTGTGAAGCTTTCTGTCCTGAAATTATAAATTCAATAATATCTGTGGCACTCATTCTATAACAGGAAAGTCAGTTGGGAAATTTACCACCCTGCATTTATTTCTGAGCTTGTGATTCATAGTAAGTGAGGCTGAGGCAAAGTGTTTGCATCTGAAGAATCAGAAGATAGATTAGAAAGCAGTGCAGCTCTCATCTAGGATGGAGGAAAGCCAAGGTCCCACGGATACAGCAGGACACGGTTAGATAGTGTGTCAGAATGCAGGTGCACTGGAGGACTCTGCTCAATAATATTCAATGAATAGTGATGATCGGGCTTTAAATATTCTTGTTTTGTAGAGCTAACAGCTGAGGACTTAGGTCAAGTGAGATGACCTAGGTGAGCTTCTGCTGTGAGCTTCAGATTGCCTCAGAGCCAGTGACTTCCATGAGTTTGTCTGTCCCTGCAGGCTTCTGGAGAGAAAGTTCGAACGACTGAGACACAAGTGCTGGTGGCTACACCTCAGAAACGCTTACTCAGTGCAAGACTGAAGCTAATCTCTGAGCTATGGGATGCAGGGATCAAGGTAAAGTAGGGATGTGGACTTGGTCCTGTAAGTCGCCAGGGAGGGAGAGTCTCAGGGGGGAGCTGGAGCAGCTATACTAACTCCACTAGCTCTCTGTTCAAGACTGTGGCCTGCCTGAGATCTAGCAGACAGAGAAGGAAGGCATCTGAGTGCACTAAAGGCAGTCATTTGCTCCAGGAGTAACGAGGCAGAGTTTTCCATGCAGTTTCACTGCCTGCAGTTTTGCTGCAAGATCCATCAGAGCAAGCTTTGCATCGATGATTCACTGCTGCTTCCTTCTAGGCAGAAATGCTGTACAAGAAGGATCCTACACTGCTGAAACAGCTGCAGTATTGCGAGAACATGGGGATCCCTCTTGCTGCCATTGTAGGAGAGCAGGAACTGTCAGATGGAGTTGTCAAGCTGCGAGATGTTGCAACAAGAGAGGAGGTGAGGAGAATGCCTTTCTACACCAGGTTTCAAAAGTGCTTCCAGCAATTGCTGAAAGGCTCTGGGTTTTCACTCAGTGACAGTGTTCTAATGGCGAGCTGTATCACAGGCCTGGCAGATGACTGCTCCCCCCTGTTTGCTTTGCAGGTTGATATCCCAAGAGAAGGGCTTGCCGATGAGATCCGAAGACGGCTGGAGCCCTAGCACCCTTCTGGCCAGAGCTGCTTGCCCGAACTGCCGCACAGCTGGAAACCCCAGCGCCCGCTGATTCCTGCTGAGGTCCGGCTGCCCTCTGCCCACCTGGCGGCACTGCAGCGGGCTGTCTGCCTGGAGGGAACACAGGGGTTCTGAAATGGTTCAGAAATGGTTCAGAGATCACGGACACTGCGGTCCTGAGGCGTGCGGTGCCAGCCGGGGCCCTGCCATGTCCCCACAGCGGGGAGACCCAGGAGGAGGGGGGGACCAGAAGGCCTTAGGGACGTGCCCCGGGCAACAGGCGAGCCACACGCGTTGTGGGGGCACTTCTGGGGCTGGGCTGAGCCCCTCTGTGGTGTATTTTTTTTTATTATTAAAAAAATAAAATAAAACTCGGAGAAGCGCCGCCTCTTGGCCTCCTGAGCTCCGCCCGGTGAGGCGCGGCGGCGGCACTGCGCAGGCGCGGCCATGGCGGCTGAGGCGGCGGCGGCGGCGGTGCGGGAGCAGGCGGAGGCGGTGCGGAGGCTGAAGCAGGACGAGGCCGATCCCGAGCGGGTGCGGCGGGGACCGAGGAGGCTGAGGGGGGCCGGGGCCGTGTGTGTGGGGCGGGCGGGGGGGGAGGCGGTGTTAGAGGGACCAGTTTGCGGTAACGCCCGGCTCCCCTCTCCTTCCCTCCGCAGATCGCGAAGGAGGTGGCGAAGCTGCTGGAGATGAAGGCGCAGCTCGGGGGCGAGGAGGGGAAGCACAAGTTCGTGCTGAAGACCCCGAAGGTAACGGCCCGCAGCCCGCTCGCTTCGCCTCGCCCTGTGTGGGGCCGCCTCGTGTGTGTACAGCCCCCCCCCGGCCTCTGTGTGCTGAGCATGGGCGGGCAGCACCCACCGGGCCCGTGCTCTGCCCCTTTTTGCTTCCAGCAGTGAGGCGGTGGGAGAAGGGGAGTTAAAATAACCCCGGCAGCACCAAACCCCGTCACCCTGCTAACCAAAAGCTTTGCAGTGCTTCTCTGAGAAGCCAACCACCAGCTGGCAGGATCAGTTTTGGTCAGTCTTATTCATAGCTGCCCAGTATGAGGTCTCCTCTCCAACTGGGTTCTTCTCTTTGAAGGAAGGTTATGATTTGCGTTGCTCCAGTGCTTTTAGGATCAGAACTTCAAATTTATTGTAGCGCTGACCCCACTAGTGCCCACAGGGATCCTCAAGCTGCTCCTGTACCTGCTAACCTTGGCAGAGTGGGTCAGGCTGCTGCAGGCTGGGTGAGCGCGCAGTGCTGCGAAGTGCTCCAGGTGCCTGGAAGCATTGCCAGGAATGCTCAGAGAGCTCATGGCTTTTGGTTTTGCCTTAGTCTGTAAGAGTGGGGTCATCCTGCTTATGGAGCAGGTCTGGCCAGCTGCAGGCATCTCTCTGTCCTCTTCCAGCGTTCATAATGCAATTTATGCTGAAGTTCTTTTGTATCCTGGATGTTTCAACACTAGCAGCTGACCAGAGACCAGCTGTGCTTTCATGCTGTGGCACAGAGACAGTTACTAATATATGTTCGTGTCACTGATTTAAAGGAAGTGCCTCAACACAGTCGCGCTGTCCGTTTCCTTTATCACATCTTTTGGCAACTGTAACTGTGGTGTGAGACCTGGGAAGAAAGAATATCTCACTGTTAAAGATGCAGGGAGAGGATTTTGCAGCTCTGTGAGCATCAGGGGAAACAGCTTGGGTTTCCGGCCTCTCTCAGCTGTGTCAGTGCGCTGCTGAAAGCAACCCTTTGCTGTTCGACCTGCAGGCTCTCTCTGCTTCCTCCTGTCTAACCGTTGGGCCCTGGCAAAATGAAAGTGAGAGGTACAGTTAACTGACAGTTATGTGAGTTACTGAAAGCTTGGAGGCGGTCGCTGAAACAATTTGGTGACTATTAACAGTGATGAAGATTAAAAGGGAGCCCATCCCAGTGAACTTCATAGGTATCGTGCTTTGGAAATTTGGTTTCTCTGTGGGTGCTCTGGAAAGCATAAAGCTGTTCCTTATTCCAAAACTTCACAGTATTGCCTCTCCTCCTATTTCCACCTCTCTGGATGGCTTGTTGTGTAAGGCTCTGGCTAATGCTGCACATGAATCGGAGCTGTGGACACGTGCTAGCTGCGTTGTCATCCTTGAAGGTGCTGAACTGTCTGGGTGTTGGATCCGTGTTAGCTCCTCTGTTTCGTACATAGTGAAACTTCTGACATATTTCAGGTGCGCAGACTGTAGCAGATCTCATCTGAGTTGTGTCCTAATGTTTTCCAATGCTGCTTTTTAACCCCTGTACTAGTATCTGGTGAATTGATCCGATCTGTAGCTTGGTAAGCAGTATGACAGATTCTTCACGTCACCTCTCACATCTGTCTGCCACTGCATATCTGTAAGCCAATGTCTCATTTGCTTTCTTTTTCCTTTTCTTATCCCAGGGCACACGGGACTACAGCCCCAAACAAATGGCCATTCGTGAGAGAGTTTTCACTGCTATCATCAACTGCTTCAAGCGCCACGGAGCAGAAGTCATTGATACGCCAGTGTTTGAGCTGAAGGTGAGTTGAGCAAGAGTGCAGCAAGTTGGCTGAGCTGGTGGGGATCCTGCAGTTGAAAGCAGAGGGCTGAGTTTTTTCCATCTCCCAGATGTCCTTCCTTTCTGTCCTTGTTTTGTGTACTCTAGGACTCTTCCCCTGTTGCTGAAGACACTGTTTGTTCATGTGTCTTTTTTTTTTTTTTGTAGGAGACGTTAACAGGGAAATACGGAGAAGACTCAAAGCTCATCTATGATCTGAAAGATCAAGGAGGAGAGCTGCTGTCCCTGCGCTATGACCTGACTGTATCCTGCAACAGCCAGTGCTGGGGGGTTTTGTCATCTTTGCTGCCCTCTTTTTGGGACAGTGCTGCCCCAAGGGCAAGGGAGGAGGAGGGTTCTGACCCTATGCAGGCAGGGAAAGCATGAGCAGGTAGTGTGGCGTAGCGGGCACAGAACCATCGCTCAGTTATTTACTGCCCATTGTCTCTGTTAGGCAAAGTAACACTTTGTGTATGGAGGGAAGAGAAATTTGGGTGGGGTTTCTTCTACAGGAACCCAGACTAGGGAGTGAGATGTACCCCAAGGCAGTGCTGGGAGATGCCTGCAGGGGCACCTGTCCCTGTGCCAGTGGCAGAATGTGTGGGCTGTATCTTGGACAGCTGTGCAGATCCTGCAGCGCTGTGGCCAGGCATGCTGTCTGGTAGCTGTTGCTTTGCCCCAAGGATGTGTGCTAAACTGTGCTGGGCATTGGGAAGATAGCGAGGCTGCAGCGCTGCCTGTGACTGATAACTGGGTGGGGTGATCCCTCTCTATTCCCATCCTTAACTCTGTGGCCCCAGGTGCCCTTCGCTCGCTACTTGGCAATGAACAAGATCACCAACATCAAGCGCTACCACATCGCTAAGGTGTACAGGCGGGACAACCCGGCCATGACCAGGGGCCGCTACAGGGAGTTCTACCAGTGTGTGAGTTTGGCCAGCAGCAGGGCTGCTGCTCTGCGGGTCTCTAGGCTGGGCAGTGGTTGTAGGAGCAGGACCGAAGGCTGTGTTATCTTGCAGTCGCCTTCCCTGCGGTGGGAAACTCATCTTCTCATTCTTTTCCCTTTTTGGGGTTGAAAAGCAGCTTGAGAGTGGGAGAGGCTGATGGTCGTAACACGGGGCGCTGCCATATCAGGGAACTTTGCAATGTAACCCCCAGATGTTGGGCGTGCTTTGCACTGTGGAGGAGGGCAGCTCCTTACTCTATCCCACAGTGCTTGTCAGCCTGGTTGAGGGAACGAATTTCCTTCTGATCCCAAATGTGGCAGCAATTGAACTTTTGTGTGTGTGAGCAAGAATGCATGAGCCAGGTGAGTGACTCAGCCACAGCACCCATTGCTTCCATCCCATGCTTAGTCCAGCTTTATTTCAAAGGAAGGCAGAAACCCTGAGACCTAATTCCAGAACAAAGAATTCAATTTCCTCTGTGGCTTTCTCAGTGTGATAGCCCTGAGGAATGGATTTGTTCCACTGTACTATCACAGTCCCCAGGGCATCATATCGCAAGTAAATTCTTAATTGAGAATATTTCCATTTCTTCATACAATCCCTGTCTATACCTTCCAGCTTTGGACCTTGGTGAAGGCCCATTTTCACACAACTTGGAGTCTTTGCTTGCTGTCTCATTTGAAGGAGCCTTCTAGGATCATCTTAGGCTAGCTGCAAATAGGCTAAAACTTACTTGTGTCTGACAGCTTACTTTTCCTTGTGCCAGTGCAGGTTATTAAGTGGTAGCCGTTATCCCTTGACACTGATTCCTTTCCTTTCCCAAATGAACATTTTGGAAATGTTGAGAGCAACCTTCTCCTCCCTAGGCTGGTTAGATAAAGTTCTGTTGCTTTTCTCTCCTTGGAGATGCTTTACTTCGCTGCTCAGCCTCGTAGCTTTTTTTTCTGCACCTTTTAAATATAACTGACCAGCCCTCCACTGGGTTTTCCCAGTGAGATTTCACCTGTATGATGGTAGCAGCATTTTCCTGGCTGTACCAGACCTTGCCCAACTTCCTTGGGGATTGCATCAGCTTTCCTCACACTCAGCTGATTGGAGAATTGACAGATGCAATTTCATCTCTTTCTTCCTACATTGCCCCAATTTATTTTGGAAGCTTCTTGAAACCATGTTGAAATTTACTGAGTCGTGATTCATTCCTGTGTTCCTAATCATTCTTTTACTCAAGATGTGATTGAAAACTGTGTGTTTGGGGATTTGTAAATTGGGGTGGAAGAAGAGGTCTCTTTTTGCTTCTTTTGTTTTTCTTTTCTGAATGTTGATGACTTCTGTTGTATTATTCCCACTGTGTGCCTGGTCATTAACTTGATTTGCTTGTATATTAAAAAAAGAAAAAAACAAAACATCATGGGGATCAAGGAAAAACATTTGGCATTTAGGTCATACCAACTAACAAGTAGTTTTCTCCTCCCCTTCCTGGTTCCTTTGTTCTATTTATTTGCTATTGATGATCTGTGCTGTCTTCTTTTTTGTCGTTTTTCACAACATCTCTGTCGCTTTTTGTAAACAAACTGCTATTAACAGCAGAGTTGAGGCTGTGTGGCTGCAGTCCTCTCTGCTGTGCTGAAATGCTCTCTGTCTTCTCTTGTTCCTCAGGATTTTGACATCGCTGGCCAGTTTGACCCCATGATTCCAGATGCTGAGTGCCTGAAGATAGTGCACGAGATCCTGAGTGACCTGCAGCTTGGGGACTTCCTCATTAAGGTGAGGCTGGAGCTGGGTCCTCAGGCAGGTTCCTTTGTGCTGCAGTAGGAAGCAGTGGCTGCTGTTTGTGATTTTACACAACAGCACCTGTTCCTACTCTACTGCACACTGAGGTGTGTGGTTCAGATGCAGAAATCATCTTGCCTCTCTGCCTTCTCATGGTGTCTATACTAAAGGCTTGGACTTCATCTGAGGCTCCCCTTTACATGGGAATTCAAGTAGGTTTCCTGAGGCCATAGTTGGCAGAGTTCTTTCTCCTCAACCGTGGTCCCCTACAAAACGCCCAGCGCAAAGTAACAAGGTGACTGCCACGTTCACTGCCTGCAGTGAAATACAGGCTCTGGCCCAGGATCCCTGCGCTTGTCCCAGCTGTTACTGCCCCTTAGGACGAACATCTGTGTGTGTGCACTGTGTAGTTTGCAAACTGCTGCCTTCCCACCAACTTGGGGGAGTTGAGTGGTGTGGGCTGGGTGCTGCACTCCCAGCTGCCTGCCCCTGAACCAGATGAGCTGAAGCATTGTGCATAGGAGCTGCCTCTCTAGATCAAGTCCAGCTAGTTTGTGTTTGGCCAATGGTATGAGCAAATCTATTTGAGGATGAGCAGGCATCTCTGCAGAGGGGAACAGCAGAATAACCTGCCTGCAGTGGAGAGGGCTCCATGGCTTCTGTGAGGGACTCTTTTTGGTTGATATCAATGCTGGAGGGTTACAACCTCCTGAGCAGTCTTTGTTTCTGTCTAATTTAACTGTAGATGCTCTCCCTACCCATGGAATTTTGAATTCAGCTAAGCCTTTGGCCTCAATTACCTTCTCTTACAGAACATAATTAAACCATGGAATTGACTTCACTATCAAAAGAAGTAAAAGGAAAGAACATCTCCTAGTAAGGTTTTAACATAACCAGATGTCCCTTTTGTTCTTGTACTGAGGGTGCAGTGTAACATACTGCATTCATCTCCTCAGTCTGTGGTCTGTTCCTGAGCTGTTTTTACATATCCACCCATGAGGTGATTCATAGGCCCTTGTACTGGGTTCACGTGGCAAGATTTTGGTAGCGAGGGTGCTGCAGGAAGAGATCACAGGTGGATATGTGCTGAAGGAGGAAGCTGCAGCATGTGGAGAGGAGCCCACACCGCAGCAGGGTGTCTGGCAGGAACTGTGGCCCTGTGGGGGTCCGTGCTGCAGCAGTCCCTTCTGAAGAACTGTGGGAAGAGACAAAGTGTTATGGACTGACCACAACCCCTCATGGGGATGGTGGTGGGAGGTAGAAGAGTAAGGAGCGAAGCTGAGCCTGGGAAGGAGGAGGGGTGGAAGAAAGGTGGTTCTAGTGCTGTTTTTGTTTCCCTCTATCCTGTTCAATTTTTGAGATTAAGTTACATTCATCTTCCCCAAGAAGTGCCTGCTTTGCAGGAACGGGGAAGAGACAGAAATTACCCAGAAACAATGACGTGAGGGGGGGGGGGGAAAAAAAGGCAGCCTCCCTCTAGGCATGCTTATTTCAGGTAGACTGTAATATGGTTCTTCCACCATCCCTTGCTCCTCTTTGCTGTTCCATCTGAGTAGTCTGGCTTACCATGTTCTTGCCAAACTCATTTTCTCACCTTCCCTCTGTCAGTTCCTAATCTACAACAAAATTTTACCCCCTTCTGACTGTGGCTTCTTGAGTGTCTAGAGAGGCATGTTGGCAGAGGCTTTTGAAAATGCAGATAGCTGTATTTATTTTTTTCACCACAGATTTGCAACAGGAAATAACTTGCTCATCAGAACATCAGAGTGTCTGGGGCTCATGGGGTTAGGGTGCCTGCTACATTCTCTCTTTTGTGCTTAAAACTAGAGAGGAGAGAAACTCACCTGAAGCATCTGCTTGAGCTCATAGTAAATGACTTTTTCCTTGTCTCCCAGGTCAACGATCGGCGCATCCTCGATGGGATGTTTGCAGTTTGTGGTGTCCCAGACAGCAAGTTCCGAACAATCTGCTCCAGTGTTGACAAACTGGATAAGGTATGGACTGGAGCTCCGGGCTTCTGGAGTTCCTGTGAATCTGTCCAGGTCTGTGAGAGCTGTCCGGAAAATGCTGATAAACATCAAGCTGCCCATGTGAGCCCCTTCACCCTCTGCATTGAGAGGGAAGGGAGGCACACCAGGCAAGTCAGTCACATAGCAAAACTGGATTCTGCACTTCCTTCAGCATCCTTCCTAGCATCCCACAGCATCCTGAGAGATGGAAAAGAAGGGAGGGAAAATAGCTCTTCATATGGGAGGTTCAACATCCCAAATTTTAGCTTTCTTAAGCTGCTACTGCTTATGAATCTAGGTCATGGAAACCTGCCCCCAGACTAGTCCAGGGCATTTAAAAGATTTTTCAAATACAGCAGGTTCGGCTCTGGCAGTGTGAGGAGTCACAGTTGTATCCTGGAACCTTTGCTAAAATTTCACACCTCAGTAGCAAGGCAAAAAAAAAAAACTGACGTAAAGGGAAAATCTCTGCCCTTCTCAGGAGTAGAGAATTGCAATCATAAGAGGTGGATGTATAAGACACTGAGCTTACAGGTGACAATGCTGAGACAAATGGACATCCCCAGGTGGCAATGCTGCTGAAGTTGTTTTGTTATCCAGTTGTTTTGTTGTGCTGTCTGCAAGCTCATGCTGGTCTTGGTTGGTAATGTGATGTCTGCTGAGAGCACGGAGCCCGCATCACGTGCACATTGCTGGCCGTGCTGTGCATGAGCAGGGTGTCACTGCACAGCATGTGTCTCCAGCTGTTTTGAGGACCCTCAGGAGATAGTCCCATGCAGCTGCATCAGAGATGCAGCAAAGGGAAGTGAGGCGGACCTGTGTGGGTGAGGTTTCCATGTTCACCTGGAGGTAGAGATCTGAGGTAGAGGAAAGTGCTTGGAGTGAGAAAGAATAGGAAACTAGAAACAGAGCTATAAAATAACACCAGCAGCACTTTTCCTGCCTCCTGTGCAGGGGATGGGTGGTCAGTTTGGTACCGCTCTGTATTGTGTGTGTCCCCACAGCACGTCTTCACACTCATCTGTTGCTACCATCAGTGCAAGGATGTTATTGCTAGGAACAGGGCTCCAGGGCTGGCCTGGACCGCACAGCATCCCAGCAGGGTGCACACAGTCACAAGGAGGACATTGCTCAGTGCCATAATCTCTTCCCAGTGCTGTGAGACCGTAGTAGCCCATCCCATGTCTCCTGGTCGCTTCGTTCACACTTGTGCTGATTTGGACTTGTAGGACGGTTTTGGTTTTTATGAACGTGCTGTATGTGGACATCGCTGTCTTACTCTAGTTTGGTGTGATGCAGAACAGCCCTCTCTTTGTACAGCTGTTCCTGTAAGAGACGAGGCAGCAAGTTGGTACAACCTGTGGGTTTGTGATCACCACAGTGCCTCAAAAGCACTGACTGTAGTGTTGGACTCTTAAGGGATTCAGACCCTTAAGCGGACTTCTGGGAGGAGGGAAAGATGCCAGTGTAGGAAGAGCTCTTTATCTGCAGCCAATCATCTTTACTATAGGCCCTAGTCAGGTACAAGAATGCTGGACAGATCAGACTATAAATGTGTTTACAGTCCTCCACTGAAAGCTAAGGAAGAGGAACCTTAAAATGTAGTGCCACATATAGACTCAGTTTTCTTGGCTCGGGATCCAAATCAGGATTTCAAAGGGAATTTCAGTGTCATCAGACATTTGGGACACAGTTTGTGGGCTGATTGCTTAATGAGTGCTTATAGCCTTCCTGTTGGATCCTGTTAAACCAAGTGACCTGGTCTTGCTTTGATCAAGGCCTGATCAGGCCTTGTCTGATGATTGATTGAAGTCAGGCAGAGGAGGCCTTAGTCAAAGTGCTGTTAGCAGTGAGATGTATTGCAGAGGCATGACTTGTAGGTGTAGGTTTGGGGTCTGTGTATGCATGGAAGAACAGCAGGAAGGGAGGACTGGGCTTTTCTTGGATGGCGTAATTTCCTCGTTATTGTACTGAAAGGCTGTGTTTTAACTTAGTGCAGCCGGATGCTGTCATGGCTCTGCTTTCCACCTTGCTTGGTGGGAAAGCTGTTGCTTGTCCTGCTTACATTGGGCTTTTGTATCATCCAGCCATCTCCTCACAACTTTCCAGGTGGTGGGCATGGCCTGCAACGCTTCCTTACCTGGTGTATGTGACTGTACCTAACCATGGAAACCACAGCAGCGAGACATCTCTCAAACTCAGTACAAATGTCTAATTCTGGCCAGATCATAAACCAAAATGTTTGTCCTGGGGCTGTCAGGATTTCGGGCAGCTTTGGTGACTGCAGGGTTAGGATAGAAAAAGACTGTGCAGTGGTATGAGAAGTGTAGTTAGAACCATGCCCTGAGAGCATTTGACTTGCTGCTCTTCTCATGCACCTTTTAACCACCCTGAGGGAGTTGTGCAGTGTGAAGATGTGTGAAGGCGGATGTCTCTTCACTTCTGTGGAACGGTATTACCAGAGGCATTCCTCAGGAGAGGCTGTATCCCTGGGGCAGTGGCTCATGTTCTTCTCACCCCGCACAGGTGCCCTGGGAGGAAGTAAAGAATGAGATGGTCGGAGAGAAGGGGCTCTCCCCTGAGGCTGCGGATCGCATTGGGGAGTACGTCCAGCTTCACGGTGAGCACGGTGGGATGGAGCCCTTGTCCATCCCTCATGATCCTGACGAGTGCAGCTGCTCTCTGCCAGGCCAGGCAGGGGCTGGTGTGCCTGGGGCAGGGATGGAGGGAAGCGAAGCAGCACACACAGCTGGCTGGGCCCATCGTTGCAGATGCTGCTGTGCTGGCAGATGTGAGGCATGACTTGTTCCCGCAGGTGGCCTGGACCTGATCGAGCAGCTTCTCCAGGACCCGAAGCTGTCCCAGAACAAGCTGGCCAAGGAGGGTCTGGGGGACATGAAGCTGCTGTTTGAGTACCTGACCCTGTTTGGCATCACAGGGAAGGTGAGGAGGGGCGGAGGCAGGAGGGGTGCTGCCCGGGAGTCTGAGCAGCCCTGAGCATGGCGCTGAGGGAGCTTCCCTTGTGTCCCACAGATCTCATTTGACCTGAGCCTGGCACGAGGCCTGGACTACTACACGGGGGTGATCTATGAGGCTGTCCTGCTGCAGCAGCAGAACGACCACGTGGAGGACCCGGTCAGCGTTGGGAGCGTGGCTGGAGGCGGTCGTTACGATGGTCTGGTGGGGATGTTTGATCCCAAGGGACGGAAGGTGCCCTGTGTGGGGGTCAGCATAGGGATCGAGCGGATCTTCTCCATCCTAGAGCAGAGAGTGGAGGTAAGTGCCTTGATGCTCAACTAAGCACAGAGAAAGAGTAAGGATTTACATTCTCTGCGTGTAACTGTTGGAGAATTTTGCACAGCTTTAATGTAGCAGAAATTAAGGATTTGCAATATATCTTTATAGAAAATAAGGTTAGTTTATATGATTTTAACAGCACTTAATCAGTACATAAGCATCAGTCAATTAACACAGTGATCTAAAGGAATTTGCTACAATAGCAATAGAAACTTTGTTAAAGATTTATGAAAGGCAAGGTTCACACAAGGTTTAATGGAGGATTTAGGTTTCTAAAAGCAGTAGTGTGCTTCCAAAATACCCCTCTTAGAGTGAATTTCTCACCCTTATCCCTTGTCTACATTTGCCCACGGACGAGCTTGTTCCTCAAGGAGTCAGCCCTGGGATGCACATCACATCAGGGGTGCCCTGAGAGGTGGCTTTGGCTAAGGGGGTTTTGCGTTAAGGGTGTGTGGTATGTGAGTCACGAGGTTCAGAAAGGACCCCCTTGCTTTCTAAACTCCTTCTCAGAGAAGAGCCTAGGTGTGGCTGGATCCAGTCCTAGTCCCAGACTTGGTCAACGGTTTATGTCTGGAGGATTATGAGTATAGCCACTTCATAGTCAATGTTTGCCTGTTTCAGAGTGCTGCCAAGGACTTTCACTGTGACAGTTTTGCAAAGTTGAAAATATAGGTAATTTACTAAAGCATCAAATATCACAGGTTCAGGATTGCTGTTAATAAATTCACTTACTGCAATAATTGAGCTCAAGTTAACAGTTCAGTGCTTTAGTTATTAATATTTTCCCAAGTAGTATCCGACAGAGTCGAAGGCAAAGTCTTACCAAGAGGTGTCCCTGCTTGGGAAGGAGAGAGGTCCAGGCCTGTCAACCCATCTGATAATTGGAGTTCTCATCCTCTAGATCCTCAAAAAGAGGTTTCTGAATAGCAGATTTATACTTTTGGTGAGGTGGGACTGAGTCATTCACCATGTGATTGGCCCTCAGCAAGGCTTGTTGCATTGTTTGGTGGAGAGGAAAAGGGAGGTGAGACCAGCAGGACAGGTTGCTTTCCTGGCTTGACTTGAAACAAGATCGGGCTGTGAGGCTTCCCGCTTATTTGTTGCAGTTCCCAGGCCCATTGTTCAATTGCAGATCTCCAACGGTTCTGTACTTTTGCCAGATGAGCAAGACATACATGTTAATCAATCCACATTCCTGTGTGTTAATTAAATCACGTTTCTGCTCAAGCCCAGTCTCAGCAATCCTCTGCTGATTTACAGACACTCAGTATTTCAACACCACCAAGCCTGGCAGTATTCTACAGGGGGAGATCAAGGGTGCAGCCCACTGCTGTCCCTTGAGAGCTCAAAAGAATTCTTGCTTGGGATCAGTATTTATAGGATTGCAAAGCCATTGCCTTTTGATTAGTAATTTTCCAGGTTTTCAGGTCTTTTGTTTACAGTTCCTTTAGGAATCAGGTTGTACAACCTTCCTTCCCTTAGCCCTTAATCATGTCTTTGTCAATTAGCAACAGGGGTGTGAGGCAGCCCTCTGTAGATAACAAAGGAACGATGTCAGAAAAGAAAAGGTTTTCACTTTCCTATTTATTATGTGAAGTGCTTGACCCATAGGCAAGCTCAGTTTTCTTATCAGGCTGTTTCCTGGAATGAGCTCTCCTGGGTTTCCGTTGTTAATGAGCTGTCGATGAGGGTTCCAGGCGTGATCCCACTGAGGCCTGCTGTGGCTTACAAGCCTGAGCAAGACTTTTACTACTAAAAGTGCAGGAGCAGAGCGTACCCACCACAGTGACCCAGTCCAGCAAATGCTTAAGTGAGTCTTCTTTGCTGCTGTCTTTGTTGGAGAACTCAGAGAGGCCCCTGCTGAGCTCTACAGCAGGAGGCAGAACCAGGCCACGATCTCCTGTTTCCTCTGGCCTGGAGATGATCCCTCAGGGTCTCGCAGGGACACGACCTCTCTTCTGGCAGCCCCCGGTACAACTTGTTCAGCTGCAGCCTGACTCCTCGGTCCTGCCAGATGCCTTCATGTTCCCCACTGCATTAAGCATCCATGAGGCCACACCACCTTCATGGCAAGCCAGCACTGCTCTGCGTGGCTGGTTGGCAGACCACAGTCCTGCACGTGTGTCCTGTTGAAGGCACTGCAGAGACCAGATGGGTTGGATGTCCCAGGGTAGGGGGCGCAGCCCCTCTCGCAGGGTCTCAGGTACATTTTTCCTGTTCCTCTCTCCTCAGAGCTGCTCCACTAGTTTGTTCTTCTCAGTCCTTTCCAGTGGGTGTTAAATAGGTCTTATTTGGCTCTCAAAATATGGCCATGCGTTTCCCTCACCCAGAGCCCTGTCGTGGGGAGATCTCTCTTGGCAGACACAACTGGGATTTCTAAGAGGAAACTGAATTCTTCCCCCACAACCTCCGGTCCTTGCCAGGTTTGGTCCTCTGCAGCTGACCTTTTAAAGACTTATCCCTTCAGAGAGAGCAGAGGCAGGAAGGTGCTGCTTTGAGTACCCAGCATCTGCCATGGGAGCAGGTGGCTCCTGACAGTCCGGGAGCACCTCAGCTCGCTGCTGTTAACCTCACCTGTAGTTGCCAACCGAGCTGTAGAGTGGCTCTGTGCAGCTTCCACAGGGCTTGCTGCTCCTTAGCCACTCAGAGCAGATCTCCAAGAGGCCACAGGCCTTTGGGTGTGGAGGAACAACCTCTAGGCAGAAGTTGACAGGGAAATTCCTCATTCTCAGCATGTTCTCCAGCCTGTGCAAACCCACATCACAGGAGGGAGACTGGGTTAAGCCCCCAACATGGAACAAGCACAGAGAGTGAGATTCTGGTCTAGGATGGGGTCTGTGGGGCCTTGCCTGACTCTCCAGAGTTTATGCTGTTCATCCCACTGATCCTGAGCCTCTTCACTACTAAACTGATGGGTTTGAGGTGGGGACCCTTCTTGCTCATAGGGTCTCGGGTATGTCTGTGTATGTCTGTGTCATCTGAGTCTTGTCCCCTCTCTAGGCCTCTGAGGAGAAGATCAGGACAACAGAAACACAGGTGCTGGTGGCCTCTGCCCAAAAGAAGCTCCTTGAAGAGCGGCTGAAGCTCATCTCTGAGCTATGGGATGCTGGAATCAAGGTATGACCAGGCAATGGCCAAGTCAGGAGCTGCCTGATCCACTCTCTTATGCCAGGAATGGACCAGACCTGGGTTTTCTGTGGGAGGAAGGGGTCACAGGGAGATCATGGGCAGCAGATTGCCTTCCTGGATTGAGCCTGCTTCTTCTCAGTGTCCCAGATGAGATGTTCTCCAGTGGGGGCTGGGTGGTACGACTTGGTTAGCCCTGTAATACTGTAGGGGATGCTCTGACTTTGTCTGCTCAGGACAGATTCTCAAAGCAGGCAGCGCTTCAGCCTCTGCTGCATGGCAGCTGTGATGCCACTTCGAACAGAAAACAAAAAGTGCAGAGCCTTGCAAGGAGGAGAAAAGTCTGGGTGGAAACATCCCAGAGGCTGAAGACAACATGCATCAGGGCCCTGCTCCTGCTGCAGGCGGTCTCCCTTGGCTGGACAGAGGAGAATGGGTGCTCCACAGGGCTTCTGAGCTGCTAGGGACACCAGAGGTGTCAGCCCTGGTCAGTTGTAGACTGGAGCTGATGGCTTTGTGTTTTCCCAGGAGCAGCACAGTCTTCTGAGTACCTTGGAGCTGTGTTGTGTTACTCATTAGCTGCAGTGCCCTGCCTTGTCTGTTAGCCAGTCTGTGCGTACATCCACAGCCACCAAATGGCAATGATGAGACTGGCCCAGAATGCCAGGGGCTGTGATGATGGGGTGCAGAGAAACAGGCCCGTGCTGAGTACAGCACTGTGCTCTGGTTCCATTCCAGGCGGAAATACTGTACAAGAAGAACCCCAAGCTCCTGAATCAGCTGCAGTACTGCGAGGAAACGGGCATCCCCCTTGTCGCCATTGTGGGAGAGCAGGAGCTCAAGGATGGAGTTGTTAAGCTGCGGGACGTGGCAACCCGTGAGGAGGTGAGTGAGGCTTGTGGTGGCTTGGAAGGGGAGTGATGGCTGCTCACCTTCCCTCCCAGCTCAGGCAAACCCTCCAAACCTGGCCGTACCCTGTCCAGTTGCAGTGCAGAGGGTGCTTGGCGAGGTGGATGGGCAGTGCTTGCTCTCACAGGGCTGCATTCAGCTCTGTGTAGGGTGCTGCTGCCTCCTCGCCCCATAAAGGGACTGGTGACATGATGGTGGGATCTCATGAGACAAGAGGGCCACAAATGGGGCGTGGGACCAGAGAAAGTCACCCAGTGACAAGCTGCTTGTGTTGTATTTATGGACCTTTATGCTTTCCCGTGTAGGTCAATATTCGCAGGGAGAACCTCATTGAGGAGATCAGGATGCGAACAAGTCAGCTTTAAAGCCTGTGTGGACCTGTCTACTTGTTCATTGGACTCTGGCGGACAGATTTCCTCCTCTAAATATCAAGTTGGTCGTCTCCTTCACCAGGCCAGGTGGCAGCACATGCAGGGTCAGGGGGAGCCTTTGAAAGCTGTATTTATTCTCGTTTTGTGTGCTCCCTTTCCCAGCGGGAGGAGAGAGGCTACACTGACTCCTACAAAATGCCCTGGCTCTTCAGTGTGTTGCTGGAAAAATGTTTTGCAAGCGGCTCTGGCACACCGTGGCCTCCCGTCTGCAGTTGTTACCATGACATGTGGAGCCCCGCGCTGTCAGCAGACCCCAGGCTCTTGGCTGCAGCTTCTTGTGCCCTTCATGTCGAATAAACGTTCAGCCCAGCGCGTGGCTGCAGGGAGCTGACCTTATCCCAAGCCAGCGGTTCCAAGAAACAATAAATACTCTGCCAACCCCCTCCCTTGCCTTCTGTCCCTACTTTCTGCCTCGGGCGGGGATTTGCTCACCTCTGGGTGAGAGCTGACTTTCAAAGGCCAGGGTGGCAGCTCCTTGAGCTGTGCTGGCCCCAGCGCCACGTGGGGAGGACTGAAGGGGAAGCAGCCACGTGGAGGCCGTGCCTCAAACACCTCCCCTGGCCGCGGGGCGAGCTCTGGCCCGCCTCCTGCCCCGCTGGGGCCATTGAGCTGGTTTTTTATTTGCCACTTGCATGGGCAAGCCTGGGGGGGTCCCGGCAGGACCCTCCCTCCCCAGGGCGGAGCAGCCGCGGCGCTGGAAGCTTCCAGAGCCGGGCGAGGACAGGCGATGGAGGAGGAGGTAGGTGCCGTCGGGGGGCTGCACCCCCCCGGGGACCTGGCGGCCGCACACCGTGGATCCTCTTCCCCTAACCCGGGGGCGGCCGTCGGGGAGCCCCCGGGGCCGGGCTCGGAGCCGCTGCGGCTGCCGGAGCCCCCGGAGCCCCCGGGGCTGGGAGCCTCGGGGGAGGCTGAGCCCGGCAGCGGCTTCCCCGAGCCTCGGAGCCCCTCGGGGAGCGGCCGGGGTGTGCTGGAAGAGCCGCGGCGGGGCTGGGTGGAAAGGTGGCTGCAGGGGGCAAGGAGGAGACCCCGGGGCTGGCTTCGTGCACGCTGTCGGCAGAGATGTCCCGTTAAGGCCCGCGCCTTCATCCAAAAGGTTTTTTGGCTTTTGAGAAAGGCAAAAAAACCGCGTGAAGGCAGGGAGGTGCCACCACTTGGTGGCGCACCCAAGGATGCACGAGGGTGGGATGCGACCAAACTGCTTTATGGCATGAGCTGAGATTACTTCAATCCCACTCAGCGTGTAGTCTTCAGAGGCCCTAGTGAGTCTCGGTAGTACTTAAAGAGCTAAAACCTGATGTTTCCATGTGGGTCGTGTCCTTAATTCCTCTGTGAAGCTCCAGTGATACAAAGTTCACCTTGGCTCTTTGCTCTTGCCATCTCATAATGCAAGCCAGCTGCTGAGCAGGCACCTGAGCCTCTGTTTTCAAAGCCCTTGTAGGCATCTCTGGAGCGCTGATGTTCTTGTGCTCTACCAAAATTGCTGGAGCAGTCCTGGACAGCAGACGGGATAGTTGTTTGGATGTGCATTGCCCTTCCCTGAGGCCAGAGCAGTCCAGCATCTGCTCCTCCACTTCCTGGCTTGCCCTAGGCCTCATTGCTTTGTGGGGTTTGGATGCCCCCGGCTGGGAGGCTGGAAACTGCCCGGCACTAACATCACCTCCCTCCTCAGGCGTGGGCCAACAGCATCAACCAGGCCAATAAGATGGCCCTGCGCAACTGGGTAAGAGAAACCGGCATCGATTTGGTGCAGATCAATGGACAGAGGCGATACGGTGGCCCCCCGCCAGGTACGTGGCGAGCTCTGCATGGCAGTGCCCCGGGCGCGTGGCACATCAGGGTGGCCAAGCACATCTCACCCACGTGTTGCTCTGTGCCTGCAGGCTGGGTGGGCAGCCCCCCACCGGCAGGGTCGGAGGTCTTCATCGGGAAGCTGCCCCAGGAGATGTATGAGAACACGCTGATCCCGCTTTTCCAGAGCGTGGGGAAGCTCTACGAGTTCCGCCTCATGATGACCTTCAGCGGCCTCAACCGGGGCTTTGCCTACGCCAAGTACAGCAACTGGCAGGGCGCCAAGGAGGCCATTGCCACCCTCAACAACTTGGAGGTGCAGGAGGGCTACACCATCGTGGTGTGCAAGAGCTTGGAGAAGTGCGAGCTGAGTGTGGACGGCCTGCCCGCCTCGGTGAGCCAGAAGTACCTGGAGGCTGTGGTGCTGAAGGCCACCGAGGGGGTCCTCAGCATCACCCTGCATGCCAGCCCTTACCAGAAGAAGGCCAAGCTCGCCGTGCTGAAATACAGCTCGCACCGGGCTGCTGCCATGGCCAAGAAAACCCTGACAGAAGGTACTGGGAGGCAAGTGGGAGGTTGGGGTGCTGTGGCATGCTGCTTGGCTTTGTCTTTTGGGTGTCTGTAAGCGAGCATAGATCCCAGCACCAGGTTCAGCTGAGGAGTGACTACAGGCTTGAGACATCCCTTGGCTTCTCCTTGTGTCCCCTCTGGGCTGGCCGTCCCCAGCGAGGCTGGTCCCTGGCAGGCCTGGTGGGGCTGCAGTGAAGGCGAGTCACGTTGTGCACTCTGGTTCAGGGTCAGACCATCGTGGGGTCACTGGGACAGATGCTGGGGGGCAGGATGTGGTGGTGGGGCACTGGCTGCACGGTGTGACTGCAGGCTGGAGGCTGCTGTGTGAGCATCTCCTGCAAGCTGCTCTGGGTCTCTCCTAGGGAATGTGAAGCTCTGTGGGGAGAACATGAAGGTGGGGTGGCTGAAACCAGAGCTGAAGGAGAAACTGCGGTTGTGTAAGGAGAAGCATGGCAAGCACATGGGGAGCCCCAAACAACTGCTGATGTCCCTGAAGCTGTGCGACGTGCTGGACTGCCTGAACACCCTGTGCCGTCAGAAGTGCCTGGGGACCCCCCGCTTCTTCACAAAGTGTGTCCAGGTGAAACCCGGTGGGTGGCTGCAGTACTGGTGCCAGCTAGTGATCCCAGCGTGGCCCTTTCCCTTCAGCGGGTTGCTGTGGGTGCAGGAAGATGCGCCAAACACCAGTGGGCATGAGAAGGCAAAAAGCGCAGTGGCGCGGCTGGCTCTTAGGAAGTTAGGTGAGTCCTGGCACAGAATTGGTGCCATTTCCCATCTTTCCTGAAGTCCTGGAGGGTTTCCCGGGACTGAGGGGCTGCTGGACTTCATTCTGCGGGTGGGGGCCCAGGCTGGGAGGGAGAGAACCATGCAGAGCCTAATGCTTTCTTCTCTCCTGCAGAATGCCTGCTGACATAGACAGTGTGTTTTGGATGCGGGCAGCTGTTTTGCCCAAACTATGAACCGAACCGGAGCCATCAGACGTCCTGTTGCTGTCTGCAGGAGTGGAGCACGGGCCCGGTGGGGATGTGGTCCTGTTTCAGCTTTGGTTTCAGTTTGTTGGGGTTTATTTTGAGAGCCAGTGCTGGAAGATGTGGGTGCTGTCATTGTGCGTGACAGCTGCCCTGTTCCCAGCCAGCACTCGGTTCTGCTCTGTTCTGGGGGAGGTAGGCCTGACCTGCCTGGTTCAGTTTTCTCCTTTTTTTATAAAATCGTTCTGTGTTGCTCTGGTGCAGTAGGGCCCCAGCATAGGTCTTGGGAGAAGTTAGAAGCAGCAGCAGCTGCTCTGAAAGGCTGCCAGCAGGGGGTGTGGGCTGGGGAGGTCTAGGGGACCTTTCAGGGGTGGCCCAACTGAATGGGGGGACAACGAGTGGCCCCATCTCACCTCCACTTCACGCTGGGTACCCGAGCAGCAGCCTCACTTTGATAAACAGGGGACACCCCGCTGGCTGGGGGGCTGCATTTCAGCTAGGAGAGGGGCTGCGGGCCCTGGGAGGCACGGAGCCAGTTGGGCTGCGAGGAAGCAGCAGGGGTTTTGGGCCATCATGAATGAGTCCTCTGGACCAAGAGGACTGGCCACCAGCCACCGACTTGGTATTAAAGTAGCCTGGCGAGCACCGTCTGTGTATTAGTATTTCTTGACTTGTCCTGCTGCAGTCCTCCCAGAGGGGGCTGATCCTGAGGGGGTGCCTGGGTTCCCCCTGCCTCAGGTGAGAGCAGCGGCCCCCGGGGGCACTGAGCGCCCTGCCCCTCACGGGCCCTGCTGTGCCTTCACTGCTGTGCCTTCACCTCCCCAGTGCCGGCGGCCGCCCAGGGCAGGAGGGGGACGGGCAGGGCCCCGGCCCCGCCTCTGAGGCAGGAACGGTTGTGCTGAGGCCTTGAGGCGTGCGGAGGCCGGGAGCAGCAGTGGGCCGGCTATAGCCCAGCGGTTCCTTCGGCTGCCGTTTGTCGTCTTTCGATCCCCTGCCTCGGCGGGGGTTCGAGTCCCGCGGGCACCCCTGGCCTACTTCTTGCTCCGGAATATTTGCCTGGCTTTCTCCATGTTTTCTTCCTGCTTGGGTTCTGCCCATTACATTTCATCTGCTTTCTTCCCTTTTATTGTCTTTTAATCTCGTCCTGCATCCTGCTCGCGTGCTACATACCGACTCTGCCTATGAAAAGTGCACAGACAACCAGGGGAAGATGTGACCGTAATCATTTTATTCACACAATCACAGAATTGCTGAGGTTGGAAGGGGCCTCTGATGATCATCTGGTCCAACCCCCCTGCTGAGCAGGGTCATTAATTCCTTCTGCTGCGTCTATTTTGGCTGTGACAATAATTGTAGGATGATGTTCCTGTTCTTATCTTAACCCTTAGGCCCTTCTCATCGTATCTTCTCTGCCTTTCCGTTTGAGGAGGGGGAGGGAGTGGTTGGGGTGGAGCTCAACTGCCCACCTGTGTTAAAGTACCACAGACAACTGACCCAAACTGCCCAAATGGATACTCCATACCATGGTGTCCTGGTTTGGGCTAGGATGGTTAGTTTTCCTCCTAGTAGCTGGGGGCAGACCTGCTGGAGAGCAGCTCTGGAGAGGGACATGGGGGTCCTGGTGGACAGCAGGCTGACCAGGAGTCAGCAGTGTGCCCTTGTGGCCAAGAAGGCCAACGGGGTCCTGGGGTACCTTTGGAAGAGTGTTGCCAACAGGTCACGGGAGGTGATCCTCCCCCTCTACTCAGCCCAAGTGAGGTCACACCTGGAGTACTGTGCCCAGTTCTGGGCTCCCCAGTACAAGAGGGACAGAACTATTGCAGCAAGTCCAGACGATGTCTATGAAGATGATGAGGGGACTGGAGCACCTGTTGTACGAGGACAGGCCAGGAGAACTGGGCCTGTTTAGGCTGGAAAAGAGAAGACTGAGGGAAGAGCTTATCACTGTATATAAATATCTGAAGGGAGGGTGTCAAGAGGATGGAGCCAGTCTCTTTTCAGTTGTGCCCAGTGGCAGGAGGAGAAGCAATGGGCACAGACTTTGTTGGACTCCATTATCCTTGTGGGTCCCTTCCAACTCGGGATAGTCTATGATTCTATGAAGCACAAGAAGGGACGAGGTTAAAGAGGATAAAAGGGAAGAAGGCAGATGAAATGTAGCTCACAGCCACTCTCCTAGTTGAAACACGGTGTCCCCAGCCAGGGGGGTGTCCCCTGTTTACTAAAGTGATACAGCTCTCCAGCAGCTTGTTTCCAGCTCAAACCATGTGTTAGCACAGCAGCATTTGCCATTCCTCTGGATAGCAAGACAGCCTCACGGTGGTTTTACAGTTGCTTTTCCAGTGCCTGGTGCTCCAGGCAACTGTTGCCAGGAGCTTCTTTTGGCAGGGCCTTAGGTGCATCCCTGCTCCAGGCTGGCTACTGCAGCACCCACCCTGCTCCAGAAGCACCTGGCAGACAGACCCAGCACCAGCGGCATCCTTGGCTCCCTCTACGCTTTTTTTGCCACTGCAGGAAGATGTAGTAAAGACAATTCATAATGCTGGCCCAGCTGACAGGAGCACTTTGAGCAGGGTCCGTGTCACCCCCAGTAGCCTACAGGCAGGTCCCTAATGTGCTATAAAATACCAGGGAAGTTGGGGCAAGACAAAGCATCAGCACAGACTACTAGGAAACAAAAAGGCACTGTATTTTTTAATACATCTCATGTTCAAGTTAGTTAATAAAAAATGTTCAATACTTTTGCTCGGGACAGTGACACAGGCAGTTCTACCACAGCCTTGAGGAGGCATGGCACAACCACCACAGCTGAGAGGACCTGCAGGCCAGGAAGGATGTTTGCCTACAGATCCCAGGACCCCTGCAGGACAACGCACAGCCCTGTTCCACACAGGTGCTGCCCACCTCTTACTCACACTTCTCCCAGCACCATGTGCCCCTAACCTTTTGGGCACTATCCTGCCTTGTCCCCCCACCCCAGGACCTCCACATCCACCAGCAAACCCTGGCTTTGTCCACCTCCAAACCACAACCCTCTTGGCCCCTCAGTCACTATCATCGCTGTCGCTTCCCGTCGCTGCCTCCGCTGTGGCCTCCTGCTCCTCTCGTAGGTCTGCAAAGAAGTCCTCTCCACTGCCTGGGGCTTTACTGGTCAGGGCCTTCAGCGGGCCCCCCCGCTTCTTCTTCTTTCGGTATTCGTCCACCACCATGGAGCCCAGGGAGGAGATGTCCCAGAACTTCACCTTCTGGTCATGGGCACAGCTGGCCAGGAGCTGCCCGTCGGGGGCCACAGCCAGCTGCTCAATGGGCTCCCCCAGGTGCTGCCCAACGCAGCCCAGGACCCGGTTGGGCAAGATGTTCACCGCCCTAGGGACAAGGTAAATGGGGACATCACAGTGAGGACCTTTGTAAGAGACAGAGCCCCAGGAAAACTGCGAGCCCACCTCTCCAGCTCGGATGTGATCCCTCCAGCACCAACAGAAACCTTGCCCTCCTCTCCTTCCCCAGGTCTAACCTCGTTCCCCACCCTCCCCAGAGCCTTCCCCCATCACATCCCGTGCCCTCAGTGCTCTGACCTGATGACTCCGTCAAGGGACCCTGTGCACACAATGCTCTCCGTGATGGGGACCATGCAGTCAACTGACTCAGCCCTCAGAGCAAAGCGGTCACTGGTGGCCCCAAAGCCATTCCAGTTGAAGAGGTAGATGGTTCCTTCGCTACAGCCACAAGCCACTTTCTTTCCTCTCTGGGCCGGAAGGGGTAGAGCAAGGCAGAGGCAAAACAAGAGACTTAGAGCATGGCAAAGAAACCACCAGACAGTGCATCTGCTACACAGCAGGGCCCAGCACCTACCTTCAGCAGTGCGACAGATGTCAGGTCCCCATTCTGTGGCTCAGAGAGCAGCTCAAAGCGTCGCCTCTTAATGTTGAAGACTCCCATGGTGCCATCACCGCTGTGAGAGACAGAGTGGCCCTGTGGCATGAGGCGCAGCCACCCGTGTCCCCTGCCATGATGGGCACGGGGCCTTGACCCCGGTGCCACCGAGCCCTGCAGTACCTGGCGGTGAGCAGGATCTTCTTGTTCCCATCCACGGCCATGGCGCTGATATACTCCTCATGCTGCCGGGATTCCAGAATGGCCTCCCCCTTGCGCAGGTCCCACACCTTGAGCTCTCCGCCATCGTCACCCGTGGCCAGGAGGTGGTGATCGATGGGCAGCACGCAGTTGAGGGCTGCACTGTGCGGAGCGGGCAGTGGTGTCAGGCGGTGTCCCTGGGGGACCCGGGGGGGTCCGTGCCCGACCCCAGCGAGCCACGTACCTGTGGGCCTTGGCGATGCGCGTCTCCAGCCGCCCATCCTCCACCGTCAGGACGTGGATGGCCTTGTCCTTGGACACCGTGAAGAGCCCTGCAGCCAGTGCTCAGCACGGGCACCCCAGCATCCCCTCCCCATCCCCATCCCCACCCCGTCCCCATGCACTCACTCTGCCCATCGGGGGAGAAGGCGACGTCCCGGCAGGACTTGAGGTGGTGCCCCGAGGACCAGAGCTGTTGGGTGTCCCCCGGCAGGCAGGAGTAGCCGTACCTGCGGGCAGCGGGGGTCAGGAGGACCGAGGAGGCGGCGGTGGCGGGGAGCCCGGTGTGGGTGCGCGGCCACTCACAGGTACACGTCGCCGTCCACGTCCCCCGCTGCCAGCAGGGCCCGCGCCGGGTGCAGGGCGATGGCGTTGGCTGCCGCCTCCAGGCTGATGTCCTCGGGGGTGTCGCGGAGCCGGGGGGCCGCGGGGGGCTCCTGGGGAGGGGGCGGCGCGGTGAGGACCCCCTCAGTTCCCCCCCAAGTCCCCCCTGCCCGTGCCCGGCCGCCCCCCGCTCACCTCCTCCTCCTCCGCCGCCGCCATGCTGCTGCGGGAGCCTTGTGCGCGTGCTCGGCGCCCTGCCAAGGCTCATTTGCATAACCACGCCCCCTTCGTTTAAATACCGCCATCACCCGTTCATCGCCCCCTCCCTCATTTGAATATCACCGGTTCATTTGCATGGCCCCACCCCCCGTGCCCGGCCCAGGCGCGCTGCACAATTCAACCTCCAGCCCAGTTCCACGCGCGTTTATTGAGCTGCCCCCCACACAGCACGGGGGGGGCCGAACTACAACGGGGTGGGGGTAACGGAGGGGCAGCAGCACCCCACAGGCTCTGGGACGCGGCATCCTGCAGGCTGGGGCTCCAGGAGGTGAAGGACGAGACGCAGGCACGCAGCTGGGGCGTCAGTACTTGGGCCTTTTCACCTCGACCCTGCAAACAGACAACAGGCACTGTCCAGAGAGAGCACAAAGCACGTCCGCGCCTCCCAGGTCTGCTTGGCACCCACCCGGGGCTCAGGGGAGAGGTGCCCCGCAAGCCCTGCTGAGCTGAGCAGGGCACGAGCACGCTGCGGGGGCTGAATGTTCTCCATTATCCATCCAACCCCACCGCCAAGAGCCTGGCAGAGACGCCTCTGCACCCTGTAGCCCCAGGGAGAGGTGGCAGAAGACAGCCAGGCCCCAGCACGGCCCTGCTGCCAAGGCACCAGCAGAGGTGGCTTTACTAACCCATCGGCCTCCAGTTTCTTCCTCTTCTCGATGATCTGCAGAGAAAACACAAGTTCCTGTTACCCTTCAGATATGCTGGCTGCCCAGAACTGCTTCTTGCCTCCACAAGGGCAAAGCAATCACAGGGGCAGAGCCTCCGAGCCTGCAGCAGAAGGGTTGTAGGGTGCAAGATAAACCCTACATAAAGGGCTACGTGGAAACTCTCCTAACCCAGGTATGTGCTGACAGATCACAGCCTGAACGAGCAACACCCCAGCACCAGACACTCACTGCACTGATCTTCTTCCACTGCCGGTCCAGCTCCGCCTTGTCATTTGTCTCCTTGAAACGCCGGGTTTTACGTCCCTCAGACATCTTGATCCCGTACTGGAAGGCTGCCCTGGGGAAGGAAGGAGACAGCTCAGTGCTTGGTGTGGATCTGTGGCCTGGTGGTGGAATGGAAACGTCTGTTCCAGTCACAAGCCTGTACTCAACAGAGCCAGTTTGTTGTGCTGGAAGCAGTGGCTGGACAGGCATCCTCACAAGCAACACTAAGAGCAAAGATCCACAGTTCCTCCTCCAGCCCTCGCAAGTGGCTGCTCTTCTTGATTTAAGCTCCCCCCGAATCCAAGTTTGGCAGCCACTGCCATCCCCACCCAGAGTCCTTCCTCAGCTGGACCGAGCCCTTCACAGGTGCTCACTCACTTGGGCAGAGCCTCCTTGTTGTTCATGTACTCGCTGTACTCCTCCTGGGTATCGAAGTCCCAGCGGCCCAGAGGCCCTTTCTTGTTACCCTGCAGGAAAACAAAACAAAACACAAAACGCTCAGAACAACTCCTTTGCTGACACCACCCAGGACTTCTCATGCACCTCATATGCCCAGGCAAGATCTCCACCTCCCATCAGCCCCAGTTCAACACACTTGTGCATCCAGTCTGGACTTGTACCAAAGCCCCAAACAGGACTTTCTCTGTGGAAAATGGAGCTGAGACAGTAGCATACACCACCACGATGTCTTGATCATGTTTACCCACTGGGACAGCAGCTTGGCAAGCCCCAAACCACATCCAACACCCAGCTCCAAGGCATGCAACCCCACTGCACAAGCCTGCAAGAAGTGGGATCGTCTAGGCCTGCAGTGATACCTGTTTCACTGGCTGACCCTAAAAAGCTCACAGCAGCATACCTGATCCATTTTGCTGTAGTCCACCTCTTCATCGCTGTCCACAGCCATGTCATCCATTCTGTGTAAGAGGAAAGCAAGGAAAGTGCTCAGAGTGCATCTCTGGGACATAGCCCAGGACCTTGATGCCTGAACTACTGAGAAGTTCGTCCAGCTGCAAGCCCTAGGGGTGAGCTGAGATGCTGAATGAACGCTGAATGCCTGCTTTATGGCCAGAGCTCAATGACCACATGAATTACAGGGAGCCCAGCAGGCTCTCAGCCACCTCTGCTTTCCCTTGGCACTGAGGGGCATCAGATTCCAGGGAGCCATTTATAGCAGAGACCAGGTAAGACAAGGCCAGGTCTACCAGACCCAAGGACTCCAGGAACCAAGAAGTTTTTTTGTTTTTGTTGGTTTTTTGTTTGTTTGTTTGTTTTTACCAAGAAGTTGCACAGCCTGGCAAGGCTCCCCAGGTAAGAAAAGGAAGGATCCTCCTTCCAGCAAGGATCAGTGAGGCTGAGTACACAGAACAGCGGCCCTTTGGTGCACCCCGCTCCCAACCCACAGCCTCTTGCTGCCTCCTTACGTAGCAGGGTAGCACTCAGCGTAGCTGTTGGACATGCCGAAGAAGTCTCCCAGCTGTTTCTTGTCTTCTGGCTTCTTCAATGTGACAACAGTAAAGGAAAGCAACGCCACGTAGCCTTACAGCTAAGGGCTGAGCATAGCCAGGCAAAAAGCTACCTCCCCCGTACGCCCAAGCTGGCACCTGCCTCAGCAGGGCTGAATGGGAGGCTGCAGATCTTGTATTTGGTGTACAACGAGCAACAAGGTTCGAGTGCCACTGAGTGCCGGTTCCTCTGCTACAGGAGAAAGAGCCCTCCCACAGAGTAAGGAAGAGTAGTTCCACAGCCACACTCAGGCAAGGCTGGCCTGCAGAGGAAGCCCAGCAGTGCAGTCAGACAGTAAAGGATATGACTCTGTTCCTTCCCAGCCAGCAGCTCCAGCAAACTTCTCATTGATGGACTTGATGAGCTCCTTAGCCGAGCCGGGTCCTGGGACAGAGAGAGAAGCAGACAGAGTTTTGGTGGAGGAACAGCTCACCTCGATTCATCTGGGGCAGGACAGAGCCCTCTTCTGCATGCAGCCCCTCAGGGTAGTCAGGGGTGGCCTGCTGCAGGGTACAGGGGATGGGCAGTGCTGGGACAGGGTAGCAGGCTGGAGACAGGTTGCACACAAGGTAGGAGAAGAGGAAGCAGGAGAGCACCTAGGAGCAGCAACCTCCAGTCTGAGCACAGGCAGGGGCAGATCATGCAAGGCTGATCCTAGGAGAGCCTGAATCCTCCTCAGCTTACAGCCAGCATAAGGTCATTTGAAAAGGTCTGCTACTAGGGAAGAATCTGCGCACACACTCAACCAGGGCTGGCCTGCAGCAGGCTGCAGGCACAAGATTTCACCCCCATACCCATCCCTTGCAGCAGGCAATTCCCTCTGTTGTAGCAGTCTCTGGGAGAATCGAGCTCAAGAAGACCAGCGAGGCAAGCAGCTGTTCAGCAGCCTGCAGCCCCATACGGCCTCGCTGAAATGTCCAGTCTCATTCAAGTGTCCACAGCACTTGACTCACCTTTGTCAATATCCGTGGGCTGCAAAGAAGAGAGAGACACCATGTTACTTGGGAGGGCTGAAATCAGGCAAGTGACAGAGCTATGTAACTTGCAGCTTCACTTTAAGACTGTTTGGGGCAAACATATGTGCACAGAACTGAACCATAAAAGCTCCCAGCTTGTGACAGTCTTGCCTTACTTGCTGAAGGAGGGGACAAGCACCCAGCCACCCACCAGCCCCTGGCTGGAGAGAGCTAAACATGAGCTGAGCATAGGCACATCTGGGAACATAACCACACCGACCCCAAAGCTGCACTCACCTCATCATCAGCCTTGGGCTTCTCAAAGTAGCTGTGTCTCTTCTTTTCCTCCTCCCGATCACGCTCCCGGTCCCTGTCACGTTCCCTGTCCCGCTCTCGGTCCCTGTCCCGCTCCCTGTCCCTGTCACGCTCTCTCTCACGATATCTCTCCCGTTCCTTATCCCGTGGCATCTTTGCAGTGGAGGGCACATAATCCCCGATGTCTTCAAAGATACTAGAAGTGGAAAAGAGTCCGTGGTTACGGGTTGTGCAAGAGAAGCCAACACTGCCTCCCTTTGAAGTGGAACCTAATAAAGGAGCACATGCCACCAACACAGCCACAGAGCTAAGGATGCCCTTAGTGCTGCCTTCTACATCTGTCAGATATATCACTGGATTTCTGCTCTCTTCTGCTGCCTGGACTTCCTTTTTGTTGATCATGACAACAGAGAGCCTTTGCCTGCCTCAAATAAAAACCAGAACTTGCCTCCAGCCTTAACCACCTTGTCCTAAAAACAGCTCAAACAGCGGGTCCAAAGAGGCAGCCTGCTCCAGAGGCACTAAGCCTAGCCCTCTCCAAACCCAGTCAGCCAAAAACACAGACCTTAGGGCAGACAGCTTTGACCCCACAGCCTGTGGGAGCAGGGGGACACTTACTTCATATCAGCTTCAGGGGGTTTCTTCTCATCCAGCTTCCCTGCAAGGACAAACAGCAGTAAGATGCACATCACTCCACACCCAACCTGCACTCATTCCCTGCCCACCTTCCAAGCCCAAACAGCAGCAGGCCTGGAGGATGTCCTCCCAGCCTCCTCGTAGCCTCCACCGCATCGTCTCATTCCCTCAGCAAGCCATCAAGTCCCTCCCCAACAGAGAACATTTCCCCAAGGAACTGGTCCTTAACCAGGAAAAACAGAGCAGCAAGAGCCATCCCTGCAGCTGTATTTTTTCAGCGTCCAGCCTGCTGTGATGCCTCCTGTCACAGCCTGCCTTCAGGATGCAGTGCTTGGAGAACCACAGGAGATCACTTTCCTCCAAGTCCCCTGCCTCAGGGTGCAGGGAACGCATCAAATCAAAATACAACTCATTCTCCTGGGACAGGCTTCAAGCTTCTGAGCCTCTCCACTTGGCTCCCTTCAGCACCTACCTTTGTCTTTCTTCTTGAGCTTCTTGTTACGGGTCCCTTGTCTGAGATAGGAGAGGATCTGTGTTAGCTTGCTGATGACAATGTCATTTGTTGTCAGCGTAGTTTGTGCCTGAAAAGAGAAATGCCCGAGGAATTGGCTGACTCTCTGAAGAGGGAACCCTTCCCGGCAAGACTCGCACTGGCTGATTCAAACCGAGGCTGTCAGGGTACCTCCATGGTGGGGCAGTCAGCCTTGCTCCGGATCAGCGTGGTTGGGATGTCGGTGTCAGCGTACTCATCGTCCAGATCTACCACGTAGGCCATCCGCCCGGGCAGGAACAGCTCATTCCGCTCGTAGGCTTTGTTTTTGAACAGAATGCGGTAGATGTTGCGACCTGGAGGGGAAGGAAATGCAAAGGGGGAGAGGCTCTTACACTTAAGCAATGGACAAGCCCATAGAGAAGCATTCCTAGCTTATCAGAAACATCACAGTCACCTCCGAAGAGATGCACTCCAAGCCTCAAATTCGGAATTGCTACACTCCACATGCCCCCCTTCAACGACTTCAATATTTCTCCCACATTCATGACACAACACAAATAACGTGGGGAACAGCCATATGCACACAGTCTTACCTAAACGGGTCTTAAACTCGATTTTGTTCTCAGGATCTTCATCTTTTCTGAAAAGGAACAAAAAAGAAAAGAAAGTAAGCTAAGTGTATGCCTCCTCAGCATCCTCCTCACTGTGAGGCGGCTGCACTCAGGAGTGCAAAATCCTCAGCTACTCACTTGGTTTCTTTCTGGGGCTTCTCCATCATTTCCTCCTCTTCCTTCTCTTTGCTGGCAATCTCAGCTCGCACCTGGCCACAAAGTAAACTCACACATCACAGACCCATCCATGCCACTGCTGCCCATCGAAACCAGCAAGGCCTCTCCCATCAACTCCCCAGACTTATATAAATCTTTCCCTGAAAGGAAAACGTGTTCAAGGAACACACTGACAACACTGAATCGTTTGTATGTTGAGACTAGCACCCTCTCCCCACCACCCCTGCCCGTGGGAGAGGCCAGGATGAAGGAAGAGCCCCATGGTGCTATCTGTGCTCACCTTCTGCAACAGCGCAAAGTCCAGACCCTTCACCAAGTGAGTGTGCTCCATGTCACCACCCAAGAACTTGGACTCCTGGATCAACTGTCTCCTCTTCTCTGCAGCAGATTTATCCCTGTACAGCAAAAATTGAGACTGTTATGAGACGACCACTCTGGAGGAGACTGGCAAGAGAAGGACGTGCCACAAGCTCACATACGCCTCTGCAGTGGGCCCCACAGCCCTGTAGTTGGCCGTTGTGCTGATCAGCTCTGTTTCCTCATAGTCCTTGTTCACACCATCTCTCCTCTCCTTGGCTCGGTCCCTGTACTTCTCAGCCAGCTCCCTTTCACGTTCGATCTCCTGCTGGCGCAGCTTTGCGTAATAGCTGGGGTTAGAGAAACAGCTCGTGGTTAGTGACACATTCGTGTTTGATGCTCAGGCAACAGCCACCAAAGCCCAACGCATGCCTGTTCCACTCCCTACCCCTTCCCCAAAAACATCCTAAAGCACTGTGGGACACAACACGACTTGAGAACACCAGACAAGATGAAGCTGTTGTACCAAGGCTTAACAATGAGCTCAGCCTTCCCTTCCAAAAGGAAAACGTCTTAGATCCCAAAGGACCCAGTCACTAGGGCAGATGTTCTACCACTCTTCTGCCCTGATAGACACCAAAGGAGCCTCTCCCACTTCTTCTGGAGGTAAAGCTTCAACACCACCCTGCCGCTGCCACTCCACTTCTGTCCCACAGGCTGTGACAGTCACTCAGCCTGAGCTCACCTCACAGTTCTGGACTCCAAAGCCCCAGAATAATCCAGGCCGCTAAGGGTCCTCTTTGGTAGCCCAAGAGCTCAACAGCTGCTTCCATGAGAAGGATATGACATTAAAAGACAGGTTCTGATGCATCGCTTTCAACATTTACCTTTTCTTCTTCCTTCTGCGAGCAGCTGGATCTTCATCTTCGTTGTACTCCCGGGGCATCCTGGAACAGAGTGAGAAACCACACATACAATCTGCACAGCTGGACAAACACAGGCAGCTTGTCAGAACAGCCTCAGATCAGAAGTCAGACATAGCTGGACACCATGATACCCAAAGATGGGAACAGCACAATCCGATTTCTCCCTCATTCCACTCTTCCAGTAGACAGAGGAGGGTGAAGCACAGGTTTGCACAGAAGAACCTAGTCTGCTTCTTAAAACCTGCATGAAGCAACCTAACAACCATGCAAGATTCACTGTTATTTACAACAGTCCTGACCTGCTTGTTTCTCCAGCTAACTCCAATAACAAATGTGTACAGCCCGCACAGATCCCACTGCAAACCAAGGCTGGGATCTGCTCTTCAAGCCCCATCTGCATGCTTGCTAGCATTGGTCTTTAAGTTCTCCCCTACACTCTACAGTGAAGTAAGTCAGATAGGAGCAGAGCCCCAGCGGGAAGAAGGCTGTGCTTTGCCCCACAGTTCTATGAAAAACACTCTACTCACTCATGGTGGCGAGATTTGGACGGTGGCGCCGATGTTGGCGCAGCCCGCGGGGTCATAAGAAGCTTCCGAAAGTCTTCATTGGTCAGCTTGGACCTGCAGGGAAAAGCGAGCACAATAACCACCCCCTCCCAGCGAGCTGCAGCAGCTTGGGCTCTTCTGAGCAGCCACAGCGCCAGGTCCAGGAGCCCCACGGGGCGCTCCCAGCCTCCAGCTGCAAGAGGCGGCCTCAGAGCCCCGGGATCACCCCCCACCCCCTCCAGCCCAGCCCAGCGCAGCACTCACTGGTGGAAGGAGTGCGAGTCGTCCACATCGTGCCCATCGGGGGCCAGCGGGTTGGAGAACGGCTCACCTGCGGGGACAGAGGCAGGGCGGCGCTCAGGGACCCCACAGCGGGGGTAGGCCGCGGAGCGCCGCCACCGCCACAGCACGGGCCCAGCCCAGGGGAGGGTGCACCGAGACGACACCGAGGGGAGCACCGCGCTGTCATGACGCTATCGCGACACTGTCACGATACTGTCATGACGCTACACCCCCAGCACTCACCGTCCCGCTCCGGCATCTCGGCAGAGCTCCGCTCCCCTCAGCAGCCGCGCAGGAAGTGCCGGAAGCTTCCCTCGCTCCCCGCCCCACCCTCCCCTCCCCGCTCAGCGATTGGCCAGCTCCCGCGGGGGAAGCGCGGCGATTGGCCAGCCCCGCCCCGAGGCTTGGCCCCGCCCCTCGTCTGGCAGAGCGCACAAGATGGCGGCGGCGGCGGCCGTGAGGGGGATCGGGGCCGGGCTGGGCCGCGGGGTGCGGGAGCTGCGGCTCCACCTGTGCCAGAGCTCGGCCGGCAGCCGCGGCGCCAGGTGAGGGCGGGGACGGGGCCTCAAGGGGCTGAGGGGGCACCGCGGGGCTTCGCCGTGCTCAATTCGCCCCGTCCCGTGTTGTCCTGTCCGCAGGGAGTTCATCGAGCAGCACTACGTGGCCCTGAAGCAGGCCAACCCCGGCTTCCCCATCCTGATCCGGGAGTGCTCCGGGGTGCGGCCCCGCCTCTGGGCCCGCTACGGTGAGTGGGTGCCCTCCGGGGGTGCCCTCCGTGTGGGGGTGCTCTCCGTGTGGGGGTGCTGTGGGGTGACCCCAGGGAACGGTTAAAAAAATGCTCCTGCTACTTCTATTTGACCCCCGTTCTCACTGAAATGCCAGGGAGGGAGCAGAAAAAGCCCTCTAAAAAGGCTTTTTCTCCTGAAGTCATCCGTGTCAGACAAGGTTACAAATGTTCCTTCAGATATGGAGTTCCTCAGCGTTAGCACAAAGGCCAGTGGAGCCTGCAGGCATTGCTGTGTGCCTTCTCCCTCTGACTCGCACAAACACACTGCCCCAGCAGCAGGGGTGGTTTTTTTCAGCACTGTTTTAGTGAGGTGTCGGTGAGGATCTTGATCTGAGGGCCAAACGCCAGCAGGTTGGTGGCTGTCAGGTAGCAGAGCGGCCTTTGCTCTGCAGAACCATGAGTTAACAAAAAGAGGTGAGCAAACATAGCAGGGTGCATTGGTTTTGCCAAGGGAATGGCTGAACAATGGGATCGAGGGAGGTGGAAATAAAAACTCAGGCACAGGGAGGCAACTGGAGAGTGCTGGGTGCTGAGGGATGGTGATGAGATGTCAGCTGTGACACTGGCTAAGGCCCTAGGGAAATGCAAAGCAGGGCTTTAGCTCACCCAAGAGAACAAGAATGAGGCTCCTGCTCTCACCCTCCCTCTTTTCTGCAGAGTTTGGCAAGGAGAAAAGTGTGTCACTGGATAACCTTTCTGTGGATGAAGTGGCCAAGGCCTTGGAGAACATTGTGAAAGGCAAGGCGTGAAGATGGACACAAAATGTGCACATGCTGAACGCTTTACTGATGATCTTTAATGTAAAATGTGTCTTTAACTTATCAATCATATAAATATACATGCTTACCCAGAGCTTTGTGTCTTGGATTTAAAATTGCAGCACCAAAAGGAGATGATAAAGGAAACAGCAAACCCAGCAGGGTTTGTGTTCCCCTCCACAGCGACGAGAGCTCTTCTGCACTGCTTGCAGCTCAGCTCGGCTTGGTCCCTGCACCAGGGAGGCTGGGGGCCGCCTGGTGGTGGCTACAAGGTGACAAGGACACCAGGGAGAGGACTGGGGAACAGCCCACCCAGCACCAGCACCCCCTGCAGCCAGCACTGCTGCTCGCAGTCTGTGACTGCCTGACCAGCCCTTGGGCGGTGGTGCAGGAACACAGGGCAGCGAGTGAACAGTTTGTTCCTCCTCAGGCCAGGAGGGCAGGCTGTGTGATCTAGGAGAAGGCGGACGATGCAGCTGGTGAGGAACTGAAGACGGAGGCTCCTGGTGGCTGTAGGGCCATGTCCAGCAGTGCTTGCACCCGCTCCTGGAGTTCTGGGGTGCTCTGGTGCTGCTTGAGGGTCTGGGGCCCTCCTTGCCCGACAAAGTCAGCAGCAGCCTGTGCGAGGAGAGAGGAGCGAGAAGGGGGTTGGCTGCCTGCTACACGAGGGCTGAGACCCCCAAGCTGTCACTGCAGCTGATCCCTTCTGCCCTGAGCCTCCCTCTCCCCTTGTACTGCACAGGGATCAGGGCTGAAGGGATTCACCAGAGCCCTGCCAGACATGAGTCCGGAGCAGGAAAACCCAGCCATGGTGGCACCTGGTCTGAGCACAGCGAACTTGAAGCACAACTGAAGCAAAACAATCCCCCCGTAATAATCAGTGACTGCTAAAGGGTGCAAAAATCCTGCCCAGAACACAAAAAGGAACACCCCTGCCCCAAGACATGAGGGCTTCCAACTCTATCACGCAAGTGTTCCTCAGCCCACTTCAGGTGCATGTCTGAGTACTGAAGGAGTACAGGCCAAGAGGGGGAGTGAGTTTAAGTAATACCCACTGTTTTAGGATCTCACACCACGTTCAGGGGCGTGAAACCCTGGCCTACCTGCGGGCAGTGCAGGAAGAGGAGGTGCAGCAGCTCCAGGCACTGCCCCACCACTTCGGGGTCGGGGAGCGCCAGGGGGCCCAGCAGCAGGGGCAGGGCAGCCCGCTGGTGCAGCTGCTGGCAGTAGGCAGGCCCCTTCTCTGCGACGTTGCACAGCACTGTCAGGACCTGGGCAGAGAAGCTGTGAGTGAGCAAGCCAGGAACGATGGACGATGTTCCTGACAGCCCTTGAAGGGCTGCAGAGAACTCCCCGTTCCCTCCCCAGAGGTCCTGCCCCCACCAAGGGGTATCCCCATCCCCGCCCCGCATCTGCATGCCCTGGAGATCTCAGCAGGATTTCTGCCAAGCAGTCATGATCACACCTCCCTCGACAGAGCATCCTGACAGCCCTTCACTGCCTTCCAAAAGAAGGCAGCACCTCCCCGGGCACACCCCCGGTGCTGGCAGGCCTGGACCTTAATTAGTGTCTGCCTTGGGTGCCTGGGAGCAGCATCAGGTAGGGGATCCCTTTGAAAAAGCAGGTAATGCCTTCAGGGGATGCAGACAGGGATGTTACCACCACACCAGACTTTCTGCCAAGCTGTTATTACCATCCCAAGCCTGAGTACTGCACACACAGGACTTGTGTTCCTCAAAGCCTAGAGCTTTCCCCAGCTCAGGGGCACAGAGTGAGGTCTTACCAACACACTCGCTGCCTGGGAGCATGGCAGGAGCTGCAGCAGGGCTGGGAGCAAGTCCAGGGAGAGCAGAGCAAAGCAGAAGAAGGGATCATCCGCTGGAACGGGCAGAGAATGAGCGTGTTAATAAAACTGCCTCAGTGCAGGAGGGCCAGACAGTGCACCCTAACAGTGCTGGACAGGCACAAGGCACACTCAGCCCACAGCAGACCTCAGCTCAGACACACGGTGTCAGAGGACAGACAGCTCCCACCCACTCCACCTTACTGACCTCAAAACCTATCCTGCAAACTGAATCAATAAAGCAACACACACAAAGGGAAGAACCTGGCTGATTTAGGAGTGTTTCTGCAGTTTCCCCAAAAGCACTGCTGTCTGTTTAGACTGAGACACCACCTGCCAGTCCCTCGTGCTCTGTGCCCCTGCACGGTGCAGCTCCGCTGGGAGGTTCCCCACGCAGTGAGCTCGAAGGCTGCCGGGTCCTGGCAGCAGCAGCTCCAGCTCTGCTCACAGCCACGCAGGGACACTCACCCGTGAGGTTGTTCAGCAGCCAGAGGCCCTCGGGTACGATGAAGGGGTGCTTCTGGAGGTAGCACTGCATGACTGTGAACAGGGCCGCAAGCAAGCGCTCGTCCTGGATCTGGGCTTCGCACCCTGTCTCCTCTGCAAGCAGATTGCCGAGACACCGCAGCACCGGGCAGGTGAGCTTTGAGGGGGAGAAAGACAACGCCTTTCACCTGGATCACATCCCCAAAGCTTCGCAGAGAAAGAATAGCATCCTTGCCCACGTCTTACCAGCTCCAGGCCCTCAGAAAAGCTTTGGGAGATTTCAGAAGCGATGTCGCACAAGAGCGAGCTGAGCGCAGGTACGGCCCCCAGCGCTATCAGCGCCGCGTTGGCTGTGTGGCTGCAGAGGGAAGGGACACCACGGTTGCTCTCTGCACCCAGCCTCCACCAAACAACTGGGCCTGGAAATCCTGAGTGCTATCCTGAAACCATAGCCAGGTTTATTTCACATTCAAATAGCAGCTCGTTTCTGAGCAGATACTTAAGAGAAAGTTTAAAAGCCTGTGGAAAACAGATCCACTGGAATTAGCTACGTAGGGCAGGAAACAACAGCTCTGGTCCTCTCCAGGTACCCACACTGTCCTTTCTCTCTGCTGGGGCTGCTGAAAGAGATGACACCACCAGAACAGCCACACCAAGGCAGGCAGAGATTGTTGGCAGCAGCCAGCCTGGACAAGTGGCACTGAACCAAACCCAGAAGCTCAAAGATTCTGGGAGTTCACCTTGGGAAGTGCAGGACACAAATCCAAACGTGGGAGGTGATCAAGGGGTTTTTAGAGCACCAAGAACAGCCTCAGGTTTGTCACCTGTGATCACCCTGTAAACAAACTCATCAATCCTGCAAATATGCTGTGCTAAAATCTGAGACTGGGAATGCCCAGGAGGGGAAAGAAATTGCTTTCCAAAGGGAAAGGGGCGAGGGGAGGCAATCCAGGACCCAGACCCACAACCACAGGCTCCACACAGGCTTGTGCTCCAGCTGGCAGAGCCCTTATGCTTGTGTGTTTGTCTGCCCCCAGGGAACACAAAATGAGGATAAAAGAGCATTTACCTACAAACGATGTAGTGGAGACACCATGCAAATTCCACAGCAGCTCCTGTCCCAGATTTGAGGCCAGAGCAAACCAGTCGAAGCATGTGCTGGGGGAGAACAGAGTCCAGAACCAAGCTGGGGTCAGAACAGCAGAGTTAATGGAGGCACTGACCAGAGCACAGGCAGGACAGACAACCGATGGGGACAGATCATCCCCAGCTGCCAGGCAGCTCCAAATACACCCATGGAAGAGGCTCTTAGGTAAGGGTTACAGACTCAGGCAGCACCACAGCACAATGCAAGGCATGTGCAAGCTGTCCCTGTAAGTGGTAGGACCTGGGGGCACTCAGAACACCTTGGCTGGGGGCATGTTTTTGGCACTGAGGGCTGTCAAACTGATCTTTTCCTTAGCAGGAGGAATGCGGCCAGAATTTCCCCGTTGGCCTACCCTGCTCAACGCTGTCCTTTACTGAAATACCAAAGCCATCTGCTCAGATTAGGCTGAAGGAAAAGAGTCAAGCCCTGCACCCTGATCTGCAGAAAAGCCTGCATAGTTCCTGTAGGATTCTGCTCTGAATTATTAGCATCTCTGGGATGGGAAATGCATCATCGTCCCTGGCACGCAAATACCACGCAGGGCCCCAGGGCCCATCCCGACACAGGGTACAAAGCTTGGACTCACGGTATGATCTCTGTGGGAGCTTCCTTGGCTTGGAGGAGCTGTGACAAGACGTAACCCAGACCTTCCAGCACAGCCTCGTGCGGGGACTGCAATCAAACAGAACAAAGCTGATCCCACACAACACAGGCAAGGGGTCCCAGGGCATCACCTGCATGCTAGTGAAAGGGCAATGTGTAACCCTGAGCCACGCCAAAGCTGAGCTGTCCCCCCTGGCCCCATACTCAGGGGTTGCAGTTATAGGGACTCCGAAGCCCAACCACAGCAGCACTGCTGCTCTGCACATTCAGACCTGCAGCTGACAGCACTGCTCACTGTGTGGCTCTCCTAAACCTGCTGAACCCAAACCGTGCAGAGGGAGAAAGTCTGCAGCTCACTGTGTTCGAGACTTTACCTGCACGCCACAGTTATCAGCGTGAGACATGCAGCTTGAAAAGGGCACAAGGTGGTGAACCCCTGAAAAGCAGTGCAAGGAGCCTATGAGAGGCCCTCACTTGCTGCAACAGGACAGTCCTGTACAGAAGGATCTCTACCCAGCTGGAATGGTAACTCAGTCCTGTCAGCCAGCGTCTAAAGGGTATAAGAAAAGGTTCTTTTAGGGGGCAGGGCATGGGAAGAGTGTGACTGAGCTACTCTACCCACCTGGATGCAGGATGCCAGCACTGGAATAATGCCCTGAGGCAGAAGCTGCTTTCTCACAGCTTCACTTTCCACTACCAGGTTGCCCAGCGTGTACAAACACAGCTCCTGAAACACAACCAAGAGACCAGGTCACCCCCTCCACATTCCCCAGCAGGACCCTGGCCTGTCTGGGCACCCAGAGCAGCCAGCAAGCCCCTCAGGTCACCCCTCACCTGAGCAGGGCAGGGGCTGTCTCCAGAGGGACAAACACGGGTAGATATTGTTGGACCCTCACAGATACCCCTGTTTCCCGCTGGCTTCAATCTATCCTTGTTCTCTTAATCATGTTGGGACTGGCAGAACATCACTTCAATTTTGAAAGTTTTTCCAAGCTTCTAATTGTTGCTGTTATATATCCCTGAAACCCCTCTAATTCCACGGTATTCTCTTGGAGATTGCCTATGTTTTGCAAATGTGGTCATCCTCTTAGAGCTGCTCTGTTTTATCCCTGAGCTCTGATTCTGTCTTATCTAAGCTCTGCAGCAAATTCCCTAAACTGACCGCTCATCGTGAGTCCTGGCTGAGGACCTCAGCCTTCTGCTCCACCACCGAGTGCTCTGCAGGGACCTCTCCCTGTCACTCCATTGCCTGTCCAGCCACAGCATCTGCAGGCACCCGACTAGCAAATCACTCAGCCACCCCAAGTGTTCACTCCCTCACCTGGATCCCACTCTGCAGTCTGGAGCTGCAGGCATTTTGCTCTTCCTCAAACAAGCTGCATTTTTGCTTTACCTACCACACTTGCACCAAGGTACCTCCTGCACAGGCCCAGCTCGCATCAGGAGCTCAGACCACACAACTGGTGATGGAGTCCAAAAGCCACAGCCTGCAGTTCCTGCTCCCAAAAACACAGCTTGGAACTGAAGAGTACAGATGCTCACAGGGCTATGTGGGGGAATTTGTTGCAAATGAGGCATAACTCTGTGATCTGGGCTGTGTCCAGAGCACTGGGAACAGCAGAGTATGAAATGGGGTTATTCCCTTGTGCTTGGTGCTGACGAGGCTACACCTGGGTGTGCCCAAGTCAGGCAAGGTGATGTCTGCAAAGCTGCCAGGACAGCTGGGTCAGGGCAGAGGGTTACAAAAAAGTCTGGGGGTGCTGGGCTGGATTTGCCTGGCCTAGGGAGGCTTGGCAACATTCACAAGCAGTCTGCAGCTACGTGGAGGAAGATGTAAACACGATGGAATCAAACTCCTTTTGGTTTGAGGACAGGGCCCAGCCAAGGGGTGTCTCCACACTTGGGGGTTTTCAGGGGTTTTCAGGAGCAGCTCTGGGGACAGCGCTGCTCCACAGGGAAGGTTGGATTAGGGAATTCCAGAGGGCCCTTCAAACCAGCGCTTCCACATGAACCACATCAGACTAAAGCTTGGCCAAAACGGGTCCTACTGCCACCCAACCACTACCAGAGGATTACCAGAGCCCTGGCAAACCCAAGCACGGCCATTACCATCAACTCAACGCTGTGTCCCGAGAGGTACGTCAGCAGATAGGGGGTCACTGGCATGCACGCCTCAGCCACAGCAGCGTCACTGGAGTGGGAGAGCTCGTGCAGACAGCGGGCTGCCTCCATCTGCACGTCGGCCAGGCTGCCGGTGAACAGCCCGACGAGCGTCCGCACACTGCCATCCAGCCTGCGGGGACACCAAGGCTGCTGGCACCCGCTGCCTGCTGCCCTCGGGCACACAGCTGCTGGTCCACAGCACGCCTGGGCTGACCTGACAAACTTCTGCTGAGTCTCCTTGTCTTGCAGAGCCCGGCGGAGGCGTCTCAGCAACGTTTTCCTGTCCTCTGAAGCCCTCTGCACGCCTCTGAGCAGCTCGGAGACCTGTCCAAAAATTAAATGAAGTGCTGGCGTTAGGGCTTCATGCTGTTATCCTAGAGGCGAATAAAACCCGGGCAGTGTTACAGCCGCTCACAAAGAGCCTCGGTGGTTCCAGCACCTTGTCCAAAGGACCACCAGCAGGTCTGAAGGCTGGGGGCGACCCCTGGGGCCCCCCTCATCCCCACGCTCTCACCTCGTCCTCGGGGAGAGGCTGCAGCAGGACCTCGGCTCCGTCCTGCTCGTCCTCCCGCAGCAGCCGCTTGCTGACCAGCTGCTCCTGCCGCCGGGCCTTCCTCAGAGCTGCGGGGGAAGCAGCCCCCCGTCAGCACCAGCCCCGGGGGGGCTCCGTCCCACCCCACCGAGCAGCCCCGTTCCTGCTAACGGGGCGCAGCGGGCAGCAGCCGGCCCCCACCTGCCTCCCGCTCCCGTCGCCGTGCCCGCAGCTCCTCCGTGCCCCCCCCGGGACCGGGAACGGCCCCGCGACGCCGCCGGCCCCACATGGAGGAGGAGGAGGAGGAGGATGAAGAGGAAGAAGAGGAGGAAGAGGAGGAGGAGGAGGAGAACGGGGCGGGGCGTGACCGGAGCCCGGAGGCCCCCCCGTGGCCGCCGCCGGTTGGGGCAGCGATCGCAGCGGGCCCGGTGCTGTCGGGGCTGTGGTAGCGTCCCCGTCACTGGAGGTGTTCAAGGCGCCGGGCACCTTGTGGATAATGTCATTTAGGCTCCATTTTCACACAAAACGTTGGGCCTGGTGATCCTTCATGATCCCGTGCAGGCTGGGCTGCGCTCTTAGCAGCCCTTGCAGAGAGCGGGGTGCTGCAGGATGAGTTTTGTCCTCGTTCCTAACGCAGACACAGGGAGCATGTGGTGACCGTCACCCATCGCTGGGCTGCAGCTGTTGCAGGGCATCACCTCGTCTCCGTTTCACTTGGAAACGTAGGCACGAGCACACACGGGCAGGGGACGCGGCTGAGAAGAATTCCTTACGCCTTGCAGGGAAAGAAACTGGGCAGTCTCCAGCCTCAGGCAAGGTTTCCATCTCCATAGGGCCAGGATTCGTTTTTACTGAAGCCAAAAATAGCCCAGAGACTCAGCAGCCATGTCAGGTTGTTGGTCTGAGTATCCTGGGATCTTCCACAGGGGTAATTAAAGCCAAAAAGTCATCACCCGAAGGAAATCTTCAAAACCAAATCTCACTGAAACCAAAGTGTGGCTGGCCACTGAGGAGACAAAGCTCCTTTATATACATATATATATATTATTTAATTATTCTCTGGCAGATCTTTGGGGGAATTTGCAGCAGGTAGCAAGAAGAAACAATTAAAAAGGTACCAGGTCCTGATGGTCAGAGCCATGTCACCAGAGCAAGAAGTGAGGAGGTCTCAGGACATCTGCTTTTTTCCATGATTTCCATGATTTCCGTGATTTTTCCATGCTGTATGGGGCAGCAGCTCCATGTAACTCAAGAACGGGGAAGAGAAATCATGGAGTAGCTCAAGGGAAGGAAGTGAAAGCAGTACAGAGCCTGCCTGAGGCACTAAGAGTGAACCACAGGGAGATAAACAACCAAAAGGAGATCTTCCCTTTGCCCATCCCAGCAAGACAGTGCCAGGACACGTGGGGCAGGCATCCTGCAACCCAGCTGCTCTTGTGCTGACTGCGCCTTTCTGCAGTCCTACATTAACCACACACTGGGAACTGCGTCTTCTAGCTGTGCAGCTTCATCTTTTTCTTTGAAATCCATTCTGAAACCCAGCATAGGCAGAAATGGTAGAAAAAGTCCTTGACAGATCAATCTTTCTGAATGCCTAGCGGCCTGCGGTTGCTGGTGAGGAGCATTGACATTTTGGAGTAGGTGATCACAGGGCATTTCCTCAGCCAAGCCAAGAGGCTGACCTCAGGTAGTGCTGTCACAGCGCTGCCATGTGTGGTGGGAGCGGGGACATTGGGTCAGTAGCTGTCCCCATCCTACACAGGACACGGGGACGGGGCATGGTCTGGACACGGGGCATCGCAGCCCCTTCCCTTTCTGCATCACCTCCTGCTGGGTGCTCACCACGCAGTGGGCTCCAGGGCATGGTAAGCCCAGAGCACCTGGAGGCAGAGGTGTGTTGGGGCTTGTCCTGAGAGCACATTCTAGGGCAGCTTACTGCCACGCCGTTCCCTGTCCTTCCCAGGACAGTAAATGAACTCCTTTCCAGCTGCAGCCCAGGGCAGCCTTCGTGAAACAAAGCAGAAGTAACTTGGGCGGCTGCTGCTTCCCGTGGCACCACTGGCCCCATCCTGCTCAGGAAGCTGCTCGGAAGGAGCCTTGCAGAGCTCAGGATCCTGCTGCTGGTATCTACCTGCCCCGAGCACAGTGATCAGGGCGGGAGGCGCTCGCTAAACCCAACTTCAGCAGGACAGGGCTGCGAATGTGCAAACAGCAACTGGGAGGCACCTGCGGTCACCGCGGCCTCACGGGGCTGGAGGCAGGGGAGGATCGGGCGCAGGAGAGCTGAGCACTTGCAGAGCTTTTGGCACCTACGGCTGGGACTTGGCAGCAGCTAGAGGAAGCAGCCACTGGTCGAGGAAGCGTTTCAGCCTGGAGCTGGCTGGTGAGTCTCAGCGCAGCCCACCCCTGCTGTACGCTTTCTCCCCCCCTCATGACAGGGGCTTGGTGCAGGGTCCCCCTGGGGAGGGTGGTGCACGGCAGCACCGAGCAGGTGAGAGCTCTGTCCTCGGAGCTTTCTGAGGCTTGGCCAGGAAAAGCTGTGGCTGATCTGGGCTGGTGCCAGCAACAGCCCTGCTCCAGGCAGGAGGCTGGGCTAGAGACCCCCCAAGGCTCCTTCCCATCACCCTTCTTTGGCAGAGCTGAGTCAGTGTATAACTTGGGAGCCTTTAATCTTATGATTTCTGCAGTTATACTTGATGCTGACGGGGGTGTACGGAGACTCTCAGAGACTATTTTCTACTCTCCCCTTCGAGGCTGGTAATGAATCAAATCCCTGGGTGAGAGAAAGGAAAATATGAAGCTCTCTGTTGCAATTTCCTGCCCCAGATTGCACAGAGAAACAAACAGAGCTGTGGCTGTCCCATCCTGTGCTCAAAACAGTCGATCTATCTCTGCTGTACATAACTCAGCCTTTCTAGTTGCTCCAGATCTGTGAAGTTTCCTGGTTGCTCACAGAGAGGAGTCTCTGCAGCAGTGCCACCCTGTCTCCTTGTCTCAGCCCTGGTCTCGCTGCAATTCTGCTTCTGGGGTCGGGTCGGACCAGTGCCAAAGTGGAGCGAGTGGCACAGGTGGAGCTCCTGGGTGTTGCACTGATGATTAAAAAGGGCTGGGAGCTTTGCCCTGAGTCACCTCTGAGTAGCCACACGGGTGCTGGTGGAGCATGCTGGACCTGCCAGCAGCTGGAAGGGGCGATGAGTGCAGCTCGGTGGCCGTATGAAGGATGTTTCTGCAGCACTGATCCTGGCCAAGTCAGCCCTTTGTTCTGTTGGTCTGAATGGTCCCCTCAGCTGCCCCTGCCTTACTCCGCTGCTCTCCTCATTTCTAGGCTGTTTGCCATGAGGGTGGCTGTTCTCCTCCTCCTGGGGCTGGCGCTGTTGGAGGCAGAGGGCAGGTGTTTCTTCAATCGCACCCAGGAGTACTGTGTGTGCTACAGGCTGTCCCAGGACAACGCAGGGAGCATCATCCAGTGCCTCGCGGCCTCTGTTGTGGAGTTCCAGGGAGGAGAGCTGGAGAGATATGTTGACTTCCCCATCAGAGACCTGGATCCCTCCACCATTGACATGCTCGGCACGCTTGAAATCAGGAAAATCATTTTTGGCGACCTCCTGGTGCCTGAGGTCCTCCTTGCCCGTGTCTTAAGGTTCTTCTCCTACACCCGGGTGCAGGAGATGGCGTTTGAGAGCTGCAGTTTCCTGGGGAGGAGCAGCTGGGGTGAGATGGCTGGCCAGAACTTGCCCATATTGTCCCTGCATTTCCACAACGTGACATCTGCCCCGCTGACGGGCCGCGAGCAGGACTTCTCTGAGCTGGGCAGCTGGCTGGGGACCCTGCAGGAGCTGTCTGTCACCAGCTCCCACGTCACCAGCCTGCCCTGTGGCATCGGAAGGGTGTTTAGAGCTCTGCGCTCCCTGGACATGGCACAAAACAGCCTTGGGGATGGGAACTTGATGCCTGCCTTCTGCGAGGGGGCCTTCCCGCAGCTCCAGGTCCTGAGTCTGCAAGAAAACAACCTGACGTCCTACCATGGTGTGTGCAGAAGCGTGCAGCCGCTGCACGAGCTCCAGCACTTAGATCTCAGCCAGAACAAGCTCGTGGCCAGCCCGTCCTCCTCTTGCCAGTGGCCAGCATCCCTCCGAATTTTTAACTTGTCCAACACTGGCTTGGATGAACTCCTCATGCCTCTGCCTCCTGGTCTAGAAGTGTTGGACTTGAGCTCCAACCACCTCCGTGCTGTAGACATCTCCCTCCACTCCCTGAAGACTCTCCTCCTGAGCCGAAACCTGCTGCTGGCCGCCCCCCCCATCAAGAATTACCCCACGCTGCGCTCCCTCCACCTCGACGACAACTTGATTGCAGAGTGGCCGTGGGACGAGGTGAAGCTCCTGGGGAACCTGCAGGAGGTGTCCGCGGCTGGGAACCCCTACAACTGCACCTGCGCCGGGGCTGGGGCCCTACAGGCGCTGGCAGCCACGGGGTGCCTCAGGCAGGGCTGGCCCCAGCACTACGCGTGCCACTCACCCCCTCATTACCAGGGCACGCTGGTGAGGGACGTGCCTGCCTCGGTGCTGCAGTGCAACAGAGCTGCGGTGCTTGCTCCTGTCTGCACGGCCCTCGGGCTGCTCTGCGTGGCCGGGGCTGGCTGGCTGGCCATGGCACGGAGGAGACGTGTGGCCGGCCCCGGAGCTGCTCAACCCCAAGGGCTGCATGGCCAGGAGCTTGGTGAGAAGGCTCGCAGGAGCCCGATGTGCTCGTGAGGGGCTCTCCTGCTCGCCTCCCCATCCAGGCTCCCCGTGGAACGGGACTGTCCTCAGCGTTGTCCCACCGTGATGGTGGCTTTTCCCATCTGAGTCTTGGAAACCCTCGAGGATGGGGAGACCCCCCCCTCACTTGCTGTGCTCTGTCCCTGGAAAGATTTTCCTTACATCCCACCTCAACCTCCCCAGTCCCAGATTGCACCCACTGCCCCTCTGGAATTGTCAGCCCTGATCGAGAGGAGTTTGGGTCCATCATGTTTGCACCTCTGCAGGCTGCTCACAGACCCCCCAAGCCCCATCCCAGCCTGACGATGCCCCCCTGCACCTCCAGCTCTCTCGTAGCCCGGTGCCTCCCAGCCTGTCCTCTGCCTCTCCTGTTCTGGGGGTTACAGCTGTAAGGATGCCTGGATGTCTGCTTCACTGCTATTGAGTACCAGAGGAAAAAAAAAGCCCAAGGGACAGGGAAAAAACAAGCAAACAAAAAAACCCACCAAATAAAACATCTCTACATGCAAACCCTAATGAGCAGGAGATGACAAAGACAGCAACAAAGACCTCTCAAAGTGCTCTTAGGGCACTGCTGGATGAACTCCTCAAGTGTGGCCTCAAAGAGGTTCAGCCAGAACCTTTGTAACCGATAAGGAAATTGGTTTATTCTGGGTTATCAGAAAACACCTCACAGGAAAGAGCAAACTGGCTATGGGATGCTGAGGGAAACTGGGGGACTGCAGAAAAAAAAAAGAAAAAAAAAAAAAGAAACAAAAAAAAGAGTGCATGGGAGGGGGTCATGGTGGGCAGCTGCGGAAGGAATGAGCATGGGGGAATGGGGAGGATGGGGAAGGAAGGGACTGGCTGTGGGTAAGCAGTGCTTGTCCCCCAGATCTGTCCTGCCTTCTCATTAAAATCTGTTCCTGGGTATTTCTGGTGCCGCTTTCACTGTGTTGTGTGTATGATCTGCCAGCAAACGCAGGCTGGGCGAGGCAGTGAGCAGGAAATGAGTGTGGTGATGCTGGAGGCTGGCATGGAGCAGGGCGCAGGGTGCTGGAGCAAGTGGCAGGCTCCCCAGCCTCAGCATTTCCTTTTTTGCTTTCTTGGTATGACCGATCTCCAGCAAGAGTGAGCCTGTGGTTTGTGGTTGCTTCTTGTGCCTAGATAACCTTCCTAACTGAAATTCCCTCATCTCCTGTCCCTGGTTTGCAAAGACTGGAGAGCCAGGAGCACGCTGAGGCTGAGTGGGTCCAGTGCTGGCTTCCCACGGCCCCAGTGGGCTCGTGGAGCTGGGAGCAATTTCTGGGTAGCTGACCCGCAGGGTGTGTGGGGAGCTGGCACCCCGGGGCAGATTGCCAGCCTGGTGCCAATAACGCACAGTGCTGGGGCACTGCTGCCCCACAGCATGGCTCCGGAGGGCTGGCGGCATCCTGGGGGCACCCTTTGGTGAACAGCCCCACGGCAAACGATCTCCAAGGCTGAAAGAGCTCAGCCTCCAGAACGTGGTGCCTCCAGGCCGGGCTCAGCCCCTGCCTGGCTCTGCCCACACAGCTGTGCCTGATACCCATCAATAATGCACGGGAACGTGATCGCCCTGCATAACCCCATCCCCTGCCCTGGCAGCTCGGTGCTGAGCTAGCCATGGATGCTGGGGAGGTGAGTGGGGCACATCACCGGGGGGCTGGGGGGTGGCCACCTCCTGTTTTCTGCGTGGTGTGGCCCCAGGGGCACATCCAGGTCCTGGTGGGTGCTTGGGGCAGGACCCTGCTTATTGCCCCTCTGCTGTGTGTCCCCGCAGGCCGAGCAGGAGGTGTGTGTGCGAGCGGCCGTGGGACTCCACCAGGCTGCAGGTAGGGCTGGGGCTGGGACTGCCAGCCGTGCTGCTGGGGAGAGGGCACCCACAGCACCCTGGTGGCTCTGAGCACCGTGGTCACAGTGGAAGGGCTTGGGGACAACGTGAAGCCCAGGCCCTGGCCCTCAGCTGTTGGAGTTTTGGGGAGGGGGGGGCAGGCAGGGTGGCCACACTCCACACTCCGTTTCAGGGCCAGGAGGGAGCTGTGGGGCTGGCAGCAGAGACCCCCGGCAGCTACTTCTTGCAGAGAAGGAGATCCAGGTGAGAGTGGCAGGGACGGGGGCATCAAGGGGCGAGGGACCCTGGTGGCTCAGATGGGAGCAGGGAGCCTCATCCCAGCCACTTGCCCAGCAGATGCCTGCCCATGCAGGACCCCGATGGGTGCTGAAGTCCTTGGCTGATCAACCTTACACCCCTCTGGGTCCGGCTCTTTGGGGAGGGGGAGGATGAAGGGGGCTCCTGGAGATCACCAGGAGAAGGGACGGGGGTCTCCCCCCACCCTCTGTGCCGCCCTCACCATCTCCAGCCCCGTGTGCTCAGTGCTTCCTTTACCCCGCACTGGTCATACTGGGATGGCAGGGAGGCTGAACGTTATCGCCCTCACTCCATGCCAGGAGAGCTGCTTGACCGTTGATGGCATCTTTCACTTGGATGCAGGACAGGTACCGTGTGCCCCACGTCCTTCTGCATGCCCGTCCCCAACCAGGGGCACACCTGCAGCCCACCGGGAGGTGCTGAGCATCTCAGGCATGCTTGGGCCCTGGGTCTTTTCCTACACGTGGCTCTGCTGGTGTTTCTCACCCCCTCCCTGTTTCCTCCTGGGTGCTGTGACACGTTACCTGTGCCGTGCCCTCCGTGCTGTGCTGTGCTATCTGATCTGTGATCCGTGCTATCTGATCTGATGCCCCCCGTGCTGGGCCATCCGCACCGCCCCATTTTGCCATGCTATCCATGCTCTGCCGTCCACATCTCTCCTGACAGGAGAAGGTCTTGGAGCTGGCAAAACCCCAGCTGGCCCTGGTGCCCCTTGGCTACAGCGTGTCCCTGCTGCTCTGGGACCCCCATGGTCCCAGGACCCAGTTGCCGCTCCAAGGCATCGTCTGGCAGGTGAGGGTACGGGGCTGGTTGTGGAGAGGTGACAGAGCGTCCAGTGGGTGACTGGGCTCCAGGATCCGCCAACTGACCCCAATCCCGCTGGTACGTGTGAGAACCAGCCACGGGTGCCAAGAGCCAACGGGTCCCAGCTTGACCAGCTTGTTCCCAGGTGATCGAAGCCGTTTTCCAAGAGCTGGAGGCCTCAGGGAGTGACGCACAGGGCCTGCAAACAGTCAGCCTGGTCCAGGTACGGTGGAAGCAGGGCTGGGCAGGACGGGGTGCTCTGCGCTGGGGGCCCTGTACCTCTGCCACTGGCCGGACCCCGTATTGCTGCAGTCCTGGTGCCCAGTGCTGCATGCAGGACCAGAGAGCTTTACACCTCAGGCTTTTCCCAGGCGTGGGAAGCCTCGGTGTGAGCCCTACACAGGTCTTGGGGGGGTTCCCAAGGCTTTGGCCTTCCAGCCCCTTGTCCCGTGCACGGACACGGGGCCCTGGTGGGTGCCAGCAGCCCCCTTTTTCTGCCCCGTGTCTAACACAGCCCTGTTCCAGGTCAGTGCTGAGGGCAAAGCCTGGGACCTGCTCCGTCCTGACGGCCGAGCCCTGCAGGCGATGGACATCGCACCCCTGGGCCTGTAGGTACCTGGTGCCCCGCGGTGCCAGCTGGGGGCTGGTACCCCAACACCCAGCGTGGGGCTGCCCAGCGCCGTCCCCTGAGGGACCTGGGCACGCAGAGGCTGGAGGCTCCCTCCTTGTTTGCTCACATCTCTGCTTCCAGGATGGTGGAGGAGGCAATGGAGGTCGCTGTGCCCGACGCCCAAGCTGCCATCAGCGTCTACACGTGGGGACTGGGGGCTGCCCCGGCACCAGTCCCACAGTCCCCAGCAGACGGGCACTCGGCTGCACCGGGGTGAGGGCCCGGCTGATGCAGAGCCTGAGGCAGGGGCTGGTCCAGGCACCGCTCAGCTCACCGCAGCCTCTCCCCAGGGCCTGCAGCCTTTTCACCCTCACCGTGGAGCGGCAGCTGGAGGGCGGCAGGCACCAGCGCTCAGCTCTCCGCATCCTGGCCTTCCCAGGACCCCGTCCCGAGCCGTACGTACGGAGCTGGGGCTCTGCCTGGTCCTGCTACTGCATGCGCGGCTCCATGCCCCATCCCTATCCCATGGGGGGTCTCTCAGCAGGGCTCCCCATAACACGATCCTGACACCGGGCACCCCCGGGGCTCTGCCATGGGTGGTGGAGCAGCTGCTGGAGGGGAACAGCCTCACCTTCCTGCTGCTGGGCGTGACGCTGCCAGGTAGCACCGGGACTGCACCGCGGTGCCCTCCTCCTCCTCCTCCTCCTCTGCTAGCCACCAGCTCAGCCCCGCCAGCCCGAGGACATCCCCGTGCCCACGAACACGTCCCCAGTCTGGGCACCCAGGACTTGCCGCTCCCGCAGACACCCCCGGGGAGGAGATCCTGGCAGCCCTGGCGCTGGCTGAGCGGGTGAAGGGGGCGGCCAAGGCGGTGTCACCCACCCTCTGGGACCCCCAGCGAGAGGTGGCAGCGCGGCGGGAGGAGATCCGAGGGCTGCGGACGGAGCTGCTGGCTGCAGCTGGTGGCCCCGAGCAGGAGAGAGCTGTGGCCCAGCTGCACAGAGCCCTGCGTGAGCTGCAGGTGGGGGAGCCCTCCTGGACACCCTACAGCCTGGCCAGGACCAGGATTGCGCTGATCCTCTGGTGTCCCAGGGCTTCGTCTAGCACTGAGGGCAACCTGATGGGGGGAAAGGTGGTTTGGGTGGGGTGTGTCTGGAAGTCTCCAGCACCCCCAGCTCCTTTTTCCAGGTACTGAAAAGCCAAAGGTGGGAGAAGAAGCAGGCGGCAACCAAGGTGTTTGGGACAAACCAGGCGCATCAGCCCAGTGCCAAGGTGGGCGCAGCTCAGGCCATGACCACCTCCCCCAGGGACAACCAGGGCACAGGAGAAGTTTGGAGGTCTGCTGATGTACCCATAACATCTCCTCTTGTTTCCACAGGACCTGATCTCTGCAGGGACCGCAGCACCAGCCCAACAGCCTGGGACCCAGACATCCCCAGACGGTGCCAGCCTGGAGGCAGCAGGAGGTCGGGAGCAGGGGATGGGCACGTGCCCCATGCCTGGGGGGCTGCCGTGGCAGGGGGCACTGCTCATGTTACCTTGTTCTCCCCAAAAAGCACCAGGGGCCAGCGAGAGCTGCCAGGAAGGGCCCAGCCGAGCCCCAGGGAGCGTGGGACAAGGCCTGCTGGAGGAGCAGCAGGCACCGACCGGGGGCCACGTGGTGAGCGAGACCCCACCAGGTGCCCCCACATTCAGCACCTCACAGCGTGCCCCACGGCCCTGCTTCTGCCAGGCAGGGAGCCGCTGCTGGCCGTGCCCGTCCCTGGAGGTTGGATACTCCACGGCCAAGGCCCAGAGGCAGCGGCTGCAGGCTCAGCACCAGCTGCTCCTCCAGCGGGAGCTCGGGGATGGGGCAGCACCAGGCCAGGAGGTGAGCACAGGAGAGCCCCAGGCAGAATGAGGTGTAAGAGGTGGACTCAGAGGGCTCCAGGCTCTCCCAGGCATCCATCCCTGTCCTTGTCCCCGTCCTCGCAGTGGGACGCAGCTCGCTGGCAGCAGGAGGTGGCCATGCTGCGCCTGAGCCTGGAGGCAGCACGAAGGGAGCGCGAGGCGGCCGAGCAGGACCTGGAGGCCCTGCTGCAGAGCCACCGGCAGGAGATGCAGGCCTGGAGACAGCTCCTGCAGCAGGTGGGCAGGGAGGGCTGGGCACCAAGCCCAGGCTGCTGGCACCACCCCGCTTGTGGGGGCCAGGAGGGTGCCATGGGGCTCTGGGTGTCCCCGCAGGTGCTTCAGGAGCAGCGGCGCCAGGCGGAGGAACGGGTGGAGGCACTGGAGCACCAGCACCGGGCGCTGCTGCAGGAGGTGCTGCGGGATGTCGTGGAGCTTTCTGCACATAACCAGCGGCTGCGGGAAGCCAAAAGTCACGGCTCAGCTGATGCCACCACGCAGGCACCCTGAGACAGCGCCCCTGAACTGGGGGCACAGCCACTGTGACAGCAAGGACAACATGGCCACACCTCAATCCCTGCTGCCAGGGGACACAGTGACAACTGCCACCTAGGACAAAGCCTTTGGTCCAGCCTGTGCTGGCTTCTCGACAGCACAGGCAGGGCCCCAGGCAGACACGGACATGAGACTGAAGGACGCACCATGGGAGGGCTCATGGCTGCGGGCGTGCAACCACACACAATAAAGCAGGTGCCCCCTCACCAAGGAGCGTCCAGATCAGATGTGTCCCCAAACGGGGCAGAGCAAGGCTCTGTGAAGTGACAGAGGGGAGGACAAACACGCACACACTGTTGAAACACAGCTTTAATAACCATGCCGGAGCCAGCAGTGACTTCTGCCCACCAGGAATTCACTAGCCACAGCATTTGTACAAATTCAGGTGCTGCCTCCCCTTTGAAAAGCAGGCAAAACAGTTCCCTCATACTGTTCAGAGAGGTGGGTAGTAACGCTGTGCCCAGGACTGGCAAATGAAGCCCAGTGCCCACCAAATCTTCAGCCAGGGGCTGTGTTGATGGTTAGGCTGGAAAACTGCAGAGAAGGTGGGAGCAATACCCCCAGCCACAGTGTGGGGCTCTCCAGGCAGCAGCACGCTGCTCCACGCAGAAGGCCGGTGCCTCTGGCAGGGATCATGCAGCAGGGCTGGCCGCATGCACATGAGAAGCACACCAGAGCTAACCCTGCAACAGCATTTACTGGCACAGGGGATGGGCGTGTGCTTCGGTGTGTGCTTTGGTGTGCAGAAGACGGGGGAAGCAGCTTGATTGTGATGTCCTGCACGCCAAGGGGCTCAGGATTTGCTCTAGAGCCTGGGCCCACCAGAGCAAGTGGGAGCCTCATGGCATGGAGCCCTGGCCAGGCTGGAGCAGAGCACAGGCAGGGCACTATCCCTGCTTCCTGGGCATGTACACACTGAGCAGTGCCCTCACGTGCACTTGCTTTAGGCCAACAGTAACACATTCAGGCACCTCTCGCCAATGAGAAGGTGAAGAGGCACCACCATGCTTCTAACGCCAGCCCCAGCGCAAGCAATGAACACCCCTGAGTAACAAATAAAAGCTGCCCTGGCGCATGCAGGGCAGGAAGGCAACAGCTATGTGACCCCATAGTACAAGTGAACAGCAAGGCCGATGCACAAGACAGCAACGAAGAAGAGGAGGGTGAGCTGCAGGTTGAAGAGCATGACAGACAGTACGGCATTGACCAGGATAGAGCAGGAGATCACAAAGAGCCTGGTGATGTTACTGCTGTGCTTCATGACCACAGACATGATCAAGCCGTTCAAGGCCTGGCTGACCACAATCACCAACACCCAGGAGGAAAAGCCCTCCAAGAAACCTCTCTCTGTGCTGCTCCAGAAATGGCCGATCAAGTTGAGCAGGACCCCAAAGAAGTAAAGGAAGAGGTTCTGAAGGCTGAGAGGCAGAGCCTGGGTTTTCAGGATAGCTTCTGTGTAGACAGCTGACAAACCTGATATCAGGCAGTACACCGAAATCAGCAACAAGCCCACGAGCGTGATGTGCAGCTGCATCCTGGAGGGGCTGCTAGAGTCCTCTGGGTCCTGCAAGCCTCCAAGGCTGTAGCTCACCCCAGCAGCCATCAGGAGGAAGAGTGCCAGCCACTTGCGCATGCAGAGTCTTTGACGCAGGAAGAGGCTGTAGAGGAGCGCAGTGCTGACAATCTTTAAGTTACTCAGGACCTGGTAGGTGCTGGGATCCATGAAGAGCTGCATGTGAACCACCAGATTGTTGTTTGCAGCATAGAGCAGGGCAGAAAGGGCAAAGGGAACGACGTGGTGCCAGGACACAGCAACTCCCAGCAGCTGCCGGTCCCAGGTCAGCAGGAAGAAGAGGGAGAGCACCAGCTTTGTCAGCTCGACGAGAACCACGACGGATGAAGAGCTGAATGGGATTGTGCCATCCACCTTGCACAGGGTCAGGAGGGGAGCGTGGGAGCCGTACACAGCCACAGACAAGAGCAGCATCAGTCCCCACAGCCCCCGCTGTGGCACCCTGGGTGCAGGGCTGAGCAGAGCGCCAGTGGCTTTACCAAACGTACCCATTTCCAGGTAGCAGCCAGCAAGGATGAGCTGCTACCAGCGGGGAGAGGCCAGATAGACTCACACCCCGGCACATTCAAGAAGAAAGCGAATACCATGAATTTAATGAGCCTGATTAAAACAGGATATTACCTGTTACATTACTGATACAGAGGAAGGGAATGGCTTTGTTTCTCATTAAGGGGAGAAACAGAAGTCTCCCCAGGAAACCGCACAAAGCACACTCCTAGGGCAGGGTGCCCGCTCAGTGGAAGGGCACGGGGGCAGTGACAGCGGTTTGGGGGCTGCAGGGAGAGGGGCCAAAGGAGCAGGCAGCCGGCACCCAGCTGGCTGCCAACACGTCCGAGCTGATGGGGGTGAGGGTATGGTTGCCCCTCACCATCACCGGTTACCGACACCCCGTAACCAAACCGGGGGGCATCTCACAATGATCGGTGGGTGCGAAGCCCTCGTCCAAAGGGGCAGGAGCAGCATGCGGGGACGCAGGAGCCTCCTGCCCCAGCAATGCCACTGACACAGCCGCTGCCGGCCGGGTTCCCCTGGCTAGTCCCCACCTTTCCTCAAGGAGCTCAGGTAGTCCCGGACCGTCTTCTCCACGTTGGGCACGGCGTAGTTCTGCGCTGCGTAGACGCCCGTGCAGGTCCCCACCACAAAACCCAGGACCGCCGAGAAGCGGAGTTTCGCTACGAGGTAGCCGGCCAGGAAGCCCTTGAGGAAAGGAGAAGCCAGCAAGGAGCCATTCTGCGGGGACAGAGAGGAGTGAGGCTGCGGGACGGGACGGGAAGGGACGGGGCGGCAGAGCCGGCCGGCCCCAACCCTCCTTACCTGCCCCACACCGGCGTGCACCTCGTCCTCCACCCGCCGCTGCAGGCTCTCCAGCTGCCCCTTCAGGAAGGCGAGGTCCTTCAGCTTGGGCAGCGGGTCCTAGGGAAACACACAGGCTGCAGCCCCGTGCCCGCGGCGCCGTGCCGGGCCTGCCCGGCCTCCCCACTCACCTTATCGTCCGCCATGCTGCCGCAGGCGCCGCCCCGCCTGAGGGCGGTGGGAGAGCCCGGCCCCGACCGCCGCCATTTTGAGGCGGGGCGGCGCGGAGCCGGCCGGGCGCCATCTTGAGGCGGGGCGGCCCCGCTGTGCTGTGATGGCGGCGGGAAGGGAAGGGAAGGGAAGGGAAGGGAAGGGAAGGGAAGGGAGCAGTGAGAGTGGCTTGGCAGACCCCAGCACCAGAGTCCTGAACAACACTGATGAGGAAACAACAAGAACGACTCCCCAAAATTAAAGCCTTGAACTTTCTAGGAGCTGGCAGTTGTTTTGAAGCAGGCTGCCGTGGCTCTGGAGCAGTCACGGTGGTTCCTCTGCGGGGCTCTGCTCCCACCACAGCAGGTTGCTCAGGGTGAAGCAATTAGACAAAACCCCCCAGCTCCCATCTCAGGTCTCAGCACGTTTCCTTGCCCGCTTTCTGGCTGCTGAAGCAAGGTTACTGGTGTTGCTTTGCCTTCTCAGCAGCTGAGTAGATGTGTTTTGCTGGCAGAAACCAGTAACCCTGGAAGCCCTGTGTCAAGGCAGAGCAGGGTCCCAGCAACACAGCACCTGCAGCCCAAGCACACTGCTGCTAATGCTGTCTCTTTCCAAAGCAAGATGGCCCCAAGAAAACATCTCCGCTCTGGCTTTGGTCTGATGTATTTACTGTAGCACATCCAGGAGTAAAAATGGCCTCAGTTCCTCCTTTGCCCTGGAGCAAGCACAGGGACAGGGTGTGTATCTTCCTCTCACCTGCTGTGGGATGGAAAAAGTGCCTCTTGCTCCGCCTGGCTGCCTTTCCAGCTCTCATGTTTTGTTTTCCTGAAGAGGGGGATGAATCATCAGCTGCTACCATCCTGTGAGAAGACTTCAGGAATGGGGAAGCTCTTTAACAGCAAAGGAGAGACTGCATCCAAGTGACCTAGTTGACAGCTGCATTTCTGCCAAGTTACCAAGTGTACCTGCAGTTTCCAAACAATAAAGGCACAGCAGGGTTCAGTATGGCCTCCAGGGACTCAGCTCTCCTTCAGCAGCCACTACACCAGTGACTGGGGCATTTGGCTCCACTTGATTGGTTTGGGAGTCAAAATGCGAGGTTTGGTGTCAGTCTTTGGGGAAACCACAGGCAGGATGCTTGCTTGGGTGCTACAGAAAGCGGAATCTCTCTTCAGATGCTAATAGCTACGAACAGGCAATACAGGAAGCTGATTCATGTGCTGATAGAGTTTCCAGGGTAAAGGCTACTTTTCTTCCCACCCAGGGAACAGGAGTAGACAGGGTCTTCTACTTCCAATATATATGTATTCGTATTTAAACCATGATATTAGTATTGATTTATGAGTGTTTTATAGCCCCGTGAATGGAACATATCAATGCAAGTAGCCGAGATTGTGCTTTCGATACAGTTTGTAAGAGGAAGGGAAAGAGCAAGGTGGGACAAAGGAAGTGTGTGTAAAGAGGCAGTGAAAGAAAAGAACCCGAGGAGAATGCTCCCTTCCCCACAGAGGCTCACTGAAGGGAGAAAAGTGGGCAGAGAGCAGCAGGGATGTGGACATGGCTTTTGGCTGACCTCTCCCAGCTGCAGCAGCATTGCCCAAGAGCTCAGCACAAAGAGGAGCTGGAGTTGTGTAGTCCTTCTGCAAATTAGGTCTGTTGCCATGGATTAAATGCACGAAGAACTGCTTTGTCTCAGTTGTGGCCATCCAGATTTTGTTCCCAGGAGTGGAAATGATGTGGCATGTTGCTCTTGTGTGGTTCCTGCTCAGCTTTTCCTGTGGTAGCTCCACAGCAAAGGATACCCAAGCTGCTGGGAGCAGTGCAAACTGATGGGCTCAAATGCACTTGCAGGCCTGCCAGCTTCCCTTTTTCTACCTTATTTTGTCCATGGATTAATGAAAGCAAAACCTAGTTACTGCTCCATCTGTGGAGTTGTCTGGAAAACAAACAAACAAACAAAAAAAAAAAGTGGCCAAAGCCTTGAGGTATAAAGCTTCTTTTTCAGTGAGGGGCAGTCAAGGGGACACCTCATCTCCTGCACATACAAACAGTGATCTGTCAGCGCTTGACTCAGCATCCTGCTGCCACACTTTGTTCCTTGGTATTTGGGCTGGTTCACCACGAATGTGACGTTGTCTTCCAACCTGTGCTGTGCTGGTTTGTGGCTTCCTCCAGGAGGCTTCACACCTGGCAGCTGCTCCCAGTTTCTTTTCAGTGTGAGCACGTTCGTTCTGAGAAGGGGCTGGTGTCACAGGGATGCACCTCTGGAGGGAGGATGGCCAGGATGGGATGTGGCTCTGTTCCTGCACCCAGTGCAAAAAACACTCCGGTGAGCTGTCTGGGAGGAGACCACCGACCAGGCCAGGCTCTCGGCCTGCTGCTCAGAGGGACCTGGGCTGGAAGCTCTGTAGAGGGGTCCTTGGGACCCCTGCACTCTGCCCAGCCTGGCAGTGCCCCTCACCCAATGCTGTGAGCTGTGGGTGGCACTGCAGCCCCCATGGGGGTGCCTGTGGTGGCCCTGAAGCCCCCTGTGGCAAATCCATGTGGTGGCTCTGCAGACCCCATGACAATTCCATGGGTGATCCCGCAGCCCTTACTGGGAACAGAGAGCTGGTGAGCTGGCCTTTGGGACGTGAAGATTGAACTTACCAATGAATTCAGAGACTCACCTCCTCACTGGGCTGCAAGGATTAGACAAGCCCAGGTGTTTGGTAAGGCAGATCCTTTTATATAGATCCTTTTATATTGCTTTGAGGGGAAAAAAGTCAACAGCTTCCACTGCATCTCATTGGGGGAAAAAAGCACGCTTCAAGTAAGGTGCTATGTGCCCCCTGCCCATCACGCAGAAATAACCCTTTTCCCCTATGTGAGCTCTGCATTTATTTTTGCCTTTCTTTGTGCACTTTTCTGTGAGAACCAAGTCATGCGGGGGACCTTACTCAGTCTAACCCAGCCACTAATGCTACCTGCTAAACATAAGTGACAGCACTAACAGCTTGGGAAATAGGAACTACAGAAGCAAACCTGACTAATTGAAAGAAATTAACGTTTTGGATGCTTGGCTAACAATTTAATTGAAAACTGGGGTGCTGGGCTGGATGTATCTGTTAACCCCATGCACACTACACCAGGATTTAAAGGCTCAGGTGTGAGCTTGCAGTTACAGCATGCAAGAGCATCGAGTCAGCCCCACGAAGGTTTCTGGACTGTCTTGCTGGTGGCTCTCAAATTTAGTTTATACCCATTCACCACATGTATTACACTTCTCCCCCTGAATTGCTGGGAAGAATAAATGAAAGGGACTACAAAGTCACCACGACACCGGGGCAGGTAAGGAACAGCCAGTTTAAGCCCCAGAGATGTGTGAGTGTCTGAGAGCTGAAGCACTGAGCTGCTGTTTTCCTTGCTTTGCAGGATGCCAAACTTTAACCACAGAGAGGAGTGAACTTGGTCAACACGCTGTTTAACTCAGTCACTTCAGATAAGCCCACTTTTCAAGCAGGAAGTTTCCTACGTAAAAGGTAAAATAATCAGCGTGATTGCAAGGGCCTTTCTTGAAGCACAACCACCAAACTTTAAAAGCGCAAACTGCAGGCTTTGCAGGTTTGACTATCGCTAAAAAGCAACACTTGAGGGCAGCAGAGCACCGCTGCACAGCCGCTGCTGCTCACCTCTGGCTGGTTCCTCGTGGGACGTTCACCAAGTGCCAGCCTTACGGGCACCTTTCTGCAGAAGAATGTTTTTCTCCAGCAGCACATGGAGCTCCCTGACTCCATGAACACGAATTTGCCAATAATTTGTTTTATTCCAGCCTCACGAACTGAGAACCATTGCAAAGCTGACTGTAAAACATCATCATTCACAAAGCCTTCTTTGCTTGGGAATTGCACAGTTATCCACCAAATTGACCTGCTCGTTAGAAATTACACGGGTATAAGACCTACAGACACAAATAAAAGCAGGTCCTGCTGAATATTTTTAGCTATTCTCAGGCTTCAGGAATAACCTTTGACTTCTCCTCCCCTCCTGCTTCAGATACAGAAGCATCCTGCATTTGCAAGGATCCAGAATTTGGCCTTTAAAAAAAAAATCAGCAAGTTTCTGCCCAAATGCTCCAGGGCCCAAGCAGCAGGATGTGTTTGTTGGGTGGGTGGGAGCACAAATGAAGCTGAGAACCCTTCTTGCCTCAGCACCAGAGGTCAGGTTTGGGGGTCTTCTAAAAGATCTGTGTTGTTAATGCCAACATCTATATTCAAACCGCATAAAACTTTCAAAGCTTCAAAATTCACTGTGGCTCCTAGGGAAACATTACAGCCAAGGTACATACTTGGCACATGATCTCAAGACACAGCAGACAGTAGTTCCCAGGAATGTAAACAAAAATGGGAAACCTCAATACATTTTCCATGATCCAGTCACTCACCAGTGAGAGCAAGGGGGAGAAAACCGACATGCGGATCAGGTGCTCAGCTTCACAAATGTTAGTGATAGAATAGCCAAGAGCAAGGAACCCTGCATCTGTTTTTTTTTTTCTTCCTTTAAGCCACGTGTCTTTCCTTACTCTGCTGCTAATGGTATGTGAGTACATAAGCATTTTGTACAGCACTTTATCAATTCCAGTTCCCACCACAAACTGAATGAACTTAAATGACTCAACGAGTTCTTCTGATTTCGAGCCAAGCAGTGATTTATGCACTGTCTGGGGGCCAGAGAAATTGCACAGAGGCTTAAATCTACAAACAAAAAGGGTCATTTCCCAATGGTTAGTAGCAGTGGTCCCCAAATCCCTTTTTGGATGCCAAGGGATTGATACCTAGACATGTTTGAGAGGATTTAAAAAAAGTCATTGCTGAAGACAGCCAAAAAGAGTTGCCAGATTGAAGGAACCAGTTCACAATAAGGGCCACATTTTGGTGTTGATGAGCAACACAAGTTATCTTTTTAAAAGTTTTCTTGCTGCTCATCACTGCAGCAGGAGCAACCACAACCTGTCCGAGGTGCCACCATCTGTTACAGGCCAAAAAAAAAGTGGACAAGGTTTCCCAGAAGAGCTGGATGATGTTTCCAGCTCCCAAACCTCAGTCCTTTACAGGAACAGACTCTAGAGGGCCATATCGGTGCTGACCTCTTAACCCCCAACCCAGAAGTAAAACAGAAGAGGAACTCTCCTCTCTAGCCTTAAACCCAGAGTCACAGCGATATCAATGTCAGCTGAGAATTGTATGCAAAACCAGTAGGAGTTACAAAATCTCAAAGGACACCCAGGGAAGGCAGCTCTGGGCAATGTGCTCTCCCTCCCAAAGGCTCCTGTTTGCCTGATGCAGGGCTGGGGAGGAGTGCCCAGAGCTCCTGCTGTCTTCTGGCACCCACCGGTGCCATGTGGGTTGGAGCTGGCTCCTGAGGCAAAAACGCTTCTCGTCCTAAACCTAAGTCAGCTCTCAGATGCTTTAATCATTGATCCATATAGAGAGAGTCAGCCTTAAAGTTCCTGGGACTTTCAGTGTAGTGATCTTTAATACACGTCCCTCCAGAGAAAAAAACTAGAGTCCAGAGATGTTTTAGGCAGTAAAAACCAACCTCTGTAAAAATAAATCCGAAATTCACCATATCTAAACGAAAAGGCAAGATTTAGGGAGCACTCTGCCTCCATTCTCCCCATCCCTCTGTCCCAGGCATCCCAGGCTGTGCTGGTGGTTTCTCATCCATCTCAAGGAAGACACACAAAGCAGAAAAGACACTTGTAATCGGCACGTGCATCTCCAGCAGAAAAACAGAAGGCCGGATTTCATAAATTCAGTATAAAATTCATCTGCTTTGCAGTGAGTCTTTGAGACAACTCATGCATCAGACCCCCTAAGGTCAGAAAAGGAGCCTCTGCTCCGTGGTGCAGGACTGGCTCCTTCCAGGCAGCTAACAGCCGAATTTCTGGTCACCCACAAGGAGAGAAGACCAAAGCGTGCCTCAGAAAGAACTGCCAACCTGGCAAACTCCACAGTTCTGAACAAACAGGAGCTGGGTTTATTTATATCCAAATGGCACTAACAAAACCAGATGGGATGCGAGGAAGAGCTGCGCGAAGCCTTGCCTTTGCTTTGAGCGTCCAAGCTCAACCCCTGGCCCCAATCCTGGCTGAGCCAGACTGTGCCTGGCTGAACCTTCCTCCCCTGCACCCTGACTGTGACCGTACCTCCCTGCTCACCCCCAGGCCCGTCCCATCACCCCTGTAAGCAGGAGACCCCAAAGAGGGGCTTCCTGGCTTGCCTGCCTGTGGTTGTTCTACAACCTGCTGGGCAGCCAAGCTCCCCCACAACCGCTCTCTCTCTCCCCCTCCTCGGAGGAAGAGAGGGGGAGGAAGCAAGGATGCTGGAAAGAAAAGAAAAAAAAACAAGGCTCATGGATGGAAATAAGGGTAATTTAATTAAAGGGAAAAGGAAAAAAAAAAAAAAAAGGAAAAAGAAAAGCACAGAGAGAAGGAAAGAAATATTCTCTACTTCCCATCAACAAGCAATGTCTGGCCATCTCCTGGGATGCAGGGCCTCGATACTGCTCAGGGCCGGTGTCTTCATAACGAGAGCCCTCCCTTTCCTTCCCCTCTCCCAGATTTGTTGCTGAGCGTGACCCCATACGGCACGGGGTATCCCTTTGGTTGGTTTAGGTCAGCTGCCCTGGCCATGTCCCCTCCCCACCTCTTGCCCACCCCCGCCTGCTGGCCCCGGGGGGCTTGGAGAGAGTCCTGGTGCTGTGCCAGCACTGCTCAGCAGTAGACAAAGCATCGGTGTGACACGGTGCTGTATGGGCCACTGCAGGAAAACTTAACTCCATCCCAGCTGGGGCTCGCAGCACAGTGCCAGGCACCTCTCCCGGCCCAGCTCCTGGCCCCCAGGGCTTGTGCTCAGCTGCTCAGGTTTAGGATTTTGTGCCCCCTGCACAGACCTAACTCCTGCTGGCAGTCAGGGTGCTGTGGCATGGGTATTGCTGAAGCATGGCTGTGCCCAGGCCCCAGGGGATGCCCAGGGATATCGGGGGCTTTTGTCCCCTCCTGCCAGCAGGCACGCTGGTGACAACAGCTGCTGGGGGTGCCACCACTTTGCCAGTGCCAGCCAGCAGCACACCAGGCTGTGCTGCTGACACCCTGCAGCACCTTTACCCACCCACAAGCTGGGCAACCCTGGGTCAGGGCTGACAGAGAAAGCTGCAATTAGTGCAAAAACTTGGGCAATTAGTGCTGTTAGGGAGGTTGAGGGAAAACCATCCCTAATGGCTGTCCCTAATGGCTATCTTCTGCTTGCCAGCTTGGGCAGCGAGCTTCCCCTTCCTTCTGGGGCTTGCTGTTCCTGCCTCTGTCAGCCCTGCCTGCCATGTTCTGCCAGCGAAGGCTGTCACCTTGCCATTTATTTGCTTGGCCCTTGTTTCTCTTGAGCAGCGTCAGGAGCACTGGGACCAGACCCCTCGGTCCAGGACTCTCTGCACGAGGGGTGTGTGCTCCTGCTGCCAGCGAGGGGCCCCTCACCTTTCATCTGTCACTTCTGGTTTTTGTGCAGATGCAATACCCAGAGATTAGGCTTCAGATTAAGGTTTACCAAATCCTGCAATGGGTTCCAATTCCAAATCCCAGCGGGACCGATGTGCAGACAGATCTCTTCTGTAAGCTTGCTGGAGCTGGGGAGAAGCATTTCCCATCTTGTCCTTCCTGGTGCATGACAGATGGAGCTCTCTCGTTTGCCTGGGCTGCTTTGCTGAGAGGCAGCTGCTAGCCACGAGCAGCTTTGTCCTGGGAAGGAAAGCTGAGGTGAGGCAGAATGAGCAGGAGCTATTTCTTAACTGGCTTTAGGTGGGAAAGGAGCCAGCTGCAGCTGATCCCTTAAAGAGGGGGTCACCCTTGGGGTGCAGAAGGTGTCACCACATTGTGCTCATCAGGTCGGGAGAGTGGTCCCAGAGGCTTCACAGGGTGGTTAGGTGCTAGGTTACGGGCTTTCTGTGCCTCGGTTTGCACCCAGGCTTTTCTCCCTGCGCTCAGAGGGGGGCACGGGGTGGCACGGAGGCGAGTCCAATGCTGCCTCTGCGGAGCAGACAAGGCTGAAGCAGCGCCGTCGTGCTGGAGCCCTTCACGCTGCAGCGCTGGAGCAGTGCAGCAAGGCTGCTCCTCAGCCCCTCTGCTGTGCCACGTTGCCCTCTGGAGCTGCCTTCGTGCCTGCTGGGAGCCCCAGCCATCACCAAAGCTGATTTACCAGGTGCCTGAGGAAGCAGAGACATCCACGTCCAGCCACGTAGTTTTTCTCAGTCAGGACCACTGAAGCACGGGGCCTGGGGCCTGGCAGGGTACCTGTATTCCTGCTGAAATGCTGCCACGGCTGTTCCCAGCCCCATGAGCTGCGAGCTGTCCTGGGCTATCTGCACGTCTTCCTTTGGGAGCCGTGGGCTGAGTGAGGTGCATCCAGCATCTCTGGGGGGGAGCAGCAAAAAGGATCCAGGCAGCTGAGGGCCAGGAACCGGGCACAGGCTCAGCCCCTGCCTGGGGCCAGCAGGAATACCCAAAGTCAGTCCCTTAAAAAGCCAGGATTGCCAGGGCCCAGCGCACACCTACACGTGCAGGGCCCTGCAGGGTGCCCGAGGGCAGGCTGTGTGCCATTCCCAGGGTTTGTGATCACCAACTTGTCCCAGAGAAAAGGGCTTAATATGATAAAAATTGAAGCAGATTAAAAAATAAAAACAATAAAATAATAATGTGTATTCAGGGAAGTGGTGGAGTCACCATCCCTGGAGGTCTTTAAAAGACGTTTAGATGTAGAGCTCGGTGATATGCTTTAGTGGAGGACTGGTTAGTGTTAGGTCAGAGGTTGGACTGGGCGATCTTGGAGGTCTCTTCCAACCTAGATGATTCTGTGATTCCGATTCTCTATATAATATATCAGAAATATACAACGAAACAAAGGAAATGGAACAGGGCTGTGGTTTGGGTCAGCTGTAAATGTGAAGCATGGGAGCTCCGGGTGCAGGGCTCCTGCTGCAGGACGGGGGCCTCAGGGGTGGTCGCTCCGCAGGGGCTGGGGCAGGTCGGAGGCACTGATCTGGAGGCTGAGATCTGTTGAGCCCAGGGCCGTGGCCAGGGTGCGTGGGGGGCTCCCCTCGTACACCGTGAACTCCTCCTGCTGCTGCTGCCGCAGGTGCCAGAGGATCTCTCTGGACAAGAAGTGGGGCTCGGCTTCTATCAGCTCTGGAACAGAAGAAAGATGAAAGCATCCTTCATGGTCTGGCCTGAGGCAGGGGTCTGGGCAGGAAGCAGTCTGTGAGAGATGCCCCAAAAGATGCAGAATTTCCTGAAAAGTCAGAATCTGGCTCCCACTTCCCTTTTCCTCACACCAGAACGAATAAAATAAAACACAAAGCGCAGGAAGGAGAGTAAAGCACAGGCACCATGTGCTGGGCTCTCAGTAGTGCCTACTGTGGTAGGAACTACCTTGCTGGATGGAAACGCTGCTCCCAGTCAGGGAGAGCACTGAATTTCTCTGAAAAAAAAAAACAATGATGAGAATTTTCTTGTTTCGGCAAGAAGCAGCAAGCTGTTGTCAAGCCCCGCTGTCCTGGCAGAGGTGGAGAAATGGGAAATGAAAGGGTGAAGGGGAAGGCTCACGCCCTGGGGAGTGCCGTGGAGCTTCACGCGTGCTGCTGGGGGGCTGGATGGCCCCAGACACTTCTCCCAGCAAAATCAGCAGTGACAGCACCTGCTCCTTCCCCTGGAAGGCTGCTGGTATATCTAACATTTGTGGGAGCATCTTGCTGCCACAGCCAAAGACTGCTCATCTCAGGGGCCTGGGGGGACTTGAGCAGGGACCAGTATCCTACCAGATCTGCAGATTTCCCCTTGCGTGCCCCGATCCAACAACACACAAGAGGCTGGAGAGCACGGCCACCGTGCTGGGCACCCATGCCCTCATCCCCCCCTCGCTCACCCTCGTACGCAATGAGCCGGTAGGTTCCTGCGCACTCCTTGGAGCCTCTCAGGATCTCCTCCAAGGTCCTGTAGAAAAGCTTGGCCTGCTCCAGGCGGTCGTCCCGGCTGAAGGCAGCGCACTCGTCCTGAGACATGGCATAGAGCGTCTGCAGCGGCGTGGCGAACTCCACCGCACAGTGCCTGGCCTGCGGGGCGGGAGGCGAGAGCTGCGGCCGCTGGCGTCCCCCGGCCCTGCTGCACAGGGAGGGAGCGAGCGGCCGGGCAGGGACCTGGCAGTGCCACGTCCCAAGTTTTGGGGCTCGGAGAGCTGCTGGGGGGCTGCAGACAGTTTGGTGAGGCACAGCCTGGGGGCAGTTTCCCCCTGTAGGTCAGGTCCCCACGGAGATGCCCCTTGTTTGCGTGCCATGGTGCCCTTCTGGGGGCTCCTCTGCTAGAGATGTCTGAGCTCCCTGATGGAGGGCAGAGACACGGGAGGAGGATAGATATTGGCAAGGTGAGTGTACAGCTAGGAGGAGGGTGGTCAACCACACAGCTTAGGAGAGATTCAAGGCGCTGCCACCATCAGAAGGCAAATGAGAAGCACCCCCGTGGGAAGCACGGCTGTGCCCGTGCCTCCATCCCCAGATGTGTCGGCAGGACCGAGGTACAGCCTGTGCCGAGGGTGCCTGGGGACGTGGAAGGAGATGAAGGCACTGCAGGGGGCTGAGGGATCACCAGCCTGGAAAAGAGGTTCCCAGGGGAAATCACATGGGCATTTTCAGGCACCTTTTCTTAACAGAAGGAAATATTCCTCCATCCCATGGGAAGAGGGGAAGTGATGCTGCAGACCTGACATCCACTCCTTTTTTTTTATTTTTATTTTTTCTTTCTGTTCAGCTCTCTGCAGTTTTCTGGACTCCAGTCAACTCCAGGAGGGGGTAAGCCAGCCCCAGATGCCTGCAGGGCTGAGATGGGGAGCGTGCAGCCAGGAGGAAGGGGCCAGGAGGGAGGGGAACATGGACAGGACATCCCCATCTGATGGGAGACTGCTGGAAGCTGGGTGTTTCTAACAGAGCAGGGTCTCTGTCCTGCCCTTACAGCTCCTTTTGGTCTGGGATCTGAGGCCACAAAGACCTTTGGGCATACTGAGTGCTGCAGTGGGGCTGCCCCCGGCATACCTGGTTGTCCCCATCCCTGATTGTGTAGAGGCTGTGCTTGTAGACCCTTTTTTTGATGCCGCCTCGGGTCAGGGTGGTTTCTGTGAGGTCTGTCAGGTACTGGATGTTGCTGTCAGCTTTCTCCAGGTCATCCCAGATGTTACAGCTCAACGGGATCAAGATGTGGAGCTTCCAGGTCTCCCTGCATGCCCACACGTTGAGGTTGGCTCTGCTGATTTCCTCCATAGACTCCTTTATGCCTGGGGGGAGAGAGCATGGGACAAGGGTGCCTGCGTGAGGAAAGCTGCTTTGGAGCCTGCTCCCTGCTGCTCTGCTCTAGGCTTATCTGATAACGCCGGGGAACAGCCACGTACGTGGCAGAACTATTTTCAGGTACCCCACATAGTAAGACCAGGCAAGCCCGTGAGCGACGTTCTGCTGGGACCTCTCGGTCATCTCAGAGATCTCCACCGCCGAGGGCTTCTGCAGAGGCAAGGAGAGAAAGATGTGAGAAGAAGGCGGAGGAGAGGAAGTGGCAGCAGAGTGCCCGGCTCTCCGGCAGCACCCGGCTCTCAGCGGGGACCCCTGGGTGGCCTGTGGGGTCCCCTATCTGCGCCACCACCGCAGAGGGACCTGGAGCTCGGCACTCACTGCGTTCTGGTGATGAGTCAAGCCTTTGCAGACCTCATGGGCTGCCCTTTCCACCAAGAACTGCATTAATTAACAGACATAACCCCCGTTTGTCATCCCTGCAGGGCCCTGGCTGTGCGGGGCTGGTGCCCGTGCCACGGGGCGGCTGCTTTCACTGACCGCAGGGGCACGGGGCCCTCCGGATGGACGCCTGGCAGGGTGCTGCCCAGGGCATCAGCTCTGCAGGGCTGAGCCAAAACAGGCAGAATTTGTCCCTCCTGCAGCAGGGCAGCGTGCGGGTGGCTGTACTGCAGATACAGAGCCAGGCACCCCGCACTGGGTGCTGAGCATCCCCGGGGAGCGCTGGCAGGCGCAGGGTGCCGGTGCCTTACCTGGAGCCCCAGGGCGAGGGCGAGGAGGTGGCACAAGCAGGTCAGGGCAAGGTGGGGGCTGAGCTTCTCTCCCTGCTGCAGGTCCAGGTAGGCTGAGCCACCGACGAGCAGCAGGGCCAGGTGCCAGCGTGGTGGGAAGCAGGCGCTCAGGGCCCTCCAGAAGCTGCCGCGGTATCTGGGTGGGAGAGGGAGGGCGCGAGGAGGGTGGACACCTTGTGGGGTGTCCAGCAAGGGCTGCTCCCACCTCCCCGCCAGGCCTCCTGGAGCAGCACAGAGCCCTGCAGCCCCTGGTCAGGAAGGACCTTGAGTCTCCAGCAGCACTCGTGGGCCTGGAGGGGAGCAGTGTGGGGCTGGACACCAAGGGGAGATGATCCCCAAAATCCCCGTGCGCCCCAGAAGCTGATGGTGGGGGAAAGCTGGGGCTGTGATTTCTGCCCCAGGGAAAAGGGACACCAGTGAGTGACCATGGATAGGTCCACAGGGGCACGGGGAAGGGCAGGAGGAGAAGAGGTGGACGGGAGAGTCGGGAGCAGCGAGGATGACAGCGAGCAGCTGTGGGGGCACCCGTGGGGACGGAAACAAGCAGCAGATTTCCCCGCAGTGCTCCGCGGCCTTGCCGTGTCCCCGAGGTGCCTCACCTGGACTGGAGGTGGAAGATCTCCTCTGCCAGGCAGCAGCAGCCCTTGAGCAGGGCCCCGATCTGTAGGGCGGCCAGGTGAGCGGCCAGGCGGTGGGCAGCGGGGGACAGGGGCTCCCCAGCCAGGCACAGCGCCGCGGTGCAGGTGGCCAGGAGGACGTACACCGCGCGCTGCGCCCGCCCTTCCCGGGGCTTGGGGATGAGCAGGGCAGCGGGGCTGCTCCGGTGCTGCGGTTCCTGAGACATCTGCAGCACAAGGGGGGGGGGTCAGCAGCAGCTGCGGCCCCCAGGACCCACGTCGGCACAGTGGTGAGGAGCGAACGCGCACATGCAGAGCTCAGCCGGCACCCCAAGGCTTGCAACAAAGCTTCCAGGTCCTTCGTGTGCATCTGGGGAGGTTCCTCCATGCCCCGAGTGCCCAAATGGGCTGGCAAGACAGAGCCTTGCCGGCCACCCCGCTCCCCTCACCAAAGCCAAGCCCCAGCTCTGCGCCCAGGGGCTCCCGTTGTGCACTCACCGGAGCGAGCAGGGCCAGGACACCAGGAGCTGCCCGGGCTTCGTGCGCTGTGCGTGGTGCCCAGCCTGGAAAAACACCTCCTCTGGCTCCCTTCTGAGGCTGCTGCTGCTGCAGGCAGCGCCTGGGCTCGCTGCCGGGGCTGAGGGCAGAGCTGCATAGTTCCCCAAAACCTGGTGAGGAGTGAAGTGAAAATGAAAGGAGCTATGGCAGCCGCAGGCAGTGGGTGAAGATGTGGGTGGCCTCCCACGCTGAGCATCCAGGAGGTTCCCTGGACCCAAGAATCTGGCCCTGGGCGGCACAGGGGGATGCCGCAGGTTGCGACATCTGGGAATTTACACCTCTGGAAAGCCCCAGCATCTCCACCAGCTCATGGAGTGGCTGAGCCAGGCTGGAATGAGGAAGGAAACCAAAACAAGCTTAATTTTGTTAAGTGCAGTATGTCAGGGGTGAGCTGAACTGGGTCCAGTGAACAGGACCCAGTGGGATGCACTGGAGGGTGCTGAGGGAGCTGGCCCATGCCATGTCTCTCTGGACAATAGTAGCGATCGGGGAGGTTCCTGAAGAGTGGGACAGGGTGAGCATCACACCCAACATGGGGCAGGGTGAGAAAGAGAGCTTGGGGAGCTACAGCCTGCCCAGCCACCCCTCTGTCCTCCTGGAAGCCACTTCGTGGAGCCGTGTGCCCCTTGCCAGGGGTCTCTGGGGGCTGCACACCCAAGGTCCTTGATTGAGGCATGCCCGCAGCCACATCCAGCTCAAGCATTTGCAAAAGTAAGAGGGTGGGAAGAAGGAACAGCTGCACAGAGAGCTGGTGAGCTACCTGTGCTTGTCTCCAGGCTGGTGGTTTGTTGTCTGTAGAAACCCCAGCAAACCTGCTTTGCAGGATGTTTGACCTGCTTTCCAGCCTGGGGAGGGCTTGTGGGTATAGACAAAGTGCTGTTTGCCTCTCCTACATGAAGGCTGGCTAAAACATCGAGCAAATGGCTTCCTCCTGTGCCGGGCCAGCTCTGCCTGCTTCCCCGGCCACCTCAGGAGGCTCCAGCTGGACCAGCTGCCCCCTTCCCCACCTCCCTCCTGCCCCAGCAGCCGGGTGGCTGTCCTGCCTGTGGTGGAGCCCAGCCGCCCTCCTTCCATCCCCCCAGCACCCAGGCACCCTATTTCTGTCCCTTTCACTTCTGCTTCCAGCCAACCTCTGCCCCACAGCCTCAGCCCGTAGCTGTTGCTAATTGGAATAACGAAGCAGCGTGGAAGAACCATGTCATCTGCATGGGAGGTGAGGACCGGAGCAAAGAGACATCACGGCTGGCTGCAGACGCTTTGTCCTCCACGGCCTCTTGCTGTGAGCGACAATTCGTGTTCCCAGCTTGTGCCTTGGCTGGTGGCAAGCTGCAGGCAGGCTGCTCTCTGCTTGGATTGCCTTTCCTGAGGGCGGTGGTTGTGGTTCCCCTCACTGCGTGCTGTTACGCACCCAAGGCAAGGGCCCAGGGCGGTGTGCATTGCGCCAGAAGGTTTGGGGTGCTAAAAAAAAACACCAAAAGGACCTCCCCAAACCACTGTTGTGGCACTTCCGAGCGGGCTGGTGGTGATAATGTCTGGTTGAGATTTAGCTGGGCAAGGGAATCAGCTCTGTGTAAAGCACCCAGGCTGTGGCCCCCAGCGAGGACGGTGGTGTCTCACCCTGGAGGTTTCCAAAATACCGAGGTGCAGGCGGTGTGCCCCCGGGCAGCACGTGCCGTGGCCTTTGACTAACCACGGTGCCAGAGCTCACGGAAAGCCCCACGCATGGCACTGGTGGGCGAGGGGCATCCAGAAGAGCTGACCTGGTGCAGCACAAACTAATTTAGGGAGGGCCTTGGTGCAGTGGTTGGAGCAGTGGAAGGGCTCAGCCTTCCCTGAGGTCTCAGCACCCATGGGCTGAGCAGATGGGCTTGGCTTAGCCAGTGAAGGGTCTTGGTTAAACGCTCAAGAAGTTGTAATAACCTGGACAAGGCTAAGGAAGTCCCACAGCGATAGGAGGTGAAGGTAGAGGAATGCTGTGAACATGCCCGGAGCCTCTCCTGATCTCTGCCAGGTTCTTGGTGTGAGAAACTAAGTTGTATTTTTGCAGTGGAGAATTACTTTTCTGTATGCCAAGGTAGTTGTGCAGTCATAATAAGGAGAAACGCTAAATAGGTAAGTGGGCAGTAGAAGGCATCGTTGTTCCAAAATAAGGTGAAAGCTTGAGAAAAGCAGGATGAGCAGTGTGAGAACAGTAAAACAAAGATCACAGGTTCTCAAAATGTAAGAAAGGGGGAAAAAAAAAAGAGGAAAAGAAAGAAATTAAAGGGTTAAAAAAAAAAAAAATGTGCATATACGATATAGAGGAGCAAGGAGTAGCTTGTGAAGCTGCAGTACTCAGCCAGTGAGGAAACAGGGAGGTGGTCAGGCATCGGGTACACAGGTGTCCCAGCCAAAGGATTTGGCAGTTGCCTCCTCTGTCCCCATACTACGCAGTGCCACATGGAGATGGGCTTTCTAGGGATGTGCCCAGCTCAGGAGGTGCTTTGCCTCACCCTGACCACAAGCTGAGCTCACCCAGCAGCAATGAGTTTTAAACAGTGGTGGCCCATCCCGTCATCTTGGGATCATGGAGCCACCCTGCCTGTCCCATGTTAATTAAGGTTCTTACACCCTTTAGGGCAGTAAATCCTCCTCCCTAAGGGCTTTTTATCCATGTAATAACCATCAGTGGATAAACCTGTGATTTATCAATCTTCTTTTGATCCGCTGTTAACCATCAGCACCTGCAGTGTCCCGTAGCAATGAGTCCCCTGCCACAGGTGAGGTGGAGAAGCCCTTTTTGCTTCTTCTGAAGCTGTCTCAGGCTGGCGTTGTTTGGGCTGCCCCTCTTCTTGTGCTGGGGGTGACAGGAGCCCCTGGTCCTCTGCCCATCCCCAGGTCACCGATGGATTCAGACCTCAGCCCTCCCTTGCCTCCCTCCGGTCTGAAACACCCCAGCTTCTCCATTACTCAAAAAGCAGCTGCTTTGTGCTTGGTTGTGCTCCTCAACAGGCTCTGAATGGTTCTCCCAGCTCTCTTCCAGCTCACAGGTGTTAAACCACCAGGATCACAGCATGGGCCTCCTGCTGGGACCCCCACCCACCTGCCCTCAGCCATCATTCAGCCCTGTGCTGGCACCTAGAAAAGGGAAACACCTAGAAAAGGGTGTCTGGGAGCCTTCTCTGGCCTCCCACCATGTGTCCTGTGGGTACCCGGCCAGACCAAGCTGAGATTGAGTGAAATTACATCAGAACACAGTAGCTGTGCGTTTCTATGCCTTCCAGTCACTTCTGCTGTTGATGTTTTGGGAGGTTTCATCCAGCCTGCAAGTTGTGCAGAGCCGGCCTTGGGGATGGAGCCGCCAGAAGCTTGGTGTTGGCCGGTCAGTTCGGCAGCCCCAGGGACCCCTGGAAAGCTGCCCCTGCCGTTGCCCCTCTCTGAAGCAAGGAGGGCACGGTGCCTGCAAGGACAGGATCCCTCGTTGGACCTACAGGAGCCATCGGGGCATCGTCAGACCTGGAAGTGAGACCTCAATGAAGCAGCAGTCCTTGCCTGAAGCTGTTTTTCATGCCTATGCAGCCGCCCTTCTCCTCCACAGCTGGATTGTCCTGTGCAAGAGGGCAGCACAGAAACCCCAGCTGAGGCCAGATCCTACCGGGGCAGTGCTATAAAGGCACGGTAGAGGATCTAGAAGCTGATCCTGGAAGACTGCGATTCATATAGCTGAGGTGGATGAAATGGGGATAAAATGGGATGAACAAGCAGGTAGGCATGTGGTGAGGCAGGAGACTGTAGCTCCGAAAAAAAGACTTTAGGGAAACGAAAGCGCAGCACAGGAGGATCCCAAATGTGACTGCCTGGGGTTGCTAGGCTTTAAAATAAAGCCATGCCAACAGCTGTAATCACACCTGTGGATATCATCTTTCTTTCCTTGTTCCTCCTCTCTCACCCACTTGCAGGAAAATTGTTATTGCCTTCTGGGTCGGGACTTGCATACGAAGGAGGTTCGTTGGCTCTCGTGGCGAGAGAGGAGAGATTCACAGAAGCCCACCCCTGTGGCACAGGGCCCAGGCCTCCGATGTGCTGTGCTGATGCCAGGTGCTGGTTCCACCACCCATGGACCCACTGCCCCTGAGGTTTCTGGCAGGGAACGAACAACTCGGGGTCTTCCTGCAACTGCCAGCACCGCCTGGGTTTCTGCCCCAAAGCCTCCCGCTCTGTCCCCATTTAACCATTCAGTCACTGCCCTGTGGGGTCCTCAATATCCCATGGGGACCTCGTAAATGCAGCCTCCCAGCCCGGGCTGAGCTCTGGGTCTTCCCCTGCTTCTTCATTTGCCTTCCCCTGACACCAGTCCCAGCCTCCTGCTGAGATCGGCACGGCCACAAGCTCCAAGGGCAGCGTGACCCTGTCACCTTCTGTTCCGGGAAAAATGAGTGCTCCAGGAGCTGGGCTGGAGCCCGTGAGTCTGACCCTGCGTGACAGGGAAGCTCTCAGTGGTCTTGTGTGAGTGACATTTTTGGGCTCAGATTTGTCTCCTGCATCTCACATGATGGCAGCGGCTGGCCAGGGTCCCCACCGTGTGCCCCCTTGCCCACCACGGCTGCCCGTGGGGCAGTGCTGTGAGCTTCCTTCTGGTTTGTGCCGAAACCAGAAAAAGCTTGCAAAGCAGACAAACAAACAAAATGATTTGGGGAGAAGAGAGGGGTAGTAAGTATCAGAAATGAAAACCACAGCAGCAAAATAGCGAGATAAGCTTTTGGAATCTGTAAGACTTCACAAGACTGTTTTTTGTTTGTTTTTTCAGGTTTGGTTCATTGTGCACTGCAATTTCCATTAACATTTTTTTTCTTCTCTTGTAGAAAAATCTATTGCTTGAAAACAAACAAAGAAACAAAACTCCAACTCGTGTTTTACTGAATGAAGAAAAATCTCAGATTCTTGTACTAATTTGGTTTTAAACACATTTAACCGAGGACAAGAGCAAGTAGCTTTGGAAGTTACTTCTATTAGGCTTTAAAAATATGACAATTCTGGATTTGAGTCATTCAGCTCAGGACGAAAGACTCTGGAAATGGAAAATCGCTGTGGAGCAGGGGCATGTAGCAAGCACCACGGGGTTGTCTGAAGACCTTCCAGCTCACTGGCCTGTTTTGGGCTTCTGCTGCAGGTCCCATGCGCCCACCTCCCCTCCGCATGCATCCACGACAGAGCGCACTGCTGGGGCACAGGGAGATGCTGAGGTGGGACCAGGACCATTTACCCTTTTCCTTCTTCCCCCTCTCTTTGTGACCATGAAGTGTCCAGACGTGAGGATGCAGCCACAGGTGTGTGCTCTTTTTCCTGACTGTTGAATTTCAGTGAAATACTGGCACTGCTGCCAGTGAGAGAGCTGGGTTTGCCCTCTCCTGGGCTGCTTCCTCCAGGCAGCTTCCTTGTCCTGGCACAAGCAGTCTCAGAGAGAAACAGCCCAGCTCACAGCCCTAGGTGCTCAGTGATCCTGGAGGAAGCTGGAAGTTCCTTCTGGATGAGATGATCCACATTAAGCACAACTGCGTGCCAGAGAACAGCCAGATATTTGCTGGGACTTGCAAAGACACAGTTCCCACAGCCCGAATGCTGTCCTGTGGAGGGAAAAAAATAATAAAAAATAACTAAATCTCTGAACCTTGCTTGCTTTCACTGTCTTTTGTGCATCATGGAAAGATGACAAATGCCATGCTTTCTCTTTGGCATCAATGAAAGCGCTGCTGAGGTTTATCGGTAAGATAACTTCAGCCCAAATCAATGCTGGAAGTTTTCCTGTGGACGAGGTAAGCAGGTGGTGGTGGTGACTTGTGGATTCTGCTTTGGGTCGTCTCAGTTTGGTTTTTGCCTTTCTCTGGAGTTTAACGTCCCAGGTTGCTCTGCAGCAGGATGCTAGGCTGGATTACGTGCCACAAGATACCTGATGCTCTATGTTCCTACAGGCTGCAATCCTCTGGTCATGTTCTGAAGGTCAAACTGACACCTGTGTTCATGCCTAGGGCAGCTTGTGCCTGGGGACAGAGCAGCAGAGCCCTCGCTGCCCTGTTAGGAGGTGATGGGGGGCACACCTGCTGGGCTCAGGTGGCCAGCTTCACCTCCTCGCCATGAACCAGGCCAAACCCGGGGCTCCTTGCCCCTTCCTTAGCTTCTAGTTTCAGCTTTGACTTGGAGAACTACCCTGAAAGGGGTCCAATCGCTGTAGGGCAAGGATTGTCTCTGGATTTCAAACCTCCTGGCTGGGATCCCCCCTGCTCCGCTGACAAACACCCGGACACATGTTCCACAGGATGGTTATAAGACTAAAATGAGCATCTCTAGAGCTCCTCATCTGGGAGAAAAAGGAAAAAAAACCACCAACAATCAACAAAAAAAACCACAGAATCAGCTCCTTGATAACTGTTGCTGTGGATACTGATCCACCTCGTCTCTTGACGGGGAGGACAATGGGGGAACAACGCTGCAGCTGCACTGCAGGTTTCCCTGGCACCTACAGACAGCCCAGCCGAGGATCTGCAGCAGGAGAGGGAAGAAAGGGTGTTTCATGAGGCGAGCGTCCCCATGTGATGTGTACATATACACAGAAGTTCACTCTGGAAGTTTTTTAAAAACGCTTGGACCTGGGATGCTGCAGAATTCCCCCAGACTGCGGGGCTCTCCGCCACCCAGGCCAGCAGACGGGACTTTGGAGGCTTCTGGAGGAAACGCTGATGAGCATCAGGGAAAAAAAGTGGCCTCTGCCTATGTTTTTAAAGGCACAAATGTTTTAGAAGCTGCAGAGGCACGTAATTCCCCTCGGTTTGTGGTTATGAAGGAATGCAGGTCCTTGCTGCTTGCCCAAGGGCCAGAAGTGGAGCTTCCTCCTCCCTCACCCTTCGCTCTCCCCACTGCCTCAGGTCCATTTTCTGGGATTTTTATTTGCAGCTTGCCTGCTGTTCACGTGCCCAACCTTGGTGAAGTGTGGGGGGTTTCCTTTTCTGATCATCTCATGTCCTTTAGTTATCTTTTCTCACCTCCTAACTTTTGCTAGACTGTGATTTTTGTTCTCCTTCAACTTTTTGTGCCTTTGCCTAAGCATGTTGATTTTTCTTCCTAATACAGTGCTGCAACCTGACCACGCTGAGCAGAGCAGGAGGTGGCGAGGGGCCTGCTTGGTGCCAGACCCTGTGCAGGCAATTTTGGGAGGCGCTGGCAGATGCCCCAGCACAGTGAGACCACCAACCCTGCCTGCAGGTCTGCAGGGACAGCTCCCCTGCAGCAGAAGGAAGGCAGAAAGCTGCAGGTGAAACATCTGAAACGCAGCAGGAGGATGCTGCATGGCCAGCAGCAACCTGCCAGCCCGGTGGGTGATGTCTGCAGCAGGGGCTGATGTGGGTACGGAGCATTCGAGGGTTTTCAGAGCAGATGCAGCACCTGATACAGGGAAATGCAGGTGTGTGTGAGCTGATCCCACTGTCCTTATGTTTGAGCAGGGATGGAAAGAGACTGAAACCTGTGGGACTCCTGTGAAAGCAGTGGGTGAGGTGGAAAAACAAGGTGGGAGCAGGTGGTGGAGGAGAAGTGAGGGTGACAGGCTGCAGGTAAGGTAAGGGAGCTGTAGGAAGGGAAAGCAGAACTCGGGAGAAAGCAGGGACAAGGCAGCAAGAACGTCTGTTGTCACATCAGGCAAATATCTAACTGTAAATCCCAAGGAAAATGTCTTTCTGGATAAAACATGGCCCGGTCTACAGCAAGTTAACATCTATCTGTGTAAAGGTTTAGGCCAACTCTCAGAAACTGAAACCGAGATCTGCTTTTCAGCACATCTAAGTGGAGTGACCTGGGGAGTAACAACTCTGAAAATGACTCTGCTACTTTCATTTTTATCTCTTGGAGAAATTCGGATCTGTCTGGTAAGAAATCATAGCTACTGCTGGTACTAAAATGACAACAACAAAAGTATTTTACTTTTTTTTTATTATTATTATTATTTTGAAAACTGTTGATTTTTTTTTTTTTCTGGATTGTGCTTTACAGTGCTGTACCACTCAGAGAAGACTTCTTTTTTTCAAAGCTTGGCAAGGGAAAAATAGCAACCTTTCTGTTGCATTGCAAGCCCAAATTAATTTTCCACTTTGGGGACAAACTCCAGTACTTTTTATGAGAATACTGGGAAGAGCCAGCTTCAACCCAGAGCTCTGAAAAGCGAAGGCCTCAGAGGATGTGCGATGAAGGCATTTTGAAAATTTAAGGCAGGGAGAGCTTGGGGTTAGCATCCCAGCAGCTGCAGCTCCCCGTGCTGGCGGAGGCTGGTTCCCAGCCTGGGGCCGGGGGTGGCAGAGCTGCTGCTCACTCTTCCACAGCCGAGGGGTGTCTGGCGACCCTACAGGCGACAGGAAGGAGGGGGGAGAGCAAAAAGCCACAAACTGAACAAAAACAGTTGAAAAACACAAAAATAATAATAATAAAAAAAAATAAAAATAAAAACAACCACCCAAACCAACAGATTTCTGACCAAATCAGGGTCTCAGGGGAAAGCAAATGCGGGTCTCAGGGGGAAACGGTAACTGAGGGGGGGTGGGGGGTCTGAGGGCCTCTCCCAGAGCCTGCGGGCCCCCCCTGCCGCCCCCCGGGGCGCCGTGCCCCGGACTGCCGGGCGCGCTGCCTGCCGGGCGGGCTGACGGCCCCGAGGCCCCGCCCCCTTCCCCACGCCCCGCCCCTCCCGGTGCCCGGCCGGGGCCGCGCCTCCGCCTCGCGCTTTCTCGCGAGACCTCAGCGTCACTCATCACCCCCCCCCCTCTCTTTCCACTCCGCCGTATCCTTCCGCGCTCTCCCCCTCCCCCTTCTGGAGAGTTCTGCGCGCCCGGCGCGCGGCAAATAGTCCCCGCGCCGCCCTCCCCTCCCCCTCTATCCAAACCATTCCCCTCCCCACACCCCCCCAACCCCCCCTAAATCCCCCCTCGCTCCCCGCCCTGCGCCTGCATCCCGCTAGCGGGGAGCAGAGAGCAGGGTGCGGGGGGGGGGGGAGGGAAACAAGGAGAGCGCGGCGGAGTGATACGCGGCGGAGGGCGCTGTGAGGGAGTGAGGCCGGCGGGCGCCAGCGCATAAAGCGCGCGCGGAGGGATGCGGTAGCGCTGCGGCTCCAGGCTCCGCCGGGCAGCGCGCGCCAGGCCCGCGGCCCCCTGCCCGCCTCCGCCGCCGCCCCCCCCGCCCCCCCCGCAACGGGGGCCGCCTCCCCCCTTCCCTCATCCCCCCCCTTTTCCCTTTTTTTTTTTTTTTTCCTTTCCACTCCCGTCCCTCCTCCCCTTCCCGGTCCGGCCCCGCGCTGCCGCCGCCTCCGCGCCGCTCCTCCTCCTCCTCCTCCTCCTCCTCCTCCCCTCCCCTCCCCCTCGGAAAATAGTCCCCGCGGGCCGCCCCCTCCCCGCCCGCCCGCGCGCCCCTCCTCGCCGCCTCGCGCACACAATGGCGCTGAAGAGAATCCACAAGGTAAGGCCCGGCCGCCGCCGTCCTCGCCGCCGCCTCCTTTTACGTAACCCGGCCGCCCCGCCGGGGCTGCGGGGGGCAGCGGGGCGGGGGCGGCTCCGTGCGGGGCCGGGGGAGGCCCAGCGGGGCCTGCGCCCCCCCCCACACCCCCCCCTTCCTCACCGCCTCCCCCCCCCACGGGGCTGGGCCCTGTGAGGAGCCGCCGCTTCCCACCCCCCCCCTTCACTCCCGGCCTCCTCCTCCTCGGCCCGGCCCCACCGCGGCAACGTGGCCCCGGGGAGCCCGGGCCGGGCCTGGAGGGGCCGCTAGGGGGCGTGGGGCCGGCCCCGGGCCTCCCTCACCCCCCCCCCCAAGGGGCCGCGACCGAGGCCGGGCACCGGCAGCGCCCCGCTGGGGGAGGCCGGAGGGGCCCTGCGGGGCCTGGAAGCAAAGGGGGGGGCTCCTGGGGCCAGGCAGAGCTCGGTGTGGGGTTGTGGGGCTGTGCCCGGGCTGATCTCCGCGGTGAGGCACCGGGGCCGCTGTCAGGAAGCGCCCCGAGGAGCCTTTCCCTGCCTGGGCTCGCCTCGCGAAGGCTGCACCATCACTGCCTTGTAAAGCTGGGCCTCTGCATGCTTCATCCTCAAAAATATCAGAGCTGGGAGTTCGGGACCCGCACGCAGGGTTCGGATCTGGAAGCCGGTCCTCCCACAGGGCTGCTGGTCTGAATTACGGACTGGATCTAATGCGTGTTTAGAACCAGATGTGAAGCTGCTACCTGCTATTGGAGCTCGGCTTGCCTGTTCTGATAAGTGGCATCAGGCCTGGACTGCGTTTTAATGTCTTTGTTCTGATCGTAGGTTGTCTTGAAGTTCTTGGGAAGCTTCATGGGTCGTACTGGTCAATTTAAACCTAGGATGAAGAGGAAAGCTGAAGAGTTTGAAGGATTGCATGTGCTTGTGGAATGGACAGGCCTTGAAGGAGAAGGCTTCGGAGTGTAATTTTAGTTACTGAAACTTCCAGATCAGCACACAGTACCGTGTTACATAAGCAGGCTGTTTTCTCCTTTAGGATCAATTGTACACAAGATTTGGTCACTGATTTTGTTGGTGTTTAATTCGGATCAGTTTTCACGCTGCGTTATTTCCACAGCACATCTGTGGACATGCAGGTACTCCGGAAGACCGCCCCTCTTTGGGAGCGGGTTGTTTGCCTGCCAGCAGCGTGTGCCTGGGGGACACCGGTGAATGCTAGGACAATAAAGGTGGTGGCTGGGGTTGGAGGGGACACCCACAATGCAGGGCTCTTGTGGGGACGCTGCATCTTCTGCAGGATAATTTGTAAAGCAGGCAAAGCTACTTTCTCTTTCACGTTTGCTTTGGTTCAGGTTTCTCAGAGTTCTGTTTCCAGCAGAAGAGAAACTGCACGTGTTGGGCCTTGGGTAACTCATGGCTTGACTGTTACTCACTGGTTACTCACGGGCTGATTGTTCGTGCTGCTTCTCAGAGGTGAAGAATTCTGAGGCATGATGGGGACTGCGTTAGGGTACAGGATGCTGCAAAGCCTTGGGAAGTGGCGTGGTGTGGAGGGATTGCTGGAGCAGCAGCATGTATGGAGCTCAGAAAGTACTGAGCGCTCCAGGAGAGGAAGGATGGTGGCTCTGGAGCAGAGTGGGGCTGATAGGACTGTAGGCAAGAATCTCCAGCAAAGTGTGTGAAGGGATATAAAGCCCCTCATTCCATCCGTCCAGGTGCTTTGAAAGTTATATGGGAGTTCAGGTGCAGATGGGAAAGCAATCCTTTAATTGGAGTTACTGGGGCTGTCTCCCGCAGTTAGGTCAGTGATAACCACTGGTGGTTTGCACTTCAGCTGTTTTAAACCCCATGGAGGGTGTTTGTATCACCTGGCTTTTGTTCTGGGCTCTGGGAAAAGTGGAGGTGTTCCCTGTGGGCTGACCATCCCTGTCAGGACGACCAGGGGAGCAGCAAACTGCTGACCTTGCTGTACCTTGTGGCAGGACCAAAAGGCTGCAGAGTGTGGGTTGAGTAGAAATAATCCCAGTGGGCTTGAGTACAAAGGAGCAATGGAAGGGGAAGCTGCTGCTTAGGCGTTTTGGGGAGGGTATTATCAGCCTTGGTGTATCAGTGTTCAGCTCTCATCCTGCTGCTGGCTTTTGTGCTTGGCGACTTGGGTTCATTGGGTTTATTGTCCACCATGGACAATATAGTGAGGTTTTTTCCAAAGTTTTTGTGTCCTTGGGTAATGTCGGCTTCAAAAACGAGCAGGAAACCCCAGGACTAAGCCTCTGGCACGGTGTGAATGACGTTACCTGAAGCGGTGTCCTGCACCTTGAGCTCCTCTGGGCTGGAGGAGGCAGCACCAAAAGCTGCCTCCAGGCTTGTTCCCCCTTGGGAAGCGGTGCAAGAACCCCCACTGCCAGTGCCAGCTGGGGCTCTGGGGCTGTTCTTGGGGTTGTCTGGGGACTCGAGCTGGCGTAGCGCCTCTGCACGAGGAAGCAGGTGCTGTTTTTGGAGCAGATGCTCCTGAGGAACTCTCTCTTGGACAGCCCCCTGTCAAATTGTGGTGTTCGCTGCGGTCTCGCAGGCAGCAGCGCTCTGAATTTTCGCTTAGGTGCGTGCTGGCTTGTGGATCTGAAACTTGAACTCCTGCCTTGGGAGAACCCTTCAGCTTTGGACGGGTCGGGCTGCTTGCAGCCACGCTGCCCAGAGTGGCCCTGAAGCCTGGGGATAACAATTGCCTACAACAACTTCATCGCTATTTTTAGATCTATAACAATGATGAATTTTATCATTGTTATCTCTTAGAAGAAATACAGTGCGAAGACATCCAGAGGCAGGGTAGGAGTGATACTGGATGGCTGCATGAATGGCTTTGATTTTAAGGCTTGAACCAAAGCACTTTGGGTTCAGCCATAGCAGCATCTGTGGTGCTTATCTAGGAAATACTGATCTATCCCTGAGGAAGTGGGGTGCTGTTTGGAATTGCTTGGAAGGGGGGGGGCAAGTAAAAGGTTATTTTTTTTTGTCTTTTATGGATTCCCTCATATGAACCGCTCGATAGACCTCACGGTGAGGGAGAAGAGGGAACCAGAAGCTGTGCTTGAGCCCCGCTGAGGTATTTTCTTACTGTAAGGAGCGGTGGCTTCCTGCCTGTTCTGTGGGGCCCTCCATGTAAACGGTGCTGCTCTGTGGGGCACAGCCCTGCTCTGTAGTGATGCCCCTGAGACAGCAGCCTTCCCATGGCCCGGAGCTGCTGGAACTCTTAAAACATTGCAGTGTAACTTCTGCCAAAACGAATGTCACTGGTGGAGGAGTTGCTGTAGGTTTACTGGATAACCAAACAATGTTAGCGTGCGTACAGCTGGGTTAGTGCTACCTGTGTTGAGCAGAGCTCCTTATTTCTGTGCTATGGAAATAGCGAAAGCAGCTCGTGGGAATGCCTTGCTCCTTCTCTTGGAGCTTCTTGCTGTGTGCGTGGACCTGCCAGTGCAGCCCATCTGTCCGGCACACGCTGGTTGAGCTGCTAGCTGGGCTTTTTTGGTGTTTGGTTTCCACAGCAGGAGGAAGCCGTACGTTGCTTTGGTTTCCTTGCTGCCCAGGCTTTAGAAAACAAAGATGAAAGGTGGCTGATGGTTATACCAGAACTTGTTCGTAACATCGATCTTGGCTAACTCTGTGTATTCCGTTAAATTTGGCTGTTCTTATGCCACTCAGTTAACTGCTTGTCATCCAATGCTTGAGTCCTGTAAGAAGTCAAGAAGGTCAACGGATCTAGGCTGTGTCAAGCACTGGAGAAGCAGATTCTGTCCAATGGAAAGGATGAGAATCCTTCTGAAGGTTAAAATGTTTCTGTTACTGGGGGGAAGTAGCCTTAGACTGGCAGAGATTCTGGAATCACAACGGTCTCACAGAAGAAGAGAGCACCTGTGGAATCCGTGACGTGACCTTGGTGCGTGCACGTGAGCGCCGCCTCGTACAGCGGCCCCGCTTGGCGAGCACCGACTGGAGTTGTGTGAAGTGCCGTGGTGTGGGCTTTTATACCTTTGTGTTAGGCAAACGTGGGGCCTGCTGGCCTGAGGAGCGTGCAGCAGGCTTGGGGGAGACTTGCAGACATCAGGAGCTGTGCAGGTAGCTGGCGGCTGGGCTCCTGCTGCTCCTGCTCTTGAGGTAAGGCAGAGTGCTATCGATTTGTCACCGGCCCTGCTGATGTGTTCCTTGGCAGTGCGCTACTGAAAGCTGCTAACAACTCATGGCAAAGTGGTTCAAAGTTAGTTTTTGGTTAGATAAATCCCCATTTCACAGCGCAGTCCTGGGCTGCCTGTCACAGAAGGATTCAGGGGCTTCCGGCGAAGAATCTCGCTGAAGTCAGATTAAAAGCTTATTTTACTGTCAGCTTGCTGCTGTAAGTGAAAGCAAGGCTTATAATCAAACTAATGATGTGGTCTCTGAGTAAATGAGAGTTTTTGAAAACAGCTCAAACTGGAGTAAAGGGGAAGGACCGGGGAGCACAAGCCATAAGGGCTTTGGTTAATCTTTGACTGCTTGTGGTCATTTCTAACGTGTTGGAGTGTATCTGGGGAATTGTACCCCGTGTTAAGGCTTATTACAATTTCTGGAACTAACTGCCACGGGACAGTGGTTTTCTTCTCCCTTGGATGGCTTCTTGGTGTCGCTGGTTCTGTTGGTTATTCTTCCTGGAGACTCTATCAGCAGTAGCTTCAAATCCTTTAAACCAGTCTCATCTTTGGACTGGAGTTTCCTTGGCCAAGCACACAGCGGATGAGGGTCCAGGGAGCGTGGGGCTCGCTGTCTGGAGCAGTGAATCGGAATGTCTGTAGCAAATGTCTCTGGAGTTTAAAATGAAAACTTGAAACCAGTGCGGGGTTAAACTCGAAGACCAAAACTGAAAAGTTTTCTGTTTTGATAGCTTGTTGGAAAACTTGGTGTGCTGTTTGTGGAGTCCTTGGTCAAGCTGCAGTTGAAATGCAGCACACCAGCTGCTGGGAGGTGGAGTAACAGCAGGAGGGGGGCAGCAGCGACTCTGGGGATCTGAGGGGGACTTGTGGCACTGCTTTCCAGTGTGCCCCGAGTCCTTGTTGGCAGCTGATGCTCTTCAGCAGCACAGCAAGGGAGTGTGGCCAAAACGTGCTGCATCTTCTCTAAAATACACTCCTGGAACCCCGAAGTGGGGTTACGCTTTTGGGGAACTTAAAATGAGCTGCGTGAATGTCAGTGAGTTTTGTAGCTCTATTAGGATTCCTGGTTCGCAGATACAGTTCATACGACTTGGCCTTTGGGAAAGTTACCTCGAGCCTTGCTTTGCATTGCACTGTGCCTCCAATTCCTCCCCCTTGCCAAGGAAGTAATTAATACTTTTAAGATGGATCACGGTAATGGCAGGATCCTCAGTGATGGGCCTGGCTCCCAGGGCCCTCTCCTGAAGGGAGATGCGAGCTCTGTGAGCTTGCTTTGCTCTTAGAGAGGCAGCCTCCTGGGAGCTGAAAACCTCCACTGAAACTTCATCTAAAGGCTGCCTCATTCCTTGCTTTTAAGTTCCCAAAGCAAAACCTTCTGCGTGAGCTTAAGGACAAGACAATGCGTTGGCTGGTAGGCAGCTCCAGCTTTCTTCAGATGCAGGTTTAAAATCAGTGCTGTCAAGGTCAGGTTTGATCCCTGCCTAAAAAGCCTTCCTGGGTCGCTGGGAAGCAGACCAGGCCTTGCAGCATGGGGTCTGCTGTGCGGTAACGATTGGCCTGGAGATGATACCAGGCCAACTGGATCCTACGTGTGTTAAGAGTTGGTTTTACATGGGCTCCAGGGTTGTCTGTGCTGAGTTAAGCCAGCCATTCCTCAGTCTCCTCTGGTAACACCTAGAAACAAAGCCTTCATGGGCCTGGTGCTAGCAGCACCTCGGGAACAGCCCAAAAAACTTTGGAAAGGCAGAGGAACCTCAGGGCTGGGTGCAGAAGCGTGGCGGTACGGTGCGGCAGTGCACGCCTGCCACTTGTATGTGTGTGAGTGCAGCTGTGTGCAGCTCCTGTTCTTACACCTGGCTCTGAATGTTGGGTTAGTGATCAGTGGAAGCCGGCTGGTGAGCAGGCAGCTGGGGAGAACGGCGTGTTAAAGGGGGCAGGGACAGGCCCACACGGACATCGGGAGGCTCAGCAAGGCCAAGGGTGAGGTGCTGCTCCTGGACTGGGGCAGCCTCAGCCGCAGGTGGAGTGATGCTGGCCGGAGAGGGGCCCTGCAGGGACGGGTGTGGGGATCCCGCTGGGTGGGTGCTTGAGTGGGTGCTCGAGGCCTGAAAGCTGCCCGTGTGCTGGGCTGCATCAACAGCAGGGAGAGGACGGGGACTGTTCTGCTCTGCTCCTCTCCTCAGCTCCCGCAGCATGAGGGGTGGTTTTAAACTACAGGAGGGTAGGTTTAGATTAGATCCAAGGAGGAAATTCTTTGCTCTGAGGATGATGAGGCACTGGCACAGGCTGCCCAGAGAAGCTGTGGATGCCCCATCCCTGGAGGTGCTCAAGGCCAGGCTGGATGGGGTTTGAGCAGCCTGGGCTGGGGGAGGTGTCCCTGCCCATGGCAAGGGGTTTAGAGCTGGATTTTCTTTAAGGTCCCTTCCAACCCAAACCGTTCTAACCTCCTTGGTGTTGAGAGGCATCTGGCTATATGATCTGTGAAGCTTGTCTGAGTTTGTAGGGTGGAATATGAAGTGCTGCTTTAGGTGAAAGCTGCATCACTGATGCAAACGGTAGGAGTGGTCACCGTGAGCTTCCTGTTCCCAGCGTGGTGCTGTACACAGCTTCAAAACCCAAAGTATTCCTTCTACCTGGAACTGCAGGTTGAGGTGAAAGAGGTGGCATTTTGGTGAGAAAGAAGGCTACTGCTAACTGAACTCTGTGTTCTGCATCACTTGTGAGACTTTCCTTCAGTGGTGGCACATGAGGTGTGCTGTTACACCGCTGTGTTGGGGTGGTGCTGCTGGGCTGCTTCTGGCAGGGTGTGGGGTGGGCATCAGAGCACCGCTGCCTTGTGAATTCCACCAGCCAGCAGGTGGACGCTCAAGCTGCAGCTTCTGCAGCATTTTCCCCTGCCCCAGAGGGGAAAGTGTGTGCTAGGCTCTGAAACATAATCACTGGTGGACTGATCCTACATGACAGACGTGCATCCTGCAGTGGTATTTCTTCTAAACGTGGTATTGTTGCGTTGTATTTATGCATGAAATGGGAGTGAAGAGGATGAAGACCAGTGTGGAGAGGATTAGGAGTTTTCTGATGGATGTGTTTGGAGTTCTGAGTAGTAGAGCACTGAGTTGTCTTCTATGGGAGACGAGAGTTGAGAGCGTTTGGAAGAGGGCTGTACTGTGCAGGCAGTGCAGTGTAGGTGTATTCCTGTCTTCTAAGTTCCTCTGCCCGTACTTCTGAACTTGTGCATGCAGAGAGCCACTTCCCTCTGGTAGCAGTGATGACACTGATGAGTGTGTGCCCTGTATGTGCCCAGGGAGGTGTCAAGCTGTAACTGGCTGCCCAGAGTGACTGCTTAATAATGTTGAAGCAGAGCACAGCACAGCTCACTGTTCTGAGGGGCACTGCATTTTTAAGACCACTTCTACCTGAAATAGTTTGTCCTGCACGCAGTTCTGTAGGAGGAATGGGGTTCTGTGCCTTGTGGTGGTGCTCAGCATCTGCAGTGCCCCGGACTTCAGACAGGTGCCCAGTGGGTGGTGTGAAGCGTGGTGATGGGGAACGAGTGCCTTGCTGATGCTCGCAGGAAGCAAGGAGGGAACCCTCACCGGACTAAAACTGGTTGCTCCAAGCTGACTTGTGTGACTGGCAGCTTGGAAGAGGAAAGCCCTTCAGCAGCTGGTGTTTGGAGATGCTCTGCACCTTCAGGAGTGGAGCAGCTCAGTGTCTTTTCCTGTGCAAGTCCACGTGGAGCCATGAGATAAGAGAGCAACCTTTTGCTTAGGTCAGTTGTCTGTGGTGTCAGGTCAGGAGGCTTCCAGCTGGGCTTTTTGTAACCTGGGAGTCACAGACAGAAAACCAAACTCATGTTCTTTACAGCAGCTGCAATGTGTGAAGCTTTGCATCTCGGCTGTGAGACCTCCGGGGGCTTGCACACTGAGGGGAAGATCCCAGAGGTTCACTTGTTTGGTGTAAGGCAACTTTCTCCTTTCATAGCAAAAGATGTGATTAGTGGTGGACTCCAAGTTCAGGGGCAACAGGAGCTGGAACTCCAGGACATCATCAGTTTGATACTCAGAGCCAGTCTAAGTCCTTTTTCTGCAATTGGTTTGCCTTGATCAGTGTCCTTAAGAGTTTTGTCTGTCCAGAGATTCAGGTAAGTAGCTACCTGAGTGCACAATGGAGAAGTGATGCAGACTGTTGGTCTGCAGGCTGTGAGGTGAAAAGCTGAGTGCACAGCAGGCCAGGGATAGCACGGGAGTGTTTCCTGAATGCTGGGTTTAGTTCCCATAATAGTTGTCTGGTGCTTATTTTTAACTTTTTACACTGAAGTTTGTTTTTGTGCTGGCTAGCAGGCTCAGGACCATCATGCTGCCCTTTCACAGTCCCAGGGAGCAAGTTAGTGGCTGAGGTGGAAACAGGCAAGTTTGATTTCAGGGTTTGACTCTACTTCTACTTACTGCTAGATGTCTACTTCCTGAGCAGCTTGCTCATGTGGATTACTGGTGGCAGAATGGACTCTCTGATCTCAGCTGAAGTTTGGTATAGTTCAGAACAGAGGCGTTTTACTTGTTCCACACAGCCAGAGATTGAGACTCACAATAGTCAAATCTTACTCTGAAGAAATCCTGACATGGGCACTTAAAAAAATGTGCATTTCCATTCATAGACTAAAACTGTTTACCAGAGGTTGTGTTTTATTGTTTAACCACCCCTATCTGCTGGTTTGTGGACTTTTGAGGTGAAACAACCAGGTTGTTCAAGTTCTTTATGCTGCAAAAGCTACTTTAGGCTTGAGAAGGTAAACTAGATCACTAGAGCTGGATCAGCTTGGGAGCTGTTACAGTATAAGCCCTAAAATAGGGCTGGTACTGAGAGTTACTGGGTTGGAGCCACCTCATCTCTGACCTAGACACAGTGGAAAACATTATTCCTTGGTAATGTTTAGGGTTTCTTATGCTTTCTTCTCAATGAAGACAAAGCCAACCTGATAAGCCACGTGATTTAATAAGCATTGCTGTGACTGTGAGTGTGTGGAAACCTAGGAGAGGTGATGGGTGCATGTGCCAGGTATTTTATTTTAAATAAAATTGGCTATCTGGACCACTGGCTCTGAGTTCAGTGAGGTTACCACTCCTGTTGTCTCAGAAAACTCAGTGATGTGAGCATCATGTTCATGAGCAGGACTCTGTGAAGAGCATGAATGATAGCCAAAGTGCTACTAGCAGCTTGTTTTAGCCATAACATGATTGCTTTTGAAATTAAATGAAACAAACTGTTCCTGTTTTTTAGGAGTTGAATGATCTGGCACGTGATCCTCCAGCACAGTGTTCAGCAGGGCCGGTTGGTGATGACAGTAAGTATGCTGCTGTTTGGCAAACACTCGCAGTCTCTACCTTTTTTTTGCTTTTTCTTCTAAAGCAGGTTGTCTAAAGCAAGGAGAACTTGTCTGTGTTCTTGGTTTGAGTACCGAAGGCTACTCTGTGTACTGATCTCCCATTTGTTGCTGTTCTATAATGCCTTGTGAATCGCTGGAGGTCTGTGGCTTCTGTTGGATTGGGCAGCTCTGGGTACTTACAACATGAAGCTGTTTGCCTTCCAAAGTAACTGTGCTGGCATCCTCATCCTGCATGCTGCCTGCAAAAGGTGGAGAACTTCAGTTGCCGTGTGGCCAAACCAGCAAGCAGCCTCATACAGCTATCTGGACTTGTTTGGTACCTAAATTTTATCTGGTGTAGTCACATGGGCCTGTGAAGTGCAGAATCTGCTCCTAATGGTGGGACATCAGGTTTGGAGTTAACAGTATCTTACATGGGAGTTAAAGTAACCGCTGCCTTTCTAGAGAGGGTAACACACAGTCCTTGAAGGTAACAAGGTAAAATGCGAATGGAAGGAAAACTGATTGGTGAGTTACAGCTTGGATCATGAGGTATTGTTAGATGGGAAAAGCTGCTTGATCTTTAATTGTTTTGTGCTGTTAAAGAGTGCAACAAAGTGTAAGAAATGAAAAACAAGTTTGGCTCCTCATTTTTAGGCAGGACTTTGCTCAATCTGGTGTGCTGCTTCAGGACTTCTGGATAAGCAGAACCAGAATGTACAAACCCTGCTGCAGTGACAGTTTTGCCACTGGATTTGGATGTAGGTGTTTAGGCTTATGATGAGAGGTAGAGTCTCATCAGGTACAGGTAGAGCATTCTTAAATCACACAGTACTGCTGTGTTTAAAACCTTCATTGGAATCAGTTGGCTCTGCCAGGTTCCCTATAGGGGATAGCATACCGGAGGGGACAGTCTAGGACTTCTTTGGCCCATGTGTCAGCCGGTCATCTTCCCTGTGCAAGGTTGGTCTCTTGGCGTGTCATCTGGACATCTTTTTTCTGTCCTCTTTGAAGCCCAGAGAGCTGTGTGAAAGCAGAAGACAGTCAGTGTTTGAAATCCGACTCTGTGTTTTTGTTCGTAGTGAGAAGGTCTCCTCTTATCTTGCTTGTGGGATTTTACTAGAGGAAGGCAACTCTGTCATGTGACTTGGGGTAAGGTTATGTATAAAAACTCCTCTTGTAGTTCCCAGTGATATTCCCCAGTCTGCTTCGGATAGCTGTGAATGAGGTAGCGTAAGTGTTGGCCCCTACTGCGCAGTGTTTTTTTTTGTAAGAGGCCTTTGCTTCTAAACTGGAGTGGTTTCACAAGTTGCTCAGGCTTCTCTATGTTAACTAGGGCTTCTGTACTTTATGGTAAGCTCCTTTTTTATAGCAGCATTAAGCTCTTGGTCATAACTTTGGTAGACAAGATTAATAAGCTGTCTGATTATAGGAACACTTCCATAAATTCACTTTTTGCTTTATAACTTTACCGTAGGCCCTGGGGTGACTTCAGGTACTTACTTGCATTATGAATTAGATGCCTGATTGTTTAATGCATGGAATGCCTGAGATGAGGAAAGGTGCTCATGCTTTCCTGTAGCAGCTCTGCCATGTCCAAAAGGCTACAAAGGAACACTTCAGTGGGCATCCCAGTGGAAGCTGTGTTCAAGTGGCATTCCACTGCAACACAGTATCTCTGCATGGCTGCTGTTCAGCATAGCATCCAAGCTCAGGGAGTATTTAGGTAGGGAACCCCAGTCTGTGTTCTGGGAACTCTAAGCTTAGGTGTTCTTTCTAAAGAAACATTAGCTGCTAGAAACTTTTATTCATATAGAAGTCTAAGACTAGGTTAAAAAAAAAAAAAAAAAAAGGAATGCTAAACAGTAACATCTCCACTGATTTTAGTGTTTTCATTCTTGAATGAAATTTTGTTTTTCATTCATTTTGTTTTGAGGGTTTTTAGCAATACTATCAAACTTTGAGTTACTCCATAGCTTTCCTGCTGTTAAAGTGGTATTTCAAAGAAACTTGGAGTTGCCTGGAAGGGCAGTTACTGAGATGTAGGGCCAGTTTGAGGGTTTTTTTCCCATAAACCTCCAAGCTTGATTTGTGCCATCATAATCATTTTGTTGTTTTCAAAGTTTATCAAAAGCTCTTCAGATTGTCTGGAGGAGGTGGTAACATAATGTTTATGATCGAAACCTTCTTTAAACCTTTCTGTATTTGGCAGTAATGCTCAGTTCTCTTCATGGTGCCTTTCTGATAGACCTCTGAAGGCCTCTCACTGTTGAGAGCTAACCCTTTGGATGTGCATAACTGAAAAGCAGTGACAGCAATGGACACGTACCTTCTCTGATAGTGATCCCCATGTTGGGTTGCCCTGTTAGAGTGATGTTTCTCAGGGTTCAGACTTGTGCTGTGCTTTCAAAGCGGTGTTTATGGCTAGGCCAGCTGATACAAACTGTCCCCGTGTGTCAGCAGCTCATCATAAACTCTAGAAGAGAAAAAGCTGCTTCTACCTCCTTAACTGTAGGGACAGTCTTCTTTCTCTTGGTGAGGTAGCTTTTGTCCTCTTACCTCACATCCAGCTTCTGTTCTAGGAATCTGGTTGGCATTATATTACCAAGTACTCTGAATGGTTTAGTTTACTTCCATCCAAACACGTACCTGTGCTTAGCTACTGAAAGTCAGCAATGCTAGGAGTCAGTGTAAAAGCATTTTTTCTGTATTCTCTTGGGTTCAAGATGACTGGTTATATCAGCTTATGTTTTCAGTGTGCAGAGGCATTCAGGTTGACATCCAGTGTTACATGTACATGTGTATTGCAGTGCGGTTGTAGTGAATCTTAACCATTGCTTACAGATGCATGTGAAATTCTTGATTTCTTTCATAAGCTGTACTGCTCCTCACTGGCTTTTTGCCACCCCTCTGTCCTCTTGTTACATGTTTCTCTCTGTCCAGCTACGGGTGATATGGACTTACTGTGAGCCTTTTAAAATGGGTGAACATCACATTTGGACTCATGAGGCATTATCTTGAGCTTCTGACTCTACACTGAATCTCTTTCCATGCTAGTTGGTGTTACCAGTGGTAATACCCTTTGTTACAAAACCTGCTGCTTGAACCAACTGCATTTGTACTTCAGGCTTGGCAGGGCTGTTTCTGCTCTGCTTCCTTCTGTTCTTCCTATGAGATCATATCCAGTGGTATTGTCTGTACAGCGTGTAATTAAAAACTGCTCATGCTAGAGGAGAACATGAAGTGTCACTGTGGGTCAAAGCTACGTTTTGGCCTAGGTAGTCATGAAAGCTGTTGACACCAGTTGCAAGTTAAGTTCACAGCCACAGATGGCTTCAGCTTCTGCACCTAAAAGACTTGCCTTGTAACAGCTGGAGTTTCATGTACAGCTCCTGACTTTTAAAGATCTGATGTAACGATCTCCGTGCAGAGGGAAGTTTCCCATAGTACAAATTTGTTAAGCTGGTGCGTTGCAAACAGGCTAGCATTAGAGCCTTAGGAGAAAGCAGGACCCATGAGGCACATATTAGCAAATTGTTGTACAGATTAACAGCATTGATTGTTTCCTTATGTTCTGCAGCATAAAGACGTTCTTCACAAGTCTTCTGTATTACCAGATTAAGATGTTCTCTTGGACAGATGCATATGAGTGAGACTCAATTTTTTTTCCGTTTAACCTAAAGTATACTAGCATATTACAGCCTCAAGTATTTAGCAGACTACTTCTTGTAAGACTGTTACTGCTTTCTGCTGTTGCAATGAAACTTCCAGGTTTCTGTGGAAGATGAATATTCATCAAGATACTGCTGCCTGTAGGTTACTTCTTTACATGTGGTGTATACAAAGCTTAGGCTTACCCTTTGTTCAGCTAACAAGCAGTGCAGGAAAGATCCTGTTGAAGAAATGGATGGGCTTATTCTGCACCTTTGCTGTAGCTCAGTCTGAAAAAGGGTATTGCAGTTGTTGGAGACTAGGCTTTGAGTCAGATGATGGTAGAACTTCCTGGGAAACTATGAAATTGAATGCACAAATTTGGGTCTGAAGCATTGAATATAACTGGATTTTTATTGTAACAGGATTTATTGTAACTGTGTGCCTCCACAACAATCTCAAAGTGTGGACAAAGTGTATATGAAGTGCTGAGTACTTCACTCTGTCTCTGTTCAGCTCTTTGGCTTGTTTCCCTGCAGCTTTTTGGAAGGTTTTGTTTTTAAAATAGGCTTTTCTGTACTGCTTTGTCTTGACGTAAGTAGCTCATTATCTGAGCTTCTCCAAACTGAAGTAAATCTCTCTCTTTTTTCAGTGTTCCATTGGCAAGCTACAATAATGGGACCAGTAAGTATGAGTGCATTGATGTTTGTAGTTTTTATGACCAAACGTCTTAAAAAAAACTTCTCAAATTGCAATGATTCTTTTTCATTAACAGAATGACAGTCCCTATCAAGGTGGAGTATTTTTCTTGACAATTCACTTCCCAACAGATTATCCCTTCAAACCACCTAAGGTGAGTGGCTTGTATCATACATCTGTTCATTACCATGTGGTGTAATGTACATTTGTGAGCCTACACTGAAATTTTCCTTCTTCTGCAGGTTGCATTTACAACAAGAATCTATCATCCAAATATTAACAGTAATGGCAGCATTTGTCTTGATATTCTACGATCACAGTGGTCCCCAGCACTAACTATTTCAAAAGGTACCTACAACACTCACTTAATATTTCTCTGCTCAAGTGAATGACTTATTTAGATTTAGAATGTGAAAGTGCTGTGTTCTTACTATTAACTGCTTCTGTGGTCACAACTTCAGTCCTGTGGTCCCGTGTCCAGCTTGTAACAGCTTCTTCACAAGTGGATGCTCTGTCCATCCAATTTCTCTGACCACAGGGAGACTGTTTAGTTTTGCTAGTAGATCAGATAAATCTTTCTGCTTTAAGTGCTTAGTCTTGCAGCTCTCCTCAGGAGATTGTACTTTAGGCTAAACACTTGAACTATTAAAAAAAAAAAAAAAAAAGTAGTACATGACAAAGGAAGGCTTTGAAAATGCAAACCAAGTTAGATATATAAGAAAACAGCTGTGGCCTTTAAAGGCTAACAAAAACATGTAGTTCTTATTTCCAACTACATGTGATGTTCCCAGGTGTTTTCTAGTTCAAACAGATGACTCTTGTTGCCTCTCTTGCATATCATAACTTTCTGCCTTTTACTGAACTCACGAAAATTCCTACCTTCTCTGTGCAGCTAAAGACATCTGCATTTGTAGAAAGAGATGAAAAGGCAAAACAGTATTTTGTCTCTTGCCAGAAGTGAATCTGCTAGTGCATGAAGCTGAAAGTCCTCACTGTGAGTTGAAAACTGAAGGAATGGTGTCAGTAAAGGGCAAATGACTGCCAGGTTGCCACAGCTTTCCTTATGAATGCTTTTAGTCAAGTACTAGCTACTGTTAGAAGTACTAAGTTAGCATTAAGTACTAACATTCAGGGACTTAATCAAAACATAACAGCTGGTTATGCTAGAATTCTACAGTTGCAGAGCGTGTAATGTGGCCTGGTCTGTTATCTGCCTTTGTCATAGGGATTCTGAAGTGAGCATATGCAATGGGGATGATAAATAGCATGTGTGGAGATACTGGGGAAAAATACTAGAATTATGACAGAAAGATGGGGCAATGTTATAGAGGCTAGTTGAGGGAATCTGTGGACTTCGTGTTAGTGGCTGTCAGAGCTTTAATCACTCATGAAATAGTTTATAACATGGAATTAATTTTGAAACCTAAATACACTTGCAGTATGCTTCTAATTTCTCCCCAGCTCCATTTGTTCTGCTCTGCCTTGAACTGCTTTCCCTTACGCTCTTAAAACTGCATCCTCGTGGCTTAACTAAAATAAGCCATGGGATCGGTGTGGCCATCCTGTGTTACCTAGTCCCTTCTATCACCATCTCCTCTCCTAGAGTATGCTTCCTGAGATTAGGTGCGTTTACTACGCTTGTCACTCACTGCAAAAGAGTTCATATGAACACACAAACTCCTTCACATAGCACAAAATGCATACAGATATAACCGGTGAGAAAAGTCCTATCAGAGTTCCCTTGGTGGTCATTTTATGGAGGAGTTGAAGGCCAAAAATAATCCTGATGTATGGACTTCAAAGAAATTAAGAATCCTTCTGTCAGAAATAGCAGAGATGTCTTGTCAGAAGGCAGAATAACTTAAGGGGCAAGAGTTGACACTATGAAGCATTCTTGCCTTGAACAAGTACAAATAAATTCCGTAAAGGCAACTTCTGCTTTCTGGGGTGGATAATCTTGTTTATGGTCAGGCTAGAAGAGTGCCTTTTACAGACTTTGGGGCTATTGTAGCTCTCTGGTAACTTCTTGGGTAGCAGAGTAAATTCTTTTGCTGGTAGGAAAAGCTGTTGGGTTAGGTAACTTAAGTGGATAACAGGACTTAAGACATCAGTTATTCAGCATGAAGCTTCTGTCCCTTCAAAAGCAACAATGGTGGGCACGGGGGAAGGTGTGCTTTCTCTACTGATACAGAACTCAGGAAAGATTAGAAGCAGTTCTAGGAAATAGCTTGTCAGATGCAGCTTCTTCCTTCTGGGGCATCCGGTAGGTCATCAGCAGTTTGTGAACTAGATGCTGCAATTAGTATGTAGTAGCCCAGATTTTGTGCTGCTGCTCGTGTTCCCTGCAAGGGGAAAACACAGTGACTTCATTTTAACCTGTAATGTCACTTTCTGGTGGAAATGCTGGAGACAATCATGTCAGTCCTGCCTAAATAGGATAATGTAAGTGGGAAAGGTATGGGTCTTGGCTCCTCACACTCTGGAGGATGGCAGGCTGTTACAGAGGACAGTCCGAGCATCTGGTTTAGGAGCCTACATCTGCAAAGTAAAACAGTGCCAAAGCTCAGGCATTAGCTATCAGGACACCTCTACTTCAGACTGCAAAATAAACAAGGAAGTTTCTCTACCACTGTGGTAGTAGAACTAACTAGCATCCTGGTTTTGCATTCAGCCTTTGAGTGGTTACCATTCTGCCTTTGAGCGTTTTCTACTCCTAGACTGTGAAAATGGATCCTGAAGGATAGGGAGGACAACACTGAACATCTCATGAAATAGAGTAACTTTCTTGTGTTAGTCATTTTGGAGTAAATGCTCATTGAAGAGTACATATTGTAGGACATGAGGCATCTCAAAATGTAATCTTAAATACACCTTGGTGGCTACCTTAATGCCAAAGCTTAAGCAGAATGCATAGGCTTAAATTAAAAATGTTCTTCGTGATAATTGTGATAAGAGTCCCTGCTGTCTGGAGCAGTAGAATCAAGTGTCTTCACTTGCTTTTAACTGTTATCAGCCATTTTTGGGGGAAAACACTACTTTCTCTTGAAAATGGCAAATAGTGTGCAAGAGTTGACTGTTTAACTGAAGTACTTCAATAAAGGTCAGGCTAACTTAGGTCTCATTCTACTTTTCTCCACTGTGTATTAAGGGTTTTATAATTAATGCACCATGGAGCTTGTACTCTGTGCATTGGAAGATTGTCTAGCGAGTAACTTGTCTCATTCACTTGAGAATTTATCTTGTGCTGTTCAGACTCTTCCATGCCCAGTGCAGTGAGTTTTCTGTGGTGCTGCTCTTACAGATGTTTTAAAACTGATTTACTAAGACTTTGGGAATTCCCAACTACCCTGCAAACTAAATTAACTTTATCTTCAGAGTGCAGGTTTCAAAATGGGGAAGTCTCTGATCATCTTTTTTGGCTTTTGTCTATTACAATGCTTACCCAAATGACTGGCAGGGGAACAGGACTTTGTCACGTAATGCTGATCTGTAACAATGTGCTGAGCTAGGGTTGTGTGGGAAACTTTTCTTAGCATTTCCAGCTCTCTTGCAATTCTACTGTATTTACTTTGGCAACTTCCCAGATGTTGCCCTTGCAGCAAAGAAGACTAATGGTGTCCTGGGATGCGTTAGTCCATGCATTGCCTGCGGGTTGAGGGAGGTGATCCTTCTCCTTTGCTCAGCACTGGTGAGGCCATTCCTGGAGTGCTGGGTCCAGTTCTGGGCTCCCCAGTACAAGAGGGACATGGAGCTACTGGAGAGAGACCAGGAAGGTGATGAAGGGACTGGAACATCTCTTCCATGAGGAATGGCTGAGAGAGCAGGACCCTTCAGCCTGGAGAAGAGGAGGCTTGGGGGATTTTACCCAGTGTATGTGAAGGGAGGGTGTGAAGAAAAGAGCTAGGCCTTCCTCTGTGGTGTCCAGTGACAGGACAGGAGGCAACGGGCGCAAACTGAAACACAAGAGGCTCACTCTGAACATCAGGAAGCTGTTTTTTATTGATGGGGTGACCAAGCATTGGCACGGGTTGCCCAGAGATGTGGAGATGATCAGGAGTCATCTGGACGTGGTCAGACCCCCTTGGCTTTGAGTGGCCCTCCCTGAGCAGGGGGTTAGACAGATGACCTCCGGAGGGGGAAGGCTGCTTGAGGGTCCCTGCAACCTCAGGCAATACACCAGGCAAAATTTATTTTTTCTTCTCAATAACCCATAAATTGCTGAACTGACTTATCAGGGATTTAAATCGCTTTGAAGCAATAAGTTTAAACTGCTTGTATTTAAAGGTGTATTTCCTGTGAGGCTGGGTAAGATTGCTGAAAGTTTAAATGGGATTGTATAGTTAAGAAATAGGGTTTAACTTCAGCAGGGTTGCTTTTGTTTTTCCAGATGCGTCTTGTCTTTTCCAGCTGCATCTTATCCATTCACAAGTAGAAGCCATTCATCCAGAAGCTGCATTTTGAAGCTGTTTGACACTGTTCTCACTGGTAGAAGCTTACTGTTTGTCAGAGCTGATGTTAGGTTCAGAAAACTCTTCACTCAAAAGTTTTGAAGGGTCTGAAACTCAAATGTAGCAATTCTATAGGCAAAACCTTCCTGCAGGAGTTGGCTTTCTGACCACTTGGACTATTTTTGATTGAGTATTAACAGGATTTTCTAACCTCGGCAGACTTCATGTTCAGTTTCTGTCTATGAGAAAACATGAAGTGACATGTTCTAGGGCACTTGGCAATTTGATAAATTCTCAGCTATAATGAGACTAAAGTAATAAAAGAAAAATAAGAATATAAAGCTTAATTCTGTAATCTGCTTGATAGCACAGAGAAAGCTGGATGTTAGAAACACTGTCAGCAGTCAAATACTTCAATATCTCCCAAAATACACTCTCTGAGCTTTTTTTTTTGTTCACTCACATTATAGTATGCTATTTGGCTGTCTGTGCTGTACGCAAGGATGGACATCAAGCTTCTGCTTTGATACCTGCAGTAGCCCTGTGAGCTCTGTCCACTCGAAGCGTAGAGCATAAAGCTAAAAGCTGGATGTTCCTTAAAACCATGGCACGCGTGCCCTGTGCGTGTTCTTGGAAGAAAGCCCCTCAGTCTTCAGTGTGTTGATTCCCCAGACATATCCCTTAGCAGCAGCAGAAAGCTTCCAACAGACAGAAGTAGTACGAACCTGGACATGGAGGTTTTTAGCTGTCAGGTTGGTGGTTAGGAAGGGAGGAGCCTTAGCTAGTACGAGAAGTAGGATAGCTGGATTAAAGCCTCTGAAGTGGAGTTACAAATTCCTGAGCTGTGATAGGTGTCCAAAGCTCAAACTTATGCTGGCAGAGGTTTCGTAATCCCCAGAGAAACAGGCTGAACTAAACCTGAGCTGATGAACTTTCTTAGTTGCATATTCAAAAACGTGCATTTGCCTACATGAGCCAGATTAAAAAGCAAAACAGTCTGGCAGAGCCTGTGGGCTGTCCTCTAGAAGGATGGCAAATGGCAAATCGCTTTCTATAGCGAGAGCTTACTGGCATAGTGTCTGTTACTCACCTGGAGCAGAGCAGGCAAGGATGGGCTCGTGATACTGGCATGGTGTACAACAGTTGCTACCTTCCTATTTTTATCTTACTGCTCCGTGTCACTATGCAAGCTTTTTGATTATACAGCAAGCTTAGGACAACTGTGTGACTTCAGTCAGGACTGGGAAATGGCTGTGTGTCATCCTGCTGTCCTGGCAACCTGATGTACAAAGTAATTGTCATCACTTTCCCCGTACTTTAACAAACTTTGGTGCAGATTTGCTTACTTAGTTCCTTAGAAATGGACCTTCCTTTAGTGGGAGAAGGCTGGCTTGGTCTGTTGAGGCCTTGTGCCCTATGCAGGAGGTGACTGCAGGAATAACTTCCCTTTTGAAAAGGCAGCTGGTCTGTTCTCAATCCAGTGATTTGTGTGTTCTTTGCTTTTAACATAGGAGTGAATCTTAACGGGTGTTCGTGGAGAGAGCTAAGGCTATCACTGTTCAGTTTCTGATCTAAGCAGTGTTGGTGCCCAAGAAACATCTTACTCCTAGATAACTTTAGGTTGACTTGGCTTTGTAGAGCAGTAATAGCACCAAACAGCTGTTGAATCAGAACACCAGTAAAGAAGCTTCTTTCAGGTAGCTCATTACCTTGGAGTCGGTACTTGCTTTTTAATCTCCTTTCTGTGATTCAGCTGGAGATTCCATTGCTCCTCACTTGCTGCTTCTCCATAAATGGTCTGTGGATATGTGCTTTCTGTAGCAAGTTTTATTTGTAATTCCAGTTAGCTTTTAGCTTAAGTAGTAGTAGTATAGAGGCTAGTACCCTATATTAAGGGAACAGCTGGAAGTAATGGTTATGAGACCTATTCTGGCTTGCTCAAAATGAATGCTTTGAATTCTGACTTTGGAAGATGACTTCTGTGCTGACACAGCGAAGATAATCATCAGCTGTTCTCAGTGATCTTTGGGAAGCCTGTGTCTTACAGGTCAGGTTTCGGGCTTCTGCATCAAAAGCATCTACACTTCCTGATTAACCAGGATCACTGTCTCAGTACAGAACAGTAGGACAGAGCTGGTACTAGCCTTTTTCTAGTGCTGTGTCTAGAGAAACCAGAAGGTGTGGCTTTAGAGTCTCATGTTGTGCTCTAACAAGGCTTAAATAGAGGCCTTCGGTGGTGACTTTACTGTTTTAGACCTGGCCATTGTCTCGAACGTTAACACGATGTGTGCAAAGGGTTGTACAGCTGCTTCTGATTCCTGACAACCACTGTCAGCAGCTGCTGTGTGCCCATGCAGAGGTGTGTCATAACTGCATGATGCTCTTGATTATAAAAGTCATCCATGCCATCAACAGAAGTCAGCTTTGTATAAACTAATGGGTACCTCTGACTTCCCTCTCCTCCTGAGGCTCTGGGAAAGACATCTTTCTGGCTGTGTAGCTACTCCCTCCAGCTGGAGCTGAGGGCCCATGGCTTGTAAAGGAGTCTGTCTACCTCTGTATTGTAGGAGCTCGATGTGTCTCTCAGAGTTGTGTGGGCCAGCAGCGTGTTCCAGTGGGCAGATGGTGGTTTTGTTTTCCATATTGCTCATTTGGCGAGTGCTGGAAGGATCTGTGGAGAGCCTGCGTGATGAATTCTGTCCTGACTAATGACTGAGCTGCTTCATGGCAGAAGAAGCGTAACCATGGAGTTTACATATGGGATTTGCATCTACCTGCAATTTCCATCTGAGGTTTGGCAGAGCAGGAAAGATAAAGTACTTAATGCAGACTGTTGTTGGTGATGCAAGAGCTCACTGCAGAAGCCTCCTGAGAAGATGAGGTGAATCTCCCAGCAGTAACCTGTAGCTGGGCTTGCTGACAAGCTGCAAGTGGCAGGATTCTCTGCACATTGAAGCTGCCTTGAGAGACTACCCCTGAATTTTGGAGCATTTTATACACTTTAGGGGAAGTCTTGCAGTGGAAACTTGGAATAGCATTGTGCAACATGATGTTGGTAGACCTCAGTTGGCCTCAAAGAGTGTTGAGTAAACAGTTGGCTTGAGATAATAAATTTTTATCAATGCTCTAGGTATAAGGAAGCTAAGACCATTAACATTTTATGTTAACAGTCTTTCTCCTTGATTAGTTCTGTTCTTCCCCTTCCTTATTTAGTTGTTGTGGAGTACTTGCTCCATGCTAGTTCATAGCAGTAAGAATCCCTCTGAAGGATAAGCTGTTTTCTGTTGTCTGCAGTGCATAGGTGGGAGATGATAAATCCTGTATTATTCAGGGGGTTCAAAACCCTTAACTGTCTTGTGTAGTTCTTCAACTTAATTCTGTTGTCACAAGACTTGTTTTTGTGAACATGTACTGTCTTGTGCTAATCTTGATGTTTACCAGTCAAATGACTACATAAACATCAAGACTTTACTACAAAATTAATTGCAATAATACTCAGCTGCACTGCAGAAGGTCTGCTGATTCTGTTGTGGTGTTATCTTAATTACTGTAATGCATCAAAGAACTTGTATATATACATAGCTGAAGCTCTAAGGGCTAAGGATTATTTTCCTCTTCCCACTTGCGCTTGGGTCCTTAAATTTTGTGCAAAGGTATTTTTTTAGGGGTGTTAGTGGTGGTCTAGAGGCCACTTAACATTGATTGGTCTAAAGCATGTGCATTTGTGCCATGTTCTGATGGAAAACCTCAGAAAACTCTGAATGATTTTGTACAAATAGCTGGGTTCAGCAGGCTCTTAAAATTAAACCACTTTAATTCCAGTTAAAAAAACTTCTGCTTGCTGAAGCTATACAGATCAAAGACTTGAAGTTGCAAGAAGCCAGGGCAAGCATAATGGACAATAGTTTTTAAGTCTTCATTAATCAAAAGACAGCTGAATATGGCAGTGCAACTTGAAACTAAACGATCTAGACTATTTATTAAAGTTTTGGATTGAAACTTCGTATAATACAAATGAACTACTGCAGAATGAAATCCAGGAATTATTTTTGAAGTTAGTAAATTGCCAGAACTCACTGAAAGCACTTAGGTAGTGATTGAGCCCTAATAAAGGGCAACCTCCTCTAGTAAAGGGTATTAATGTTGTTTTTAATGGCCAGCAAGTAACTCATGCCAACAGTTCATAAGCAGAGAACTAAAGCTCCTAGACTTGGGACATTGATGAACTCTCCCTTTGCTTTCAGGAAAGGAAATGCCGTTGAAGGCAGACTTGAGTCTTACCAAACAAAACTGCCTTAATGTGCAGCCCTGGGGGGATTGCTGTAGGTCTGAAGGTCACAAAGCAACACCCTGGTTTTCCCATGCTGACCAACAGCTGAACACCACCTTTGTGGCCTGGTGTAAGAGCAAGGTTGATGTGAGGTGTGGGTGAGGAGCTCCCACTCAGTACCATGGGTGTCGAGTGGGGGAGCATTAGGGTGGCTGGGGAAGGCAGGCAGAGTGGGCTGACCTGGCTTGTAGCTGGGCTCTGCTGGTGAGGGGTGAGCCATCGTGTTCAAAAAAAGTGCTTGGCAATTAAAGGACTGGTAAAAGAAGACCTGATATGATATCTTAAGTTAGAAGGGACATGTAAGGAATGGAGCCCAACTACTGGCTCTACACAAGACTATCTGAAAATGAAACCGTATTTCTGAGAGTGTTGTCCAGGTGCTTCTTGTGCTCTGGCAGGCTTGGTGCTGTGACCAGTGCCACGGGGAGCTTGTTCCAGTGAGCCCTGCCTAGGGGAGCAGGTAGAGTACTTGACCAGGAAACTGTGACTGGTTTTCCTCCTGCTTCTGTTAAAGGGAGGGGACAGGTGTTAGCTTTTTTTACTCATCCTACCACCTGAAGAAGCTTCAGTGACCAGTGGATTATCAGTGGAGTCTGACAAGTACAAAGAAATGGGCCACAGGAAAAGAGCTGGAGAAACTGCCATGTTCAAGCTACACTGACCAGCAGCAGGTGGGTGTAAGGTGGTAGAGATCACTGTTTCTTAACACTAGTGTGAGTCTTGCCCAGTATTCTTGGGGGAAAAACAAAACTGAAACTGGTGGAAAACACTACAGGTAATAAACCTGCTGTGTATGTTACAGCATTGTCTGCCTTACCCTTCGGCCTTTGTTAAAGGAGAGCAAGCAGTTCAGGACTAGTGGTTTCTACACGCCTCCACCATGCAACTAAAATCTTTATGCTATGATGCTGTGTTCAGTGAGGTATTTGAATTAATGGTCTGAGTGGCAATTGATTGTAGGGAATAAATCCTCTCCACAATGTTTTATTACAAGAGGACAGTAGAAAATCACAAGTGCAGAATGAAACTGGAAACAGTTAATTTAAAACTTAAATTCCAGTTGTTCCATGAGCAGTTGGTTTATGGAACTTGCTGCTGAAAGAGGTGGCTCACATCAAAGTATTTGAGACCTGAAAGGAGTGTATCCTTTAAAGAAAGCCATTTGTAGATGCAGATTTGTGTCTCTAGATGGCACTTCTGATGGTGAGCTGTTGAGCTGTTTTCAGAAGTATTACATCTTAAGTGTTAAAGCTGCCATTTGTTCTAAGGTTACTTTCAGTAGAAACTGTGTGCATGGTCCAAATGCTGTCAGGGTGCTAAGGCAACCAGTTGAGAGGATTGAGTACTTCCATGTTATTGAGTTAAATATCTAAGACTGACTAATTAGTGTGTCAAAGCTGTTCTTATAATTTGACAGTCATCTTGGTTCTTAATATCACATGTAATGTACAATATCACCTATAAGAATAAGTTGCTTGTCTAGTTGGAGATGGTCAACTGTTTCCAGTTTATGGTGCTATTCTGACTCAAAACGGAGCAAGATGCTGGAGGAAGACGTAGTTTTTTACTCTAGACCAGGAAATATGTTTACTTAAATTGAGAACAGAGCTTATTAATGTCTTCTGGAAGCTTTTAACTTGAAATTCATGATTTTCTAGTGAAGGCTTAGAGAAACATGCAGAAAAACTGACCTGGGTGTTCTTAGCACTGAGTAGCTGGACCAGCTAAGACCTAGCTTTCACTCTTGTCGCAGTTCGAGAATCTTCCCCAGTTTACACAAATCAGACCTGTTCTCCCCTTTCTCTGGCTACGTCTAGCCAGTCTTTGTTTTGTGGCCTCTCTTCTGAGCTATCTCTATTTTAAAAAGTGAGTTGTAGAATGCATGCTGTTCTTTCTTTCACTTCTCAGCTGGTATTTCAGCACCCTGGTTCTGTCTCCTCTGTTCCATGTCACGGTAGCAACTGACGGAAGCTCTAACAGATTGGTGTTCAGTGCCTTCAAACCTAAAGCTGCTGTCATTTCCAACTTGCTTGGAGGATGTCTTGTGACGACTCTGCTGTTATTGATGAAGGGACATACGGAGTGGCATTGTTTGTAGCACTTTCAGCCAGTTCTAATCAAGGGAATGTTTGGCGTTTCTTAGAGGGCAAGAAGTTCTTGACGTTCTTCATGTAGCATTGTCCCAAAATGTTTTGCTTGTAACTTACTGCCTTCTCATCTCTTCAGCTTTGTTGTGAATGTGGGAACGTGCACATGCTATCTGTAGGTTTGCAGACAGTCTCCTGACTCCTTATATGGATGAAGGTTGATGCTACACTAAGCAGCATCGTATGGGCGGGATGTGGCTGCTGGAGTATATACAATAGATATTTATAGTGAAACTTGAAAGTTCAGGGCTTTGTGGTTGGCCTGAATGCAGTAAGCAGTGCTTTCTTGATTCGTGTTGAATACTACTCTTGAATAAATTTTATTTCAACTTACATTATGCTGAGGAAATAATTGGATAAAGTCTTCTAATTCTCAGCAAGACCAGCATTATTTTAAACATCCAGTAAGGGTTTGTGAGCAGCTCGTACTTCCTTCATCTCAGCTGGGTCTCTGCCTTTTGACTTCTGGTTAGTGCTTCTGTAAGTCATCCACAATAAGGTCACTTTTTTAAGGCAAAAACTGAGTTTCAAGTGTAGTAACAGGTTTATGTTCTGAGAGGCGTTCAGGTACTGTTTCAAATAGAATACTTCTGCCTTGTGATTGTAAGGCTGTAACCAGGTACTCTTCCCTAGAAAGTTCCTGGGTGTGGTGGTAATATCAAAAAAAAAAAAAAAAAAAAAAGCTTGTGGTCATGCACAGTTCATTAGTTAAACCAGTTTTCTTCAGATTGTCTTGACTGAAGTATGTGGGATTACTGCTGCTTAGCATTTTTAAAAATGATGCTAATTCTAATGTCTAGAGGGGGGTAGCAAGTAGGCTGGCTGAATTCTACAGGTGTCTTCAGTACTCTAATGCAGTATTTCTTTTTTTTTTCTCCCTAGTACTTTTGTCCATCTGTTCTCTGTTGTGTGATCCCAATCCAGATGATCCTTTAGTGCCTGAGATTGCACGGATCTACAAAACAGATAGAGAAAAGTAAGTATGGAAGCCAAAAATGTAACATAAGCGGAATCCATGCTTAATTAGTAAAGGGGAACTGAAAAGACCTGTTTCTTGGAAAAGTGTGAAGTGTTCTGCTGTTCTCACTCAGTATCTGTGGTAGTCTGAGACTTTCCTGGGTTGTGTAATACAGCCATCTTCACAGCTTTTCTTTGCTGTAGGAAAAAGACACACTTGCCAGTGGAAGTGAAGTAAGCAGAGGCCTTGTGCTTCTATTGGTTTGTTGTTCCATTTTCATTCTAGACAATAGCTTTTCATTAGTGTTGTAGCTGTTAATTACAGGTTTGCTTAATTTAATGAAAATGTGAACAAAGCAAATGTTTCATATGAAACCAAGCTGAATGTGAACAGATTTTAATAGCCTTCACTGTGTGCTTTAATCTTAAATAGCCAGCAGAGGGAGAACAAGTTACTTCAGCACAGGAATGTTTCAATGCTATCACTTGGTGATGGAGTCATGCGAGCAAGGCAATAACAAAAAAATGTTCATCTTAATTTGACTCAAGGAAAGAACAAGTGGTGTAGAGGTGGGGTGAGAGGACTCGGGCTCTTTCTGAAGAAAAGTTAAGATACTGAGAGAACTTTAGTAATGAGAAGACCTGAATTGATTTGTTTAAAAGCAATAGCTTAATTGTGTAAAGTTTCTTATACGTTGCTGTTCCATCTTACCAGTGGTGTTAACTTCTGAAGCTATATTGTCATCTAATGAGAACAAGATAGGAAGGGAAAGTGATCCATCAACTTGCATGTTTGAGGAAGTGTTAGGAAGTCCATGGATCATTTCTAATCAGAGTTGCAAGATTAACAGAACATACTTCCAGCCACAGCTAAGTGACTGACTACACTTGCATACTTACTGTATGTAGGGCACTTCTGCAAGATTAAGAAACTTTTGTGCTTAAACATAACTGGCCTTGCCCTTTAATAGTCCCAGAAAAGTAAAATAATAGTTGCTTTCCCATGTTCATGAGTGCTTTATCTAATTTCTTAAGCTAAAGAATCTTGTCTACAGACTAAATTCCATTACAAAATCTTAGTCAATATAAATAACTAGAAAACTTCTTGTTATGTGCTTTCTGCAAACTGTAGAACAAGAACAGCTTGAATTCTGTTGTGAGAAATGCAGCTGTTACCAGTATTGTAAATGACAATGACTGCTTTGTGACATAACTAACCTGAGCTTCCTCTAGATAGGTCACTGGCTATAAAGGGTAGTTTAGTTCAAAAGCTACAGGTGGCTGGGAAGAAGGAGCATATTGTACCTTTAGAATAAAAAACTTCTGGTGGACAAGTCTTTGTGTCCTGATAGTCATCAGAATATCTAAATTCAGTGCGTAGCATGGAACAAGCCTGTCAGGGTTTGGGAGCCTAGTAAATACTGAGTACTAGGCTTAATTTCGTAAGGGAAGAATGATGTGGGAGGGAAACACCCTTTTTTATGGAATGCAGATTTTTAATTTTGGCAATAGTAATTTCCCTGGGGATATAATGCTTGGGGGCTGTGAGAGGAGTAGGTAAAAACTTATAGAAAGTACTTCTCAAACGTGCTCTAGTTCTGTTTTGTGGCTTGAATCAGAAAAGCCTTGTATACCTCTTGTAAATGTGGCAAGCTTCTTATCCATGAAGTACTGTGTTTTTTTCCCCATTTGCCTAATACTTTGGTTTGCTTTGTAATTTTACAAATTAATGATACTACTGCAGAGAGTGCAATTTCATGTCGTGTGTAGACTAGACTGCTGGAGTTGAAGTACTGTTCAGATGTTATGTTAAGTAAATCCTCTTTTTATACATACAGGTACAACAGAATAGCTCGGGAATGGACTCAGAAGTATGCGATGTAATTAAAGAAATTATTGGATAACCTCTACAAATAAAGATAGGGGAACTCTGAAAGAGAAAGTCCTTTTGATTTCCATTTGACTGCTTTCTATGAGCCCACGCCTCATCTTCCCCTGTGCACATGTTTACCTGATACAGCAGTGCTGCGTGTTGTACATACTTGGAACAACAAAATAGAAATACTGTATTTCCCCGTACCAACATTGACTCCTAGCAGAGAAGTGTGTGTGTGAAAAGCTAGTTCTTCAGTCATAACTTTGTGAGCCTAAAAGCATTCCTTGTTGGTTTAAATTGGGTAATAAAATGTGAATGGGAGACTTATGGTGGATTTCATATTTCTAGGGACAGTGTTGCTGATCCATGAAGGATTTTAAGTGGAATCCTTTTAAACTCATAACAGTTATGAAAGGCCAGGTGAAGAACTTGAAGCTGTTTCTGTATTCATTTTATTCTGAAGGACCGACACCTTAGGTAAATGTTATGACCAATGAGAGAAACTGTACCCACATCCTGTGTTCAAGGTCTAAGTTTAACCGGTCAACATTTAAATGGATTGGAGCTATTAGTGCATCAAGTGATGTTGATTTGTTTCAACTCTCTCCCCTCCTTCATACTCTTTTTGGTTTTTATGTGGTTTCTCAGTTAATACATAGCTAATAGCTCTTATTTTTCTTAAGTTTTTTAACTGCTTAGGTCTTTCTGGATGTAAGGGTAAAAAATCCATTTGACAGAAAACTTGTGTATATTTAAAGACCCAACTGCTCCCCTGGAGCTTGTACGTTCAAGAATGATTAATCTGTGTAATAAACTGATTACTACAGTCATTACATATAACTTTGTGTGAATAGGCTTTTAATTATTAAGAGCAGTTTGTTACAGGCTAAAACTAATGGTGGATTTCTCTAGAACTTTTGCATTCACAAATGGTTGCATTTGAAAATCATGAAGTGGTTTGGTTTGCATCACACAAGGCTATGCACCTGAACAAGACAACCATAAGCTTAAGCACTTACATGAAATCAGGATGTGTAGTGTGCCAGGAACTTGACTGTTAAAACCAAATAAGCAGTTTACTAAATGAATGACATTTTACAAAGCCTAATGGTATTATTCCCACTTGCATGGGACCTAACACAATGCATATGTACTGTAGGTAAGTGAAACCTTATGTAACTAAAATAATGGATGTAAAAGGGTATTAAAAACAAACTACCAAACACATCAGCACAAACTTTCATAAAATGTAGCTTTTACATAATTACTTTGCACTAAACATTTGCAAATGTTCATACACTTTTAAATTGTACTTGTATGTGTCTTTTTTGAACAAAGTCTTCACTTGAATCTAGTGAAAAATGTAGTTTGAAATTTTTCTTTGTATACAAAGTGTATTTGCCAGCATCATTCGTGTGAAATAGGTGAGTCTGCAAGTTTCTCCTCTTAGTACAATTGTAAACAAAGCCATCAACTATAAAGGAGAGGCTGTGGCCTCCAGCTTTCCAGCCACAGGGGTGTGTCCCATCCATTTTCAAATGCATCTTTACACTCTTGCACAAATGAGGAATAAATGTCCACTGCCTTTGGTCTAAATCTGTTCTACTTGTCTCATCTCTCAATGTCCTTGTGTGCAACTCTAGCTGTAAATGTGAGCAGTGTTATCGGAGTCCTCTGTACAGCAAGCTGTAGGTGAAACTTAAATACATGTGTGTCTCCAGCTGGCTTGAAGACTACTGCGTTAGCCATGTGATGAAATTACTGCCTTTGAACTGTTGTTGGGGGGACAGGGCAGTGCCTTCTAGTGGAGGCAGCTACAAAGCAATAGAGCAGAGCTTTGCTCAGAAGAATGAGGAGCACAGAGCTGTGGTTCCCGGCCAGGTGACAGAGCTACAGGCAAGGGGGAGAGAAATGGTGCGCAAGGATAAGTAAGAACTGGCTGCTCTCGATGCCCCTATGTTAATGCCACAAGGCCTCCTCTGCTTTAAAAAGCAGTGAGTGGCCTATTGCTCAAATGTGGCCCTGGGTAAAAACGTGTTGCATTGTCAAAACTAGAATGCGAGCCAGTGGCTGCACACCTGCCTGAAGTATCTTGGTTTTGTTTGTCTTCGACTGTCTGGCCTTACCTTTTACTAAACTTCTAACATGCAAGCTAATGCTCCTGTTAGACCCTTCGTGACAGAGGGAGAGAGCGTGCTCCACCTTTGGTGGAACCATCCTCATGTTCTTGTAGTAAGTACATGGCAAACCCTCCCCCCTGCTTGGAGAAGATGAGGAGAGCGGTGTAGAGTTACTGCAAACCTTGCAATGGGCAAGACTTGGGATTTCACTCAGCTGCTTTGCTAGTGAGCCACCCAAGAATGACTTCTTGTGACAGATTTGTCTGGTTTTTGACTCCAGCAATTACTGGAAGAGGCCAACAGGCATGTACAGAAGAGCTGTAAGTGGGAGAGAAAGAAGGGAGAAAGAAGTAACAAGTGTAGAAATCACAGATGATGGTTTTGCTTCCTGTGATGGGGCGGATGTCACATATGCTAGGTGGCAAGGATTTAACACAGCCATGTAGGAATTGAAGCAGTTGAGTCCTGGATGTTGAAACAGCCTTAGCTTAGATGCAACACCTCTGCCTGTGTTAAGGTGGTGGCCTCATTTGAAACGAATTCTTCAGGTGGTTCAGAACTCCGCACCGATAGCACGATGGAAGTCATGGTTTAGTAAAGGCCAGCCGAAATAAGCAATGCTTCTTACGGATGGAGTCCCCCATGGGCTGGCCGTTTGTACTGTGAAGTGGAGGAGGAAGCCTTTCTTCCAGGATTTAGCTAAAAACCTGGTCTAGTTTATAGCCTTTTGGGACTAGAAACTTGCTCTTTTGAAATTCTGTGTGGTCTAACGTAGTGAAGCAGGACAAGAAGCCATGGGCCCTGGTTGTTGCCTTTCTAGAAACTCTGATCTCGTCGCATGATTAATTTCAGTCCCTGTCCAATTTTTTACTTGATTTAGTATTTTAAGTTAACTGCTTTGTTTTGCATGGCTTTTTTTTTTTTTTTTTTTTTTTTTGCACTGGAACTTCCATGGTGTAGATTGTACATACATGCTTGTTCAGCTTCCTTATTTTTTTCTTGTCATGTGCTAAGCAAGTCTGTTTTATTTATTAAAAAAAAATGGTGTTGGATTGCTTAGTTTCCTCTAACTCTGGCAGTGCTGTAAAGCTGAACCTCTGTGACTGGACATTGCTTATGTTCATCAGTACCCATCCCCTGCAAGAGTACACCAGAGGCCAGATGACTCCAAGTGCAGCGAGCCGTGCTGCATTATAACACACACAACCTCTATCTTCTAGCACCGTTGCTTCCTTGAAGCAGCTGGCATTATTTGGCAGTACACACACCTCCTTGTAACGTGTGCTGTCGGTAACTTTGCAGGGGCTGTTTGTGTCCATGTATGGTACTTGCCTACAAAATAACTTAATCCCATGTATTTCAGAAACTTCTCTAGCTCAGTGCTAAGTGCCCACTATTCAATATGCAGGAATCGCCAGTTAGCTTAAGCAGGTAATGGGTGCTGGACTCTAAGCCAAGGCAACACTGACCTACTGACCAAGGTGGCACTTGCTGTAGGCACTGCTTGAGGCCTGAGGATTTGGTATCTGCAAATTGTCCGTGGGTAGGATGTGCTGTTGAATTTCTTGAGCAGCCTTTTGTCAGTGCAAGCACGAAGTTTTGCAGTGAGGTTGCTTTCCTATACAAGTGCTTACTGAAGTGTCTGCGGTTTGTTTTTTTCTGTTCTGCCTGGACACATCAAATGCTATCAGAAAGTGGAATGAGGATGCAGTCCTGTGTCCCTAGCAGGCTCAGTAATGTGGCCTGTCCCCTGCCACTGGCCACTGGAGGCTGTGGCTTTCCTAGCTCTTGGTAGCTGCAGTTACTGATGGAAACGTCTGGCTTCATTTTCTAACAATCCTCATCATCCTCTTGCTGCTTGCAGCAGTAAAAGGGCTCTAGAGCTGTTCTCCACGTTCCCTGTGCTGAAGTACAGTAGAATATCAGAAGCCTAAAGGAAAGGCAATGGGAATTGCTTTGCTCAGCTGAAGTCGGCATTCCTCGTGGGCCCTGAGCAGCTCTTGCTGGGAGAGAGAACCTGGCAGCCACGTGGGAGGTGCAGAGGACAACTGGCCTGCTCCAAGTGGTTCAAATCTGTTGATGTGTCACCTTGCTCTAAAGGACCAGAGTAACGTAACATAACGCATCTCTTGAACAGACTCAGTGCTTCGCTGCAGGATGAGGAGTGCTTTGGCTTAGGTTCCAGGCATGCTCGCTTGCCCAGGCGGAGTTTGGAAGCCTTCTGCAAGAAGAAACCCCCCTAGGGATATCAGAGGAGAAGGAAGGCCATCCTTTCCCTCACAACCAATCCTTAAAGAACCTTGGAGCAATTTTGCTCTCGTCCCTTCAGCATTAGGGAAGCCTACCTCTGTCTCCTACAACTACCTAGAAAAGTTTCCTTTTCCTTCCTCACCCATTAACTGTTGTTCCCTTCCATTCCTTGGCTCCCGTGTGTAGGCTTGTAACAAGCCTGTGATCAGAGTGGCAATCTGTAGCTGTTTTGGGGTTTGGCAGAAGCTGTTTCCTACAGGGAATACACAGGGACGAGAAGTGCTTTGAGGGTGCCTGATGGAAGATTAAAAACAGGAGGAAAGCTTGCTGTCCAGCTTTCTGGATGTGCGGAGACCAGCCCCTGCATGCGTGACAGCCATCAGAGGCGTTAGGAGTTCCTACAGCGTCACCTCGCTGCCCCTCCCCTGCCCTCCCCTGGAACGTGTGTGTGACTAGAGCTATTCTAACACTACCTGTACTGTTGTAATGTGTTGCAATTTGATCGCCATTAAATGATTCCGTTAAACTCACTGTGGCTTGATTGCTTTTTTGCTTTAACTGTGCCTTTTGCCTGTTTTTCAGCTTGCCTGCGCTCATTTTTTTTTCTTTCCTCTTGTGTTGAGTTTTTCGTTCTCCCTGACGATCCAGTTCTGCGCTGTCTCTGCTCAGCCATCTCCAGCCGCCTTCCTCTTGGCCTTCTGGCTCCTGTTGGGTCTGGTGTGCTCTCTGAAAACAGCCTGGGCAGCACTGAGGGGCCTTGGTGGTCTGCCTGCTCCTTGGCCTAGAACTGCATCACTCTCAGCAAGCCCTTTGCTGTCTCCTTCCTATAGAAGGAACAAGTCTGAGAAGTTGGCTCTGATTTAAAAGCAAGCCAGTGCTAAAGCCTGTGCCCTCGATTCGGTGGGCTCTGTTCTGTAAGGCTGGAATCAACTCTGGTACAACAGCACGAGGCAGCTGGGGCATCAGAGGGAACCAGAGCCTTCTGGCTGTTCAGGGGCTCGCACAACTGAAGTGGCTTATCCCAGTGGCTTACTGTTCTTCCTTCTATTCCAGTTGTTTTATTCTCATGTTTCCCCTTTCCTTCTGTGTGTGAGAATTTAGCCCTTACAGCTGTATAGTCAGGGCACAGCTTCCCGAGGTGAGTGGGGATCCGATGTATTTGCAATTCTTGCCCTTCCACAGCCAAATGTATTTCTGATCAATATTGTTATATGGATAAACGTCTCGCCAAGTTGTTCGTGTGGCTGTAAACATTTCTTCACCTCCAGCTATGGGGAAAAGTCAGTCCACTCCCATGAACAGAGCTGAGCTCTTGCTGATCTGTCTCCTTACAGAGAGCAGGTGCATAGGCAGTGGGTGTACTGAGCCTGCAGAGCGGGTTCAGGATGGAATTGCAAATGGTGGGGTTGAAAGATGAAGTCATGGAGCATAAGCGTGCAGCTCGGCACTTCAAATTAGCTGGGGTCTTGTGTTCGTTTGGTCGCTAACCACTAGTGGCAGTTCTCAGGCTCTGCACTGCTCACTGTAAAGGAAGTCGTGTTTATCAGCACTGGGAGTCCAGCTAGACCATATTTTTCTGAGAGTGGTCTGTGTAAGAAGGCAAGAACAGGACGAGCAGCTGTGGTGCTTTTCTACACTTGCTTCAAGAGCTTCCTGAAGAGAAGTGCAGGTTCTGTGACCTCTTGCTATCTCAAACTGATTTCTGTGTGTGTTTCCTCTCTGTCCTTAAGTTTGTGTAATCTTGAATTGTTTATCCATGTTTGTTCTTGTCAATCAAAAGTAGTTCAGTGGCACTGATGGCGATCTCAGGGCTCGGGGCAAGCAGGGCTTCTTGCAGCCAGGAACAGTCAGAGACACTTCGCTTTGACTTAAAATGGCATCACCACTTACAGCTGGTATTAAAACATCTTTTTTTAATTGCTCTTAGACTTCTGCCCTAGAAAGCTCTTTGCTGATGTATGATGCCCACAATAGAAAAGTTTTTCATTAAATATCTCTATATATTAACAGGAGATAAGAGATCGGCTTCCAAAGCCTGACTGAGGGCAGCCTGTACCCATGGTGCCTATGGACATACTGATCTCCACCTCCTTTTTGGTTTTTGGTCTTGACAGGAGTGGATTTATGCAGTCTGCAAACACTGGAGATTTTTCAGGGCTTTTTCCTTGACTTCCTTTCAGAAGACAACCTATTATTAGTATTTTAATACTGAGGCATGCAACATCCTTCATAAGCTGGTGCTGGTAGGAGGACCCAAGTGAGCAAGGGAAGCTGTCATTTGGACACGTAGACCTGTGCAGACGCAGGTTGTTGTGACAAGCTCAACGTGTTAAGCATCACACTGGTGAGAGGAATTAGGGAACAGCTACCTCCAAAAGCAAAGGTTGGAAGGCAGCGTGGGGCGGGGTAACTCGGACTGCATTGTGGGACTGGCATCCACCGCTGAGCGTCCCAAATTCCTAAACCTGGACCAGCTCACGCAGGAAGGGAAAGAGGCGAGTGCTGAGCTGGTTAGGGGTCGCTCAGCATGGGCTGCTGGGCGGTGTAAGCTCTCCAAGTTCCTCTGTCAGGCAGGACTGGTGTCCGGTGCCATGAGCTCTCGTTTCCCTCTTACCACGCATGGTCTCAGTGCAGCTGAACCAGCACAGTCCTTCTCCCCAGCGCTGGTGGTGGGGTCAGGAGATGACGCCAGCTACGGCCACAGGCAGCTCCTCGTGTGTGCACCACGGAGCTGGTGGGGCTGAGCACACTGCAGCAGAGGGAGAAGCCAACGCTGGGCTGGTCCGGAGGGCTGCAAGGTGTGGAAAAGTGCCAGTAAGGCTGTGCTAGGTGCTGGGGGGATAAATCCTGAATTACGTGGTCTGAAGGAGCAAAGGTGAGGCTGGATTTACTGTTGGAAAGGATTCCGCCTCCCTTTCCTTACATATGCACACAAAAAGCTGGTGTTTTGTGTAAATCCTCTCCTCGTTCACCTCTTGAGGCACTGTCGGTAGCTCTGATGGGGTGGTTTGATTTTGATTCCTCGTGTCTGCTATCGAGCCAGTTTTTAGCACGTTATATTAAAACTCACACAGCTTGGGAGTATGGTTTTCCTAATCTTGACCTAGAGCCTTGTGAGTGGATGCAGTGCTGCCGGTGCAGTGACTGCTGGTGGGGTCTGTTCAGCACGGTTCGGTGATTCTGCATTTGTGCAGAGGGTCACGCGCACCCCTGCCTCTGTGCTCTCTGGTCCTGCTGTGACTCACGCGGAGCATACGAATTACCCGGTGTCACCAGAGCTTCAAGGAAAAATGACTGCTGCTTGTGCCTTTGCCTTGATGCCAGCTTCAGCTGTGGCATGACTTCCTTGCGTTGACCTGGCTCCTGCACAGCTGTCTGGATGAAGAGGTGCCCTGAGGTGTCTGATCTGCCGTCCTCCTGTTAATTCTGCGCTTGGCTTCCCCGACTTGCCTTTTATTATTTTCCCTTGGCCAGCACCTTACAGGGTAGCAGCTCCGGTTTTCAGGAAAACAAAAGGAATTAAGCAGAGCAGTTGGCGAAGATGTGCCAGCACGGTGATGCAGGATTGTGTTGTGACAGCCTGCCCGTGGATGTGCTCGGACTGTTTGCTGTAACTAAGCAGGTGCAAGAGACAACTTGGCTACAGAGATAAAGCTGTGTGCATAGCCCATACGTGGCACCGTGGTCCGTGGTGAGCTGTCAGCACCATGTGCTTGCTGAGTTAGTGACTGGGAGTGACCCCGCTGATTTATCACTGCTGTATAAAGCTGCAACGTGTAAGTTTTTTTCTGTTGTAACCCTAAATACCAACATGAAGTACTCAGTGTTTCAACTTGTGATCCCTTCTTGGAAAATGCTGGTGGCAGAGCTGTAGGAACTTCCCCTGGTCCGTGCTGGACGCCTCACAGGATGGGCTTCTGCCAAGCAGCCGTTCCTGGGTTCAGTGAGGGGTAATGAACCACAAAGCACTGTGGTTGGAGATGGCATACGAAAGGTAAGCATGGACACTCCGCTGGCTCTTCCATATTAGATGCTCAAGTCAAATCTTGCCCTGGTCGGGTAACTCAACCCACCCATGAGGTGCTGGCTGCTGCGAGGGACATCACTGCGGCTCGTCTCGGCATACCAGAGACCCCTACCCTCACCAGCACCTGCCCTGGTGGTTGCGAGAGGCTGGGACCTGGGTCCTGTCCTGCCAGCAGTACCCAGAGAGGGGACCTGGGGCCTGCTGGGGGCCCTGGCCCAGAGCTGAGGGGACTTGGCCCTGACAAACACAGGATTTGGGTTTCGCCTGCTTAGCCCTGTTCCTGTTGTGATGCGGCCACGCGGTGCTGCCCTTCAGCAGCGAGCAGCGGGCACAGAACCCTCCAGGCTGCTCCTTATTTCCCCCTATTTCCCCTTATTTCCCCTTATTTCCCCCTATTTCCCCTTATTTCCCCTTATTTCTCCTTATTTCTCCTTATTTCTCCAGCTTTCCTCCTCCTCCAAGCAAGCCCTGAGCCTTCGTCACCGGGGCGGGCCTGGTCCCGGCCCTCTCCCAGGGGCACTGGGGGGGTTCCTGGCCCCCCCCGGACCCCTCCGGGCACTTGCAGCGGGGTCGCAGAGCCCGGGCTGCCCGCGGCCAGGCCCCCCCCGGCCCCGCCGCCGCCGCCTCTCGGTGGCCAGGGGGGGGCAGCAAAGGCCCAGGGAAGCGGCGCTGCCCGCGGCCCCCCCGGGCCTGAGCGGGGCTCTGCGAGGAGAGGGGGCTCGGGGAAGGCTTTCGGTGGGAGCAAACCTGCTTTGTTTTGGCTTGTTTGGCGTTGTTTTGATTTGTTTCACTTAGTTTCACTTCATTTCATTTCATTTTATTTCATTGCTTTTCTTTCTTCTTCTTCTTCTTCTTCTTTTTTTTTTTTTTTTTTTTTTTAATATCCTTTCCTCTTCTTAATATCCTTTCCTTTCCTTTCCTTTCCTTTCCTTTCCTTTCCTTTCCTTTCCTTTCCTTTCCTTTCCCTTTCCTTTCCTTTCCTTTCCTTTCCTTTCCTTTCCTTTCCTTTCCTTGTCCTTTCCTTTCCTTTCCTTTCCTTTCCTTTCCTTTCCTTTCCTTTCCTTTCCTTTCCTTTCCCCTTTTTGTTGTTCCATTTTCCCTCTTTTCTTTTTTCTTTTTAACGCATGGGTGGACGCACTCTGCAATGCTCCAGCGCCCCGAATGACCCCTGGGGTGTCTCCTTGACACGCCGACGGCTGGATGTGCTGGGAGGAATGCAGCCACTCCTGGGGGAAAGAGCAGGAAACCCTCAGGGACAGCAGGAGGGGTTGCTGTGGGGTGTCCCCAGGGACAGGGGACATAGGGACATTGCCACACTCCCCCTGCAGAGCCAGCACCAGCACGGGGGTCCCTGCCCCCCCCAGCTCCCCAGGGCAGCCAGCGGTGCCGGCTGTCCCGCGGCCCCACGCCGCCCATCTGCCGGGCCCGCTGCTGGCAGGAGGCCCCAAGGCCCCGCAGCCGGGGCCTGCCATGGCCCTCGTGCCTCCGCCGAGCAGCTGCCGGCCCCGTGGGGCTGGCAGGGACAAACCCGGCCCTGCCCGTGCTGCGGGGCCAGCGTCCTCCCCACGGGGCCAGGCCGTGCCCCACTCCTGCCCCGCAGCGCCCGCTCCCCCCCCCCCGGGGCCTGGCTTGCGCCGTGTCCTGCCATCTTGCGCCCGTGAATAATTCACCGCCTCCGTCCCCCGTTGTTTCCTCGCAGGTATTTATAGCCCGCGCTCCTGTCTCCTTGGAGGCGGCGTGCTTCAAGGCGGTGTAAATTTAGCTCCCGCCGTCTCTCACGTGTCGCGCCCTCCAGCCCTTGCGGGTGCCCTTCCGCGCGGCTCCTGCCCGGCGGGCGCCTCCACAGCCACGCGGGCACCCCTGGCCCGCAGCATCGCCGCCTGCCCTCTCCCCCCCGGGTGCAGCCCCCACGTCCCGGGGGCACGAACGGGCGGCGAGGTCGCAGCAGACCCCTTGGCCGTGGGGGCTGGTGCCTGCCCCTCGCTGCTGTTGTGCTCCCGGCCTGCCCCTCGCGGCCCTCGTGCCGCGCCGTGCCAGCCACGTCCTCCTCCTGCCGCCCGGCCCCAGACACCAGGGCAGCGCCGTCGCCTCCGGCAGCTGCACGGGGCCGCCGAGCCGCTCAGCTGCTGCGGCACGGGGGCTGCTTTGAAATTCCTGGGCTGCCATCTGTGCTATGCAAATCCCCCAATCTGACGGCTGCGTGTGGACCCGCTTCCGGACTCGGCGGCAGGAGCTGTTATTATCTCGCTCCTCCTCCCTTCCAGCACCCAGCGGCGGATTCAGAGCAGCGGGGACATCGCCAGTTCTCATGCAAAGAAGCCAAAAATCCTCTGCAAAAAAAAGCTCTTTGCTCTGCCCCAGCTGGGCCGTGGAGTTGAGAGCACAGTGGGTGGGATGTGGGGCCAGCGGTCACCTCGAGTCACCGGTGGGTCTGTCGGGAGGACGGGGCTGGTGGCACCCCGTGGGTGTCCGTGCCCCACTGGGAGGGAGCTGGGGGCAAGGCTGGGGCCGGCAGCAGCGGGTTCGCCCATCACATCCCCAGCCAGGCAGGGGGTGGCCGTGGGGCTGTGCCCGTGCAGCACCCACGCATCCACTCCTCACCCCAGGGAGCCTGGGAGTCCCCAGCCTGGGGGTAGCGTGACACACAGCACAAACCGTGTCCAAACAGCAAAACCAAGGCTGCACCCTGCTTTCCCGTATGGAGTTGGTGTGCAAACCCCCCTGAGCAGCTCCTGCCTCAGTTCTCCACCGGTCCAGCACCGCGGGGCAGCGCTGGAGGGCGTGGGGATGGCAGCTCCGTGTCCCCACGGGTCACCTTGCCCCTGGCCAGCTGTGGGTAGGGGTGGATGGAGCGGTGCGTGCTCTTTAAATGCTAATCTGGTGGAAAAGCAGCAATTCCCCACCCTGCGCTGAAGCTGCAGCGGCTTACCGGGGTGGCGAGGGGAGGGGGCAGGTTTTGCAGCACGGAGGTAATTAGCGAGCATCCTGCTCTGCTCCCCGCTGCGCCTCCGTCCCCTGAGGACCAGCGGGCCGGGAGCACGGGCGCTGCGAGCTCCTGCTGGCTTTTGGGGCCATGGGACCTGGCGGCACAGGGCCTCGTTAATATTTTAGGAGTTCTTTGTCCGCAGGGGACAGGGAGGCTCTCTCGCAATCGCCTTTCATCTCTGGGAGGCCTCGGTGCAGGCTCCAGCCTCGCTCTTATCTGCCGCTTCCTCTTCGCTACAGCTACAACCGGCGTTTTGTGGGCTTTTTTTTTTTTTTTTTTTTTTCCTGGGCAGGGCTGGAAAAAGCCTGGCGGCTCCTGGCCAAAGGGCATCTTCCACCCACACTGGCAGCAGCTGCTGGAGCATCCCTGCGTGCTCCTGCTTGCACGCTGCTGCCCCGTAGCCACGTGCTGTGGGGCTGGCACCCATGGCCGAGGCATGGGGGGGTGCAGGGACATCCAGTGTGTGCCCATGTTTTGGGGCAGGGGGGACGTGAGGCTCCTGTGTGGGATGTGTGCGAGGACGTGGGTCACTGTCCTTGCCCCCCGGCGCTGCTGTGGTGCTCGTGACCTGTGCCGAGGTGCACACGTGGACTCTGTCCCCCACCGCTCACGCTGCTGTCCCCAGCTGCTTTGCATCTCCAGCCCCAGGCAGGAAGGTAAAGCAAACACGGTGGCACAAAGCCCTCTGCTCCTGGCCCCGTTCCCCACTGGTGAGCCCTGCCCCTGCATTGGGTGCTTGGCGCTGAACCTAAATCTGTCCTTGACCCCAAAAAAGAGCCCCAGCCCGGTGCTCACAGGCATCAGAGCCTGGCCACAGCCCCAGCTCCAGGGCAACGCCGCCAGTGCCACCGTCCCTTGGTGCTGGTCTCGTATGGCAGAGAGAGGTGGGGGCTGCTCTGGCCCTCGGGGACCCCAGCACAAACACCAGCTCTGATAGAGGCAGTGTCAGGTTTCTCCCACTGGCTCCATTGCGCCGAGCCTGGCCCCTGGATGGTTTTGCAAGGCCGTGCTGCACCCGGGGAGAAAACCAACTCTCGTGCTTGGCCATCCCTGAACGTGGGGAATGGCCCTGACCAGATGCTCCATCACTGCTGGTGGTTGGGGCAGCTGTAAGTGGCACCACACTCACTGCTGGGCACAGCTACGGGCACGGCACGAGCCTGGTGGTGGTGAGGGGAGCTGGAGGGGGATGGCCACGCACAGGCGGTGCCCCCGGTGCCTGCTCACCCCCATTTCCTGGCCGGGCACGGGGTCCCAAGGACGAGCGAGCAGCGCCTGCGCCCAGCGAGGCTGTGAGCTCACGGGTTTGATTTTCTTGAGCTTAGCTGGGCTCTGACATGCGATCCTCGCCGCAGGAAGGACGAGGCAAACGCGCCGTCCCCCGGGGCTGGCCGCCTCGACCTTGTGGGGAGGAGGTAAGAGCACATCACGGCTTTTCCGCCCTCCTGGTGTTGCTTCCAACGGCAATTTAATATCTCCCTGATAGCCCAGGCCAAGTTTCAGGCACCATTAAAGAAAAAAGAAAAAAAAAAAAAGGATCTGCTGACAAAGGCACACGGCCCCGCCGGGGCGTGCGGCCCCTGCTCGTTGCGGAGGGAAGCTCCCAGCGGAGGTGGCCGCGGTGTCCCCGGGGGGGCCCGGGTGCTGCCACCCCTCAGATTATGGGGTTCCACGGCCTCGGCATCCAGCCCAGGGCACTCGGAGCCCCCGGGCTCTGTCCCCATGCTCGTCCCCTCGGCCTCCAGCACCCAGCTCTGGGGGCTCGGGGTGGCTGCCGGCTGGGCTCCCCGGCCAGCCCCGTGCCAGCAGAGGGCCTCCCTTACCAGACAGAGCACGGCGCGGAGACGAAATTATAAAACACATTATCTATTTGGCAAAACTTTGAGCAAGGACCAGGAAATGGGCTGGAGTTCATTCTCCTTCAGAAGACTGGAGCCAGCGTGTCCCGTCCTCCCCCCCCCCCCCCCCCCCTCCAGCCTCCCCCGGCTCCTTTTTTTTTTTTCCTTTTTTTTTTTTTTTTAATGCCAGCGCTTGAGACGCATTAAAGCAGCAGGAGCGTTCATCATTAAAATGGCAATTGCGACCCAGGCAATAAATTTTAACATCATAAAAGGCGCGGGGAGGTCTCGCTCATCTGTTGCTCTTCAAAGAAAAGTGTTAGTTGCTTCCGAAAAAAATTGGGAAGAAGCAGGTGAGAGGGAGAGGGGCGGAAGCCCCGGCTGCTGGGAGGCGGGGGGGGGGGAGGCTCCGGGGCGCAGCGGCCGGGGCTGTCCGTCCATCCATCCGTCTGTCCGTCTGTCCTCCTGCGGGAGGAGGGGGGGGGCCAGGCTGTTACTTTTTACAGGTGAAGGAGAAGTGCGGCAATCTGCCGCTTTACAGCCTGGCATTTCTCCCCGCGGGTGTTGGTTTTTATTTTTATTTTTTTCTTTCTTTCTTTTTTTTTTTTTTTTTTCCTTTTTGTGTGCGCGTGTGGCGGGTTGGGGGGGGGAGATTAGGGGGGGGGGGGGGGAGGAGGGAGGGATGGATGAGCGGAGGAAAGCGCGTTTGCTGTAAACATCCCTGCTCGGTGGGGTGGATCCGTCCTCCGCCCCGCCGAGCCGGGAACAAAAGGTGATTTGAAAACGCAGCGGCGGCGGCCGAAAATCAGCCGTGGACGCCCGCTCGTTAACCGCTGCCGTGCCGGGGCCGCGGGGAGAGGGCGGAGAGGGGAAGGGGGGGGGGCCGTGGGGTGCTCACGGCAGCGGGTTGGGGGCCGTGAGCTGGCCAGAGCCGTGCCCGGTTCCCCCCCGGCCCCGCGGCGCCCGCCCGGCAGCGCCCGGCGCTCCGATAGCATCTCCCCGCGGCCGTCTGCCGCCGGAATTAGCCCTTGCGCTGGACCGTTCGCTAAATAATTCAGGAGATTTTTTTCTTTTTTTTTTTTTTTCAAGAAAGCTGTTTTCTTTTCTTTCTTTTTCCTTTTTTTTTTTTTTTTTTTTTTTTCCAGCCTGTAGTATTTTCCAAGCTGGGTTTTTAAAGTGGGGAGGGCGGGGAGGGGAGGGGAGGGGAAGGGAGGGGAGGGGGGGGCACAGACACGCTCATGCAATACCGCCATGTGTTTACAGCTAAGCTCCCGGCGTTATTTAGGGATTGTAAAACCACAGCAGAGCTCTCTCTCCCTCGCTCGCTGCAGCCAATTTTTTTTTTTTTTTTTTTTTTTCCTCCATGCGGCTTTCATTGCAGCAGCAAAGGTCAGCCCTTCTCCTTTGAACGCAGCACCCCCCCCATCCTCCCACCCCCCCTCCCGTTATCAGATGAGGAAGCCGAGGGGGGGGACCGCAGCTGAAAGGCGTGCACAGGGGTGCCGGGGTCAGCGCGGCGCAGCCAGCGCGACGGCACAGGGTGTGCTCGGGGTGGGGAGCGGAAAGAAAGGATGGAGGTGGCGGTGGTGGGAGGCTGGAGAGGGGAGAGGAGCCCCAGCGGCGCGGGGGAAGCGAGGGCCGACGGCAGAGAGCGTGTGAATAATGGGGGCAAATATAATATAGCTGATTACGTGCGGCTCTCGCGCCGAGTCCCCGAGCCTGTCTCTGGAGAGCTTTTATGCTGCGAGGACAAAAATCGCTGCCAGGGCGAGCCGAGCGAGGCTCCGCGTGCCTGAGCGCGTGGCCGTGGGGGTGGCCCCGTGGTGCTGAACTCCTGGGGGGAGTGGGAGCGGAGCCCCCCCCGTGGGGCAGCTCCCCCCGAGCCGTGCAGCGCCTGGCGGAGGCTCCTGCAGGGAGCCCTTCCCTGCTGGCCCTGTCATAGCCGAGGCACCGAGCACGCCTTCAGACTTTGCCAGCAAATGGTTTTTAATTAAAACCAGAAGACGTTCCTCCATGTCCTGGCTCTTCGGCGATGACCACCGTTTACATCCTCCGCTTTTGGTCTTCCTTTCTGCACAGCTTGAAGCGCAGAGATGAAAGTAACCCAAAAAGCCCCAGAAAAAAAAAAAAAAAAAAAAAAAAAAAGAGGCAGCCATAAAATCGCGCTGCCCAGACGTCCCCCTCTCCCTTCCCACCGGTGCTGCTGCCCCGGGGGGCTCCCACCGCCGAGCCCCTGCTCCAGGCACCGTGGGGATGTGGGCGCTGGCCCGTGGGCGCTGGGGCGAGATGCTGGCGAGTGCCACGGCCCCGCGAACACGAGCCTCGAGACGTGACCGGAGCCGAGCGGCCGGTGGCCGTTGCCTTCAGCCCTTCTAAAAATAACAGCCACGAGCACCACCAGCGCCATGCGTCTAACTGGAACCAGCTTTCGAAACTCCCAGCTGGAAGCAGGTTTCGAAGTGTATGTGAGCCTTTCTGGGAAGGAGCAATTAAAAATAGCGAACAACTGAAAGCCGAGCCTCTGCCGCAGGTCCTGCACGTGCCCAGGGTGGCAATGGAGAGCCTGGTTTGTCAGAGCAGGCGTTTCTTGCTGCTCGTCGTGGGGAGGCTTACGACGAGGGCTGGAGGGGTGCTGTGGGCTAGGGCTGCCCCTCGCTGCCTCCTGTGTGCCCACAGCACGGTGCCCATCCCGGGGGCACGGGGACATGGTGGTGAGATGGGTGGTGGTGGCGGCTCCCACGCCACAGCCCCGCCAGCAAGAGCCCACTCGGGTGGTTTATTCCAGCATTTTCCCCAGCTGGCTGCCAGCACATTTGGGCTGGAGCTGGCAGGCGGCGTGCAGAGAGCTGGGGCCACATCCAGGCTGGAGCACAGCAGGGCAAGGCCAGGCTGTTCCGGGGGGATTTGATGGAGCCACATCCTATGGGGTCAGGAAGGATAGCATGGGAAGTGCTCCAAGCATCCCGTGTGGGCTTCAGTCCGCTCCTCGTGGGTGCTCAGAGCAGAGGCAGGAGGACACGCGGTGCCCTGGCAGCAGCACCCCCAGCCCCTGCAGCCCTTGGGCAGCTCCAGGGGGCTGCTCTGTCCCCAGGCTGTGTGTCGCCTGCTGGCCTCGTCCCCAGCCTGCTCGCATCTCCTCCCACAGCCCTAACAAGAGCAACTGGGGCCACCGCAGAGTCCCTGGAGCTCCCCCGATGGCGGCTCCCTTGGCACTCGTTTCCTCTCCGCTGCGCTCGCGCTGCTATGTCCTAATTCCCTAACGAAGGGCCGCGCGAGAGGAAGTCTTGCGGAAGCCCATCCTGGCAGCAGCCTTCCTGCTACCAATCAGCTCATCAGCCCCTTCACAAAATGATTTCCTAGGGGCCGGACGAGCTCCGTTTTCATGTATTTGGGCTGGCATAAAGCACAGACCTCTCCTTCCCCTCTCTACGCAATAGGTCCCCGGTTCTCCTCCCACCCGTTTTGTGCTTATCAAGGTCACAAACCAGGGTGTCCCATTCCCTCCTTTAAAGTGCTGGCACAACGCTCAGCTTTTCCTGCACCATCAGCACGTGCTGGATCCCAAGGTGCCCTGAGCGACTCAAGTGCTCCCAGCGTGCTGAGCCCCGCACCAGTGCCTGAGGTCCTGCTGGTGCCCGTGAGGATGAAGGTGTCTTGTCATCCTCCTGGGGTACCTGCTGTCCTGTGTGAGTTGGGTTTCCAAACCCAAGTGGGAATGTCCATCGCTGCTGCTTCTCCTCTTCTCACCAATGCTTGGCCCTTCCCTGGTGATGCCAGTGAACACAAATCCCTCTCCCTTTCCCATTTTGCTGTGGTCTGGAGGGGTCCTCCACCCCTTGTCACCCCTTAACCATTTTCTCTAGCACCTCCTGACTTCTCTCCCTCACAGCCTGGTAGCAACCTCCGAACACATGAGGAACGTGATGTGATGGGCTGTGCGTGGAGCCCCCCAGCCACGCAGCGAGGCCAGCCTCGGCACGCAGCCTCCCAAGGACACGGGAAGGCTGCAGTGCCGGAGCAGCCCCGGGGCTGCGCAGGAGCTGGGGAGCAGACAGATGAACTGACACGGCCAAGGCTGTGCGGTTGGTTGGGAATAGATCTGCCATCGCCTGGCGTGTGCTCAGCCCGGCTGCCTGTTATCCATCTTGCAAGCTGCCAGTTTTAACAATGGACATGCTGTCAATTCTCCATAATAAAATCCTTCCTCCACATACATATATGCACAATCAGAGGCTTTTAGTGGGGCTTTTCATTTTCTTTTTTTGCGCCAGCCGCATCCACGCAACAGCCAGCCAACGACACGGGCAACGCTGGGCAGAAAGAGCCACGCGAGCAAAGCCGGGGCGAGGCGCGTGTCTGCAGCCCTGCAGCGGGGTCCCGGCGGGGCCAGCAGTGCCTGTGAGCACACGGAGTTGGTTTGCATGTGGGTGGTGCATTTAATGCAAACCTCCCTTTGGGCTGCGGAGGTGCTCGTGGGTGTTGTGAACCTGGCGAGCGGGCAGGAGGAGGGCGAGGGCTCCCCGTGAGGATGCGGGGTGGGGGCTGAGCAGAGAGCAAGGGACCACAGGGGGCTGTGGGGTACCACAGCCAGGACACGGGGACACGGCCTCGGCTGCCCTGTTCAGTGCTGCCACCCCTGCACCCTGTGGGAGAGCAGGACAGGGTCTCACAGGCAGAGCATGCTACGGAGCCTCACCAGGATCAAGCAGGAGACTGGGAGCCCCAGCCTCTCTGGTGGCAGCCTCAGCGGGGATGTGGGGGCTGCAGAGGAGGAACAAGCCGGGGTGGGGGGCAGCTGGTGTGTAGGCCCATGCAGAGGCTGTGCAGAGGAAGGAGAGAAGGGAAAACGGCTTCTTTGGAGCTCTGGACGCTGGGGAGGCAGGAGGGAGCCTCCTGAGAGGGAGAGGCTGTGCTGGAGAGGCCAGGAGGATGGGAGGCCCGGGAGATGGGATGGGATGGGATGGGATGGGATGGGGTGGGGTGGGATGGGATGGGGTGGGGTGGGGTGGGGTGGGATGGGGTGGGGTGGGATGGGATGGGAGCCCAGCAGAAGCTGGGCTGGGGTGGGCAGCACCACGGCAAGTGGCTGGAGGGAGCTGGGGCTGGAGCTAAGCCCCACTGGTGAGCTGGGGGGAGAACCAAGGGCAGTGCCAGCACCGCTCCCAGGTAGCAGCAGGGCTCTGCCAGTAGCCCCGAACCCTGCAGAAGCTTGGCCAAACCCCTGCACCCCACAGACAGGAGCCCTTTCTCTTGGAGCCTGTCTGGGGGACTGTGTCCCCATCCCAACACTTCAGATGTTCTGGACTTGGATCTTGGTTCCTGACCAGGTGGGGCAGAGCTCCAGCACCGCGGGAGAGCTCTTCCAGACTGTTGGGTACATACTGGGGTGGTTTGTGCACAGTCCAGGCACGTTGCTGATAGCTGCTCCATGTGTCTCCCTGTCCACGCTCTCCCTCCTGATTAGCAGTTGTCTGTCTGATGGAAGGTGACAGCCCTTGGTAGACTCCTCTGCCCAAGGAGCACCTCCGTGGCAGCCTTGAGAGCAAAACCAGAAGCTCGGGGAAACCCTGGTCCCCCATCACTGTGGGATGGTGGCCAGCTGCTGGAGCTGGCCCTGCAGTAGCCCAGTGGCTTGCGTTTGCACTGAGGAGCCACCCAGTGCTTGGGACACCGACAAGTTCCCTGCACAAGCTGAATACTCAGCAACACTTTTATGTCCATACCACCAGCGCTGCCAGACTCCTTGAGCATGTCACCACCTCTGCCTTGCTTCTCAGGCTTCCCCTCTCCTCCCACCACAGGCAGGGAGCAGGAGCCTGCCAGCTCCCCCTGCACCACTTGTGCCCCCACGGGGCCCCCGCAGCCACCCCAGGAGCTGCTGCAATGCCATGGGTGCGGCCACGATGGACACGGGCAAATACTTCTTGGGGAGGCATCTCCTGGGGCAGCAGGGGCTGGGATGAGACCAAACGGTGAGCTGGGCTCAGCTGAAGCCCACGTACGGCTTCTGTGAGGTGTGGAGGAAAAAGAACCGGGTGGGAGCACCCAGACCAAAGGTGACCGCAAGAGAGGGCTGCGGAAAGGCACTGGGGAGGGATGAGGTGCCACGCATGGCAGGGGGAGCCCCTGTTGGTGGGAGGCTGGCGGGGTGAAGGTGCTGCCGGGCCTGTTTAATTAACTGGATCACTCCAGCAGCACGGTGCAGTTTCTCCCAGCTGTGCTTGTCTGCAATACAGCCATCCCTGCTTCCCCAAAATACTTGGGAGGGCTGGAGTAGGCCAACTCCACCACCCTCATCGATGCTGCAGGGAGCCTATTTTAAGCCTTGCTAACGTAGGAGGATTAAATTTGGCTGGCTGAGACACGTCCTGCTCCCAGCTGTCCCCCCAGCCTCCCCTGAGGTTGGCAGCTCTGCGGCAGGCACGTCTCGTGATGCAGGAGGCTGCCCTGACCCTCCAGGGTCGCCTGCCCTAGTGCAAGGGGAAACCAAAACCAGGGCATTTTCCATCTGCGCTACGCATCTCAGGTTCGCAGCAAAAGCTCTTCCAGGGGCAGGAATCAACGGGTTGAAACGTGGAGTCTGTACGCTCTGGGGCCAAACCTGGTCGAGGTTGGATTCGAGGTCCCCCAGCCCCACAACTGCTCCAGCCCCTCTGCGAGGAGCAGTGCCAGGCTCTCACACTGCACCCAGCCAGCGCTGCAGCAGCACGGGGGCCTGCGGCTTTTCTCCCTGGCAGCACGCTGCTGGGGGAGGTGGAAGCCAGCAGCAGCACGGGGCTGCCCCTGCCCTCCCACCGGAGGATGCAGGTGTTTGGGCAGCCCTGCCAAGACCGCCGTGGTGCTTCGCCATCGCGCTCCCTGTGGGGTGCATGGTCCTGTAGTTTGCCCTCACTGCTCTGGATTCCCCGTGCGTTATACGCTCCCGGTCAGTCATGTATTTTTATTAATTTATTGCCTGATTTATTCTTGGAGCACTTGCCGGAGAGCCCTGTGGAAAGCTGCATCTCGCCTGCACAGATTTATCTGCCTAGAGCCAGCGGTGTAGGTATCGAGGAGGACATCACACCAGCCATCGCTGGCTGAGTTACCAACCAAATTTCCAGCTGGAGGAAATGAGGCAAGCGGTGGAGGGGACGGCGCTGATTTACACCCAGCCCACGGCCTCCTCCCGAGCACTGAGCTGGCCTCCGTCACTGATTACCGCTGCCATGGGGAGCGTCGCTCGATGGCTCTTCCTCAGTTTGCTCGTTTGGAAGATGGGGGTAATAATACCCATCACCTATTTGCCATGCTGTTGTGAATTTTCATGAGCTACCATCTGAACAGGGCTTTGAGCAGGAAAACTGCTGTATCAGCTCTAGGCAATGATAAACAATACTCAGCATTTACATATTCAAAGCACTTTGATTAACTCTTGGGGTTTAAGGACTTGATTCAATTCCCACCGAACTGCGATGGCAGCTGGACGGGGTTATCGGCAGCGCGGGGCGGCCGGGGCTGGGGGTGCTGGGGCCTCACCCCCCGCCTGCAGCCGCTTTGCGGAGGGGAAAAGCCCTTGGCGAAGTCCCGCAGAGCACCTCGCGCCTTAAACCGCTGCCGAATAAAGGAGGAAGGATGAGGAAGGAATAACGCTCATCCCCGCCTCGGTAAGCGGCGAGATCCTGTGATGCAAAGTGGGTGCAGAGCACGGAGCATCATCAGTTCTGCTGCAGACGCTGTAACCAGGTGTTAAATAGCTGTGAAATTCTAACTTGATTCATGCAGAAGCTGCCAAATAAAGGGATTTTTCTTTTCCTTAAAAAAAAAAAAAAAAAAAGACAGAAGGAAAGGAGATGGGCCGATGTCTCCTGTAATGCAAAGCGCTGTGGATCCAGAGTGGCCTCCCCCAGCCCGCCTGCGAATGCCAAGGGGGCAAATGCAGAGGAAACCAAGCCCAGGAGCTCACTTCATAATTTTATGCAGCGGATTTTTTTTTTCTCTTTTCCTTTCAAGTCTTTTCAGCCCCATGATTTTAAATGGCCCCCCTCTGTCCAGCTGGAGATAAGTATCCCCCGGGGTGCCTCGTGTAAGAGGATCCTCCGGCATTATTATGAAGATCACCGGAAAACAAGAGCAAAACCTGGGGAAACTTTGGTCCCACCGTGACCCATTGACTTCAGATCCTCCGGGGGCTGGGGGTGCCGGGGAAGGGCCATCCGTGGGGAACACAACAGGAGCTGCCAGCTCGCAGGCTGAACACCCCCCAGGCTCCCCGGCCGCTGCTGAGCCCCCGGGCACCCCCCTCGGCTCCTTCTGGCACTAATTAAAGGCGCTGTGTGAGAAAGCGAGCGCGCTCTGCTCCAGCGCGGGGGCACAGCCGTGACCCTGCACGGCTGATTTTTGTCGCGTCTCCCAGGGCACCGTGGCGTGGGGAGATGCTGAGGTGCCCAGCAGGCTCCCGGTGCTCCGGGCCCTGAAAAAAAAAATAAAAATCTGTCTCTGGCTGGGGAAGGTGGGCTGCGGAGACACGCGCATCCCTTCCCAGCGCTGGGAAGCGGTGAGCAGGGCTGTGCCGGCTGCTGTGCATGTGCGCTGTTGCTTTTTTTTTACAGCACGCCCAAAAAGGTTTCCCTGCCGGCAGGAGGAAACTTTGGGCAGCGTCCCCCCTCGCAGAGCGCACCGGGAGCAGCGCCCGGAGCAAACCCCAAACCCTCGGCACCCCGGGGGACAGCAGAGCCCGGGGCTGGCCGCGGGTCCCCGCGGGGGTCCCTTGGGTGCTCTGGGGACCCCACACCGGGGACACCCGCGGGGACAAACCCGGGAGCGGGGCTCCGAGTGGGAGGCACACCGGGAGGCTCGGGGTGCGCGTACGGTGGGGCTGTTGGAGAGGGGCTGTCCGGTGTCCCCCGTCCCCTCTGCCCACCGGGGGTGCGCGGGGCTGGCTTGTCCGGAGGGGGGGACACGGAGAAAAGGGGGGAGGGGGGGCGGCTCCGGCGTCCCGGGAGCCGGCGTGGGGCCGCGCCGCAACCCGCGCCGCGATCGATCCGCATCGACCGTCCCCGCCGCGCTGCTCCACTTTCCAGCCAATGTCAGGCGGCGGCGGCGGCGGCCCGGGGAGCCCCGCCGGTGGCACCGCACACCCCGCCTGGCGCACCGCCCGCGCCGCGCTGCCCCGAAGAGCCGGCCTGGACCGCAACGCCGAGGAGCCGCGGAGCCGCCGAGCAGCGCCCCGCTTCCAACACGCCCCCCCCTCCTTGCTCCTGCAGAGGGGCCCCGAGCCGCCGGAGCCCCGCTGCGGGAGGAGGAGGAGAGGGAAGGGAGATGGGTGCTGCGCGGTGCCCCGCACCTGCACCCGCAGCTGGGCACGCAGCTGCACCTACACGCACGCGTGTGTGCACACCTACATCTACACACACACACATGCACAACTGCACCGACACACCTACATGCACACCTACAGCTACAGCTACACCTGCATGCACACCTACACCCCCACCCACACCTGCACCTACACCTGCACGTACAGCTATACCTACATGCACACCTATGTACACTCAACCCTACACCCACACGCACACCTACCCCCACATCCACATGCATATGCACACCTACACCCGTACCTACACCTGTACCTACAGCCTATCCTACACCTGTACCTACACCTACACCCACAGTCATCCTCACACCTACACCTACACTTGCACCTGCTCCTGCAGCCATACCTACCCCCATATGCACACCCACACCTACACCTACAGCCATACCTACACCTACACCCACACCTACACCTGCACCACACCTACACCTGCACCCACACCTATACCTGCACCCATACCTACCCCCACAGTCACACCCACACCAAATCCACCCAGTGCAGCACCCTGCCGCACCCCACCGCCACCCTACCACCCTGCAGGGCCCCTTGGCACCACCCTGCTCCTCACCCCGAGCCCACCCCACAGCCCCGTCCTGCAGCCCGAAGTGGTGCCGTGCCGGGTCTGTGCCCCACTGCTACCCTTCGCACACTGCCTGCACTGGGAGGCCCCTGGGAAGGAGCGTGTCTGGCCCCAGGCCACCCACACCACAGCCCTGTCCCCTCCATGTCCAGCCTCGTCCCCTCCTTAGCACCCACTGGGGACTGCTCCTACACGAGCCCAGCCATACAGCTGTGCCCGCCACCCCTCGCCTGCCCCAAGGGTGCAAGTGCCACGCACAGCCCATGGTGAAGGGGATAGGACAGCAACAGGTCCACCCATTTGTCCCTTGCTGTCCCTCGACTGTTGCTCAGGACGCCTTGCCAGATGGCCTCCACTGCCACCGATGCCTTCGGGGCTTTGGAAAGGGAAAAAGCCCGGAGAGCTGGGGCTCCGTCCGAGCTGTGCCATGCCCCGTCCCCACAGCACCCCTGTGTGCCAGGGCCACGGGGCTGAGGGCAGCGGTGGGCACGGGGGGCTGGGTTATTCCCCGGTAGCACGGCGATGTGACCAAACACTGGCTCCATTATCTCCTGCTCGGGCTTGCTGCGTAAGCGCGAGGGTGACCCGCGCATGTTTTTAAATGCAGCCTTTGCACTAGGTACACAGAGCAGCGACTTTTACTTACCACGGAAACGCTCTCCCCAGACTTTAATAGAACAGCTTTTGATGGCGTGGATAACGCTTCAAAACCTGTCTCGGTGCCTGCTCTCACCTCGGCCGCCTCGCAGCCAGCAGCACAAACAGTTTGGAAACAAGGCTGTCCTGAGCGTGGGTTTGAAACGAGCCCGTAATAATGCCCCGGCGAGAGCCTGCCGGAGGAGCAGCGCCGAGCCCAAACGCTCACAAGCAACGCATTTTTCAAGGCGTCCTTTGTGGCAAAGCAGGGCAGGGGGGCTGGGAGGGAGGGGGGTGATTTTTAAGTATCTGATCGCCACGCCGCCGGCAGCAGTGACTTCAGAGGAAGAGGCGGATGATTTTAATGTGGGGCGAAGCTGCCGAGCAGCGAGCTGCTGGCAGGCAGAGGGAGGGCGAGCTGCGGGCCCCTGGGCTGCACCTGCAGCGGGGCCGGGCACGGTTTGGGTGCCCAGCGCTGCGTCCCCCCGGGACCACCCCAGCACCTCTGGGCCCTGCGGTCTGCGCTGAGCGTGTGGTCACCACCAGGGCAGGCAAAGCCAGGCCCTGGGAGCAGCCTTGGCAGAGGCTCCGTGACTCAGTTTCCCCTTCTGAGGCCATCAGGGGGATGTTGCCCCCTCCGGCTCGTAGGGGGTGGCGGTGGCCGTCGGGCTGCCAGGCGGGCGGTTGCGGAGGCTTCCTGTTTCTGCAGGCTCCGGCTGGCATTGTGCCGCACAGCGAGGGGGGCAGAGCCTCTTCTTGCACCTGCCCAGAGCATCTGCTAGGGAGAAAATCTCCATGGCAACTCTGCCGGCTCCTCCATCGCTGCTCCACCAGGGACAGGGGGCTCTTCCTCTGCCTCCCCCCACCGAGCCTGGACGTCCCTAGGGCCACCGGTGCCCCAGGAGCTCATCGTCTGGAAGAGGAGGAGGAAGGCTTCGCTGCCACCAACGCCTGCTGCCCTTCTGTGTCCCCCCCATGCTGGGTGGGAGGCGATGCCATCCTCCTCTGATCCCTCCCCATGGGTGCTCCAGGTCCCAGGCCACCGGGAGATGAGATGGCAGCGGCACCAAATTTCGGGGCAGATGGCATCCCACTGTCCCAGCCACCTCCAGGCTGCATATACTGCCTGGACAGCCCTCTGCCATGGCCGGAGGGGAAAGCTCTGCAGTTTTGGGGGTGCCACCTGAGGTCCAACACACACAAGCAGGCGGCAGCAAGCACAGCTGCACGGCGCACGGCCCCTGCTGCTTGTCTGGGCATCCTGCCCCAGCAGTCCCGTGGGGGGGATGCTGGCAGCACAGCAGAGCCCTGGCGGGTCCCCATCGCCTCGTGCAGGTGCAGGGGCAGGGAGCTGGGGTGGTCCCTTGGGCTGCAGGTCCTTGCCTGTTGGGTGTCCCAGGAAGCAGGGAAGCAGAGCGGGGGGGGTGGCACAACCCCAGCAGCAGCCATCGTGCCCTGCCCGTGCTCCAAGGGAGCTCCACGGGCTCCAGGTGCTGGAAGAGCCATGGGAAAGGTGGAAGAGATATTTCCCAGCTGAGACCAGGGTGGAAATGTGGGGAAATGGGAGTAGAAGCTGAGTTCCTGAGGGCCATGGAAACTGTCATCAAATCATCTAGCTCTGGCGTTCATTAAGGCACAGATGCAAGGAGGGGAATGCTGGATTTGAAGGGCTGGAGGGGCTCAGCTCCTTGCAAACTCTCTCCTGGCTGCAGAAGTGACTGGGGTACTGGGGGAAGGTCCCAGCTCCATGAAGGTCCTCAATGCCACCAGGACCCCTCTGTGGCTTCCAGCCCCTGGGCACCTGTCCCCCCCCAGCCCCAGCCTGGCTCTCTGTGGCTTCTCTCCTCCCTGCCCTCCAGCCAGGCCGTTGTTCTCCTTGACAGATCAAGGTCCCCCCGAGGTGACAAACCTGCCTCAGGGAACTGGCCTTCTGGCACCTCCACGAGCCCTTTCCCCAGCCGGGATGGAGGTTTGGGGCACTGCTGGGTTTAGGATACACGCCGAACCATGCTCAGAGCCTGGCTGGGAGCAGCAGAGGTTCTGGGACTGCTGACACCAGGGGACACCCCCTGACTCCTTCACCTCCTCCCTGAGCTGCAGCCCCTCTCCTGTGCCAGAGCATTTGGTCAAACCTCAGCTGCTGGACCCCCGAGCGATGCCCCCGTGCTCGTGTTTTCACACGGGGAAGGCAGGGCAGTTCCGCAGCACAAACAAGTAATTTAAGGAGGGGAGCCCGGCCCTTGTTCAGGGTGAGGACAGGTCCATTTTTCAAGTGCAGACAGATTACAGTGCTACAGCACGATGCTTGAAGGTTTCATTTTTCCAGCCAAGATGAAGGCAGTCCCCACAAGGAGAGGCCGTCTCTGCCCCGGAGAGTTTACAAAGGGAGGATAAAGCATGCGACAGATAAAGGAGCAGCCTCTCTGCTTTGTGCAGGGCAAAACGGAGGCACAGCGTGATTGGGGGACTCGGTTAAGTCCTGCGGGACATCAGCAGTAGCTGATGGCGAATGCAGATGGCCCAAATCCCAGGCTTTTGTCTGAACTGCTGCTGAATTCTCCCGAGGCAAAAATAGCGATTTCGATTGCCTCTGAAGCACCCATCGAGGTGCCGAGCCCTCGGGGAGGGGGAGCAGCCGCGGCACTGGAGCAAAGTCCCCGGGGACACCACGTGGGGCGATGGCTCCGGCAGGGCAACGGGACACAGAGGGGGTGTCTGGGGCCAGGACAAGGCTGTTTGGGACCCAGAGGCCTGACCCCCAGCCACGGCGTTGCCCGAGGATTTCTAACTCCGGGCAACGTTTGTCCCTGCCCGGGGACCTTGGTGGCAGGGCTGACACGTGGGCTCAGGAGGACGGTGCCCCTTCTCCGGGCAGCTTGCAGGACACGGGCTTTGCCCTGTCCCCACTTAACGTGCCAGGCGGTGGAAGAGCTCAGCCTTTGCTGTGGGCATAGCAGAGCGCTGGTTGGAAACTGCCCATGTGTGAAGATAAAATGACGGGAATGTCACGTCCTGCAGCCGCCGTCTCCGGGAGCTGCCGGGATTGGAGCTGCCAGCGTGAGGCTCCGCACCGGTCTGGGGCTCCTCATTTCACCCTCTTATGGACGTGGCCCGGGGGCTTTGCCCGCAGCAAAAGCAGGAGGCACCGAGCCCCAGGAGGTGCAGCCACCCCATGAATGCCACCAGGAGGGAGGGGACAGGAGCTGGGATGCTTGGAACCTGGGCAAGGTCTGGACAAAATGTGCTCATCACCCTGATTTGGACCGGAATCTGCTATTTCAGTAGCTGTGACCTAATGCTCTGTAGGTGCCTTTGAAAATAGCCCAGAGAGCGTTAGCAGAGGCTGGGTTTCAGCAGGGCTCTACCCCGAGCTGCCATGGAGCAGCTCTGGCCATGCTCCCCTGGTCCAGCAAAGCAGGGCAGCTCCATGGAGAAGTCCTGAGGAGTTTTCATGGTGAATGACAGTGTTTGGTCCAGAAAATGCCCTGGGTCGTGGCAGCACACGAGGACAGGGAGAGCCAACAGAGCGCAAGGAGCAGTGCTGAAAGCCCTCGTTAAAAGCGGTACCAAAACCAAGCTTTTTCCCGTGAAATCATCTGGCTGGAATTAAATTATTTTTTTTCCCGACGGCAGCCAGCTCCTGCAGGGGTTAACTGCAGCCCCGTCTGTAAAACGCGTTTCCGAAATGTTTCCACTGCCCGTTGTTTTTACGGCCAGGAAAGGCAGGGCAGGCCCGGGCAGGAGGCGGCCGCGGGCGGAGGCTGAGGGTGGAAGGCTCGGGGTGGAGGCTGGGTGTTGGGGGAGGCTGCAGGGAGCCCCCGTCACCGTCACCCACAGGGCGGCTGCTTTCCAGCAGGGTTACGGAGAGGCTGGCGTCCGGGCTCCATCACCATGCCCCGGGCTGGGACACGAGGGCTGAGAGAGGCAGAGGGTGGGCACCGGCTGCCTGGGCACCCCAAATCTTCCTCTTGTGCTTTGCTCTGGCACAAGCCCGGAGGTTCCTGCAGGCTGAGCCCTCTCCTGCCACCCCCACCCCTCCCTGCAGAGCCCCCAGCGCTGCCCTGGCTCCCTCCTGCTCCTTTTCACAAGCCCTGGCTCCCGGCATCCTCCAGCGCTTTCAGACCAGAGAGGCTTCCAAGTGCTTTATACTTAGCTCAGGCACAGAAATCAGTGTCCAGGCTGCGGCAGAGCAGAGGCAGCCAAGTTTGATTTGGGCAAAAAAAAAGTATATTGAATTCCCTGACCTGCCTAAAATGAGGAGGTGAAGCGGGAAGGCGGCCGAGGAGCCACTGCTGCAAAGCGACGTCTGCGTGCACACGGGGGAGCAGAGCAGGGCAGGGCTTTAACCCCAGGCTGAAGGATAAATGAAGAAAATGTGAGGTTTTAGGAGCAGCAGAAGCGCAGAGCTGAGGTTTCTGCAGACGTGTGCCTCCAGGCTGGGGGCCAGCTCGCAGCCGGGCAAGCAAGCAGCCGATGGATGCAGGCGTTCGGTGGCCAGGCTCGGACCAGCTGGGTGGAGGTGAAGGGCTGGGGAAATTTTTATTTTCGCTTTGTGCCTTTCCTCGCTCTCAGACGTAATGAAATGCAGGAGCCAGCATTAATGCACCATTAAGACTGCAAATTTCAGCACGCAGCCATCGGGAAATGCAAATACCCGGGTCCGCTGTCAGCTCCACCTCTGCTGTGACAGCAGAGGAAGGGGCTGGCGCGGGGCTGACCTTTGCCACCACCACCAAATCCTCGGCGGCTCTCGGCTTGTGGCTCTCGCCCCCCTTGCTGAGCCCGGGGCTCCTCTCCCAGCAGCTCTGGGGCTCGGGGGCGACCCTCGCCGGGCCACCAGGGACGGCAGCCGGAGCCAGGGAGTGAAGAGGGCTGGGAGCGGGGGAGGCTGAAAGGAGCCCTTTTAGCAGCCGGCGAGCACCGTCTGTTCCACCTTGCAATTGTACTGTGCTTCGCTGGCAGGGACCTGCTTTTCCATAAATTTGGGTGGAAGGGAGAGCTTGGCAGAGCCCTGGGCTGCAGGGAAGGATTTACTGCCGCTCTGGCTGCTCCGCGCTCTCCTTGCAGGGCTGGGGCTCCTGCGTGAGTGCTCGGAGGCGGCGGTGGCGGAGGAGGAGGAGGAGGAGGATGGAGCATGACCAGGGTCTCTTCCCCCTGCTCCCACAGAGGGTCTGAATCCATCCCTAGGCTGCGAGGAGCAGCGCTCGCGGGGGCACACTGCCGTGGCCGTACCTTATGAAAAGAGGAACCGGGTGGGTTTTGTCTTCTCGCCCTTCAACTGTGAGCTGCCGGGATGACAAGGCAGCTGCCACGGTGCCTGCGTTGGGATGCTCTGCCTCGTGGCGACTTTCTATTTATTCTTCCCTTCTCTCCCGCTTGCTCTCTTTAAGTTGAAACAAGAGTCAACCGAGGGGGGAAGCGCACCTCAGACGTCCGTCCTCTCTCCTCTGCAGCGAGCACAAAATAGGCATTGGCCGTGTTTCCCGACGGAAAAGTGAGGTCTGGGAATGGATGAAGGCTTTTCCAAGGCTTTGGAGCAAGGTGTGGACAGCGCTGAGAATAGCATCTCGAAATCTCAACTGCCAAGCCCTTAGCCTAACCAGAAGGTTATTCTTCTTCCCTTATGCTCATACATATCCATTAGGATGAGACCATATGTGTGAGATGTAGATGAATTTCTTTCCTCTTGACAAGTCCAGTTGGTCTTCCTAGGTAAGGAAATGGTGATCTGTTCCCATCCAACTCTGGGCTGGCTCTCTGCCGCGCTTTCTTGAGTTGTGTTTGCCCCGGAAGAAATGGAGCTTCGACTCTCATGGTGCCCAAAGCAGCTTCGGGCCCAGCTCCACATCACCCTCCTGGGCCCTCAGTGACAGAGGTTTTGGGGGAGCTGCAGAGGTTTCCCCCCTGGGCACAGGAAGCCTTCAGTGGGGGGGAGCAGCGAGGTGAGGTGGGGTGGTGGGGAGCTGGTCCTGGTGACAAGCCATGTTCCCAGACAGGCTGCGGAGAGCTCTTGGTGAGGAGGTGCCTCCCAGGCAGCAGGAGCAGCACGGTGAGTGCACCCCACTGCTGCTGCTCCTGGGGAGGCTGCACAAGGGCCTGCGACCCCTCAGAAGACCCAGATGGGCCCCTTGCACATCTCTGTTTGCCTGAGAGTTTGTTGCCACCCTTTCAGTCAAGCTCTGCTATTGAAGGGTCCCTTGAAGATGAAGCAAGGAGAGAGGACTTCAAGGTGTCTGAGGAGGTTGAGGAGCAAGCCTGTGATGCAAGAGATGCGTGGTTGTTGCTCAGCCCCTATCTCCCTTCCTGGAGGAAGACATATCTGGACTGCGTGGGTCCTTCTGACATCTCCCAATCCATTACAGGCTGCGGATCAGCGCGGGGTGGCATCAGCCTGCATGATGGATAGCATTTAAGAGCTCGGGGGGGGACAGGTTCCTCTCTCCATACAGCCAGATCTGTCAGATCCTTTCAATAGCATTGATCACAAGTTGCTGCTGCTGTCCTTACGGCCAACGTACGGGAGCACAGAGCAGTGCCCTGGGCCTGAGGCATTTTCCAGCAAGCAGGTGTAAATGCAAGGGTGATCGCTGCCTAGGACAGTGGACCTGGGCAAAGGAACCCAACCCCAGAGGGGAAGGCGCTCCGGTGGCAGCAGCAGTGGCCAGGGCGCTGCTGGAAAGAGGGGTGGTGAAATGGGAAACGTGTCCGGTGGGCTCTCACAGCATCACAGGGCTGTCACAGGGCTCTGCACCCAGGCCTGCCCAGCTGGGCCAGCAGCTCCCCAGCCATGGGCCTGCCCCGGGGCTTCCCTGCTGGGTGGGGAAGGTTCCCCACAGAGGCAGCCCAGACACCACCTTCCTCCTGTGCCCATCGCTGGCCGCTGGCCCGTGCACACAGGAGTGCCCAGAGGGATGCTGCTGTGAGCCAGGGCTTGCTTTGAGAGCTTGCCTCCAGGTCATTGCTTCTCCATGGTCCCCAATAAAACAAAAGCATGCTCAGGATGACACCGTGGTTCTTGGGGACTCAAACCCCTGAGATCTCCTTCAGCACGGGGCCGTGAGGTGCCAAGGCTGCCCTTTCCCAAGGGCTGTCCCCGCTGCTGGCTGCCTGTGGGCAAGCTGCCTGGCCAAGACCTCAGGGCAGGCGGCAGGGAGGTAGATGTGCTGGGGGAAGGTGGTGCCCCGACTGCCATCCTGGTGAGGGGGAGGCCAGCACGGCTTCTGTGGTTGTTCCTCCACAGCTCCTGACTCAAGCGTGCCCAAATTAGCTCTTGCCATAAGTAACTTCTGATATTTCCCGAGGAAATCATTTCACTTACATATCTTTCTCTAAAATTGCAGTTGCCTTCAACCATCGGTGTTTGCTCGGAGTGCTGCTGCAGGCAGGAGCGATTCAGAATCTGTCCCTGCAGTCCCCGCTGTGGGGGCCCCCCGAGCAGGGAGCCTTTCCTCACCCTTCCCAGGTGCCAGGGCTGAGGGGTGCAGTCCTGCCACGGGACCGGTGCTGAATTTCACGGTGTGAGGGATGGAAAAAGGGCTGGCCGGGAGAAGAAGTGTGAAAGGATACCAGTGGAAGAGCTTTTCTTCTCTCTGTCTTGTTCTGGATTTCAGCTTCCACCTCGGTCTGAGAACAGACGCTTTTGTGTCGCTGGTGTCCTCCCAGACTTGGCTGCTGAGCGGACGCCTGGGAGAGCCAAAAAAGCTGCAGGCACTGGCAGAGCTGTGCTGCTGTGTCCCAGGACGAGCGTCCCCGTCCTGCCTGAGAGTCACGGGGCTTGCTGCTCCCTTTTGGCCGGCAGGGCTGGGGCACCGGCCTCCGGCCACGTGCAGCGGGAGCCACCAGGAAGGGACCCGGCCGCGTCCCAGCCTGCGCAGGCAGATGGCTTTTGCAGGGCGCTCCGGATGCTGGAGCGAGGCTATTTTGGACCACGTGGGCGTCTGAATTCCAGGCAAATCCCTGCTCTAAAAAACGCCTGCCAGGGTCCCCGGAGGTGGGAACGCTGCGGCTCGAGTGTCCTCGCGGCTCCTCCGCTGCCACGCCGTGTGCGTGCTGGCAGCACCGCCCGCTCACCGTGCACCCGTCCCACGCACCGTTGGGCGCTGCGGAAGCACAGCACATGCTTTTACCCTTCTCCTCCATCCCCTGGACACCCTGATGCCCCCACGGGCTCCCAGCCCCATGGCACTGCCTCAAGCAGCCGCTCAGCCCACGGAAAACCCTGCGTGGTGCTGGTGGGGGAGGGAGGGAGCTCCTGTCTTGACCCCCCGCTGCGGACCCACGTTGGCCACCAGGCTGCCAGCTCCATCCACCTTCCCAGCGGCAGGGAAAGGGCACGGAGCCACCGGCCGCTGCCCTCGCCCCGCAGCGCGGGGCCGAGCCGCTCCGCCACCATGCCGCGCACGGCGGGGCGCACGCAGCCGCGCGGGGATGGGAGAGGGCAGAGGGAAGGCGGCTTCCTGCCCTTCTCCCAACTGCCGCCGCGCGTGTTTGCTTTGAGGCCCGGGTCCCTCCTGCCAGGACATTCCCGGGCAACGGCTGCTGCAGTTTGCAAGGAGCCGTGGGACAGCCCCGACCGCAGCCGCCCCGTTCCCGGCTGCGCCGGCCAGCCCTGCGCGCCTGCCCCCAGCTGCGTCCCCCCCCCCCAGCCCCGCGCTGGGTCCCACGGAGGGGGGGGGATCCGGCCAGGGCCATGCTGCAGGAGTTTGTGTCCCCCCCACCCCCAGGCCCTTTCCGGGATGGGGTGGCCGGACCCAGCACGTCCCTGGGAGCAGGGGCCAGGACGAGCCGCTGTGGCGAGTGCCCGCCATGTGGGAGACAGCTGGGGTTAAAAATTAACACAGACAGAGCCTCAATTAATGCGCGGCGCGGCTGGCCCAGGGCTACGTGCTGCTCCGGGCATGCAGCTCCGGGGGCCTGAAGCTTCTGCGCCCTGAAAGCCTGCTGCTGGCCTGGGGGACCTGTGGGCTGGGGGCCTCTGGGCACGGAGGGGCTCGCTCAGACCCGCAGGTTAACACCCAGAGCCCGCTGGCCGCTTGCTGCCCCATTTTCCTGCAGCACCACGGAGCAAGCTGCTTTCTCCAAAGATGACGGGCTCGCAGCAGCCAGCTGGGGCGGGGGCTCCCCCGGCGCTGCATCCAGAGCAGCTTCGCAGCACTGCATCCCCCTGAGCGCCCTGGTGCTGGGTGCTTTTGGGCAGGGACCCATCTCAACAGGCACCAATGGCTGGAGAAATGCAGGCCCCCACCTCAGGGGTGTTGCCAAGGGGCTCACGGAGAGGCGCTGGCGTCCGCGTCTGTCCGGATTTGGGTCCCCGCAGCCCTGCACCCGCGCTGGGTGGTGGCACGGGGGAGGCGGTGAGCGGGTGCCAGCTCTGTAACCCACTTGGATCACAGCGGCTGGGCTCGGGGTTTTCGGGTCGGGTTTTTTTTTGGAACGCGCTTGCGCGCGGGAGGTTGTTGGGACGCATCTTCTCACGCAGCCTTGGCAGCCCTCCAGCCGCTGGAGCCCCGCATCCCGCTGGCATCCCGGGGCCGCTGTACCTGCACGGGCCCCGCCGTCCCCTCCCTGCCTGCCCCCTGGCTCGCTGCCCACCCGGCTCCGTCTGCGGCGCTCGGGTGCCGGCCTCGGCTCCTCGCTGTTATGCCAGCAATGCTGCGGCTGCCCGGCCCCGGGCCTCCTCCTGGAGCCACGCAGAGGTCCTGGATTTGCTCAGCAGCCGGGGAGAGGAGACAGCACAGGGCCTCGCCGCGGGAGCCACGTGCCCTGCGTGGCGGGGCAGGGTTTGGCACCGCTTCTGGCACACACAGGCTGGAGGCAGCGCCGCTGCTTGCACGCCTGCTTTCAGCCCTGTCCCCTCATCCTCCGTCCACTTTCGTCGCCGCCCTCACCCGTGTGCCCTCCAGCCCCATCCCCCTCAGCCCCCACCCCCAGGCTCCTCACCTTCCACCCCCATCCCCCTCCTCGCCCTCTGTCCCGTAGCCCCGGGGGTCACCGTTCCCACCGCCCCTGGCAGGCTGTAGGAGAAGGTCTGGGGGCAGGGAGGAGGCCCAGGGGCTGCCTGTGCCCAGGACTCAGCGCCCCAACCTCCTTTCTGCTGTACGGGAAGGCCGGGAATTTCTGCAGAGCAAAGGCAGGTCCGTGTGGATTTAATGGGGTTGTGTGGGCAGCAGCTGCTGGTGCTCAGGACCCGCCTGGCACGTCCCCTGCTCTCACAGTGGGATGTGGGGCAGTGGGTACCAGCACCAGAGATGCTTGGAAGCCCGTGGAGGTGCTGTGCTGCAGTCCTGGCTTTGCTCTCTGCCTCCTACGTGGTGCTGAGCAGCTCACGACTCCGCTGCGTGCCTCAGTTTCCCCTCTGGGGGTTGGTCCCGGTGGGCTGGGCTCCCCCCGTGGCACCCCACGGGCACCGAGCGCCTTCAGGCAGCCCAGCACGCTTGGAATGACTTCAGCCCCCAGCACAGGTACTTCCCATCGGCTCGAGCTTTCCAAATAAGCCGAGGGTGAGATCATGCTACGGTGTGTGCAAAACCCAGGCGCAGCTGCTGCGGGCCCTGCCACCACCCTGCCTTTGCGAGGGGGACGTCGGCTCCACGGCGGCACTGGAAGGTTAGGACGAACTCAGGTCCATAAAAAAGGGGAAAAAAAGGGCGAAATAAATGCAACAAAGCCCCAGGAAGCCCACGGCAGCATAGTGGGTGGACGTGTCACCGTGGCCATCGCAAAGTGTCCACCTGCTGAGTGGCTGTGGGGTTCTACGGGCTTTGTAGGTCACTGCTCAGGGTGAGGATGGGGGGAACCGTCCCTCTCCTGTGCCACCAGTGCCACCAGTGCCACCAGCATCCACCAGCCTGGTGTGATGGGAGAGTCTGTCTGCCTGTGCCAGGACTGGGGTGAGGAGTGGGACGGGTGGCACTGGTCCCTCATGGGGTCCTTCAGCTGTGGGGCTGGCCCCACAGCGGCACTCGCCCCACGGCTCCTGCTCTCCCCGCTGCAGCACCGGAGAGAGGTTTTTAATTTTTTTTTATTTTGGAAGTGCCCGCGCGGGGCTCGAGGCACTCGTGGGGAAGCGAGAGCATCGTCACACCAGCAGCAACCGCATTTGAAAATCCCAGTTGCTAAATATGTGAAACTTGCATAATTAACAAGACGTGTATCAAATACAAACAACGCATTCACAGCGCCTTCACGTTATGGTTCCTACCCCCCGCACCCCCTCGTTGCACCGTCTACATTTTTGTTTCATTTAGAGACTCAGGCGGGGTGGGAAGTGATTTTGTATTCCTGTGAAAAAAAAAAAATCAACGGCAACAAAAACGAGTTTCATTTTTGTCAGTGTTTTCTTTTGGAAGGTTTCGGATATTTGCTGGCAACCAAAAAGGCTGCAGGACTGAGGGCTTGTTGCTGTTTGTCCCTGGAAAGCTGCAGTGCTCTCTGCTGAAGAGCGAGTTTTAATGAATTTTTAGCTCCAATTTTTCATTTCCCACCACTCAAAACTGGAAAAGAAATCCCCCAAACTCCGGGCTGCCTGCGTTTCAGCGGAGGCTTGGTACTCAGCCTCGCTCGAGCGGAGCGGGGACTCATCCTGCAGCCAGCTCCGCCGTGCCAGGGGAAAGAAAAATGATGCAAAAAAAAAGAAAAAAAAAAAAAAAAAGTTTTGCAGAAAACTTCTCAGCAGGGTCCAAAGCGGGGAGGTGTTTGTCCCCTCCCTCGAGGTGAGGCATCATTTTTGAAGCCTCGATGCTGTGCGTTCGGGGGAATTTCCAAAGCGTGACCAGCAGTGACTGCGCTGGGGGAATCAGTGGGGCTGGGGGGGCCTGGTGCCCCCCAGGGATGGCCGATGTGCTGTGGGGGGGAGTGGGGTGTCCCAGCCCCTCGTCCCCATGGGCTGGGGGTGGTGGCAGCCTTGGGGGCGCTGGGCTGGGGGTCCCAAGCACTGGCCCTGCAAGCAGCAGGGGTGTTGGGGGCGCTCAGCCCCAAGGGGGGCTGTGCCAGTGGGGGGGGGGGGGGGGGGGCGGGATGGGGCACAGCGAGGTGAAATATCACGGGGTGCAGGACAGGGGAGCACCCTGGGGTGGCGGTGGCACAGGGTGGGGTGACACCCGTGGGGAGGGATGGGGGGACAGGGCGGGCGGAGGGGCAGGACGGGGAATGAGGGGTGGGGGAGCGCGGTGGGGGGGCACCTTTGGGGCAGATGGGGGTGGGGGCGACACCCCGGGGATGCGGGTGGGACACAGCACGGGGACACCCGTGGCGCGACGCGCCGGGTGGGTGGCAGCGCGGTGACACCCCGCAGGCGTGGATGGGACACGAGGGACACTGGGTGGGGGGGGACACCCGCGGGGGTCGCGGGGGACACGGACACGAGGGGGGGGGAGAGAAGGGGACACCACACGCACGTCGGGGACCCCCGTGGGGGCGGGCAGCGCTCGGTGCCCACCGGTGGCGTCGAACCCCGAGGTGCTGGTGGGTGGGTGAGGTGGGTGAAGTGAGTGAGGTGGGTGAGGTGGGTGAGGTGGGTGGGTATTTTTTTTTTTTTTTGGGGGGGGGGGGTCTCCGGGCGGCGCGCGCGCGGGGCGGCGGGGGGCGCGCGCGTCTCGGCGCGGCGCGGGGCGGTCCGGTCCGGTCCGGGTTTTGCCGGCAGCCGCGGGCAGCGGCCGCGGCAGCGCCGTGCAGCGCGTTTCGGGGGCTGTGCACTCCCAGAGCGAGCGGCGATGTGGAGGTGGGTGTGCGGCGGCGGCGAGGCACCGTGCCCGCCTCGGCTCCCCTCTCGTGCCCCCCCCCCCCGCCCCCCCACCCCCCTCCTTCCCTCCTTTTTCCTCCCTTTCCTTCCCTCTCGGCACCACCGGGCAGGTGCTGAGCCCCCCCCCCCCCCCTCCTCTCCAGCCCCGGGCGGCGCGCCCCGGTGTGTGCCCCCCCCCCCCCCTCACCCCGTCCCTTTTCCCTTTTTTCCCTTCTTTTCCCTTTTTTTTCCCCTTTTTCCCTTCCCTTTCCCCGTTGCTGCCCGGAGCAGCGGCTCCGTGCGCCCCAGCCGCGGCTCTCCCCGCGCCCAGCTCCCGGTAGGTGCCGGCCCCCCCCCCACCTCCCCGAGGTGAGGAGACGGGGAGGAGGAGGAGGAGGAGGAGGAGGAGGAAGGAGGAGGAAGGAGGGGGGGGGGTGTGCAGCAGCCCCGACGGGCGGCGGCGGCGGCGGAGTTGGGGGAAAAAGTCTCGGGAAAAAAGTTTGGCGGGGGGCGGCGGGGCCGGGGGGCGGCGCGGCTGCTGCGCCTCTCCCCGCACGGCTCCGCAGCGCTCGGTGCCGCGGTGGGGCGCGGGGCTGGCCGCCTGCCCGCACCGGGGGAGGGGGGGGGGGGGGCCGCCGGTGGCTGCGGCCGCTGCTGCTCGAGCGGCGCCCGGGCGGCCCCGCCGCCCTCCCCGGGCTTCCCCGGCGGCCGCTTCGTAACGAGCAAAGTTTGTGCCGGCTCGGCCGAGCCTCTCTCTGCCTGTTTTCCCCCCCCCTTAATCACACACACCCCTCCCCGGCCCGCCCGGGATGCGCTACCGGGCGGCGCTGCCCCGGTGCCGGCTGGCGGCGAGGCCGCCGGAGACGGGGCCGGGGGTGGGAGCGGGGGCGGAGGACGAGGAAGAGGAGGAGGAGGAGGAAGAAGAAACCGGAGGAAGGAGGGAGGGAAGGAGGAGGAGGAGGAGGAGGAGGAGGGAGATGGGGGGGGGGGGAGCCCTCCCCGCCGCCCCAAGCATCGCCTCCGCGGCGTGCCCGGCGCGGCCGCCGGTGGTTTCCCGGGTGACAATGGTGGCGGCGGCGGGGCCGGCCGGGGGCGGCGGGGGCGGCGGGCAGCGGGGGGGCGCCCGCTAGCGCCGAGCCGGCTCGGGGCCGCGGCGCCGTCCGCCCGCACCGGGCGCTGGGCACCGAGCGGGGCGCCGGGACCGGGAGCCGGCGGCGGCGGCGGCGGCGGTGGCGGTGCTCGGGGTCCCCCCGCGGCGGGGGTGGAGGTCCGGGGGTGGGGGACACCGGGAGAGGAGAGGAGAGGGAAGGGTGAGGGGGGGGAGGCGGCGGAGCCTCCGCGCTCGGCTCCCGGTCCGCCGGGGGCTCGGTGCCGCCTGGGCGGCGGGGGCAGCTCCCGGCGGCCGTGGGAGCGGTGCCGCGCGGTGCGGCGGAGCCGTGTGTAACAAGTAACCGAAGTTTTTTTTTTTTTATTATTATTATTTTATTATTTTTTTTTCTTCTTCTTCCCCTCGCAAAGTAAAAAAAAAAAAATATTTTTTTTTCTTTTTTTTTTTTTTCCCACTTCGCTGCCGGATCTGTAATATGCAATTCATAAAGCTCCGCTCCCCCTGCGTTTGATGTGAGGGCACTGAACATACACTAAGAATAAAAGATTAAATGGAAGCAGACGAATCGCAGTGTACAATGTGTAATATATCTAATACGCATCCAGAGCGGGTGCTGCCAGCTGTAAAGCGATAGTGGATTTTGTGAATGATGACTGAATGTTGTGATTATTGTACGAAACTCCGCTGAGTCGGAGCCAGGCAGGCCCCACGGGTGAACTGCTGCTTTTTTTTTTTTTTCTCCCCTTTTATTTTGATTATTACTATTTTTTTTTTTTTTTAATCCTCGCAGCGAGGTTGCATCCAGCCCGTCGGAGACGTCCTTCTTATTGCGGGGCCCTTGTTTGGTTTGGGTCATTTCGTTCTTTGCTCAGATGATTGATCGGGAGAAGAGGGCAGGGAGTGGAGGGCTGGGGGGGGGGGTTGAGCAGCCCCTCCCGCCCGGCGTCCCGCACATAAACAAAGCTGCGCACACATCCTGCGATAAGGGATCACATGTGTGCCGCGCCGCGCCGGGCCTGACCCTGGCCTGCCAACCTTTACTCCCGGGTCAGCTCCCTCGCAGCCGACGAGGGGCTCACGTGCCCAGGCGGCCCCAAGCAGGCGGGGGGCTGCGGTCCCGTGCCTGCCCCCCCTAACCACTTAGGGGTGCCGTCCATCCGTCCGTCCGGCTGTGGATACCTGGGGCCGTGTCCTCCCCGGCCCTGCGTGGCGGAAGTTTTGCTTCTCGGGAAGCGGGCCCTGCTGTGTCAGCAGCCCCTTTGTGGCGGCTTTGTCCGCTCCTCCGGCCCCAACGCGTCGCGGCCGCCAGCCCCGGCTGCACCTGGGCCTTGCTCATGTGGCCGCCGGCCTGCCCCGGGGGTGTCGCGGGTCCTTGGCACGGCGCCTCGTGGCTGGGGGTGCCGGGAGCAGCCACCAGCAGCCTCCCCAGCGCCGTTCCCTTGGGCCCCAGTGGTGCCCAAGGGGGTCTCGGGGCCTTTCCTGCCAGCCCTGGCCGTGCTTGCTGCCACTGCTTGTTGGCACGGAGCAGGGGGCAGTGGGGCAGGCCGAGGTGCTCGCCCCACTGGGGTGCTGGTCAGCGGGAGGGCAGGGCTGGCTCTCCTCGCAGGGCCGGGTTGGCAGGCGTGGGAGCCCTTCCCCATCCGCTCCTCCATCTGTGGGAACCCTCTTCTTAAAAATTTCCTCCCTGAGCAACTTGCCACATACACCCCGCACCCCCAAGGAAAGGCAAAAACACGGTGTAAAGCCCCAAACTGGGTGGCCAAGAGCTCCTGCCCACAGCGCCGGATTCAAGCGTGTCGTGGCACTGTATGGCACGAGCCTGGGCCATGAGCAGCGGCCACCACGTCCCCTGCCAGCCGTGCCCCACGCCGGGCTGGGCAGCCCCACGGGCGCGCTGGGGACACGGGGGCTGGCGCTGGGTGGCGCGGGGAGGGCCGGCAGCTGCCGTGCCCTGACCTCGGGGCGGGCGTCGGGGGGGGGGGACGCGCCGGCGGGTGACAACAAAAGCAAAGTAACAAAGGGCCTGCCGGCCGCGCGCACAACTTCGTCCCGGCCTCCTGGCCTCCCGCGGCGGGTGCTGGAGCCTCGCAGGGCTGTCCGGGCAGAGCGGGGCAACGCTTGGGGGGCTTCTCCTCGTGGCATGAGGGGGTCGGGGGGGCTCTGTCCCAGCTGGTTGGTGCTGGCAGGGTGTTCGTGGCTTGACGCCGTGGCTCGGTGAGGGCCATGGGGCTGCATCGTGGGCGCCTCGCCAGTGGGGTTACACCGCCTCGGTGGGGAAAAAATGCAGGAGGTGTCCGAGGCGTTGAGCCGAGTCGTCCTTGATGTGGATTTTGTGGCAGGGTGAGTGTGGTGCTGCCGTGGGCATCCCGTTGTGCTTGCCCTGCTGGGGGGCTCAGGGAGCCGCTGCTCCCCAAGGTGTGAAGTGGGTCAGCGGAGGAGGGGTTCATGGGCGCCGTGCTCCGAAATTCAGCCTCCCTAACAAAGGAGGGGAGAAGCAGCGGGGCCGAAGGGGTGCGGGTGTGGTATGAGGGGCAGGGCCGTGCCCGCTGCCCACCTGGCCCCGAAGCTGCGTTTGGGGCCCGCCGGGGCTGTGGGCAGGTGCGGGCAGCGCAGGTGCCGCTCACTGTTGTCCTGGGCCACGGGGACGTTGCACAACTTCCGTCAGCCTGCCCTCCCCAGACGTGTCCGCTCGCCCTCCCTCCCACCCCAGCTCCTGTTTCGGGGGCAGGAGGGAGATGGTTGTGCAAGGGGCTGGATCCGGGGTTGCCGCTCCTTGCAGCCACCGTGTGCTGCCCTCGTGGCTCCTGCTCGTGGGCAGCCCTGGGCTCCTTGCTGCTCACCGGTGCGGGCTGCCCCGTCCTGGCTGCCTGCCTGCCATCCCGCGCGGAGCAGCGGCGGCTGGGCGGGTGCTGCTGGGGCCGGATCCGGCCCCGTTTGTCCCAATCCTGCGCCCCCCTCCGTGGAGGCACCCCCAGGGAGCTTCTCAGCAGGGCTGCTCCAGCCCCGTCTCCCACCGCTGCTGCTCCTCTCTTGCCCCGGTGGCACGTTTGTTTTCCTAAACCTTGGGTGTAGGAACAACCTCTTGATTAAGTGTATTAATAGTTAAACTTTCAGCTCATAGCTTAAACTCACCAGACCACGAAAAGCCTCCGTCCTTTACTCATGCTCTGTTGCTCAACTAAAATATTGCACTCAAAGGTTTTTTTTTTTTTTTTTTCTTTCCTTTTCCCCTGACTCAACTTTGTCTCCTGGGAACGTGGGGGCCGTTCAGGGGCTCTTCAACGCCCTGGCCAGGGGTGGTCCCAGCTGCCCCCCATGCCCCGTGCTGTTTGCTGCACCAGGTGCAGAGCTCTGCCCCGAGTGCTTGCCATGCGCGCCCTTGGCCGTGGGAGGTGGCCTGGTGTCACCCGGGGCTGGAGCTGTTCTCCTGGGGACGTGTGTCCGGCTGTGCCCTACACAGAGGGCAGAACGTGCCGGGTGCGGGTTGGCACAGGTTGGGCTGTGTTGGGTGGGGAAGGGGGTGAAGGGGAGGCTGTGGGGCAGCAGGGGCACAAGGGGAGAGGTCAGGCGTGTGCCCTGGGAGAGCTGCAGTGAGGGTCAGGCAGCTGGACGGGGTGACCCAGCCCCAAATACGTGTGTTTCACCCTGGCCAATGAGCCTCAGGTGTCTGAAGATGGAGTTGGAGTTCATGTCCATCAGCATCTGCGGTGTGGATGTGGCGCAGAGCAGGCCCTCGCTCTGCCCCATGCTCCTTCCTTTTGGGATGCCACAGAGCTGGGGGTGTGCCGCGGTGCTGCGGTTTGGGGTGGTTTCCTCCTGCCTTCTTTCTCCTGGTGGCTTGGAAGCAGGTGGAGGGCACCGCACGGTCTGGGATGACACTCGTTGCCGTGCACGGGTGGCAGCCTGTTATTAGAGGAATAAAAGGAATTTTAAGGTCACGGGTTTTTCAACAGGCAGGATAAAGGCGGGAGAATCCCTGTGTTTTGTAGGAGTGCTGGGCTCGAATGCTGTTGTCTGCTGGCCACGCTCAGTGGCCACACTCGGTGTGTGCGGGCCCCCAGCCAGCTCTGCCACCCTGGCTGCTGCTGGGTCACTCCCAGCCCTGTGTGCCACGGACCAGCAGCCAGCACAATCCCACAGGCTCCTGCTACTGGTGTCCCTGGCATGCTTCTGCCTGCTGGTGTGGGCTGATGTGACTCCCTCGAGGAGCTCGGCCATCTGCTTGGTGGCCTCTGCTGTCCTGCTCCCCCAGTGAGGTGTCACCAGCCCCATCCTCTGTGCAGAACCAGCCCTGTGGGCACCCGCCCCATCACGGAATGGGAAAGGGATGTGGGTAATGGCCCTGCTGGATCCACCTTACAAGGCTTGGCTTGCAGTCCGTGCTCCTGCCTTGGGATTTGAGGATCTGGCTCTGTTTCCTCTTGCTCAAATGGTTTTGCTTGTACCAGAGGATCTTTCACAGCCTAACTTGGGCATCCGTTGTGCCGGCAGGACGCAGACCTTCACAGAGTGATGCCTGTGGAGAGCTGGCCCAGCCATGGGACGGTTTGTGTTGGCCTTGTCCCTACAGCTGATGGCAAAGAAAGGAGATGCCATCTCCTGACTTCCCAGGCGGGATGCGCTTGGTGCCCCGGCTCGGAGAGCTGAGAGCTGGGGAAGGGCTTGGCTCGTTGGCTCTCTCCATCGTCAAAAGCACGACACAGGTCTTCAACGGGAGCCTGGTGTGGGTGATAACCATGCTCTGTGCTGCGTTGTAAACTTGGTTTTTCACTTCGGGGTTGCCAGATCAGGTTCCTTCCGAGGGCCTGACAGCCACCTGTAGGGCACCGGGTCCTGCGGGTACCAGGAGGAGCTCCAGGAGCGGCTCCTCGCCTGCTCTGCAGCCAGGTTGGAGCCAAGGCCCAGGAGAAGGCTCTGTCCTGGCTCTGCCCTGTGCTGCTCTCAGGGTGGTTTTGGGGCTCAGGGCACACAGGGCAGTCGTGGCCGCCGGGCCGAGTGGGGCCCATAAGACCCATCCGATGCCGGTGTGAGTTTGCTCGGCACTGTCTGTGTTCTGGGGACGGATCAGGCCTGAGCAAGGTGTGGATTTGTGCCTCAGGAGCATGAGGCTGGGGATGCTGGCCTCCAGCTTCCTTTGCCTCTGCTGCCTTTGGTCATCTCTTGATTTCCTGGCGTCTGCCTGCAGCGTGAGGGCAGCCCTGGTCTCGCCCAGCACCGGGACGTGATGGATGTCTCATTTTTGCCTTTGCAGTCCCGCCTTGAGTTCTTGTCTCCACTCCAGCTCTTTGTAGGGATGTCTGGGCAATATCCATCTCCCACAGTCTTCCTTTCGAGAGTCCGTCTGCGCCCAAATGAGCAACACAGCTCCATCCATTCTGACCCCAGGTGGTCTCTTGGCATCCTGTGGGCCTCGGGGTCATTAATTCTCACTTGTTTTTTTGCCGGGACCTGCTCTTGTGGCTTTTGTGCCTCTTTCTCTTCCTCAGAACTCCATGAGAAAAGCTGTTTGCAGTCCAGAGCCCGGAGCCTGTCACTTGAGCATCTCAAAGGCCGTGGCTCTGGATGATCCTGAACATCGGCTCTCGTTTCCACCGCCCACGGGGGCCGAGTGTCCCTCAGGCTGTCCCCGTGCTCTCCAGGCTCTTCATCCCTCAGCCCACTTGCTGGTCGGAGGCAGGCTCTGGAGCTGGACGGCGGCTACCGAGGGGCTCGAGACCCTCTGACAGCGGTGCAAAGCGTGGGGCAGGCCCATGGGAGCCCCCCACAGCAGCGCAGGGCTCTCTCTTTCTGCTCTGCTGGAGATTTGAGTCCACAGCGAGGGCGAGTGCCAGAGCTGTGCCCTCAGGTGTCGCGTGGGGGTTGCGTGTGGCCTTGTCTCCTCTCCAGCTTCAGCAGCTGCCCAGCAGGCAGAGCCCTTGCCTGTGCCACCCCTTTGCCCCCGTACACCTCGTCCTCCTCGGGCTGTGCCGCTCTGTGCCGCCTGCCAGCTGGGACCTGGCACGGTGCTGTCCCCCCCCCCGCCACTCTGTGCCACCAGCGCTGTCACCCCTGCTGCTGGCCCCGCTGCACCTCCCGTCCCCGTGTCCCTGTGCCGTGCCTGGCTCCCCCGTGCCGCTGCCGGAGACTTTTCCCCCAGTTTCTGTAACCCCTGCGAGCGAGCGGCCGAGGATCGCTGACTCCGGGGAGCGCTCGTCTTGCCCTCTGCTTTACCTTCTTCATCTCCCTAATCTGATGACCGGAGGTATGCGAAGCATTTCAAATATGGCCTCGTTCGCTGGCTCCGGACAGAGCACGCAAGAGGCGTTTCTTCACACTCCTATTCCAGCCTGCTCTGCCGCTCCTGTTCCCTCCTCCCCTGGGCATCCCGCTGCGGCGTGCCCGTGCCGTGGGGCACGCCGTGGGGCCCGGCGGGGCTGGTGGCCGTGGGGCCCATTGCGTGCGCCTGGCTCGGGGTGGGGGGGGGCCGCCGGTCCCCTGCATGCTTTACAGGTCGGATTTGGGGTGTGCCGGAGGCTGTGGGCAGAGGCACGCCAGCACCCGGCTCTCCGCGAGCATCCTTTGCAGCGTGGGCGTGCGGTGAGCGCGTACCGACCGTGGGGACCAGGACGTCCCCGCTGCCCACAGCCCTGGCACGCGCCCAGGTCCCCTGCAGCGCTCCGGCGCGGTGGAAGGACTGGGAAGGACGCTGTGGGTTGAGCAGGGCTCAAACCAGGGAGGTGTCTGGGGGATGGGGGCTCTGAGCAGCGCTGTGGCAGCCTCAGGTGGGGCCGGGGCCCGTTCTTCACCCACCTCAGTGGGGGCGATGAGGCCACGGAGCACAGACACAGCTCAGGGTGGAAGGTTTGGGTGTGCTTGGGTGCTGCTGCCAGCCCGGCACCCCTTGGCACGGGCTGGCATGGAGCTGTGGGGTGAGGGACGGGGGTGCTGGCCATGGGGGGAGCACCCGGCCTGGGGAGTCCACCGGGTGTCCCCGGGAGCCCCGAAAGGAGGCGGTGACCCCTGAGAAGTTGGTGTGGGTCCTGCACCTCCCGGCCCTGCGAGGAGCTGTGGGTGCACGGCTGAATCGAGGCGCGCCTGCTCACCTCGGTGGCTCCCATCAGATTGGTTTGGGTGTGTGCAGGGCGCTTGCCCCTTTCTGAAAGTGTTGATTAAATCACTGCTCGGCCAGAAAGAGGATGCAGGGAGGACGCTTTTCCTCCCACAGGCAGGGGAAGTGACCCGGGAGGTGGGGGGCAGAAGGGGGACAAGGGCAGCTGGGGCACGGGGGCCCTGCAGAAAGTGTCTCCGGTGGGGTTTTGCAATCTGTCCAGGCTCTGCCTTGCTGTGGGAGGGGGAGAGGTGCTGGGGAGGGGGCTGTGTGTCACGGGGAGGTCCTGAGGGCCTGGGAGGGGGGAGCGGGGAGGTCAGCTGTGCCGAGCTGTGCTGTGCCAAGCTGTGCCGAGCCGAGCCGAGCCGCGGGAGGAGGCAGTGGGAGTCTGTCAGCGGCTCCCAGCTCAGCTGAAGTTGCTATTTAAAGCTGGGGCAGGAAAATAAATGCAGAAGATGAGAAGGGGGAGGTTTGGGGAAGGGCCCTGCGTCCCTCTCTGCCTGTGGGAGCACCGGGGCGCGGGTGGGCTCCGGCCGACCCCAACCTCCCCGCGCCCCACGGCCCTTGGGGACAGCTGCTGGAGCCTCGTCCCCGAGGGGTAGGGGCTGGTGTGGCACTGTGGGGGGAGGTCTGGGAGCAGCGCGAGGCGTTGGTGCCGTAATGCATCAGGACAGCTCGCAAATTCCAGCAAGGTGCTGTCTGCGGCCGAGCGTGCGCTGCCTCGCGTCCGAGGGGGCCACGCTGCCACAACAAGTTAGGTCACGGGGAAGGGGGGAGGACACCCTGCTGCCTGCCCTGTGCTGCCGATCCCAAAGGGCTCCAGGAGCTGGTGCCTGCGGCGCCCTGGGCTTGGAGCCCCCCACACCTTGTCCCCGAGCTCAGCTCCTGTCCCCGTGGCCGGGTAACATCTGGCTGCCGCCGACGGCTCCGCTCCCCTCCGGCGCTGCTGAGCTTCCCGGCACGGAGCTCCCCATCTCGGGGCGTGCTGGTCCCCGGCAGGACTGCGCTAGCTCGCTGCCAGACTGACACCGTTTGGCTCGGGAGAAGCTGTGTGTTCGCACATGGGCGCTTCCAAAGCGAGCAGCTGGGTATGTGTGCGGAGGAGGAAGGAAGGAAAGGGGGAAAGCCAGCCGTCAGGGCGTTTCTATTGATGAGTTTGTTTTATCACGTAGGTGTCGAAATACTTTGCAAAGAGAGCAACTGAGCAATGTTTGGGCCTGGCCTTTAGCAGAGGCGTGCCGGGAGGGGAGGGAAGGGGCCGGGGCTGGGCTGCGGCGTGGCCCAGGGGCAGCACGGAGCAGGGCACGAGGCCATGGGGGGAAGGAGCCGGCTGAGGAGCAGAGCACGGTGCTGGGCAGGGCACTCCCAGGGGTCCCAGGGACCCCGCCTCGAAACCCTTGATCCCCCAAGGGCTGAGGGGAGGGCTGTAGGTTTTCCTTCCATCCATCGGGGGTGTCCAGATCAGCCTCGCGCCGCTCAGCTTCTCCCCTTGCCAGCGTCGGGTTTTGTTTCCTTAAATAAAGAGCCCTTAAAAAACGCTCATTAGCCGTCTTAATGGGAAAACCGGAGTCACCTTGAATGCAAAAGCAGCGGCGCGGTCGCTCCCTGCGCCGGGCTGCGGGTGCTGGACGCCGGCTCCCTCCCCGGTGCCCGGCCCTGCAGGCAGCAGCAACACCTCCCCGAGGCGCCCAGCCCCTGCGAGGACAGGACGGGGCCTTTTTATTTGCAAAGGCGTCAGGGGATTAGTGGGAGGATTAGTAAATATGACCCCAGGTAAAGATTAAGACAAAAAAAAAAAAAAAAAGATGTTTCCCCCCCCCCCCCCCCCGTGCTGATGCAGCGTGAAGATTAAAATGGGATGGAGTCGCGCGGTTGGTGTACTGGTGGAGGGGGGATTTTGGCAGGAGGGACGGCGGGGGCAGGTGACTGGGGGTGCTGGTGGCAGCGCCAAGCTCCCCCCTGGGGTCTGGGGGTGCTGGGTGTGAGCTGGGAGGGGGTCTGGGCTCCCACGGGATGGAGGAGCAGGGGCCACGGGGAGCGTTTTCGGCTCTCGTGCCCTCACCTGCACCCGCGCCGAGTGCCCCAGTAATTGCAAGCAGCCGAACGCTGGCAATACCTGACACTGCTGCGAGGCTGCGGCTCCGGCAGCTAATGTGAAAGGACGTTCGCTCGACAGGGAAGGCTCGAAAACACTCAGAGCATCTGGGGAGGCAGGAGCAAATCAGCTCCCCCAGCCCACAGCCCTCCCCTGCCCGCGCAGGAGCACTCTCTGCTGCCCGTCGGGCACTCTCCTCTGTCCCTGGCATCCCGCAGATGGGCCTGGGGCTCCCCGCCGAGCGACGAGCTCTGGGGATTAGCTGGGGACTTGGGATTTCGGCTGCACGCTGAATTGGTTGGGCAGATGAGGCTCCTCTTTGGCCGGGCCCCGGGGTGGCCGGGGAGAGGCTGCTGGGCTCCGCAGCCCGCCTCAGCGCCGTGCTCCTGATTTATGCCAGCGCCTGCAGGAGCTGATTGGGAGCGGGAGGTGCTTGGTTGCACTCAGCTCCAGGCCTTAAATTTTGTCACTGCTCGTGTCTCAGGCGGCGCACGGTGGGAGTGGGACCGGCTGCCCTGGGCTGGAGCCCACCCCCGATCCCGCTGGTGCCCGGGGGGGAGATGCTCGGAAAGGGGGGCGAGGGAGGTCCTGCTGTGCGCAGAGGGGGACAGGACCCTGCCGGGTGTCTTTTGGGAGGACGCTGGAGCAGCCCTGGGGGTGTGGATGGGTCCTCTGGTGCGGGATGGGAAGTGGCGAGGGCTCTGAGCTGTGCCCAGAGCAACAAGAGGGTCCAGATGGTGTCTCTGCTGCATCCTCCTCCTCCTCCTCCTCCTTTCTCCTCCCATCGGACGTTTGCGTTTCTGGCTCAGGGCTGTCTGCCTGCTGGGGGGAAATCCTCCCCTGGATTTGGGACCCTCTCGGCAGTTTTTAGAAAGCACAAGGGTGGATCTGCTGCTGTCAGCTCAGGACCGGGGTGGAGCTGGGACCTCCTGCCCCCTCCTCCAAGCACCTGGTGGGCCAACACGCCCGGCCGTGCTGCTGGAGAGCCCTTTCCGTGCAAGGGCAGGGTGGGGATAATGTGGCAGCCCCCGTGCTCCGGTCTCCTCCTGTTTCTGCTGGCATTGTGCTGCTTTCCTGCCCCCTCTGTTCTCTCCGTCCCCGATGTGTCACCGAAACTGGAAGCCTCAAAGCTGGGGTCCCTGAGGTCGCACACGGCCGTGTCCCAGCCCCTCCTGCCCCCGTTTCTGGGTGCGTTTGCAGGTGCCCACCCCTGGTGCTAATGCACGGGAGGTGCATGGCGGGGGGCACCAGCCCCTTTGATCTGTGCTGCTGCTGTTGGAGGGGGTGGATATGGGGTTCCCTTTTCTGGGGGTGAGGCTGTTCCCTGCCCAGAGCCTTTTCCCTGCCAGCCAGGGGCGGAACAGGCGTTGCTGCAGCAAGTGGAAAGTTGGAGGGGTGAAGCACGGCCATTTCCCCTCCGAGCCACCTCTCGTGGCGGTGTCTTTGGGTTGTTTTCTGCAGGGACCCCGCGGGCTGGCACCAGGGACCCTGCTTGCCAAGGTGGGTGGCGTTACGGACGAGCCCTGTGTGTTCCCCAGCCCCGTGGCAGAGGAGGGCACGCGCCCGCTTTTTGGTCTGTGGGTCACCTTTCATCCTGCCGGTCAAGGCCATCCTAGGGACCCATCTGTCACCCTGCTTCTCACGACAGCTCGTGGGAGCGGAGCAGCTGAACTCTCCCTGCTGGCCTCGAGGGAGACGAGAGGACAAGGGCAGGATTTTTTTTCCCTGGTGCCAGGGCTGTGCTGTGCCATCCCTACAGCAGCACCGGCTCGGTTGGGGTGCCCAAGGCATCCGGGTGCCGTGCTGTGTCCTCGATGTGGCTCTTGCCCGTGCTGTGTCCCTGTGGGACGCGGCGAGGACGGGGAGCAGAGGGGCACTGGGAGATGCTGGAACAAACCCCGGGGCCGTTCTGCTCCGCCTGCATGGAGATCTCACAACCTGTGCCTGGGTGGCGTGGGTCTGCTGTGATGTGAGGGAATCAAGCACCCTGCTCCCCAGCAGAGGTGGAAGGGTCCCTGGGTCGGAGCAGGAGCTGCGATGCCTTCCAGGGGCTCAGGTCCCAGCCTTGCCAAGTCCCGTGCTGCAGGACCAGGTGCTGCTGTTCCCCTCCCGGGCTGCCTTTGTGCTGCACCCAGTGCCAAGCTGGCTGTGGCCCCGTGCCGAGCGCTGCGCTGTGCCGGGGAGCGTCCCGGCACCTGGAGGACACCCCGGGCTTGCTGGGCCCTTGTCCCCACGTGGCTCCACCAGCAGATGTGGCCTCGGAGATGGCTCTGAGCGCCGATCCCTGTCCCTCCGTCCTGAGCTCCCCAGTGCACGGGTGCCCCCGAAGGGAGGAGTAGCTCCAGGGTCACAGCCTGTGCCTGCCCTGCATCGTGCTGGGGCTGTGGCTCCTTGTGGATGGAGCGTGGGCAGGATGAGGCCAATATTTCTGCTGGGTGCAGTGGAGCCCCAGCGTGCTCCCTGCCACAGCAGTTGGGGGCTGTTGGGGGCTGTGTGCGGGGCTCAGCACAGCCTCAGTACTCCCCCAGGGGGGCCTGGCTTTGCTTCGGTTTGGGAAGAAATCCCCCCAAGGGCAGGAGGAGAAAGAGGCTTCGATTTTTGTCAGCAAAAATGTTCGCCCGTGAGAAAGACAGTGCTGTGGTCTAAATTAAGTTTAATGATTTTAACAAATCTCCGTGACCCCTCACGCCCCCCAGCCACCATCGGGCGAGCTTTGGCTCGGGGTGTGCGAGGGCAGGAATCAGCCACAGGGATGGGCAGCGGGACGAGGAGGGCCTGGGGTGGAGAGGATGCTGAGTTCCCCTGCTTTTGGGGCTGGGAGTGCCCCAGACTCGGTTTGATGGTGGATACAGCCTCCCCCCGCTGCAGGGCCAGGTTGGTGCCTGGCTTTCCTGGCACCCTCCTGCTTCGGCCCAGGCAGCGGCCGCATCCCCGGCATGCGGGTGCTGGCGCCGGCGTGGGGCACGGGCAGCGGTGAGGCTGTGGCTAGGCTGGGGCTCGTGCTGTGGGGCTGTGCTCCAGCCAGGGAGAGAGGTGGTATTTGGAACAAGGGCTGCGACTCATAGGAAATCACGTGGCTCGGAGACCTGGGGCTTTACGGGAAGAGAGATTAGAGAGGAGAGGGGGCGAGCGCGCAGGGGCTGGTGCCTGGGGCTGCAGCCCGCAGCGGGGAGCTGGCTCGTGCGCTCCCCGCTCGCACGCAGCTCTGCCACGGCTGGGGGAGCTCGGTGGGTGCTGAGCGTGGTGAAACCCCCGGGGGCTCGGCCCCGCTCCGTGCCCACCCTGCGCCCCGCTGCCGGCCAGCAGCAGCAGGCGGCTCGCACAGGGAGAGAAGGCGCAGGGCAGGTGGGCAGCAAGCCCTCCCTCCCCAAAGCAGATGGTCCCTCCGAAGCGAGCTGCCCCTTCCACATCGATTACCCGGGCTGGATGGTTAACGATTGCTTTCCAGGGTTAATTAAACTCTCCTCGTCAGGGCTGCTGCACCGTGGGGGAGGAGCGTTCCCTACCTGCGCTCGCGCTGCTGCCTCCGACTGCAGCCCTTGGGAGGGAGCGAGCCTGTGGCTGGAGCTGGGATTTGCTTCCAGGCCAGCACTCGCCCTCAATATAAATCCAGGAGCATGGCAGTTGTGCGGGGAGGATCTCTGCGATGGTCGGCTCTTCTCTCTAGGGCATCTGAAGCACGGCGTTTGTCAAGGTCAGCCGTGGAACCGCGAGTTAACCAGCTCACCGCGGCCTTGGATGCCGGAGAAGAGGCTGGCGGGTGTCTTCTCCCCCGTCTGTCGTTATTTTTTTTTGAAACCAGCCTGGTCCCTCCTCCTGCTACCTTGTTCCTTTAGGTCTAGGCTGCAAACACGTCTCTATTTCCAATTATTTTTAAAGCCGTCAAATATTTGGCAGCTGGACAGTCATTGTAAAGTAGCGTGTTTTGCAGAGCGGGTCACCAGCCATGCAATTGTTCAGAGTTTCTGATTCTTGCATATATAAATACGCCCTTTCATCAGGAGCTCTCAGTCGAAACTGCCATCTTTTGCCTCATTGTCAACATCGGCGAGGTTACGCATCGTTTGCTGACTCACAGCCTCCTGCTCTAATTACTCGGCTAAACTCCCTCTGCGGAGCTCGGGGCCGGTCCAAGCCCCTCGCTTTCCCTCTCCCTGACCCAGTGGCCACTGAGCCCTGCCTGCGGGGCTGTGTCCCCGTCCCGGTGCTCGCCACGACCCCCCTGCCCCTTCCTTGCCCGCTGGGCTGGTGGAGTGGCCGCGGGGAGCTGGCGGCACGGCTTGGAGTGCTGAGCGCAGCCGAAAGCTTGCTCGTGCCCAGGAGGTCTTGGGGAATCCTCTGTGGTTCTTGCGCTGCCGGGGTCTTGTGCTCCTTCCAGGATTTGGGGCAGGGGGTGGCTGGGGGTGGCCAGCACGGTGAGTGTGCTGCCCCGCTGGGAGTGCATGTGGCGTTGTCCCAGCCCGTTGCCCAGGCACCGAGCACAAAGCAGGGTGCCCTGTCCCTTTTCCAAACACCTCCCACCAAGGGACACTGCTCCGGTGCCGCCGGAGCGCCGGGACCCTGGTGAGGGGATCGTCGGTGCCGGGACCCCTGGGGTCAGCCGGAGTCTCCTCTCCTCCCTCTGCGGCAGCACCAACTCAGACAAGCTGTGCACTAAACCTGTTAGCTTATCCTCTTTTATCCCAGTCTGATATGATCATCCGCACTGTAAGCTTTCATCCAGGCCCAGCGTGATTTCCAGCGTTGGAGTGATTTGAACAGACGCCGCAATTACTGCAGGCTTGGTCTCACCCCACTCCTCCGCACCGGCTTGGGCTCCTCCGGAGGGCTCCCGTCCCCACGTAGGTGCCCAGAAGCAAAGCTGCAGAGGATGGCACAGGCTCTGGTGTTAATTATTTGCGTTATTTCTTAAATACCCCTCATCCCGTGCTTGCTGGCCTGGTGGTGTGCCAGCAGTGCCATCGGGAAGCGCTCCCCACGCGCGGGGACCTCACTTTTGGGGGCTTGTGCCTTCCCCTTCCCGAGGGGGACCCCAGCCTGCACCCCGCACCTGCTCCCCCATCCCAGCCAGCCCGGCCAGATTTCTGCAGGGCTCAATCTGGCTTTAAGGCGCTGTTTTTATCTTCCCATGTGGTCGGTGGTAATATCGTGGTGGAAACAATGCCCCTGCAAATCCCGCTTGCTCGCAGAGGTGAAACCCAGCCTCGTAATCCAGCGGTAACAGCAGCGCGCCAAGCCCGGTAACGCAGCACTGCTTGCTTTGGAAGAGCAGATATTTTATTTATTTATATATATATATATATAAACATATATGTGTTTGCACAGGCTTCTGTCTGTCACAGAATGGTACAACCACGCATCTTATCTTGTAAAGCCATATTTTGGCCCTTTTTTCAAAAGAAAGTGAATTTTAAGCACAGGAGACAGTGATGGTTTCTTTGGAGCTGTTACGATCTGCCATGTACAATAAATCCGTCTTAGTTTGTGGATTATTGGCCCAATAGACCGTAACAGCTCTGTCAGCCCCTCCTGGCATGCTGTGTCCAGCGAGCTCAATGTTGTGTGGGTTTTCCTTTTTTTTCCTTTTTTTTTTTTTTAACAGAAATTTCCTAAGGATTTTTCCATGCCGTGTGCATGTACGGCAGCTGATATGGAAATCACAGGAGCTCAGTTGTGTGCCCAGGTTTTTTTTTTTTTTTTTAAATATTTCCCCTCTGAAAATACCCAAAGGCACAAATCTAGATGATGGAGTCCAAGCCCCCAAATTATGTTAAAGCATAAAGGCAGAGCTGTCACTCTTCCGGAGAGCGGCAGGATGGCACGGAGCTGTGCCTCAAGAGCCGGTCGGTGGTTTTGGGGAGGGTTTTGCTGGTTTGGAGTGGGGCTTCCCCTGGACTGCCCCAGTTCCACTCCTGCTGACCGCTTCTTCCTAGGTCCTGCGTGCCCTAGGTCCTGGCATGCAGGGTGCAGCTCCCCGGCTGCTCTGCGGAGCAGGAGCCGGGCGTCCCAGGGGGCTGGTGGCATCCCCAGGGAGCCCGTGGCGGGGGGATTAGCACCGGGGCAGCTGGTGGGGGGAGACACATCCCTCTTTGTCCTCGAGGCTGAGCGCTGTGGGGGAGCACTCAGGGCTGGGACAGAGGTTTGGGGGGCTCGGGGCACGCCAAATGCTCCGGGCTGCCACGCTGCGCCGGGGTGGGCTCGTGCCGGTGGTGCCACGGGGCCTGCCTGGTGGCACCTTTAAGGCCCCCAGCCCCGGTGCTGGGGGAGCTGCTTGGGTCGGAGCAGCTCTGTAAGCCCATTAAGAGCTCAGCGAGCCTTACGCCTCGGGGGTCTTGCAGCGGGGACTTGCACTAGTCCAACCTAAACCGCTCGAGCTGCTGCGGTGGGGGCGCGGGGATGGTGCTGGGTGCGTGGTGCCGGCAGCCCCAGCTCCCAGCACGAGGCCGGTGGTCAGGGGCTGCAGCTCAGGTCCCCGGGGAGGCCGTGGGGGCGAGGAGCGTGGGCTCATCCCCAGGCAGCACCGCCGTGGTTTTCCCAGTGCCTCTTTCGCTGTGGGTCCTGAGGGGGGGTCTTCTCTGTCCTGGGCTTGTGCCACGTGGAGGAAAGGTGCTGGGAGGGTGCGTGGGGCCCGGGCAGCTGGGTGGTCGTGCCAGGGGGTTGAAGCAGGAGGAGAGGGCCACTGGGCCTCGTGGAGAATGCTTCCTACCCTTCACCTGGATGTGCCAGATGTCAGACCAGTCAAAAACAAACAAAGGAGGAAAAAAATTAGGGTGAGCCTTTGTGGAGCCCTTGGGATGGAAACGTGCCTTCTGCTGTTTCGCTTGTGCAGTGCTCTTCACAAACTTTCCCTTAATCACGCCCTGGGTTTGCCAGCAGCCCACCACAAGACCAATGGGGTCATCCCGGGTATTTCCCAAATTGCCGGCGCCCGTCCTGCCTGTGGCAGTGGGTTTCGTTTTGCCTGTTCCCCCCACTCCCCAGGCTGAAGACTGAATTCCCCTAGTGCTCCCCATGCCTGTGGGACGGGATGGTCACGGCCAGCAGGAGCAGGCGTGGGGGTGGCAGCAGCAGCTTGTGACCGGGAAGGGGCGAGGGGCTCTGAACCCACCCAGGGGTGGTTGGGACAGGGGTAGGCAGCAGTGCAGCAGGCGCTGGTGGTGGCAAACCCATCCAGCCACACCTCGTTCCTCAGCCACTGGGGAAGTGAGAAAGGACAGGGACGTTTATGCCGAGCTCTAGTTTTAGCTGCAAACCACCATGGGAGCCAGCTTGTTCCCGGCTGCTCTTTGTGGTGCTGCCTGCAGAGCAAGCCCCTCGGCTCCGTGCTGGGCATCCTGCAGCCCCTTTGCTGCCTCGTCCTGGCTCGTGCCATGCCTGGTGGTGGTGGTGGCCCCTCGCTCCTTCCCAGCTCCACTTTTGGGCAGTTGTGGCTGGTTTTCTGGGGTCTGCTGCTGCACAACCCATCCCAGCGGTGTTTTTTTTTTGGTGAGGCAGCGCTGCTGATGCAGGAACGCTGCCCCGTGGCTGCGTGCAAGACCCCGGTGGAGGTCTGTGTGCCCTGCAGTGATCCAGTTGCTTTCTGTCACCAAACTTGTCATCCGATCAAAGGACACCGGGGCTCTCCCCGCGGTGCCACCGTGCCCTGGTGGCACCGCCCTGTGTCCAGCCGTTCTCTGGGAACTGTTCTCCTGCCAGTTCTGCCATCCTCCTGCCTAGGACTGCTGTTTTTCTGTGCTGTTCTGGTAAGCTACAGAGAAGGAAGTCCTTCCCCTTGGGCTGAGGAAGCATCAGGAACCAGCAGAGAGCCGGGCACGGGGCCCGGTGTCCATGCAGAGCATGGCGTGGTGTTGGGGCAGGATTCCCCCCGTGGTCCTGGTGCTGCGTGGGGACGGAAGAACAGAGGGTGGAGGGACAGAGGTGGTTGTGGCCAGGGGCTCTTTGTGGCCTGAGTCTCCCTCCCCATGGGCTGGTGGCAGAATTTCTCTCGTGACATCACAGACGGTCGCTGCTGGAACCAGCGTCACAGCAGCGATGCCCCCACTTCTTCCCCCGTCTCTTTCCCCCGCTGCCCCCGGAGCCCAGCTGCGGGCTGCCAGGAGCTGGCTGCTCTCCCCCGAGCCCTGGCGTCTCCGAGCGCTGGGTGTCACCGCTCGTGGCCGGACTGCAAAACCCCCGTGGCTCTGCTCCCCAGGGGACGAGGAGCTGGGCGCTCCGTCTGCAGCAGGTACGGAGGGAGGAGGGTTCTGGGCAGTGGCGTTCCCTTGCCCTCCTCCTGCTTGTGACAGGACCTTCTGCATCTTCTGCCTGGTGCAGAAGAGTGAGCCCAGGTCTCTCCTCCTCACCCTTCTGTGCCCTGGACTCCCCGATGCGTGCGGCCGGGCTGGTGGCATGGGGACACGGTGGCTGCTTGGGTCAGGCAGTGCTGTCCTGCGGTGCCGTGCCCCAGGGTCTCCAGTTTCCACCACCCCCAGCCCCAGCAAGATGCTGGGCAGCCCTGCGAGTGCACACAGCGGGGTGGGAGCTCCTGGGCCCGAGCGATCGTTCGGTGCCCGGCCGGGAGCGCCGGGGTTTGATCTGTATTATTGTAGATTTAAAAAAAAAAAAAAAAAAAAGAAAAAAAAAGTGATTGCTCTTTCCCAGTTCTTGTGTTTCCTGAGAGCGGTCTAGTTTCTCGCTTATCTTCAGACAGCCTCAGGGGTATTCCCTTGGAGTTTGGGAGTTTAATCAGGCATTGCTGGGGCATGTGAACTCTGCGTATAGCGGCTGTTCCCATGGAGGGGAGAGCCTCTCGCAGATATTTAGGTTGGCGTGCCTGTGCTGGGGGCTGGGCCTGGCTGGGAATGCGCGGCTCCTTTGCCCGGGGAGGGGACGGGGAAAACGCCGGGCGGCGACCTGCTGGGCACGGGGTGGCTCCTGGGCAGGGCGCTGGCAGCGGGCACGGGGGGCATCCAGCGGGCAGCCCCCCTGCAGCGGGGCTCTCAGGAGGCGGCGGCGGCGCTTGGCTCCTTGGCGGTCTGCGCATCTCGGCCCCTCCAGCCCCGGCTCTGACACCTGCGTCCTTTTTTCCCAGCCGCTGAGTTTTTTGTCCTAGCATCCTGGGTGGGGCCCCAGGGGTCCCCGGCAGCCATCCCGACCCTGTCTGCACCATCACCCTCCTCCCAGCCCTCCCGCAGCCCCGGCCCCGCCGGCCCTAGCCCAGCTCCTCTGCTCCTTTTGTTTCGGGGGGGGGGGTTTAATTCTGCCACCGAGCAGACAATCGGGACCTGCGTGGAAATGACCGATAGGCGAGATGCTGGGCTTTGCTTTGCTGGTGAAATCGAGGGCTTTTGTTGCTGGCTGTTTAGCAGGCAGTATTTCTTTTTGGGCTGGATATATTCCTGGCAAGAAAAATGATGGATGCTCTGTTTCGTTTCCAGTGGCAGTGTTTCAGATTCCTTGCTCCAGGGCAGAAGCTGAGCTAACTCCGATTCTGGAGCAGCTCTGGTACCTTGGCAGCTTAAAGGCCACGGGGTTGCTTGAATGACAAGTGGCACCGAGCGCAGGGAAGGCTCGGGAGAGTCGGTTTTGTGCAGCGTGCCCTCGATCTCTTGCAGGAAGCGGGGCGGGAGGAGTGAGAGCCCGCTGAGCGGGGAGGGAGCCTTTCATTGTCTTAGTGCTTTGCAGGCAGAACGTGTGGCGTTAGAAAGCAAGCCCGACGCACAAAGGACCGGGGCGCCGTGCCTGCCCGGCGAGTGGGGACGCGCTGCGAGTCACTGCCGGGGGTGGCTGGGTAGGTGGTGAGAAGCACAAAGTCTTGGGGCACCGCTTGAATTCCTCTGCCCTGGGAGCTCCTGGGCTCCCCTCGCCCCCTTTTTCTGCCCTGACCCCTCCCGTTATGCTCAGATGGAGGGGGGCTGGGTGCGGATCCTGGCCACTGGCTGTGCTGAGAGCGGTGTCTGGTGGTGCTGGGAACCTCTGGGGAGCACCAGAGGCACCAGCGGGGCTCGGCTGCTGCCCGGGGAGCACAGGATGGGGTCCAAGGCTGGGGGATGAGGCAGGTCTGGGGTTTGTTCCCACCTGGGGGGAGCTGTGGGTCCAGAGCTCCTGCAGTAGGACTGCTCCTCACCAGTCCCTTGGGGCTCCTGGAGGCACGGGGCAGCTCCTGCGTTGAGCTGGGGCTGTGCCCAAAGTGGCCACGGGCTGTGGGGTGCTGCTGGGGGCTCTCTGCCACGGCACAGAGCAGTGCCCTGCCCACCCCCAGCCCCGGCCATCCAGCCTTCCTCCTTTTCTCCCTCTTCTTCTTCCTATTTTTCTCCTGCACGCATGGCCAAGTAAAACATGGTGCTGACCAGAAATAACAACCGCCAGCAGATCCAGACAATGGATAAGCCCCCAGTGAGGGCAAGGGCGACCCGAATCCTCCCAGAGGAAGATGGGATTATTCTGCGTCCTATTAGACATCTGTCAATAGCTGCCATTTGTGGACCCCGGCTGCTTCCTGATGGCACAGCCACCTTCCTGGTGTTAAAATGACTCCTGCAGCAGCAGCAGCAGCCCGTGCATGCTGGATGAGGGCCCTCTTCGGGTGCTCAGGGCCCTGGGCTGGTTTGCACGTGTGCTATCAGCGCAGCAGCCTTGCCCTCGGGGGTGTTTTTGGTGTTGTGGGAGCCTGAGGTGCTACCAGGTCCTCTCAAATACATCTTCAGCCGGCAGAGGGCTGACGGGCTGGTCCACAGCCATCCGCTTGGCCCCTCGCCCCGCTGCCCGTGGGGGTCCTGAGCATCCCCTGGGGGTGTGCTCTGCCACCGCGTTGCCTCCAGAACCTTCTGGAGGTTCGTGGGGGTTGAGAGAGCTGGGAGGAAGAGGGGCCTCGGTGCTGGGGCTGCTCTTGGACGTGGCACTGATGGATTTGGGGCTCTTCATCAACAACTACTCCCATGCTGCCGTGCCTACAACTTTGCTTTTAATTAACTTCGAGAAGCTTTGCTGATGCTGATCAGTCTCTCTGTGACCTGGTTATCAGTTATACCCCAAGTAATTTATGCTTTAATCGGCCCATCTGTTAGCTGTGGCGATTCACACGTCTTAGGCCTCGTAGCTCTGGAGGGCTGGGGGGGGTCTCCTCGGGCGCAGGCTGCCTGGGGTCCCTCTGCAGCACTCGGTGCTCCTGCCGGGGTGCCCAGGGCCGTGGCGGGGCGGCTCGGTGGGAGGGCTCCCCGCAGCTCTCTTGGCTCGAGGGAGAGCAGCGTGTCTCTGCCAAAACCTCTTTCAGTTCCCTTTTATGTCCCCTCCCACTCGGAGGGCTTGGGTTCCTTTCCTTTGAGACACTCTCTCCGTTTTGCTCTCGCCCCCCGGGGTAGGGCAGTGCTCGGGTAGCGGTGCCGGCTGCGGTGCCGTGTTCCTGCCCCTGGATGCTGCAGCCATGGGGTCGGTGTCTCCTGGCTGCTGGCACGGGCAGCAAACGTCCCCAGTGCCCTTCCCATGGGGTTGGTCAGCCCCGGTCCCCTGAGCATCGCCGCCTTGAAATAATGTCGGTCACCTCCCTCGGCAGCGTGATGGGGAGGCACTGGGGGGGCTCGGCTGCACCCTTCGTGCTGGAGGCTTCCCTCCAGGAGGGCCTGGGGGATTTGCAGGGTGGTTCTGGTGGGCTGGGACCACGTCTCACTTCCAGGGCGGACCAACGTCTCCTTGTCCCGCAGACCCCGTGCTGGCTTGCCGGCTAGCCTGGAGAGGACAGCACCTCGTGTTATCCTCTGGGATTTCATGGGTTTACTCCAGCGCTTGGCTCTTCAGCGCCCGTTTTGTGTCGTGCCTCCTCCTCCGGCCCTGGGCGTGGGACGGTGCTGGGGAGCTGACGCCGGGCCGGGAGTGGGCGAAGCATGGAAGCGCTCCCCAGCAGAGCCGTGCCACGGCGCGTGAATGTCAGATGCTGCTTGGCTGTGAGATCGGCTCCTGCGAACACAGATCTGTTCAATCCCATTTGGAGGGAGGTGGGGGAGGCGGCGGGGAGGAGGGGGGGGCTTCCCAAGTCTCAATCTGGTAGGTTTTAGTTACAGTCGTTTTCAGATTTGGGCAGCGAACAGCGCGGCTTTGGCACGGGGTGGGGGGACCGGGGGGGGGCTGAGCCGTGCAGGGAGAGCACCGGGGGAGGCGACGCTGCCAAGCCCCCCATTGTCCCCCTGGCTGCAGGGGCTGGCTGTGGCTGGGCTCTCCTTCGCCTGGGTCCCCGGGCAGCAGCTGTGTGAGCAGAGGAGGGGGAGGAGGAGGCGCCCGGAGTTGTCCACAGGGCAAATGGAGCCCTGAAACACTCGGATGGACGTTTCAAATCGCGTTATCTCCATAACCGCCCTGCTCTGGCCCTTCCAAGTGGCAGCGGAGATAAGTGGATTTCGAGGGAGCGCCTGGTCGTCTGACATTTAAGACTCCTTAATCCACAACCACCACCCCTCAAAGGCAGGACGGAGCCACGTTTCCCAGCTGGGTGCCGTGGGACACCCCAAGGGCCCGCGTGGGCTCAGGCAGTGGCTGGTGCCCGTGCTGGTGGCCGAGCACCGGGGCAGGTCGGGTGCCTTGAAAGCGTGGGGACAGCGGCTGCCTGGGCTATGGCTGGGAGGAGATCGGGGTGCTGCTGGCATAGGATCAGCTCTCCATTTCCTCTCGGGCACAGAGGTGGTGATGTTGGTGGCATATCTGTGCTTGGCACAGCAGTCGTGCCCTCTGAGGAAGGCCAGGGCACTTCGCTGCTGGTCTGAGTGTGTCTGTGCAAGGCAGGAGCTGTTGGGGAGGTGGCATTTCTTTCTGCCCGCTGGTCTGGGCACGCACAGGAGGGCGGCGTGGCCCCGCTGCTCGTCCCTGGTGGGCGCATGAGCCGTGGGCAGCGTGGCACCGTGCGCCTGGCACTCGCTGCTCCGGCTGCCCCTGTGCCCAGAGCTGTTCTTGGGAGGCGCCGCAGGAGCGGTTGTCTGCGAAGAGGACGCCGGTGGAAGCCACTCTGTGCACCATGATGATTTGCCATCTGCTTTCAGGGCTATTTCCAGATGCTGGATTTAATCTTCCATAGCCTTTTTAATTCAGGAGTTGGCTTCTTAGCGTCCCCCAGTGCCACCTCGGGAGCAGAGAGGAGCAGAGCGGCTGCCACAACCAGCCCTTCCTTGCCCACCCGGTGACCTGTCACACCTCTGCCCAGTTCACCTGCAGGTGCCAGGGGCGAGGCTTTGCATTTACAACACTGCCCCAAAAAACCCCAAGCCTCCCCGTCCTCTCTGGACATCCCGAAGTGCGTGGGGGTAACTTTCTTTGCACACCCAGGAGCTGGTCTTCTGGCTGGACCAGTTTTGGGGAGGATAAATGGGAAGGGCAGAGCTTGGGGGCTGTTGGGTTGACGGAGATGAAGACTTGCAAACAGCGTAGGTGCAGGATGTCCTTGTCGTTCTCTAATGGTACCCCTGCCTGTTAACAGGTCCTGCTGAATGGATGTCCTACAGGGACATTTCGCCTTGGGAGACTGCGGTGTGATTTCCCCCTTCCTACCTTGGTTCACCTCCGTTTCCCCACGTGTTTTTGGCTGTTCAGTGGCCACGATGCACCACGGGAGCCCTGGGACACCCCTCGCACCCCCACCACTGGCATCACGCCCATCGCCCATGCTGCAGGGGTCACGTCTGACCCCCCCCAAAAAAAATTTGGGCTGTGAAGGTGCCTCCAGCCCAGGGCAGCGGCAACGGTTAGGGCTGGCGGTGACGTGGTGGGTCTGTCTGTCTGCCTGTCTGCCTGTCTGTCTATCCCAGTGCTTTACTGGGAGGTGGGGGCCGTGCTGGGTGGCTGGCCACTGCCTCGGCTGCACGGGGAGGGGCGAGGGGGGAGGAAGCAGGGACAAAAACCCCGCGGTGGACACAATTACAGCCACGTAGTGCCTCCTTTTTAGAGGCTGAAAAGACGCTGGTTTCCCTTCCGTCGTCCGTCTGCTCCACCTCTGCCGGCCAGACAATGGCGTGGCCCCAGTGCCCACCAAGCAGCGCACAATGGGGAGGGAGCCGCGCTCCCGGAATTTAAAAAGCTGAACTTTTATTTTCTCTCTTTGTCTCTTGAGCCTGGGAGCACCTCGGCTTCAGCTTTTCTTCTTCTTTTTTTTTTTTTTTTTTTCTTCTCTCTCTTTACAGTCGTGTCTGTGCATGGCTGAACGAACAGTGGCTCTTACGGGAGGAGATTGATTTATTTAAAATTAAAGGAAAGCAGAAGTTATTTTTAAAGACAAGAGTTTTTACATCTGAAGGAGCTGATTACTTTCCAGTAATGCTGGGCAGTGGACAGTGAAATAATGCAGGGGGGCTGGAAAGCACCGTCCGTCATTTTTACAAGAAGCAAGGCGCCTCTCCCGCTCCTCTCCGAGGATAAACGGCTCCTGCAATCAGCCAGCCGCTGTGCGCACCGCTCGGTGATTGCTTCTGCAGGTGCTGGGCCGCGGGAGCTCCTCTTGCCACCTTTTTTTCAGAGTTGCCGGCACTCCTGTAGCGCTGGGCTGAGCCCAGGGAAGGGGAGCAGCGGGGTGCGGTGCTCCGGAGGTTTTGGGTTCTTTTGGGTGAAGCCCTTGGAAAGGAGAAGCCTGGGGCTGGGTTGGCAGGAGCCACTGCTGGCTCACCCAGGGAGCATCCAGGCTGGCATTTCTGGTCCCTGGGGCAGGGAGTTCCACGGAAGGGCAGCTCCAGGCAGGTTTCTGGGGCTACCCAGCCCTCTCCATGGGCTCCAGCTCTCTTGGAGCTCACTGGCAGCTCGGGCCCTGGGGTGTGTGCTGCCAGACCTGTCCTGAGGCTCAGTCCACGCTGGAGGGGATCCCACAGGGATGGTTCCCAGGTCTCCGTAGGCTCAGGTCTCTGTAGCCCTCTCCAGAACAGCCCAGGACCTTGTGCATCGAGCTGGGGGCCACTGGGGCTGTCCTGGGGCCTCCTGACCTTGTTGGTGTCCCTTTGAACCCTGGCATGCCTCCAGCCTAAGCCGTGCGGTGCAAAGACCTGGGCGAGCAAGCGCATCACATGCTGCTTAATGCCGCGTCTGGAGCTAAGCACCTTCCGACAGGGACCCAGATGACGCCGCCCGGCGCCTTCCCCAGGGAATGGGGGCCGCAAAAGGGGGGCAGGAGCGGAGAGAGAGAGGGAAGGGGGGGCACCTCCGTCTTCACTCGGGTCAATCATAAAGACAGGATTAAGATAATTAATTCCTTCCCCCCTCCACACACACACCCCAGTAATTAGCAACCTAGGCAGGGGCTGGGGAAGAGCGGCCAAGACGTGTGGGGGTGTGGGGTGGCCCCGGTGGTTAAGGGGGGGGGTCCCGTCTGTGCCCGCCGCAGCCGGGCACCCCGCGGCCTGGGCCCCGGGAGCCGGAGGCAGCGCCAGGCGGGTGCAGATGGCGGGGAGCTGGCGGCCGCGGAGCTGCAGCTGGGACAATGGTGGGATTGTGCGGCGGCGGGGCTGCTGGCTCGGCGCGGCTGCCCCTCTGCTCCGGCAGCTGGGTGCTTTCCAGGGCACCCGGCTGCGACGGCCGGCAGCGCGCTTGGGTGGAGAGGGTTACGCACGGTGGCAGCTCCGGGAGCCGTCGTCCCCCCGGGGGGTGGTGGGGAAAGGGGCTGCAGTGCGGGGGCCTCGTCCCGCTGGCGCCGAGCCTGGAGCGCAGCGCTCGCGGTTTAGGTTGCCGCGGGGTGCTGCGGGGGTGCCCGTGGGTCCTGCAGGTGGCCCGTGGGGACGGCGAGCAGCGGGACCCACGCGTGCCCTGCCCGTGGCCACTCAGGGTGGGAGTCCCGTGGTCCTCGCTGTCCTTGGGGAAAGCCATTTACCAGCAGCACACAAAGCCCTTCCCCTCCTGGCAGGCTCTGCGCTGAGCAGCCCACGTCGGCGGAGGCTGCGGGGTTCGCTCAGCCCCAGCTCGGGGCTGTGTGTGTGGGGGGGGCGGGGGGGGGGGGCTCCAAGCTGCTGGGACCTGATTTACACAGCGGGGTGGGACCGGAGAGCAGGTTCCTGATACAGCCAGCTGGAGAGGGCTGGCCGTTACGGCCGACCGCGGGGGAAGATGTGCCCTTGGAAATAACTGATGGAGACGGAGACCGCAGCGTGCTGCTGTGCAGAGAGAGGCGTGGAGGTGCAGGGCTGCCAGGAGCACAGCCAGGAGGGAGCCGGGCAGCGGGGAGGGGGGGGCTTGGCGGCAGCAGCAGCAAGCTCCAGCTGGGACCGACGTCCTGCAGCCAGTGCCCTCCCTGCTTCAGTGCCCACGCAGCGGGGTGTCAAAGAAGGGGGTGCAACAAAGAGCCCCAAAAAGTGTCTGAGTGGTATCAGTCAGCTCAGGCTCCGTCGGATTACGGGGGGGACAGAAGCGTGAGTTTGGCAGGCTGGTAAATCCAGGTCTGATCCAGCACCGTGCCCTGGGGCTGCCGATCCCTGCTCAGCGGCTGGGTCTGGCTGTGAGCTGCTGCCCGGGTGTGCGGGGCAGGGGCCGAAGTGGAGTGTCCCTGTGCAGCCATGTGGCACTGGGGTGAGCCCTGCTGGGTGTCACACGCTTGGCACTCACCCCCCGAACCGCACCTAGGTGGCCACGGCCCTTCCTTCACCTGGGCAGCGGCTCGGTGCCAGCTGCCCGGAGGCAGGAGCTGCCCACCCGGGGGGGGAGCAGGGCTTTGCCCCGAGCGGCGGAAGAGGAGAAGGGCCGCAGGAAAGGCGGTCACAGGCGGGCGTGAGATAACGCCGCCGGGCTGCTTTATCTCACATCCTCCCGTTAGATGCTTTTCCTGCCGCGCTCCCCTCCTGGCCCCAGCGCCGCTGGCTTTTTGTCGTTAAGGTGTGACCCGGCCTAACGCCGCAGGAGCGAGCTGGGGATGGGGACGGGGCCCGCTGCTCCCGCTGCTCCCCGGCACCCCGCGGCCGCCCGGACGGAGCCACGTCCTGGCCTTGCTGCCGACCTCTCCCTGCCCGGCCCGGGGCTGGGCCACAGCACTGCACACGTGGCCGCCAGTCGGAAGGGCAGGCTGTCCTGCCGCTGCAGCCCTCCCTTCCCACGTGAATTGGAGAGCTCCAGGCTGGAACCCGAGTCCTGCATCGATCCACACTGCATCTTAAATCCCGCAGCAGCTGAAGCAAGCGGTTTTAGTGCAAGGGGTGGGGGTGTTTTTCTCCGCAGGCGAGCTGTCTCCTGTGTTGGGGTGAGATGGGCTCTCTTCCTGTTCCAGTAATGTGGTGTTTGGCACGGGGACCTTGCCCCCGTCAGCATCTAACGGCGGTGCTGTGAGGCAGTGTGCAGAGCTCTGCTGCCGGGCTGTGTCTGGAGGAAGCATCCTGGGCTCTAGCAGGGTGCAGGCACCACGAGGCCGGGCACGGGGGTCTCAGCAGAGCCTTCCGTGTGTGGCCGTCTCCCTGCACAGCGAGGGGCTGCAGCCGAGGGGGACCTGTGGGACAGCGGGGCCGTAGGAATGCTGCCTGCGCGGGGGCTGCTGTGCGCAGCCTCCCCAGGGCAGCGTGGCAGGCGAGGGGCCCCCTCCGGCACTGCCCTCCCCCAGCTGCTGCTGGGGTGGGGACGTGGGTTCCTGCTCCGCTAAGCCCTGGAGCTTTTCTCCTCTAAAGCCTGATTACTCTGGCGGTGCCTGTGCGTGCGTGCATGCGTGCGTGCTCGGGAGGGGAGGAGGAGGAATTTCACAACAACAAGTGTTTGCAGCCACACTGGGCCCAGCTGCCCCCGACGCGCCCGAGGGGCTGCGGCGTTGCTGCTTCTGCAGGGAGGAACCGAGCCGAGAGGGCTCTCCCAGCACCTCTGCCGGAGCAGCAGTGCCCGTGGTGGCCGTGTGGGCAAAGCACTTGGGGACACGGCACCGGCGGGTGGCGAGGGGCTTGGAGCTGGATGCTGAGGCTGCCCTGGGGCTCCCGTCACCCGTCCAGTGGTCTGGGTACGAGGGCGCAGGAAGAGGCTGAGGAGGGCAGCCTAACCGTGCTGGGCGAGCAGCATCCGCAGGGGGGGAGCCGTGGTGTGCCAGCTCCGGGGCAGCCTGTAGGCGCCTGCCCTGCCTTCCGCTGCGGGGCCGCATGCTGCTGGAGCAGAGCAGGAAAGGAGACCCGTGACTTCCCTGGGGTTTCAGTCCCTGGGGGAGGAGAGGCGGGCACAGAGAGCCCTTAAGCTGTGCGGTGACATTGCTGCCGGGCCAGGACTTCCTTTGTGCCCCCCGATTTCTGTCTGGATGGCGACCCTTTTAAAGAGCAGCGGAACGGATCTCCACCGAGGTCCGTTCCCTGGAGTTTCTTTGTTTGTGGCGCTGAGACTTTCATTGCAGGGGGAGGAAGAGATGCTTTGAAAAGCCTGTTTGCTCTTGCCAGTACTAACTCTCTTTTATTTTCTACTTCCAGAGCCGTATGTTTTGTATCAGAGCCGCAGAGTATGTCTTTGCACTGAAATTGTACTGAAGACCTTTGCAGCCGACCCTGGAGGATACGCCCCGTTCATGAGCGTTCCCGTTTAAGCTTTCTCCGGTGGCTGGTGTGCTGGTGCTACAAGAAGGGCTTTGGGGGTCTTCTGCTTTGGTTTTGGGGTGCTTTTTTTTTGGTTTGGTTTTGTTGTTCTGCTCCGTGCACCATGTCGAATTCGGGCTCCCATCAAGACACTGGGAACAAGCCAGAGACGGAAAAAAATAATCAAGATGACTCTCATCCCCCTGTCAACTCCGAAAGGAGGAACAAAAGTGGAATAATAAGTGAACCTTTGAACAAAAGTCTTAAGAAGTCCCGTCCACTCTCCCACTATTCCACCTTTGGTAGCAGCAGCTCGGTAAGCGAACATTCAGAGAAAGGCAACCCCTTAACTAATGGCAACGAAGCAACTGTGGAAAAAAGTAATTCTACCTCAAAGCACAAAAACATCTCTAGTATGCTGAGCAAATTAGACAGGGTGTCAGAAATCTCCTCAGAAGGACAGAACGCCCTACAACAGTTTGCTCAGTCGACAGAAATGCTCAAAAGAGTGGTACAGGAGCATATTCCTCTAGCAAGCGACCATGGGACTGGTATCTCTGATATGGAGGCAGTCTCAGCTGCAGAGACAATGAACAGCCCCTCTGATTTTCCTTACCTGGGGGCTTTTCCCATCAACCCAGGCCTTTTCATTATGACCCCTGCTGGCGTGTTTCTGGCAGAGAGCGCGCTCCATATGGCTGGCTTGGCAGAGTATCCAATGCAGAATGAATTGGCATCTGCCATCAATTCGGGGAAAAAGAAACGGAAAAGATGTGGCATGTGCCCGCCCTGCCGAAGACGGATAAACTGCGAGCAGTGCAGCAGTTGTAGGAATCGCAAAACTGGCCACCAGATTTGCAAATTCCGAAAATGTGAAGAACTCAAAAAGAAGCCTTCTGCAGCACTGGAGGTAACCGGCCCCTGTCAGGCACCCTAACCCTTCCTTGGGCTGCTCTCCTGGGTTCGGATCTTGCCCTAGATAATAAAACACCTGGTACTTCTTACTTTTTTTCTTTTCCATTAACAGTTCTCACCACGAATTGTGTGCTTTCCCAGTGCCCCTGTCCCTGCCCTTGCCCTTCCTTATGTACTGGGGTGAGCGCTGGGCTCCCTCCCCACCCCAGGGTGATGGTGGCCCTTGTGTTGGCATCTGCTTGAACGCCAGTGCCAGCATCCATAGAGGGGTCACAGTGTCAGCTCTCCACAAGCCAGGGAGCAGTTTCTAACCCGGTGGCTGGCTCGAAGGATGGCAGAGGTGTCTTTCAGGGTAGAGCTTGTGAGCAGTAGTGGTGGCGAAGCCTGTGTTTGCGGTGCACTAGGAGCCCAGCCCTTCAGCATGCTCTTTGTTCCAAGAGGGAGCGAGGACGCCCGTGTTTTTGGGTGGGAAGTGGCTGCAGCACAAGTGTTGGGCAGGATGCAGGCGAGGGCACATTTGGCATGTGGGGCCGCTGCGTCTGTGCTGGGGCGATGTTTTTTATCCCCAGGGCAGAGTCTGGTGAGGTTCACTCAGGTGCATCCCTGACTCCGTGCATTGCCAGGAGTGGGTGAGTGCCAGGGGCAGCTGCTGTGCTGTGGGATGCAGCCCCTGGTCTGGGTGCCTGCTTTGGTGCCTTGTGGAGCATCCCCTCATGGCCCCTGCCTTGCTAAAATGGTCAGGGAAGGTGCATTGTTGGCATGGGGACTGCAGGAATGGTCAGGTGTCTGGAGTCATGGGATTCAAATTCACCCTGGGCCATGCATGCCTGGCATAGCACGTGGTCAGCCCTGGTGGGTGCAACATGGATGAAGGCTTGGGGTGCTGGGAAGCAGCTGTGCTGGGCTGAGAGCTGTCTGCGGGCTCCCCCATGTATCATGCCTAACCTGGGTGTGATTTCTGTGGGAGCACATCCAGACGTCAGCTGTGCCTCTGTGCTTCCTTGTCCTCCTCCTGCTGCTGAGCGCACCCACAAAGCTGGCAAAGGCTAGAAGTCACCCTGACATCAGCCGGATCATGCGTCCTGGCACGAGGGCATTGCCCGTGCACTGCTCTTCCCAAAGAGATAACCCACTGTTTCCCTAACCATGTTCTACGTTTTCAATTAGCATCAGCTCTGAATGAATAGTGAAGGGGAAAAAAAATCTATTTGGGCGGTGGGGATGAGGAGAGAGGGACTGTGTCTTTCAAAAACCGCTGTATTGCTAAATTATATTCTTGTTCTAATTTGCTGAGTCAGTGATCTGGAAAAAGGGAGAAAGGAAAAAAAAAAGTTCATCTCTTCGGAAGAGTCCTAAAACGGGTCAATAGAATCAGAGCTCGCATCAGCCGGAGGAGCTGCTTCCTTCTCCTGGCACAGTTCTGGTTTGGGGACGATAAATAGCTTGGGGAGCCCAAGAAATGGTCACCCCCTTGATGGTTTTCCTGTTCCGCAGCTGGCTGGGAGTTTGGAGCTGCTCAATTTTGTAGCATTGAGGCCTGTCCTTCCTGGGTGCGGGATTGTTAAGGTTGAGGAAAAGTTGGTGATGCTTGAGCAGACATAGGTTGCTCTGGGGCATTGGCATCTCTCTTTTGGAGCAGATCCTCCTGGAATGCCACTGTCAGGATATCAGCTTGTGCTGTGCATTGATCTTGGTAGGGCTGAACAAGATTGTGTCCCTGTGTGGCTGGGAGAGGGATCCTTGGGCTGATGTCCCAAGGTCAGCTGTGTCATTCGGTCTCGGCCCACATCATCCAGCATTGGTGGCTGCATTGCCTTAGGCCAGCCTCAGAGCAGACACCAGAGCCACTGCCACCTGAGTACCCTGGAGCCCTGCCTGGAGGTGGCGGTGGTTCTGGGGGGGCAGAGATGCTGATACCTGGGCAGCTCCATGGGCTGCTGGTCCTGCCTGGGCATCAGCACGTGGCGGTGCTGAAGTTGAGCTGAAAAATTCATAGGGTTTTTTGAAGCGTTGTCCCCCACCATGGGGGACTGTACTAGAGCTGACAGGGAGAAGAGCAGCCCGCAGTGACCCTGCTGGGCTGTGTCAGCCTGCCAGCCACACGTGTGGGTAGCAGCATCCTCAGAGAGCCCGGGCAGGGGCCGCAGCTGTGATTAAACATTGATCTAAAATCAAGCAGTAAAAAAAAAATAGAATTAAACCTTTATGGCAACATAAAAATCAGGCTAAATCCCCATCCTGCCATTAAGCTTTATCTGCACGTCTAAAAAGCCTGAATAACCAGTCGCCACTGGTGTCCTGCTGTGGTGGCTGTGGGCTGAGGCTCCAGGGCCAGCGAGGCAGGTGGGACGCTTGGACAGCAAGAAGGACTGATTCAGAAAACCCACTAGTTCCCTGCAGCTTCTCCTAACCAGGAAGAGTGAGCTCAGGATGGGCTGGGAAGAGGGATGGCCTCACCAAGCCTTGGTCCAGTGCCTGGGGTTGTTTCCCTTTGGTATCTCGTGCTCATTTGTATGTGGAGAAACTGAAGGAGGAAGCTTTCATGGGTGCCCTAGGTTTTGGCCTGCTGTCCCATCTGAGGCACATCTTCTTGGTGATCATGTTGCTGTGTTCTGGCTAACACCACTTGGCCTTGCTAACATCATGGTCCTTGCACAGGCCACCTGTGGTCTCATAAACTCTGGCTTCCCACTTCTATCCAGCAAAGAGGTGGGAAATGTCCCACCTCTTTCTGGGTAGCCAGGTCCTCCTCTCAGAGGAGCACAGAACTTCTCTTGGAGCCTTCTCCCCACGCCAGATCTCTCCTCTTTCCTTTCCTGGAGGTGGCTTCAGAGAGGTGCTGTGTGGTGTCAGGCACTTTGTCCCGTGCAGGATTGAGCCTGGTCAGGGTCGGACCATGTTAGTGGCTGGCTTCATCCCTCTTCCCCCCCCCAATTTAGCGAGATGCTGAGAGGTGGTGCTGGGGCTGTGCAGCAAGAGCCCCAGGCTGCTCTTGCGAGGCATCATTAGCCCTCTTTAGGTGCTGTGCAAGCCCAGCCAGCTTACCCCCTGCCTCAGTTTCCCTCCCCCTGCCCTCACACAGCTCTCTGCCAGCTGGGGTGGGCATTGAGGCGATGCAGTGCACTGCAGGATGTGGCTGGGCGCTCCGTTTCTCTGCCTGCTGTCTGTCTGTCCATCCCTGACATGGGTGGGTGGCCAGGGCCCTCGTGGTGGGCAGGCTGCAGGAGACTGGAGGGGACGGGACACGAGGGGACAGAAGGGGACAGGATGAGCTGGCTGTGCCTGCCACGGCAGTGGCGGCTCGGCTCGGCCCAGCCATTGTGCTTGCTATCGGCCGGAGGGGAAGCCGGAGGCCATGCCATTGTGTCTGCGTGGTGCGGGGACAATCGGGGGGTGGCTTTTCCAGGTGCCCCCTGGGGAGCCCAAGGCTGGCCAGACCTTCCCCCCAACACCCTCAGAGGGGCTTGGGAAGGAGGGAAGTCAGGCTGGGTGGGTGCTGCGGGGATGGCCACGCAGGCCGGTGTCCGGCATGGAGGCCTCTGCCACTGCCCCTGCAGCAGCTCAGCTGCTGCCCGTGGCCCTGTGCAGAGCCTGCCGGGGGTGCTGGGCCTGGCCTCAGCGGGGCCAGGTGCCTGTGACGGCTGTGGACCAGTGTCCTGGGTGGGCTTTGCCATGCCTCGTGCGGGCTGCCAGCCCGTGTGGCCGAGTGGCCGTCCCTGATGGCCTTGTCACTGCTGTTGGGCACTTGCTGCCCCGGGAGCCAGGCCGGTGGCCCCCAGCAGCGGCTGCGCGTGGAGGTAGCTGAGCTGGCCCCAGCCTAACGCCTTGTCCCTTCTTTGTTCTGTTCCTCCCTCCCCTGTCTCTCTTCCTTTCCAGAAGGTGATGCTTCCTACAGGAGCCGCGTTCAGATGGTTTCAGTAGGAACGGGAATCCCAAAGCTCTGTCATCCAAGTGCAATGTCACTGCTTGCTTGTGTTGTCTCAGGCAAGGGATTTTTGGCTGAAATGAATGGATGCACCTGTGTCTCTTTAGAACCAAAAATATTTTCTCGCAAATTTCATTCCTGTTTTTATAATTTTTTTTTTTTTTGCGTTTGTTTAACATCTTCGAGTCCTAGTCAGACATTTAACTGCTTTTCAAATAAAATAATTAAAAGAAAAAAACAATGGATCTGTAAAGTACCAAGACTTAATAGACAGAGTATGGACAATCAGTTTCTTTCTGTGTTTTGGTGTTGATGTTGTTTATGTGTGAAAGATGCAGTACTTGTGTAGGGAATGTAAATTTACAGTAACCTTTTAAAATCTAGTTACTAATAAGCACTACTGTAATTTAGCACAGTTGTTTAATTGCACCCTCATTTATACTTTTTATTTGATTATTTCCCATCATACAATAGAGTGGATAGTTTCTAGAATGCCTCAACTTCATGTTTATAAATGAGAATATGTTTAAAGCGATGTAGTATCCCTTCTCCTAGCCATTCACGTATGTAAGTTTAACCAGCAAGAGGTTTGGTATAAAAGATGGAAGAAAACAATTGCTACAAAAAATGGTGGTCTTTGAAAAAGGAAAAAAAAGAATAAAAAAAAAAGAAAAAAATGTCATTGTTAGTTTATTAATATAGAACAAGAAATACTGCATACAGAAAAAATCCTAATTGCAATGGTTTACTTCTAGAAGTAATTTTTGTAAACTTACTGAAGTTAAAATCAAAATAAAAATAATATTGCAGGACCTGTGCTGAAGCAGTTATGAAAAGTGATATTTCTCTTCTGTTCAAATCCCCGTCTCTCCAGCTCTCTACATCATTAAATTGAAATGCTGTTTGTAATGTTTTAGCGATCCAGGCTGTTTTTGTGAATAAAATGAATGCATGTTTTGTGTCATGATTTACAGCTTTGTTATTTCTCTCCATCCCCGTTTCAAACAGTTCTGGCCCCCTCGTGCCCGCTGTGCTGCCTGCGCAGCGGCCGGCACCCATGGCCTCTGTGCGCTTGTTGCACCAGATGCACTCCTGTCCCTTTGCTCCTGGTGGTTCGTGGTGGGTCCCCAGCAAAGGCTGCACGGTGGCCGTGCTGGGCGGTGGAGGATCCTCCCCTGGTACATGGGTGTGTGTGGTCACCCCCTTTCCTCGTGCCCTGGAGCAGCAGGGAGGGAATCGCTGCACTGTGGGCGTGCAGGGAGGGGAGATGCTGCGTCTCTGCGAGGGTACCCCGGGGATAGCCTACAGCTCCTGAGCTTGCCACTCCACGCCTTTCGTCATCTCCCACCCCTGGGATGGGCCCAGCCCCTTGGCAGGGGCTCACCGTGGACCCTGTGCCTGCCCAGGGCTGGGACACCAGGACATCTCAGCACCTCCCATGGAGATGCACCGCTGCACCCAGCTCTACTGTCTGCGAGCAACAGGGAGAGTGTCGGCACCATGGGGACCCCACCACATCCCGGCAAGGGAGACGCAGCAGTGAAATAAAACGATAACCAAGGAACTGCACCGACGCCGAGATCTGCACGTTTCATCCCGGCAGTGGCTGGGTTAAGCCGTCCCTGTCTCCTCCCAGGTATATTTCACAGCCTGACCTGCCTGGAGTTTTGCCGTGGAGCGCATGCCATTTGTTTTTGTAAAACAATATAATTAACATGCCACAGATAACTGCATTGAGACTTGTTTTGTCAGGACAAGTACAAAACGAACCTGTAGAGAAAGGAACTCTTCAAGGTAAGGTGAGGTGGTGGCGGTGTTGGGGAAGCAGTTGTCCAGGTGTCCAGGCCAGTTTTGTGCAGGACCCTGGGTCAGTGGGACAGGGGACGCTGGCTGTGGCACTGTTCCAGGCATCCGAAGGCTTGGGGTGCCGTGTCGTGCTCCCCATTGTGCTGGGGGGGTGGAAACCAGTACTCCCTACCACTAGGGAGGGGTGCCGGCTGCATGGGAGTATGAGGAGCATTGCCCCAACGAGGAGGCTGGTGTGCTGAGCCCTGGGATGTAGCTGAGCTTTGTCCCAGCTCCAGCATCTGCTGGCCAGATGTGCACCCTGAGGGAGGGAGGGAGGGCAACAGGGCAGCGACGGAAGGATGGTGCGTGGGCTCCTCGCCTGTGGGCAGCGACCTGCCCAGGACAGGCACTGCAGGAAGCGCCTCAGGGCGGACAGGAGAATGTCCCCAGCCTCCATCTCCAGCAGCCTTCGACCTGGCTGCCCCCACGGCCGGCTGCTCCTGGAGGCAGGAGCGTGGGTGGGAGCTGGGCACTGCTATCTGCCGTGCCCCGTGCGCTGCTATCCCGTGCCCGGGATGGTGAGCTCGTGGGGATGGAGCCAAGCCAGGGCGGTGAGGGACAGATCTGCATGGCTGGTGTGGACAGACAGACCCTGCTCGTGCCCCGGGGCACGCATAGCCCTGCACCAGCGTGACACTAGCAAGGGTGTGTGGGGAGATGTTTCCCAGTTCGTGATGCTTGGGCAACAGCAGAAATCACTTAGTGGGAACATGTGTGGGGGTGCGTTCTGGAGAAAAGGAGTCTGGCTGTGTTTTTATGACTGCGGCTAACATTTGGGACTGTGAATACTGGGGGGAGGGGGGAGAAGGGGGGTCAGCCCTTAACCCATGCTGAGAGAGCGTCCTGGGGAGGGGGCAGAAACAGAGAATGACATGCAGAGCCCCGACCCCATGGGAGGCAGAGCAGGGAGCTGCTTCATCCCCCAGCAGCCATAGCCATGGGCTGCCCTGCAGGGCCAGACCCAGGTGTCCCCCTTCTCCCCCCAAGTCCGGGGCCAGGTGTGGAGCTGGGGGGTCCTGGCCATGTCACCCCCAACCAGTCTGTGCTTGGTGCTGTGTGTGCAGCCATGGGAACATGCTGCATGGGCACGTGTCCCTCCTACCTCTACAGGCATCACCCCAATTTGGAGCTTTGTGGCAGCCCAAATGCTCCAGGGAGCCCCTTGGGAGTCGAGGGAGATGTGAGCAGCACCCAGCCCCTGTGGGCAGGGAGAGTTGGAGCAGGACAGCGAGGTAAAGAGTGGCTGTGGTGCCCTGCAGCTGGTGCATGGAGCCCGTATGGGTCTTTGGTCTGGGAGTGACTCCGCAGCCCCTGGCTTTGCTGCTGCTGCTCTGAGCCCAGCCCTGCTGCATCTGCCTCCTTCTTGCTGTGTGCTCTCCTCCAGCCGGTGCATGGAAAGGCTGTGGGTGCTGGCAGGGGATGTGAATGGGAGCAGGGCAAGTGGTTTTTGCAGGAAGATACGGGTATTAGCAGGGGACATGCAGGGCAGGGCCTTCCCCAGGAAGGAAAACAGGACTGGGAGAAAGGAGCTGGGGAGCGGGTGGGAGGTGGGCAGGTGGGAGATGGGGTGCTGGGGCTCTGGGCTGACCCCTCCACCTCACCTCCGTGATGGGCTCTGTCTTCCCTTTCCTTACCAAACAGCCCCTCTGCTGTGCTGTGCTGGGTCTCCTGCCCACCCCAACGCTGCTGGGGGCTGCTCCCCAGGCTGGGCAGGCTGCGTGGCTGCGCCCAGCATCGCGGGGAGCAGGAGATGATAATAACGAGCTCAGCACATCGCTGAGGGAGCTGCTTGGGTGGTACCACAAGGGTTGGCATGGGGTCGCGCTTAATTAACATCCTCATTAAACGCTTGGAAGAGGAGCTACCGGAAGGCCAACCAAACTTGCCATTGGCCCTGCAAAGAGAGGGCATGGAGGTGAGTTTGCTTTGACTTCAGTGGCTTCGCATGGGAAGGCACCAGCAAGCGATGCCCGGAAAGGATGGAGCCTGGCCTGGGGCTGCAGAGCAGCTCAGCTGGGGCACAGCAGCGATGCCAGCGGCGCTTTGCACCGGGAGCAGCCGAGCAGTGCCGGAGAGGCAGTGGGCTGCCGGCCGCCTCGGCCCTGCCGGGCTGCAGGCTGCAATTAGCGGCCTGGCCCCGGGCTGACCCGTGCCCCCCCGCCCCGGCAGAGCGATGGGGGCAGGATGCAGGAAGCGCCGAACAAAATGTGCTTCAGCCAAGCCGGATGGCGGGCTTGCCGCGAGCACCACCGGCCAGGCGTGACCTCCTGCCAGCAGGAGGCTCAGGGCAGGGGAGGGCCGGAGGCTGGAGGTGGTGAGGGTCCCATGGCTCTTCCCCCCCGGCCCCGATGGGCCACTGAGTTCTGCTGGTGGGCGAGCTGGACCCACGGCAGTGTTGCTGTCACGGGAAGGTGTCCAGGGCCCTGCAGCACCACGTGCAGCCCCCGGCCACATCCAGCCCTAGCCCCTGCCTTGCCTGGAGCAGGGTGCCCATTTCCAGCATGGGGGAAGCCCGGGAGTGGGATCAGTCCAGGAGCCCAGGTGGGACTGTCAGCTGGGTGAGCTGAAGCAGAAGGGTGGCAGACCTCCCTCCTCCCCACCTCCCATCCCAGGGGTCAGGGGATGGGACAGCTCAGGCTCGTTCTGTAGGAACAGCACACAGCCTGGGAGCTGGCGGGGCCAGGACAGGATCTGCCCAGCCTCCACACAGAGATGCTCCCCAGCCTGTCCTGGCATGTGAGCTGCTGCTCCCCCTTTACTGGGGCTCCAGGGGGTCTGCTACAAGCCACTGTCCTGCACTGGGCATGGGGATCCTGACTTCTCTTCAGGTAGATGGCTTGTGCTGTGGTGGACTTCCTGATCATCTTCAAGGCTGTAGGAATATCAACCTAAACAGACCTCTCCAAGTTCAGTTTCCCCCAGCTTGCCCAGGGAACTTTGCCTGTCACAGAGCTCCTGGAAGATTTCTGGTCCAATTTCCATCTCTGGCTGAAATTTTCCTAAATAGGTGTTCATTTTTCAAATCTGGACTAAGATCCCTTGCCTCTTCGTAGCTTATCCACTGGGAGCCATCACTGTGTTGTCTTCTTTCCCCAGGAACTGCCCGTGCAGAGGTGTGTGATGGAGGAGCGGTCCCTGCCAGGACAGAGTGCTGCCCACACCATTACCTCTGTACGAGAGCAAGCCTGAAGAAGGTTTTTTCCAGGGAAGAGGATCCTGCACCACTTGAAGCCTGACATCCACATTACTCCACCTCTGGGATTTTCAACCTTCCTGACAACCCCCCCTCTCCCCCTGAGACCTCCGCGTGGCTGAGCTGTGCCAGGTGGATGTTTACAGGAAGGGTCCCTGGCAAGGAGCCCATGGGTAGGCACTGACACTCATTCCCACAAGGAATAACACAGGAAGCAGTCCTGCCATGCCGGGCGTGGAGCTCTCAGCCCCACTCCCTGCAACCTGAATGCTCAGGATGTGCTGGCTTTGTGTGCACGAAGGAGGGCATCTCTTGCCTCCCTGGCTTTGTCCTGCAGCACCCCGTGGCATGGAGCAGCCTGTGGGCAGCGAGGAGCGGGTGGCCAGGCTGAGCAGTGGTGTCCCTTTTTCTAATCACGAGTGCGGTCCGACTAATCCCGATGAGCATGTGGGGTCCCCAGCCTCGAGCCGTGCTGCGGCGGCTCTGCTCTCCCAGCCGCGGTCTGCTGGCTGCAAAGTTCACACCAATCCTGCTTAATCGGGGCCTCGCTGCTATGCCAAGGCCAGTTTCAGCACTGCGTCAAGATGTTTTAAGGCCAGAGCAGTCAGGATTTGTGAGAAATAGGTCGGCCTGTGACAGCAGAAGGAGGCTACTAAACACAAGACGCCGTGTTAGTGGGGGAAAAAAAAAACAAAACTGGAGCTTCTGCACGGTGGGGAGGGGAGGGAGCGGCTGGTGTGGCTGCAGCCCTGGCATTAGTGTGAGGATGATGAGAGGGGAACGGCAGCAGCTGAGTGGGGATTAGTGGTGGCAATGGGGACCAGCTGGGGGTTCACAGCAGTGCCACTGGATCCGACAGGCCCAGCGAGGCCTCAGGTGGGATCACATCCAGGCTGTCCTGTCCTGTCCCCTCCGGCCAGTCCTGTATCCCCCTGGGAGGGATGTTGGGATCCTGAAGGGCAGGAGGGTTCCTGCCCTTCTCTGTTCTGCCTTTGAGGACCTTGGGCTGGCTTCTCCTGCTGCTGGCTGTCTGGGCACCGTGCCCCAGGCTTATCCCATCCTCCTGCCCCACCTCCCTGAGCCCACACTTTTGGTGCTGGAGGAGCTGCTGGGCTGTGTCACGAGCAAACCCACAGGCCAACAAGTGCTTAGAGCAGGTGCTACCAAACCCACAAAGGGTACAAGAGCAGGGGTGAGACCTCCCAAATTATTCAGTCGCTTTTCCTCCAAGTACCAACGGGTCCCCAATACTTTCTGGCCTGGCCTGTTCGCCTCCTCCTGGTTGGCGAGGAATGGTGCCCAGGGCATCCCACAAGGCCACCTTCTGCCACAAGTGTCCCCCACGGACCAACAGGAGGAAAAAAATTCCCCCTTTCTCACCCACAAGTGCCATAATGCAACATCACTTTGTCCTGGCAAACTCCTGTGTGGCCCTGTGTTTCTGCATCTCCCCACGTGCCCTTGCCATCGCTGAGCAGACCCACGCTGCCCTTGGGGACACGTCCCTGTCCAGGAGAGCAATGTCACTGCCTGCTTGCCTTCCAGCTGTGCAGGCTGGGACTACAGCAGTGGCATGGCCATGAGCCTCCCCACATCCAGCAGATTGAGCTTTCTAGCTTCGGGATTTGGGGATTTTGGGGATTTTTGCGTTTGAAATTAGTGTCACCCATGAGGTACAGCCACAGCAATGCAACCCTTGGGCTGACAGCTTTCAAGGGCACCCACGAGCCCAGTGTGTGGTGGGAACGGGGTCAAAACATGGGGCTGCGGGGCCTCGTGAGAGGGGCTCCCTGGGCTCTGGCAGTGGGTACGGTCTGACGCTTTGCCCCAGGTTTCTCCTGCAGCCTGCACTCGTGCCCCCTGCTCTGGCAACGAGCCACAGCTCCTGCATGGTGAGGGACTCCCGGCGGCTGCACGATTCGCTGCCTCGCAGCGAGTCCTGACATTTCGACACAGCGACAGCCGCAGGGGGAGGTTTAAATTGGCTCTGCTGGCAGTACGTGCCTGTGCAACGGGGGCGGCAGGGTCTCCCCCCGCCAGTACCTGACCTCAGCGGTGGCCCTGGCCACCTCTGTGGGGGCCCAGCTTGGCCACGGTGCGCTGTGGTGGGAGGGGGGTGTGGGACGGGAGCTCAGACCCAGGGCAGAGCGGAGGTGGGAGAGGACAGGGCTGGAGGGGGCAGAGGAAACGCTTGTCCTGTGGGCAGGGGGAAGCAAGAAAAGGGCAGGAGAAGAGGCAGGAGTACGTGGAAATGAGACACAGTGGGGATGGGAAACCCTGCAGCAAGTACAAAATACTGGGTACGGGGCATGGCTGTGCCCTTGGCGACCTCATATCGCAGTCAAGCCCATCATGAGATGGCTCCTCAGAGAGCAAGGCCAGGCCGGGGGGTCCTGGTGGGACCTGCTGGGCTCGCTGGGACACAGGACCTGGTCTCTGCCCGAGGCTGGGAGATGCGCATGGGAACCAGCTGGTGGTGGCAGCCTGCCTGCACCCCTAGGAGCGTCTGCAGCTCCTCGGCACAGCACGCAGCTGCAGGCTCTGTCCTCCCACCTCCATTTTCTTACGTTGCCAGCTAAAGTGACCATTTTCCGCTTTGATTTCAAGCTGTGCGCACAGCACAGCGCTCGCCCTTTCGGCTGGACACAGGGAAGAAGAGGAATGTAACCAGGCAGGTTTGTGCAAACACAGGCACTGCATGGTCCCACTCGGTCTTTAGTCTGGTAAGCAAAATCAGCATCTAATCCAGATCAAACAGGACTTTAGCTCCTGTCAGAGGACTGATCCCCTATTTTGCCCAGGCTGTGGTATTTAAAGGGACACGGCCAGGTTAAGTACAGCTGGAAACAAAGGGTTTGTAAAAATAATCATAATAAAAATAACAACAACAAAAGCTGGGAAGGATTAGCTGGAAGAGAGTCGGTAATGAAATATAACTGCCAAAGAAAACTGTGGTTAATGGAGACATCTCCCTGGAGCATTTGAAACCTCAGGTAGTGGAGGAGGAAAGAGATAAGTGAAACCACTTAGAAACCAGCAGCAAAACAGCCCTGGCTGCTCCTGGTCAGAGCAAGATTCTCCTCTCCTCTCCTCTCCTCTCCTCTCCTCTCCTCTCCTCTCCTCTCCTCTCCTCTCCTCTCCTCTCCTCTCCTCTCCTCTCCTCTCCTCTCCTCTCCTCTCCTCTCCTCTCCTCTCCTCTCCTCTCCTCTCCTCTCCTCTCCTCTCCTCTCCTCTCCTCTCCTCTCCTCTCCTCTCCTCTCCTCTCCTCTCCTCTCCTCTCCTCTCCTCTCCTCTGCTCTCCTCTCCTCCACGGCCTCTTTATTTTATTTCCAGCCTCGAGGCAAGCAGCTCTCCGTCTGGGTGCCCAGGACCTGGCTGTGCCTCCCCAGGCTGGTGCAGCCCCAGTAGGATTTAGCCACCCGACTTCTCCTGACCTTAATAACCAGCACTGACTTAACTGGGAGCCTGGTGGCTAAATCCCGCGTGAGTCTGGGAGTGTAGGAGTTGGTGTCACAAGTAATTTATTCCACACGTCTCTCAGCCTCCTAAACTTGGGGAAGCCAATTCTTAACGAAGATCCCCATGCTGCTGCAGCCTGTGATGGGGCAGCTCTGCAGCACCCTTGCTTTACACCCAGTTTTCTCCTTTCCCCCATTACATAGGAAAGCAGCTGGTTTGCCCAGGAATAAGCCCTATGCAGAGCCCTGCTGCTTGCAGGAGCACCAAGCATCCCTCCACCATAGGCAGCTCCAGGCTGCCTCTGCCATCCCCGTGCCTACAAGCCTGGCTCGCACATGGGTGCTGCACTGGGGGTAACACAGGCTGGGGACCTTGCTGTGGTATCGTGGAAGGGCCCCATGCGGCTCTTCTGCTTCCTCCCAAATGGCCTTGTTGATGTGCTGAGGCTGGAAGAGCAGAGAAAGCTCTCCAGTTAGGCTGGTGGTGTGGGGTGGCTGTGCAGTGCAGAGGGAGCTGGGACAAGGAGGACAAGGCGGACTGCTCAGCTGGATGTGCTCTTGGCAGCCCCACCAGGAATTTTCCTTGGGCTTCTGCGCCAGAGTACAGAGCTCCTGGGCAGAGATCCTCGGGGAAAACTGTCCTGTGGGACCCTCGCCCCACCTTCCCCCAGCACCCATTGACCGAGCAGTGCTGTGTCTCTGGGGCAGAGCCCCTGATCTCCACTGGGGCAGTTTCACTCATCTGTGACACCACTCTGCTCTCCAAAATAATGCACGTGTCTGCCCTGCTTCTCACCGTGAACATGAGGCCAAACCAAAGCAATCAGCTGGGACTCATTGCAGGCATGGCTGCTCTCGTGCCGCTCCCTTTCCTTCAGCAATGGGTTTCCTTCCAGCACCCAGCGATGCCAAAGGGACCTGTGGCCATACCTTTGGGTGCTTGGCTGCTGCAAGTGGCAGAGGGTCTGCTCTGGGGAGGCTTCACAGGCAGTAGCCGTGGGCAGGGGCTCACCACGGGGCTGGTGGCTGAGGGCTGGGCTGGAGGGAAGGTCTGGCAGCTGGGATGGACCTCTGCTGCCGCAGGGTTCAAGCTGGGTTACAGCCACTGCCGCAGTCTGAACATCATATTCATATTCCAGTCGCATTTTTTTTGGCATCTTTCCCCTCTTTGGACATGGCTGAGCTCCAGGAGGGGAGGGCGAAGACAGAAACATACTCTTCTTGCCTTCTCTCTGCTCCTCTGACCATCTTGGAAGAGTTTTTCAGTTGTCCCATGTAGTGCCAGAGCCAAGCTGAGCTGCCACCAGCACAACCTAGGCTGCTCTGCCTGCTGCCTGGATGCTTTTTCAGTTCCTCCTGCTGAGGGAACTCAGTGGGAACTGGGTCATGATCTCTCCCACCTCGGCTACATGGTTGCCACCATGGAAAGCCCCTGCCTCCTTCTCCACTTGCCTGTCAAGCTGTGCTGGGAAATTAAATCCTGCTGGTGGCAGAAGGTCTTGGAGGAAGCCCTCCTCTCCATGGCCTGGGTGCTGAGCTGACAGGTGCTGGTGAGCCAGCACCAGGCTGTTCCGCCTGCACAGCTTGAAACCCGTACTCAGAAACACCAGGGCAAAGAACGCAAGGAAGAGGAGCAAGCACCTACCCAGAGGGATCAAACACAGAAATCCCAGCTCCAGCCTGGGAGGCCCTTGAGCTGCACATCTCTGGGGTGGGGAGCACCTGGAGCTGCCTGCGCCTATGGGTGCCCCTGTGCCCTGGGCTGGCTGGTGCTCGGATGTCCATTCGGTGCTACCGGCAGTCTGCAAACAAATCTTCAAACACTTCCAGAGGCTGATCAGTCAACCGTGTGTGTGTGCGGTACCTCGGGAAAGGGAGCAGCCACGTCTGACCCCAGCACAGCCATCTCGCGCCAGGTTGCAGGCGCAGCAGTGGGAGAGCTTGGCTAGCAAATGGTCGTGCTTGGTGGCCGAGCTGCCTTCTCAGCGATGGCCGCGCAGCTTTGGCTTAAATCTGAGGGAGGCTAATTTAGTCTGAATTGGCCAAAGCCATGGAATATTTCAAACTAGTTAATGTGGGGCAAAGGTGTACTCAGGATGTGAGGGGGAGTGGGATTGTATTATTTTGGATATTTAATAAAAAAAATCCAGTGAAAAGAAATCACTTTGGGTCAACCCAAGATGTTCTAAATACTCTTTATAAAACAAGAAAAGTGTTTGGGTAGAAGGCGGCACTTGGTTTTATCCATTACCAATGTTAACCAAGTTTCTAGATCAATTACAAGTGAAAAGTTGAAAAATTCCTCTAAAACGGCAGAAGTCAAAAATAAACATTTTGCTTATTCTAAGACGGAAAATGCTCCTTGTCTTTTCAAATGGAACCCAAATCCAGGGACAGTTATATTCTTTATGACACTGGAGACTGTGTTGGGTAAACTCTTGGTGTGAGCTGCTCCAGCACCAGCATCCTCCCTGGGAGGCTGCGGATTTTGCTGCAGCGACTGGCATTTTGTGTGCTGGGCTGTGTCTGGTGGCGACAGCTGGAGCATGGCAGCGATCCTGTGGGCAGAGGGGAGGGTCTCATTGCTCCCCCTTGTCTCTGGCCAGGACGGGCCCTGGGGTGCTTGTGCCGGGTGGCTTGCCCTGCTGGGTCTGCCCACGGACCAGGTTTTGGAGTGCAGAAGCAGAGGCAGGGGCAGGTGCTGGCTGGCAGGGTTGGCTGTGGCTCTGGCTGAGGGGAGCAGGGCTCTTAGAGACTGTGTTGGAGTGTGCAGCTCATGGTACAGCTGCTTATCCCACCTGAAAGCTCAATTCCCACTGCGGACAGAGGCCAGCAGAGCCACCCCCTGCCTTTGCCCACGCTGCCCACCCTGCAGGGACCGCACACAAGGCACCAGCCTCAGGGCCATGGCTGGTACGTGTCCTGCTGCAGGTTTTTGGGCTCCTTATTGTGCCCATTCTGCTTGGGTACAAGCCTGAGCTCCCTGGGGGCTCTCACCCCGGCAGGGCCCAGCCCCTTGGGGCTGCTCTGCTCTGCCTCTCCCTGCCCTGCCCGGCTCAGGCCCTTCTCGTGCCCCTGTCGTGGCAGCTGTGGGCAGCAGCCTTGCCTTTTGCTCTGCTTCCCCAGCGCTGGTTATGCAAGTGGCTTTGGAAGCAACACAAATTACAGCAGGAAGAAATCATCGCGGGGCTCTGGTGGGAAAAAGATATTATCCCGCCTTGCTAGCGAGCCTGGCCGCTGGCAGGTAGGGCCGGAGGAGAGCTGTGCTGCAGGATGATCGCTGATAAGATGCCGGGTCCTGCTCCGATGGCCTCGGGAGACGGAAGCGCTGCACTGTGAAGCTATGGAAACGGCGAGCCTCGGTGCAGAGCTGTAATTGGGCCACTTCTCCTCGCAGCACAGCAGCGCAGGCAGGTATGCCTCGCTCTTTTGTGTGCGCGGGGGAACGGCGGCGCAAAGTTGCTCCGTTGGAAGCACGGCTGCACCCGCCAGCCTCCCCCCCCTTGCCAGCCTCCCCCGGCCCCGCCGCCCTCCCGTTGAGTCACCGCCGTGCACGGCTCGAAGGCTGCGCCCGCCCCGCGTGAAGGTCACGCTGAAAAGCGTTGGCAACGCCAGGGCTGGGCGGCAGGAGCAGCGCCGCCGAAGTCGCTTGGAGGCTTGGAGGAGCCTCCCGAAGTTACCCTCCCAGGAAGGAGGGCTTTTATTGTTTGCCAAGGAACGCAAGCCCAGAGGCCCGTGAAATTGTCAGGATGTGTGAAATCAGGCGCTGCCGGGCAGCTCTCCCGCACGACCATTTTAAATATTTAAGGTGTTGGTGGTACGGGGTTCGTACCAGGGCGCTGGTGCGGATCTGGGGCCGGGGGGCTCGGCTGCCCCAGCTGGGGTCCGGCAGGAGCAGGGCTGGCAGGGGCCGGGGGGCTGTGAGGGAGGCACTCACGAGCCAGACGCTCCTGCCCAGGAGCCCGCAAGTGACAAACACGCTCGGGAGCAGGAATTCATTCCTGTAAATATGTTTGCATTATTTATTTTAAGCATTTTTATAAATCATAATAGGAGAGACATCTGCTGTTAAAACTGCAAACTGCATTCATGCCTAGGGCAAGATGGGAAGAGGCTTTTTTCCCAGGAAAGCTTGGCAAACTTTGGGGAGCACTGCAGATTTGGGGGCAGCATCAGGGAAAATGCCTGGGGGGATTTTCTGAGGGTGAGCTAACTATCCGCCCTGCCCGCTCCTTCCTGGGGTCTCCATTTAAATGCCCGCTGCCCTTCCTGCCTCCTGCAGCCCTCCCGCTTTTGACACCTCTTTATAGGCAGCTTTATCATGAGGATGGCATCTTGCTCTTGCTTTTGAAATGCCCAAAGAAGAAACCAGGACTAAGCCTCCCTGCTCCTCTGCTGAAACACACCCCTGTGTGTGCACTGGCGTGTCTTTTTCCCCTTGCACTCAGCGGAGGTGTCTGGAGGGGGGCTGGCACCTCTCTGCAGGGAGGGCTCCGCATCCTCCATGCGGCACAGAAAAGCCTCTCCCCAAGCCTGGTGGCATTTCCAAGCCCCCAGGCTGGAGGCGGTGGTGGCTCTGGGTGTGGGGAGGAAGCTCCGGGTGACTCTGACTCACTGCGTCGCAAGATTAATTGCCAGGCATTGCAGGAGGTTTATCACTGCCACCCTCGGCTTGCTGGATCGCACCTCTTGCCGCGGCTCCGCACGCCAGCGTGCATCCCGGGGAGCTGGGGGGGCAGGAGCAGGCTCTGCATGGAGCCCATCGGTGGGCAGGGGCAGTGTCAGCGGGGTTTACCCCCTCTGCACCCCCTAGTTCAGCCCTGTCAGTCACCTTGAAGCCAGGTCACTTCGCCCTCCCTCTCCCCGTTGTGTGGCTCCAGCCATGCTGCCACATGTGGCTCCTTTCCCTGAGCTGTGCTGCAGCCCCGCAGCAGGGCCTGCCGAGGGAAGGCGGTGGCAAATCTGCTCTCCAGGGCTCCTCCGGACGTGTGCAGGGACTCTCCGTCCTGACAGCCTCAGCCAGAAGGTCCCCCAAGCGCTGACAAGCTCTGCAACTGTGATGAACCAAATCTTTTGCATAATCAATAATTAATGTCTGGGGTTTCCAAGCAGCTAATTAATCTCTTGGTGAAGCAGGAAAAAATATTTAGAATAAATGTAGGTGTTTTTAAGCCAGGTGAGCAGAAGTTCATGCCTGATCCAGGCTCTGCTTTCAAGCCCCGTCCTTCCTAAACATCCCTGGAGAGCTCCTTGCTCAAAGTGATGCTATTCATTGCCAGGGAGTGGACAATATTGATCATAAATATTTGCCTAATGAGATCATATCTGCTTTCCAGCATATGCGGTGAGTGACCTCGGAAGGCCTGTGTCCTTTGGGTGAGCTTGCAAAGCACTCCATTGTCTGGCTGAGTGCTTAGCTCTTGAAGTGAGCTCTACCGGGCCCGTGTGCTGGGGGATGTCTGCTGCTGGGTCACTGGAGGCTGGGACCTTTGCTGAGACACACCAGAGCATCCAGTCCTACTGTTCACCCAGCTGGGAAAGGCAGAACACCCATCCTTCAGGCTCCAGGTTGAGGCAAAGGTTTGAGGGGATGTCTCTGGGTCACTGGTTTCAGACCTGGGGAATCTTGCAGGCTTCACTGGGTAAAACATCCCACCTGCAGCAGCACTCCCACCTGGGGGACCTCTGCCAGCTTCACTACAAGCTCCAGCAACAACTAAGCTCAGGTAGATCAGCCCTGAGACACAGATTTGATTCAATTTGAGGAAATAGGAGGGAAGCAGGGAAGTGATGAGGAAAGGTCCATTTGCAAACTTTAGATTCAAAGTTCAGCTTTCAAAGAGCCTCCTCCAAAAGGAGTCCAGCCAAAGGTCCTTGGCCTTCTGCTGCTATCCTCTGCACCAGGGCAGCACTCCTGTAAGCTGGCGCAGCTGCCTGGCTTGTTCTGCCCACAGGAGGATGGAGTGAGCAGTTTCATCTGGCTCCTTCAGCCTCCGTGGGTCAGAGGGGATGGACTCACACGCTTAGTGCTGAGCTGTCCCCATCTCAGCTGGCTGTCCATCCTTCCTCTCCTGTCACTGGAGAGGAACAGATTATTTCAGAGTGGGATCTCTTTGCTGAATGAATGTCGACACTCTCAGGGCCCGTGCTGTCCTTGAAGCACCTGTTTCTCTCTCTGACTTTTGGTGTCCTTGCGTGGCTATCCCCAGCTGCAGCCCCGCGAGGTCTGGCAGATGAATTGTGGCAGGTAGGTGACCATGGCTCCTCAGTGGTGATGGGGGAGAAGGTTTTGTAGGGTTCTGGTCAGCACCAGACGTGTCTACTCTGCCTCCACACTTGGTGTTCAGATGCAGGCTTGCTGCAGTCCATGTATGTGCTAGCAGGCTATGAATTTGCTCTCCCCAGCCCTGGCTTCTCAGCTTGTCCCAGAATAGCCAAGTCACTGACTCGTGGCTCGTTTTGAACGATTGCCAAGCAGCTGCAGCTGTCCTTGACTTTATCGCTGCTCCAGTGCGGCTTTGCCCAGCTCCACAAGTTCACACTAGGAGACTCCACTCCCCCTTCCCAGAATAGAAGACATCCAGGGCCCAGCGTCAGCAAGTTTAGCAGCTGTGGGAAGCGTCCTCTGAGCAATCAGTAATTTGTCTGGTTGAAAGGCCTCAATCCTTGTGGCTAATGAGTAGCTCAAGATGAGACCTGTGATCTTCTCACCCTCTTGAAGCCTTGCTGGTGACTTCCAAGGACTCTCTGGCTTGCTCCCACCTCCGTGCCAGCTCACAAATGGCCTCCTGGCATGTAAGCTGATCCTCTGCAACCGACCCAAAGCTCATGGTCAGCTCTGGTTTTCTGCTGCTGCTCCCCACACTGCTCTCAGCCACCTGTCTCCATCACACCCTCTGCATCCTCGCTCCCCGGTAGACTCCTACCTTCCTCTCCATTGGTCCCACATCGAGCACTGCTCTCTCTAAACCAACCTTGGTCTGGTTCAATGCTTGTCGAGGAGACATTGTAGGGGCTCTGTGGTAGGCAGAGGGACTGATGATTGATGGTGATGATGCAATGACCTGCTTCTGATCCTTGTAGCCAGCTCCTTGAGTCTCCAGCCCCTCTTAATCCTCTCTTCAACTTGGAAAAGAATACAGCTTGTCTTCTGAAGAGGCTTAGGTATGTGAGGACTGACCTTGGGTTTGGTTCATGCTGATGGAGTGTAAAATCAGAGCATAGGGCAGATAACTCAGCCAGGGGAACAGGTCGACTGGATAGCAGTTGTATTTCTGTGCAGATGCTTACTGCATTCACCCACTGGTTTCTGCAGGAGCAGCATGGAAAATTAAGGCACAGTGCGATTAATGGATTTACCCGAGACCTGTCAAGCCTCCTTGTCCATTGCTTTAAGTCTCTCTGCTCCCCTAGAGAAAGTTCAGCTCCCAAAGAAAGTGGATTTCTTCACTTTCAGAAGTGTTACAGGCTTGGAGTGTTAACTGCCCCATGTTATCATGCATTGGCTGAAGGATGGGAACATCCTGGACCGAGCTAATTCAGTGGTGTTATCATTGCTGGTTCTCTGAGCAGTATGATGGGATGTCATCTGCTCATCTGCCTTCAGGTTTAGTGGCCTTGGGGTGAAGAAGAACATGAGCTCAGGGCAGCTAGGGAGGACTACTGCACAGGACTGCGGGAGCTTCCTCTCAGCTGGGAAGCATGGCAGGAGCAACACGAGTGGTGGAAGCGCTTGGGAAAGGAGGGATTCAGGGGGACAGCCTTCCAGTATGAGGAGGTTAGCGAGAAGATGGAGCCAGACTCTCATAGTGGTGTACGGTGAGGAGGAGAGACAGTGGGCACAAGCTGAAATAAAGGGAATTCAGGCTGGAGACGGAGGCACACTTTTTCTGCACAAAGAGAGCCAAGCACCAGCAGGTTGCCTGGAGAAGCTGTGCAGTCCCCATCGTCAGAGGTTTTCAAGCCCCCACTGGACAATGTGATCTTATCTCACAGCTGACTTCGCTTTGAGTGGAAGGCAGGGCTAGAGACCTCCCGAGGTCCCTTCCAGCCTGAGCTATTCTGTAACGCCACAATGAGGTCAAGATGATTGAGCAGTGAAGGGCAACACTCCAGGACCTCTCCACCGCCCCACACGACTACCTCCACAAGCAACTATTCTGGCTACCGAAGGCTGGAAGTAGGTGGCTGAGCCACACTTAAGATCTCAGTGCATGGAATTCTTTTGTTCTGGTGCTTTTTGGGGTTGCTTTTTAGCCTAGATCCTTTTACTGAGCTGTTCATAGCATGGCCTTAGGAAGCAGCTGGTGCGGCAGTGGGCACAAGAAGCACTTTGAGCTCTGTGTCCAGGTCTGGAGTCCAGCAGAAGAAGGATGTGGAGCTCTTAGAGCAGTTCCAGAGGAGGGCCACAAAGATGATCAAGGGGCTGGAGCACCTCTCCTGCAAAGAAAGGCTGAGAGAGCTGGGGCTGTTCAGCCTACAGAAGAGAAAGCTCCTGGGGGGACCCCCATTGCAACTTCTTGGTACTTGAAGGGGGCTTATAAAAAAGATGGAGAGCAACTCTTTGCTCAATCAGATATTGACAGGACGAGGGGGAATGGTTTTAAATTAGAAGAAGGGAGATTTAGATTAGAGGTTGGGAGGCAATTTTTCACTCAGAGTGTGGTGAGGCACTGGAACAGGCTGCACAGAGAGGCTGTGGATGCCCCATCCCTGGAGGTGTTCAAGGCCAGGTTAGATGAGGCCCTGAGCAACCTGATCTAGTGGGTGGCATCCCTGCCTATGGCCAGGGGAGTTGGAACTAGATGACCTATGAGGTCCCTTCCAACCCAGGCCATTCTATGATTCATAGGGCAGCAAGAGGGAAAGATCAGGCAGAAGACAGGTCTGCACAGTGGCTGCTGCAGAAGCTGGTGCAGAAAGGACACGATGGCTGAAAGAACAACAGGTCACCCAGTGCCACGTTCTGCTTTGGGTTGGCACCCTTGCTGGCACTGGGACAATGAAGTCTGGTCTAGGGCAGCAATGGTTAAACTAAATTGCCGTGCTTACAGAGAAAGTGCCTGGAGAGAAAATGCTCACAACGCCTCCGGGAAAACAGAGGTTCACAGGGTCACTCGCCTTCCACAAGCATTCAAGTGGCTGCCTTCTGAGCATGGACACTGGACCTGGCAGTGCTCACACCCCATCCACAGCACCTCCTGGGCACGCATCCCCTCCCAGGTGTGGGGGCGAAGCAGGAGGAGGCTCACAAGGCTCTGCAGCCAGCCGGCAGTGCCTGAGCCAGTGGGACGTGCAGAGATGTGCTCATGCCAGCCCTGCTGTACTGCAGGCTCAGGGCCTCCAGGGGAGGAGAGGGACACTGCGGCAGCCGAGTCAGTGTCTCCATGAGCTCAGCCTCTCAGACAACCCTGCAGACCACAGTAGCTGGCCTGGCGGGGATGTGATGTGCAGCGCAGTGGTGATTCCTCCCTTTCTGTTTGCTTCGACCTCTTTGTGAGGGACTTTTTGGTGCCCAGGTTCACATCCTCTTTGCCCAGCCGTGTCAAAACAAGGTCAGCTCTCAGCTCCACGTGCACTTCGGTGCCCAGGTAGCAGCCAGCAAGGTGAGCGGCACCTGGGGGTGCGCAGCTGCCTGTTCCCAGCCCTGCTCCCCAGGGACACGTGCTGCCCAGGCTGGGGAACGCTGGTTCCTTGGCAGCTCAAGGTCCAGAAAAAACTGCAGTCACACAGCTATATATAGCCCAGGAGAGCGGGCCGTGAGCACTGTGACGCAGCCTGGAAGCAGCGCCTGGCAGCTCTCCAGCAGCTGGCAGCGAGGCGCGTGGCTTTTGCTTTTTAGGGGCAGTGGTGTGCAGGGGAGGCGGGGGGCAGGGGCTGGCAGCGGGAGGGATTCGAGGGGGACTTCATCCTTATGTGGCTCCAAGTGCTGGAGCACAGTGGATGTGATGCTGCTCATGGTATCTGGGGCTGGGAAGAGGCTTTGGTGGTGCTGAGACCCAGGCCAGGACTTCACTCAGCTGCAGCCTCCTGCTTTATGGGACTTGGAGAGGTCACAGTACAGGGACTTGTGGCATGTCGGCTGTGTGGCTGGGGACCCCCTTTGGCCCTATAGCGGGGTGAAGGCTATCAGCACTGGAAGGGCCCTGATCTCACCCCATGGTTTCCTCTGGCCTGAGGATGGAAGGGTCTCTTGGGCTGTGAGGGCTCCTCAGAAGGGAAGCAGAAGCCATCACCACTGATCCAGCAGGGCCAAACCAGCAGGAACAAAGCACGGCAATGAGCCAGCTAGTCCCAAACCACGCTGACAGCTCCATCATCACCTTCCTTCCTCACCACATCACCTGCAGCTTCAGGGTGTCCTCTACTGTCCCAAAGCCTGGGGAGACCTCAGGGAAGGGGCATGGTGGGGCAGGATGTTCTGCTGGACCCTGGGAGCTTCAGGTCTACAGCCAGGACATGCTTTGGCCCTACTCATGAGCCAGAGCTCTGCTTGGTGCCTGGCTACTGGGTGGGAACAGGGCCTGGTGGCTCTCCCATGGCACTAAGGGAAAGCCAGGAGATGCTTGGAGCAGCACAGGGTCTGCTGGAGTCAGCACCTCTCCACATCTGGACAAGCAGAAACCCCCACCAGCAGGGTCTGAGGTCAGCCTCTCACACAGCTGCTTGGCTTGGACAGGGAGGGACTCGCTTTGCCATGTTAGCAATTTGATTGTTAACAGTGAAACCTTACTGATCAGAATCAGAATAAGCTTCTGAGTGATTCCTGTGCCCATAGATCCTGACTGAGGCTGTGGAGGGCAGCAGTAAACCTGGCACACAGCACATGGAGAGCTCCAGCAGGCAAATATCAGCCTGGAGAGCAGGGCTGGCAGTGGGTTTAACGCACTGGTGGGGATTGCCACATCTCAGACTGCAGGAGCAGCCCCAGCTCTCATTACTGGCACTCGGATGTGTGTGCTCAGCCCCATGGGACGAGGTGGGAGAGGTGGGTAGGAAGCCCTCAGCGGCGGTCACAGCCTTGTCCTGTTTTGCAGTGGTGACCCTGGGTTCAGGCTCACTTCCCTGCTCATGCCGAGGTGTGGAGCAGGGTCCCACCAACCCAAAAAACACTCCATGGGTTTCACAGTGCCGAAGGAGCAGAGAGTGCCCCAGCGTGCGTGCTCCGAAGCAGACGGCACTGCTGCACAGAAACCTATACCCAAATGCTCCGTATCATGTTGTACAGCATGTCTAGAGTCAGGCCAAAAAATTTAGACCTGAAAATGCATATAATTGCCAGGCAGGACTTTGAGGCTGGAAGAACTTCAAAGAAAACTGAACTCTTACGCCTTGACAGCAGTGTGCTGGTGCTCTACGTTTAGTGGGACAAATCCTACCTTTGCATGTACCGTAGTCCTAGCAATGCCTGAAGGTCCAATCTGGCTCACTGAAGAGCCTGTTTCAGCTGAGAAACTTGCAGCACTTAAATATTTGTTGGTTTGGCTCAGAAATAAGGCTTGCTGGGTTTAGCACGATACACAGTATTCCCATATAGCTCTTTCTCTCTCGTCCTACTATTTCTGCAGCTTAGTTTTTTCAGCTCATTGCCTAGAAACTGCCCCGCAAGAGTGGTAAATGCTGTCACTTGCAGCAGATCTTTCTTTGGTCACCGATGTGTCTTGAATCAGCATACGGGACTGGTTATGGAAGCTGGTTCCTCTGCAGAGCACGGCACAGAGCCTCTCCTTGTCCCCAGCACGGGTCCTTGTCCCCATCCCACCACCCTCTGCTTTAGCACAAAACATCCCCATGGTGTCAACAACCTGAATGGGACCCAAGGCTGTGGGGGAGGCCGGGTGCCTGCAGGCAGGTCCCCAGAAGGGCGAGCAGCATGGGGTGGTGGTAGGAGGCCTGGGAGGCAGCAGGGTGGCCTCAGAACAGACGTAAGCTGCGATGTGCACTGCCCTCAGGGCAGCTGGCTGGTGGCACAAGCACCTCACCAGGAGCAGTGCAATGCCTGGGCACGGCCCATGCCTGGGTTTTTCACGAGTCCATGATCCCCCGTGCTTGCTCTGCGGGCGGTGGCAGCAGGGAGCTCACCCCAGCTTCTCACCCCATGACCTCCACCCTGTGGCATCTCCCCGCTGAGCCTTGAGCCTCCCCTGTGGCTTCACACCACGTCCCCAAGCCCCCTTGCTGCAGCATCGGCTCCCCGTGCCTGCACAGCCCCGTGCTGAGCACCTGGCCTCTCCCTGCTCCTTGTTTTCTTTCGGAGGCCAGGTGAAAGCCAGTGGTTTTAAGGATCCGTGCTGGCAGAGAAGAGTGAGCAGATGGTGCCCTAAAATCTCCGCGCCCCAAAGAGTGAGCCAGCGATCATTTTTTTTGAAGCTCTCGAGATATTTTTTCCAGATCCTGCTGAGTCTGGCGAGGACTGTAATTGCAGCTTGGACCGGCTGGAGAGGGCAATACCCGGATGGGCTCCCTGCCTTTCAGGCTGTAATTGGGCCCTGGTGATACAAAGCACAAAGCTCTTTCCTTCCTGTTTGTTGCACTCCCTCTGTGAAACCTTCCCCTGCCGGTGCTGTGCATGCTGGAAAATATGTAAATACTAGGGCACAGGAGAATTACTCCCTCGTGCCTGCGCCACGTCTGAAATCCCCATTAAAAATATATGTTCCAAAAAGAGCACCTCTGCACTGAAGCACAAGCTCTCCTGGCAATGAGGGGATGTTTGAAGGGAGCAGGAGGGAGTGGATCAAAGGGTTTAGCCGCACGCATCACTGAGAGAAGGGACAACACGGCAGTCCCAGCTAAATTAGCAGCAGGAAGGGGGTTTGGGAGGCTACACAAAATCAATAGGACTATCTGGAAATACCTGCCACTCACATGGGAGGTTGCAATGCAGCGCTGGGGACGGCGGTGCTGGGCTCAGCTGTGCCAAGAGAGGAGGGAGCAGCCCCAGGGCTGCACTGGGCCAAGCAGGGATGGAGCAGGCAGGGACGTGGCCTGCAGGGCAGGGGCTGGCAGGGCTGCAGAAGCCAGGTCCCCGAGGTTCCCCCTGGATGCATCTCCCCCTGCGTTGGGCTGGCTTCCCCCAGCTCTGGAGCGATGGGGATGGCAGTGGGAGCCACCACTGCAGTGCTGCACCCCCTCCTTGTGCCACACCCGTGGGGTCCCCTCCCAGCTAGGTTCTGGGGGACACACACTGTATTGTCCCAAAGGCCCCTAAGTAGTGTAGGAGTGCAATTTGGGTTTTCTGGGTGCTCCACAAAGGCTCAGAGAGGGGCTTGGAAGGTGTGGGAGGGGAGCGCTGGTGATATCTCAGTCCTGGCCTCCTCCACAAGCGCCCCTGGGGATGTGCCTGTGGCCAGGGCAGCAGCTCCCGTCTGCAGGCTGGGCGCTGGCATCCCTCGCAGCTCCAGCCGGTGAGAAAGGACAACCCACAGTGAGGTTTTCTGCCTCTTCAAAGGAATTCAGTGTTCAGCAGGAGCTTTCAAAGGAGATTTAAAAAGAGAAGATAAAAAAGAAAGTTAAAAGCTGCCCAGTGAGGGGTGGAAATGGGAACGTAGGGAGAGATCAGGGGCAGAGCCTGCAGCGGAGGAGCGGCAGGACTGTGGCCAGTGCTGGTGTGAGGGGGGCGAGGAGAGCCCCAGCATCCCCCCGTGTGCACCGCCAGCGCACAGGGAGATACCGGGAAGGAAAATGTTAACAAACGGTGGCACCCCCCTGAAAGGAGCCAAATGTAAATGAGATAATTAAGCTATTATTTAAAGCCAGAGGAGACGGTGGGGACAGGCCTGGGGTGGCCGGACTGCATTTTAATCAGCTGCCTGGCTGGGGCTGCCAGCTTGCACGTGCCCAGCCAGCACTGCCCCCCTTGCTGGGGCAGCAGGGGACATCAGGGGACATGTCCAGCATGGGGCTGGCTCCAGCACCACCACCCATGTTCTGCTGCATTTCAGGAGCTCCTCAGTTTACCCGCTCCTGGTATGTCAGGGGCTAACATCCAGTGATGGTGGTAAGCAGGGCAGTGTGGTGGGGGTAAATCCATCCAAGGAAATGCAAAACGTGCATGCTCCAGCAGTGTTGTCTGGACTGGTTCCTAAGAGTGACAACTGGGCTTTGGTAGCCTTTCTTTTCCCCCTCTTGTGCTGTGGCTCAGTTTCCCCAGCCATGAAGGCAGTGCCTGATGCCTGGGAGATGCCCTCAGCGCCATGGGGAGCTCCAAGGTCACCTGTGAACCACAGCAAGTCAGTGGAGGCGGCAGGATGGGATTTCCTTCCTGTATTTCTCTATTTTAGTCAGGAATGGAAAACTAAACCCAATCCAAAGTCATCCACAGCAAGGGGCACGAACTCATTTTGTGCCCTGTCATCAGGGGGCAGAGGACCCACTTGCTGGAAGCTGAGACCTCTGACCATCAGGGAGCAAACGGGTGGTTGTTCACTGTCTGTCCTCATGTTGCAGCTGAGACCTGGGGCAGATGACATGATAGGGGCCAGACTCGAAGGAAACCTGAGGAAATGTCTGTTCTGCGGGGCATCCTTAAGGTCTGGGACGCTGCTGCAGGGGCTGAGGGTTCACCTGGGAGATGCAGCAGCTTAAAGATGGGAGAAGAAAGCCCACAGAGAGCTCTTAAGCAGAAAGGTAGCATCTCTCTAGCTCAAAAAGCTCTGCCTCGTGAAGTTCTGGAGACCAGGAGAGCAAGGAAGCATTGCACACACCAGCCACGTTTGTAATGTCTTCCCAAGGCACCTGACACCGGCCCCGATGGCAGTAGGAGACCAGGTTAGAGGAGCCTCTTCTGCGCGCCTGTAACACAGCCATTGTCTTTCAAGAGGCTTTCTTACAGTATGGTTAAGGAGTAAATTAAAAGCCTGATCCAGAGTGGCTTTCAAGTGCCTAACTCTTATTTAGGTACCTAATTCCCGCAATTTCAATTCCTTTGCAGAGCTGGCCCCTTAAGCCCTGGCAGCACTTGAGAAGATGTCACCCAGTGTCCCCGCTCAGCACCGGGGGCTTTCGCCACCCCCCTCCCCATGCACCCAGCACAGGGGCACGGGGCCAGCCCTCCCTGCTGCAGCTCCCTAAAGCCACGGTTTTGCTCCTTCTCCCCAGCCCAGTGACCATCCTGCAGCTGCCTCCCCGTGCCCATTCTCAGGCCTGGGACGAGACCTCAGGCACAACTCAACCAGCACCACCAGCAGCATAATTTGGCACCGCTGCTTGCACACCCGATGTGTGCACAGTCACACATTGTCTTTCTGTTTCCTGAGTTATAGGAAGCGGGTTTTTCCCGTTGTCCTCTCCCTCTCTTTCTCACCCAGCTTGCAGGGCCCTGCTCTGAGGATCTCCTGCATTAGCTTCAGGCCCCTGTGGCTGGAGGCACCATCATTCTGGTTTGGCTTGGCAGCAGTGCTGGAAGTGCTTTATGACTCAGAAACCATTACAGGAATGAAGAAAGCAGATCCCATGCAATCTACATACTGATCCCGTAGGGGTGAGGAGGTGATGCTGGGCCAGGATGCACACATGGTGCATGGGACACCTCAGTCAGCACTGTCAGGTGATGTGAGACAGGGAATGCAGCAAGTAAAACTGGTAGCCCTCAGTGGCTTCTATGCCACAGAAAACAAGTCAGTCAGTCTTTCTTTCTTTCTTTCTTTCTTTCTTTCTTTCTTTCTTTCTTTCTTTCTTTCTTTCTTTCTTTCTTTCTTTCTTTCTTTCTTTCTTTCTTTCTTTCTTTCTTTCCCTCCTTTCCTTCCTTCCTTCCTTCCTTCCTTCCTTCCTTCCTTCCTTCCTTCCTTCCTTCCTTCCTTCCTTCCTTCCTTCCTTCCTTCCTTCCTTCCTTCCTTCCTTCCTTCCTTCCTTCTTTTTCTTCCTGACAAAGCAATCAAAACTTGCCTGAGAGGCAAGACAATACTAGCCCATTCACCCATCTCTGTGCTCTGAGAGGGGATGATTTCTTAACTGCTGTGACTCAGTTTCCCCAGCTGTGAGCTGGGAATAGCAACCTCTCTTCCCAGGCAGCAGAGTGGGATGGTTTATGCACCTATTCCTTGAGGCAAAGCACACAACTCCATGCCCCAAGCACATGCAAAGCCGTTTCCTCAAGGGTTTGTCTGAAAGATGAAATTTCCATTCTCCCAGCAGGAAGAGGAGAGAAAAAAAACCAACCAAACAAACAAACAAAACCAACCAGACACAGGATCTGTAGGAGCAGTGCTGGCTTGTGAGGGTGAAAGGAGGCCAGTGCTGGGCCTGTCTGGTGGCAGTAATTTTCCACATGCAGTAGATGAGGTGAGACACTTGGTCAAGAGTGAATTCTTTTTTTTTGATATTATTTATGTTTTTCTTTTTCCCCTTCTTCCCTACCTTGGGAGAACAGTGCTGGGTGGGAGCCTGGCAGAGGCAAGATAAAGGTCTCTATCAGACAGCTGTTGGAAGATCTCCAGTGAAGGGGCAGGCATCACTTGGAATCTGTAAGAAGCAGCAAGAGTGAGGGGTAAATTGCAAGGTGTTCACCACCTTGAATGGCCTCTGGAGCTACCTCCTCTCCTGGCAGGGGAACCTCTGGCTCCCTGGGATCTCCAGGGCTCAGCAAACCACTGCCCTACAAGGCTGGGCAAGCCACTCTTGCCAGCCAGTGGCCCAAAGCATGGTGGCCACCTTGCTGGCCTTCGTGCCCTGTGGGGGAGTGCAAGAGCTCTGTCCTCACCTCTGCAGCCCTGCGTGCAGCCAGGGCAGGGCTGGAGGGGTCTGCACAGCCGTCCCCAGCTGCACACTGTGGGGGGCTCTCGGTGGGGGGCAGCTGTGCCACAGCATGTCTGACAGGCACAGCACCCGCAGGCAGTGACGGAGGGCAGGGGAGGAGGAGGAAGAGGAGGGTGTCCTGCAGGGCAGCTCGCTTCCCCTGCTGTGCAGCAGCCCCCAGTGCCGGGAGGATGGGGGCCGGGTGCTGGACACGCACGCAGGGCTGGCCGTCATGTCCTTGCCGCGCTGCGGTGTGTCACAAACCTAATCAGATCTCACGCTCTGGGGAGCAATTTTCTTCCCCATGGGAAAGCGTGAGATCCTTGTGCTGGCCGTGCATGTGGCTCCCTGCCTCTGGCATGGGGCCCTGCGGGGCGTGGGGCCAGAGGGCACTGCCGTGACCGCTGGGCGAGTACACGATGGGGACTCTGCCCCCAGCCAGGAGGTGCTGCCTGGGCCACCCCAGTGGTGCCACAGGGACCAGGCTCCTGGCTGGGCTTCTTGCCCCTCTCTCCTGCCCATCCCATCACTGCCCCTTCCTCTTCTGTCCATCTGATCTCCCCTCATCCCCCCCCTTGATTTTATTCCCTCCCCATGCTGCCTTTCTTTTTTGTCCCGTCCCGTCCCGTTCCATCCCATCCCGTCCCGTCCCGTCCCATCCCATCCCATCCCATCCCATCCCATCCCATCCCATCCCATCCCATCCCATCCCATCCCATCCCATCCCATCCCATCCCATCCCATCCATCTTATCCCATCCTCCTCATCCTCCTCTGAGCATCACATTCTTGCCTGCCTGTCTCATCCTGTCCTGTCCCACCAGTCCTCTTCCATGCCATCCCATCCTATCCTGTCCTGTCCTATCCTGTCCTGTCCTCACTCCAGTAAGAGCAGTGTCTCTGCATCTCCTGGTGACCAGTCTGGTGGAAGTATCTGCTCCTTACAGACCCTACAGTTACCTCTCTGTTTCAGTCCCATTCCTGCCTGGGTGCAGGTCCTGCAGCGCTGGTTGTTCTCCCATCACCCTGGAGGCAGGTGGCAGGGTGACAGGGCAGAGCTGGCTGGTGCAGGGCACTGTTCCTTGGAGGAGGACACCCCTCTGGTGACAACTTCTCCCCAGCACCCTTTCTTGGACCCCCACCAACTGAAGCCTCTACATCTTCCTTGGGCAATTCTCATCCTGCATGGAGTCACGGGCAAATGTCAAGTAGGGGCTGATTTACTCCAGATTAAGCAACGGTGGTCTGATTCTGCAGCAGGAAGGGAGGAGAGGCTTGGCAGGTGTGCCAGCACCGGGGAATGCAGGGACAACACGGATCGGTGCCACTGTCGCCAAGTGTCAGGGTGCAGCTGCCTTTGTGATTTTGTCATTACTGGGGGAAACGATATAGATGTGCCCTTGACTCAGCCATTTCATAGCATCTCTTGGGCTCAGTGGAGCTGGCGCTAAACCTTGTTCACTTTGATCATGACAAATAGGATCCAGGAAGCCAAATTTAGTGCAAAGTCACCGGCTGCCTGTGAAACTGCTGCTTTTCCAGGTTTTGGTTATCTGTCTGGTGCCCGATAGTGCTGTGTGGTTCGGTGACTGCTGCGTGTAGTATTGGGGACAGCCTTGGCTGAAGCCACAGCTTGTGCTTTTGGCTTACCGACCACGTCTTCCTGAGCTGGTGCTGAGGGCTGGGGGGCACTTCAGGGTGGCAGCTGAGGGCTGTGGGGTTGCCATTCCACCTCACTGGGGTGAGGTGAGCACCTGAGTCTCCGTGAGGATACCGGCGGCCCCAGTCACCCACCTTCTGGACTCTTTGATTGTCCCTGCTTCTCCAGAGCCTCAGAGAGGTTTGTGGCAGGGTGCACAGCAGGGGCTTGGTGTGGGACCTGTGTGTCTCCTGGGGCAGGACGTGAGCTGGAGGCCTGACAGGGGCACGCTCCCATTGCCAGGACAGTGTGTGGCCTCTCCCCGCTGCCCCAGCACGGATGCATCCCCAAACACCCAGCCTCGGAGGGACAGCAGATCCCCTGAGCCCCTGCTGGGTGCGGTGTGGGGCGTCTGTCTGTCCCTGTGCGTGCATGGGGATGTCTGTCGGTTGCGGGAGGCGGGATGCGAGGGAGCAGGGAGGGGGACAGCCAGCAGCTCCTGGCTCCCGCTGCGCCTCGCTCTACTTGCCGCAGTCCCCAAGCTCCCTTCCCTTCCCCTTCGCTGCCTTTTATGCTGCTCGCCCAAGGCTCCAGGGCCTGGGGATCTTTCCAGGCTTCCCCAGCTGGGGTTTGGCAGCTCTAATTTTAGGCTCTTCACAGTTTTGCTTTCTCGCTGCTCAGCTGAGGAACAGTGCTTGTGCAGGGAGGCGAGCCTGGCCTTTCCCCACTGCTGCTGGCTTTGTCTTTGTCTTGCTCCCTCCTGCTGCCGGCTCCGCGGAGATTCTGCTTGATACACACGGAACCCCTTTTAAAGATGGGGCTCACGCGTGGGTCCAGCGTGGGGATGGGACTGGGGGGCTGCCCAGGGCTTTTGCTGCCCCATGGTGATGCTCAGCAGCCTGTGGGATGAAACCCCACCACAGAGTCCCGTACTGGGATGGGGTGGGGTGGGGTGTGGGAGGAGAGAGCCCAGACACAAGCTTCAGACTGGCCGAGGCTGTTCTTTGACCACAGCGACCCAGCCCCAGGAAACCCAAAAGCTAAATGTGACATAAAAAGTGATCAGGTCAACCCCATGCACGGCAAACCCGGCCAGAGCTAATTTAGCACTTAGATCCTCCCTTGCACCGTGGGAGAGGTGCTGCAAGCTGTGATCTTGGAGCAGCTCTCCCTTCGGGCTGAGACAGTACAGCTGGAAAAATGTAACTCAAAAATCCAAGCTCAGGATAGCCCTGGGCGGGTGACAGGAATTAATTCTTGCCTCTCTCCGCAGTGCCAGGGCCTCGCCACGCGATTTGGGCACAGAAGTGGAGGGTGGTAGCATGCTGCTGCCCACCTCCTGGGACCTCCAGGACAGCATCTGCTGAGAAAAGACCCCAGGGAGGAGGGAGACCAGGAGAAGAGCACAGAAGAGGTGAGGGCAGAGGGGACAACACGCTGCCTTAGCCAGGCCGGGTCCTGCCCATGGGGCACTTATCCCGCTCACACATCAGGTTTTGCCCAGTGTATCCAAAAGCTTTCATCTTCCAGCGGGGAAAGGCTGGGGCTGGAGCTGTCTAACAGGATTGCGAGCTGCCTGCTCCTGAAAGGGCTCTGCATCCCATTATCCATAAACCTGTTCATGGCACTCGGCTAATTCAGGCAATTTGTGACACGTTTATGCTGTCGATATAATAACCGATCTGCCAGCCTTAGCCGGGCTGGAGCACCGTGTCATGAACAGCAATCTGCAAATCAGGCTCTTAATGTGGGTGCTGCCGTCCCCACCGCCGGGAGCACCCGAGGAGGGACGCGCTTTGTGCTGGGGCAAGGACCAGGGACTGGGGACCGGGGATGTTGCAGTGCAGGCATGGGGACGTGTGTGGTGCTGCCGGCACCTTCCTGGCCCATTCCCCACTTCCAGAGCCACTCTCCTGCCCGCAGGGATGGCTGGCAGGCTCCCTGGGGAAGCGCTGCCCCGCAGGTGATAGGAAGCTTAGCGGCTCCCTGCGCGCTGGCACCCCTCTTGTCACAGGTTTACAGGACGCAAATCCGGCGTTATCAGAGGGCCGCAGCGGCAGGGCCAGGCCCAGCTGGCTGCGCTCAGCCTCTCCTCTCCCCATCGCTCACGCGGAGCAGTGGGTGGAAGCGCCTCCGGCTGGGCTGTGCTGCCAAATTCTGCCTGGGCACCACCGCAGACGGACACTGCAGACAGCAGGCAGGCTGCAGAGCTGGGCTGGGGGGCAAAACGGGGGCATGGAGTGGGTAAAGGGCAGGCAGGTTGGTGGGTGCTGCTGCCCCCGTCACATGTGGTGTGTCACCCGGCTGGTTCGGGGGCACCTCTGGAGCTCCAGCGATGGATCATGCCATGCTCAGCCACCCGGCTGCCCCCCTCCTGCCTGGCCTACTCCCCGCTGCCTCCTGTAACCAAGGAGAAGAATTAGCAGCGCGAGGAAGTGGCGCTTTGTGACGCAGGGCTCGCACCTCTGATTGCCCGGTGCTAGCAGCTGCCCCAGGCCCCCTCGCCTCTGTGCCAGCTCGGTGTCACCGCTGCCTGACCCTGTGTGTGGGGACGGCGGGGGTTCGGGGCTGATCTGGGGCTAAGAGCAGCCGCCAGGCATCACCTGTGCCGCCGTGGTGCAGCTGCTGCTCGCCAGGCTCAGCAAGGAGCTGCCACGGGGTGCTGCAGTCACCAGGGGCTGGAGCTGCTCCCGAGACATCGACGCAGGTGGCTCCATAGGGTGATGGTTGCAAAGCCCAGCGCTGGGACCTTTCCCAGGGGAGGGGGATGAAGGGCAGTGCCTGGGCCTGATCTCCTGTCCGTGTCCCTCCGAAGCGCACAGAGCGTCTGCAGAGATGATCTACGTGCTAGGCAGGATGGCTGAGCTGAGCTGCATGTGCCGGGGGGTGAGGTGTGCACCTACCAAGTGACAGGTCTGTGGGATGTCCAGGCTGGATACATGACAGGGTCATGTGCCTTTTGGAGCAGTTGCCCCCGTAGGCGTTTGCCTAAGGGAGAGCTGCTCATGCAGAGATTTCTCTCCCTGCAACCCCCACACTTTGCACTCCCAACTGAGCTCATGAGCTGTTGGGGGTGTGGGCAGCCATGTGCTGTCTCGGGGCAGTGGGAGCATCCCCTGGGGTGAAAGCATCCCCCCAGGTGAGAGCATCCTCCCAGATGGAAGCATCTCCCCAAGAGGGCAGGAAGGGCTCAGCCAGCAGCCAGGTTGTGTCCCTGGGCTTTCCTTGCAATGCTGTGCTGAGCACTGGAGCTCAATCCCCATCCCCCCCACCCCTCACATTTGAATCCCACCAGGATGCCTTGAAGCTGGGGCTGATTTTCATAAATTATAAATTGGTGGGATCTGGTGTCGTCCCGAATGGAGCGGCATGGGAAAGCCAGCCTGTGTGGACTGGAATGCTCCGCGGGGTTACAAATCCCCATTCAGGCTGAGGGCTCTACAGGATTGCAGAGGAGAGGCAGGGAGGAGATGCCTCAGAGACATTCACAGCCCCCGCAGGACCTCGAGAATCAGACCTAAGCAAGCAAAGCCCCTGAGGACGCGTGTGGGGCGTGCACAGCCCCCAGCTCCCACCTAACGAGGATGCGGCACGTTCTCCACCACGTAAAATGGAGCAGGATGCGGAGGGCAGGATGGCTTTGAACAGTCAATTTCCATCGCTGAAAGCTGACAAGTTTAAAACAGCTAATGTGCCCCGCAAGATGAGGCCTTCAGAGATTTACAGCTCTCCTCGGCTGACTGCTCCCATACGGTGTGCATGTCAGCCAGGGAGCCTTTTAAAGAACCAAGATAAAGCTGCAGCGAGGCCGCATTGCCCACCAAATGGATGGTAGAGAGAAGAAAGGAAGGCGAGCGGCTGCTCTGTGTGTTTTTTTTTTTTTTTTCTTTTCCCATCAGACTGGCTGCTGAGCTCATGTCCCCTGCTGCAGCCACCGCCTCAGCGTTACTCTGGGTCAAGGTCGAAGCAGCCCTCCTGGAGCAAACTTTCCCTGCACTGCTGCAGGATGAGGACTGCAAAATGCTGCAGGACCAGCCAGGGAGTTGAGCCGGGGCAGCCATCAGCAGGACCCATGGGTGGCAGCAGCTGGCAGTGTCCTCCCCATGGGGCCAGGACAACCCCACGAGGCAAGGAGGCACTAGGGGTAGCCAGCAGCCAGACAAAACCCTCCCCATCTGGTGCTGGAGCGGGTGGAATGGCAGAGCTGGGGCTCCTGCGTGGGATGTAGGGGGACCCATGGGTCTCAGCCAGCCCACAGCCCTGGCCGGCATCTCACACAAAGTCAGTGAGTGATGGAGCTGCAGTCCTCTGCTGCAGCCACGCCGCTGGGACAGCCACAAGCCTGAGCAGCCCCGTGACCAGCACTGGGCTCTGAGGGCATGCAGTGGGGTGTCAGCTGGCCAGGGGACCCCGGGCACATGGGGTGTCACGGGACCTGCCTGCTCATCCCCGGCATGTTTGTGGTGTCTGCAGCCTGGGAGCTGTGCTGGCGTCACCCCCAGCTCCTGTGCTGCCCAGCGGAGACGCAGTCAGCGGATGCCAGGAGGCGTTTCACCCTCCCTGAGGTCACCAGAGGAAATGGGCTGAATTCAACATGCCCTGAGAGAGCATCTGAAAAAGAGAACGACAGCAGGCAGGGTGTCATGCCTAGGCAGGCAAACCTTGACCAAACTGTTCAGGAAAATCTTTTGTGCCTCCATGTGCCACTCCATCAGCCAGAGCTCCGTCTGCACTGAGCATCCCAGCGGACAGAGGACCTGGGTGTTTTGCCCTTGCACAATGCCCAGGAGGAGCTGAGCTCCCTGCAGATGACTCTTGGACACAGGTACCCAGGAGAGCTGCTGGGGATGGAGGCTGGGATAAGGAGGTCTTCTTAGGGCACTCGGATAGCTTTCCTGTACCCCCCTCCCCACACCAAGGCAGAACTTGCTTTCCTGTCTCCCTGGATCTGCAGACAAAGGTCCTGTGTGATCTGATCCTGGGGTGGGAAGGGAAAAGATTTTCAAGACTGGCTTTGGGTCTAGCAACAGCCACAGGGCACCCTGGCTCCTGTGCAGGCGGAGGAGCCAGCCAGGCTGTGGGAAGCTCTGCTGCACGATGGCCACTGGCCCCCTGCACCCACCGGGAACGGGCAGGGCAGCGTGGAGGAGCTGCCTGTGTCTGGGATGCTCAGCAGGGGAGTGTCTCTGAAGACGTTCTCTCTCATTTCTGCCACCCCAGAGGCCAGGGGACTCTAATTGCTCCATCCAGCATGGGTCAGGAGGGATGTCCCACCAGGCTGGTGGCATCACCTGCACCCAGTGCAGCAGGAGCGGGAGAAGCAGCACACAGCCCAGCACACCTCGGGCACGTCCTGGGGTTCCTGGTGCAGAGGAGTGAGATGTGGTGGAGCGAGCAGTTGGTTTCTGCAACAATCACAGCCCTGGCATGGCAGTCCCAAGCCACCAGAGAGCTGTGGGACCACACCTCCGAGGCCCTGAGGAGCAAGGAGCCCTGTGCAAGGGCTGCAGATCCTGGGACTGGGCTATGCCGGGTGCCAGGGGCGGTGTGGGAGAAGCGTCCCCTTATCTCTCCTCTTTGTGCACACACACAGGAGCCCTCTCGGAGCCACCGGGTGATGCCGCCAGCCGGAAAGCTGCAAAAAGGCGGGGAGGTTGCCCAGCTTCTGTCTCCTTCCCAGCAGGTGTGGCTGGCCCTGCCAGGCAGATGGCTCAGCGCCTGGCGGAGATGAGTGCCGGTGCCAGGAGCAGCTGGCTCCATCCCTACCCGGGCCAAGAGCAGAGATGCTGAGCAGCGTGGGGAGCTCGTGGCAGGCAAATCCGGCAGTGACCCCCTCCCCCTGCCAGGCTGGGGCTGTGCTGGGCACCTCTGGGCTCTCACACAGGTGGCTCAGGGATGGCCCCAAAGCCCCGTGCTGCTGCTGGTACCTCCAGGGCAAAGCTGTTCCATCGAGCTCTGAGTGCCCGTCGTGCACCCTGGGGCACAGCGACGAGGACATGTGGTGTGGCTCCTGCTCGGAGCCATCAGCTCCAGCCCCGGCTCTGCTCCCTGCTGCCCACAGACCAACTGGAAGCCCTCTCGGAGCCAGGCCACCGTCACGGTGTTATTTCCAGCCAGCGCAGGGGGGAAGCGGACCTTCACCCTCCGGCAGTCACTCCGTGCTGTTGTGCAGCCCCAGCAAACCCTGCAAACAACCCTGAAAAAACAGGAGGGAGGCAAGGAGATGGGGCACCGAGTGGCCAGGCTGGGTTGGGGGGAGGCTGTTACTCTCCTGGGGAGTGCAGATGTTATTTTTCCCATGCAAAGCTTGGGAAAAGCTGTGTGCAGTGATGGCAGCAACATGGGAACGGTGAGGGCAACTGTGCTCTGATGGCTGTGGCCAGCCTCGCTCACAAGCAATGAGTGCAGCTCTCTCGCACTGGTGCTCTGCCTCTTTTTCTGCGCAGTTATTAATACACGCATTTGCCTGGTTTTCAGCGGAGGCAGAGAGCAAAAGCAAATTAAGAGCGCCAAGGCTGGCAGCCTGGGAGTGCAACCACCCCTCGAGTTTGACATTAATGGCTAGGAGAAGCCGTTCCCTTGACACCCCAAGGGACACGGGAGGATCAGGGAGATGGCGGGGGGCTGCTCGGCACCAGCACACTCTCTGGCGGGCTGTTCCCGACGAGCAGGCTCCTCCATCCTCGCCTTGCAGTCGGCGCTGGAAGTGGAAGTTTTGAAGTCATGCATGGAGCTGTTTGCTTGGTATTTCCTGCCCCCGAGAACAGGAAGCAGCAGCGAAGCTCAGGAGGGAGCTGCTCTTGGGAGGTTTCCAGCCTGACACATTTTGGTCTCTGCCTGCGGGAAAGGGGGAAAGCTCCGTGCTCTTTCTCTTGTTCCTGTGCCCAGTGTTGGGAGCCAATGGACCAGATTCAGTCTGACTTGAGGCAGGAGAGGTGGATTGCGTAGAAACGTGGCAGTTTGAACGATTTTCCATTTCAGTCTCCCTTGTACCACTCTGCCCTAGACCTTATTTGCTCAGGCTCTAGGACAACCAAGGAGACGCCGGCTCACAAGCTGCAGTACAAGAAATGTCTGGCAGCAATGGATGCTTGTCCACCCAGGCTGTCCTATCGATGTCCTGTTCTGGGGGGGACTGTCCCCTCAGCCCCATTAGCCGCAGGTCCAATCTTGCTCTGTGCTAGCCCTTCCCATGCCAGGTCTGCAGCAGCATCTCTTCACTGTCCCCAAAAGTCTTCCCCTGCTTTCAAGGTCGAGGTCCATCCTAGGAACCCTGCAAGGCTCCCTCAGCCCACCAACCTGAGGTTGTCCCATGTCCTGGTGCACATCCAGGTCTCAGTGCTGCTTGAGGGACCCTGACCCCTCCCCAGTGCTGATGGTAACAATGGGACGAGGCCAGGGGACGAGCAGGAGGGGCTCATGACTGGTGCCGGGTAAAGGCTCTGTCATGGCAGGAGCTGCTCCCCATCAGCACTGTCAGAGCCTGTTACTGGCAGACCATGGCAGCAGCCTCCAAGGAACGCAAGCAGCACGTTATTAACAATCTTTTAAAGCCCTGCCAGCTTGCCCTGGGTCCCTGTTTGTTTCTGCGTATGGACAATCCACTGCTGAATGCTGCATTAGCAAGAGATGGCGTCTCAGCTTAAGGTGGGTTATTGCTTACCGTAGGTAACCTCCTGCAAAAGGCAATTCCTCCTCTGGAAAAGGACAAAGGCCCACAGAAGGAGAGGTTTATTATCCTTTTGCATCATCCCTGCCTTTCTTTTCCTTCTCCCGAGGACTGTTTTAGCAGAGTTAGTGTTGGACCATCGGTGTCCAAGCTGGAATGCGTTGGTCTCTGGATCTGCTCCCGAACTGCTGTGTACATGGAAGCTGAGACAGCTCCTGTGGCTAATGCCCTGAGCACTCCCTGAGATGGAGAAAAATGGGGGTGTGCTGCCTGGTGGTGGTATGGCCTGGGGAGGGGGGATCTGCCTGCAGGCTAAGGTGGAGCTGCCACGGCACAGCTCTGTGCTGCTGGGGGCAGCCCAAGCACAGAGGCACTCCAGACGGGCCTGAAAGGGGGCAATACTGGCATGCAAAAAGCAGTTCTGTCATTTAATTATCACAGCAGCACCAGGTGGGTTCCAGATCAAGAGGTCAGGGGCTCCTGGCCTTTTACACGCAGCAATGTCAGCTTCAGCCATGGGACAGGGCAGTGAGAGCCCCGCGAGCCTCAGCAAGAGCAGGGGGCACATCATGACCAGTGTTTCCCTGACCTGCTCCATGGGGACTTGGTCTGCTTTGAAGGTGTAGGAGTGCGGAGGAATGTGACTTCTCCTCCCTTGCCCACTGGAGGTACCTTTGGGGTTGATCTGAACCTGACACACCGCTGTGGAGGAGGCCTGGTTGGATTTTCACATGGTACCAGCAGACCCTGAGTCTTCCTTCTACCCCTTCTGCTCACCTGAGCTCTTTGCTCATGACTTTTCCTGCTTCCCTGGGTCCCACAGCAGCAGCCCCATGGCACAGCCAGCTGGGAACAGCTCTGAGCCCACCTGGAAACACATCTTAGGCGAAGGAGAGGCCAACACTAGAAGCAATCAGGAACCAACCTTCAACGCTGCTGCTGTTGCTGCCGTTGTATTGTGTTCCCTGCTGCTGCTGTGCTGGAGCAGGAGCATGGGGACACCCCGAGCAGCACCCAAGCACAGCGTTGGTGCAAGCAGCAGCACGCGTTAACACTGCGCACACGGCGGAGGCTTACACAAGGGGAGCTGATTTCTTTCGGAAGCAGAAGCTCTGGATGTGGACGCCGGAGACCTGCAAGGACAGGACCTGGGCTGGTGCAGGCAGTGAGAGGTGCTGGCAGCGGTCACACTTGGCCGGGTGCGTGCAGGGTTTTGCTGCAGGGTGGAGCAGGGGCTGAGGGCCCGCGGGGCGAGCAGCCGCTCCGGCCATGCGCGCTTTTCCATCAGCAGTCGCCTGGGCAACTGAGCGCGGAGCGAGACAAGCTGTCAGAGAGAGGAGCCATTGTGCTCGCTGGGGGAATCGTTCCCAGCCCTTTCACCCGTCAGGGTGCTCTGCAGGTCACCCCGTTTTGCTGGCCCTGCCCAGGGCTTCCTGCCACGCTGGGGGGGTACCTCAGAGCCCCACACCCCCTCTGGTGCCGTGCCCCACGGCAGGGTGGGACGATGGGGGAGGGAGACCACAGGCCCCAGAGGAAAAGCTGCCAAATGCAAATGGATGGAGACCAACGGGGAGGCTCAAAGCAGCACTGATCACACTGCAGGGCTGTCCCCAAACCATACCTTCACCTGCACAGAGGGAGGGTGACGTTTCCCTGTTATTAATTGCAATAAGTGTGCACGCGTGTGTGCATGCCCTGAGCAGCAAGCACAGCTGTGGAGGGAAGGAGCTCCTCATCCAAATGCATTTCTGCCTCTTTGTAGTGCGACTATCTCTGTTGTGCTGTTGCTGCTTGCTTGCTTGGCACCTGCATGCCCTGGACCAGGCTACTGCTTTGCTAACGAGCTGCGGTGTCTTGCTCTGGGTCCTGCTCGCTGTCGGAGTACAGGGGCTCTCCAGGTTCACGTGCTTAGCTCAGCCCCACGGCTTAAATCCCTGCCAAGAGAAATGGAAGAATCTGGTGCAGCCAGGCCTGGAAAAAACAGCAAGGACAGTCTGTGATTAACCCTTCCCTGGCCTGCCCACATGGCTCCCCTCTGCTCCTTCCCACGCATGGCGAGCTAGCGGGCTTCACACCCCTCCTTCCCACACCCCAGCTCATATGCTTCTGCACCTCCGGGGAAAAGCAGCTTTTCTCGTGAGATTGCCCAGAATACCCAAGGACTGAGTATTCCCACGGCACTTGAATGCGTGCCCCCTTTGATCACAAGAGGGCAAAGGGCAGAGATCTGGGAAAAGAAAAGAAAATCATTTTAAAAAGAGAGAGAGACAGAGAGGGAAAAAAAAAAAAAAAGCAATTCAGGCAGGAGCTTCCCTCAACCTCTGTAAAACACAGTTCACGTTTGCTGCGAGCCTGGGGCGCAGAGCACATTTGATGTGAGGTGCTTTACCCAGCTGTGGTGCAAATTCCGGAGCCTCGCATTTGCATGGTGTGATGGGAAAAAGCTTAAGAGGGGCCCGGGGAGCTGCAGAGGAGGCGGCTGCGCTATCTGGCTACCGCAGGGGCTGTCGATGCACAGACATTTCCAAGGCTATTTGTGAAGGTGAAATGGTCTGTAAAGATTCCAGGACACCATGTGGCAGGACAGTTAGCAGGGCTTCTCCTCCGGTGTTTGCACAGAGCTGCCGGGCTGGAGAGAGGCTGTGTGCGCAGAATGCCTTGCGGTGATTAGAGCATCTGCAAATTTCAGCTTAATACGCGGCATAATGAGACACAGAATATTATTAGCCTGCAGCCATCCCCCCGCCCCAGCGGCGATCTCTGCAGCCTGAGCTGCTTTCACCTTCTCGGTGCTTTGCTACAAGAGCCCCCCTGGGAGATGCTTGCCCGGTGCCCATGCAGGACCCAGCTCTCATAGCAGCCTTTGCTCTTTGGCTTATGGTGCTACTGAATGAGGAAGCAAAGCAGCACAGGGGACTGAGAGCCAGTTTCTTCCTTTTGCACAGGGTCACACAAGCCCAGCGTGGGGAAGCAGGGCTGGCTCTTCATGAAGAGGATTAAGCCAGGATGCTGTGCCCAGCGGCAGGGTCCAGCCACGTGTGCGCAGACTCACGCCAGTGCTGAGCTCTCCCCTCCTGCAGCCTGTGCTCCTCCAGCACAGCCCAGCAGGCTCCTGCAGCCCCAGCTTGTGTAGGGCTGCCTGCACCACTCCTTTCCTTCCAGTTTGATACAGACAGCAATGGCCCAGGGCATCAGTTGCTCCAAGATGGAAAGGGCAATGGCAGGAGGCGGCTCTGCGGCAGGGTTGGGTCAACGGGTGAATCCCAGCCAGCAGGGCCCTGCACATAGTGTGGGGCTTGGGAAAAGCCCTGCTTTGGGTCTGGGCTGAGTCAGATGCGGCCAAGTAGCTCAGTGATGTGCAGGGTGCTGGGAGAACACAGCACTTCTGCAGCTGGTGGGCAGCCTGGGGGCATGGCTTCTATGGCCAGCTGTGGGAGCACGGATGGGCAGCGCCCGTGGGTGCTTACACAAGTGCAGAGTGTAAGTGTGTGCATGACTGGAAATGTGTGCACATGTGCAATTGTGTGCACACGTGTAAGCATGTGGGGGCAGAGGGTGTGCGTCCATCCGTGTGCAAGGTATGCATGGACATGCATGTACCCGGGGTCACATGCAGCGCGTGGGTTTGAGGATGTGCACAGCCTGTGTGTGGGCACAGCTTGTGCATCTACATGCGGGCTACAGGCAGGTACCCAAGTGCCTGTGTGGAGGTGCAAGGCGTGCTTTTAGGCTGCCCAAGCACACGAGCACAGACACCTGACTGGGGTTTGGCTCCTGCTCCATGACGATCCTGGTGTGGTGCTGCGGGGGACGGGAGCGAGGTACGGTGCGGGGGAGGCTGGGGTCCCTGAGGCTGTTGCCTCTCCTCGTCTCCCTCTGTCTCCTGCTGATCCACACGTTTGCGTGACCTTGTCGTTGCCGCAGAGCGGAACCTTCCCTTGTTTTGCCTGGGGTATTTTTCAGTGAGATCAGCTCCCCTGCCTGGTTCAAAGCTGGCATTTGCTGCCAAAGGTTATGACAGTGACATCTGCAGCCGGGGGCACCCCCCAGAGATGCTCGGAGCTGACTGCATCCCTATCCCTCATGCTTGCCATTTACCACGCTATCAATATATTTAAAAAAGCAAAAAGCAAAGTCCAGAGAAGGCATCACCAAAGCAAAAGCTATTATGAATGCTGTTAAACTAACACTAACAGCCACTGCTGTTAATCTGTACCAAGGTCAAATTCACAAATCGTCAGGTTACTGTTCCAGCCTGAAATTAGATCATCAATTAGTTAAATCATCACTTTGATACAGAAAGAGAACTGGAGCGGACCCAGTCCTCATAAATCCTGCAGAAGGGTCTGAGAAGGTGGCTCTGCATTTTATTGGAAAGAATTTGACCAAAGCAATTCAGATCCATAGCGTGGAGCCAGCTAAATGCTTTAATAGTGAAAACAACTTATCACCCACTGCCTGAGCCATAACCTCCAAGCTGATTTGGATGCTGCCATCTCAGACGCATTTCCCTGTCCCCAGCAGATGTTATAGCACAGCCTTAACCTCTGCTTCAATAAGCAGAGGTTTGAGACTTGCCATATACCAGAACTGACTGATGACTATTTCAAGTTTCTCAGGACTTTGAAACCCAAAACCCACATTAATTTTATGAGTAATTTTATGTGACAATCTTTAGGGCTGTGAAAACTAGAAACTTTTCCTTTAGGTGCCTTGACCTTATGGTAGCTCATCTGCCCATGCAGGAGCCCCCCTGCACTTTCATCTGATCACCCTTGAGCTCAGAGCTGTAAAAAGGATGGGATATCTCCCGGTCAATAAAAATAGGAAAAAAAGGGAGAAGCACAGCTAAAGGTAAAGGTGTTGCAAGCCCTACCCTCCTGCAGCCCTTGGAACATCACGGAGTGGGGGCTGGCATCTGAATCAGCAGCCAGATGGCGAAGTCCTTCAGGCACGGCGCTGCTCACTGCTGGCTGCCCGCCGGCGCCCAGGCAGTGGTCAGAGCCTGCAGCAGGCTGCTGGAGGAGGTCTGGGACCAGCGGCCTGGGGCAGCCCGGCTGGCAGCCCCCATGCGGGCTGGGATGCAGAGCATGCAGGGTCTCGATCACCCCAGACCGTGCTCAGGGTTGGAGATCTCACTGCTGGCCCAGGCAGTTTCTCAACAACAAAGCTTGAGGTCTGCTCAGACTCCTGGGGCTCCCAGCCCGGCTGCCCAGAAGGCAGAGCTTTGCTCAGAGACACACACATAACTCATGGGAGCTGGTGCAGGGCTTTGTGCATGTGCACGCAGCTACGTGGGCATAGGTGAGCGCTTGGGTGTGCGCCCATGTGGAGGGGGTGCTGAGTTAGGAGGAAAGTGGCAGTAGGGCAGATCGGGCTATAGCCACAGTGGGTTAATTACGCTGTAAGGTGTCTGACTATGCCTTGTGCCCACATGTTCAGGTTGTTGCATTCAGAGCCAGGAGTAAGGGCCACGTTTCAGGCCGTGACCCAGCCACCTCCATCAGGCGGCAGAGTCAGGGCCTAGCACAGACACCTCTTGGTCTTGCTTGCTCCCAGATGATCGGACAGAGTTTTACCAGCTCCAACATCTACAAGCAAGTGTGCTCCTCCCTCTCAGCTTTGCATCCCTCAGTACTTCTAAATCTTTGCTTATCCTTTTCAGTTGACTTTGGCATTACATCTCTTGACAACTACCGGCTGCTGACAGTTTTTCCTCCACCTGTTCAAGGAGGAACCTAAAACCACAAACGTTTCCTTCGCCCCAAAACCTTCTCTCCAAGGAGGGCCCAGTAACGTCTCTGACAACAAACAGCAACGTGTCATTTGTTTTTATTACTCTAGGAGGGCAAGCTGCTGTGCGTGACCAAGGAAACCGAGAGCTGGCTGCCCTTGTGAACTTGCCGAGTGCCTGATGGAGAACGCGAGGAGAAGAGAGCTGGGGGAGTATGAAAAACATTACTTCTCTCCTGCTTATTGGCGGAGGCAAGATTGATTGACTATATTTGCTGTACTGGAGAATTCATTGAGGTAGGCACAAAATTGTGGCTAGCACTAGAAAACCACTGTCTGTGTGGATGAACTTACCGTGAACAAAGATATGGAGTAGGTGCAGGGTTTGTATTTGTGAGGCTGGAAAGTGAGCTGGGGAGCTGTGTGGGGCAGGTAGGACAGAGGAGATGAGTTGGACGTGGACAGATGCATGAGATGACACTGGTTGGACTCATTCTCTCTATGTTTTGATGTCTCAGTGTTTATAGGCACTGTTAGAGAAAACTGAACACCTGAAAGATGTAATTTACCTCCTCAGATCAGCCACGAGTGGTGCCCAGAAGTTTGCACACAGGTGGTGGCTTCCCCACTTGTCAGCTGAAGCCCTGCCCAGCAGAGGAGAAGGCCTGGGGCTCATGATGGCAAAGGAGAGGCTTTGGAAAGGCCCTGAAGAACGGGGGGCAGCTGGCAGTGCTTGTGGGAGCTGATGGAGGTGAGGAAACACCAAGTCACTTGCCTGATGCCCAAGGGACTGAGGGTGCCTGCACAGCAGCTGGAGGGGTGGAAAAGGAGGGGTCGGGACGTAAGGACCTCTGGAGAGAAGAGCAGCTCAGGGTGTTTTGTCAGGACAGTGCTTGTGGTGGCATATGGTTGGTTTGATAAGAGCAGATCAGTTTTACCATGGTGGTAGTGGCTTCAGTACCATTTCCCACTGTGGCAGATGCTCAAAACAGATTCATTTCTATAAAGGACATTTATTTGTTTATAAAGGCTCAAAACTCACATAATTTTGATGCTCTCGTCCTCCAGTTTTCGAAAACAGAGGGAAAAAAATTGTCTACTGGGAACAACTTGGGTAAAGCAGCATATCCCGGGTAGGTGAACTCAAAAGCTGCTGTCCTCAAAGGCTTGGTGTCACCATGCTGAGTGTGAGCCCATAGCGAGGATGAGGCAGCAACAGGGAAAGGTGGAAGTGTTGTGGTGGCTGAGGGCACCGGGGTGGTTGGAGGCTGCTCTGGAAGAGGTGGGAGCTCCCCATGGGAGTGTAGCGGTCGGTCCCCACACCAGCCTGCATCTTGCTGGGCCTGCAGACTCCTCCTTGTGCAGGCTGGTTGGACGCTGGGTGATGCAGCGTGTCCTTCTGCCAGCGGAGGGACCGCAGGGTGGAGGGGGAAAGGGAATCGGTGAAGGTCATGGGCCTGATGCTGCGTGGTGTGCTGTGAGAAGCACTGCAGAATGGTGCAGGGCTGGTGGCAGCTTGTTGCAGGTTGGAAATGACCATGGAGAAGCCTCTGCTCCGCCGTGGCTTATGGGGAAGATCCAGCCCCCACGGCATGGTGAGTAAGCTGGCCCCACACACCCACTGCTGTGCTGCTCGCTGCTTCTGTCTGCTCGGCCATGACAGGGGCTGTGGCTGGGTTTACCTATGGTATAAAAGGTACCGACCATGCTCTCCTGCTAAATCAGGTGCAGTCACGCTGCAATGCGGAGTCACCCCTGTCTGCAGCGGCAAAGGGTTCCTGCCTGGGGGATCCTCAATAACTCCCGGGGGCAGGAAACACCTTCTTTCCCCCAAGACAAGTGGGGGAGCACGGCGCCCCAGGATCAGGCCCCCACGGTGGCCCTTCCTGCAGCATCCCTTTCCCCACGCTTCCCCGACTCCTCCTCTAAAGCGACGCCTGCCGTGCGAATGGCAGGGAAAGGTAGCGGCGGCAGCAGCCCTGCCTGCAAATTGCAGCTTGGAAATGGCGAGGGGACGAATTCGGGATCCAGCCCACGCCCAGGCCGCCCTGACTGAGGCAAGCCAAGCGGAGGGCTCCCCACGGTGCTCCTCTGCCCCTTGCCCTGTGGCCGCGGGCTGCGGGAGCACGGCTGCAGCGGGGCCGCACGGCGGGCGGCCGCTGGCTCCCGCGGACGCCGCGGGCAGCGCTCCCATCGCTCGGATTTATGAGCCTCCACGAAGCCCTCCCGCAGCCCTCCAGGAAGGCACAGGCTGGGGCTTGGGGGGGCTGTTTGCGGGGAATTGCGAATCTGCTCTCTTACACGGCTGCGTACCACTGTGCAACGGTAATCCCCTGAGCAGGGTGAAGCGGAGGCCTAGCTACCATGACCTCCTCTGTAGGTTTCCATGGATACCATGTACTATAAATAAAAAAAGGAATTTCAAACCAGTTTTCAATCCTGCTTAGTGGGAATAGGAAACCTCTTTTGAATTTAGTTTCCTATCTCACCTTACAGGGGTTATTTTGCAGCCTGTTTGAAACAAATAATTACCCCTTCAGCCAGGAAATTACCACCAATCATACCTATTTACTTCCAAACACTCGGCTAATTAGCACATTGGGGAGAGCTGCCTATTTGCACGCTGGAGATGGGAGGCTTAGCCTCTTTATTTTGGCGGTGCTGGGAGAAAGGATGCGAGGCCAAGGGTCAGCGAGGGGCGTCAGAGCCCTCCGAAAAAAATAATAAAGAGCGAAGGAGAGCTGTAAAACTCACAACGCCGAGACGCCATGTGAATTAGCGTGCAAGAAGCCCGGCAAAAAAGGGAATATTACATCTGCATCCTTTTGCAATGAATCAGAGTCATGCTGCAGATTTTGTCTGGCATACTGGGTCTCTGGAGGATAGAAAATAATTTGGTCGCAGCAGTGGGAGGTGTGTGTGCGTGGAGAAGGGAGTTGCTTTCCAACAGCCTGCTGTGGTGAGAACATGCCTGACACTTCATTCCTTTCCAGTTAATGCAGCGAGGCCGGGAGGAAACTTAACCCTCTAATTGCTAAAGTGTACGGGGGACTTGGGAAAGTCCCCGCCAGCCGAAGGGCACCCGGGTGGGTCGCACCGCACGGAGGCTGGGGCGGCAGCTGAACGGCTCTGCCCAAATGGCCGCGGTGGGGGCAGGGGAGGCTTAATTTGAAACAGGCGTGGGGTGGCAGGACAGGAGGACAGAGAGGTTGTGTTTTTCAGACCTTCAGGGCTGGCAGTAGGCCTGCGAGTGCAGCTCGTCACAATGCTGGGTCTGAGCCAGCTGGACATGTGGCGTTTGCTGCGGGGTCTCACGGTCTGGGCTTCCCAAACGGCTCCGTGGCCCCATCTCGGTGGTGTGGGCCGCACTCCTGCATCACGGAGCTGGAGAACCCCAGGTGCTTTCCATCGCCGCTCCACACGTGTGCTCCCTGCCTGCCCCAGCAGCTCCCACAGGGCTGGGGTGCGCAGCACACCCCCACAGCACGCTCCTTGCTGGCTGGCCCCGCACCTCGTGCCAGACCATGGGGCTGGGTGAGGGACACGGGGGCACAGCGTGTCGGGGCGGGCTCGCTGCAGCCCCCCCAGCCATCTGTGCTTGCCCGGGGCCCGCTCACGTGGGAAGGGCTCGCTCCCCTTGGAGGCCTTCTGGAAGCTGCTCCCTGCACACCCTCTGTGCACAGCGCTGCGATGGGGCACGCGCGGTCTCTTCGCCTGGCTCACTCCTGTGAAGCTCTGCCAGGCAGCGCAGGGTTGGGATCTGCCATCAGGAGCTCTCCACGTCCGGGGAGAAGGAGGAAGAGGAGGAGGAGGAGGCAGCTCTGTCGGTAGTGGGGATGCACAAAGCACCCAAGGCTCAGCCAGAGCCTCATGCACGCTGTGCTCGAAGCTAGTCCATAATGTTTAATGGCACAAGATGGTCGTGGGCGTCTGACTCTGAGCCTGTTCACTGCTGCCCTCCTAAAGCTCCTTATTAGCATTTCCAGGATGTCGATGTTGTGCTTGGGTATACGGGAAGGCACTCGCGAGCTACAGACCGGCAATATATCAATGTTAGAGAAGGGCCCATTTAAGCTTAATATCAGAGGCTGGGTTTTTCTGGAGTCAGGTGCCTCATTCCCATTGAAATTCAGCAGGAGTTGGAGTCTCTGCTCCCAGGGCTTCTTTGAAAGTCCCAGACTTAATTAGTATTTATCTTAATTAGAGGGACGTTACCTGCTCTGGGAACCTCACGCTATCTGCTGTGCTCATGCCCGCAGCACCCTGGGAAGGGGCTGCCAGCCCTTTCTGCAGCTGGCAGCTGAGGTGTGGGGTGGCTCACGCTGCACGCCTAGCTGGGGCACAGCCACGTCCCCTGGGGGGCCAGGGCAGATGTTGCAGGAGACCCGTGGTGACACTGTGCCCCACACGCACCTCAGCCCCCCTGCAGCTTTGCCAGGACCCCGGTGGGCACTGGGTGCCAGCAGGGCTCCAAAGCACCACTGCTTGTTCACCATCTTCAGGCCGGGCCAAACATCGCAGGTTGGAGGATGGGAGGGTGAAGAAACAGGAGAAAATCAGCTCTCCTTTTGAAAACAAAAGCTACCGGCTTGGGAAATGCTTAGAAATCCAATCTGGCCCAAACCAGTGCCAGCTAGGGAGAACATCGGGGTCCCTTGGCAGAGAGGATCTCACTCCACCTCCTGCATCAGTGGATGAGCCACCCCGGGCAGGTACGTCCCTGATCCTCCTGCCCCTGCTGCATGGGCTGCCAGGGACAGGCGGGGTGACACCTGAACCCCTGGATGCACAGGACTGGGCAGAACAGGCTGGCTGGTGGCCTGGAAGGGGTTTTTGGTGGGGGCAACCCAGCTGGCTCCAGCCTGAGCCACCCCAGCAGGGTGACCTTCCCTGGAGGCAGGGCACAAGGCCTTGGGGGCTGCGGAGGCAGTGCTGTGTGTGCCTCCGGGGATGAAGCAGCAGGAGCACAGGTGATGGGGACAAGGCGTTCCCCAGGCTGTGTACTGAAATGAGGAAGGTGCAGACAAATGCCTGGTTCTTCCTCCTCCCCTGGGAAAAGCTGCATGTTGGGGCAGGTCATGCCGACAGAGATTTGCAGCACAAGATGCCGGAGAGCATCAGCCTTGCCCATGGGGCTTTGGGTTCTGTGGAGGAGCTGCTGTGGGGCAGCAGGTGCTGGAGTGCATCCAAGGATGGCCCTTGATGGCTACAGGGCTGCAGGAGAAGCAGGATGACGGCTGGGCCAGGAAGGGCAGGGGAGGATGAGCAATCTGCAAACGTTCCCCACCAGTGGGATGGGGTGTGCAGTGCAGTCCCTCCAGGAGAGGAGACAGTGGGGGGCTGGAGCCGTCTGTGGTCAAGCCATGGCAGATGGCGTTGATGATTTTCTAGGGCCTGGTGACAGGGAACTCCATCTGTGGGGCTTCCTGAGGGTAGGAGATGCCTCCAAGCCCTACTGCTCTGCCATGGTGCCGAACACCTCAAGGAACCCCACCAGTGCTCCTGGAGGCTTATTGCGACAGGAAGGGCTGAGCTCAAGGGTGAAGAACAATGACTGGGAGATAGTGAGGGACGTCCTCAACACTCTGCTGGCAATTCATGGGGACGTGGCAGGGACACCACCCGGGTGCAGGGTGAGAGATGTCGCCACTCAGCTGCTCAGTGGGAGCCATGGTAATGCCAGATGTGGAGCCAGGTCTTTGTCCTGAAGGACAGCAGTGGTGGTATTCCAAACCGGCTTCTGGACCACATGCCTAGCAGCTGGTGAAAGGGGTGAGATGGAAAGTGATCTTGAAGGGAACAAATGTGGCTTCGTACGGAAAAGAGAGAAGGAATTAGTCACCAGGAAGAAGGGAATAGCCCCCCAAAGCAATGTGTTGCAGAAAATGATTCATGAAGATGTCAAACACTCTTATCACCCCTCTCCCCACTGATATTTCATGGGTGCTGGGAGGAGACCAGCGAAAGTTTCTTAAGAGAAGGGAAACTCCCAGAAACCAAAGGTTCTTGTTGAATAGTCTGATGAAAATTCCTGGAAATGTTAACATTGCAGAGCTGCAATTAGGAACCATATCCTTGCAAATAACACTGAAAGCTGTGAGAAAAGCATTCTTTCCAGGTCTTGGTGACACAGGAATAAAACAGGTGGCACTGAATTTAATGCTACTGTTAAATAAGATTTTTATTCAGCCAAGAAAAATGTAGCTGGAAAGATGGACGGCTCCATCGTTTCATTCTGTTTCACGTAAAACTACCATTTACCTTACTAGATATTTTATAGAAGACTTGCCGGTCTCAGCCTGTAGGCTTCGAAATTGTAGACAATGTGCTAATGTAAAGTTGCTTGAGCTTATGGAAGATTTAGAAGGCCTGGTTCCCATGTGTTGCGACTGGCACTATATCAGAAGAACAGCTGAGTATATGGAGCAGGGAGCTGCAAGCAAGTTATCGAGTAAGGAGAGGATCTGCCTGGGGCTAGAGCTTGGATGGAAGTGCTGGGAAGTGCCCCAGCAAGCTGGGCAGTGTGGAGGTTGGGGTGGGAAGTGCTGCGGTGGCGAGGAACAACATGGGCTTTCCCCCTCTGTGGGACAGTGTGCTGGCTGCCTTCACAAGCTTTGGGCCTTGGAAATGTTTCTAGGGCCACAGAGCAAGGACAGGATATTTAGAAAGTCTAATTAGAGCTTGGAGGGGCATTTCCACTCGGCAGTCGGTGAAGGAGGTCAGCTCTTCTCTAAGGTGACTGGGAGGAAGAAGCTGTTTTGGCTGCTCCAAAGTCCCATCTGGAGGAGCTGAATTCTGTGCTTGAGGGAAGGAGGCTGACCTCCAGCCCCTGGGAGCACCTTGGGGGCAGTACATTTCCTCCCCAGTTTTGAAGGTGCACTGGCAGAGATCCCAGAGACAGCAGAGATGCCCAGGCCTGAAGCTAGGGCTGAAAGCTGAAAGACAGGATGGGGTACCCAGGGCCAGCTTGAGTGCAGTCTGGCTGGGATGTGTGGCTGTTCAAAAGCAGGCTGTGTACTCAGCAGGAGCGATGGTCACTACAGATACACCCACACCCGAGGAACTCAAGCACCCCCACAGAGCAGAGAGAATTGCCTTCCAGCTGCCTGGCTGCACCGCTTCTTGCTGATGGCATATTTCAAAGGAGGACTGCTGCCTTCTCTGTTAATGAAGGGGATGTGTGGGTGACCAGGCACTGGCACAGGTTGCCCATCTCAGGACTGTGGCATCAACCCATGGCACAGGTTGTGGCATCTCCCACCTTGGAGATCTTCAAAAGCCACCTGGGTGTGGTCCTGGTCACCCTGCTTTGTGTGTCCCTGCTCGAGCAGGGGCTTGGACCAGATGATGTCCAGAGGTGCCTGCCAGCCTCAGCTGGTCTGTCTCTGTGAAAAAGCCAGTGCAGAGCCCAAAAGCACTGGCCAGAGCTCTGCATGGTGTCTGGAAGAGCTGGAGCAATCCAGCCTCACCTCACCTGTGATCCTGTCTCAGCAGGGCAGGTGAGGGGCTCGCACAGCGTGCCAGAAGCCCACTTAGCGTGCACCACCTCACGTAGAGGAGGGAGGGAGAGGCAGCCCTTGGGTGCCATCCCTGGAGCTGTGTGAGGAAAAGTGGTGGCTGGAGGGGCAGCTGTGCCTGGGAAGGGAGGAGCGGTTTGGCAGGCAGGCGGAAAAGCTTTTGTGACAACCGGCTTAGAGCTCTAACAGCCATCGCTGGCCCCACCTGAATTGCTTTTCCTAGGAAATGCCAAACTGCAGTGCAGCAGCCTGGCATCACGACCAGCATGATGCTGCTTTTGGGGACAAGCTGGTGCTTTTGTCTTTCCAGGTTTAGCGAACAAGCTGAAGGCTTTAGGTACACCCACCAGCATCCTTCCTTCTGGAGCAGGTCACAAAACCAAGCTGCTTCTTCCCAAGAGCAGTTTGTGGAATAAATTCTTACACCATCCATCTGTAATTGGGCTAAATAATCTATCGCACTGATCCTTGCTCTTTGGAGAGGCTTTTGGATTGGGGCCTGGGCCTTTTGCTGTAAAGGGTCACCAAGAAATATGAGTAGAAATATGAAACAGGATTCCCTGGGAATAATCCTCTTACATGAAACACAGTGGCATCTGTGAGAAATCTCACGTGGACCAAGATGATGCCTCTTCTTGTAGGGCATGAAGAGGAGTCTGCAACAAGACCATATCCTATTAATTTGCTCAAAACTTGTGAGAGTCAGGCTGGGCAAGGCCCTGAATATTAGAGCTACACAGGCTCCTCATTGGCAACACAAATGTGGAAGCCCAGAGATGTTCCTGGACTCAAAATGAAGACATTTTAGTGAAAAAATGCCTCTTCATTAGAGATGAAGCCATGACTGTTTGTCAAAGCCACCATCCCAGAGCCATCCTCTAACCCCAGATCCACCCTTGGGGTTAGGGCGCAGCCCCACGGAGTTCTGTGTGTCCTTGTCACCAACCAGTCCATCGCTGTTCTTTGGATGATTTGGGAAATGTATTCATTTTTGGCCTGTTTGGGTGGTGTCTCCATTGCTCCAGTGTCTGGTGAAGTCAACTGGACATTTTCTGTTTGAATCCTCTGACCCACAGTAACACTGGCTGCCTAAAACTTGATCAGGGATGCTCTGAAGTAGAAAACTCCTCTCTAGATAGGACCAGTAAGATGTTTCCAGCTCGATGATGTGGGTCAGCACTGTGTTGTCTGTATTTCCTTGAGGCATTTGTTAACAAGCCACTGCTAAATAGCTGTAATCCTCCAGCTGCAAGCCTGGGTCCGAGGGTGGTTTGCTACAACAGGATAATGTTCCTAGCTAGAATGCATGTGTTTGGAGCCCATACCATGGCCCACTTAAATACACGTGAGTCTTGAGGGGTCTTGGCAAAAGAGCAACCTAAATCAAATTAGGAAGACAAAGGGATGTTCCCAAGGGGCACTGCCTTGGAGTGAGCCCACAGGATTTGAAACCAAGATTTCCCCCCCCCCCCCCACCATTGAACGGTAGAAATAGGTAATCCAGATTAGTTGCTGAGTGCCTCCAGGAGGTAGGATTAGTAAAAAGAAGAGTCTGCGATACTCAGCTGGCAGTATCTCCCCAGGAAAAAAAGTATAGCCACATTTTCAAGCTCCTACCCAGTCTTGGAGGGTAAAATCATGGGATGATTACAAGAAACTCTCCAAAGGCCAGAAGCAGTGTTTGTATGTTACAGGAGACATACATGAGTCTACTGCATCGCCGTGCCTCTTGCTCTAAATGTCATGATCGAATTTGCAAGCTTACTGGTGTTTTGATGTAAACCATTTGCTAGGTCAGTTGATATTTTAATTCACACAGACAACAAAAGCAGTAATATTGTATTTCACAAGTCAGAATTGTTTTCCCTTCAGAGAACTGGTCAGAAGAGGAAATTTCTCTCTGAAGAAGTCCAACTTCCCAGTTATCCAGGGCCTACATCCATTGGAAATTTTGATGAACTTTCTGTGAGAAAACATCAAATCCTTCTGAGCAGTGAATCATGCAAGTAGCATTATTATGTACACATAGCTTAAAAGAGTATTTTCATTGTTATGTACCTGGATGTGATTAGCAATGCTTCTGTAATGTGAAGGTGGGATGGAATGCAATGGTCTGACTCCATTCTTGGGCTGGCAAGAATTTAACCATACCCCATCCCCCTTGCCTCCTCAGGCTTCTTCCCCAGCTGCTCATCTGGCAAGATCATCAGGGCTGGGTGATGACAGACCAACAGCATGTGACGAGGGGCATAGCCCCTCATCTCGGGGTGAACCTGGCATCCTAATACAGATAACAAGCCTCCCTGACAAAGGGAACAGAAGACCAGCATCATTTTCTAAGCATCATAGAGCTCTGGGACATCGATCTGCATGTACTGAGACCACTGTTGCTTTTGAAGCAGTCCTACTGGAGGCAATATTTCTGCCTTTGGGGCCTCCAAAAACTGAAGGAGGCAGCAAAAAGGTGGTGCTGCCATCACTTGGTGGTGCACCAGCTGTGATACAGGGCTGGGCTGGTGGAAACAGGGGAGATGAGATTCAAGGGGTAGTTTTTCCCTTCAGGAGGCGATGCAGGTGAGATTCTGACTCCTGATTCCTTTAACGAGAATGACCAAAATGAAGGGGTGTCCCTCTAGGTCAGCAATGATCCAGTGGGAGCTGTCTGTGCACTGGAGAAAATTCTCTCCTGAGCACAGAACAAAGGGGGGGAACCCCAAAATCAGGATTATGTTTCTGAAGATGCAGGTGTTTGAGCTGCACACCTCCCCACTGCTGAAGAATGATCACAGCTCTGTCCTACTGTCCCTCCCTGCTGGCATCAACTGGTCACGGCTTGCAGAGTGCTAGCCTAGCCTTACCCCAAGGGACGCTGCTGTCTGATATGTGCCTGCCTGTTCCTTCCCTCCAGGTGCAGCAGAGCGGTGAAGCCCCAGGAGCGTGACGGAAATCCAGAGCCTGGCTGTGGCTGTGCAAACCTGCTCTGCGTCCTCCCAGCCAGCACGGTTTGGGCTGGGGAACTGACCCCACCCCGCCATCTCTGCCTGGGATAAAGGGAGCTTGTTTCTGCTTTAGCTCACTGCAATATCTCCTGCTGGCAGACTTTCCAATTAGGGAGCCAAGTGGGAGTCAGGAGAGACCCCAGGGTGGATTTCACACTCGTTCTTTATTTATATGTAAACCTGGACGTGGGGCTGAGCTGCTGAGCAAGTGAGAGAAGCAGTACTGAGGGAGGGGGAAGCCAGCCCAGGGAACAGAGGCCTTTGCAGCTCTCATTTGAAGCGTGTGTGGGACAGGGCTGAGCAAGAGGGAAAGTCTGGCTTGCATTTCCCACCTGTTTCAGCTGCTGGGGGGATGCCAGGTTCATGTTTTCTTCTCAGTCCCTACTTGTGCCTCCCAGCATGGCACTCGAGCATCGTTGGACACTAGGGACTGTCAGTTGTCTCCTGGCGACGTAGGTGAGCACCCTAATGCACCCCAGTGTCCTTCTGGCCACACACAAAGGGGAACTGTAACCAGGTGGGTTCCTGGCTTTGGCCCAACCTTCTTCCTCTCCTGTCCTGGTTCCTGCCAGTGCCCCAGAGCCAAGCACTGTGCCCATCTGTTGTAGCCAACCCATGGTGCTTGAGCCGGAGGGCACACAGACCAGAGGTGCGACTGGGAGCAGCAGATGCTGCACGTGGGGCTGTGACACCTTCCCTCCTGGCGCACCTCCATTTTGTGCTCTCTTCTCTTTCCACGGGGTGGGACCGTTTCAAACTGCCAAAGCCAACTGGCCACCCTCTTTTTGTTAAAATATTTAATAAAAACGATCATAGTGAAGATTAAAACCTGGGGGGAACAGCTCTTCCACAGGCAAGAAGGAGCACGGTGTTGCCCCTGTGGACAGCCGGTGTGCAAGCACGCCTGCTCCAGGGAGCGAGTTGCCCTGCCAGCACAGCAGCTTTGCTTGGAGCAGTTCTGATCACCAGGGCCTCTTGGCCAAGCTAGCAAAAGGGCTGTTTTCCAGGGACTTTTGCTTGTCCTTATGGCATGGTCATGGCTGCACAAACAGTCCCATTGGCTCAGCTGCAGACCTTCCTCCCCCCTCTCCTTTCCTTTGTTTGTAAAATGTGACTTTTCTCAAGATAGCTTTTTTCAGATGTCCAACCAGATGAAAATCCCAGGTGATGCTCACAGATGCTATGAAAACTGCAGCAGTTTTGGGCTGGTAGTTATAGAACATGATAGGTTTTAGTTAACTGGTGAGGTGACCTCAGCAAGGCATCTCTCAGATGAGAACCAGGAGGTGTGGGTGCAGTCCCTGGTTCTCAAACTCTCATTTTACCCATCAGGACTGTTCAATACTTGGCCTCATTAGCACAGGGGTAACAGGATTTCTTAGCTTGGCAGGTGTGCTGAGAAGATAAATTCAGCAACATTTGGAGAGTATCACAAGGCTACAGCTTTACTCAGGCAGCTCTGCAGGCCACAGCACTTCTCACACACGTAAGTGAACTGCAGCTATGGCTCATGGACAGTCAGAGCAGGGAGAGATGCTTGAGGGATAGCTGAGAGAAATCTAGAAAAAGGTGAGCAGCACAGGGAAGGTGAATGGAATAGTTCATTCTCTCTCCCAGTTGAGACACGGTGACGTGAATCAAAGTCACAGAATCACAGAATCACAGAATTTCTAGGTTGGAAGAGACCTCAAGATCATCGAGTCCAACCTCTGACCTAACACTAACAGTCCCCACTAAACCATATCCCTAAGCTCTACATCTAAACGTCTTTTGAAGACTTCCAGGGATGGTGACTCCACCACTTCCCTGGGCAGCCTGTTCCAGTGCCTCACAACCCTTTCAGTAAAGAAGTTCTTCCTAACATCTAACCTAAAACTCCCCTGGCGCAACTTTAGCCCATTCCCCCTCGTCCTGTCACCAGGCACGTGGGAGAACAGGCCAACCCCCACCTCGCTACAGCCTCCCTTGAGGTACCTATAGAGAGCGATAAGGTCGCCCCTGAGCCTCCTCTTCTCCAGGCTGAACAAGCCCAGCTCCCTCAGCTGCTCCTCGTAGGACTTGTTCTCCAGGCCCCTCACCAGCTTCGTCGCCCTTCTCTGGACCCGCTCAAGCACCTCCATGTCCTTCTTGTAATGAGGGGCCCAAAACTGAACACAGTACTCAAGGTGCGGCCTCACCAGAGCTGAGTACAAAGTCATTTTCAAGCAGACAGAAGGAAGCAATTTTTCACATTCTGTGTTGTGGTGCTGTGGAACTCCTTGAGAAAGGACATCACAGCAGGTTGGCACAGGACACTGGATAAGAAACTGACTGAAAATACACACTGCAGAATATGTCTGCAGCTTATGGGGTTGCAGGCAACAGGATGTGAAGATCAAGGGAGGCCCAGGAACAAGTCACTCAGATGGGTCTCTGCCACGTTCTCGGGAAGTGAGGCAGCTTTGGGGGCAGACAACACTTCAGTGGGATGCTACCTGGAGTTGTAGGATGATGGCATCAGATACCATGGACAGTATGGGATGCACATACATTTGGGCACAGACCTGTACCTTAAGTCCCAGCCTGTACCTAAAATGGCCTCAAGGGAAGGTGTGAGTTGTAACACAACAGGGCCCAGCAAGATGCTCAGCATCTGAGAGCCCCTTGCTGACTTTCAGAGCCAAATAAATATCCCAGGGAGGCAGCAGATGACAAGCAGCCAAGCTGAGTCAGAGAGCACCTTTTAATCCAAAATCCCAGGACCTGTACAGAGACTTTCCCATCTCCTGCAGCCTGAGCACAGCTGAGCCCCTGTGTGCCTCCCGAGCACCAGGAGAGCCAGCAGGCAGCCCCTTCTGCACATGGCCGCTGTATTATTTAATGACCCTGAAGCAATTAGCAAGGCACTGCAGAGCAGCAAGTACGAACTGCAGGTGTTAGTGCCTCTCCAGGCCATGGACATCGAACAGCTGGGCTCCACCTTCCCGGCTTGCAGCTCTCAAGGGCAGGCCCAAAAATAGGCTGCTGCAATCACCTTGGCCAGAGACCCTGCTGACACAAATCACCCTGGCAGAATGGTGGGAGAAAGAAAACATTGCAATTTGCACAGAGATGAGCACAGAGGTGACAGAAGGGTGATGATCAAGACAACATGCTGCTCTGCCACCCCACTCTGTCTGGAGGGGGTATATCTAGGCGAGCAAGATCATGAATTCATCATAGGTGCATTCTTCCAGCTTCTAACCCCACCAGTTTGCCTTCTTTCCTGGCCACTGGTCCACTCCTGGCCCTAATGAATCCTGTTTTGCTGCCTGCCTTGCCACCAGCCAAGCCTGTTTTGCCATGTAGCCCCCGGCAGAAGTACCAGCAGGTGCTGAATATTGCCTTACTACTGCAATTAGCAGGTTAGGCTCCTCTCCTCTCCCTGATCTCTGTTTTCATTGCTCTCTGCTGCTCACGGGAAATCTGATAGGCAGTATCTAGGGTCTCATGTCAGCAACAGTCGTTGCAAGGCTGAGCACCTTAGCAACAGGGCAAAGATGGGATGGGAATACTGTAGGCAGAGGTATATGAGATGCCTCTGGATGGGCACCTCACTGAAAGGAAGCCTCGGTTCTAGTCATGGCAGGAGTTTCTAGGAGCCTTAATGACTTTGTGGAAGAGAGGGAAGGGTGTTAGACCTTTCAGGACTCAGTGGCTGTCAGAGGTAGGCAGTGCCCAAGGACCAGATGAATGAGGCTGACTCAGGTGAGTCTCAGAATCATAGAATCACAGAATCACAGAATATCCCGAGTTGGAAGGGACCCACAAAGATCATCAAGTCCAACTCCTGGCCCCACACAGGTCTACCCAAAACTTCAGACCATGTTACTAAGTGCACAGTCCAAATGCTTCTTAAACTCCAGCAGGCTGGGTGCAGTGACTACTTCCCTGGGGAGCCTATTCCAGTGTGTGACCACCCCCTCGGTGAAGAGCCTCTTCCTGATATTCAGCCTAAACCTCCCCTGCCTCAGCTTGACACCATTCCCTCTGTACTATCATTGGTGATTAAGGAGAATAGATCAGCACCTCCACTCCCCCTCGTGAGGAAGCTGTAGGCCACGATGAGGTCTCCCCTCAGCCTCCTCTTTCCCAGGCTGACCAGGCAAAGTGCCCTCAGCTGCTCCTCGTATGTCTCCCCCTCTAGGCCCTTCACCATCTTTGTAGCCCTTCTCTGGAGTCTTCCTTCTCCAGAGACACTAAAACCATCCTACAAGATTCTGCATCAATGTTTTCCTGCAGCAGGCACAGCCTGACTCAGAGGAGGCATCCTCCAAAATGTCACTGGGAACAAACCTGCTTGGTTATGTCACTACCTGCTGGAGACTCAGCAAAAGAAGGAGGAACAAAGGCTGTGGTGCAGTCTTCCAGGATAGCTGTCTTTGTACGGCTTTCCTAGGATGTCCTTAAATGCCTTCAGGGATCTGGTTGCCTTCCTGAGTTGCCAAGGCACATCTGTACACCCTCACACTCCCATGAGCCTGCCCCAAATCTCTCCTTTGTCTTGAAGCAGTATTCTTTAGATCTGTCCCCAGATCACTTGAACTTACCATGCATAAGGGATGGTGATGGAGGACACCCTTCTTGGTACTTCTGCTGGGGTACTTTGAAGCTGCAGACCTTTACCCAAACACTGGGGCAGAAGGTAATACATATGATGAATTCTTTGTACAAAATCTCAAAATTATCGCCTTCACTGTCCCCATTCACACATGATGTCGGAAAGTCCCCGTAGTGACCCTGTTGGCCTGAGGCTTACTGCCCTTTAGCTCCCCAGAAGCTGCCAGGACATGTGGCAGTGAGATCTCTGCTGAGCTGGGCTGCTCTGAACGCAGGCAGCCAGCAGGAAGCCTGCTGAGGCTGCCCAAGTTGAGGGCAGGCAGTGTTGGAGCATCCTCTTGAGCTCAACAGACCATGTCCGTGCACAGACAGTGTTCACCTCAGGTCAGAGGCCTCTCTCCATGCTGGCCCTTGGACAAGAAGTGTAGGATGGCATCCTCAGGCACTGGGAGGTGTAAGTCCTCTTCTCATCTTCCCTTACAGATTCTTCCACCAGAACACCCTTTCTCTGGTCCATAGAGGGTTTGTGGTACCCACTGTTACTCAGTAAATGACTTCAAAACCTAGGATATGGGTGGAAAAGTTTGGATTTTGCCCAAGACAGATTAGAGAAGGTCTTTTCATTGCCATAGTCAATGGAATGAATGTTCAGTTCCTATCCATGCCACGCATCCAGGAGGGAGGCACCCCTCAGCCCCTCTCAGGACCAAGAACATCTCAGGGCTATGTGACCAAGAGCCATGCATGTGGAAGCAACATGCCAAATGATGACAAGTCTAAGGGGTCACTGAACAGAACAGCTTGGGGATGGAGTCAGGAGCAATGAAACACTCGAGCCACACTCCCTCTCTCAGAAAAGGCAAAGAGAGACGGGCTGGGTCCAGACAAGGCTGGGAAGGTTGTAACAGAAGCACTGGGTATAAATGCCCAAGCAGGAGTGGCTGGACATGCAGGAGACTCAACAGCACCCTGTAGGAAGCAGTGCCCCCACAGAGCAAGACCAAGGAGGCTGTCCTCACAGTGACCCAAAAAGCGGTGTCTTGGGTGCGATATTCCCCCTCAAGTTCCCAGCTCTCCCCAGCTGAGATTCCCCGGGGGTGGGACAGGAGAAGGAATCTGCTGGGCGTGAGGAAGTGACTTGTGCTGCGGTACAGAAACTCTCCGGGTGGGTGTCATGAGCACACGCTGGGGAGTATCCCGTGGGCCTGAGCTCAGAGCTGCATATGCTGCTCCTCTGCCCGCACCAAACATGGCACCTGGCATCTGCTCATCTCAGACCCCATTGGTACACAGAGGCGGTAGGTGGAAAGTCCAAGCCCACAGCACAGCCCATAAAGGTCATGTTTTATTCTGGCTGATCTCCTTCGCTTGCCTCATCTCCTGGAGGAAAATGAAGTGATAAACAGCCAGCAGCACAGTTTTGTTAAAAACAAATCAGGGCAAGCAAACAGAGATAATCCTCACTCTCCAATTGGTGCCGGGAGTTCTGCTGAGCCAGGAGTGATGCTCTGGGGACAGCCCCTGCTGCAAGCCCCTGGGTCCTGCACAGCCGATGGACAGTGCTCAGCTTCTTGCTGGGGCTGCTGCCTTGCTCCTGGCTGACGTCCTGGGGAACATAAAAGTGTTTTCTCCTTGTGCAGAATTTATACTCCTGCATTTTGCAGACTCCCAGTCAGCATGGAGGCTCTGCCGAGCCTGATGCTGGTCTGTGCCCAGAACAAGGGGTTCTCTCCAGGTGGAAGAAGCTCACAGATACAAACCACAAGGCAGGGACAACCACCCTGCCTGCACAAGCCCTGCCACACAAGAGCCTTGCACAGAGCAGACCAGGCAGGGATCTGGAGGAAGGAAGCCCAGCCAAAGCAGGGATGGCTGCAGTACATCAGAGGGAGCGCGAGGGAGGTGAGGACATGCAGTTATCACATGCACATGGCAGTGAGCAAGGAGGAGGGGAGAGGACAGTGCTGGGCCAGGAGGTGCTAGAGGGGCCTTGGAGCCAGTTGTCATTGTTTTAATTCTTACGTTCCTACCATCATGCCAGGATCCCCAAGTATTTTACAGGGCTTTACGATCCCAGAACCTGGCAAACCGAGGCACTGAGAAGTTAAGTGAGGCCACCAAAGAAGATGAGAAGGGATTGTGTTTCTCTTTTTTCCCCTGAAACAAAGCAGAGCTGTCAGTTGACACTTCCTGCGCTGCCCTAGCTCTGGCGGGATGCTGCAGCCGCTTCCAGCAGACAAGAGATGTCACGGAAAGGAGAAGAGAGGTGGGGAGAGATGGGGGGGCTCCTGCAAATGGAGTCCCATGTGAGGTGGTGCCTGGAGCTGGTGTCCTCCCACCAGAGCAGGGAAATTTGGCTTCTTCTGACTCCTGTGACTCACGGAGCTGGGACATGCTGAGCCATCGCCTGGAGCTGGCATCCTGGAGGTGTCCTGGGAACCTGGGTTTTGAGGCTGTCTGCTAGGCAAAGGGTTAGGAAATTGGGCAGGCTGCCATCAAAAGTCTGCCCGGCTTTTGGCAAAAGTCTGTCTAAATGATACAGCTCTATGAAACATTTCAGCTTTGACAAATGTGTGGTTTTTAATGAAAAAAACAACCCAGTTGCGTTGAAAACTTGCCCAGCTGGTCTGAGGATGGTTCAGGCAGTCTGCAGGAGAGCTGGGGCAGCAGGCCCATCTCCGCACATACAGGCTGCCTATTGTTCTCCGCTCCCAACAGGAGGATGGCTTGCATTAAGCCAGAGGACTGGACGGGACCGCCTGGGTCATCAAGTCTAGACCCGCACCCACAGAACAGCCTCCCGCTCCATGCAAGCCTCAGATGGGTCTGGGCAGCATCCACGCCCCAGGCTGCACGGACCACCGGCCGCTTCCCAAACCCAGGAGCAGGCTGAGTCAGGCAGGAGCAGGCTGAAAGCCACCCATGTCACACAACCCAGCCCTCTGTTGGCAACACAGCACGGGCAGGATTTTGCTATCCAGTACCTGCCCACCCCACCTTCTTCTCGCTAGGTCGGCAAGGGGTGCTCAGGCCCTGTTTGCTGGAGGCTTCTTGTTTTTTTTTTTTTTTTTTTTTAACAGCTCCTGAAGTGAGTGTGGTGGGCAAGAGGTGAGGGGGCTGGCAGCACAATGGCTGGGTACAAACCCCAGAGCTGCGAGCTGCACCTAGCCTCATGGTTACTCCTGCTGTCACCTTTGCTGCGCCAGGCTCCTCCAGCCCCTCCGCTCTCCCGTGTCGCTTCTCATCTGCTTGTTATTCATGGCAGGGGGTAAGAAAGTCCCCCCCCCTCCGCCCCCCATTCAGCGTGTGGACGAACACCGTGGAATAGCCCCAGAAGGTTGAATTTAATGCTGGGGGGATTTGCAAGTCAAGAATTCCTGTGCCCACACAATGTGCAGCTGGGCTTTGAAAAGGCGTCGGGATTAAAATGCAACCCCAAACTTGACAAACCGGCGAAACGGCTGGCAGACAATGGGCTGCGGCTCCGCGTTATCATTCATGGTGTGTGAAGGACCAGGCTGCTCGGTGGGCTACAAGTCATGCGCCGGAGATGCTGGGCTGGACACCGCGGGGAGGGCTCCTTTGTGCTGCTCTCGCCGTGGGGAGCAGCCTGTGCAGAGCCAGGACCTGCTGCCAGCACAGGAAGGCGCCGAGAGCGTCCTTCCTGCTCTGAATCTGCCCAGCCTGGGGGTCTCCAGGTTTGCTGGGTATAAACGGAGGAGCTTGGCTTTGGTTCTGTCCCAAGACTGTCACTGGGGCTCTGTGGGAGTGATAAAGAAACGGGCATGTGGAGACTGAGGGGGCTCTGAGGAGGCAGGAATGCCAGGACGGGGCAGGGGGCTTCAGTTGATGACGGATTAGACACAGGTCAACCGTGTAATAGTAAGGGACAATACCACCTGGGGCTGCAATAATTAACGCTGGGGAGATAAAGCCAGCAAAACAACTGGCTGGATCTTCCCCTGGGCACAGCTGGTCACCATCACCAGGCCCCCCTGGGTGAGCAGAGCTGCTAGAGCCTGCTGACCTGAGCCTGCAGGGCATGCATGGCTCGGGGCACTGGCATCCCAAGCAAGGAGAGGCTTTGCAAAACAAGCTTGAGCCTGGCCAGTGCAGGGGGAAGGAAGGAGCCACTGAGGAGGTGATGCAGCAAACATCTAGTGTGACTGTCATGGCTGGGATCAATTATTTTAATGAGCCATTGGACAAAGGTCAGGGAGGAATGTGACTCGGTTGTGTGCATCGATGTAACATTAGCCAGGTATCTGCACTGGATACTGCAGAGCGTGCTCGTCAGTGCTGCGGGACCAGCCAGGCTCTTCCCACCCAGGGACAGCCACCACCCAACCTCCCTGTCAGGAGGACGTGGGACTGAGCACAGGAGGCCAAGCCTGGCAGCAGAAGGGTTTTTCTCTCTCCACGGGGCTCCAGGCTGTGGGTGGCTGCACAGAAATGAGGTCCAGAGGGAAAACTGCAGCCTGGTGCTGGGCCGGTGCATGCAGGTCAGCAAGGGACACAAAAAGACTTGGTCACATGTGCCCTGGAAGCAAGAGCAGCCCCAAATACTAAACCTCACCATACCAATTCTTTTAGATGTGCAAGAGGGTTTGTTTTTAGTCTTTACACACAAAAAAACTTGATCCTTCACTGAGGAAGGGTCCTTTCAAAAACCAACACTGCTGAAACTTCAGGGAGTTCACTGGGAAGAAAGAAGCTGTACAAATATTATTGAATGGGGGACTGACATATTTCCTGTACTGAAGTGGAGTTTCTGTGGCCATTTTGATGCCGGTTTAGATAGATGTGCTGGAGAGCAGAATACTTCGGTGTTTTGACCTAATACATCTACCACAGATAGAGAAAATGCTCAGGTTTTACCTGCCTTTACCCAGGTCTCACAGACTGATGCTAGCACATGAAGTTTAGTAAAGTGGCTCTGGCCTGCCAGAGAAGTCAGAGCAGTGGCACGAGACCTGCAGCAGCGTAGCTTTGCCTGTCATGCACACTGGTTGTTCTGACTTGAACTAACACGAAACAAATTCCTCCTGCACCTCTTAGCCAGCACCGATGGCTTTTCCTGGGTGGCAATGCTGTGCCCAGGCCTGGCTGTAATTAAACCAGCCCTTGCAGTGCCCTGCCATCCCTGGCCGAGCTTGCCACCTCTGTCCTGTCCCATGGAGGGGCAGAGCAGCGCCCAGGGCAGAGGCGGCCCCGTACTGCCGGATGCTGCCGGAGGCAGAGAGTAGCTCATGGGGCTGCAAAAACAACTTCAGGAAGTGATGGTGGGCTAAACATGCGGAAGGACTTAGGCCCCCAGGGATGGGCAGAGCTGGTGCTCTGCAGCACCTGAAGTAAAGGGCCGGGCTGGGGACCCTGGGGTGCTCTGCGGGTGCTGGAGCCTGGGGCCGTGGTTTGGGGCACCTGGAAGCACACGTCTCTGACCTCAGCATCCTGCAGTAGACCTGCTTCCTGGGGACAGCCCTGCTTTGTGGGGTCAGCCCTGCTTTGTGGGGTCAGCCCTGTTTTGTGGGGACAGCCCCACTCTGTGGCACAGCTTGCCTGAAGCTCCCAGCCCCTCCATCCCAGCTCGGCCTCAGCAGCCGCGGGGGTGCAGTGCCATCCTGCACGCACGCTGTCAGGGCCGTGCCAACGGCCTGCTTTTTAGATTAAATCAACAACAGAGAGGCAATAACTTAAAACTACAACCCCGAGCAGTCCCCTGGCCCTCACAGTGGCAGGCAGCGTCTGGCCCACAGGAGCCGCGTCCCGTGGGGCCGCTTCTCCCCCTGCCTGCCACGGCCGAGGGGGCACAGGCACGCTTGGCGGCCGGCTCCTGCGCCCTATATTAAGCTGCGGGACGACGTGTTCGGGAGACCCGCAGAGCTCGCCTGGCAGCAGCTATATTTGGAAGGTGCCGTTTGGTTTCCTCCCCGGACGCCGCAGCGAGCGGTCTGCAGTGCCGGCTGACACAGAGCCTGCAGTGCCAGCGCTGCCCCCGCCTCCCCGGCCCCACGCCACCCTCGGCTCCTTTTTTTTTTCTTTCTTTCTTTTTTTTTTTTTTTTTTTTTCCTGCTTTCCTTTCCTGCGGGCTGTGAAAAGGTGCAGTCTGCCTGGGACCGCTTCTCCTCCCTCCCTTCCCCCTTCCTGCTGGTCAAAACCGCCATCCTGGAACAGCCTGGCGGATTAGTGCAGGGATACCTTTGAAAACGATGCCAGGAAAGCGCCGTGGATCAGTTAACAGGAGAGTATAAAAAGCAAGGCCTGTCTCCCCCCGCGCTCCCCTCAGCTTTCTTCCTCCATGTCACTGGCCCTGGCTGCTGGCTCGCCCCTGGCTGGGGGCCTGCGATCCCAAACGTGCTCTCCAGGCTGGCTTGCCTCATTAATTAAAGAAGACAGATTTTTAGCTTCTTTCCCTCCCTCTCTCTCTTCCTTTTTTTTTTTTTTTATTCCTTGGACTCCTGCTGGGGAAAGTGGAGCCAGCCTTTTGGGGGCAGGGGGAGAAAGAGGAAGGGCGCCAGGGACTGCGGGCGTTGCAGGCGCTGTGCTCCCGGGGGCTGTGCGGCGCCGGCGCCTACCCCTTGCAAGCAGCGTCTTGGGGATGAGGGGAGAGGCAATGCAGCTCGCCTCTGGTGACATTCCTTCTCAGCCAAGCAGCACAGCATCCATCCTGCTGCCAGCACCGGGCCAACAGCTGTCCCACTGACTGGGGCAGAGAGCCAGTCCCCTCTGCAGGCACCGAAGGGACAGTGGGTGCAGCTGTGTGGGGTGCTGTGCTCGTGGTGCATCGATGCACTGCACAGCGTGCATGCTGCAAGTGTGCATGGGGCCCTACGTGTGGTGCAGTGCATGTGGTGCACTGTGCATGGCACAGCGTGCACAATGCAGTGTGCGTGGTGCAGTATGCGAGGCGGTGTGTGTGGTGCAGGGATCAGGACAGGGGGAGACACGGGGACAAGGGGTGGTTAGGAAGGGAGCAGGGGGCTGTGCTGTGCTGGCAGCTGGTCCCTGACTCTCCCTGCCCATGTCCCATCCACCCGGAATAGAAACCCTGGCTGGTTCTTCTGGCTGAGTCATCCCCAGGTCTATCAGCCTGGCTGCAAAATTAAATTCAAAGCTCGTCTTTTTAACACGAAGATCACTTACATCCAGCTGCACGAGCCGCGGCCCCTTTAGGATTTAATAATAAAATGAATGCCCATGACCTGACTGTTTGCTCACGCCTGGATCTTCCTTGATGGATGAACAGAAATTGCTCCCTGGCTCGGGTCATCCGCAGTAAAAATCGCCAGTCGATTGCCGGGCCCTCCCTCGGCTCCTCCGCGTTCAGGGCTCACTGGCTTCGTTTGGGACCTGGCTTGAAACGGATAATCAATAATAATCAGGCTCGACGCTGTGACGGCACCTTTGATCCAAGGATCTCGCAGCACTTTGCAGCGGATAATGAACGGAGCCCCTCTGTGAGGCAGGCAGGAACGTCTGCATTTTATGAGGGGGAACAGAGCCCAAGGACGGGCTGACCCCGCTGCTTGCCAGCTCTGTCCTGCTCGTCAGCCCACATGGGGATGCCTGCTTTAGTGCGTCCCGACCCCAGAGAGCCACAGGAGGATGGAGCCAAATGTCTGTGGGGCTCATTCCCAAAGACTTGTGGGTCTGGTTCCTTCCTGAGGCAGCCTGAGCTGCCCTGCCAACAAAGCTATTTTGGGAAAAGAAGTGCGGATTTGGGTCTCAGCCTGGCAGGGAGCAGAGCAGCCCTGGGATGCAGTACATTCCCATGGGGAAGGCAGGACTGTGCTCCTCCTGCCCCAAATTAAAGCTTGTGGCTGACGTACACAGCGCAGGCTGCAGCTCCGCTGCATCAGCCTGCAGGTGTAGCACTGGGGAGCAGCTCTGCCTGGGGCTCCCAGGGGCCCAGCACAAAGCTAGTGCCATGCCCAGGGCTGGAGAAAGGCCAGGAGCAACTGATAAAGCCACTGGATCTCCATCCTGGTCTTCCTTGAGGACGCCCCAGCAGCATGAGCTACTTTTGCTTGCTCCCTGGGTGATTTGCACTGCCTGAGCTGCGGTGACACCAGCCCCTCGGCTTCATGCTGTCCCCCCCCGGCCCCCCAGCCCCACGGTGGCCTCAGGGATCCGGGGTGGCTCTGTGGGGACAGCGACCACGCTTTGGGCAAGCTCTGCAGGGCTGATGGCACCGACCTCGGCCGTGTCCCCCACGGTCGCGTGTTGGTGACAGGGGTGTCCCGGTGGTGTCCTCTGTGCACTGCACAGAGCCGGGACCGCGTCCTGCCCCCGCAGGGCTGTGTCCCCGCGGCCGGGAGGTGCCGGCTGGGGGTGGCCGTGGGGATGTCCCCCCCCGGTGTCCCCCGGCTGCTCCCCGCCGGGCCGCGCGGCTCTGCCGGTGTCGCAGCGCCACCCCTTGCCTCCCGGGGAAAGTGCCCCTGGGCTTCGGCTGCACTCTCCAGCAATTAAGGGACCGAGGTATTAATTGTTTGTACTGCGTGCATCTCCAAGGTCACCTGAAAGCCCGGGCGAGGGAAGCAGCCGCCCCCAGCGGTCCCTGCCACCCGCCCAAGGGAAGGGTCCCCAGCAGGGACTGGCCCCCAAACCCGGAGCCCCTGGCCCTCAGCATCCTCCCTGCAAGCGGGCCACGGGGAGCCCTGGCAGGGGATGGGTGCGATGTGAGTTGGGTGCTGGCCCCGAGTCGGAAACATGCCCTTTGCTGGCGATTAAAAGAAAACCAGGCTGAGCGCATCGCCCTGCCAGCACCAGCAGCCAGCTCGTGCCTTCCCGCAGCCGCCTGCATCCGCGCTGCCCTGCCTTTGTCTCGCGCTCAGCCGCGCTTCCAGTCTTCAAAGTGTTAAAACTTTTCAGTGTGTGCTGCAGATCCCTTGCCTGCAGCCTCCTGCCCTGAGTCAAATTAATCATGTACTGGGAAACACAGCAGGCATGTACTAGCCCTGGGCATGGTGTATCACGTACTTTCTGGAATCTGTCACATGGGGAGCTTTCTGTTTTAGGCTCAATTGATCCTTTCTCGGTTTGATACTGTGTTTAATTGTGAGATGGGGCTGTGTGTTTTTGCTTCAGCCGAACTTAAAGGGCCGCTCTTCCCAGCCTTGTTTTCAGATGTCCGCAAGAACAGACCGCCGCTGTCTCCTCACCCAAACAAAAAGCCTTTCTCTCCCCACACACAATATCCCCTCTGTATTGTCCACAACAAAGAGCAGGGCTAAATTAATTTTAGGTCCAGCTCTTTTAACGTGGGGCTGGGGAGGGGAGGTGATTTGATTGCTGCAGCTGATGGTTCAAACAACATAGGCGAGAGGTGGCCTGGGCTGCTGGGCGCTGCCTGGGCGGCAGTGAGGGGGGACATGCCTGGACCCCGGGGGGGGACACGCCTGGCCCCGGGGGCCCCAGCATGAGGTGAGCTGACCAGAGCAGAGCCTGGCCCTGCAGCCCTGCTGCAGCATTGCCCCAGGCTGGGGAGCAAAGCCCCTGCTGAGCCCACCTGGGCTTTCCCTCCAGAGGAGAGTGGACAGAGCAGTCCAAGGAGGCTGGGTGTGACAGAAAGTGCCTACAACCCTAAAAGTGACCCCGAAAGTGGCTTGTGTATCCCTCCGGACTTCCTGAGAGCTGTAGTGGAGTGATTTTTTCATCCTGTCTCCGCACAAAAGATTTTAAGAACCAAGCAAAAAATGGAGCATCCCTTCAAAACTGGATGGAAAGGGAAAATAAACACTTCTTGTGTGTTTTTTTTTTAATCTGAAAAGTCTTATCTGGAGCAGTCAATGCAGGCAGCTGTGCGCTATAGCATGAAATGCAACCTGCAGGGCCTGGGAGAAGACCTCCATGAGGTCTCCTGGCCACCGGTGTGACCAGGACCAGTGGTGGACACCCATGGCCCCACTCATCCCATGCTGTGGGGCTCTGCAGGACTGTGGCTGGAGGAGAGAGCCCAGTGGCTGAGTCCAACTGGTGCCAGGAGTGGAGGGGATGGGTGTGCACGGGGGAGGCGGGACGGGGGAGGGAAGAGGGTTGGTGTGAGCTCATGTGGTGAGCTATGAATTTCAGCAGACACACGGGATCGAAGCAAGAGGCTGTGGGAGACAGCTCAGCTCTGGGTTCTCCTTGTCTGCACCTTCTTCCCCTTCTCAAACAAACAGCCAGGGCAGACCTTACTGCAGTGCATGCGGCCAGCCCCCAGTGACCTCACAGTTCCCGGGCATCTTCTCTCTCCAGAGCAGCTCCCAGTTGCTCGGTGGATGGATAAGAACTTGCTCCTGGTTTATAAATATTCAACGCCAGTGAAGCCCATTAATGTTGCATTAAGGCTGTGAATCTGAAAACCCCAAAGCCAGGCAGCTTCGTGCCGCAGCGGCAGTGCTCTCTGGTCCCACTACACACATGCGCTGCCCATCCTGCTCCAGCAGAGCCTCCTCCAGCTGCCAGGGCACCACATGGCTGCAGTGATGTGCTGCTGGGAAGCATCACTTGCTCCAGCACCCATTTCCACACGTACAATGGTCTGGTAAAGCCAAGAGAAAGGAGAGCATGGTGTTGAACTCTAACTCCTAAACCCTCCCACCCTTAAGAAATGCCATGGCAGTGGGGGCTTAGCGCTGGGTGCTTTTTTAAGGGAGAGAACAACAGGAAGCCCTGCGGTTGCAGTCAGGCTGACTGGGTCTCATGGGCTGCTCTCTCCATTCAGTAGGGTGAACTGAATCACATCTCCAGGAATAGGCAGCAATGCACGTATTAAAACAGAAGCTGGAGAAAGGAGTTACATCTGTGCAAAGCAGCGATCCAAATGTTACTATCAGGACCAAACTTTCTCACTTCCAGGAGAGCAGCTCGGAATGTGACAATCTGCAGACATGGGCACCCGTTTCAGACAGCTTCCTCATCTCACTGTATTTTGCAGAGCCACGTCCCCTCCACTCCAGCAGCACATCATTGAGCTTGGGGTGATGGGAGAAGCAGGAGCTGGGGGAGAAAGGGAGCATGCAGAGGGGAAGAGAGGCAGCAATGCTTCAGGGAGCTGGTGGGGAGCAGGTGAGATGAAGAGAGGAGGTGCTGAGGCTGGGATGTGGTTAGGGAATCCCTTGCGGGTGAGACAGGCCACTGGAGGCCCAGTTCTTGGGAATGAAAGGCTGAGTCATTCCCTACTCTGCCATCCTCCTAAATAGATGTCCTCCTTGTCAGCTTACAGCTGGCTTCTGAAACCTCAGGGGATGAACTGAGCAGGGCATTCAGGTATGGGAGCTGACGGCTGCAGCTGGGGCTGTTCTGGGGGCAGCTCGGTAGGCACAGACGAAACAGCTTCTGAGGTCACTCTTAACACTGGCAGCGAGGTGAAAGCCTCCTTCTTTCCTTTCTTTCCACTGCTGCTGTGCCTCCTGCCCCAGGATCTGTAATTACCTGTCCCTGCTCCTCCTGCAGAGCTGCCTGGGAGTCTCAGGGGAGCATGCCTGTGCCTGGCATGCGGCTTCGCAGGAAAGGCCTGAGGTCAGGATAAGTATGCACAAATGTCAGGGCTGCAAGAGAGGAGGGGAGGGCTGTGTCCCTCCCGTCCCTCCCGCTGGAGCAAGGTTCAGGGTCTCTGAAGGTTGTCTGCAGCCTTGCCTCCCAGAGGGCTGGGTAGTGCATGAAGCTTTCCTGGAGCTCCTCAGGAAACAGAGAAATGAGGCAAGAAACTGCTGATGTGAATTTCTGCAGTTGCCTGAGGTAGTCAAAACCTGGATGAGAAAAGAGGAGGTATATTTTGCTAGAGATAAAAGATCAGTTTTATATAAAGAAATGCTAGAAACAATGAAAAGAAGTGGTCTGTCCCACACAGGCTAGATAGAGGATCATGCTGAGATAAAGAAAGATGATTTAAAAAGGCAGCAAAGAATAGAGCATTAGCCAATTGTAGAATAAATACTGTCAGAAGCATGTTTACTAAGTGTTAGGGATGGAGAAACTGAGGACAAAAGCATCTTTGCTTATGTGCTGTACAAATTCACGTAGCCCAACAACTAACCGTGGAAGTGACTAACAACTATGTGGAAGTGACTGGGCTGACAATCTTTAATAGAAACATTGAGGATGGAAAAATAGCAGGAAACTCAAGAAACTCAAGAAAAAATAATGTCTAAACCTCTCATTACCTCAGCTGTGCTGTGGTGGTGTGTTGAGGTATGTTAGCTGGAATCAGGCTTACAGACTGCTTCCCCACTCAGAAAAAAAAAAAAAAAAAAAAAAAAAAAGTGTTTAAAATGTCCCAAGGTCCATCCCTCTGCCTGTGAAAAATCCTGTCTTGTGACTGGAAATACTGAGCTACTTGACAATTTTTTTTTTTTTTTTTCATGATGCCTTTTGGTGCCACTGGTGCCAAATTCAACACAGTGTTGTCCAAGGGGTGCCTCACGTTTTTCCTGTGACTCCTGGTCAGAATCAGAGCTGGAGGGATGAGCATCGGTATAATGGGGGGCAAAGGCTTTTCCTTCCTGCAGGCTGGGTGGGACCTGGAGTTAACTCTGCTCTACCTGATCCCGTGGGGTCTTCTGGAGCTGAACCTCTAGAGGTTTTCTAGAGATGCCCTTTTCTGGGGTGAACGTTTTCCTTCCTGTCCATTGTGGGGCTGGCATCCATCACAGTGAGCGAGGATGTGGGCAGAGGGGCTGTGAGCTCCTCACCCATGACCTCTTTGTGCAGTTGTCTCCTCGACCTTGGGGGTCTCCTTCCCGGAGGGCTATGCTCCTCAGTCCTCATTTGGGGTCTGCTGGGTGAAAGCAAGGAACCTATCTGCCATGGAAAAGTACCCAGGGAAGAAGTCCCTTGTTGCCTGTGACACCAAAGAGACACCACTCCTGGTGGTGTCTGCTGGGCCCTGCAGACTCCTCTTCGCTGGTTAGGCCTAAAGAAGTTATTAATGATAGAGAATATTGTTGATTGCATATCCCATCGTACAAAGCCTTCACTGACAATAACAGGCCCTTTGACACCAAGGTAGTCTCACAGGGATGTGTAATGGGGTTGAGCATCCATCAGGTGTGACTTTCACCAGCAGAAGAATACGATCGCTGATGTCTGGGCCAGCCTGAGATGTGTAACTGTGAGGGATGCTCTTTGTTTCCCCATTGTTTAAAACCAGCATTTTATATATCCAAAAATGCCTTTTGGTGAAATGGAACAATTTTAATTGGTGAAGGGCAGAGGGGAATCACTTCTGTGAGGACCAAAAAAAAAAAAAATCCCACCAAAATATTTTTTTAAGAAATACCCTTGTCCGTCACCAAGTTCATCAGACAATGAATGTTTCAAGCCTAATAAGGGTCTTCCACAGGGACGAATTCTCACCAGTTCTTTTCACAGACTCTCATTCCCATCAAGCTTAAAATGCTGCTGTGCAAAGGACCCATGGCATAACAGCTCCTCACTCAGCAGCTCTGCTGTCCCGGTCCATTAGCTCAGAGGAGCTCGGGTAGCAGCGTGTGTGCCACCAGTGACATGATGAGTCCTGCGCCATGGGAAACAGCAACAGCAGCTATCAAATCTGCCTTTGGAAGCTCCCGCCTGATCTGTACAGCAGACAGTGTCCAGGAATTTTGGGCCTGTATTTGTTTGTGAGAAGGATCTTAGGGTTGGAGAGACATCCTGCCCTTTCCTCCATGTGTGTGCAGGAACTTTTCTGTGTCTGTCTCCTGTCTCCTTACAGCTGGAAGAAGGAGAGGGGAAAAGAGCTGAAGCAAGATGGGAATGGGGACGGAAGCCACTGAAAATCCTGCCCTGGAAAGGTTCAAGCCTGAGCAGATTGCCAGTTTGCAAGGGAAGGAGAGAGGCTGGGAGGCTGGAGAGGAATAGGTAGAGCCCACTGAGCCAGAGAGCTGTGTGATGGACATCCCGGAGGGTGGGTGGAGGCTGATCCTGGGGGTCAGCTGGCCTCAACTATCCATGCAGGAATTGTGTGGGAAGCAGGGATCTAGGAGAGCTCAATGCCCCTTGTCCAGCTGCCTGGAAAAACCAGGGGTCAGGAGCAAGCAAAGTGGGCACAGACCTTGCTGCTGGGAATGTCTTCCCAGGGAGGAGGAATCCTCTGGCTCTTTGTTGTGATGCTTCACCCAGAGGCAAAAGCAAGAAGCCCACCCCAGCTGTAATAATTCTATAAACTCATTAGCTAGGGGACAATGAGTGATATGCTGGGCAGGAGGTATGAGTGTCTTGCAGAGACTGACAACAGGACACTTTTGTGATGGGAGTGCTAAGAAGCTTCTTGGCTACAGAGGGCTTTGAAATACTGATTATTAATGAGTATTCATTATACCATTAATTTGTCTGTGAACTTTACAAGATTTAAGAAAAGGAAATGCCAACTTTGCTTGGAAAACCAGCAGAATAGAGGCCAGGGGTAATGGTATCAGTAACTCATGGCAGCTCCAGGGCTGATTTTCCTGGGCCCATCATCTATGTACAGAAGAGGACAGATCAGGATGGTGCCTGGTAGCACTAACTCTTCCCACGAGGACTGTGGCTGAAGGAGGGGTGAAGGAGCAACCTGCTGGTGCAGAGCTGCATGCTGCTGGCACCAGGAATGTGTTGCGCAGGGTGAGGGAGACCCGGTCACTGGCTGGGATTAACTGAGACCAGGTGCCCCATGGCATGATGCCTGCTGTGGGGCAACTGTACCTTTGCAAGGCAGAGACAAGGACAAGGACACCCATCGGAGCAGTAAGCAGGGTGTTGGGAAGAGCAGACCCCAAACAAACACCATCTCTATGTCCTTCTGCTGAGAAAAAAACAACTGATACTCTTCTGGGTTATTTGTTTCAGTGCAGTCCTGGGCCATCAGCCTGAAATCCAGCACCAAATGGCTTCCCCCTTCATCTCCTGTGTAGGGTTTGAGATGGATGTGAAGGGATACCTTCACACAGCGTCCCCATCTCAGGCAAAGGGCTCTGCTTGAGGGACACGATGCAAGCCAAGCGAAAGACAGTTTCCAGAGGCTAAAGGAAACCACCAACAAACCCCAAGCAACCCCCCTGTGCTTCGGGACACCAGCTGATCATCTGCGGGGGCTGGGAAGGAATTTGTCACCATCTGCCTCGAGTCTCTCTGCTGCAGGGAGCAATAAGCAAGCAAGGAGGGGAGGATTCGGCAGTGTTATTAGTTGGAGAGCGGCATTATTCCCCCTGTCTGCACCGTACAAATGAGTGTGTATTTTTCATAATGGGGGAATACACGCAGGGAGAGAGAAAAAATGTTTTAAAAAAGAAAGAAGGAAAGGGGGAGGGGGGAAATGAATCGATATAGCAGAAGCATTAGGGCACTCAGGGGAGTGTTTTACTGGGGCCATTAATATACTTCTCAGGTGGTAAAAGCCACTTAGCCTTTAAAAATGATAATGAAATGTTAACTACCCAAAGCATTATTGCTGAGTCACGGAGAGCCAGGCACCCCTTCAGCTCCCACCTGACCGAGGGGCGCAGGTGGGCTCTCACCAGACACAGCCAGTGCGGGGAGCGGTGACCCCAGGGCTCTCACCTCCTGCACGCAGGAACCCAGTACTGGCAGCTCTGGGGCTGCTGGGGCACCCTAGCCACCTCAGCTGCCCCCTGCCCACTGCAGCATGCACCCAGTGCTGGATCTGCCATTGGGAGGAGCCCGTGGTGGAGAGCAGAGATGACCCCAATTCACAAAGTAGTGAGCTGATGCAGGAATGAGACATGCAAGGAAGCCAGAGTGGGCTCCCAGGAGATGACACAAAGCATCAGTGTACACCTCCTGCATTTCCAGTCTACATTGCACAGGACATTGGTAACTGCAGGTACCTGGCCCGTAGCACCCTAAAGTGCTTGGCCCGTGTAAGGTGCTGCATGCCTTCACCTTGATAACCCTGCTGAGCTTTGGAGGTGCTGGGACCCCCAAGTTACTGATCAGATCTGAAAACCATTGGGGTCAAATTCTGGCTGTGTTCTTGTCTATAGGGTCTTTTGCATGCTGTAAGGGAGCAGGGCTTCTCATTTCTCATCTTTTATGTATCACTGACTCTTATTTGATTGTGAAGGGCCCAAATGGCCCCCTGCAGTGTCACACGAAGAAATTCAACAGGCCTGCATGGTCCAGTGAGCTGAAGTGTGAGATGAAGGTCTTCTCCTAGGATGATTCAGTGCCCAAGCAGAAAATTAATTTCCTTCCATCCATCTGTATATGACCCCAAACCTTCCCTAGTCAGGAAGATTATGAAGTTTTTTTCACAAATGTAGATTCAAAGTCAGAGGTAGCTGTGAAGGATGCTAGAGGAGGACAGAGTATCTGGAGGGACAGGGAGCAGCTTGGCTCCTGGATGTACACCACTACTCTTATCCCTAGAAACTCTTTCAGAAACTACTGCGAGACCCATTTCTAGGATTTTTTTTTTTTTTTTGGAATTGGTTGAGTTTTCAGCTCTGTTAGCGAGTGCTTGAGCAACACCTGAAGTATCTGAATGCCCTTGTTTACCCGAAGCCCTCTGTAGAAGTCACTGTATGTGCGACAGCGTGCTGCATTTCGGAACGCTGCCTGTGGCGCAGTGATTGCAGTGTATAGGACAGAGTTAAGGATATTATAAGAATACGTCACTGAGCAGGGTGAGAGTGTCCCCAGCCATTTCTGAAGGCCATCCTGGGGGGGTACCATGCTGTGTTGTCACATTAACTCATGGGTGAGGGTCCCGTCTGCCATCACCTGCTTGGGAGCTCAGCCCTGAGGCTGACCTGGCTGCAGGCACACAAAGCCCAGTGAAGGGCAAAGCTCTGGCAGCTGGGGCTGGGTGCCCAGCACTGCAGCTGGGGCAGGGTGATATGGGAGCAGGAGCTCTTCCCATCTCCCTTATCCTGCCTCACTTCTGAGCTTCATCTTCTTCTGGAGGAGAGGCAGCTCTGATCTCTGCTGGGATGCATGCAGGAGGCATCCCCACCGTGCCTGCAGACAGCCCTGCCGGGTTGCCCTGAGCTCCACGTGGCGATGCCGCAGTGAGCCTGCAGATACAACAGCGAGGGCAGAGGAAGGACATCTCCTTCCAGCGTGGCACTGTCGAAATTAAAGGACTCGGAGGGCTTTTGTGTCTGCTGAGAGAAGCGGTTCACAAGCTGCAGGTCACGGCACTCCTGGAGCCAGCTGGGGAGCTGCTAAATGGGTCACGCGACTCTGAGGACGTCAGTGACGCATGGCCACGGGGCCGGGGTGCGCCAGCCCTCCTCCCTCCCAGCTCTGCGCTCCCAAGCACATCCCAACGAGCAGCCGCTCACCCAACTGGCACTGGCAGCCCCGCTATTAAGAACAACACAGCCGCCTTGCACTGAAACGCTTTATCCCCAGCACCCGCTGTGAACAAAATTGCCTAGGATCAGGTGGTGCGAGCCAATTTTTCTCGCAGCAGGGGCTGCAGGTAAAGCACCTCGGCGCAGGAGAGCTGCTTGGTTCTGAACTTTTCTGCTGCCCGCCTGAACTCAGGGAAGGAGGAGAAGGGATACTGTGTGCACTCAAGCTGAAGCAGAGAAGATGCCAAGAGAGGAGAGAAGCAGATGGAAAAGACAGAGAAAGCTCGAGATGGGGAGAGAGCAGGAAGGAAGGAGCAGAGGAAGGATAAAGCACGAGGGAGGTGAGAAAAGAGCTGGAGCTGGGATGCCACAAAGCAGTGGCCAAGGCAGCAAGAGAGCTGCATCTTCTCTTGTCCTACAAACCAGACACAGACGTGGCAGCAGCTAATCTTCCTGGCTCATGAACAAAAGGATTCTTTTCATGCCAGTAATCCAAGAGCTGCCATGCCACGGCTCTCCCAGCTCATCTGCTGTGAATGCACTTATGTGGCATCCAACTGAACGGGTTAGCAAAATAAAGACAGATGGCAAAGGATTAGCTCTAACACTTCTTCTGTATCACAATGCAATCACTGCAGTCCTCTCCACTGCCTCCTCTCGGGACACTTTGCTTGTGCTGCAGCTGTGTGGCTGCCCACAGGTATGCACCAGAGGCCCAGCCCCAGACCTGCAACTTAGCACCAAGCAAGTAAAACAGATTCACCCCTGGTTTTGTCTGTCTCTGGGAAAATATGCATTATGGAGAGGACACAGTGAAGGGTGAGCGAACAGCCACCTCTCTGCTGAAGTGGGGCTTCTTTGTTACAAAACAACCGTTGTCACATAACTGCAACATCAGTTGATCAAGGGCAGGCTCTAAAGCCCATGTTGGTGAAGTAGATGCACTGCTGAGCAGCATTTTTAACCATCTATCCCTATCACCTCCCAGCTGTACCATGTAGTCCATTAAATATTAAGGCAGATATACTGAGAGACAAAGATGGGAGGTTGATGCTGCCTTTTCATAAGTCAGCAAGGAGAATGGTCTCTTCTTCATGATCATGGAATTGTAGAATCATGGAATGGCTCGAGTTAGATCAAAGATCATCTAGTTCCAACACCCCCGTCCTAGGAAAGGATGTCACCCACTAGATCGGGTTGCTCAGGGCCTCATCCAAGCTGGCCTTGAACACCTCCAGGGAAGGGGCACCCATAACCTCTCTGTGCAGCCTGTTCCAGTGCCTTACCATGCTCTGAGTGAAAAATTTCCTCCTAACCTCTGATCTAAATCTCCCCTCTTCTAATTTAAAACCATTCCCCACGTCCTGTCAATATCTGATTGAGCAAAGAGTTGCTCTTCATCTTTTTTATAAGCCCCCTTCAAGTACCGAGAAGTTGCAATGAGGTCTCCCCAGGAGCCTTCTCTTCTGTAGGCTGAACAGCCCCAGCTCTCTCAGCCTTTCTTTGCAGGAGAGGTGCTCCAGCCCCTTGATTGTCTTTGTGGTCCTCCTCTGGAACTGCTCTAAGAGCCCCACATCCTTCTTTTCCTGGGGGCTCCAGACCTGGACGCAGAACTCCAGGTGGGGCCTCACAAGGGCAGAGCAGATGGGGACAATCACCTCCCTTGAGCTGCTGGCCACCCCTCTGTTGATGCAGCCCAGTGCACCCTGGCCTTTTGGGCTGCAAGCGTGCACTGCTGGCTCATGTCAAGCAACTGATCCATCAGAACCCCCAGGTCCTTCTCTGCAAGGCTGTGCTCAATGAGTTCTTCTCCCAGTCTGTCCTCATGTGTGGGATTGCCCCAGCCCAGGTGCAGCACCTTGCACTTGGCCTTGTGGAACCTCATTAGGTTCACATGGCTCCACTTCTCCAGCCTGTCCAGGTCCCTTTGGATGTCATCCCTTCCTTCTGTCATATCAACTGCACCACTCAGCTTGGTGTCATCTGCAAACTTGCAGAGGGTGCCCTCGATCTTACTGTCTATGTTGTTGATGAAGACATTAAACAGTACTGGTCTGAGGACAGACCCCTGAGGTACACCACTTGTCACTGGACAAGTACACTTTAACTGAGTCAAGCCAGCTGCAGAAGCAGACCTTACAGCCAACACAGTGCCAGCCGATGCAACATGGACATGCCTTTCTACTGGAAACAGCATGCAAGTGACGGACTGGGCTTTGTTTAAGCTGGGATATTTTCCCATTTTTTTTCCCCAGCTGGAAATAGGGAATATTTAAGCAAACTAGACACACATAAGTCCAAGATAGGATATATGCACTAGTGCTGAGGGAGCTGGAAGATATCATTGTGAGGCTGCTCTCAATTATCTTTGATTTATCATACTGAATACGAGAAGTGCCCAAAATCTGGAGGAAAGCAGATGTCTAGCCTCAAGAAGGGCAAGAAGGAGGACCCAGGGAATTCCAGACTGGCCAGCCTCACCTCTGTATGTGGGAAAGTGATGGAACAAACACATGAAGGACAAGAAAATTGTAATCAGAAGTCAGCACGGAATCACCAGGAGAAATAATGCTTGAACAATCTGACCAACTTCTATGGTGAAATGACTGGCCTGGTAAATGAGGGGAGATCTTGTACAGCTGGATTTAGGTAAGGTCTTTGAAACTGTCGCCCTTACGAGTGACCCCTTCTCGATCCCCATAGAGAAGTTGTTGATGCATGGGGCTGGATGAGTAGACAGAGGGGTGCAATGATAACTGGCTGAATGTCTGCACCCAGAGGGTGGAGATCTGTGACACAAAGTTTAGTTGGAGGCCAGTAACTAGCAGAGTGACCCATCAGTCAGTCTTGGCTCCAATCTGTAATGGCTTTACGTGGCAAGGTTTTGGGAGCAGGGGTCATAAGGGGTGGCTTCTGTGAGAAGAATCTAGAACCTGCCTCATGTTAGGTAAGGGCCCCACTGCTGACCAGAGCCAAGCCAATAAGTGATGTCATTTGCACCCCTGTGAAAGCAGATTTAAGAAAGGGAAAAAACAACAACAGCAACACACAAAAAACCCCATACTGCTACACAGCAGCTGGGAGAGAGAGAGGAGTGAGAAACGGCCTTGTAGATGCCAAGGCCAGTGAAGAAGGAAGGGAAGAAGTGCCCCAGGCAGCCTGTGGTGAGGCCCATGGTGAAGCAGGATATCCCCCTGCAGCAGAGAGGGACAGTGAAAGAGCAGTGAGACCAAGTGCCATAGACTGACAGCAGCCTCCATTCCCCTGATCCTCTGCACCGCTTGGGGGGAGGAAGTGGAAGAGAATGGGTGTGGGGAAGGCATTTTTGGTTTCTTCCCTTTTTTTCTCATTTCTCTAGCTTGTTAGTAATAGGCAATAAATCGTACTATCTCCATACTCTGAGTCTGTTTTGCCTGTCACAATAATTGTGGGGGTCCTGATGGGCACCAAGTTGAACATGAGTCATCAATGTCTCCTTGAGGAAGAGAAGGGCAATGGTATGAGATGATGAGGCAAAGTTAGATACCAGAGGACTAAAGTTTGGTGCAGGACAGGTACATGAAAAAAAAGAGTAAATGCGTGGCTAAATGTAGGGTAAGATCCTGAGCCACCAGGAATTCCTGGAGGCTAATATGAACTGTTGAGTTGAGACAAAAGTGGTCAGCAAAGCGTGACATTGATCTGTAGCATCAGGTCACAATATCTGTATTTGATTAGAACCTCCAAAAGTGCAAGTCTAATTGTGATCTTGAATTTCAAATCAGCTCCTCAATTTTCAATCAGACTGTGATGGTGAGTAAATCCTGGATTAGGATAGATTTGTTAAAGCTTGTCACGCAAGGCTGCCTTGGCAAAATGTCAGAACTGCAAACTTTCAACAGCTATATGAGTGTCCACTTGCTCAAGTCATCTAATAATTATGAGAACATTTGTACAAAATGGCTCATTTTATGCCAGTTACAATTTTCACCTGTGGTTCCATGGCATTTTGCAAAATATTTTTTTCTGGATATTGCAACTGAGAATTAAGTTTGGTTATTCATGGGAAAACTGAATTCAGATCAAACCTGAACTGGACTTGGAATCCCAGGACCACAGTTAACAGCACCAAAGACCACTTTATATTTTAAGCATATTAACCCAGTGACTTCCAGCAGATGGTCATTTCTTCTGTGGTCCTTTAATTGCTGTTAATTGAGAGCTTTATATTCCTGCTTGACCATGTGAAGTAGACCGACTAACTCTTTCTTCTTCAGGAGAGACTGATGCACATGGGTGTTTATGGTTGTGATGGATTCCCAGTCACACTGCATGGAAGTGATCCATCCAGAAGCTGTAGAACAGCTGATGTGTTTGGGAACCTCAGTGAGAACATTTGCTTGCCCAAAGTAAAAAGAGAGCTTCATCTCTTTTGATACTGGTTTATATGATACTGTCACACGCAACATCCATGGATTTGATGGATGAACCACTCGGTGTATAAGGAATTGGTTGGATGGTCACAGTCAAAGAGTTGTGGTCAAGGGCTTGATGTCCAGAGGGACACCAGTGATGAGTGGTGTCCCTCAGGGATCTGTATTGTGAATGGTATTGTTTAACATCTTAGTTGGTGACATGGACAGTGGGATTGAGTGCATCCTCAGCCAGTTTGCTGATGACACCAAGCTGTGTGGTGCACATAGGAGGGAAGGGATGCCATCCAGAGGGTCCTGGACAGGCCTGAGAGGTGGGCCTGCATGAACCTCATGAGGTTCGACAAGGCCAAGTGCAAGGTCCTGCACTTGGGTCAGGTCAGTCCCAGACATGAATACAGGTTGGGCAATGAATAGACTGACAGCAGTCCTGAGGAGAAGGACCTGGAGGAATTGGTGGATGAAAAACTGAATATGAGCTGGCCTTGTCAGAGCTGCTCTCTGCCTCATCTCTTGCCCATGCCTCTGAGGGACAAAGAAATAAGGTGTGTGAGGTTACTGCCCCAGGGAAAGTGTGTGCCACACATCACCCCAGTCCCCATAGGAAAGCCACAAGTGAACAGCAAGCCATGTGATCACAGCTAGTAGGATACTTACCCCTTTGGGTAAGGCAGAGGACCCCTGTGATGAACTCTGACAAGATTCCAATGCCGTCAGGTCTTTGACATATTCGTCCAAGATGGGAGAAAATGGGGCTGGTAGGGGCTCCACTGTAGCACCAGTGCTCAGTCCATTTTGTCATGCAGGGACAGTACATGCTTAGATCTCTACACACTATACATTTTATTCATACTGATATTTTTTATTCAAGGAACATGAAATCATTGTAAGACACTGTACAGACCAGACAAGGAGGGAACAAACACTTCAACCACCAGAACAGCATTTGGGAGCTTTGCCCTGAGTGGGGCACACTGGATAGAGTGTGGAAGCGAAACTGCAAAAAGCCTTCTAAGGACTAAGCTTATTTGACACCAAACCAGACGTTTCCTCTCACAAAGTGGAAGACTTGCTCTTGTTGGCATTCAGAGATCTGCTGAAGTCAGCTTGAGTGGGCAGCCTGAGTTTTGACACCTCTTGTGTTTGGGGTGCTTGAGCTTTTGCAACCTCCCCTGCATTTTTTTCTTGTGCAAGGTGGAGTTGGACAGGCAATCAAACAGAAGACACCAGTGTTCTCTGGACGACTTCAGGATGCTAACGACAGACAACTTACTATCATCCCCCCTTGTGTAGGGAGGGTCTTGTTATTGCTGGGTGTGATTGCAATCATAGCCCCTGGCATGAATTCCATGAGGAGAGCATATTGCTTCCAGGGTTGCAGTTTGATCATATGGGAACAAGCAACCACCCCTGTTGCAATCCAACCAGATCAGAGGCTAGTTTTGCGTGCTCTGACCTAATGCTGTGTTTCTCACAGCATTACCTGTCCCCCACATTATGCCCTCCTTACTTCGCTGCAGTTCTGCCCCTGTCACCAAGGATTTCTGGGAATCAAAGTCAACAAAGCCTGGTGCTGAGGGAAACTGTGTTCTCTGCAGTAATTGTGTGCCAATTTGCTGCTAGCTTGGCCCTGCTCTGCAGAGACGCTGTAGTTTGTTTTCCACGCAGCCTGAAACAAAAGGCAGTTGCTGTGGCTGCTGATGCTGCAGATGGTGATTCTGCCTTAGCTCTGCTAAGGCCTCCCTGAAGACCAGCACCTGGTCCTTGCAAGCTAAAGCTGAGGCCTCCAGCACACAGCTCCATTCCCTTCAATGGCCCCAGTTGTTTAGTATGTAAAAAGCTTGGGAGAAGGTAGAGATGGGGAGGAAAAGGGGGGCATCTGAGGCAGAAATCTGGAAAGGTTCAGCCATGGTAAAAACATGGAACAAGCTCATCTTCATCATAAAACTCCTAAGCTGGTTCTGCAATTTGCATCTGGATGTATTTCATTCCATATCAATGCTTATTAGCAGCTGCCCAGCACTAAGCTGCCTGCTTGGGAATAATTAGGCCCTTTCTCTGAAGGTTATGACAGTGCTAACATCATAACTTCCCTTTCTTTGAACATACATGCAGTTAGCTGGTGTGAGCATCAATTAAAGTGCTCCTGCAAGAGGTACTGGGTATGCACAGGCAGTGGGGCAGCACAGACAACCAGTTTAGTGCAGCTATAAATTATTTTTACAGCAAATAACACAGTTGCACAACAACTTTGCTGCTTAAGCTGGAGACAGCAAAGGGCTGGAGGTGGCACTCCCCTATGCTGCTTGGAAAAAGGAGGAAGAATATGGAAGGCAGAATATGGATTAAACATGAGAGACAATGTCATATTTGAGCTTTTACTTCTGTTGACAGCACAGGGCTCTTCATGCATTCATAGACATAGGCAGTTGCTCCAGCGTGGTGTTTTATGTGGGTGGGTCAGTGTAACTCTTCACAACCCTCAACCTCAGAGGCTTGAGCACTGAAAAGTAAATTTCAGTGACTTGTGTGTTGCTGTTAGCCAGCCGAAGAAGCCCTAGGGTCTGTATAAGCTTTGAAGACAGTCTTCAGAGCACAGGCTGAGCAGCTGCAGGCATGGGAGCTGCTGCTTCACGGCAGAGTGGCCTCCTCTTGGACTTGTGGCCAGGCTGGGGAGGCAGCGGCTCAGCCTCCCAGAGGACAGGAAAGCTCAGCTTCCATCTGTGGATCGACCACTTTCTAACCATAGGCACATAACTCTGGTCTTGCAGCTGCTCCCTGGACTTGTCTGAGAGCTCCCTGGTGGGCTGTGGTCACCAAAGGCAAGGCTGGAAAGGCTTGTGTCAGCTTCTTTGATGAGTGGACTGCTTGCCCTTTGCTGTCACAACTGCATGGTGTGAGAGAGCTTTCATCACATGTGCTCGGGGAGGCTTTCGTCCCAGAAAGAGCCAACAGAAGACACCTCTGTAGGAAATAAACCGAGCCACATCTGTCAGATGGCTCTGGCTGTCCTTGAGAAGTGCTGTGCTCCAATGGTTCCTTGCTGACTTCTGGCCATTGCTCTTTACTCCTCCAGCTCAGTCTGCTGTGGCTCTTGCCCGTCTCCCAAGGGGCATCAGATGTGGAGTGCAGGCTGAGGGTTCCTGGCTGACATGGGGCAGAGCAGTAACAATGTGATTTTCTCCAAATGCCTGTCACTTCCTCAGTGCACCCTGCTTTGTTCTCCAGGAATTTCAAAGAAATTATCTTTAGGACCTGCTACAAGGTACATTAGTCTTCCCACAGAGGCAGGCTTGAGCATGGCTGAGGTCTCAGAGGGTAGTGCTGTCTCCTAGGACAAGAGTTATGTTTCATCAGGGAGAGGCAGCTTATTATCAAGATATAGAGTGTTGTATGATCTCTGAGGTGACTACCAAAGCCTTTGATATTATTGAGAACCAAGCAGTGTAAAAAGGAGGATCACAAATTTGACCCAAAGGTTGCACATGACCATTGCTGCTATCTGAGCTGTAGTTGAAAGCACTTGTTTAAAACTTATCAGTGTTTCCTCAAAACTGACAGTCTCCATTGTTACTGTGATAAAGAGTATTATTTCAAAACAATCTTGGTCATCACAGGTTGCACTGAGACTAGGATGGCTGCTTTCATTGGCAGTCCTGGCACCACCTTTTGAAAAGTACCTCTTTGTCTGTGAAGCTAAAAGCCAATGTCTAATCTACATCTCATTCTCATCACCATGTTGGTAGGAGCCCCACGGAAATGATACTCAATCACTGTGGATGACTGTAGATTTTCAAGGACAGCAAAAATACCTCTGTTATCTTTGTTAAAGTAGTCTTTAGGCATTGCATGATTCTATCCCCATATCAGGTAGCTCGCAGTCCAAGCAGACAAGAAGAGGGTGAGATGGCTTTGAATTACTCCAAAGTCATGCAGTGGGTTTGTGACAGACCCCAGTCAAGTCCCAATTTTGGCCTGACTTTCTAAGATACAAGAGCCCTCCCAGTCTCCACTGAGTTCAGCACACCACAGAAAGCATCTCTGTAAGGCAACATCCAACCCACTGGATTTGATTTTCTTCTGCAAGTTGGGGAAGGTGTCTCAATTTCATGCCAGCAGAGCTCATAAATGGAGTGAAGTAGAGGCTTGCCTCAGAGCCAGTGTGCATGAGAGCACAGGACAGCATGGCTGGTGCTTGCCCTTCAGATCAGGATGCTGTTCCCATGGCAGAGTCCAGAACTACCTTTTCAGGAAGAGTTCCCAGCATAGACTAAGGCTAGTATAGCCTTTGTACAAATACAATACAGCAAAGCTTCGCTGCACCGGAGTACCTTGCTTTTGAAAAATTTAAATAAAGGAATAAAGTGTAATCTGGAGCCATTTCAAACTCCCAGGCAGACAGATAACTGTTTTGCTCTACTGAATCCATGCATATTTAGACAGTTCCTTATTAAATAGACAAGAGTCACTCTATCTATTAAAAACTTACATGAAGATGGAGCGTGTTTTTGGTATCTCTGCAGAATACTGCATGCTCTGTTGAGACAGAGGCCAGATGTATTTTGTGTTTTATGCAGCACCTAGGAAGGCTGGAGTATAAAATCCAACAGCTGCACTCCCCAGTGTACAATGCCAGTGCATGTACAGCATCGTATATCAGTGCAGCTGTGGGTCACTGTGGGATGACTTGATAGTAGAAGACATATAGGAAGTAAGAGAAATTAATCAGTCACTGAATGCTAGTTTCTCCTTCCCACCCTGCTTTGACTGGACTTGTTTCTGGCTTGCTTTATTCAGAGCGAAGTGATGGGTACCGAGTTGGACTGGGCACTGATGATCCAACAGCATACGTTGGGCTGAGCAGCCCTGGGTCTAACTGCACCTTGCTTTTCTGTGCACCATCAGCTATTGCATCTTGCATTCTCCTGAGAGGGGAGTCATAATCTGTAATGTCTCCATCAACCACTTTTGATTACTTTAGCTATGTGCTAGAACTCCAGTTGTTGGCAGAGCTGATTTCAAACTCTGCATCTAGCTACTACAGATGGGCATTTTAGTTCTGTATGTCCAGAGATACCTGCACAGATCTTCCTTGTTTTCTCATAGCTATAGCTAATTTATTCCTTACTCTCCAGGCCTTCAGAATATCTCTCAAACCTTGCCTTCTTGCAGTTACACAACAAGTAATTCAGCTTCACAGCTCCAGGTACACTGCATGCTGCCTGGAGCAGATTGAATGGGTCATACTATTGGCTAAGAAACAGAGCAGCAGAAATTCCCATAGCTGCTGAGGAGACTTTGAAGCCCCTCTCCTGCTTATGTATTCCACAGGCAGCTGGGGTAGCTTTAGCTCAAGAGGACCAAGGTGTTTGCTTGTAAATGCCTAGCACCCCACTGTGTATATATGGAAATGGTAGAATTCCAGACTGAGCCAGACCATCCACCAGCTTATAACCAGGTGTGAGCTCCTGAGTCAGGTTGGCAGTTTGAAATGTCTGTGATGAAGGATCATTGACAAAAAGCATTAATTACCTGTGTGTATGCACTAATTTCTGGCTGACCCTATCTGTATTTGTAGGGAAATGCTGAGGGTGCTGTGCTGGCAGAAATTTTCAGTAACCCATGAAAAGCTTTAAAAGAGGAGCTATTTCACATGGCTGCCCACGTAAGGACCAATGGCAGGAGTATAGAACAGTCCTTCTCAGTTTTCTCGAATCCATGTGCTACTAAGCCCCACTGAGCAAAAAACTCCCAGGCCTCTCATTCAGATTTCTCTCAATAGCTTTCATTAGTTCTCCACGTTCATTTATTACTTATTTTTGCCCTTCTTCTAATGACTTGCTTATCTATGTGGGAAGATACTTCTGTGCCTGTGTTTTTGCTACAATTTCACAGACTGGCTTCTAATTCTTAGGACAGTCTCAAAAACAAAGGGAAGATGAGGGGCTCAGAACTATGCTCTCTTCAGCATACTCTTAGCTTACCTTAACTGTTCTACGAGTCCCAAATTTTCTTGCAAAGAAATATAATTCTTCCTGCTCATTGCCTAGTCTCTGCCCACCTCCTCTCACTGTCTATTAATTTATTGCTCTCTCAGTTCCTTCCTCTGTTTGAAAATACACTGGAGCAATTATTTTCTTAATACACATTTAGACAGCATTTGGCCATGACCAATTCATAGCAACATTGACTCAGATTTTTTTGACCTTCATTGAAGGATGGAGGCAATATCCACCAAACTCTTGGCAGGTGTCTGATTTTCATTGACATAGGATCAGTATGTTAGTGTATTTTGCCATCAAAATGGTGCCCAGCTCTCCTTCAAATGCAACAGGATTAAAGAACTGAACTGTCCTCTGAATGTTTCCCCCTCAGATTCTGTGCTATCAAGGTAGAGACTGGGTATTTCATCATTATTTGAAGATAGTTTTCTCCTCTTTGTAATTTGCCAGAGTGGATTAGAGATTCTTTTATATTAAATTGGAGGCTTTCTCTAAAGCATCCTAAAAAGAGCTCATTTCATTAACATGCTGTTGATTTATTATTTATAACGGCTGTTTACAAAACTGCCTGCAAAGACAATGAGGGCCTGGTCAGGTGAGTGCATATTTCTACAGGCAGCTCTAGCCCTCCTAAGCAACCTGAACGGCCTAGCTCAGAAAAAAAAAAAAAAAAAAAAAAAAATCTGCTGATTTGTGATTTGCTAGGATATTTAAACAACATAATCCATCCATGGTTTGAGGAGTGCTGCTGTAGCTGCTGTAGCTCGTGGGAACTGTTCTTAGCTGGAGGTTTTTATAATGTTTTCTGTGGGCTGTCCATGCTTGCTCCTTTCCCAGGATGATGTTGGCAGGGCAAGAAGTGGTGTAATCCTCTATTACCCATTCTTGATCTTGTCTTTTGAGCACCATCCAGTCAGTTTACAGGTCTGCTCAGTGATGCCAGAAGCTCATACTCTTGTGCATCAGCAAATCCTGACCTCACCCACAGAGCCCCCTTCAGACAACACTGGAGGCAGCGAATCCTTTGGGCATGACAGGAGCCTGCAGGACCACAGCCCCTTTATTCCACTCCTGTGTTGGAAGGGTCTATGTTAGGCCCATTTTTTGACAATTTATGTAATGTGGGGCCTGATTAGCAAAAGACTGATATGTGCTTAACTTGATTCTCACAGTCAACAGTAGCAGGGGAATGTTTTATCGTCCACAGCAGCAGAAGCAGTGAGATGAGTGCAGTGCAGTATTGAGCTTCTCTCCCTTAAACATCAGTCACAGAAACACCAGGTACAGCAGCGGTTACTGAGCCTGCAGGTATTGGAGAAATGGCTAAGAAACATTGACTGGTGCTGAGGCCTGCAACGGGAGAAGATTGATTGCTCTGCTGCTGGAGTGGGGCTGTCAGAGCTCTGCTGCAGTGCTGCAGGCTGCGTGCTCCCAGCACTGCTGCCAATATTAACTGTTTGGCTTATGGTGTAGGTGCTTTTGTCTAAAGGAACTAGCCCTATGTGCCTTTTAGGAGCACCCCTCTGTTCTCTTTCTGTTCTGCACCTCTGCTGACTTCTGTTTCCAAGGGCCACTCAAAAAGTCATACTTTCCCTTGGCTTTCAGGGAGAAAACACCCTTCCTAGCCCTGCACACAACACCAAAGATCTGACAGCCTGTGTGAGGCTCTGCTGGACCTGACCCGCCCCATGCTTCTAATGTCCACTGGAGGCAGAAGGTACCGGCCCCTGCAAAAGGATTGTGCAGGGCTCCACAGAAGCCACATCAGCTACAATGGAGAGGTAAAGCAAGAAGATGGCCATTGCTAAATCACAGATGTACTGAATGGGAGTGGGAATGCCTTCTAATATGTTTTGTTTGTTTGTTTGTTTTTAGAAAGCATCATTTTACAAATAGGCAACAAAAAATTACAAAAGGAATTGAAAAAACGGTGCTCTATCACGATATTCTTCTCTCCATCACCACTCCCTCAGAGGTGCTAAGAGAAGTCGTCAGGCTTCCTGACATCATGTGCTCTTTCAGCCTCTCTCCAGGCATGCTGGAGTGTCTGCATGGTAGTGTACATTGAGTAGCAGTGATTCAGGGGTACTAACAGCTAAAGAATAACAGTCTGGGAATTTTTGCTTCCTCTTTTTGAGTCATGAATAGTTTGTGAGTAGATCCATGCTTCTTCGCACTGATCTTTTCAAAGTTTCCCCCACATCTTCCTATCCATCCCCTCGTATTTTCTCATGCATCAAATGTCCTTTTTTCTGGCTCATGTTCTGTTATGTGTTGTGGGGTGAAGGTAGTGCCACCAATCAAATCCCCTAACATCTGCACCTAAGTAGGTTCTCACAAGGTCACATCTGCTGTGTGTTGACCATGCTGTTCCATGCCCAGGAGCTTAGTACAACTGCCCCTAAGAATCAACCTTTTCATTTCTGAGAGTACCTAAGCACCAAGGCACGAGGGAGACAGGTATCTTGGTTCTTCCCAAATAAATAATTTCTTTTAATGGTTGGTATATTTTTATACTAGCGCCGTCCTACACTGCACAAACAGCCAAACCAATGTTTTATGGTTTCTTCTTTCTTCCCCCAAAATGGATGGGTGGTCCATTAAAATGGTAGGAAAAACCAACATCTCATGATCACCACAGTCGAGACTGCCCTCAGCCTTCACGTTTCCAACTAGACCATCTCTGTTCATACCAGGTCCAGCAGCACCCCTCTCCTTGTTGGCTCATCTACCTCCTGCGTCAAGAAGTTATCCACAATGTTCTGCAGTAACCCCCTGGACCATTTTTTCTGAGCTGTGCTGTCTCCCCAATAAATATCAGGGTGGTTAAAGACCCCCATAAGAACCAGGACCTGCAAACATGAGGCAACTTGCAGCTGGCTGTAGAAGGCCTCATCCTCTTCCTCTTCCTGGTCTGGTGGCCTCTAGTAACCACCCACCACAATGTCACCCCTGTTGGCCTGCCCTTTAATCCTCACCCATAGGCTCTCGACTCTCACTTTTTTTCCCCCTCTGCAGAGCTGCATAGTTTCCAGCTGCTCACTCACATAAAGAGCAAATCTACCACCTCGCCTTCCTGGCCTGTCCTTCCTAAAAAGCACAAGGCTATCCGTGGCCACATTCCAGTCATGGGAGCTGTTCCACCATGTCACAGTAATTGTGAAGAGGACATAACACTGAAACTGCACACACGTCTCCAGTTCCCCTAGTTTATTCCTCATGCTGCATGCATTTACGTAGAGACATTTGAGTTGGGCTCCCAGTGTGACTGCCTTTCTGGATGGGACAACTATAACTCGTCCATGTGGGCCTACGATAGCTCTCCTGTTAAGCCCTATTCTCTCTCTGGACTCTGGGCATTCTTTGCTGGTTCTGGTGTTCAGGTGGCATGAGTGGGATGGTATGTCATCCTGTACTTTATTGCCAGCATCCCTGATGATATCCCCCCTCCCCCATTGAATCTAGTTTAGAGCCTGATCAATGAGTCCCCAGCAGCTCACAACCAAGGACCCTCTTCCCCCTTTGGGAAAGATGAATCCCATCTGATGCTAGCAAGCTTGGTGCCCTGTAGGGCTGTCACCAAAGAACCCAAACTTTTGGCGATGACACCAGCCATGGAGCCATGTGTTAATGGATGTTATTCTTTTGTTCCTGTCAACATCAGTACAGGGTAGAATGGAGAAGATGACTTGTGCACCCAAGTTCCTGATCATCTGTCCCAATTCCAAAAGTCCCTTTTGATTGCTCTCAGGCTACGCAATGCCACTTCTTCACCTCCCAGATGTAGGACCCGCAATGAGTAATAGTCTGAGGGTTGAACCAAGCTGGGAAGTCTCCTGGTGATGTCCTTAACCTGCCCCAGGAAGGCAGAAGACTTCCCTTAGAGGAGGGTCCCTTCTACATATTGGACCCTCTGTTCCCCCTATTGTGGAATTACCCTAAACTAAAATGATTAAATGACTAAAATGACTAAAGCCCACATAAATGATATGAGTGAGAAATTATATTTGTTGAAAAACAAATACATCCCTGACCATGTTTTGAAACTTTTCTTTTAAAGGGGCATCTGACAAAAAGAGTTGAAGGTAGCTAATACAGCACATACCAGCCCCTGGCTGATAGGAATAAGTAGTGATGCTGATAAATTCATTTGACAAAGCTTCTTGCAGATGCAGATGCAGGCTCAGTCCAGCCTTTAATATCTATCTCAATTCCATAGGCAGCATTGTCAGGAGTTGCTGCCAGGAATTATTGTAATCCTGTCTACTTCTTGTAGAGGTTTCAATGAGTCCTGACAAATCCTCACAGTGTGGTCTTATGTGCCACATCTGTTACTGACCTGACTACACAGCACAAGAGGGTATCTAAGTAAATTGCACACGTTAATGCAAATTTGTACCAAGATTCCACAAGCAACATAGACTCTTCCTGTTGCTCCATGGACTTTTGGTATCCTGGGTTTTTAAAACAGTGATTAAATCCACCACAATGAGTCAGGTTGTCCACTTGATCATGTATGTTATTTCTTGTGGGAAGTTGCTGAAGTTGCCCCATGAGATTGCATTTTGGGGCTGGGTTATAGTAGCCTTCAGCTGCATGAGTTTCTCCTATCATGAGAAGTAGTGAATGGGGAGTCAGGAGGGCAGGGGGGTGGGGGTGAGAAGGAGGGAGAGTGGACACGGATATGAGAGGGGGAGGAGGCTGTTTAAGGAAAGAAATCTGAATATCAAGGTTGTGTGGTCTAATCTTCCTGCTAGAAAGGGCACAACATTGCTCTGTTGTCTGTTACCTTATAGAGGGCTGGGTATCTGGGCAATCATACTAGGCTCTGGTAGTGTTGATTGACAAGCTTTGTTAACCTAACAAAACAGCTGATCTCTTACCAGCATTGTCTCAATTGAAGAAGTAGGAAAGGAAGATCTGGGCTCAGGGTGTTTTCTGGACATGTGCATGGTCAGGACATCTGGCATTTGCACTGGGTTGGCTTGTGCACTTGAGCACAAGTTTTGATACCGTGTGCTCAAGCTCCTTTTATGTGCTCCACTAGAGGAAGAACGATTGCTGAGGTTAGAAGCTTCTGTGGATATCCCTGGTTTTATGGAGATACCTGAAACCAAGGAAATGATTTCCTAGTGACTTCTTGATATAACTCCATATTGAGAGCACAGTTTTGAAGTCTACCCTGAAGCAGGTTTGAAAGATGCTGAAGATCATTGCTTTGGGGTTCTGCAAGACTCATCTTTAGTAGGAGTATTCATAACATGAGGTGTCATACGTGAATGCCAGGCTGCATCTAAAGGAGTGGGGTGGGGGCAGACCATCAGCTCCACCCCTGTGGCATGATCCATGAAGATCAGCTTTTCCTCTACTGCTGACCTGGAGGTGGCAGAATCTCAGGGTTCCTCTAAACATGAAGCTGATCCAGAAGACATTAAGCCCCATCCTCATTGGCATCTCTGTGTCTCACTCCATCAACATTTTTTTTCAGTTTGTATTAAAAATCCTACTATGATTTTTAGCACAAAAGGGGAAAGAAGAGAACCTTCTATGTTCAGGACATTTGGGACATCACTAGAATTTCATCCATCTGTGATTGGCCCTCAGACCGTCATACTCAATTTATTTCTCAGCCAAAGTTTTTCAGCCATCTGCTCAAGTGGAACAGCTTCCAGCATTTATTCCCAATAGTGCTCCTCTGAGGGAGCACATGGATTTTCTCCAGTACGACAGCATCACTATTTTCCAAAAAAACCCTCAGCCCAACCCTGCAGTGACTGGCGGGGAGCCCTCACTGCTCTGCACCCCGACCTTGAATTTTAAGCAATTGATCAAGAAAATACAGAATGTTTCTCTTCCACTTAGCGCTACCAAACGTGACTGATGTTTTTTAAAAGGCTCCTCTGCAGAGATGTTAATGAGGTCGCCTTGGATACTCAGCTTAAAATGGTGTCGCTTCAGCTTCTTTTATGTCAGCAATCAACAATAACAACAAAAAATACACAACAACGCATCAACGGATCTGCTTGAGGGGGGTGGGGGACTCCTGGCAGGCGACTGGAGCAGATAGCAACTCAGAGTCCACCTGCTGCCAACAGTTTGGTGGCTGAGCCTCTCTGATTGTCTAGTAGAGCATCAACACAATGATCTCCATAATTATTATCTCCTAAAAAAAAAAAAAAGAAGTCAGATGAAAAAAGACTGATTTTAACAGACATAGTATTGAAAGGGTCCCAGGAAAGGACTTTGAACTGGGAGCAGCAAGAGGTGTTCAGGGAGAGCCAGGGAAATAAAAGCGATTTCCCTGTGTGAACAAGGGGGAACTGCAAAAGACAAAGGAGTCTGTGTATCCTTAGGGAACTGCTTGCAGGCCTCAGAGACTCACTTGTGTTACTGCTGCTTCATGTGTTACCATCAGATGAGCTACGAGAGTAGACTATGTCCTGTTTCAAAAAGTAGGGTGAAATGTACATGAAGCAGAAATACAAAGCAAGTGCGGTCAGTGCTTTAATGATCTACCTAACACAGTGGTATCCATGTCTCCAAAAAAATTACTCAGCTTCTCTGAACATCACTCTTCATTTTTGAGCAAGGATGAATTGAGTGACATCTCACAGGCTTCACTGGAACTTAGAAGACATACATGGAGCCACTGATGAAAAGATATGAGCAAGTACAAAGGATTACTTTTGGCAAGCATATTTACATATGAATGGGGGTCAGACCGATTCCTTGATTAGCAATTTTATTAATCAATTTAGAAAAGAACTACAGCTATTATTGTTTCTTTCTTTCTATATATACCTACAATTCCACTTATCCAGACTGTACAGATATGGAGGGAATACTTCTTTATAATGCACCAAAAATGCCCAAGATGATGGAGAGAAGTATCGAATCCTGAAGTATATTGCCATCATGATGTGAATATGTCTGTCCTATGAGGACAACAGGTGAGCCTAGGATGGTGTCTGGGATGTCAAAGCTCAGATTTTGATCATAGGGCAATTCAGGACAGCAGGGACCTGAGGAGTTCTCCCTGCTCAGAGTAGTACCAGCCTAGATCAGATTGTTCAGAGCTGTGCCTAGTTGAGGGTTGATTACCTCCACAGATGGAGATTCCCACAGCCCTTCTGGGCAGCATCTCAGTGTTTGACACATCACTGCTGTAATAGAGCTTAATTACCCTGACCTGGGGCCTCCACTCTGCCAATGGGTCTGGGCCTCAGTATAAGCCCAGCCCCAGGCCTTTAGACCCTGCTTTCTCAGGTGTACCTGTTTCCAGTATGGTCTTCTGAATGGACCTTGAATGATGCTGCAACCTCGTTTCCAGTCCAGTCTCTTTAACCTGCTGCTGCTGACTGGATTCTTTGAATGGACCCTGGACGTGGTTCATGACCTGACCTTCTCTGGGATGGCTGATGGACCCTGTTGCTATCACCCTGCTCTACCTACACTAGTCACATGCTGCAGGACTGTGCTGTGGTCGGTGAGAGCACTGTTTGTGTTCAGGTCACCCTTGACTCTCAGGTCTTCCACTCCCATGAAACAGTCCTGCTCTTGCTTTGTGACTTAAGGTGAAAACATCTTTCCTATATCTACAAGGAATTTCCTGCATTCCAACCTCACCTCCTATCCTTCTGCTCTGCACATCCAAGAGTCTTTTCTACCCTCCTTCTTTCAGATAGTGGCAGAAAACAATTAGATCTTTTGTCTGCTCTTCTCCAGGCTGAACAAATGCAGATCTCAGCCTACGAACCATACTAGTGGGCTCTGCGGGACCTGCTCCAATCTATCAATGCCTTTCTCACACTAGGAAGTCCCAAACTGGGCCCAGTGTTTCAGAGGTAACTTCAGAAGGGCCAAGCAAAGGGGAATTAACACTTCCCTTGGCATCCTGGCTACACTCTTTCTAGCACAGTCTAAGGTGTACTTTTCTGTAGACTCGATGTTGATTCCTGCTCAACATCTTGTTTGCCAGGACTCTCAGCTCCTTTACTGCAAAGCTGTTTTCTATCAAGTTGCTTTCCAGCCAGCTGTGCCCTAGCCTGTCCTATTCCCTCACGAGGTTATTCCATCCCAGATGTAGGACTGTGAATTTTCTTTCATTGTCAGCTTGTTTCTCCAGTCTGTTGAATCCCTCTAAATAGCAGCTGTAGCTTCCTGGGCATCAAGTGCTTCCATCCCCTCTCCTTTCTTTGGTATCACTTCAAAACTTCCTGAGAGTGCACTTTGTCTAATTATTCAAGCCATCAGTAAAGCTGTAAAACAGTACTGGCCTCAGTATCAGCCCCTCAAGGATCCCACTAGTAATCAGTTGCCTACTGGACATTTTAGCTGCTGATCGCTGTGCTGTGAGCACAGTAGTCCATCCTATATTTCATACATCTTATTTTCTCTTTATCCAGTCCATATCTCCCCAGTCTGCCTATAAAGAGGGTATGTGTTGAAAGCTTTACTATGAGAAAGGGAAACAGAATCACAGAATCACCTAGATTGGAAGAGACCTCCAAGATCACCCAGTCCAACCTCTGACCTAACACTAACCAGTCCTCCACTAAACCATATCATTAAGCTCTACATCTAAATGTCTTTTAAAGACCTCCAGGGATGGTGACTCCACCACTTCCCTGGGCAGCCCATTCCAATGCCTAACAACCCTTTCAGTAAAGAAGTTCTTCTTAATATTCCACCTAAACTTCCCCTGGCACAACTTTAGCCCATCCCCCCCCAAGAAAGGAAGCACTCACACAACCCCTGAGGATCGGCAAGAGTTGTTTATTGCCAGGACATCTTGCAGGCAAGCCTGCGGGATGCCTGTGGTGTTTGGTGGCTCCAAGCTAATGCTTGCGATGGAGCCTGAGCAATGGGTAGGGGGCTCACCGGGCACTCCTGCGAGGCTGTTGGTGCTCTTGGATGGCAGAGCACAAAGACATGCTGTAGTAGTCCCAGGTCTGTTCTGGCAGAGGTGGATCTACTTCCATCCATTCCTCCCGCCTTTGCCCCACGTCACCATTGCTCCTATGGGAAGGCCCACGTTCCTTGGGGGTGTGAGGGGCCGGCCTGTTCCCTGCGTTGTTGCAATGCCAATGGTACCACCTGTATGTGTATGTGGGCTGGGTGCCAGAGGTCCCTTGGGCACTGGCGTCTCTTGTGCCACTGGCACTATCCTTCTGCTCACGACACGTCTCCTTCTGGTCAGGTACATTCCTTCTTGGTGCTTCACCAGACTGCATGGCTGTCCTGGCACACCAAGAGGCCTGCTGCTCACCTTGCTCTCCTAGTCTCTTTCCTGCTGGTCAAGATGGCAGTCAGAGGGCCGAGATGCTCAGTGAATGGTGGGCCAGCTGCGGGGGGCCTGTTTTATAGGGCCTGCAGCAAAGGCGGGGCAGTGGTGGCCACTGTGACCTCAGCAAGCCTCTGTGATGGAATGGTCCATGCGTGGCCAAAGGTGGCTGTGTTGGGAGCAGCCTGTAAGATGCCCTCACATGGACAAGGAGGAAGGTTGGGGGAGCTGAGGACCCCTTTTCTGGGGCTGGCTGCCCCAGGCCATTTGGCTTGCCAAAGAGAAACCACTTCCACTTTCTCCTCTCATCCTTACCTTAATTCACCTTTCTTGCTGGTCAGGTGTGATTTGTCCTTTGTAATCCCTACTGGCTGTTTGCCATGCCCTTCTTGTCCTTCAGGTACTTGGAAGTGGCTTTCAGGAGGATTTGCTCCCTCAGCTCCCCAGGGACAGAGGGGTGGCTGGGCAGGCTGTAGCTCCCCAAGCTCTCTTTCTCACCCTGCCCCATGTTGGGTGTGATGCTCACCCTGTCCCACTCTTCAGGAACCTCCCTGATCGCTACTATTGTCCAGAGAGACATGGCATGGGCCAGCTCCCTCAGCACCCTCCAGTGCATCCCACTGGGTCCTGTGGACTGGTCTGCGTTCTGCTGGCTGAGGTGTGCCCTGAGTCGATCTTCTTCTAGCATGGGTGATGCCTCCCTGCTGCGGACTCTGCTGCTAGGACCAGGGGCTGGCAGGCATGAAGGCAAACCTCAGCAATAAAAAAGTCAAAGGTGGCCTTGAGCACCTTGTCTGCTCTGGCTCTGTGGTCACGAGGTGTCCTGCCCCCATGAGCAGCAGGGCCACCTGTCCCTCAGCCTCCCTTCTGCTGCCCATGTACTTCTAGGAGCCTCCTCTTGACCCTTCGCATCCCTTGTTGGTTCCCACTGCAGCTGAGCCTTGGCTATGAAAATACAACCCTGATTCTGATGACACAGGCAATGCCTTTCTAATCTTCCAAGGCTGTTTGTATGCATTGCCACCTTCTTGTGCGCTTCCTTCTTGCATCTGAGCTCAGTCAGGCATTCCTTGTTCATCCACGCAGGTTCTGCCCCACATACTTGCCTTCCTACAAATGCTGGAAGAGGTGGTCCATGAAGATATATTAACTGTCATGTCCTCATTGCCCTCTGCGACAAAATAAACAAACAAACAAATAAATTTTCACATTGGATCCTGCTAAATGTATCCTTGAAGTGGCTGAAGCCTGCTCTCCTGCATCTGGGGTTGAGGTTCTACTATGTGCACCCTTATTTCAGTAGTTGAAACTCCTTTTTATGTTTGCTGCAGCCAGGCAGCAGCAGTCAGAAGCCTTGGCCTTCCAGTTTCTGATTAGCTGTTACTTGTTTGTGAGTCATGATACCAGCAGAACATTTCCCCCAGTCACTTCATTTTCCTCCTTGAAGAATTTGTCCTCAAGACACTCTAGAAATCCTATTTTTATTTATTTATTTATTTATTTATTTATTTATTTATTTATTTATTTATTTATTTTTGCACCCAGTCCCACTGCAGTTCTAGAGGCAGGGAGGTTGAAGTCCTCTGTGTGTAGCAGGACCTGCATTCATGAGGCTTCTTCCAGCTGTCTTCATCTCAACCACTCCCTAATAGACATTATCTTACCTAAAATGACACCATTGTTACTATTTACATACTGGACTGAGAGGCAGGTAATGTTGATCCTGCAGTAGGCATGGTCTGTGCGTATAATTGAAGTTGCCTCATCTGGAGAATCTTGTCCCAATAAATATCATGGAAGGAAGAAAAAGTGATGGGAGACCACCACAGAAAACAGGTCTGAAGGAAGAGGTGTGATTTTACAGTCATTTAGTTAAACCATACTTAACACAGTTGTATGGATAGTCTTACCCAGAATGGAAAAAAGCTCAGTTTGATTTCTCATTTATTGTGGATGTAAGGTAAGGTAGGCTAAGTGAAGGCTGCTTGAATTCTGAACAGGAATGTCCACATAGACAGTTTAATGAAGTTTAGTAATTCAATTTGCAAAGGTTAATTCAGATTCATTTTCCAGATTGTCTCTGTATAGATAAGGCCAAGGTCACTTCCCCAAGGTCACTGGCTGAGTCAGGCACAGGATCCAGACTTTCTCACTCAGGGAGCACAATAACACAAGTTTCTTCCCCTGGAGTGATTTGTGTCTCATTTTGAGATGCTATCCATATACTCTCTTCATAAACCCCATACAGCAGAACACCATTTCTTCCACTTTCCTCAGTGAACTGTCAATACCACTGATGCTTGCTGCCCCTTTATAGACTGCAGATCACTACAAAGACTTCTGAGTGATTTGTGTTTTCTATTACTGGGTAATATTTGGTGCTTGGAGGTAAATTATAGCACCCACTTTTTCAGAGAGTCATAGTACATGTATAGGAACTGGAGATCTGCTAAGATCTTCTGTAGGAAGCCAGAACTGCACATAGACCTTGCTGGGATGAAACCCAGTGCTGGGGAACATTTGTCCCACAGCTCTTCAGCAGGTGATCTCATCTCTGCTTCTCAGCACCTCATCCCAGGCACCAAATGCAATTCCCTTATTATTCATAAGAGATTGAGATCCAAAATGTAGAAACTTTACAGGATTTTAAAAATATATATAGTTTGATCAAAACTGAAGAGCTGCCTTGGTCTGCACTGAAAACTTTCTTGATAGAGTTACAATCCTACAACAAGTATCCTGCATCTCCTGGTACATGAGAAATGGATACAGAAGCTATTCTGAACAGTAAGCAATAGTGAATGGTCACATTTCCTTGGCTAAGATGAGGAAACTGTAGTAACTTGTTAAAAAAAAAAGAATCAATAGAAAGTCTTTTCCCATGATCTTTTGCCATGAGTCCTTGGCAATAATTTCAGCACTCACTTCAAAGCATTGAGGCCTTTTTTCTGGGCTTCTCTCTACCATAAAAAAAGGAGTTTAGAAAGATGAGTTGCTTGAGCTCAGTAGCTGGCTGTGATTTTGCTATACTGTCTTAGGGTGGGCTTTCTGTCCTTAGGTGCTTGTATTCAGGAGCATCTGCATGATAAGTCTTGTAACCATGATGAATGTCCATATCTCTGGCCCTTTGCCATCATCATAAGATTGTTTCATCACCTTGGGATTTCCTCAAGTGTTCTTCTGTCCCACCGCAATGCAGTGGTCATTTCTGATATTTCTCCACCATAACTACCTGGATCCTCTTCGTCTTCCTAACTGTTACAGCCTCTGAAGGGTCCTGTCTGAGACCTGAACTGCATAGTGAGGGGCTTGGTCCCTGCTCCAAAACTTCAGCGTGAGAAGTGAAAAATAAAAGTAGCAGGGGCAGAGAGTAGGGAGCATGCAATAGATTTCTGCCTGTAACAACGACAAGTGCTCTCTATCTGGCATTGTCTTTGTAGCTTTTCACTCCAGAGAGGCCACAATGGAGCTGGGACATCATCCAGTCAAACAAGCTGTACTTCCCACATCTGCAAAGCAGTCTGAAGAAGCAGAGAAACCTGCCAAACAGGGCAGATGCTGATGTCCTCTCTGTCCAGATGAATTGGCTCAAATCCTACTAATGCACCTGATTTGCTGAATAATTTGCCTCTGTCAATTTCAGCAGAATTTTCATTCCCATTGGGCAAGAGGAAATGTTTGCTGATTTTGGTCAGGTTCAGCTGCTCCATGACAAGGCAAAGTCTGAATCTGCCCTTCCGCTACCAAGAAGTAGCCTAGATGTTGCCTCTCCTCTTCCTTCAAACATGCCATCTGCTGTCATATTTGTCTGATATTCTTTCAGGATATCAAACTCTTTTCAGGTCTTATGCAATTCACTGGGAACACCTGGACAGCAGACCAGGAACTCACATGGATTTGTGTTGCCTGTATTCCCAAGGGACATTTCTTTCTAAGTGGGAAAGGCAACTTTCCACAATCATCAGCAATCTCCCTGTCTTGTCTGTCCAGACTGACAGCTTTGTAACAAGTCTGAAACAAAGTCTGAGGTCATATGCCAATATCTGCAGGAATATCTTTACCATTGTTCCTCTCACTGTCCCTGGATCCATTAAAGCCAACCTACAACTCCTCTTTTCCCTCCCTTTTCTACCCAGCAGTTGATAATTTCTTGTGTGTAGAACCAAGAAAATGAATTATGTGTAGTCTCTTTCCCCCTTCCACTTTTACCACAATTCTTTCCAAAAGCCTCCTTTATGGCAGAAAAAGCAAATGGGAATCAGATAATTGGGGAGGTGAAATTACCTTTGCTTTGGAAAGAAGGTTTTAAGTCACATCTGGACATTTCTGCTTGGTGAAGAGAGAGAGCAAGTCACATTGCCTTAGTTGAACCGCATGTGATTCACATCATCATACTCTGGTCAGAATTTCTCATGTTCCCCTAGTATGAAGTAGGACTTATTTCTTCTCTTAGTCCTGACAGGCTTCTCCTTCAGCTTCTATGTGCTTGGGAACTGAAATCAGGATGTCAGAGTGTTCTCCAAACGTTGTTACGGTAGATTGTCCTGTAACAGATTTTCCCTGTGTTACAGGGACCTGGAAGGTCCCGAGAAATTGCAGCACTATGTGCTGTAGTACTGATCACCTGCATGTGTCTGCCTAGTGCTGTCACGTAACTCATAGTCTTCTTGTTGATTAAAACACAGAGAGCAACTTGCTGTCCAGTGAGTTCCCAGGTGCTGTGGAGTGGCTGATTTGTTGTGAGCTCACACTCTGGCTTCCCTGGCTGGTCCTTTCTCCACGCAGCACCTCCACATCCTACTGGGATCAGCCAGGCGGACTCTGCCAGAGCCATCCCCACGCCTCTCTGTCACAGTAGGGCCAGTTTGGTTTCTCTGGGTGCATTACTGGTAAATTTCCTTGACACAGTCCTTTCAACATGCCTATCTATTTCAAATCCATTATTTATTGTCCATATGAATTGTCCATTTATGCGTTGTCCATATGTATTGTCAATATTATGTGTGGTGTTACATGTGTGGTGTGTATCTTCTACAGTCAGAGAACATCTGAGGAGCATGCACAGAGAATTTATATTACAAACCATTAGATGTAATTTTTGTACTTAGTATAGGCTAAGAAAAAGCTCTAAACACAACCCTTCATTAGTGTCTGAACTGTTGCTCCTTTTTCCTGAAACATCAGATAATATTTAGTTTCCTGAATAATTTCATTTTTATGGGAAGGAGAAATATGAGTAACATATATTTTGGGGGGTCAATCCACTTTATGATGATGAATACAAGATCCTATTTCTTAAGCACAGCTAACCTCAAACAGTAGGATACGACTGAGAAGCTTACTGCTTCTCAGCACTTGTCCCATGCTCTCAGTCCTCTTCCAAAGACTCTGCCTTTTTCTCCTTCCCTTGGCCACGACTGTGTCATTTGCAGCCTTTTCCTGATTACTTGCATTAGCAGTTCCACTGATGCAATATAATAACCCTTGTGTTTGCTGTTGAGCTGCCCGGATAGGTCCTTTCCAATGCTTTCAGTAGTGAATGGTGGGCTCCTTGCACTAGTGAATGGTGGGCTCCTTGCACTTCTTGCCTTTTCCTATCATTGCACAAAGGCACTTCTTCCATTAACCTGGACAAGGTCTGTAAATCAAAGCCTACTTGATGGAAATTAATACTATGTTCTAGTATGAAAATATCTCCTCCAAGGGGACCCCACGCCATAGGCAATATGGTGGCCTCTGGGAGGTGAGACCTGGCTCAGTTCTATTGGGGAATTTCAATTTCTCAAGTTGCTCATTGCCATTTGTCCTTAGCAAATGGATTGAGTTTGCTTGCTGCAATGTGTTTTTGTGCACTGTTTAATAGCTGCACCATTCAGCCCCAGAGCTGCATGCATTTCAGCGAGTGACCAAGCTCCTCCCAGAGGCAGCTTCAGCCCTCAGCTCATGCACGCCGTCTGCCCTTCCAGGAGTGCAGATGCTGAGGAAGCATCCTATTCAGGTCCTGTGTGGCCTGGAACCACAAATTGTATTCCTGCACCTCATAGCGCTCCCTGGTCACTGGATAAAGTGACACAAATGTGGTTTCCCACCATATTTCAGGGATGCTTTTATGGAATGGTGTTTTTCTTTGGGCATCAGCTGGTAACTGTTGCTCTCCTTCTGTCTGGCCTTTGTTTCCAGACCAACCTTTGAGGTCCCAGAGATGGGAACATCTCCAGTAAGGTGCAGTGCCTTCATGCAGTCCCTGTTCAGGGCAGTGTGCTCACACAGATGATCAGCAGCACGTAGACCCCAGCGGGCTTTGAATTTTAACCTTGTTTGCTGCAGGGAGGGGCCTGCTGGACTTCACAGCATAATGATCTGCCTCTGATGGGCAAGCCACAGGTCCCTGAGGGAAGGACAAAGGAAGATCCTTCTGATTTGTGGGAGAAAGGCCAGTGCTATTTATTTTATAGCTTTGAGGAAGTAAAAAGGGGGGCAGCACCCAGAACAATTAAAATATTGTCTGAACATGGACAGCGTCTCAAAGATGGAAGTTTTTTTTTTTATTACTATTTTTATTTTATTTTATTTTATTTTATTTTATTTTATTTTATTTTATTTCATTTTTTATTTCAAAACAGGGTTTTTATTTTAAATACAGAGCAACAAGCAGACATCATGCGAAATTTTGGAAGTATTGCTGAGATGCCTTCTCCATGTTCACCCCTGTACAAACCAGGGAAGGGCCTCCCAGGCTGGTCTCACATCCATGCAGGACTGCTTGTGCTCCCTGCCAGGGCTTGTGCTGTGCCTCCAGCAAGCTGCTGGAGTAGAAATGCAGTCTTCTCTCTTTTGAGGCTGCTCAGATGCACAGCCCAATCAGCTCTGCACCACCACGTCACTGGGCACCACGGGGGTGCAATGGGTCTGAGGGCATGAAGAGCATGCTGAACCCCATCCTCTGCCTCCCCTTGGGGTACGCATGCTGTAGCTGGCCTGCTCTGCAGCAACTGAAAGTAACAGAAATTGTGCTATGGGTTTTGATGTCTGTAGTCCCAGTGGGGAAGCTGCTCATGAGGCAGGGGAAGCAGGGGCGGAGGGGCTGGGAGGTGTGGAGGCCATTGCGGTGAGGTGGGGGCCAGCACGAGCATCCCCGCAGGCTTTGGGGCTGCACATCCCTCCTCCTGCCCGCAGAGCACAGGGCACAGAGCCTGGGTATGGGGCTTAGGGACAGTAAATTCTGCTGCCAGCAGCGCTCTGGGGTCTGGGGGTGAGGCAGCCTGCCCCTGGGAAGGAGGAGGCGGAGGGAGGAAAAGCTCCAGCGCAGGAGCTGACAGGGCGAAGCTGCTGGCAGGCGGCTGTCTACAGGGCGGCTGCAGCGCTGCAGCATCAATTAACCTTTGGGGAACTTCTGCCAGTGCCACTCAGGCATAGAAGAGTCTGTGCCTTAGCTGAGCAATGGGGTGCGAGCCTGCTGCGGCGCCGTGTGCAAGGCTGAAGCGAGACTACAAAAGCCCTGCCAGGAGCCAGCCACCTGAGCCGAAGTGCCTCTGTTTCACTCACCAGCCTGCACTAAGTGCTTTTATCTCCTCTCCCGATGTTTACGAGGGTGGCTTTCTCCTTTGCGAGGTGGCTGTGCCGCTGAATGCTAATGGAGAGTGAGTGGTGGCTGCCCTCCGCAGTCCTTGGCAAGCAATTTTCTCGAGGCTGGGCCCCTGACCTCACCGGTATTTGCTGGCTCTGCAGGGACAGCTCAGCCACTGTCCTGCAGCCCTGCTGGCACCTCCCTGCCCCAGCACCACCGCTAGCCAGGCTCATCCGTAAATCATGTCTGCTCCTGCACACGGCCTCTCCTTGGCCACTTTGGCCCTGCTCTTCAGGGAGCAAGGGACTGTTTTGCTGAAACCCTCTGAGGCAATCAGACATCAGACTTCTGGAGACATGAGCTAGAAATGTGCCCTGCATCCTGGCAGGGTCCTTTGTCCCAGCCAGACAAGGTAACACTGCTGCCAGTGACTGGGGAGCAAGCGGATAGCCAGGGCCACCCCAGGCACTGCTGGCACATGCTACTGTCACTTGAGATGCTGTGGCAGGGACGCCTTGTGATTCCCACTTTTCACCCCAACCATGTAAGCAGCAGCCAGAACCTCACTCTTCCTAAAAGAGACTGACTCCTTTAGGGCTAGGACGACCACACAAAATCAGGGGGTTGTGGCAAGGACACCACAGGTTTACTGCAGTGCAAGGGAGATGCAGGCAGCAGAGCCAAAAGTGCCTATGGGTGCTACAGCAGTACACAGTTTGCTTCAGGTGCTGAGCCTGGACATCCTTTAGCAGCTCTTGCTTATGTCTAGACAAGCCTGCGTGAGCTGCTTTCAGGGGAACAGCTACAGTGGCCACTTATCCAATGGACTCATCCCATGCAGAGCCCTTCCTGGCCAGCAATATGAGTCATTGGAAACCTGGTCTCTCTGGGGCTGAGCCAAGGCTGGCTGAACCAATGGAAAGACTATCAAGTTCTTTGGGACCGGATGAACTACCATGGCTTGCAGTGGGAGCCAACACATCCCCTGCTGCATGTGAGAGCAGAAAAAGCACTGGGGTCAGCTCCATGGGAAACACGATGCATGCTGCCATGGTGGTGTTGCACCTGCATCCCTGAAGCCCCCACAGTGATACTGCAGCTTGGTTTGGTAGCACTGGGGTGGAGACCCATCTCAGGCCCCAACATGTGCCATCCTTAGTATCTCCTCTTTTGCCAAGCAGTACCAGCAAGTGGGTTCATTAAGAACTAGATCTACTCATGTCTTTTACTTCACGTTTTTTCTTCCTTTTTCTTAACCATAAAAAATCAATAAATATCCCAGGTCCAAAATTAGTCTTAACATCTACTCCACTGCTGGTGAGAACCACACCATTATTATTATTTTTTTTTCCTCAGCAGTAGGAGTGCTGAAACATCCCCAAATCCCTCTTCCCATTCTGGTGCTTTGGTCAGTGTTCCAGCAGCATAGCTAGTGTCCAGTTGTTGACAACATGAAGTCTGGCATAGTGATAGACCAAGCCCATGTGTTGAGTGGTTTAAGTTCCTTTAAAATGATGCAGTAACACATCATTATTTTATCATACTGTTGTTGCATATGTTGGTTTTGTTCTGAACAGAAACTGAATTTCCAGACACTAGTATATCTGTTGAAACTAGGCTTAGATAGATGTTTGTCATATTAAGTTCCTAAATACAAGCAATAATTTCTATGGCTTCTTATGAACTTCAAAAACTTCTTGTGTATGCATGGCTTCACCTACCACCTCAGGCTCAAGGTGGTATCAAGTGTTTACAGATGTAGGAGATAACTTTGCTTGATCACCTTTGAACTTGAGTTTGAACATACTCAACACACCATGACTCCATCAAGGTCCACCACATCAGTGAATCACGACTCAGCCAAGTGTTCATTTCATTTCTAAGATGCTTTAGAAGATTACTGTCACAGCTTCATCCATCTGTTATTGTTAGGAGTGAATGAAGAGTAACAATCATACAATCATTTTGGTGACATAAGATCCCTTACCATTTGCTTTCTGGATTCTGACAGATAATTAAAGAGAATAAAACAATTTGGTTTTATAGGAAAAATCACTTCAGTCTTTTACAAGTCATGTTATCAAATGTGAACTGACTTTTGAGGGAATGGTATCAATTGACAATTTACTTGTTTTTTTTTTTTTTTTTTTTAAGTTGTTTTTGGTTAACATCTCCAATTACCTTTAGATTTTATTCGTCTGTTGTGGCGAGTGACTTGCAAATCTTCTGATATCCATGTTTTTTAATAACACAATGAAGTTTTTCCTGAAATTCAATGATTAGCTCAAGTTTACTGTTAGTAAGGTTGTAAAACGTCTTCTGAAACACTGTTTTTAATGCTGTGATCAACAGCAGATCTCTTGTTCCAGAAAGACACATTAGAAAGTCAGCTCAAAGACTCTGTGGGGGACAACTGACCAAGTTCTCTACTGTGAGCTCATTACCTTCACCTCCTTCTATAGCCAATGTGAATCTAAGCAGTGGGGTGTAGAGGTAAACCACCTCATCCCAAAATAAAACTAAACCAGACCAAGTTTAAAAATCCCCATTTCTTTCATTTGATTGCATAAAGACCTAAGACTGAGTGTCTTCAGCTGACCAGTTGTTTCCTTTCGGATGAGAATCCCTCTACTCCCCACAAGCCATTGCTGGAGTGCTCACTGGGTAAGAAAAACTGGGCTGAGCTGCTGAGCTGGAGGGAAATGGCAGTGTCTGAAGTATGTGCAAGCTCCCTGGTTAGAGTGGCTCTTGCAGCTGGGAGGATCTGTCCTGGAGCCAAAATGTCTGACAGATGCCTCCCTGGCACTCTCAGATTACAGCTCAAGAGAGGCACATGCTGAAGGGCAGGATGAATTGGAGCAATGAGTCTCCACCAAACTACATGGCAGCACTGTAGGATGGAGGAGCCCTGGGAGTTTCCTGTGTGAAAACCTGAGTGTGGTGGCTGGATGTTCCCATGCTGGACCCATTCCTGGCTGGCTTGGTGAAAGACAGAATTTCCTTCCAACATCTCCCCATTGTGGCAGATGAACCTAAGCTGCCAGTGTGGTTCTGTGGTGGGAGAAGCAAACCAGAATACCTCAAGCACAACAATCAGCCTGAAGAGTCAGCAGCAGCCATGGATGCCTGGCTAAAAGTAGAACAACCCAGGGGCACACTTTTATTTATTAGGTTTTAGGATCTTCCTCAGTTAAGAAGGCCTGTCCTGCAGATATGTAGACTCTAATTTTTTTTGTCTTCCTACAGGCTAGGAACAGCCCCCCAGCTCAATTCCTATGTCTAAGCTGCAATCAGGAGCAGAAGAGATCAAAACATCATCTTCCTGCCTGGCTTGTGTGGCCCCAGAAGGCTCTCCAGTTCTGAGGCAAGCCCTGCATGCCATCTGGTTGCAGGAATGCTGCTGGCGAGTGGCTTTCCCAGGCAGGTGGAGGGTGTGCAGGTGGATAAAGCGCTGGGAACATATTCAGTGGGGACCAAAGGTGTGCTCCAAATGGTAGAGGGCAGTGGTTTTGAGAGTCTGATTCTGTACCCACTCACCTCTCCATTGCCCTAGCTCACTTGTGCTGAGTTGTTGTATTTTTTCCTGTTCATGATAAGCTTCAGATAGAGCAGAATATGCCCTCAGTGTCTGTGTTTGGAACCTGAGCACAAGAGCTCAGTTACCAACAGTCCCCTCCCTTCCTGTACTCTTCAGTGCACTCCAGAGCATTGTAATGGCTTAAGATGATGAATACTATGCAGACAACACACCCAGCTGTCCAAGCAGACAGTCAGCGGAGAAATGAAGATATGCCTGCCTAAGTAAAAGTTTGATTAATTGCATTAATTAGGCCCTAAGGTATGGTTCATAAAATAAGAGTACAACTGGTGTATTGGATTGGGGAATTGACTATGTGACAGGGAACAAACAGTGGTGTGAACAGGAACTCTTCTCTGTCTGGAATGGCATGATAAATTATCAATTAAATAATGGAGAGTGACAAAGCTGCAGTCTGTAATAGGCGGCCTCCCAGCCACAGTTGTGGCTAGCCTGGGCGAGTGGATCAGCGAGGTGTGATGGTCTTTGCAGCATGAACATGCAAACTCATTCTCCCATGGGTACACTGAGTTTGTAATCCCATCCATACTGCATGGGGTGAGGATGGGAGGCACTTCTCCATGCAGAGATCTGGAGACAAGGGGCTGTGGGGCTCCTGTGAGGGCCGTACTAGGGCACTTTGTATTCATATGGCTGCTGCTCTCTTCCTGCCATGGCAGCAGGACTTCCTTCCACTGGGCTAAGTGGTAAAGACGTATTAATTCCTTCCAAAGGTACTGGCTATGCCTTGTCCTGGGGCCACAGCCCCCCTTCTCAGTGCATATCTGTCCTTTGCTATCATCACATTCTCTCACTGGGGCACTGCCCCACTGGGGGAGCCATGGGACATCTCAAGCACAAGGTCCATCAGCATTTCCCCTCTAAGACTCTGGCACTTTGGGCTTGTCAAACATAGATGCCACAGGGGCACATCTGTAGCTTCCTCATCCTCTCTTCTGTCCTCGCTGCTCTGAATGATGGTTACCTCCCTGCCGTGCCTTCCTGTCTTGCTGCAGCTCAACAGGGACTTGCCAGCTTCCCATTGAAGGAGCTCTCCTTTACCTTTTCACATAAAAGTGCATGGATGGTCTGTGTCTGTGGCATGAGCTAGAGCATCCACCTTCCATTTACCACCGGAGTGATTAGAGTTGCTGATACTCCAGTCTGGACTTGCTCTCACCAATCTGTCAAATGCTGCTTTCTCTCCTGTCTCAGGCGACTGCTGACGTGCGTGTGCCGCAGATGCAGCTGTGCAGGAGGAGGCTCTCCAGATTCCTCGTTACCGGTTGTTATTAATGATGGTGCATTTCCATAAAGCCAATAGCAGACTGGGACAGATGTATGCCCTGCCCTAGAAAGCTTCTGAAAGATACTGCCTCCCCAGTGGCACTGGTTCACAATTTCTTCTAGAATAAGTTTCCTTCAGGATCTTTTACACCTGCTCTCACTTTCTACAACATTTTCTCACATTCTGTATTATTTTTTGTTCCAAGATTTGTTCCATTAATATTTTTAGTATCTCATAAAGGCCTCAGCTGAGATCTAGGCTGCACTGCTTGTCACCAGTGCAGTTGGCACAGATAATATAGGGAACCCCAGGGGAACTTCAGTGCTGACAGCAACAACACAGGAGATGGTGTGAGCTGCATAGATCATCTCCCTTACCTTTGGCAAAGGTCACTGCAAAAAGAGGAAGGTCTAAAGACAGGGTGAGAGTGAAAACTTAGTGAAATGATTTCACAGTTCCAGCCTGATGAATGGCTAAGTCAAGAAGATGTGCTGAAGTTCCTGGTTATTAGTTGTATTGTCTCCATTGTGGGTGTCCAGATGGTATAAGGCATTGCCTAAATGTTTCTTGTCTCATTCCCTCAGCAGAGTGGCATGTGGGGAAAATGACACCTCTTTGGCTTTTGGTCTTGCTCTTTCTCAGACCACCATTGGGAACATCACCTCTCAGCTCTTCTATGAGACTTTTCAGTTACTGGTTTTGTATGGTCAGAGAGGACCTATTCAGACAGACCAACACTGACCCCCGCTGTCACCCAGAAACAAAGGTAATCCAGAGTTTACTGAAACATTCACAATCTGTTTCTAGCTCTCTTCCTTCCCTCCCTCCTCCACAGTCTGGCCTCTTCCACTTTGCCTGAGCTCCTGTGCATCATTGTTCTGGATGGAGCACAGAGAGTGGTTGGAACACAGCAATCACATGTATTAGTGCTTACTTCAAGCATGTACAAAGACATGCTTGTCTTGTCTTGTCTTGTCTTGTCTTGTCTTGAAGAATAGCAAGTTCTTCCTAAAACTGTAGAAAGAAGCAATTCCTGGTTCTGTAGTGCTTATGGTTGTCATGCTGTAATGGGTAAAGAGAAGGAACCGGAGGAAAGATAGAGGACAACAGGAACAAGAGAGAAAGGATCTCATTCACCTGGGATCCAGCCACATCTCTGTGGCTGATTTAAACTTATTAGTTATCTTAATGACTGAACAGCACCACAAACCTCACAACTGTCCCATTCTCACAGATTTTTTTTTTTTTTTTGGGGGGGGGGGGAAGATGGAATTACAAGTTGTGGGCTATTCACCTCTTTCTCTTCATCTTTGTTCAAGCCCCTTATGCCCCCTTTGTGCCCCATTCTCCCAAGCTAAACAGGACTGTTATTTCTGTGCAACTGTCTCCTATCACTGTCGGTGACACCACCAGTATCTTGTCTCTGCCTGTCTCTGACGTGATTTCAGCAGGTTGCTCTTTGCTCCCTGACAGATCAGTTACTAGCTACGCTATTTGTGCAGCAGCGTCCATATCCCTTTCAATACCAGTGTGCTGCTGCCATGTGAACCTGGGAAAGGGTGGCTGCCCTATGAATTTCTCTTATCTAGATGGTTTGGTTGTAATAGCTATAGGACAGGCTGTAGATGTGACATTGCTTTCACAAAGTATGGATTCAGTAGAAATAAACACACTAGGAGATTCTTCTTCCACTTTGCTTATATTTTTTCTTTGCCTTAAAAAACAAACAAAAAACAACCAAGCAACAATTCTGCAATTGTAAAGCCACAATTCCTGTTAGAGAGTCTATACATGCTCCTGAGGAAATTGTCCTTTTCTCATCAGAGTTGCATAACAGAAACAAAATCTTGCCCCAACTTTCTTACATTATGCTCAGTAAACTTGTGCTTGAGTTAAATCATGGCTTTCTGAAAGATGCCCCACCTAGGAGCTTTAGATATGTGCATTTCCAACTGCAGGCGATCTGGTAGATCATCCCTCTATTCAGCAACCAAACTAAGCTTCTGGTTTTCTCTTAAAACATGGAAATCTACTGGCAACAGGCATGCTACTGCAAAGCAAACCTATGGTTGCTTCATCTGTCTTTCTGCTCCTGCTTTGGGTCCCCCTAGTGAGATAACTGGCTGCAAATTTAATTGGTGTCATCACAAAAAATGGTTGATGTTTAACAAACAGTTGTCAGAGCCCAGCTGCACTTGGCTGCAGCTAGCACACATTTCCTTTCTGTGCTCCCCTAGACCAGTGGCCCTGTTCTTCTTGGGCTCCCACAAGCAGGTCCATCCCTCTGTGCCTTTTCTCCAAGCATCCAGTGTTTTAGGCCTTTCTGCAGGGTACTGTGACACCTACTGCTGCTACTACTGACTGTGGCTGCCCTCCAGAAGCCCATTGTCTGCTGAGACCTGCTGGGGTAGCACATCTGATAGCCACAAAAAGCCAGCGCTTGCTGCTGCAGGACAGCTGGCAGCCACCATGTGGCTGCAGCTCAATCAAAGCAGTGCAGGCTTCTGCAGGTCTGCACAGGCTGGTGGCAGCACTGCTGTGACTGCACTGCACCGGGCATTGTACTGGGTGTCTTGCACATTGTTTTCTTCCTCTCTCATTTTGGCAACTCTCGAACACGTGCTAACAGCCAGGGTAGCTTCATTCACTTCAAACCTCACCTGGGGCAAATGAACAGGGGTGCCATCTTAACCAAGCAATCACACACATCTACCTTTCTTCAGCCTCCCAAAGGACCTCCATGCCTCCACAGAGCTGCTGACAGGCTCTGGGGTCTGACATGTGGCACATCTCCTAACCTTGTCCTTCGCTGCATGCTGATGTCAGCCCCATAGCGAGTCCCCATGCCAAGGCACTTTTCAGGTGGCTGCCCAGATGAAAAGAACTGTGATCAAACTCAGCCATCCCCACAGCCCTCTCCTCAGATGTGGCAGCTGGTAGATGCATTGTGAAATGCCATCCACCGTCCTGTTTACTCCAAATGAAAGTCTCCTGCCCAGGGATTCTTTCCCCAGGCAGAGTACCTCATTTGTATAAGTACTTCAGAAGGAAAGCAAGCAGTGCTGAAACTAAAACGCTTTGTTATCATAGCTAAGGAGTCCAGCTAAAGTTGCTATAGCACTTTACTTTCCAGGGAAAAAAAGAGATCCTTCCTATAGCAGGGAAACAGCTCTGCCAATATTTCCTTCTCATACCTTGCACTGGCAGTAATTTCAGCTGTGGCAAGATTCATCAAAGTTAATCATCTGACCCTCATCTACACGAGATAATTTTTCAGTGAGCAGAATCTGCCAGTAGCCTCAGCTGGCATTGCGCAGACCAATGTGAGCAAATCACATCATGTTCCAGATCTGGCTTTCCAAGTCTCAAGCAGGGAAAGAGAGCAGCGGGCGTCAGCTCCTGAGGAAGACCTAGATTCAATTCAGCGCTTAGTGTTCGGCCATAAGGCTGCCTCAGGTAGCTCTTCAGAGAAAATCTGACACTCCCCAAAACTTCACGAACACTTCTGGCCCTGAGCGGCTGGCGTCTTGCAAAACCTTCTGATCTGACAAGTTTGCCAACATCCTGAATGGTGAACATCTCATGAGGTAGGCGGTTCTTGGGAGGTTTCCATGCATCTTCTGTCGTCTCTGAAAACCTGTCTGAAAAAAAACTGGTCTCCTTCTGGCTTTGGAATCAGGCCGGCACCAAACCTATGGAGGCAGGTTCAATTGGAAAGGTCCCATCTCTGCAGGGGTTTCGAGCCAACCTTCTGATTTGATGTGAACAGTATGTACGAATGCCACTGAATGACATGTTTCCATGATAAAGAGTGTGGTGATGAAATTCTTCTGCTTGCCAAGGATGGAAACAAAAAAGTCGGTGGGCAGCTGCAACACATCACAAGAGCTGGAAAACAAAACCCTTTCTGATTCTCAGTGTGCTTCTCAAGGTACTTGAAAATCTCCAATTCCTGTCCCACGTGAAGGGCCTGCTCTCTAGAGGGTACGTGTAAAAGCAGACAGGCACTGTCACCGGTTAGTATTAAAGCTGAACAAATACTCTGAACAGAAGATGTTCATATAGGGAGATTAATTGAAAGACAAAGGCTGATAAATCATTACCTGCATTTTTTCCTCTTTGCTTGGCTTCTTCCCGTTAATCCATAGGAAATCAATGGGAAGTTGCATTGGGAAAATCCATAACACAAAAGTCCGTGCACAGATGACTTTGAGCAAGTTATGTTCTCAGGTAATACACAATTTGCTTTTGATTTTCATTAGCAGTATTTTTGGAGGAAAGGATGCCCATAGTGGTATTTGTAGAGGAGGCACCAGAGTCCATCTGTGTCCTCGTGTCAAAGCAGTTCCCAGACCCATCCTAGAGAAATGCATACCACTGGCATATCGCCAGTCCCAGTTGCTATTAGAAGCTGCAATATAGCACTCGGGCTCTTAGGAACTGAGAACAGTTAGATAAACACATGGTATCAATACAAATAATACCTTCATGAACAGCTAGAACATGGTGTGTACCTGCAGGGTTCAAGAGGCTATGGAAGACCTGAGAAACTAGTCTAGTCTTCTCTGATCATTTATACCATAGCTCCCCATCTCTAAAAGAGGGATAACAGCTCTCACCATGCTCTCAGGGTATAAGGAGGCTGCTTTTGCTTAAAGGTTGTGTATTTTAGGCCCTCTATGGTGGGTTGACCCTAGCCAGCAGCAAAGCACTCACACAGCTGTCACTCAGTCCCTGCCCCCAGCAGCACAGAGGAGAGAATAGGAAGAGCAAAAATGATAAAACCCATGGGTCAAGATAAAGACAGTTTAATAAGTCAAGCAAAACTGCATTCTAGGGAAAGGAAATGAGGAATTCATTCACTGCTCCCCATCAGCAGGCAGATATCCAGCCAGTTCCTGGGGAGTGGCACACATAACAGTTACTTGGAGAAACAAGCACTACAACCATGAACATCCCTGCTTCCTCCTCCTTTCCCTGAAATTTTATTGCTGAATAAGATGTCATACAGTATGGAATATCCCTTTTGTCAGTTTCTCCAAGCTGTGTCCCTTCCTAACCTCTTTCCCATCCCCAGCCCACTCACTGGGAAACTCCTACTGAGTGGGCAAAAGAGAAATCCTCAACACTGTGCAAGCACTGATCAGAAAAAGCCAAAAACACTGGTGTGTTATCAACACTGCTTTAATCACAAATCCCAAACACAGCACCAAGCAGACTGCTGTGAGTAAAATTAACCCCATCCCAGCCAGACCCAGGACACCCATGAAGTTTTAGTTTCATAGGGTCATAGAATCATAGATATCCTGAGTTGGAAAGGACCCATAAGGATCATGGAGTCCAACTGTGTCCAACACAGGTCTACCCAAAAAACTCAGACCATGTGACTAAGACCACAGTCCAAACTCTTCTTAAACTCTGACAGGCTCGATGCCATGACTATGTCCCTGCGGAGCCTGTTCCAGTGTGCGAAAACCCTCTCAAGTGAAGAAGTGAAGAACTTCTTCTTGATGTCTAGCCTGAACCTTCACTGCCGCAGCTTGACACCATTCCCTTGGGTCCTATCGCTGGTCACTAAACAGATTAGTGCCTTCCCCTCCACTCCCCCTCATGAGGAAGCCATAGAGCATGATGAGGTCTCCCCTCAGCCTCCTCTTTTCCAGACTGAACAGGCCAAGTCACCTCAGCCGTTCCTCATATGTCTTCCCCTCTAGGCCCTTCACCATCTTTGTTGCCTTTCTCTGGACACTCTCCAACAGTTTCACGTCCTTTTTGTACTGAGGTGCCCAGAACTGCACATAGTACTCTGTGATTTGTGATTGTCCTGCACACCAGAGCAGTGTGGGACAATCACTTCCCTAGACCAACCAGTGATGCTGTGCTCGATGCACCCCAGGATACGGCTGGCCCTCCTGGCTGCCAGGGCACACTACTGGCTCATATTCAGCTTGCTATCGACCAAAACCCCCAGATCCCTCCCTGCAGGGCTGCTCTCCAGCGTCTCATTGCCCAGTCTGTACGTACAGCCAGGGTTGCCCCATCCCAGGTGCAGGACCTGGCACTTGCTCTTGTTAAACTTCATGTGGTTGGTGATTGCCCAGCTCTCCAGTCTGTCCAGGTCTCTCTGCAAGGCCTTTCCACCCTCAGCAGGGTCAACAACTCCTCCCAGTTTAGTACCATCAACAAATTTACTCAAAACACCACCTAATTCTACATCCAGATCATTTATAAAAAACATTGAAAAGAACTGGCCCTAAAATGGAGTCCTGGGAGACCCCACTGGTGACTGTCTGCCAGCCTGATGTGGTCCCATTTAACATAACCATCTGAGCACTGACCATCAGCCAATTATTCACCCATCGTATGATGTTTATGTCTAGGTGTATGGTGGACATTTTGTCCAGATCACATCAGCTGGTTTCCCTTGATTGACTAGATGGGTGATCTTATCATAAAACAAAATCAAATATGTTAAACAGGACTTCCCCTTGTGAACCCATGTTGGCTGGTACCAATGACTGCGTTGTCCCCCAGGTGCGATTCAGTAACTCCCAGGATAATCTTCTCCATAATTTTACCAGGCACTGGTAAAAACTAACAGGCCTGTAGTTTCCAGTGTCTTCTTTCTTGCCCTTCTTGAAAATTGGTACAACATATGCCAACTTCCAGTCAACTGGGACCTCTCCAGATTCCCAAGGACATTGAAAAATAATCGAGAGAGGTCCCGCAATGATGTCAGCCAGCTCTCTAAACACCCTGGGATGAATCCCATCCGGACCCATGGATTTGTATGGATCCAGGCAGAGCAGCAATTCCCGCACACATTCAGAGTTGGCTGGGAGTTTCTTGTTCCCACCTTCACAGTCCTCCAGCTCAGGGCACCTAGGGTCCTGAAGCCCATCATCTGTGTTGAAGACAGAGGCAAAGAAGTCATTAAACATCTCTGCTTTGCCTATGTCCTTGTTTGTGAGGTGATCATCCCCATCAAGTAGCAGACCTATGCTTTCTCTGGTCCTCCTTTTTTTATTCACTTTTTAAAAAAAAACGTCTTTCTTGTCTCCCACAGACCTGGCCAGCTTCAACTCTAACTGGGTTTTGGCTGCACGATTTGTCTCCCTACAAATGCGAATAGTGTCCCTGTATTCCTTCCGTGTCGCCTGACCCTCCTTCCAGCAGCTGTACATTTTCTTTTTTCACCTAAGCTCTAGTAGAAGATCCCTGGTCAGCCAGGCCAGCCTTCTGCCTTGCCTGCTTGACTTCTGATATTTTGGAATTGCCTGATCCCATGCTTTTAGGAGGCAGTGCTTAAAGATTGACCAGCACTGACGGACACCAATGCCTTCAAAAGCAGTTTCCCAGGGAACCTTGCTAACTAGTTCCCTGAGCAGCCTGGTCTGCTTTCCCCATATCCAGGGCTGAAGTTTTGGTGGCAGTTTTCCTTCTGTCACCATAAATTCTAAACTCAACCACTTCATGGTCACTATGACCAAGACGGCTGCCAACTGCCACGTCCCCCACAAGACCCTCTCTGTTCTCCAGCAACAGATCTAGGAGGGCACCTTTCCTAGTCGGTTCCCTTAGCGCCTGCCCCAAAAAGTTATCATCGACATGCTTTAGGAACCTCCTGGACCTGCTTGTGTCAGCTGTGTGATATTCCCTGTTAACATCTGGCAAGTTGAAGTCCCCCATAAGGACAAGGGCAGTTGATCTCGAGGTATTTCTTAGTTCTTCAAAGAATAATACATCGGTGTTGTCATCCTGGCCGCGTGGTCTGTAATAGACTCCCACAATGGCATCCCCTTTCTTTGTTTGTCCTTTAATCTTTACCCAGAGGATCTCAACTTTGCTATTGCCAACTGCAAGGTCCACACAGTCCAGATGCTCCTTCACGTGTATCACCACTCCCCGACCTTGCCTGCACAGTCTGCCCCTCCTGAGGAGCCTGTAACCATCTATTGCAGCACACCAGTCACAGGACTCACCCCACCAGGTTTTGCTTATGCCGATGATGTTGTAGCTGTGGGACTGGGCCAAGATTTCTAGCTCATCCGTTTTATTCCTCATACCGTGTATGTTTGTGTAAAAGCACTTCAAATGTGCCTCTTTGCACACAGCACCTCGTGGAGCAGACTGAGGGACCTCACTAGCACACAGTCCCCCTGATTCTGGCACGCCATCCCTTACCTTGTCACTGGTGAACCTGGTTTTATCCCTTTCCAACTTCAACTCTAGTTTAAAGCCCTAGTTTAGACTCTAGTTTAAAGTGTCTGGATGGTCACTGAGTCATGTTTTAACTGTAACGCTTCCAGCCAGTGTTGCAGGCAGCCCTTGCCAGCCCTTGACTTGCCCTACAGCTCCAGTGCTGCACCAGTGTGCAGGTCTGCACCATGCAGGGTCCTTTTCAGCTGCAGAGTCCTGAAAGAGCTCTGGAGCGAGCAATTGGAGGCACTAGTGACCTTGTGCTGCCAGGGGTGGGGGTGGGCAAAGAAACCCCTCTCTGTGTACAGCCAGCAGCCTGGAATACAATTTTGGATCATGAGCTCACCTGTAAGGGGCCTGTTAGTGCGTGTGCCTAGGCAGGAAAGAGGAACATTGCTACCCCGTACTCTCTGGCTAATTCTTACTGAGACTCAGCTTTTCTGACCCATGCTTTCTTGCTCTTCTTTTATCCAATACTCAGATGTAGTTATTCAGCTTTGCTTCCTTCTTGACTTTCAAATCAACGAAGAGTTCAGGATTAAGCTGCTTTGGTTATTCACTGCGTTTTCTTTGTCTTACTTTGCACCCGTGTGCTTAAGAAATGTTTGTAAAGACCTGTCAGCAGCCCTCGTCCCTGTCCCCCTTACCCCTGTGGGAGCTCACGTCCTGTCTCTCAGAGGCCACAGAAGATGTCTGTCAAGCCCGTTGTCTTTCTCTTGCTACTCTCCTGTCACTTCAGAGCTGTGAACTCTCACAGCTGCTCTCACCCAAGGTGCCACCCACTTTCTGTTTGCAAGGATCCCACATCAAATGCATGCAGCCGAAAGCTAACAGATGTTTTTTTCAGCCCATTGGCTCAGTAGGAAACTGAGATTCAGATTTTTTTCCACCATTTGTACCACTGGTACTGAAGGTTCTCTGGGATATAAGTTGACTTCACTGAACACCTGCTCAACCCTTTGCCCTAGGGTACTTCTAGGTCTAGTCATGCTGCTTTCCTACAGTTGCTATCTTAGGACACAGATTTGAAAGCAATAACCTCAACAAGCCTAGATATTGCATATTTGTCTGATTACAGGACTTTCTAGTCTTTCTCCAGGTCTTTTGGACACATTTTCAAATGAAATTGATTGTTACTGACCGTGTTTCCCCATAGTTTACTAAACAGCTCCCATTCTTTTTTATAACTTAGCTTAAATGTCCAGAAGGAACTGCTACCCTCACGAAGAACCACTGGAATTTTACCAGGAGGGGAGCCATGATTTCTGTGGTGAAACCGACGCTTGGTGGCTATCACCTACTGGTCAGTGTAGCAAATGTAAAGCACACCAGAAAGTTTTTCCCCATTGTGTAACTGTACATGGGAAGGAACAGGCAGAAGGACTGTCCTCTTCTACAACAGTGGAGCAAAACTTGCCTTCTTTGCCTACGTGCACCAGTTAGCCAGACAGGGACAGCCCTTGCCAGGGTGTCCCATTCCACTGCCACAGCTCCTCCACATTCAAGAGGAGGAGACAGAGCTGGGAAGCAAGAGGGAAAGGACATGTGTAAAACAGGAAAGTGCCAGTCACTTTTCTGTGCTTGTGAGAGCCTGGTTCCGATGAGCCATGGTGATGCTGCAGAATTCCCGATGGTGGCCCACACTATTTTGTTCTCTGAAGTCCTGGTGTTGCCTGAATTCTGGCTGTAGACGGCAGCTTGCTTTCCAGACTGCCTGCTCAGGTGAGCCTGGGCAGCAGTTTGATCCCCGGCACTGCACAGCCTTCCAGCCAGCCCCTCTGCTGCTCCATGGCCTTCACAAGGAGCTGCACGTGTCTTAAGGGTAGGTTGCTCATTTTGATGATTCACCAGGAAATTCATGCTCCCAGCTCCCTCCCCTGTAGCCAGCCCAGATCCACAAATCTGTGAGTCACAGAAAGCAACAAGATTTTATTCCTGTCACTACCACATCAGTTCAGCCTGATGCACAAGGGAGATGGTGGGTTGAGTAAAAAGGTGCCATTTTTACATGGTTGCTTTCCAGGCAGGGGCTGGACTTTTCTCACAGTATTTTTTACAGCATCTCAGTGAATAAAACTGTGAGCACAGTGGGTCAGGATATGCAATGTATCGATGAGGAGGATGTACACTGGATATAAAACAGTCATGTCATTCTTTTATCTCTTGATATCCCCTGTGGAAACGTGGACCTCATCACTGACTTGTCTTGTTACAGAGGTCTTCAGCAAGGCACACAAGTCAACAGGGATCAGGAAGAGCCTTCAAACTGTCAGTAGTGAGAATGAACACCACGAAGGAATTGTCGGATGGAAGGGGAATTTGGAAAGCTGTGCACAGCCACTGGCATTTGATAAGACAGAGGCAGAGTTCACAGGGGAGCTGGGAGAAGTAGGTATCCACCATCTGGCCATCAAAGTCTACCCCTTTTTCTGAAGGCAACATCATGGTCAGAGCAGGATCACATCTTGCTCTTTCCCAACAGCTGGGGAATTTTCCTTTCCTGTCCTGTCCACATGGATTCTGTGGCAGGATTTACCTTGTCTGACTTCAGAAAACTTAGAGTTTGTTGCCTAAGTCACTCTTCTATTTCCTTGGTAAGGAGACCAGTTTGTCCTAGGTATAAGAGAAGTCTAAAGGATGATTCTCTGGCTGTAAAAGGACCTCAGACATGAAGTTGTGATTTAGGTAAATCTTGGATGTCAGAAGCTATAACTCAGGTCTTTGTGATATGAGGTGCAGGCTGCTCCTCGTTTGGCTCTATGAGTTGTCCCATGCTGTTTCTGTCCCTGAACAGTCCTGTTTAGGTATAATTCACTGAAAAGGACAGGGGCAAAAAGCCATCTGTTGAAAACGTCCCGTAGCTTAAAGCTTTTTGAATGGTCACTACCCTTAATATCCAGAAGCACTCCAACGCCCTTTCCAGGTCAGGCTTCGCCTGAGTGAAGGACCAGTCTATCTCTTAGGCACAGTTTAGAGAGGTTGTAACATGCTTTCAGGCTGACTGAGGGCACACCAAAACCAGGGCAAATCAATTGCTCTGTAATTTGGTATATATAATCTCTACATTTTGGATTCTGCATAAATGAGGTTTCCAAGAGGAACTGAAATCCAAGAATGGACCAAGGCAAGGAGAGAAATCAAGAAAAAGAGGATGCATCCCCACTTTTTACTGAACAAAAGTGAAGCCAATGGCTTCTGCACTCACACCGCTCGCAGACACAAAGATGTGCTGATGAGTAGGGACCCCTGGAGATTTCCAGTACAGTTTGCTCAGAGCTGGACTATTGTCAGTGCACAACCAGGTCATCTGTAGTTTCTTAGGATTCTTGAAAAGAATCAAGGTTGGAGACACCCCCAGTCCTGTGGTGATCTATGCCAGGGCAGTAACATCCTAAGATTTTTTTTCCAAACAAAATGTCTGAAGCCATTTTAACTTGTTTTACTTGTCACTGATTGACTAGCTTCTCACCTCCACAAGACTATACCATACAGTAATGAAAAGGGAGATCTTGGCAAAGGTATCAGTCTGCTTGTGTACCCATCAATGTGTGTACAGGAGAAAGGTTTCAACTGGGTCTTACATGAGCATCGGGAAGCTATCAGAAGAAAAACCATACCAACAGCCTCACTTACCAGGTAGTCAAGAGTCATGCCATGACTGCAGAAATAAGATGTGCTCAAACACTGAACAAGAGAGGATACAACAGGCAGTGTTAAGCAGATTGTTCCTGGCAGATGTGACAGTAAGACAGGACCATTTGAGTCCTATTCAGTTCACCTGTGTCTTGGAAGAATCTGCCAAAGCCAAGGGCAGCTGCTAAGCAAGATCTCCAAGCTACCCATGGCAGGGAGAATTTTAATGCTGCTCGTACTAAGGACAGAGGTTCTGCAAATGGCACTACCAAATATTTCAAGAGAGACCGACAGATAAAACTAACTGATTTTTGAAGTTGAGAGATGCAGATATTCCACTTCCTGGGACTGGAAATGACAAAACTCTTCCACTCAGAACACAGAGGAGAGAAGAGTGAGGTGCAGGAGAGGAATTTGCTGTCTGGGGCTGGGCATTCATGTGCAGATAGGAAAAGCAGCTACAGACATGCCCCATTTGCTTATAGTATCACACATCAAAATTTTACCTCCTGCTGGGCCTCCTTGCCCATGGCAAAAGCTGGCAAGGAACTTCTTTGTGCTGGATAATCGAAGCCATGTGCTTGTAGTCATTATTTGGAGATGGGGAAACTGATAAAATGCACATCCTTTCCTACTGATTAGCAGGCACAAGGTTATCTCTGTCCAGAGGTGCTGGTTTGAAGTGGGGGGTCTCCCAGTGATGTTCACAAGTTCAGCAGCTGGTCCAGATCAGCTTCTCTGAGTTGAAAAATTGTTTGAATGGTTCCCTCTGTTCACTCTGAAGTTGCAAAGGTTTCCCCGAAAGTTCAGAAAATACTTTATTTGTCATTGTCTGCTTTTACTGCAACCTTCTTTAAAACTCTTCAAAATTTGTCATGGACCAAAACCAATCTGTTTCTGAGAAAAGTTAATACTAGTAATTCTGCAGAAAGTGGCAAATGTCAAATTGAAATCAAGCCACTTCCAGTTTTATTAAAAAGTGTCAATCTTTCTATTGAAATAAGCTCTTATAAAATATTTTGACCAGCTTCCCTAACTGTGGCTTCAGTTGTGATCTACTTATACCACTGGTGTCCATCAAATGAACAGAGGTGAGAATCAGAGCAGAAATTGCTTGCAAATGAAATCAAGGACAGTTAAGGAATTCCGTACACCCATGCTAAAAACCCTCCCACTGCTAAGGTAGGCTCATTGCTCACGCATTAAACACTGTAGTTTGTGCCTAATTTGGACACCACATTTCTCCTGCTGTGATGAAAAAGTGCCAGTCTTACTCCAGACAAAAAAAAAAAATGGTGCTCAGCAGAGCTGCCAGGCCCCCTCTCACCACAGGAGCAATGCCACGCTCTAGAGCAGTCATGGTCTCAGCAGCTGGTGTCATCTCGGGCTGAGATCCCAGCCGGCTCAGAAGCATAATGGTGAGCTAGACAGAGGCAGGAGGAGGCATTTCTTTATGTGCTGAGGAATCAGACTAGCTTTATTTCACCTTAAGGCAAGAAGTTATTTCCCTAGAGCACAGGCCAGTGTGATTAACCCACAAGGTCTGAATAGTGGCGGATGAGATAACGAGAGGCAATGGCTACAGGTAGAATATCCAGATCAGACATAAGAAAAAATTTCTGGGGGGCAGTGCTGTCCTGGGACAGGTCACAGAGATGTGTGGTCACCACCCCTGGTGGTTTTCCCAAAGCCACATCTGACTGACAATTCTGCTACTCTAAGCCGGGGCTGGACCAGAGTCCTCCCAAGAGACCAGCTCTCTTGCAGGTTGTGCCTCAGGTCTCAGCCTGGCAGACTGTGCCATTATATGTTTCACTGAGCTCAGGAGTAGCATCCTTTGCTCAGGGCTCCTGTGAGCAGGCAGACCTTAGAAAAACACTGAGCTGTTTATGTGCAATGTTTTTTATTTGGAGGGGGGGCAGGAGGTGAATATATAGGAGGCTGGAAGAAATTCATAGCCTACAACCTCTGTCCTCATAAAGGTTTTGAGGAATACCTTTCTTCCCAGGTACACTGAGGTGACCAGAGCTGGATGAGCTATGAGAAGACAGCCCAGATCCCCCAGGCAGTTAAGCCTCCCTTGGCTCAGGGGAGCTCAGGGCCTAGGAGTGGAGCTGGACCCCTCGCCTCAGACCTCAGCCCCAGCTCAGGCTCCCACACCAGCTGATTGGATTGTGCTCTGCCTTCCAACAAGGACAAATGAGGTGAAATTCAGAGAAGACCAACAGGCATGATTATGGGGGTGGAAGTAATGGCTGAGGAGGAAAGATTTTGAAATTTAAAGATGGATGGCCAGGCTACAAGCCTACATATGCAGACATTATCATCAGTCATTAAGCAATACAATGCTTCAGAGCTGGGGCAGGCTCATGATTCAAGACAGCCTGCTCTCCAAGTGCTGTAGCCCACAGGAGCAGCACAGGGCCAGGCAGAAGGAGCCAGTTCATGCATGTGAGTATGAACATTTTTTTCCCCTCAATACAATTGTTCTTAAGGTGAAATTCTGCTGGGCACTAGGCAGAGCCACAGGGGCACCACAGAAAGGGAACCTCAGGCTCAGCATCAGAGGCACCATCTAGAAGCTGGAATTGATTTAGCATGGCAACCATCAGGCCAGAGAAAGAGTCAGAGCCCCGTTGCTCAGGACACTGGAGTTAGACCGGACAAAGCACCAGTCAGCAGACAATGGTGAGTAATCCGTCACTGGCGGGCAGACGGACAGAATGCTGTGAGGAAGGCTTTCCCACTGCAGATTCGCAGGAGATGGGCCAGATTTGCCTCCAGTGTAACCATCAGCTCCCCAGTCTCTGCAAGAGGTGGTGTGCAAAGCCCTCCTCACACCTTCACCCAGGGAAGAGCCGGGCTTGGTTAGCAATGTGTTTGCACAAAGTTTGCAAACCATGAATGTCATGCAGCGAGACAGGGAGGGAGCAAGTGAGAGGAGAAAGGAGAGCAATTAATATGCAGCTGGTGCACGGGCTTGAGTGAAAGGAGCCGACGATGACCACCCGGAGCTGACGCTTAGAAACGTACAATAAAAGCTGAACGGATGGCTGAATGCAAGACCTAGCAAATCAAAACAGATGCAATAAGCTGAGGCCAGTGGAACCAGCAGCCAACAATGACAGCAGAGCCCATGGGCTGGGGGGCACGTGGTTGGCACAGAAAGGAGGGGGCCAGAAAGAAGCGCAGATGAGCACTACCAAGGGAATCAAAAGCTTGCTGTTCTGAAAGACAGAACAAATGGCAAGTGTGCTCCCGCCACACATGGCATCAACAGCAGGAGCTGCATGGTCCTCCGTGTCCCTCCAGGAGCCACCCAGAGGCAGGCTGCTTCCAGGCATCCTCCTCCAGCCCTCCTGCCCTCTTCTGGGGCAGGGTGCTCTTGGGCACACTGTGCTGGAGTGAGCTCAGGGGCTGTGCTCTAGAAAGGGCTCTGCCCCCAAACTCCTCTGTCCCAGCTACCTCCAGCCAGCTGCCCAGCACCTGAGCCCTTCCCATCATGAGGGAGGGAGCTCACTCACCCCTTTCCCAGCACATCTTGTGTTTTGGTCACCTGGAGCAAGGGTTGCAGCTGACTGGAGGTAGCACAGCCTACATCAGCCACCAGCTTGTAGCTCCCACATCCGCTCTTCGGTGTGGTGTGACTTGTGTGAAGACGTGGGAAGGAAGGGAAAGGGCTGCCCATGCCCCTAGGGCTGCTGGGGCATTGTGTTGTGGGCTAGCACAGCAGCTGATGCAATGAGCCAGGTGCACTGAAAATGCTTCTACCAAGAGGAGAGCTGATCTTGTAGCTGAGAGCCCAGATACCCAGGCTGGGAGCCTGTGTTAGTGACACAAATCTGTGTGGGACAAGTGTGCACATTAGACGTAGTGAGTGCTTGTGATTCCTATCAAATACCCAGGGTAGCAGGTGTACCTGGTGAAGAATGTCTGTGGTTTTAAATTTGCAGGGGGTGTAAATCATCATGGGGCTCCTGCAGAACTGTGCTGTTTTGCAGAAGTGAGCATCTGACTCCTAGCCATGTGCATGGAGGTGCAAAGTCCCCAAGTCATTGGCTTCCTTGTTGTGTGCAAAGGACAGCAAAGCAAAGGCTGTGCATATCTGCACCTACACAGTCTCCAGGAGCAGTAAACCTGCCTTGAACATCTCAGGCCGTTTAAAGAAAGGAAAAAAATAAACTACCTGAAAACTCCCTTTTGACTCCTGGCATCTCATCCATTTGTTTGTGGTCTCCCTTGTGAAAGACCATAAAAGAAATTTTTGCAAAGGGTAGGGTGGTTTTTTGAGATACTTCTTGCTGCTCCCAATACACAGCCCAATTTAGAGGAGTGTTGCTTCATCTCCCCAGCTCCTCACAGTTAACCTGTGGAGCAAGACAGACTCTGCAGTGCTGTAACAACCCATTAGACAGCCAGTCAATCACACAGCAATCACTATAATGGTATGTACACCAGCGGATGCTTCTGCACCAGAGTTGGGCACGGCAGTACACTAGCAGATACCCCCAATATCTAGCAAGGGTTCCTAGAATATGAAAGAGGTAAAAACCAAAATATTCAACCTTATCACTTCTCTGGCTGCCTCTTCTTCCCGCTGGTAGAGACACAGCATCTTGAGGTTGCCATGCCCATTTCAGTGTCCCTTCCAGGTGGTGTGTGGCTCACTGGGCACCCAGTGTCTAAAGCCCTTCACATCAGCTTACCAGGACCCTCTTCATACAAAGCCAAAATCAGACATTGGGAGGTGCTGGGGTGAGGAGAAGGCAGGATTTTCTCTCCCTGTCCTCAGCATAAACTTTCTTAAACCCTGCTGCTGTTGAGATCCCATGCAGGGAAACCTGTACTGTACAAACTGCCCCTTCCTTTCTTACAGAACCATTCTGCTTCTCTTTCCTTTTCATTTTAGCTGTGTCCTGTCTTTAGCATGTGATGGATGCAGGGAATAACTCTAGCACTATCTCTGGGTTCCAGAGAAGATGCACTGTGTGGCCAATACCTCAAAATCTAGTTGTAAACAGCCTTAGAAAACCGCATTAGGAGACAGTTTTATAACATCTCCAGCCTGAAGCCCTCTGAAGAGGTGTGGCCCACAGGCTTAAGCTCTTCACAGCAAGTCTCAAACCAACTAAAATATAAACACATAAAAGCAAGATTCTCACTTACCCACTAAGCCTCCCAAATATTCAAAGTCTTGCACTAAATTAAGCCAAACCAGCAATCTCTTAATGCCTTAAGCAGAAGGCTTTACTGGAATGAAGACCTTAGCGTTATCCCTCTTCATGTTCCTGGACATTGTGCAGGGGTAACTGGATAAAGGTTTCTGGACTCTGCCACTCAAAATGATCTAATTGCTTCTTCTGGCCTTAAAACTCATATATCAAAAATACACTGACTCCATAATATGCCAGCAAAGCCTGTATAATAGATTTGGCAACAAGATGTCCAAATCTACAGAAGCTACAGACACCACTACAATGGATCTGTTGGAGAAAGCTTTAATAAAGGACAGGTACGTATATAACAAGGAATATGGTACATACATGCAGACTTCAGTAAGTGATAAATCAGTTGAGAACCCCTTAGTGTTTAGAGACAACCAAGCTACGTTCTAGTCAATCAATCTGTTGCTGAAAATATTATTAATGCCTGGCATATAGATTTATGATGAAGTCTAAATGGATGCAAAATAAATGTTTGCTAGTGGATTTTTTGTTGATTGTGCTAAAATACCATTCATTTGTAAAAAGAAAGCTAAATACAGTCATCATGGTTGTTTATCAGGGAACAGAATCTTCCTTATCTCTTTGTTGTCCACCTTAATGTGCAGAACAGCTGGATTCTCCTGCTTCTTCTTTTGCCTTGAATGCATGCAAATTAAAAACAGATAACAGTACATCCAGCACTGTGGTAGGATGTATGCCATCAACATATCATACCCAACACAATCAGAGATGATGGGCCTTTGTCTGTGTTTGGAATCCAGCATCACAAATTTATCATATAGAACACCACCTCAGTGAGATCACCCCCATGTCTCCATACAAGCATGGGCACATGAAGCGATAAAAAGGATTGTTTATATTCCAGAGCCTTTGTTAAGACCAGGGGATACAGAGTTCAAAAGAAATACAAGGCACTGTCTATCATGGAGCATCTATAGAAGGTCAATATGAAGAAACTCATACAGGCACAGGCAATTCTGACATTGCTCATAAGTTTGTGGGTTGATGCTGTTGTGTTATTCTCTTCACAGAGGTGCAGTTCCTAACCTCTTCTCATCCCAGCTCTGCTGATCCTGTCTTCACTTTGCCACCACCAGCTCTTGCCTTCCCCAAGAAGATGTCTGAGCTACAGGTAGAGCCTGGTGTGGTCATCCCACCTCAGCAGTCAATAGAGAGGTCTCCATGTTGTGCAGAAGTCAATCTATGACTTGGGATCTTTGCCAGAAGTCCACAGGAGACTTGTGGGGTCCTACAGGACTCTGGCTCCAGCCTGCTCTGCACCTCCACAGACATATCCATAAGAAGGCATAGATAAAACAAGCACAAAATGATTTACTGGCTCCACAGCAGGAGAAGCTCATGATGGTTTCAAAAGGAAGACATCTAAACCCTTCCTCCACCATCCAGGACAGACCAGCTCTAGGGCTATTGCTCCAGCACCAGGCTCAAGCTGAGCTGCTGCTCCTTTAGTCCCAAGCCCCACACTGCCTGGGCCAGCCCTCTGCCTGCTCAGCTTCCTTGCTTCCCTTTACAGTTGTTTTTGTTTTCTTTCCACAGCTCGTTTTCTCGGTCATCCATGTCTTTGTGCATCATATATCATGCCTATGTGTCCAGAGGAAAGAAAGATCCCCTCCAACCCAGCAGCCCTGTAACGGATGGACCTTCCCGATTCGCAGCTAGCTGACAGCTTGTGAGAACAACAGCTTGAATTACTGAAAGAACTTTTCCCACTGAGTTAATCTGCAATGGATGTAGGTGACCTTCTAAAGGCATCTATTAATCAAAAAACCCGTGCCCATTCACTGTGCTAGGCTGAGCCCTTTGGGGGAGGGGGGGTACTAATTTCCCTCTGAGATAAATCATAATTTGACAATAATCATCTGCCCTAATCACTCCGATTCTTCCCTTTAATTATTTGTACACACAGCTCTTCCTGCCTGGGAAACACAAAGAACAACATTAAACATGGCCAGAGAGGAGCAAGCGGAGGACAGAGGGGCTGTAAAGCTGTCCCATGGTGCCACTCCAGCACGATGATATCCCTGCACTGACCACCCCACGGCACCCCCCCCAGCACACCCAAGAGCTAGAGGTAAATGTCCTGTTGGTACCCCTCATATACAGGGATGAAGGAGTGGGCTCTGAAAAGCCAGCAGAGTATGGGAAGGAGGAAGGATCGAGGGGGGCTGTTTTGGGCAGCCTTGCATTGATGTGTTAGGCTGGCCTGGGGCTGGTGAGGTGTCCCTGCCTGGCGATCCTGTGGCGAGGTGGCTCTGGTGAACCCAGTGTGACGAAGGCTCTGGTTCCCAGCATCTCTTTCCGAGCTGGCCATCAAGCTGCTGGGTCACAGAGCTGGGTCTCCTTACAGCCTCCAGCAGCTGGTCCCTTCGCTCAGCCGTGTCGCAGCCGTCACCATCCCCAAGGTACGTAGGCTTCTCTGACGCCCTGCTCCCCACCACAGGCAATGAAGCTGTGTCCTTGGGCAGGGTCAAATGACCTTTTTGACAGGGGCCAAATGACCTTTTTGTCAAAATTTGCATCTGTGGTGTGTGAAGGTAAATACCAGTAGTCTGAGGATGTGCTCATGACCATGGCTGAACTGAGGGCAGATAGCTGGGTCTCCTCACAGGTATGTTGGTCCCCTGGGTGCATAATGGTCCTCTGAATGAAAACTGCTCAACAAAACTCCTTTTCATTGGAAAATCAACTTGGGATGAGATGAACAGTGTATGCTTTTTGGAAAATAGGGCTCTGCCTTTTCCTGCTTGGGAATGAATTCCCTGAAGACAAAACCAGCTAGGAAATGCAACACAGTGCCTCATGGGGAGTGAGATTTCTCACTGCACCCATGCCATTTCCCACTGTGTACAGGCCGGCAAAGTGTGGGTGCACAATCTCTCACCACTAGCCCCTCGGGATACACAGCCTGGAAGGCAGCCAGGCTCCCAAGTGCATCAGCATTAACACAGAAACACGTTTAAGCCACATTTCAGTCTGTGCATAGTGGGGGTTGGGAGGCAGATCTTTATAGGATGTAAACATCTGCATGCTCGCCCCCCCCAAAAAAAAAAAATAAAGAAAAAAAAATGGAGGGAGCCCCCACAAGCTTCCCCAGTGCTACCAGGCTGACTTCTAGTAATTCCTGTAGCCCAGGTCAGTAGGATGTCTTGCAAGCTATACCACGGACCTACAGCACCATACGCTGGCCTAGTTTAGCATCTACACAGCAGTGCAGCATGCTTTGCTTCGTCCCCGCTCCCTAAGAAGCAGTGCAGATCAGAGCTGGCCGCCTGGCCAGCTTGGGCAAGCTCCAAGTGGTTGTTGAGGCCACACAGTCGCTGCCTGGCAAGGCCAGACTGGGCACAGGAGCACAGCGGGGCCATGTCAGCACCGCTCGCGTGCAGGGCCCAGGCGAGCAGCGCCTTGGGATGGGACATGTGTGTGAGCACGGAGTGCGACTGGGCAGGGCAGGCCTGAGCCCAGCTTGAGCTGCTGGTCTGAGAGGCCATGGTCTCCCTGCACAGCTCCACGTGCCGTTCAGAGGGACCTGCACAGGTTGGAGAGCTGGGCCAAGAGGAACCTGATGAAGTTCGACAAAGGCAAGCGCAGGGCCCTGCATCTAGGGAGGAATAACCCCAAGCACCAGTACAGGCTGGGGGCTGACCTGCTGGAGAGCAGCTCTGGAGAGGGACCTGGGGGTCCTGGTGGACAGCAGGCTGATCATGAGACAGCAGTGTGCCTTTGTGGCCAAGAAGGACAACGGGATCCTGGGGTACATTTGAAAGAGTGTTGCCAGCAGGTCAAAGGAGGTGATCCTCCCCCTCTACTCAGCCCTGGTGAGGCCACACCTGGAGTGTTGTGTCCAGTTCTGGGCTCCCCAGTACAAGACGGACATAGAACTATTGCAGCAAGTCCAGAGGAGGGTCACAAAGATGATGAGATGACTGGAGCACCTGCTTAGTTTGGAGAAGAGAAGGCTGAGAGGGAATCTGATCAATGTGTATAAATATCTGAAGGGAGGGTGTCAAGACAATAGGGCCATACAGGCACAAACTGAAACACAGAAAGTTCTGGCTGAATGTGAGGAAAAAATTATTTACTAAGAGAGTGACAGAGCACTGGAACAGGTTGCCCAGGGAGGCTGTGGAATGTCCCCTGGAGATGCTCAAAACCTGCCTGAACTTGATCCTGTTCAAAGTGTGCTTGGTGACCCTGCTTGGCAGGGGGGTTGGACTAGGTGATCTCCACAGTGATCTTCCAACCTCAGCAATTCTGTGATTCTGTGTGTGAAAGCTCCACTCTGGTTTCAGCAGCCCAAGGGACCGAGGAACCCTGCAGCTGGGAGGCCAGTGGAGGCCAGCTCTGGATCCTGCCCTACCAGTTGTGTTCAGACCTGTTGGGCCCTTTTCCACTCAGCTTGTGATCCTCCCTCAGATGGAAGGGATAAGGTGACCCTGAGCAACTCTGAACATAGCCACATTAACACTGAGCTAGGGAGGAGGAGGATGTTTCCCAAAAATCTAGTCCTCAGGACTCCCTGCTGTGAGAGACTGGTGGTGAGAAGAGCCAAGGACACAGAAAAAAAAAAAAAAAAAAAAAAAAAGGACAATGCAGATGATACAAGCTAACTGCATCACTGAGGAAAATAAGCATAATGACTCACTTGCCTGGTACCTTTGTCTCCTATTTCTCATTATACAGGTCCCTGTAGACTGTCTAGCATTGCCCAGGGAAACACCATGTTTATCTCTGGGCAGTGAGGCATCACTGAGCAAGGGCTTCTTTTAAGAGGCACTGTGCACTGTTACGGTATTTTCTGAGCCATTGGGGATGGCCCAAAGATACTTCATAGTTCCTCTGGAACTACTCTTGTAGCAGGTCCTGGGTGTTTGGAATACCATGTGGTCTTGGCTTGTTTCTGAGTGGATTCTACCATGAGCACAAGGGATGGATGTTTCCTACTGGAAGGTCAAGCAGCTCTAAAGTATGTGCCCCTGTACAGTAATAGGTTCCAAACCAGAAACTACTGGGAGAAAACAATCTGCATGATAATCCAGATATCAGCTTAGATTCCTCCTGTCCCCAAAAGCTGTGGGAGCAGAGGTGGAATTGCAAAGGCCCACCCAGACTTTGCATGTCTGTATTATCATTCCACTACATGCTCCAGCTGCCTTTGCTTTGAGAAAAAGAAATGTCCTCCTATTCTGGATGAAACTCTCCTCCATGTGGGATGTGCCATAAGAGAGAAAATGTTTAATATCCAGCAAACAGAGAGCTGACCTTGCAGTCTCACAGCCCCTGCTGTGTCCCTGTACCTGTGGATCCAGTTGCCCACAGAGCTGTGGAGTCACAGCAGAGCATTTGGGGACAGATGTTCTCAAAGCCCGAGGATGGAAGACACCAAATAAAATGCAAGAGGTCAGCAAACACGATGCAAAAATTATCACAGGTGGGTATGAGGGGAGGAGAGACCAAGACAATGCAATTTACGGAGTTCAGGAGAGGGAATTCTCTAGAGGCACTGATCAAGCACTATAAATAACTCCAAGGTAATGACATAAATGAAGGGAGTGAATTATTCACCGCATCTGAAGATGGGAAGGCAAGAGGCAGTGATCTGGATCTAAGGAAGAGAAATTTGGTCAGTGGAGAGCCCGGGCAGCAGGAACAGCCCAGCGTGGGACGTGCAGAGTCTGCCTATAATCTGTCCTTGGCCAGTCCCACCTCAGTTCTGGTGCTGGAAGGGCTACAGACAACCCATGGCCTGTGTGTTACTCCCTCCTGGGAGGGTGTATGTGAAGTTTCCCCCGTGTGATAGCTCTGGCCCACATACTGAATGTGCTGTTTTCCCAGGGCTGCATCTGAGCAGGCAAACAATGAAGGGTGGCTGCTTAACCCTACAGGTAAGAACAGACGGAGATCAGTTTGGCATTTGCGAAAGCTGTCAAGCTGAGCAAGTGAACAGGAGGGATTTAGAAGAAGCTATGGCTTTGGCTTGAAAAGAACAACCAGGGTCTGGAGATGCAGCCCCCTGCAATATCACAGAATCGCAGAATGGCTGATGTTGGAAAGGATCCATGGAGCTCATCTGGTCCAACCCCTGCTCAAGCAGGTCCATCCAGAGATGGTTGCCCAGGATCATGTCTAGACAGCTTTTGGCCATTTCCAAGGAGGGAGACTCTACAACCTGTCTGGGCAACCTGTGCCAGTGCTCAGTCACCTGCACAGTAAAAAAGTGTTTTCATGATGTTAGAGGGAACCTCCTGTGTTCCAGTTCGTGGCTGTTGCCTCTTGTCCTGGCACTGGGCACCACTGATATGAGCCTGGTTCAATCCTTTTTGCACCCTCCCTGTAGATATTTGTAGATATTCGTCCTGAACCTTAAAGATAGAGGTTTTTGTGTTTTATGCATGCTGCTAGGGTTATTTTATTTGCTTGTTGACAGGTTTATCTCTGCTAAAGAGTAATGTCCCCTTTGAGATTATGCATATGAAGAGGCCTAGGAAAGTACTGTGCCTCTGCTGCTGATCTTGGCATGGGCTGGGGTTCAGGCCTGCTCCTGTTCCTGAGGGTCCCAGTGTGACCTTACCCTCATCCTCTCCTCCCATCAGCTTCTAGGATCAAAAGGTGTCCAAGAAACACTGTGTGTACAGATCTAGCCTTCTGCTTCTGCTCACTTTGTAAGACTCAAGCCTTCCTGCAGGCAGACAAACACTGGCAAAACTCTTACACCCTGACTTACACAGACCTACTTTTTTTCTCACAGGGTGGACAAATAGGAAATAAATGCCCCCACGGATCATGGAGGTCTGTCTAGATCAGGATTGCCTGTCTTTCCTGCTTTTCCAGCAGCCTTCCCTAAGAACATGCAGGGAACTCAGATCTCTCTTCCTGTTTTTTTATTATTATTTTTTTAATTTTGTAATTTTTAATTTTTTATTTTAGTTCATTTATTTATTTATTTATTTATTAGCAAATGGGCTTGGCATTAAAACAGCTGATAAAGGAAGATATCAATCCAATCCCAGGCTGAAAGCAAAATATTACAACAGGTACCATCTGGGCACTTCTGGTTCAGCAGATCGGTTGGTATGTTTGGGTATGGAGGGGACCCACTACATTTGCTAGGAGACCCACTTTGATCTCTGGAGCCCTTTCTGTTTCACTACAGATGGGTTTGTCCTTATCTGCGTCTCCCTTGGTGGGCTCTCTGAGTACCTTATTATATCCATTGGGCCTGGGAAATATCTATGTGACCCCCAGAACTGCTTGGGGGGTCAAGGTGGCACTGGGGTAGCCGTCAGCCAACGCACTCCTGGCAGAGGCAGATGCTAGAAGGGAAGCAATCTGCTGGGAAACCATGCTCAGCTCTCCTGCCCAGTATGCAGAGCCATGTCATGAGTCAGGATCCGGGATGCCATGTGTACTGGTCTCAGCAACCCCACGCTGGGGAGACAGTCAGGGATACGGCTCCTGCATTGCTCATGAATCACAACCATGTGTGGGAGGTGGTGTGGGCTCGAATGTCTTTTGGAGTGGAGAGCTTGCTGGCTCTGCACCCCGCAGAAACCACGGGGACTCATGTTCCCTCTTAGTGTGGACAGGTGCCCACATGTAGGGTTGTCTGCCTGACTGTTGGGAAAGAATAAGGAAAGTGAAATTCATGTGGGAAGAACATTACAGCACTGGCAGCCCCAGGCCATTTCCCCCACAGAAGTCCACATCTCCCATGCAGAAAGACTGGTAAATTCACAGTTGTTGGACACTGTAGTGGCACAGAGCTCTATCACAACAGCAGGAAAGCAATAATCCCTTAGGCTCTCATCAGTTCTGTCCTGCACGGGCAGAGATGCAGCATCTGTCCCAGGCACCAGAGCTGTGTGCAGAAAACAAAGGCGTGGGGCTGGTCCAGTGTGGGGCTTGCAGCCTTACAAGCCAGAGCAAGAGGAAGGGCAAAGGAAACTGACTCTGAAATGCCAAATGACTTGCAGCTGCCTCCAGACTCTCAAGACAAAGCTATAAATCTGCACAGCCCTGCTGTGAAGCGATGGGACACGGTGAAACCACCACACAGCATCACAATGTCCTTGATCTCTGTTTTCTCTTCCATTCCTTCCTTTCATCCTCCCCACCCCTGGAGGTGGATTCAGTCTCCTGGTAGCTATGGTTTCTCAGCCTGCTCAGACACTGTTCTGTCCTGTCTTGCTGTGTTTTATAGCAGACTGGGTCAAGTTGCAGTTGCTAACAGCAGTTGCTGGTGTGGAGGGAGAGCATCCCCAGCCAGAGGACCAGCTTTCTGGCAAGATGTGTTGCACCCAGCAGTGACAGGGGCATACACCACCGCTCCCTTCTGGTGTGTTTTAAGAGGCACCAGCACTATTGACCTGTGCAGGAAATGCAAACTGATGGGCAAAAAGCAAAAAGCCCCTGGGCTCATGATCGGTCATGCGGCCAGCAGAGCTCTGGCACATCCTTTCACGTGGTGGGGAGGGGGTCTGAGGCACTGCATAGCCCACGGCTGCGGTGGACACAGAGCTCTGCCCCGAGGCTGCCTGTGGGTCATAGGATCTGGAGCAGCAGCTCCTGACCCTCCTCTGTTTGCTGGGCTTGAATTCTCCTTGTAAGCTGGGATGAAAAGAGGAATTCTCTTGCTGGCCCAGGAAGGGGGAGCCACACTGACGCCACTTGCTGAAGCAGCCTTGACACCAAGATGTCCCCAGGGACATGACCTAGCCCAGCTGCTTGGATGGTTGAAAGTGCCTCTCTTCTGAAGCCACGGACTGCCCCCCCCCCCCCCCCCAACAGCAAGCAAGGAGCCAGTCTCAAAGGCCGCCCAAACCACATCCAAGTAAGGCCATTTGCCTGTTCCCATTTGCCTGTGTCCTGGACATCATCTGGCAAAGAGGGAAGAAAACATAGAGAGCATAAAGCCATCTTCTTGCTCTCTCCTGATTTAGATCTGCGGAGCATAGGCAAAATCAGCATGTGACCCACAAATAGAAATGCTTTGTGCCACATTTGTCTCCTTTGTGTCCCTGGGCTTGCTGGATTGGGAGCATCGGGAAGAGAAATGTGTTCAGACTGTAACAAATGCCACAGCCTACAAAATGAATCAATTCACCCCCAAACAATTTGCAATGCAAAGGGAGCAGCTCTCCTCATGGTTTACTCCTCCCCATGCACAGACATACACACTCTCATTCCCACATCCCTGCCTTGGGAGGAAAGCAGGTGAGTGCAGGCAGAAGCCTATCCTGCTGCCCCAAACAGCCCCAGCAGCTTTTTGCCTCCTTGCTGATTTAAATTTCTGGCCTGGACACAACCTTGTCAGCCGTGGTGAAGACTGGATACCAGGAAGGGGGTGACCCCAGCACATTGGCAGTACTGCCCAGATATAGCTCCAGTCTCTGTGTCTCCAAAGGTTTCTCTCTCAAGCGTGTTTGGCTAATTAGTAAATGGAGCCTAAACCTTTTGGTCTCCATCGATCTTATCTTTAAACCCTGCAGACAACAATTCCTCAATCGATACCTCATTTAATTGCTGCCACCAGGCTGACAGCTGGGGTTCTGGCTGTGCATGCCTGGCTGTCACACGGCGGGTTGCCAGTGCCACCTTCTAATCCCAGACTGATTTATCCTCATGCAGTTCCTCTCCCCCTGCAGACCCGATTCCCACCCCTTTTCCCCCCAGTGCAGACCTGATCTTGGTGACATCAGCTTTCAAGCAGCATTACATTCAAGCCCCACTGTGTAAAGCACAACGCAGAGATGTCCACTGCAGTCTGTGACTGCTGGTTCTTATTTGCATTTTCCTCTGAAGATCACTTGCTCCACTGTCCCACTTGCTTCCTACTGAACACGTCTTGGAAGAATTCACAGCCCAGTTGCAGCAAGCATGGCTGGTCTGACAGAAGTCTTTAAGTTATGTTCTGCAATGTCAAAAGAGTCAGTGCCCAGGGCAGAGTGATTAAGAGGCTGTAGCAGAAAGAAACTTTCAGATCTGCCATAGGAAGGGTCATGTATCCACTGAGTAACTCCAGTAACATTTTGAGTATCGCTTGTTCGTGCAGCTTATAGCTGCTCCACTCCTTGGTGAATCAGAGTCAGTCTTCTCAATGCAAGAGGAGCTGCAGAGACATTAAACAAATCAAGGTAAAACCAGGCCCTCAATTGACATTAGCCAATATCCTCACTTGCCACTAAGTAACAAAGACAAGGACCTTGCTGTGCTGGGTGCTGCACAGAGGAGATGTGTCTGGTGGAGCACATCTCTTCTCGTGGTCCAACAGAGACATGGAAATCTTCTCAGAGGTGATGATCCTGATATTGTTCAAAGTTTTCACAAATCATTAGGGAACTGGTGCACTAGGAAAGTCAGGGGAATATGCTAGCAGCTTAATGATGATGAATTCAGCTGTGGTGTCAATGGATGCTCTTTCTTTGGTTCTGCTGGACTAACTCAGAAGGCCCTTTGCTGCTGCAAGGGGCTGGTGTCTCCTGCAGCTGACAGAAGGTGGGATACACACATCCCCACACATCTACCCATTCAGTTTGCTCTTCTCCTGTAACAGCTACACAGAGTCTTTCAGTGTGGACAACATCTGACCCAAGGGTCTTAACACTGCATTCAAACAGTTCCTGTGTAGGCAAAAATGTGCCTTGTCAGGGTGCAATGTTAGGAAGGAGTCTGCCCTGTTTGCAGCCTTGAAGGCCACAGTTTCCCAGTGAGCAAGGGAGGAAGGTGAATGCTTTATAGCTCCATCAGTGAAGTCACTGAAAGCTTCTTAACTCAGTGGGAGTGGGGGGCTGAGTATTGTCAGCAACCAGAAATTGTTTCCACTGGCCTCTGTTGCCTGTAGTCTGTTGCATTAAGGGCCATTACCTGCTGCAGTTTGCTTGTGCCAGGTCCGCTGTGAGGCTTTTGAGACAAGCTGAGTGTTGCAGGAGTGAAAGAGAGCTGGGACCTAGGGGGAGAGGTAACTGGTGGCAGAAGAGACCCCTGAGAGCAGGACAGGGGTTGGTACCTGTGCAAGCCATGACATGGGAGCACCAACCCTGTAGTCATCCTTTGCTTTGGTGTGAGAGGGTGCCTGACACATGCTCCTGGAAGATCAGCAGTTGGCCCTGAGCATGTCCCAGATGGTTTGATGCCAGGGTGTTTGCACACAGCTCTGCCATTTAATAGGGAGAGAACGCATAGCTGATCCCAGCTGAAGCCATACACTAAAACGCTGACAGACTGTTTGTCAAGACACAAACATTGGCAAATGGCCCTGTTTGCCATATACTTAGAGTCAAGACAGAGAGGGAGGGAACCCAAGAACACTGCTGTCTCTGGCAGCAATTGAGAGTCATCAAAGAGCGGTTCACTGTGTATTTCTAGGAAGGAGGAAGTAACCTTCTCAGAAGATTTGAAACACCTTTTTCCAAATGGGTGGTATTGGGATGGCTGGCTTCTTAAAATGAGGCTGGGGGTGGTGGGGCATCTGGGTACATTGTTCACACAGCACAGACTGAGGGGTGAAGCATACCACCTGTCCAGCCAGAATGGTACCTCTTTGGTCCCTTCAGCCTGGAAGAAGCTTAGGATCAGAATCATAGAATCATTTAGGTTGGAAAAGACATCTAAGATCAAGTCCAACCATTACCCTAGCACTGTCTACCACTAAACCACGTCCCTAAGCACCACACCTACACATCTCTTTTGAATACCTCCAGGGATGGTGACACAACTACTTCTCTGGGCAGCCTGTTCCAATGCCTCACAACCCTTTCAGTAAAGATTTTTTTCCTAATATCCAACCTAAACCTCCCCTCGTGTAGTGTGACGCCATTTCCACGTCCTATCACTTGTTTGAGAGAAGTGACTGACTCCCATCCCACTACAACCTCCTTTGAACTAGCTGTAGAGAGTGACAAGGTCTCCCTTAAGCCTCCTTTTCTCCAGAATAAATAATTCCACTTCCCTCAGCCATCCTCATAAAACTTGAAGGTTTCTAGACCCTTCACCATCCTTGTTGCCCTTCTCTGGACACGCTCCAGCACCTTGATATCCTCCTTGTAGTGAGGGGCCCAAAACTGAACACAATACTTGAGGTGTGGCCTCACCAGAGCCAAGTACAGAGATAAAATCATTTCCCTAGTCCTGCTGGCCACACTGTTTCTGATACAAGTCAGGATGCTGTTGGCCTTCTTGGCTGCCTTAGTTCACCTGTGACACTCTTGGCTCACCTATGACATATTTGTGCCATAAGTTTATGGTGGTGCTGGAAAGAGAAGAATTTCTCCTAAACAGCAGCCATGGCTTCTGGTCTATAGTGCATCCCACAGGGTACCTGGGTTTGCAGCTTGGAAAAGCCAGCTCCCAGGCAGTCCGGGTGGCAAGGCTAGCGAAAGGTTCCTGAAGGCAGAGTGAGAGCTGCTGTTCATAGCAATCAAAGCAAGAAAAACATAAGCATTGCCCCTATGCTGATCTAGAAACCTTCAGTTTGCAAGCAGGTGCCTTTTGTCTCTCATATGATCCCACTAATTTCAGAGAAACTTTTGAACCTAATTGCTAACCAAACTGGGACTCAATTCAACATGATTGACTTCTCCGAACAAGCAGCCCTGTGTTTCCGGCAGCTCTGTCTTGCCAGATGCTGAACACTTCTTAGGGCAATAGGGTGGGCGTGAGGGGTGCCCAGAGAAAGGAAAACAGAGCTCTTGTGGGTGGGGGGCACATAAGAAGAAGGGGCACAAGGAGGGAAGGTCACCGTGGAGCAGACAGTAAGGCAATTTTCATTTACATGGACATCACTCCAGGGCAGCCTGATGTTAAAGGAGTTTGTAGCTTTACATTACCAGTCATTACCCCATCGAAATTATCAAAACAGGTGATGGACAGATGGACGGTTGACAATTAGGCCAGCTTGACTTGGGTTCAAGGTTCAACGAAGTGGGGGGGGAGGGAACCTCCTTTTGGGGTTTGATCCTCTGCTTCGAGTGCGGGCGGCAAAGACGTTGTGGAGCATCCATTTCACCAAGAGCCGAGTAGGGAGGAAGAGGAGGACGGCTGGGCTGGGTTCGGCTCGGCTCGGCTCGATCCCGGCTGGGCGCATCCCTCGGCCGCCCCTGCAGTACCGCCCCGCTCCGCACCGTGTCAGGCGCCCACGGCTGCGGCTCGGCGGCGGCACCCACCGGCACCCGGGCGGCAGCGGCACCCTGTAAAATATCCGTGCCTGTATCACGCAGGGTCTCCCACTTGCCACAGTCTGGTCTCTGGAGCGTGCATCCAGGACACTTGTGCTGGGGAATGTCCTGGCAGCTGGGTCCTGCATCCTCGCCGGCCATCCTGCCCACCCACCATCCTCTGCACTGGGCTTCAGGACCCCCTTGACATCCTTGTCCACATCGTATGGGGGAGGCAGAAGAGGCCGAGTGACTTTTTCCCAACCCAATGCAAACACCCCAAGCAGCAACTCCAGCAGCAGCTTGGCCACAGCGGCACTCAGGTCCCCGCACACTTATCCTGCCCTCAGCTTCCTGTGCCCACTTTGTCCCATCCACAGCTTGCAGGTGGCCCTGATGAGAAGAGCGTAATGTCTCTGACCTGAAACCCCCCCAAAAAACTTCTCTCTAGATTAAACTCCTCTCGCTGATGCTGAGCTCTTCCTCCCGGCCTCAGCCCCTTTCTCCCCACTTTACAGCTTTCCATCTCTCAGCAACGCTCCAGCCCAGCAGGAAGATGCTGCGCGCACGGCTCCATCCACCCGTGCGTGGGGCTGTGCCGGGCGGAGGGCAGGGGCTGCCTGGGGGGGTCAGGGGCTGCCTGGGGGTTAGGGTCTTCCCCCCCACAGGGGGGTGCCCTGCCTCCTCGTTCCCCATCCCCGGTGCAGCGGGCGCGGTGAGGCCGCCAGGGGGAGGCAAAGGGCGCAGCGGCGGCAAAGGGGCGGCAGCGACCGGTGCCGGTGCCGGTGCCGGTGCCGGGTATCCCGGAGCGGCTCCCCATGGCCGCGCTCCGCCGGGACCCGGCGAGGCGGCGATGCGGAGGAAGGGTGAGTGCACACCCGGGGTGGGGGCGGCGGAGGGGGGTCGGTCCGGAGCCGGGGGGAACGGGGCTCAGCGGGGCTCAGCGGGGGGAGCCCCGGGAGCACCCGCAGGTGCCCCCTTGCCTCGCCCGCAGGTGCCCCGCGGCCCCCGGGGCTGCTCCACGGGACCACGGGAGCGTGGCCGCGGGGTGCGGTGAGCCGTGGTGAGCACAAAGCGAGCTCCCCCTGGCCTGGAGAGCCGCCCAGGAACGAGCACCGGGGGGCGGGGTGTGGGGGGGGAGAGCGCTAAGCCAGTGCTCAATCACGGCGTTGCTATCTCAAAGGGCTGCAGGGCTGCTCAGGAAGGACTTGGTGTGCTGGTTTTGGAGGGTTTGAGGCTTGGCAGAGGGCTTTTCAGAAAGGCTTTTTCTGCACGCGGTTTCCCAGCCAGCTGCTTCCTTGCGCCGTGCCTCTCCAACTTTGTTCTGTGTAGCAGAGGAGGCTCAACAGAAGCGTCGTTTCAACTATGATCCAGTGATGTGTAACTCATAACCCGAAGAAGCCAGGTTTCCTATACTTTAGCCAAGCCCACCTTTCTGTAAAACAGGCATGGACATCCTGGTGATGTCGGGACAGTGCTCAGGTCTTTGCTGTGGCTCTCAGTCTTTCTCTCCATCCCTGAACAGGGCAGAAGAAGTAGGCTTATCCTGCCTGCAGTACTTTCCCACAGAGCAGTGCCCTGCAAGTCAGCTCTGAACGGGACACAGTCTGGCTAATAAACACAAGACATGATTGTGAGGGAGCTTGCACTAGGGCTGTACTGCTGCTGCCTGGCTGTGCATGCAGCCGTGAGCTCCAGAGCTCAGTTGTGCCTCCCTGCAGGGCTCTAAGCAGGATTCCTGTGCTTGGAAATGGGTAAGAGGCATTGAGCTTGATTAATACCCCGATGTAGATGGAAGGCTGAGAAGCAGAATTAGAAGGGTGTGAGCTGGATGACCCTAGTCAAATTGATTTGCAGGTCACCTTGCTCCGATAGACAGAAAATGCACTGCGAAGGTTTTGGGCCTTACCAGGTACCTTTGCAAACAAAGTTGGCAAAGTTGCTAGCGTGGGATGCTGTCTCACTGGGACTAGAAGCTCTTGGTTTAAGGAGCTGTCTTCTCATGCTCTTAAATATCTTCAGCCTCCAGTTTGTTGTCAGTCCCTTTGTGTGGTGCCCATAGGAGGAAAGCAGACCTTGCCTCAGGATTAGGCACTATTTGTTGGTTAGAATTTAGCGCGTCTCCTTTTACCTTTTTGTTGACGTACAGTGGAAGGGATGGAGGGCAGGTTCAATGATATCAGAATATCCTATAAATTAGTTGGCTTTTCCAAAATATCTTATTAAAATAAAGTAAAATGTTTTGACATTGTAGAACTAAGTTCTTTCTTGTGGATTTCAGATGATTCTTAGCTAGAAATGCCTTTGCATGGGATGAAAAATGTTATGGAACAAGTAAAATAATGCCTCAAAGCAAGTACTTTTGGTTCTCACTGCCTGGCAAACGTTGGCATTGATATGGCAGGAGAAGGGGAGAAATAGTTTCTGAGTCAAGCTTGAGGGAGGAGGCTGCTCTTTGGGGTGGCAGAAGTGACACAGAGGGGGTGACCTTCAGCAGCCTGCTTGTGTCCAGCTGTGGTAATCTTCTGCATCAATGGGCCATTGCCTTAGCTTAGCTCAGAGCCAGCTGTAGCCTACACCCTGGTGCTGGCAAACTACCTTTCAATGGCTTGAGGTGATAGGTGCCTTCCTGTCATCTTTGTTGGGCCCTTGACTAGGGCTCAGGCAGCCCTGGGCTGGAGATGGTGGTCTCTTCTGCCCCAGTGCTTCCTGTCATCCTCGGACTTTCTCCACCCATCCCCAAAGCAGCATCCTTCTGGGCTGCTGGGAAGAGCAGGGCCTGTCGCTGGGGAGGGGAAGTGAGGATGCTCATAAAGCAGTCTCCATGGCTCAGGATGGACTCAGCCATCAGGTTAGGCCAGAAACACTCAGTTCAGAGTCTGCTGAGGGAAGAAGTCACCCCAGCGTAACCCCCAGAGATGAGACTGCTGAGGGTCTCTGTGGATGTGGACTGCTCAGTAAACAGTGCCAGCTGCTGCATTTGTTCTTGTGGGTCTTGGACTGAATGTTGAATAGCCCAGGGCTCTGTCTGGGTACTGCTGTGTTGTAACACACGGTCCCAGGGGGCCCAGCTGGTCATGCATCCCTGGCTGGACTGCAGGGGAGGCTGCTGCGGCCCACCCCTGGATGGCTGCCCCAGGCTGCTCTCAGATGGCCTGAGTTTAACAAAACAAACTGCACCTGGCAGGGAGAGCCCATTCTGAAGAGGCTCAAAGTTTTCTCTAAAGGAAGGTCCCCCACAGACCGAGGACCTGGATGGTTTCCTGCTGCGTCCTTTGAGAGCAGCGACAAACAGAGAACAGGATTTTGAACTCCATCCTGAGACCTGGTGCTCTGGGTTTCCGTTCCAGCACAGGGTCCTAAGCCAAGAAAACTGCCTGTCCTGCCAAGGGCTAACACAAAGCCCAGCCCGGGAGCAGTCAGCCAGCAGAGTGGCATTAACTCCTCTTTGCAAACAGCAGTGACACCCCTTTGGTGAGCATGCTGTCTGTGGCATTCACTTTCTCATTTCTTCTTTAAAGAACCATCACACCTGACATAGCTGCAGCCTTCTGGCTGGCTGTTGGGTTGCAGAGCTCTTGAAGATGCTAACTGAAGCTCGGTGATGATCCTTAATTGCTTCTTTACCATGTCCTCTCTGAGCAGTGCTCTCCAAGTGGGCTGAAAACCTGGCTGGGGGAAGGGCACTGAGACGTGTGGAGCTGAGCAGAGGTAGGTGGGCTTGAGCCAGTGGAGAGAACAGCCTCTTAGCAAAGAGTCTCAAAGAATTAAGCCTGATCTAGCACTTCAGCTGTCAGACACATCGGGAATCTCCTTATGTTTTCTCTCTGGAAATGATGTGGGGATCAAGGAAGAAATTTGTGCAAAACCCTGGCTTTAGCAGATCGGGTAGAAGGGATCAGCTGTCACCACGTGCCAGGGACAGCATAACTGCTTGGAGGAAGTCCCAGACCTGAGGGGCAGCAGGTCAGGGTGGCTTCAGGTACTGTCTTGTTAAAGCTGGTCTTTGTGGTGGAGTCTTCCTCACGGCTTTTGTGTCTGACCTGGCACCAAAGCTGGCAACCAGGGGCAAAAGTCTCCGCTTCAGACCTTCAGTACTTTTCTTTCAGGAAGCAAGATGCTTCGTGGGAAGATGTGCAAAGGAGGCTGTTACATTTGGGTGCGTGTATCCCACAAGTTCTTGTGGGCAGGATGCTGCTTCTGGTAGCAGGTGGACTGACTGTCAGCAGCAAGAATGACGGTTATCCCATAGAGAGGGAGAGCTGCTCTGCTTTGGCTGCTCATCCCAGCTGCATCCCAGAACATACTACATGTCCACTCCTTAGCTGTCTGCTGCCTGGTTATGTGTGTGTGGACAAGCTGTCTCCTCTTCATTTGCTTCTCTTGCTGTGGTGACCAGATGTCCTACTCTTTAGTGGTGTCGTCCTACTTTCAAGTAGGTTAATCTATTTTTGCCTAGCCCAGAGTGTTGGGCTGTCCTTTGTTGTGACTTTACTTTTCTACACGTCCTGTGCCTGGCTTAGGTGGAAGATCTGCGGGTCACAGTCCCAAGCAGTTCATGTGTTTTTCCTTTGGTCTGTGTCCTGGGGGAACCACCTGCGACCTTGCACAGCAATCAGCCTTGTTTGCTGCTGTGGGAGGTGCCAGCACTGTGGGTGCAGGTTTGGGGCTGGTGCCAGGTTTCAAGCCTGCCTTCTGAAATACAGCTCACCTTCTGAGGGTCGGGGTGTCCTGGCACTGGCTAGCAGTCGTGTGGCGCTGGTTTTTCTTATTTGCATGTCTTATCTTCAAGTGCCTGCACTCCCAGGGTCTGGAAGAGCCATCAGAGCAGAGAAGGATAGGAGGACCTGTACAACCATGAGTGATCTGGGAACACAACTGGAGCTTTGCCCTGTACCTGAAAACTAAAGGCAGGCTAAAGCCTAGACACTGCAGAGAATGAAATTTCAGTTCACAAGCCTTCTTCTGACAAAATATTGTCTTTGGCTTGCCAGCCCCTAGTGTTACTGATCTCCCTGTTACTGTCTGTCTCTTCCTAACTACTTGTTTGTTTACCCTTTGACTTGAGCTAGCAATGACACAATGAGATACGCATTCCTGAAGGAGCTCTGAGCTACCCAAGGAGGACTTCACTCTCCCGGCATGGCTGAAAGGCTGCATTCATGGAAAAAGGCAAGGGAGCTGGGTTCCCCAGAAAGGCAGCTGTACCACTGCAGGGCTGGGAGGGCGAGGCAAGTATTTAGTGTGGAAGCTGAAGGCTGATGAGCTTTGAGTCAGGAATGCAGTTTATTTATGGCCTGCCAAGCAATCTCAGGCAGTCAGTGAGGGTTAAGGCATCTCCTGTCCTGGATTGACAGTAGAGATCCAATTAGCCATGAAAGCCTCTAATTATTTGTCCTGAATTGCTCTGGTGGTAACCAAGGCTCTGCTATCTCCTCTTTTTGTCTGTGTCCCAGCTGGAAATGCCCCAGTGTCCCCGCATCTAGAGCAGCAAGTGTGATGTTTGAGCAGAGTCAGCACATCCTAATCAGAGCAGACAGGCCCCGTGAGTTAATGAGGGGATGGGCCTGCTTGGTTAACTTTGGGGTTTAACTTTAGTTCTCTAAGTCCTGTCCTGACAGACAAAGGACTGAGGTTATGTGTGGTGCAGATAAGACCCATGTGAGGAATTGCCGTAGTGGGAGAGCTGGGTAGAAGGGCTGCAGACCACGAGGCAGGAAGGGAATGAAAGGATTTGAAAACAGCATCTGTGCAAGGCAGGCATGTTCCTCACCGAGTGCAATGTCTGTGCCCAGACCAGGTCAATTGTTTCCATGTTTCCTTTCTCCTTTTGAGACTACTGCCAAGGAGAAGCCTCAGGGTCTGAAGGTAACAAACGCTCCCCTCGCTCTCCTGTTCTCTGCTATCCTTTCTTCTGCCAGTTCTCCAGAAATTCACCATATATCAGTGTGAATAGCAAGATCTTCTCAAACTGCAGTGCTTCAGCCCCCTAATCCTTCTTGCTGCTTGTCTTTGCCCTGTTCATCAGTGTTGTAGCACAGAGCGAGCAGTTGGCTCTGCTGCTGAGTCTGCGGCGTGTCAAGCCAGCTGAGATGACTGTCTCAGAGAAGTGACCCCAGCTGCCTGGAGGCTGGCTCTCTATAGCATTGTTTCAGGTTGGCAGCTGAAAGAGAAGTCCTGGGCACTGTGTGAGGTTACAGTGCAATACCAGCAAGGCCTGGGGACTTCTTGTTTTCCAGAGGCACTGTATTGCTAGATATATGCATATATCTATATTCCCAGATATGCATGTTAAGATACAGCTGTGGGTTCTCAACTGCAAAACTATTTTAAGGTGAAAATTGTTTTGCAGGGCAGTTATCACATCCTCCTGCTCATTCTGGGGGCTCACTGTGCAAAATAGGAGTCTCAGTTGGCTGCAAGATAAAAATGTGTCATTTGTGCTCCCAGTAACCTTAACTCTGACCTAAAATGACAGCAAATATCTCTCAAACGATGCAGGGGGTCTAGCCTTGGTTTTGAAGCAACATTTTATACAAATAATATTCAACTCCTGTACAAGAAGTCAGATGAGTTCTTCTGCTATTTTTTCCAGGTCACAGGGTCCCACAAAATAGGTTTTATGTTGTTGCCTTGGAATACTGCCTGAAGGCACACTGCACCTTTTCTCACACTGTTTTCTGCGTGTACGGTTCCTGTTTGTGTAGGTGTATGAGGCTGTGTACTTCTCACATCCAGTCCTGAAGCCAGACCCTTATGGCTAGAGGGCAGAACACAGGGACAATCGGCAAGGGTGCCCACCTTGGGGAGAGCTGGACGCTGTCTGCAGGCACCCCTGGTGGCCGTGCTGATGAAATGCTGTGACCTGAGCCTAATACTTCTCTCCAACCTCCAACCAAGGGATGTTCAAGCAGAGACAGGCTCTGTCAGGGAAAGTGGCAGTCCAGCAAGGCTGGGAAGCAGCTGACACATCTTTCAAACCTCTTGGTGTCCTTCCACTGTGGGCCAGAAATGTGCGTGCCAAGACCAGAGAGCTTCCTCCATGCAAATGGGGACAAAAGGGGTGGTCTGTTACGTACAAAAACTGTTTCTTTTCTGCTCACTTTGAAAGTGGAGCTATTGAATTTTAAACAGCAAAGACAAAACTCTGCTGAAGAAGCCTCTTCTGTGCTTGCTTGCTGAAATCACGGATCACAGTGGTGGTGGGTTCCAGTAAGATGCCAGAGTTAGCCTTATTAATGACTCTGTTGTTGTTCTGCTCTAGTTTGTTGGTCTTCACTCAGGGAGACTGTTTGTCAAAGTGGCAACTATTTTCCCCAGAGAAGCTTCCCTGTGAGCTCTCCCCATGATCAGCCTGTTCCTTGCTGCACGGCTGGAGTTCATAAAGGTAGCTCTTGTTCCAGCCTTAGGGCAGTGCTGGCCTAATGGACTGACCCAAAGTGCTGTGGGGACTGCCTCTATGGCCACAAAAGCCTGAACTTGCAGGATGGAGGGGGCACAGGCAGGAGGAGACAGAGGCTCTTTGTTTCACTGGAAGCTTGTCCTCTGGCTTTTAAGGGTGCCCAGCCTAGCAGCTTGATCCCTGTAGAGGGTCACCCACATCTCCCTTCACACCAGTTCCATCAAGGTCTCTGCTCTCTCCAGCAGGTCTGGTTTGGCTGGGCTGGGAATGCAGCAGCAGCCTGGCTCACGTTTTCTGCCCAGTACCTTGAGCATCCAGCAAAACAGCTCTGCAGTTGCTTTTCTGTGCATAACTCCTGTTTCTCTTCCCAAGCTCAGAGCATCAGGCCCTCTTGCCTGCATTTGTTCTCCTTGAACCACTTAGATTTAAAATAGAGCAATTATCTCCCTTCAGAAAGGAGCTTATTCTTTCCAATCTAGGGCAGTTTGACAGCACAGCAATCTGTGCAGCTCTCTTTAGGAGCATGATTGTGTTCCCAGTATGGTGTCCGCATGGCTGTGCTCATAGGGCAGATGGGTCACGCCTGTGGCTTAGGATGAGGCTTGGGTCAGGGGCTCAGAGTCCGCGAAGGAACATTTCTAGGGCTAAGTGATGTGTCCAAGGCCAAGTTCTCTGTCCCAGTCTTTTCTTCATAACTGCACATATGCTGAGGGTACAGGCCGCTTGTTGCCAGCAAAGCCAAGACACAAATGATCCCAAGGCTAAATTCTCCCAGGGCTTCATGGCCCTCCATGGCCAAGCCTAGCTCTGTGAGGGCTCTCTGCATGGGAAAGCTTAACTTGTGCCTAGACTTATGTGACAAGAAAGACCTTCCGATTATACTTATGCATATATCAACAAGTGATGTATCTGCTGGGCTGGCAGGAGCTTTGAGAAGATTCCACCCATGTGCCTGATGTTGGGACCAGTTTGTGCATAGGTCACTGCTCACAGAGGCTTCTCCAACCTACTCCTAAAATCCCTGCCTGTGGTCCCTATCTCTTTCACAAGATTGGGAGTTCACTGTAATTTGGGGTATATAATATATCATGTATATATATGTATAATCAGAGAATCACAGAATGACTTGTGTTAGAAGAGACCTTAAAGATCATTTAATTCCAATCCCCCCTGCCATGGGCCATCCACTAGACCAGTTGCCCAGGGCCTCATCCAACCAGGTCTTGAACATCTCCAGGCATGGGGCATCCATCCACAACTTCTCTGGACAACCTGTTCCAGTGCCTCACCACCCTCTGAGAAAAGAATTTCTTCCTAACATCTAAACTAAACCTTTTCTCTTTTAGCTTTAAATCCCTCTTGTTCCATCCCTATCTGCCTGTGTAAAAAGTCTCTTTCCATGTTTTTATAAGCCCCCTTCAAGCACTGAATGGTTGCATTAAGTTGTCCCTAGGGTCTTCTCTTCTCCAGGCTCAACATCCCCAGCTTTCTCAGCCTTTCTTCCTAGGAGAGGTGTTCCAGTCCTCTGATCAAATTCATGGCCCTCTGGCACCACTCTGACAGCCCCACATCCTTCTTGTGCTGGGGGCTCCAGACCTGGATGCAGAACTCCAGGTGGGACTTCACAAGGGCAGAATAGATGGGGACAATCACCTTCCTCAACCTGCTGGCCACTATGTTGATGCTGCCCAGAGTGCAGTTGCCCTTCTGGGCTGCAAGTGTGCACTGCTGGCTCATGTCAAGCTTTTGATCCGTCAGAACCCCCGGTCCTTCTCTGCAAGGCTGCTCTCCATGCGTTCTCCCAGTCTGTCCTCATGTGTGGGATTGCCCAAGCCCAGGTGCAGCACCTTGCACTTGGCCTTGTGGAACCTCATTATGTTCACATGGCTCCACTTCTCCAGCCAGTCCAGAATAAACAGAAAGGAATTCACAAGGAAAATGAAGCTGTTTTATTCTTTATGTGTCCTTGATGTTCTTCTGATGTCTTGTCTGAGGACAACACTTCTAAGCCTTGAATTTGAATACGTGACTTGTAAAGTCCATCATATTAACTGAGAACAAAGCCACAGAACAGTGAGTGTCCCAAGCAAGCAGACTGGCCATGATGTTAGAGAGGACTGATGTATTTTTTCCTCTTTGTAATACCTGGCAGTCTGTGATGTTCAGGTGTTGTGCCTGTGGTTCATGTTCAGCTTCATTTTTGGAGTGACTGCATACAATTTTGTGTATCTGTGCTAAGCCAGCCCATGGCAGTAACCATAGCCTGTGTAGTCCTGTGACATGGTCAGGATGATCAGGAGAACCAGAGGAAAATCTACATAATGTACCCAACGTCACATGGAAAGGGAACATTAATGATTATATCTAGTGTAGTAGAGAAGCTGAGGAAGAGCAAGTTGACTAGAATCATAGAATCATTAAGGTTGGAAAAGACCTCCAAGGTCATCTGGTCTAACCATCACCCTACTACCAATGTCACCACAACCTTTCCTTAAACACCCCCAGGCACAGTGACTCTACCACCTCTCTGGGCAACCCATTCCAATGCTCTTTTCTGAGAAGAAAGACTGCTCTTTCTGATAAGAAGTGTCTCCTCATTTCCAACCTAAACCTCCCCTAGTGCAACTCAGGGCCTTTTCCTCTAGTCCTATCATTAGTTACCTGTGAGAAGAGGCCAACCCCAAGCTCCCCACACTTTCCTTTCAGGTGGTTGCAGGAGCAATGAGGTTTGCTGTGAGCCTTCTCTTCTCCAGACTAAACGACCCCAGTTCCCTTAGCCACTCCTCAAAGGATTTGTGTTCCAGGCCCTTTACCAGCTTCGTAGGACATGTGTTAATAACTGAGAGTATTTAACCAGATACAAGAAGGGTTACTTATCTTTCGGCTGAGCTTTTTGTCCTTTCAATGAAGCTGGAGCTACATCCTACATCGTAGATGTTGGGGACCTACAGAAGAATCCCGATGAGCTCTGAGGTATCATAGAATGCGTCCATAAGGGTTTGACAAACCTTGAGATTGCAAAGCAATTAAAATCCTGGGGAGGAAATTGCAGGGGTCTCCATATTACTTGTGAATCACCAGAGCTTCCCCATCTAATGGATTTGGATGAGGCATGGAAGAAAAAATACTTGAAGTGCAAATTGTGCAATGTAAGAGGTTTTGAACTCCTCCCTTAAAGCATTGTAAAGCACTGTGATCTTCAAGTCCAACACAACTGGCTGTCTCAAGACAAGCTCTGGAGGTCTTCTGGGTTGGACACAAGGCTTCCATGGACACCCTCGCAGTGGATCAGCTTGGGCAGGGTTTAAGACATGGCCCAGCTAAGGAGGAATTTCCTGCAAGAGGCACACAGACCTGGAGGATGGGCTTTGGTTGCTTTGGACTTCCCCCACCCGGGTGACCTGCTTTCCTATCCAGACCATAAGACCCTCAGCTGCTTTCAGGGCACAGCCCGCTGGCTTTGTATACTGTAATTCTCCATTGCTACAGAGCAAATGCAGTGGTACAGATCCAGCCACAGCTTTGCCTGTAGTGCCTGGAGGCAGATTGCTGTTGGTCTCTTACTTGGCGTCTGCCATCTATGACATCTTTGACCAAGGCAGGGGAGTGTTCATAGATTAAACTCCACTGCACTCCTCCTGCACTGGGTAAACTCAGTGATATTATGTAATTGTCATGCAAGAAATTGAGATTTGCAGAGGTGAAGTGAGTTGGTGAAGATTTTTGAGGAAGTCAGAGCTGTGGGGAGGGAGAGGAGAAGAACCCAGAAGCTATGAAGCTGCCATTTTAATTTGCTGCGTTGTACCCTGAGAACATGAGCACTGCTGGGGCTCCCACCCCAGCTGCTGATCTGATGGAGGCTGATGGAGATTTGCAAGCAGAAGCGCTTTAAACAGGGCACAATGTGGATTGAACCTGACATCCCATAGGATTCTCCTTCTCTTGTGCCCTGCTCTACCAATGAGCACCTCTTCCTCTTTGCATATAACACAACCTATTGTATAAATATTTAGATACCCTGTTGGGAACATTAATTATAAATAGAGATGAAGCTTTTGAAAGCTGCCTGTAGTTCTGGACACCCAATTTCCATTAATTTTAATGAGAACCAGACATCCAAATCCCATTTGTTGGCTTTGAGTATCTCAGGCAGGAAGCTTCATCTGAGAACCCCACTCACCTTCTCCACACTTTGGAATTTAAGAGTGAGATTTGCAAATACATTACAAATCCTGCAGATCCCTGAGTTGCCCTTGCGCTGTTCCATTGTTCTCTGCTGAGGTTGGTTGGCTGGTAACTTCAGAAGTATTTACAATAAGTTCATTTAATCCACCCTGTTAGTTCTTTTCCTCTGCACCCCCTGTTTTCTCCCAGTGCTTTGAAACGGTGATGCCTGAATGAACCCCCAGCCTGTGTCGTTTTTGACAGAGAAGCTTTGATGCTTGAAAATGACAGCTGCGCAGAGCAGGTCTGAAATGAATGATTGAATTATCTGACTGATTAAAAATGTGCTGTTGCTTGGAAGATCTGACGGCAAATATTCAGTTAGGCAGCTGACATGAAAGCGACAGCGCATGCACGTAGGGTGTTTGTGTGTGTGTGTGCACATTAAAAAAAGCAGCCAGTGAAATGTGACAAACACCCGGAGCTGCCTGCAATGGCAGCTTCTTAAGCTCAGCATCCTTTCAAAAGCTCCAAATCTTCTGCATGATACTCAGCAAAAGCTAAAACTCAGTGTGGTTGTGGAGATAATGGTTATTTAGATAGACGTCAGCAGTGGTTTAGGAAATGGAAATTGAGTTAAAAGGTAGTGCAGGCTGGGGAACTACTTAACTGCATCTCAGTTCCATACAGGCTTGTGTCTGGGGAATGAGAAACTCTGCTGTTGAAAACACAGTTCCCATCCTCTGTGCTACAGTTGTCCTCATGGTGTGGAGTGGCCCTGGGGATGCCAGCTCAATGGGAACATTCCCTGTGACAGAGGTTTTTGAAAAACATGAGCTCCAGTGAGAATGTCTGTAAATGGCTGGAAGGATGGAGAAAAGAAGCTTGATCATAGCTGTGCGCCTGATGCCGTCAGTAATAGGAACAACAGATGTGTTGCTGCATGAAGGACAGCAATAGCCTTACCAGACCTATCTCAGCTTCCCAGTCCCATATAGTGAATTGTCCCTTCCTAACACCTCACAGAAATTCAGCTCTGATAGAACGTAAGCAAAATATCTAAAAGTGAAATGAACAACAACAACAAATAATACGCTTCTTCACAAATGTAACATATTTTGCCAGCTCAACCACTTGACAAATTCCTGTGAGTTTCACCCAGATTAAAAATCAAGTTGTAGTTGTAGTTGTAGGTCTTTGTTGCAATGGCCTTGTTCTGATAGTTTACTGAAATAGATTTTTCCTGTTGTTTAACTGCTCTTCATCTCTTCACTTGCAAAAGATTACTATCTTCCTCTGATTCCAAGTTTAAAAGAGATGAGACATTAGGCCATAATTAATTGATTGATCGGAAATAATTTTGATTTATTCTCTCAGTCTAGTCACAGTTCTTTGTCCCTTTCTGGTGCCATTAGCTGCAGTGATGTTAGCTGTCTGTAATTGCTTCAGCCATGCGTTTTCATGCTCTCTGTCCCAGTTCCACTGGTCATTTCAGCAAGATTAAGTGCTACAACTTCAGTAGTCCTAAGGGCACACATAGCTCATGTCATGTCATTCATTGGGGTCAGTGAGCCATCTCTCCATCAGCATCACAAAATGTCCCTCCTATTGAATCCACTTTAGCAACCCAGGAGCACTTAGAGCAGAGAAGATGCTGGGATCCTCCTTGCAAAGGCTCGTGTCAGCAAAAGTACTTCTCATGCCCTCCACCAGCTTCATGTCCAATCCTCAAACAAATGAAAGCTTTAAGCAAAACCCTGTTCGAATACGAGCCTCCATTCTGCACCCTGGGCTGCCAGCCCAGCAAGTGAGATGTCTCCAGAGGAGCGAGGGCTGGCTCACTGTGAGGGAAGCTGCAGCTGCTTCCCAGCACCATGTCATTTCCCTCCAGTGGCTTCCCTGCTTTGTAAGCTGAGATGATCCAGTCAGATTGCAGCTCTCCCTGAATGGGCTGCATGCTCAGTGGACTGCTACATCCACAAGGAAGGAAGGGGGGTCTGCCCTGAGGGTCTATGGGGATGTTCTGAAGGCAATTGCAGTGTCTGGGTCCCAGGGCTAGGAGGAGCACCTAGCAGACATGGACCTGGTAAGTGCCTTCAGTTAAAGAAGTCAGATTGCTCCTCTGAACCATAAATCAGATTTGGCCGTAACAGCACATAAGCTCTGTATAATTGTATGAACAAAGTTTTTGGTAGCACCTTTGTAGGCCTCTTAGCTTGAAATGTGGAGAAGTGGGCAGAAAAGAGATTGTGCTGTCATCCCATACATCAATCATCATACATGCATACATAATTGATGATTAATTGATAATCATCAATTAATCATACATACAAACGTCTTTATTATTATTATTATTATTTATTTTTTATTTTTATTTCCAAAAATAAACTGTGTGTCCTTGGTGGTACTGAGCCACACTGACATGGGCCTGACCCCCCACAGTACCCTGGTCTCTCAGGGCTGATGGGACACAGAGCTGGAGGAGATAAGATGTTCACACGAATGCAAGAACCATGTGGTCTCAAGTACAGAGAGAAAGCCATGATCTCCCTGGCAAATCTCCCATCTGGCTGGTGGAGCCCATACTGCAGATTCCAGTGAGCTCGTGTAGTGCCGCTGTGCAGGGCTTGCTGGGGGTGCAGCAGAGCTTTGCCTCCCTGGCACGTCACTCGGGTGAAGCAGCATGTCAGGGATACATCCAGGTAGCAGCAGTGGACCTCACGGGCACCTCTGGTAGGTGCTTTCCGTTGCTTTCCGGATTTACTGACAGGCGTTTTCACCACCACCAGCCTTTCCTGGGACAATGTCCACATGTCTACATAGTACACAACCAAGGACTGCTATTTCATTCAGTTTCAAGTCAATCTGCCCCAGCATATGTGTAACCCTCCAGACTGCCACATCAAACTAGAGGGCTGGAGAAGTAGCTTCCCTAAACAGGTTCCTAAGAAAGTGAAAGGAAATCCATGTTTGCAGAACAGCTTTTCAGCTTCAGGGACAGAAGTTGTAGAACCTGAGCTACTGCAAATAGCACAGCCCCAGAGTTTCTAAAAATTAGGAGTGATAATTTTCTGTTACCAAAAATATTGCAGTGAATTGGGCATAACTCTGTATTAGACCTCAGTCCTATATATAAAGGTGAATTGATTACTGAACTTAAAATTAATATTTGCTTAAATGCCCTAATTGCATTTGTTACAAGCAGAATGTAATCCTAAATTACAATTCAATTTTCCTAAGTTGAGAACAATTACAAGCAAGAAATGACTGGACAAAAAACTGAAACAGGATAATGTGTTATAAAGAAGGATTTTTAGGAAAAATGTAAAAGATGCTGTCTGCCCCACAGTATGCACTCAATTTTGCAGCTATCAAAGATACTTTTAGCTAAGAATCTTATCACTGTTAAGGAAGACAAAAGAAGCAATAATAATAGTAATAAAAAATAGAAAAAAGAAGGGATTTTGTAACAAAAGCTATGAATTAACTGTTATGCAATGCAGAGAACTAGAAGGCTAATTTAAACGAGCAGTCAATTAAAATGATGTTTACTAGCATTAAGGACTATAAGACAGTGTGCATGCATGTATATTTCACAGAATCAAAGGATCACAGAATCATCTAGATTGGAAGAGACCTCCAGGATCACCTAGTCCAACCTCTAACCTAACACTAACCAGTCCTCCACTAAGTTCTACATCATTCTACTGAGCTCTACATCTAAACGTCTTATAAAGACCTCCAGGGATGGTGACTCAACCACTTCCCTGGGCAGCCCATCCCAATGCCTAACAACCCTTTAGGTAAAGAAGTTCTTCCTAATATCCAACCTAAACAACTGGTGCAACTTCAGCCCATTCCCCCTTGTTCTATTACCAGGTAGGTGGGAGAACAGACCAACCCCCACCTCGCTACAGCCTCCTTTAAGGTAGTTATAGAGTATTTACATGTATATATGTCAAGAAGGAATAACTGTTGTTATTAGATGAAGTGGTAAAACTCTCTGCTCTGATAGTGAAAAATAAAGTGTCCAGCCAAAGATTCATAGCATTAGAGGGAAGCATCTGATGAGTTCATATCTTATAGAGGTGATAGAAAGCTTCTTACTTCAGCAGTAACCAGGGAGCATAATAAATGACAACTGGTAAACTGAAATGTCTGTAGGTATAGAGAACTAGAAAAATTACATTCAGCAGTTTCATGTGGCTGAGAACTCCTTTTAGGGTGCTGAGACTTCATGTATATTTGTAGCCGGGGCTTTTAGGGGAGGTGTATGTGCAACTCAGGTTAGACAAAACAGGGTGACATTTGTTTAGGTGCCGTGATGAATGGCAGGGGTGGAGACTCATTGCACTGGAATGTGATAATAAAACATGGAAGAGATGCTGCAGACCCCCTGTAGACAGAAGAACAGCAGAATATCCAGAGTTTGCTCTGATCAGTAGCTGAGGATGAATTTTTCATACACTAAAGGATAGTGGAACAATAGACCAACATTAGAACAAGTCAGATGCTGAGAGTGGTCTGGTCTGTGTGGGGAGCTGTGTATGCGAGTGAGGGGTTCTCAGGAAGACAAATGCAAATTCATACACCCAGGAACACCACGAGCAGAGGGTGGAGACTCACCTTAAAATCGACATGCAGGAATGTATAGAGTGAACAGGGAAAGCAGTGTCAATCTTACCTTCAGCCATGGCCTGAAATACCAAGAGTGATGTCTCCCATAATCCAGGCTGGGATTTCCCAAGCAGAAATCCCTGCACTGGACAGGGGATCAAAAACTTCCATAGCACACCAAGAATTCTTTTGCTTATGCAAGGGAGGTGACTAGTCCTCACACAGGAGATGCATACTGTGCACAGCATCTGCTCAGGGCTTCCAGAAGGTCACTGGAGAGAGCGTTGGCCATGCTGGGCATTGGGCAGTCTGGTACTCAAGTCTGAGTCCTGCTGTGGCACACGGGAAGTTATCAGGAAGCTCAGAGAACAAACCATGTTGTAGAAAACCAGATTCTGATGGAGAAACAAAAAAGTTTCACTTGAACACATATCCAGGAGGAGATTACAAGGGGAGTTTGTCACTGCCTATGAAGCGTCCTAGGGAAAATACTTGCAGGAGTTGGGTTCCAAGATCAAGTTGGGTTCCATGACCAAAATGTAACAACTGTTAGTTGGAGGCTGACAGCAGACACTGTTTAGATACAAGGCCTGGGATTTGGACTGGAGTCATTTTCCCCAGGAAGTAATTAACTGCTGGACAGTTTGACTCAGGGTGAAGTGGCTGGTGTCTTTCAGGGTTTGGCTGAAAGGGAAGACCTGTGTCCCTGTGGCTCAGTCAACAGCCCACTTCAATGCAGAAATGCAGGATGCAAACTTTCTGATCACATTTTATCTCCAAGGACTCTGCTCCCTTCCTCATCCTCCTTCAGGAGTGGCTGTGGGTGTGTGCCATGGCCTCTGAGTCTGGCAGTACCTGCTGTAAGTAATAGCACCTGTAAGCCAGGAGGCTTTTTTCTGAGGTGAAGGTGTTTTTTTTTCCTGTACATAAGTGGCAGGGTCTTTACTGGAGGACAAATTTTATCTGGGCTTTCTAAACCTCTCAGTCCAAAGAGTTTTCGTCTGGCTGTTAACACAAAGGTTCCTGTCAGTTCCCCCTTTAATTTGCAACGTGGACAAGGTTAACATCTCCCCTCCACCATCTCCTGACCCATCATGATGCCCTGGTCCCACAGTGGCTCTGTGACCCTACCCCCATACAAGATGTGGTGAAGCAGGAACCATTGCGACTGGTGAAGAGGATTTAGCTGTGTGTCATGTTCAACATCTAAAGCTTCAGCTTTGTTTATTTTTATTTTTTATTTATTTATTTTTCAGCAAAATGTTGCCTGCCTCTGTGGGATCTCTCCAGGTGCACACACTCATGTGCAGTGATGCACATGTATACACACACATGTATACTTTGGGCCCTCTTCTGACAGACTCCTCTCCTGTTCCCTTTCTCCTTTCCATCTTCCTGGACATACAAACCAGTCAGCCCTCTTTCTGCCTCAGACCTCCAGAGGAGCTCTTTGCATGCAGCCTTTTTCTCTCAGTTGTTTTTAAAGCATCAATTCTGTCCGTCCTGCAGCCACCCAGGGTTGAGACTAACAGATCACTTCACTCCCAGCACAAATAGCCACAAACAGACGTTTCCCCACCAGCTCCGGTGCGGAAATGCTGAACCACCATTTCCACATCTCAGCAGGTCTTGCTTAAGCAGCTTCAGGATGGACTTTTCAGGATAGTCATTATCCATAGCAAAGGGTTGGTTTCGAGTGTCAAGAGAAATGCAGACAAGGTCTGGTTCTTCCTCTTCAGAGAACTGTTATTCCCCTCCACATCTCCCAGCCTCAATACCTGCAAGCAGCAATGTCCTAGCAGAACTTTCTCCTGGGTCTGATTTCCATCGAAGTGACTTGTACTGAAATTTAATGAGTCCCAGCTGGGAATACAAAGGAATTTCTGAGAAAAACAGCAGTGAGAGGACATGGAAACAAAATCATTACTGGGCACATACAAGTATATTCTTGTTTCATAGAAAAAAGTTAAGGAGAATGCTGAACAGCACCCATAAGTGTGCCACACTAAGTATCATGAGCTGGGTATTGTTGAAAAACTACTTGTTACAGGGCAGCAAGATTTCAAACTTGGGCGTGAAGCTGCAGTTCAAATGTTTTTTAAATTGCTAGGTGAAGTCAGTAGACCCTATGGGGTGGTAGGGTAAGTAGACCTGACTTCTCCGCTCTGAGTGAAGGTGGAGCAGAGTCAGGGCTGCAGAGCACCCAGACTTGCAGAGAGAGCTCAGGTTTATCAGTGGATCCCATAGAGATACAGTCTCAGGATCACAAACTCCCATCTTCTACCAGATGTCTGCTGTCCCATTAGCCCGGCTGGAGTGTATTCATGATGTGTAGAGTGTTGCTAGTTCACATTCATGCCTGTTGTGTGGTCTGCAGTGTTTAGTTCTAGTACCTGAAGTTCCCTGCTGTCTGGAAGGCTCCCAGACATGTGCTCTCATTTGTCTTGGCCTTGAGGGTTTGCTCATCTGGTGTTGGCGTGGAAGGGAGGTAGCCTCTCCCAGAGGTTGCTTTTCCTTCCCCAAAGAACTCATGTCACAGGTGGCAAAGTGCATCTGCACAGTTCATGTGCACATCCAGGCAGTTAATCAGCATCTCCAAAATTTTTATGGTTTAGGAGTTTTCTTAATTCCAAAAAAAAATGTTATAATATATGCAAGGCATCTAACACAGACCTGCGGACAATCCAGGAAAAATACCAGTACTCTTTTACTGCTTGTAGTATCTAATAAATGATAAGGACAAGCACACTTCCCTGCTCACGGGATGAGAGGAGGTTTCTCCCTGAATCCAGCTGTTGATGTGCTCGTTGCCAGAAGCAGAGTGATTGATAACCCAGTTATTTGGAGCCCTGCTCGTGGATGTATTCTTAGAAACTAGAACCTCATTTTCTTGTGCTGTGGATGTTACTTCCTAGGACTGGCTGTGCAGAAATTGGATTTTGCTACTTGCCTTCAGACACGAACAGTACAGCAGACTGATGAATATTGATCATGTTTTTTTTTTTTTTTTCCTTTTTTTCCCCCCCTCTGTTAAAGCACCCTAACCTGATAATTGGTAGATTACAAATACATTAGAATTGATCAGAGAGAGGAGTAGAACAGATTTTTGTAGTACTGTAAAGTGAATCGTGTCTCATACAAAGGAACCCCGAGGGAGGTTCACAGCCCCACACCTGGATTTGTCAGGCTAATGGCTGCCCTTCTCTGTGGCCACAAGATCCATTTCATGCGTCTCTCCAGCACAGTAACCTTCATTCACACTTGCATTTGTTGGACAACTCCTGAGTATAGCTGCAGGGTGGCTCATTACATGGTTCATTACCAATACTATCCCTGGCAAACAACCCCATGTGCTGTGCTGTGGGGTATCCCTTCTGGGAGAATATACAGCCGTGTTCTGCTAAGCTGCTCCAGGACATTATTTCATCTAATGGCTGTGCTTCGGTGTTTAGATGTATTGCCATAGATTGTAATGATATTTTAAATTCAGGATGTTGAGGATTTGTCTGCTTATTCAGCTGTGTGCGTCCTCTGTAACAAGCTTTCCAGGTCTAGGGAGTGGTTTTCTTGAGGGAATCATGAATCCATCAGTAATCTTGGAACATGCCTTTGGGACTGACATCAAACCCTTCCTCCTTGGCTCAGAGGTCCAACCTGTGGCTGCCCTCTCTCCACACAGATGTGGGAGCCCTTGGTGAGCTGTTAGTGGAGAAGGTGGTGCATGTGCACAGCCATGAGCACCGTGAGGCACAGAGCTGAGGCCCAGCAGGCACTGCACATCTCTGTGAGGCAGGCAGGCAGATGGGGGAGCAAAATGGTTTTCATGGGGCACTAAAATGTGGATGGCCCCAGTGTGAAGGTGTAAACCAGCTCCAGGTCAAGGATCCCAATATCTGGCCACTGGCCCATAATCTCTCTTTGGCTCATGCTATAGCTGCAGGATGTGAGGCTGAGAAGAGGCCTGGCAGTGCAGTGTGCCTTGATGTGTTTATGTTGAGCTGAGAACCTGGCTGAGACCCAGAGACGACTGCCCATCTCTGATCTGAATGCCCATAGAAACCCTTCCTCTCACTGCAGCCACCAAACAGCCAGGAGGCTTCGCTGGCCTTCATCTGGGTTTGCAAGTTAAGTGAGAGTCACTTACAGGATGGGAAGCCTTGTGTCCCCGTGCCTCTCCAACCCACGCTGCATCACCAGCTGTCATGGTGAGCCAGACACCTCTGCTAGCATATAGACAAAACCACACAAGGGCTGTCAGGAGGGAGACATGCCAACTTTGCCTAAGAAAGTCCCAGTGACTTTCCCAGTGACTTGTGGGCACTTGGTCTGACCCACTACAGGTGGCACTGGAGTGAGCTCAACTCACATGTTCAGCACCACTGCAAAAGTCCGATGGGATGGGATGGGATGGGATGGGATGGGATGGGATGGGATGGGATGGGATGGAGCTGCAGCCCAGGAGAGTGTCAGAGCACGGAGCAAGCTGACCTGCAGCATTGAGGTCCGCACCAGGGTGGGTCCTCCAGGCATTTCCAGTGCTCTAAGTCTGTGCATGGAAGTGCATCAGTTGTTAAAGACAGCACAAGTATTTGGCAGGGTTTCAAGCCCAAACTTCAAGCCTGCCTCAGCCAGAAGGGCAGTGATTTGCTGGCAGGAAACAGACCTGTCCCTCAGCACTTTGCAGGGTGCTTGTGGAGGAAAACCCCAACATGCCTGGGACATTGTTAGCGGCCCTGAGGGGTGAGCGGAGCCTCCCAGCTGGGCAGCAGGTCAGCTCCTGTGGCATGCTCCTCGGGGTCTTTGCCAGCGAGGGCTTTTCTTCCGTCCTTTCACTGGATCCATTCAGCATCACTCCCTGCCTCCTCCCCCTCTCCTGTCCCCTCCCACCCTGCCTGCTGGATCCCGAGCAGTCTCTTGACACCTTGAGGGAAGGCTGGGAGGTGTAACCATTGCCAGCAAGAGAGGAGAGCAGGAGGGAAAGGAGAAGGAAGCCAATAACAGAGAGGTCTAGCAAAGTGGTGGAGGGGGAGGGATGGGGCCACTCCTCCGTCCGTGGGGCTGCAGATTATTTTGCATGGATTGTTGAAGAGAAAAGAGATCTGCGTTTGTGAAGAGACCAAAAAATAAACAGCTCGTTGCTTGGGTAAGTAAGAACAAGAGCTCCCCTGCTCTCATTGTCTGTCATACAGTGCATCAATCCCCCATCCCATTTTGCTTAGTTATACAGGTTTTGATTCTTATTAGTATTATTTGATGTATCAGCTGCGTGCTTTGGTTGCTAGAGATCAAATCGCCCTGATGTGTGTGTGTGTGTGTGTGTGTGCGCGTGTGCATGTGGAAAGACGCCCATTCTCTGAATATACGTTGACACATTTTTCCAGCTCTCAGTGTGGTATCTCATTTGAGATATTATACTACAGCATGCCGTACACACACACAAATCGTGTTTGCTGGTACTGATTTTAAAATCAGTTCATCCACACAATTATTGAAACAGAAAGACTGTTCGGCAGCTGAAAATTAAAGGGGGGCTCTTTAATCACAGTCCTTACTGGTAGGGGGCTACTCTGATTTATCCTGAGCCTGACATGTTCAGTATTATGTTTTGTAACAAAGCTACATTTAAAGATCAATTCGGCAGTGGTTATTGCATCCAAATTACATGGTTGTCATGGAGATGGTACAGAGAAGCTGAAGTGATATGACTGCATCTGGACTGGAGTGGGGCTTCACTGTCGAGTGAGATCCTGCCTTACCTCCTGTGTCTTTTTGTCTGTGCTAGGTTACAATTTATTTTAATCTTGAATGAAACAGTACTATATTAGAGGATTTAGAGGTCGAGCCACTGTGAAGGGGGTGTGTTGGCCCCTTCCAGCTCTGTGTTACTATTGTAATTGTTATATTAGCATTTGTGTCTCCCTGATTTTTTTTCCTGCAAGTCTAGGGAGGAGGAAGACAGAAGGACAGATAGTTTTCAGAGCACAGCTAGGGCTGTGAGTACTTCCTAAAAAGATATCTGTCATTCCCACACCTCCCTGCTAGCTTCCACATCTTGGGGGGAAAAAAGGGAAGGTATTCTCTGATTTTAGCTGCATTTATCTTCCATTTTCCTACTGTAACTTTGACAATACAAGGAGACAATCACCTGCTCATCACTAAATTGGGGGAATGGAATTTGATTTATGTTATCATATTTGTTTCCTTTGCAGCTGATAATGTGAATGTTTTGGCAGTTGAGAAACAAAATCCATAATTTCTGAGACAGAAATTTTCCTGGCCAAGGCTAGCTAGAATACAAAGAGTATATCTGTGGGAAGGGCATGTTATATGTTACAGATGTGTATATCTCTAGTGGCTGGGAGTAAATCACGCTATTGTGCTCATCTTCATTATTTTGGGTGTTAGACTGGCTTTAGTCAATATTTAATCTGAGCTCATTGTGTGCTTGCACAATAAACGTGTAATTTGGAGCTTAACTTTACATCTATAAAATGCTTCGGGAATGCATGTGGCATTGTCTCCATAAATGCAATTTCACCCTTCTCTGTAAGGCCAAGCCTATTGTGGGGATGTAAATATAGTAAAATACATTGGTGGAAACAAGCCCATCAGAATGGCAGTGTTTCTCTAATTGTATCACTAAACATAAGAGAGAATTAATTACTAGGATAAACAGAGCTGTGTAGCTGCTGGATCAGGGTAATATTTGCATGGAGTTCCAGGCCTGCATTATAGTAGCTACTATTACGGCTTAAATTTTCCCCATGACAGTAGATAATGTTTTTAGCCAGGAGCGTAGCATATTATCATTAGATATTTTTGTCCTAAAAATATGCTAAATTCCCATGTCCTTGTCAAATTGTCCATTAAAAGTGCTCCAAAGTGTGTGGTTCAGCTAGGATTTCCCTTGATGTGATTTTTCCTGTACAAAGTCCAAGCAAACAATGGATAAAGTCTGAAAGTGGGCAGCTGAGCCCAGAGGGGATGTTGGAGAGATGGCTGATTCACAAAAGGGATGTTTCTCATTTTGTCTCTTCTATTCCCCCTAAAAGTTCAGCGCAACTGGAGATGAAGTGGGAGGGTTTCCCTGGAGATCTGTGAAGTTGGAAGCCAAGTAGTTCTGAATCAGTACTGAGTTTCCTCCTGTCTCAGCATGCTGTACCTCTTCAGTCCACATGTCTTTATTATTCTCTGGGGAAACTGAGGGTTGGTGTGGTCAACAGTGACTTTTCCAAGGTGACAGTGACAGCAGTGGGCAGAAAAAAGCTGTAGCTCTGCCCACAAGTCCCTTTCTATGAGCACCAGGCCAGATCCATGTCCAGATGGTGCTGTCCTGTGTGTAGGTGTGGTGGGAAGGTGGCAGTGATGTGGAGCAGTACTAGTTCATGTAGTCTGGGTAGATAGAGTCAGGGTGCTCTTTGCTGAGGCTTCTCATTAGAGCTGCACAGTGGGTGGCAGGAGGGAGTCAAGCAGTTTTACACCAAATTCTGTGGTGTCCAAGACAAGGGCACACTTTTCTGACCTGATCTACAGTGTTACCAGCAAGAAGCCCCTTCTGGTGTCCCACATTGTACAACTGCCTGCAATCCCATCACATGGATCTTCAAATGGAACTGAAGACAGTTCTTGGGAGGAGGTTTCCCCTTTATTTCTCATTGTGGTTATATCTAGCTCGGAGTGTGAAACCTTAACTGGTGTCTTATCTCTCCACTCTCCTCACTAGTGCTGCTTGCTGCTCATCTCCCACATTGTGATACCCTGTACTGCTCTTACTGCCATCAGCCTATGGCCCCATCCCATCTCTTCCCTCTGTCCCATTCTCTGACACTTTTTGTCCCCTTCCTCCATGAATTTTCCCACTGAGGCAGATCCCTCCATCCAGTATTGCCACAGGCTTCAGCCCACGTCATTTTTTGTAGGTGCCATGCCTGCCACAAGGCACATAGCACTGAGTCTGTTAGGCCACCATCCTAAAAGCACAGAAAAGCTATGTCAGGAGTCTGTGAAGTCTGGACTGACTTCACCTGTGGAGTTGTGCTGTGTGGTGTAAGTGCAGTGGTTCTGCCCAAGCGTGGAGGTGCTGCTAGTTGCCAGAAGGAAGTGGGAAGGCCTGCTCCGCTCCGATATCTGTGTGTGGCCCTGAAGACTTGTACATGTTGATGACATTGACAAAAAGATGCTTTCTGGTCTGGGGGAACTATTGCTACTGCCACCAAAGTGCTGGATATGGGTAGAGTTGTTCTTGCTGAGGTAAAAGCCTGTTTGGAGGTTCTGTGTGAGCAGTCACCAAAATGGGTGTTCTGGTGCTGTAAATGGCCACGTCTCTGGAGGATCCACAGTGCTCTGCTGGTTGGCAAAGTCTGTGCTGTAGAGACGTTTCCTTGTTTGAGGAGATGTCTGACATAGCTTTGCCTTTCACCCTTTGCTAAGGGTGAAAATGTCCTCCTCACCTTTCTGGCAGGGAAATGCCTTTCCCGGGCATATGCTGGGACAGGGTCCATGTGAGGGACCTTGTCCAGGCTAGATAGGTTGAAAAGAGCCATATCTTCTGCATGTGAGGCTTATGATGCTCCTCCATAGCAGGTATGGTACAGGAATTAAAGATGAAAGGGATGGGCTCAGTTTTGCTCCCTCCCACATTTCCTCTGTGACCTTGGGGAGGTGGATGGCAGGCTGGGCTCACTGCGGGAGAGGCTTTTGTCAAGCCCGGACAGTCACCACCTCACCCTTCATCCTCACTGCTGTCCCTCCATCTTCCCGCAGGAGCTCCAGGAATTGAGTGGCTGAGATGCTCAGGGAGGTTCTTCCCTGCCATCCACAGTCTGGCTTTCCTGACCCTGCACAGTGCCTAGGTTTGCTTGAGCCCCATGTAGGGACACTGGTGATTCCTTCTTTAGAGCAAATGTTGCTACTTTCTCTTTGGCCTGGTCACTTCGCATTCTGTGTGTTCCTGACCTGCTCCTTTTCTTCTGCTCTGGGGCTTCCTCTGCTCTTCTCTGCTCACCCCCTGTACTACTCCCTAGTAGAAATGGGACAAACTAGCACTGGAGCTCCCTCACTTGCACTGGACAAGGCCAGGGAACATAAGAAGGTGCAGATAGCCTGAGCAGTCTGGGCTTGAGCCTGGCACTGGGGCTCATGGTTTGGCATCTATCTCTTTACCACCATTGCTCACATTTTCCTTCTTCTTATTCTCATTGCCCCACATCCTTCCCTCATCATTTTTCAGCTCTGTGATATGTGAGCAGGTCTTGGTGGTCCTAGCTGGTGGCTGTGTAGGAGGCAGGACTGCAAGAGGCTCAGGACATCTGCTTTAGAGTTGTTTAAAGGAACAGCTGATCTTCACATTCTGGGCAGGAGATGTGTTGGCACTGGGCCTAGGAAGGGAAAGCACACCTGAAAGCAGCTTCCCAGTGCAGTTCTGAGGGAATCCCTACAAACTGGCCAGGTTGTCACCTCTGTGGTGCCACCAGCTCAGGAAGGCCTTGCTTCCTCTCCTACTAAGTCCCCTTCTCTGAGACATCCCAAATGGCTCTGAACAAAGGTAATGTTAGTGGGATGCTTTGTCATGACCAGCTGCCTTGCAACACCTCAGGGAATGGGCAATGTCTCCTTTCAAACAGGATGAGGATTGGATTTGTTGCAATATTTTCTGCCTTCCTCTGCAGCATGGGATGTGGTTTGGTTCCTAGGATCATCACCCAGAGTCTGCTGTGGCAAAGTCCACTGTATCTCCTGCTCTTCAGATGGGACAAAACATCACAGAGACCCCCCAGTCACTCCTGGAGCATGTTGTGAGTGACAAGGAGTGCACTGGAGATGGCAGTACTCTGTTACGGATGAAGAATCTTCTGGATTGAGGGGCTCAGCTGGATTTGGTGGTTTAGGTGGTCACTCCCTTCCAGTCATGCAGCTGAGCTCCTCATTTCTCTGTAGCCTTTCTCTGGCTCAGTGATGGAAACCCAAAACCGTCCTCCTCAGCAGACAAAACCTGCTGGTCTGCATTATGAGAATAAACCCCAGCTCTCTCTCTTTTGGGGGAGCTGAAGCATGTTCCTCTGAGCAATCCTGATCAGCGTCAAGCAGAAAAGCTTACAACAGGCTCAGGTGACTGGTACATTTGCAGTTTACCAACCATACTGAAAAGCCCAGAAAAAAATAATGTGAGATCAACCACCTCTCTACCTTCACACAATGCCTGTGTGATAGTTGTCTCTTCATTGTTGTATTGACATGAAAAAATACATTTGACCCAAATCTTTTTATTTTCTTTTTAAGTACTTAAAAATTGTAAGATAGTAGGGAAATGCTACAATACCAAAATAAACTGAAGGGGTTTAATTTCTGTTTTTAATGCAATATGTGCTTATATGCTCCAATGTCAAAGCACAAGACTCAGTTCTTGTGACCTTTTTATTTTTAGACCTTACAGATTTTTTAAATCCAGCTCTTCAGTGGTTTCAGCATAAATGCTTCACAAACGTTGGTAGAATGTATCTGACCTATAATTGCAGTTTTCTTCCAGTAAACAAATTTTCCCCCTCAAAAATCACATGATTCTGGGAAACAGCCTCACTGAGATGGAGAGGGAATCCCCAGAGCTACCTTTCTCCCTCCCTCTAGCACCCAAGTGGGTGCTGGATTGTCTGGGGGAAACATCTATGTGCTGCTCTGTACAAAGCAGGTCCTGACAACTGTAGAATTCCCTGCTGCAAGGCCTGCTCCCGCAGAAGTGCAGAGATTCATCTCCACTCTGTGTGTGGCCAGTTCGTCCTGGCTGGTGTTAGACACATGGAGACACAGAACAAGGGGATGACACTTCACCTGCAGCCTCTCCCTGTTGCATCCTGCAGCAGTGTTGTTTCCCCACTGTGCATCCCAGCAGGTGGATTATGCAGCCTTAGATGAAATCTGCGCTCCCAGTGTGAAGAGCTCACAAAGCACCTTTCCCAGTGCAGAACTGGTTTTGCTGGTGGGGCTCTGTTCTTGCCAGGCTCTGCTTGTACGCTTCAGGAATTTTCTCTGCATTTGATGGCACAGGCAGTGGAAGTGGATGGACCCCAGTATTTTGGGCACTTTCAAGGAACAAAAGCAACCAGGTGATGGACACAGTCTGTCCAGGCAGGACACAGGCTGACAGGGTTGCCACAGTGAAAACAGAGCTGCTTTCTGGACAGAAGGAGATGCATGGTGCAAGGGATTCTGTTAAATTAAAAATATATATTTGTCTTCACTGGTACAATGGAAGCTAGGGGAGCAGTCAAGAGGAAAGTGAAAAAGCTTTATTTAATTAGATTATTAGGCCCCAAAGGCTGAAGAGAGAGAGAGAGAGAGATTATTTTTGTAACTGAGGATGGGGTTTATGCCAGGCGTTGCTTTAATGAGTATTTAGATTTTATCTAATAAGTTAGCAACACCAGGCAAGGTGTTCAAGCCATCCCTTACCAGCCTTGAGCTTACCAAACCAGGAGATGCAGCTGGGAGTCAGCCTTCTTTTGAGAATATTTCATCCTTTGTCCTTTCAAGGTTTGGTATTCTCCTGATATTGTCTGACCAGTAAAGCTCTCTTTTTTACTCAGGTCCCAGGAGGCAGCTTTCACCATTGTATAGGTGGGGAAACTGAGGCAGCAAATGTTCACAGGATTGCTTTTCTTCCCAGAAACAAAAAAAAAATGAGTTTGCTGCAGCAGCTGAGCTGGGCTGAGGGTCCCAATCCTGAAGGCTTGTCTCTGCCCATCTCCTTTGCTGTCCACCCCTCTGCTCAGCAGCACTGTGAGCACCTACCTGGATGTTCGCTCCTGGAGCCAGGGGGCTGGGGAATCATGCCACCTGCAGAAGAGCCATTGCTACTGGAAGGCTCTGGTAAGGTGGCCGTCTGAACCCAGAGGGAGCTGGCAAGGCCAGACCTGACCAGCATAAAAATTCCTTGGAGCTCCTGGAAGGATATGCAACCACGGCCCCCCCGCCTGGCCCCCTCATTGTGACCTCAGCAGTAGAAAAGAGAGTTCACAGATGCCTTTTGAAACAGAAAAAAGTCCCACTTGCCTGTTAGCTCTTTTTTTTTTTTTTTTTTTGGCTCTATCTAATTAGAAGTTGTTAAGGCAGTCAATGAACTGTTTTAATGTGAGCTCATTAGAAGCTCCTGTGTTATGAGTGGTATTTCTGAGGTGCTCAGAAGCACCTGTCTGCAAGGTGTTGAAAGCCTCTACTAATCATATACTAACCCTCTCTAAACTATTTACAAACATGCCTTATCATAAAGCAGGACCCTTGAGCTTGCAGTCCTTCTCCTCTCCATGAAATGGTCTCTGCTGTTGTCCACTCCTGGGCAGCTGCCTCAGGTGGTCAGTGTCCATGGAATTGCAGAATGGTTTGGAGTGGAAGGGACCCTTAAAGCTGATCCAGTCCAGCCCCCTGCCATGTGCAGGGACACCTTCCACTAGATCAGGTTTTCAAAGTCCCATCCAACCAGGCCTTGACCTCTTCCAGAGTTGGGACATCCACAGTTTCTCTGGGCAACCTCATATTGTACTTCACCACCCTCATAGTGAAAAATTTCTTCCTCTTTTTCTGTTGAAAACCACTGTCCCTTGCTCTGTCCCTACAGGACAGGTCTTTGATCCATGCACAGCTAGGACCTGCCTCTGGCATGGCACCTCACAGTGGATACCAGAATGCACCTAACACCCCACTCCCAAATCATAAGATTTTCTTAAGAGAGCAAAAGACTTTTAGCTCAAACTTTTGGGGCTGTACCCTGATGTGGCTTTGAGCTCTAGTAGTTTTCAGGCTTCCTCTGCAGTCTTTTAATTTTTCTGTGCAAGAAGGTAGAAATCTGGGTTTTCAGGTGTGACTTCAGGAAGCTTGGCTTTCCGTTGTGCACCTGATGTGAGAGTTGTGATAACATCAAGACATGGCAGCTCTGGTGGGGGTGTTGGATCAGAGCTGCCTCAGGATGAGGTACAGAGTAACAGCCCTAGGTGAGACACAGGAGACTTGGATGTGCAATATCACAGCATAATCACAGCATGATAGCAACACCTAAAATGTAAATGTGTTACTATGACTGCCATCAGACCAACGGAGAAGGGAAGTGGCCAGAAAATTACAGCAGCTACTGGTGGATGTAGGGAATGATCCTGTAGCAGAAACCTGTGCTTTATCACCAAGGTGTTTTTGTAAGCGGAATCCGCTGCTTTCAAAGTAAGAGCAAACTTTAAGGAAAGCACCTTGGTGACAGTTTCCCTTTAATTTTGCACACTATGAGAAACAGCTTCCCAGTCTCATATACACAATGTATAGCTTACACTATTGTCTTGGGCTGCATGCTCCCACAGCAAGTCTAACTGCCACTTCTCTCATGCCACTATGTCATCGGATCATCTGATGAACCAGGCCAAATGGTATCAATCTCCTGAACCTTTATTTCATCTTTACAATGTACTTACGTCTGACAGGCCCCTCTGGCCTCCCTGTGCATCAGTGAAGACTCAGTCCAGGATGTAATTCATCAGTTCCCTGATGATGTCCAAACACAATGATATCTAAGGAGCAGGATAAAAGTTCTGAGAACTCCATACTTTAAAAAAGCCCTCAAAGAGGCAAAATGGCCTACTGCAGCCTGGTATAGCAACTCTGCTGCAGCCTTGTCACACGATCTAGTGCAGGACATCTTGCACACTGGTAGACTGGAACAGTCCCTAGATCCAAAAGCAGGTAAAGCTTAAACAGCGCACCATCCTTATGCAGTTAGATCAACCTGATGGTGCTTTTTGCTCTTATAATTCCCTTGTGGAGAAGAAATGGCCCTGTCTATATAATGCTGCTTTACGTCAGTGTAGGAGCATGCCTGTTGGAGCTATAGTCCTTCAGCACGAAAATCACATTCCTACTGACATGGTTATCCTACATGTCCACTAAGGGCAGGTCAAGTCTTTGCACAGGAGCTACAAAATGTCTCCACCAGGTTTTCAGTACTATTTTCTGAGCAACAACTCATTTTTTCAAAGCAAGTTTTTTTTTTTTCTTTTTTTTTTCTTTTTTTCCATTCAGTTCAAGGCATCCATGTGTTGGCAAAGACAACAATGCAAACTGGTTCTGCTTTGAGCTGGCTGTAGGAAATAAAAAGAAGACTTGCAGGTTTCCAGGAAGTGGATTTCTTACTCATTGTCTGTTCTGAAAAAGCAGAAGCCTGTCTGAGGAAAGCTGTGAACAGGGGAAGTGTTTGCAGGCTAAATGTAGTAAGCAGTGCTGTGCAGGAGACTTGTCTTCTGAAAGTAGGTGTCTGCAACATAAACATCAGCAGCTGGGATTGTTGTCCCAGGCTGTGGAGATCTAACCAGAGAATGCCAGAGCGTGATTTCCTCATTTTAACACAAACATTTAATGTAGATCAGATGCAGTCTTCTGACTCTGAAGAGGGTCTGGGGGCTGAGCTCATCTGGAAATGTCTACATCTGGGTGAGATGAATCCCCTCAAAGTGCGTTCCCATGTGTTCAAGCAAGTTCTGGGATAGTCAAGTTCTGACTAGCATCTCCTGTTGCCGTGTTAAAGATAATAATAACTTACCACATCCTAATGGAGCAGTGAAATTGTGCTTTACTTTTACTGGCTCCATCCCAGTCTGTAAGTACTAGAAACACATATGTTATTATCTTTTCAATCATTTCATTGACTTTGTGCAACCTGAAGACTGCAGCCTGGAAGACTGAGCTAGAGAGGCAGCAGATTACTGTACAGGTGTGATTGAGCAACCAAATTGTAGGTAGGTCACCAGATCTCCAAATGTTTTTTCCTGGGTGAAAGATCCTGGGAGAAATGAGGGAGGAAGGTCATGCTACCTGCAGAACCTTTGCCAGCTAACATCACTAGCATAACTCCTCCAACATGGAGAAAAGATCAACTGTCAGTGCATCCTTGGTGCTTTATAGCCAGTAGAAATTTTTCAAAAATTTAGTAATCATCTTTTTTTCTGTTTGTCTTTTTTTGGGGGGGGAAGGGGTGGAGGATTTGCCTAACCTACACTTCCTTTGTACAAATGTTTCCTGCAATTTTGAAAGGGAAGGTGAAATTTTTGGTCTAAATGAAAGAGAAAACGGCCTGCTGTAGAAGAACAAGTGAGCTTACAGGTGGAGTACTCACTAGGTAGAGGGCTGAAGTTCATGTCCTAGTCTCAGAGGAGGTGTTTTTTCTAGAACACTGTCCTGTCTGTTCCCTTTTAGTGGCATACTCTCTCTAGTTTGCCTCTCAAATGTCCTGATTTGGCCATGATGATGTATGAACGTCCCTTCACATCAGATCTTTTTTTTTTTTTTTTTTTTTTTTTTCCTCAGGCTGCTCTTTGCAAATCCTTTGGGTTAACAGCTTTGTGCCCAAGCTGATTTCAGTGGAAATGCCACATTTCATGCCCTGACTGCCCTACCTAATGCTAGGTAGTGAAGTTCCAGCTCTGTTGGCTGTCAAGAAATCTTGGCTGAGTCTATGTTCTCCAGCCAAATAACTACATCTCAGCCTGACTGGGGCAGGAAAAGTGAGTGAAGTTGGTCTTCCTTTCCTTCACAGGGATGAAAGTAGAAAATTCTCACTGGTGTGAGAAGGCTGGGATGGCAATCTGGAGATGAAGGGGTGAGAGGTGACATGATTGAGGTCTTCAAAATCACATAAAAACAAATTGTCAGCCCATGGGAGAAAGAAATGAGGATTTTCACAATGATAATCGTAAAAGTTGTTTATTGTCAATAGTGTTGAAAGGGCAGAGGTCAAAGTACAGGCATAACAGAGGGGAGATGTATTTCAAAAAGAAAACAGAGGCAGAACCATGGCTGTGAACTCTTCATCTCTCTATGGATTTGCCTCCTCAGAGAAACCTTGGTGTATCCCTGCACATACCCTCCATCCAGGGTGATGTGTTGCAGCTGCATTTTGTAAAATCGAGAGATGAGTTGGGTCACAAAAGCACCAAAGGAGTGACCAACAGAATTTTAAGCTCTTATAAAACCCAAGCCAGATGCAAGGAAAACAAATGACCATTGGTATTTCCCTCTAAGAAAAGCAGAAGGGAACTGTAAGAGGCTGTCTATAAGTGAGACAGGGACAAGGCCCAGCTGTAGCTATGTATGTAGATGGTATCTGTGCATCTGCATGGCATGGTTTGCATCAAGGAAAAGGGCCAAGCGGAAAACATCTGCTGGTGCATCTTGCTGAATTCTACTGAAGAGCTCTTCCCACCATGAAAGCTGCTGCCTAAAACTGGGTTTCACTCACAGAAAGAGGATAGAAGGTGTCTTTCTGAAACCAACATGTTGAGAAATCTGCAGCCACTTTGCAATGGCCTGGGATGGGGTGCCAGGGCACCAAGTGTGCCACAGAGATCTGCATTTCATGGTGGTCAGCAAACAAGGCATGAGGAGGGTGCCTCCTGCCTTTAGGCTGAAAATAATTTGGAAAGAGCTCAAAGAACAAGGCTAGGGGTTCCTCACCTGGCAGTCTGAGCATGTGGCACTGGGGAAGTCCCAAGGGCAGAGCTTCTGAGATGCTCCTTGTTGGTGTGTCTATGCTGTATTCACATTGCACTGACTGAACCCCATCCTGTGGGGTTTATCACAGGTTGAAGGAGCTGTTCCCCAGCCTCTGCAGCACCATGAAGCAGAAATTGTTTTCAGGTGACGTCTGGCCTGAGTCTGTTCAGGTCCAGGGACTGTTCTGCCTAGAGATGAGGAGGCTCATGGGCGATTTTATCAATGTGTCTAAATACCTGAAGGGAGGGTGCACAGAGGATAGAGCCAGGCTCTTCTCAGTGGTGCCCACTGCCAGGACAAGAGTCAGTGGGCACAGAATGAAACAGGAGGTTTCATCTAAACACTGGGAAGCTCTGGCACAGGTTGCCCAGAGAGGTTGTGGAGTCTTCCTCCTTGAGAGGGAGCCAGCTGGACATGGTCTTGGGCACCCAGCTCTGGGTGTCCCTGCTTGAGCAGGGTTGGACCAGAAGACCTCCAGAGGTCCCTTCCGACCCTAACCATTCTGTGATTCTGTGATTTGGAATAGAAAATGGGAGATTGGCAAGGACATTCTGGGTCTTTCTAGGCTGTCAGGAAGCTCTCTGAGCCTTGCTCAGTTAGTTTTATTCAAAGGCATTAAGTTAAACCACCCAGGCTTCAGTGTAGCCTCTGAGACTGTGGTCAGGAAGAAACTTCTCCCCCTGCTCTGAGTGAAAAAGATCCTGGGGGATCTTTGCCACTTACAACTAAGAAAATTACATGTGTTATCAACCATTTCATGAGACCACACAGACATTTTCTCCTCATGTCTTTTCCTGTGTCCATGGCCCCAGCCACGTCCCAGGTCTCTCCTGCTCCACACCTCATGGCACAGCAAAACTTAGAGCCAACCCATGGTCATCCCAGCTCAGAATTCTGCCTCTGGGTGGCCACCAGCAAAACCCTGGGAGGAGTAAAAAGGACTGCAGGTAGAGAGCCTCGTGAAATTTAGCAAAGAAATTTAGCAAAGAGATTACTGGAGTTACCCCAGGCATTATTATGGACTGGGGGCTGACTGCTTTGGTAGCTGCTCTGCTGAAGACCGCCCCGAAGATCACCGTGTCAGCTGTGTGCCTTTGTGGCAGTGAAGGCCAAGTGCACATGGGATTGTGTTAGCAGTGCAGCTGGTGGGTTAAGGGAAGAGAGTCTTCCCCTCTGCTCAGGGCTTATGGGACCAAACCTGGATGCCATGTCTGGTTTTGGACCTCCAAGTGCAAAAAAGACATTTACAAACCAAAGCTGGTCTTGGGGATTACATGTGCCTCCAGATGTCAGCTTGGGTGGCAGCACAGGCATCTCTTTCCCTTCATGGCAGCTCTCACCACAATGCACCAGGATTAAAAATGTGGGCCAGGCCCTAGCCTGCACAGTGTGCTCACAAAACTGACTCATCTCTGTCAGCACCAGGACCTTGGCAAAGGCTGCCATCACCCCTTCCTGGTCCTGCCACCTCCTTAGGTCTGGCAGAGCAAGGGAATGATGTGGGTGAGGCTTTCTCCTCGAGTTTTGATGTGCCTCCTGCTCTCTCCCTGGACATCCTTGTGATGCCAGGGTGAGGACAAAGCCCTCATGATGGACCTGCTGCCCCATTTCTGCAAAGCCCAAGGAAGCAGGATCCTGAGCACTGAAGCAAACCAAGGGTGTAGCAGAGGGCAGCCCAGCTCAGTGTGAGGGGAAGCTCGTGCTTGAACAAGAAACAGGATTCTTCTCCAAGCCCTCCGTGTCACAGCAGCCAAGCAGTTACACAAACTGAAGTGGGAGCCTTTCCAGTTCCTAAAGCAGGGAGGAAAATTTAAAATAATCATTTCCCACCAGCCATTCAGCTTCAACAAAAGCTGGGAGACTTCCAGAGCCAGTCCCTGAAAGAGCCGCTGTGTGGTTTCCAACCCCTTACAGAATCAGGGCAAGCTTTGCTTCATTGCTGCCCAGCCTCTTTGGGACTGGCACTTTCCTGCAGCGGGTGCCAGCCTGGCTTTGCTGGTCCCATCGCCCCAAAGTAGGCTGAGTGCAGATGTCCATCAGTGAGGGAAGGCTTCAAGACCAGCAGTGGGCAATTGCTTCCTCGGAGCCCCATGACACTCCCCACCCATGCAGTCAGGGGCAAACCTTGAAGTAGTGCTGATGGGGTATTTCTGCTGACCTTTGCCCCATACCAGCCCTGCCCTGGTCTCCTTGTGGTCCAGGGGCCATGCAGGACCCTGAGGCAGAGTGGGCAAGTTGGTGGCTGTGCTGCAGAGATGTTCTGTGGCACTGGGCACATTACACATACAGGCTGGTGTGGCCGCAAGCCTGATAAATGAAACTAATAGCTCTCATAACTGCACTTGTCTTGCTTGGTAATGGCCTACAAGAAAGGGCAGAGAGGCTCTTGCCTCTCTTCCATCTTATGGTAGAAGCACTGAGCCCCAGCTCTGGGAAGGAGACAGGGAAGGGCTATGTTTAGCACTAGATCATGGATCTCTTAGCTTCTCCTTGCTTTCCTACAGCAATAATAGCTTAATTCCAGTGTGAATCCATGCCCTTCTACTTATGTGGGCCTTAAGGAGCTAATCGGGTCCAAATCATGGAATTGCATCTTCACAGCTGTTAAAGTGCATGCTCTCAGCAGAGCAACCGTAGCCATTGGAGTGAGCCATCCCAGCCAGAGCATATGCCAGTTCATTCTCTTTTCTTGCCCTTTCTTTTTATGCTAACCTTTGTTACTTTTGCTGGAGGCTGGGATCAGTGGACACCCATGGGATGCCTGCTGTACCCATGGGATCTAGGAAAGCAGCAGTTACTTGAGGGAATGCCTGAGGCTGCAGAAAGGGGAAGGCTCAGTTGTGAAAATCCACCTGTGCAAGCTTAGATATTACCTTCTAGCCCTTACCTGTACAGCTCTTGACCAGAGCACTTTGCAATGCAGAAACGTGAAGAAACAAGCAGGGACAAGGTGAATGTGCAATAGAAACCATAGTCCAACTCAGTCTCTTGTCTGTCAGGCCATACTGCTTTGGGGAAATGGAAGGGACCCCTAGGGCAACCCTCTGAGTCCCAGCCCCTGCAAGGTGCTGCAGTGTGTGGTGCTTTCTCAGGGCTGACAGAAAGGCTACCTTTGGTCTCTGTCCAGCACTGAGGGGCAGCTATTTGTTGGGGGCAGGTGTGGGCAGCTCTAACCAGCTCCTCCACTCTTGGTGGTCTTCTGAGTCCAACTGGTGGCATCACAGCATGTCTCCTCTTCCCTTTGCCCATGCACATACGTTACACAAGCAGGAAGGTAGTGGTTCACAGATAAGCCCTACCGCATATGGCTGGCTGCTGGGTTTGCAGAGCAGGAGAGACCTTCTGCAGCTCGTGTGGGACACCCTGGCCTGGCTGCATGGGCAAGGGTGGAAGGAGTCAGTAGGTAGTTTCAGTACAAGGCATCACCACGGGCAGCTGGGTGAGTCACAGGCTCACATCCCAGCCATTCCTCTGGAGCTTCTGGGAAGCCTCAGCTACCCATAACCTGGGTGTGCTTCAAGTGATTGTCAGCACATACATTAATCTAGTAGCTAGTGAGTTGCTGAGTAATACACAGCTCAGCTTGCCTGCAGACTACAGCTGCACATGACAGCCTCCCTTCATGTGTGTGCAGTGGAGTATGGATTCACACAAGAGACATACCCATCTTGGAGGGGTCAGGAGGCTGTGAGAGGCACTGCTTGCTTTACTCAGACCAGTGTGCTGGAAGCTGCTGGTCTTCCTGCCTGAGCAACAGTCTCTGCATCCTCCCATGGCTTCCTTGGTGCTTCTTCTCCATCAGAAACTCAGGCCAAGGAAAAACATGCCTCAGTGTTTAGCTACTGACTCTTCAGCCCTGCTTCCAGACCATAAATATCCTGCAGACTTCACAGAGGGTAAAAACAGTAAGCATAATGCAGCAGCTTATGTATAATAGCATAAATGTTGATTTATTGATATTAAGAATTGGATCAAAGTTAGGAGGGTAGAATGCACCTTACACTTACAAACGTTTGCCAACATTTCTTCTTAGCTCTGTCTCCTAATCACACTTAGGTTCCTGTTTTCTAATTGCTTATAGCTGTGACAAGTTTTAATTACTAGACTGGAATTTATCTTGGGTGGTATCTAGTTCCTACTGAAGTTATTGGAGCAGTAGCAGGGAGGTGGTGAATTTCAGCCCAAACTCCCTGGTTAGTTTTAAAAATTAGAACTGAAAAAAAAAAAAAAGCTATTCTTTCTATTCAGCTAAGCTGAAAAAAGCATTCTTCAGCTCACATCATGAAAAAGACCTGCAGAGCTTTTCTGGAAAGGTTTCCCCAAAGATTTGAATATTGGTCCTGTGTTGCATGTCTGTATTATACCCCCATTCTGGGAAAGTGCTGAAATTTGGATCATGTTAGGTTTCCCCCATTACTCAAGATTGCAGTGTGGTCATGCTCTGGAGAGTCTTGATAGTTTTGTAAGTAAATTCCTTGAAGATACTGCAATGGCTTGGCTCCACCGGCAGTGCACGTGAAGGAAGTCTGTAGGAAGAAAGAAGTCAGAAGCCCTTTCTAAGGATTACTCCTGCACTCAGCTGTTGCACTGCCATGGCTGAAAACCAGGGAATACCGGTGTGTGCAGAGGGAAGATCATGAGAAGTATTTTGCAAAGAATGAGTCATTCAGCCGTGGTATGGGTCTGGGAAGCAGCCCGATATGGAGCAGCAGCAGGGTGGCAGGAGATCAGTGGGGTTCTCTCTGGCCTGTGCTTCACTTTCTCTGGTCTGTTGGTACAGGCAGGGATCATGCATCTGTCGGAAGAGCCTGGCTGCACCTAGTGTGGTAGGTGGGGATGCTGTGCTCTCTCTGACAGCCGAAGGTGCACATGGATGCACGTGGAGAAGAGGTAAACCTGCCTACATTGCCTCAAAGAGGCACCTGCTCCGTCTCACATCTGTGGCATGTGCAACTCGAGGAGTGTTTTTCTACAAACCTGTCTGACACGGACCTCTGAACTCCGCAGCTCACCCCATCTCCTAGCAGCAGGGAACAGGACACGGGGGGGGGCAGATCCTGGGTCCTGCCTGGGCCAGGAGGGATTGGGGTTCCCCTTGGGATCTGTCCCACTCAGCCAGCAGCTCAGCACATACCTGCACAGCTATGTCCATGTCCAGGACACATTAAGGTGTTTTGGTCCAAACCCAACACTTCTTTGCTCCTTGCCCAGGTGCAGAGGAACCAGCAGGAGCGGACAGGCTGCTGACACCGCACAGCCTCCACAGGCTGAGGAATGGTAAGGGCAGAGGCACCTCTTGTTACCAAGAACTAGTAGGGCCCTGTACTTGCAAAGCAGTTACTGCTAATGAGAGCTGCAGGTCAGCAAGTCAGAGCACTCAGAGCCCATTTTCAATGTCTGAGCACCCTGACACAGCTGATGTGTTATCCCTGGTGTGCAGAGAGGGAAGCTGAGGCAGGGAGTTATGAAGATCTGCTAGAGACAAGAGCTAGGACCAGAACTAGGAGGAGAAGCCAGGATTCCCATCTGCTTGCTGTAACCAATTAGGTATGCTTCCTGATGAGGTGAAGACAGACATTGTTTTAAAACAAAATTGGCTGTTATCACTCCTCAGCCTGAACACCACACAGAAACACCTGCTTCCAGAAAGAGGTCATTTCTCCTGGCAGTATGGTCACTGGATTTCAGGTGCAGGGCTTACAATACTTGCATAGCACTGTGGGGCTGTAGCCCATGGCTAAGGTCTTATCGAAAAAGCCATTTATGTCACTTGGTGCAATATAGTGCCCTTCCTTGCCCTACAGAGAGAGCATCTCATGGGATGTCAGTAAGGATGCTTTTGCTGGAATTTTAACAGGCAACTGCTTCAGCAGTACCTGTGTGTCTGGAGAAGTGTTACTCTGGCAGGGAAGAAGACACTTAGAAATGAGAAGTCAGCAGGGAGAATCACACAGGTTGGCACATGATGGCTGCTTAAATGTGTTTAAAAGAAATCACACCTTTCTCCTGTTTCTGCCAGGCCAAGAAATAGGCCCCAGCTTTTGGTGGGCAGAGAGTGCTGGGGAATAGGACCCCAGTCACCAGCCAGGGAAGAGCAGTAGGGCCACATTCCTGTCCCCAGCTCCTGTTTGGGCTGGGCTGTGTGGGGGCTATTGGGGCCTCTGCTCTCTGGAAGGTGGAAGGCCTGGCCCTGGTGGCTCAGGATCTCAAGAGCAGATTTTCTCCTCCAGTCTCACTGTGCTGGGTAACAAGCATTTGTCCTTGCAAGCAACACACCCTTCCCTGCATGACTCCTCCCCGCTTTTACACTGAGGGGTCAAAGCAGGGTGGGGGATGAATTTTCCTTCTCTACTTCTGCCACTGCAGATGTGGCACTGGCTGTCACCCTTCTGAGCTGCTATGGACAAGCCAGCATCGTTCAGACATCCCTTCAGGCATGTGTGACGCGGTGTCTTTTCTGTTGTAGGTAGTGCCGCGCCTGAGCTGACCGCGGGGAGAGAGCCTGCAAGCGCCAGGAGAACAAGCGGAATATGAGTGACTTCCCATTGTCTGTGGCATCCTCCAGCGAGCTGCATTCCTCGGGCTCGCAGCCTGCTGTGCAAGCCTGCAGCGATGGGGACGAACAGCTTGGCCAGCCTCCGGAGCCTGCCAGCAGGAAGGCCAGCCCCCTGGATGATGCTGAGCCCGGCCAAGGAGCAGATGGGGTGCGCCGGGGCTCTGGGGACAAACATCTGGCAGCCTCTGCAGGCGACGAGGAGCAGGGATCAGGGGCAGACACCCCGAGCGATAGCGAAGGCTGTGAGGGGCCAGCGCTGGACAACGGCGTGGACGAGGAGCTCGGTGCGGGTGGGGAGGCGGTGAGGCTGCAGCAGCAGGACAGCAGCGTGCCCAGCCCCAGCAGCGTGGATTCCGGGGAGAGGGGATCCCTGGCTCCAGAGGCACGGATCCAGGCCCTTGGCAAGTTGCACTTGCATGGCTTCCTGGGCTCCTCAGAAATGCTGAGCAGCAATGAGGTGGAGGATCAGCTCGGGTGAGTGTGAAGCCATCGTAACACTAGCTTGGCATTGCTTCATGTGTGCCGTTTTCCAGATTTCGTTGGTTTGAGTTCCATTCCTTCCTGTGTAACTCACCAGTTAAAAGAGCTGCAGCTGCTCTCATAGCTAACTGTTTTCACTTTTTCTCTCTGGGCTCTTTTCCCTATTGCAAATGCAGAAAAAATGTGATCACAGTGGCTGCCCCTGATGCACTAAGGTGAAGGAAAAGGCTTAGAGATCTCAAGTGTGCTGAGGGTGATGACTTTTGGGAGCATCCCACTTACAAGTTACAGATTTAGCTGCAGCAGTTCAGGCAGAGTTTGCTGAGATAGTTTAGGTATCAAAGCAGGGCAAGCACAATAGCCTGGAGCTGATGGAGAGCCTGGTATGCCCTGAAAGTCCCTGTCAGAATCGCTTGCTCTGGCAGTCCATGGACTAACAGATTAAAACTTTGCATCCAAGGACCATGCTGTTAGTAAGAGAGGGCAAGGCACTGAGCTTTGGTCCCCACTGCACTTGTGGCTGGTGCTACCAGTGCCTGGGTGACACAAGGATAGTTTGATTTCTGCTTTGGCTCATGAGTGTGCAGCAAGGGGAAGGATTGTGCTGCTCCATCTGGGATGTGTGTGCTTTAGGATGCTCGAGGTGAGCAGAGCAGTTGGGAAGTGCTGTGTATTGCTGTGACACAATGGAAGTGGCCATGTGGGCTCATTGTGTCTCAGCCCAGGTGGCCCCACTAATGCCTCAGAAGCTGCGTGTATGCTTGGAGCCACTGCACCAGGTCTGAATGTCCTGTTGGCTTAGGAGATGGAGCCACCAGCATACAGCATGTTCCCAGCTGCTGAAATGACCAGGCAGAGCAGTGGGGCCTGCTGAAGAGTCCCCTTTGCTTCTGCCTGGAGAAACATCACTGCATCAGCCCAGCAGGATCTATTCCTCTCACCAAGGACCAGGCACTCATTGCTGGGGCTCAGCAATCCTCATGAGGTTTAGATACCTCTGGTCAAGGCAGTCTTCACCCATGCATCAGGCAAGGTGTAGAAGAGCTTACACTGACCTTTTTCAGATACACCCCAAATTTGCAGAATTGGCCATCTTCATGTCTGAAGGTCCATGGCAGGTAGTCCTCTCCCAGACGCCGTAGTCTGCGGCTGGACGGGTGGAAACTCAGCAGTGTGAGCCGAGAAATACACCTGTCAGCCTGTTCTCAGTGCCCGAGACAGACCAGCATGTGTCATACCTCCAGTCTGCGTCCTCCATACTGACAGCCTGATTTCATGGCAGAACTTTCCAGGCTGGGGGACACTGACCAGAGACACAACCTCATTGGGAGCCTCTGTAACTGCCTAAACCTCCTTGGGGCTCTTCAGGCTTGGGGACTGAGGGAAAATGACTGGTCACTGGGATGAGGTGAGCTTTTTTCCATGCCATTCCTGGGCAGGGATGCTTCCTTTTGTCACCACAGATCACCCAGCAGGCTGGATTGTAGCCACTCAGGGTTAACAGTCACTGTGAACCTTATGGCCTTGTCTACGTACCTCCTTCCCCAACATGAGAGAGATGCCATGAGCAGAGAAGAACAGCAGAGTAACATGGCCTTCTTTGATAGTCCAGGCTAGCAGTGATGATATTGCAGAGAGAAGGCTGAAGGCTATCAAACAGGACTTTAGGGGACTGGGACGATTAGTAGATGGAGCGGGAGTATAGGTTGTGCTTTCCTCCATCCCAACAGTGACAGGGAGGGCTACAGAGAGGACATGGAAAGCCCTCCTGATACACACGTGGCTCAGAGGCTGGTGCCAGCACAGATATTTTGTGTTTGTTTTTTTTTTTTTTTTTTTTTTTGACCACAGGGTGCTTTACTCAGCACCTGGCCTGATAACTGCAGATGGGTTCCACCTGTCCCTAAGGGGAAAATGGATATTAGCACAGGAGCTGGTAGGGCTCATTGAGAGGGCTTTAAACTAGGCAAGAAGAGGGTATGGGGAGGAAATAAGTCTCATTAGAGATGTCCCAGGGGAACAATGTCAGGGCCTGGGAAACAGGCAATGCCCCAGCTGAAGTGCATCTATACCAATGCATGCAGCATGAGCAACAAACAGGAGGAGCTGGAAGTCATCGTGCAGCAGGCAGGCTATGACTTGGTTGCCATCACTGAAATGTGGTGGGACTGTTTCCATGACTGGAGTGCTGCAATGTCTGCCTATAGGCTCTTCGGAAGGGACAGGCAGCACAGAAGGGGTGGTGGCGTGGCTGTCTATATTAGAGAGTGTTCTGATGTTGTGGAACTTGAGGCTGGGTATGGTAAGGTTGAGTCCCTATGGGTTAGGATTGGTGAGAAGGCTAACAAGGGAAGCATCCTGGCAGGGGGCTGTTGCAGACTGCCAAACCAGGATGAGGAGACAGATGAGGAGTTCTACAGGCAGCTGGCAGAAGTTGTGCAATCGTCAGCACTTGGTCTCATGGGGGACTTCAATTTCCCAGACATACCCTGGAAGCACAACACAGCCCAGAGAAAGCAGTCTAGGAGGTTTCTGGAGAGTATGGAAAATAGTTTCCTGACGCAGCTGGTTAGTGAGCATACCGGGAAGGAGCCCTGCCAGACCTTCTCTTCACAAACAGAGAAGGACTGGTGGCAGATACAGTGGTCGGGAGCTGTCTTGGGCAGAGTGACCATGAAATGGTAGCGTTCTCTATTCTTGGGAAAGTCAGGAGGGGGATCAGTAAGACTGCTACCTTGGACTTCTGAAGGACAGACTTTGAGCTGTTCAGGATGCTGGTTGGCAGAGTCCCTTGGGAGGCAGTTCTGAAGGGCAGAGGAGTCCAGGAATTCTGGGCACTCCTCAAGAAGGAAATCTTAAAGGCTCAGGATCAGACCATCCCCACGTGCCCAAAGACGAGCTGGTGTGAAAGAAGACCAGCCTGGCTGAACAGAGAGTTGTGGCTTGAGCTTAGGAAAAAAAAAAAAAAAAGGTTTATGATCTTGGAAAAGAGAGTGGGCCAGTCAGGGGGACTATGAGAATGTTGTAAGGCTGTGCAGGGACAAAATTAGAAAGGTTGAAGCTCATCTGGCACTCAATCTGGCTACTGCTGTTAAAGATAACAGAAAATGTCTTTAAAAGATGTGTAGATGTAGAGCTTAGTGATGTGGTTTAGTGGAGGACTTGTTAGTGTTAGGTCAGAGGTTGGACTAGGTGATCTTGGAGGTCTCTTCCAACCTAGGTGATTCTGTTATTCTTAAGAGGAGGTGTGACAGGGATGGAATGGCCAAAAGGGGCATTTGAATCACCTCCTGGTGTTAGCCTGGTGTAGGATTCAGGCTGAGCCATTTGTTGGGAGCACTGTCTGGAGCATGGCCAGGAGTGTCAGCAGTGCTAGGAAGCTATACAGCATGTGGGCTGACGACAGGCATCCCTAATCCATTGCGTCTGCAGTGTCGAGCAGGCTGCTCAGTAAAAAGCTGGTTGTTTTACCCAAGGCCCCCAGCATGAAGCAGAAGCACTGTTTCAAGAGGCACAATTGAAGATATTGAAGAGGAAGAAGTCTGGGGCAGGACGCTACTGCCTGATGATGTCCAGAGAGCCTGGGGAATCCACCTTCACACAGGATCCACAAGCCCTGTAAGCTACCCTGTCAAGTCTTGGATGTCTGCAAGTCTCTCTGCTGCAAGGGAATCATATTTGCTTGGTCTGTGGTTCCCTGGCAGAGACTGTGAGTTCAAGACAAAGCCGTAAGTGGTCAGTGAATGCTGCTGCAGTCACTGGAACTGCAATTATTTTAAGGTCACAGAATCACAGAATCACAGAATTTCTAGGTTGGAAGAGACCTCAAGGTCATCGAGTCCAACCTCCAACCTAACGCTAACAGCCCTCCACTAAACCATATCCCTAAGCTCTACATCTAAACGTCTTTTGAAGACTTCCAGGGATGGTGACTCCACCACTTCCCTGGGCAGCCTGTTCCAGTGCCTCACAACCCTTTCAGTGAAGAAGTTCTTCCTAACATCTAACCTAAAACTCCCCTGGCTCAACTTAAGCCCATTCCCCCTCGTCCTGTCACCAGGCACGTGGGAGAACAGGCCAACCCCCACCTCGCTACAGCCTCCCTTGAGGTACCTAAAAAGAGCGATAAGGTCACCCCTGAGCCTCCTCTTCTCCAGGCTGAACAAGCCCAGCTCCCTCAGCCGCTCCTCGTAGGACTTGTTCTCCAGGCCCCTCACCAGCTTCGTCGCCCTTCTCTGCACCCGCTCAAGCACCTCGATGTCCTTCTTGTAGCGAGGGGCCCAAAACTGAACACAGTACTCGAGGTGCGGCCTCACCAGAGCTGAGTACAGGGGGACGATCACCTCCCTAGCCCTGCTGGTCACGCTGTTCCTGATACAAGCCAGGATGCCGTTGGCCTTCTTGGCCACCTGAGCACACTGCTGGCTCATATTCAGCTGACTATCCACCATCACTCCCAGGTCCTTCTCTGCCTGGCAGCTCTCCAACCATTCCTCTCCCAGCCTGTAGCTCTGCTTGGGGTTATTGCGCCCCAGGTGCAGGACCCGGCACTTGGCCTTGTTGAACTTCATGCAGTTGACCTCAGCCCATCGGTGCAGCCTATCCAGATCCTCCTGCAGAGCTTTCCTACCCTCGAGCAGATCGACACACGCACCTAACTTGGTGTCATCTGCGAACTTACTGAGGGTGCACTCGATGCCCTCGTCCAGATCATCGATGAAGATATTAAAGAGGACCGGCCCCAGCACCGAGCCCTGGGGGACGCCACTAGTGACTGGCCTCCAACTGGACTTGGCTCCATTCACCACGACTCTTTGGGCCCGGCTATCCAGCCAGTTTCTAACCCAACGAAGCGTGCGCCAGTCCAAGCCAAGAGCAGCCAGTTTCTTGAGGAGAATGCTGTGGGAGACGGTGTCAAAAGCCTTGCTGAAGTCAAGGTAGACCACATCCACAGCCTTTCCCTCATCCACCCAGCGCGTCACTCTGTCATAGAAGGAGATCAGGTTCGTCAGGCATGATCTGCCTTTCATAAAGCCATGCTGACTGGGCCTGATCGCCTGCTTCCCCTGCAATTGCTGCATGATGACTCTCAGGAGGATCTGCTCCATGAGCTTTCCTGGCACTGAGGTCAAACTGACAGGCCTGTAGTTTCCCGGGTCTGTCCTCCGGCCCTTCTTGTAGATGGGCGTCACGTTTGCTAGCTGCCAGTCGATTGGAACCTCCCCTGATAGCCAGGACTGTTGATAAATGATGGAAAGTGGCTTGGCCAGCTCCTCTGCCAGTTCCCTCAGTACCCTTGGGTGGATCCCATCCGGCCCCATCGACTTGTGCACATCTAAGTGCCGTAGCAGGTCACCAACCAGTTCTTCATGGATAATGAGGGCCACATCCTGCTCCCCATCGCCTTCCACCAGCTCAGGGTACTGAGTATCCAGAGAACATCCGGTATTGCCGCTAAAGACTGAGGCAAAGAAGGCATTGAGCACCTCCGCCTTTTCCTCATCTCTTGTAACTAAGTTTCCCCCCGCATCCAGTAAAGGATGGAGATTCTCCTTAGTCCTCCTTTTTGTGTTGATGTATTTATAGAAACGTTTTTTGTTATCTTTAACGGCAGTAGCCAGATTGAGCTCCAGATGAGCTTTGGCCTTCCTAATTTTGTCCCTGCACAGCCTCGCTACTTCTTTAAAGTCCTCCTTAGTGGCCTGCCCACTTTTCCAAAGCTTATAAACCCTCTTTTTCCTCCTAAGATCAAGCCACAATTCTCTGTTGAGCCAGGCCGGTCTTCTTCCCCGCCAGCTCGTCTTTGGGCACGTGGGGACAGACCGTTCCTGCGCCATTAAGACTTCCCTCTTGAAGAGCGCCCAGCCTTCCTGGACCCCTCTGCCCTTCAGAACCACCTCCCAAGGGACTCCACCAACCAGTGTCCTGAGCAGCTCAAAGTCAGCCCTTCGAAAGTCCAATACAGCGGTTTTACTGGTCCCCTTCCTGGCCTCGCCAAGAATAGTGAACTCCACCATTGCGTGGTCACTCTGCCCAAGACAGCTCCCGACGATCACGTCCTCCACCAGTCCTTCTCTGTTTGTGAAGAGAAGGTCTAGCGGGGCACCACCCCTGGTAGGTTCACTAACCAGCTGCGTCAGGAAGCTATCTTCCACGCTCTCCAGGTACTGGGGCATGCTTTGTCCCAGTACCTGGAGAGCTTTGCCCCAAAGGTACTGGGGCATGAATTGGGAGAAGTGGCAGGCTAAGGATTTGGGCCTGATGCAACCTGACTGCACTCTGCATGCGCTGACCATGATCTTATGTTGTGAACATATCGACTTGGATAGAAAATAAGTATTCTGGGAAGCTGAATGTGCAGGGGACAAAACACACTATACCTGGATGCAGAAGGCCATCTGGAAAGCCTCAGGGACACAGATGAAATCTGGGAAACCACATATTCTCTGGGATCAGGTTAGCTTGCTGTGTTCAGGCTCCTTCATACTTTGACCACCTATCCATAGTATGAGTGGCAGAAACGCGTGGCTAGGCCAAACTCAGCATGGTCTTTCCTTGCTATAGCTAACTGCCTGCTGCGCTGGTGTTCATCAATAAGTGTGGGTCATGAGAAACAAAGCTGACAGACATACCAGAGCACTGGGAAATTCAGTGTCATCCTCCATTGTCTCTGAATTTCCCCAGTCAAGAAGATAAAGCCAAAGCTTTAGTACTTCTACTGCAGTTTGCACTCACTGAATCTTTTTTCCTCCCTTTCTCATTTATCCCATACCATCCCCTGGATGACAATATACCATATGTCGAAGTCCCATTTTCTTTCACCTTCTCAGGATCCCCCAGTATGGGGCTGATCTCAGGGCACTGCTGATCTCAGGGGATTTGCAGCTCTGCAGTCAAACTGAGAGCTTCACTGGTGGTTGATTTTCTCTGATTTCAGCCCCATAAAGTCATGCAAAAAGTCAAACTGATAAATCTAGGAATCCCCGCATTTGGCTTGTAAGCTGTGCTTAGTACCTGTGGGTTTGTGACTGCTGCCTTTGCCCAGACATTTCCTCCCATGTTAATATACAGTCAACAAGCATTTCAAATTTCATCAAACAAAGTTTCAGAAGAACTTTGCAGAAGGCCTGCAGTACACAGGCAAGAAAGTCCTAAGTGCCATCATGTCCTGTGATTGGCCTCCCTACTCCACCAACACAGCAAACTAGGTTCTACTTTATTACAACTAATTAGCCAGTGAGAATTGAAATGTAAACAACTCAGTGCATAAAAATCCAGCACAGTTCAGTTGCAATAATAACCAAGTGCATTGCTCTGCATGCCTTGCCATAAGCAATAAAACAGCATTTCAGAGATGACTGGGAAAAGCAGCACAGGCAATTAGGTACAATGTTACTTCAATAGACAGAAGCTTGTGATTACAATGCAAATAAATATATGGCTCCTTATTTAAGTAAAGCAATTGCCTTCCCCACTGTGTAATACACAACAGTTCCCTGTGGGAGGCTATGTCGTGTTCATTCATACAAGTGAGGTCGTACCTTGTATCCCACCCTAGCCCAGCTTTGTTGACTTAAATGCAGGCACTGCTTCTGGGCTGGTCTAAGCTGTGGGAAGCCTGTCTTCCCTTGGGGAGGGTCTTCTCTGGGACCATTCAGGGAGAGATGTGGTGTGTGGAACTTGTGTCTGTTGGTGCTGGCAGGCTCGTCAGCATCCACTGATGCATCCTCTGCCACAGCACCTGCCCTGGTCTCTACCCTTTGTCCTGCACAAGAGACTTTGCTAGGGCATTTGTAGGGACACAGGTCTTCTGACTTTGTTGCTTCCTATAGGAGTTTGGACTGGAAAATAAAAGGGGGTTGTTCCAAGAAGTTGGGCAGTGGGTCAAGCTGCCAAGATAGGTCTGTAATTCCCACCACTGGCTGCAATTAAGCCTGTAAAATCCTTCTTGTTACAGGGGGATAGAGTTTCTAAAGTTCCTCCTGCTTTGTGGAGGGAGGAGACCGGTTCTGTACACAAAATCATGTCCAGGCTTTGCAGTTCAGCCTTCAGGGATAAATGGATTTGCAAAGGCAAGCAGATCTGAGGATGAGGAGACCCCAGGCTGCAGTAGTCTGAGGAGCTGATGCTGTCTGTGTCATTTCTGCTTATGTCTGGTTTGTTGTGTGGCCAGCTCTGGTGATCTGGGTGACAGTGTTTTTAAAGCCCTGAGCTCCTGGAATGAAGAGATTATTTGGCTCTACGTATTCAAGTAATATTTTAGGCCATACAGTCGTAGAGTTAGGTTTGTGAACAGCAGCTCTAAAAGTTCAGACATCAGAAATGACTTTTCAAAGGGTGCAAGGACTTGTTTGTCAAAGCCTCACTGGCCTCACGCACGGAGTGTAGGCTGTGCATCGTCTCCCTCCTTGCACTGCCCTTCAGGTGGGCCTGCCCTGCTCCCTGGTGTGCCAGCACTGCCTGTTCCTGCCACAGCTCACCAGGCAGCTGACCTGGCACCCAGAATCGCAGAGGACGAAGGACAGGAAGGAGTATCCACTTCACAAGAACCTGAGCTTCCTGGCTTCCCTGAACATAGGTGCATCAATGAGCATGGAGAGATGTGTGAGCATGGAGAGATGTGCCCACACACAGGGAGCACAGGGCAGCCCTTCAGCAAACAGCAGGACTTTCGCGGTTTTGGGGTTGCCAGAATCAGAGCACTTGAAGGGAAAGAGAACCTGCAGATTAAATCCATTCTGGCAGTTGGCCCAGTCACAGGTGTCAGGCACCACTGTAACCAGTTCAGAGCTCTGGCTTTTTACTGGGGCTTGACCATGGTTGCCCAGGTCCCTGGGATTGCTCATTGTAAAGCTCGACCTTCCTCAGCTCTGGAAACTTGTAATAAAACTGGGATCAAAGCAGGTTATACCACAGAAAACTCCTAAGGGCCTATAATCACAGAATCTATTTTTGCCTCTTCTCCTGCCCCTTAGCTCCAAGATGAACAGTGCAAGCAATTACTTTGACAGTATTTTCCACATCTTTCCTTTTGGTACAGGTTTGCTGCTGGAAATGCCAAGCTGAGCTGTAGTGAGGACGACAAGGAACATTTTCAATTCAAAGACATCAGGGATGGATTCAGCTCAACCTTTGAGAAGATTGTTGAGTCTGACCTAATGAAGGGCACATACTACAGCAGCTTGGACTCTCTGGATGTCCTCTCTCTCACAGACGAGACAGACAGCTGTGTCAGTTTTGAGGCCCCACTCACACCATTGATCCAGCAACGAGCCAAGGAAAGCCCAGAGCTCTTGGAGCAGAAACTGGTGGCCCAGCAGAGAGAAGCCCTTCACCACATGGCTGCTGATAAGCAAGAGCAGGCAGCAGTAAAACCAGTGGAAGGGGATTTTGGGAGCCCTCTCAGGCACTCAATTACTAGCAGCAGGTCAGAGAATGTGCTGAGCCGTTTGTCTTTGAAGAATATCCCAAATGGGTTCCATGTGGAAGGTTCAGAGGAAGAAGCGACCAAGATCATTAACTCCATCAGGTAAGGCAGGCCTTGAATTCCTTGGGCAAAGGGAATTATCCTTATCTTACAGGGTCCCAGCCCAGGAGCAAGCCTCAGAGAATGTAATAGAGGTGGAGATGCTTTTTTTTTTCTGTTTCCTCCCCCCCCCCCCCCCCCTTGTGCCTCCTCACATGTGCTGTCATGGTGGAGAGGCCAAACACCCCCAGGACAAACTTTCATCTAGCTGCTCAAAAATCCCATCTGCTCTAAAGGCAGGCAAAGCTGGAGCTGTTCTAGGAAGACCACTGAAATCTGCAAAAGATTACCTTCATGACAGGTAAGAGTTAGTCAGACACACTCCCAAACGTGCTCAAGGTTTCACTTAAGTGACCCTATAGAGGCTTTCCCAGGAGCTCTTCTGCAGACAGTGAGGAGATCAATGGAGATGTCATCCTCTGAGCCAGCAAATAATAAACCCAATCCTCAGCAAATAATCTAACCCTAAAAGCATATCATCTGTTCCTTAAGTTTCCTGAATGTCAGCAGCTCCAAAAAAGCTTGGTATCCCTTAGACATCAACCAGATGGATCTATATTTTTGTCAGTCTCTGTATCCATTCAGGACAACTTTCCATATCAGTGGCAGGAGAGGAACTTTAAAATGGTATTGGGTCTCCCTGTTTTGAATGGATGTGACATCATTTTTTAGTGAGGAGTCAGTTTCTCTTTCATCTCTTTCCTAAAAGTTTGAAATGAATCTGTACTATTTTGAATGCATCAAAAATGCATTTCTTTTGACCTGAAATGAAAGAGGTTTTGTCCAATGTCCTGTTCACAAATGTGTTTTCATACTTTTTGTTTGGTACAAGAAGAAATCAAAATGTGGTATTTTCCACAGGTTTCATCAAATCAGGTTGCTGCTCCTTGAATCTTGTTTCTTGTTTCTGTGTAGCGATGCCAGCTTGAAAGATGCCCTGTCAGACTCTGACTCCGACATGGGCAGCACAGAGCAGCTCGACCAGGGAAGCACAGACACCTTGGCAAATGGCTGCAGGGCAGACAGCGAGGCTGCAAAGAGGCTGGCCAAGCGCCTCTACAACCTTGAAGGGTTCAAGCGCTGTGATGTGGCACGCCAGCTTGGGAAGAAGTAAGTGGGGCTTTGGAGTGCAGCCAGCCTGGCCAAGCAGTTGACAGAGGTGGCAGCACTGATTCGGGCTATCAGAAACACACCTGTGGTGGGGAGGGTCCATGGGAGCATGGTGAACAGGACAAACACAGAAAGGGACAAGTCTAGTGTTACGAGGCCTTGCTGGTTCATGTCAGGGCTACCTGACATCTTCCCAGTTGAAACTGGTCCAAGACCAATGCCATTGCAATTTGAATCCTACAAGTTGTTTGCATGTATTGGGCATTAATTGCCACAAGCTGCAGTTGCTGCCTGCCAGAACAAAGAGCTTCCTGCATTTGAAAGAGGCCCAGCAGGACACCTAAAGCAATCCTCAGGCTGAAGAGTTTTGGATCTTGACCTTCCTGTGTTTAACTGGAGCTCCTGGGAGTGTAGTGGCAATGAGAGTCTGTCTCAGTGGGACAAGACAGAAGCCCTGTAACATCTTTGCCCTGCCATTCCCCAGGGTATTCATGTCTGCACCCCAAAATCTTCTTGCTGCAGTGCCTCCTGAACCAGTCAGTATAGACAGTGTGAGCCCACAAGGGTTTGATGGAGAGACAGTTGCACAACAGAGGTCCAGGCCCTTCAGCTGGTAGACTGGCATGGGGAAGGCAAAAGGGAAATAGAAGAGTTTATTCAAATGCCAGAGAGGTACAGTGGTTTGTAAAAGACGGGGAAATAGTAACAAACATAACAGTAACATATGACTTTAGGATGCCAGTGGGTATGAGGACACCAATCTCCAGAGTATTTCTCCTGGATAAAATATAACGTGTTTCTGTTTCTTTGTATGTTGTTGAAATGGCCTGCTGTCTAGATCAGCAGGAAACAATTGTCCCTCTGCAAATACCCAAGCTTCTAATACTGAGAATGTTCTGTAGCTCAGCTTGGTCCTGGGGAGGAAGGAACCCATGAGTGATCTCCAAGGGAAATTTTGTATATCACTTGACAGCATTTTCATTTGCCTCTTTTGCTCTTGTAGCAGGTACATATCAGATTTCTGCTGCCTCAGGCCTGGCATCTGTCTTTCTTGCAAATCTGCCACACCAGCTCAGCTGTCTGAGTGGGGCAGTTTCAATGAGTCTCTGGGGTGCATCTGAGTGTGCCTCTGCACTTATTTCTGCAGTCCTCCCTCTACCTGTCATCCTCACCTTGGGAAGCTGTTTGGTGATCCACATCTGGGACTTGACACAGCCTTTAAAAGGAAACAACTTGTGTTTTGATCAGCTGAGTTTTTGACACCTGGATCATTTCCTAGCACAAAACCTGGATAGATCTGCAGGCTCTTGGACCAAACAGGTGGCTTTGTGGAGAAGGAAAGGAAGAAGGATGGGAATAGGTATATTTTAAGCTGGTCTTGCTCACTTAAGACAATGTAGGACCAACCTACATTTGTGGGAACAGGGTACGTTTAAGTGATGCTCAGAAAGGTTGTTTGAAAATAAAATTTTCATTTCTAGGCTTTTCAGCTCTTCTTGACCCTCCCCCCCCCTTTTTTTTTCTTTGTGAGTATTGTCAATTTTCTCAAAAACAAAACCCCCCAAAATTTGTCATTGTCAAGCAAGTAGACAAGGCTTGATGAACAAGCAAATAGAGGTTGGGTATCTCCAAATAGTTTCTTTCCAGCTGACACAATTATATGATGTTAACTCTAAATCTAGAAATTATCTCAGTCTGTCAAGAGCATGCATTTCAGCAACTGAGCTCTACACGGAAGATCCTTGTTGCTGAATTTGTCTGTGTCATCATCTCAGCTCTACTACTACCCCCAGTCACATATCTCTTGCTGGACAGAGGTTGACCTGTTTCAGGTGCCACACCACAAGGATGGCAGCACCAAGCACTTACTTGCAAGGTTTCCCAACAGATTGCTGTGCTTGAAAACCCATGCAGGCAGCAAAGGAGCAGGCAGCAGTGTGCAGAGCTGCAGCATTGCAGCACATGGAGAACCAGGGCTCTGTCAGTCCCATCAGCCACACAGTCTGGCCACAAAGCCTGCTTCCCTCCTGGAGATTAGGTGAATTTTACTGATCCATACTTTTTATGGAAACTCTTGTTTTTCTGATCCAGGTGGCTGTGGCACTATAAGGATCTTAGAAAACAGAGGTGTAGCTCTTGTAGGACAGTGTGATTCAGTGCAGTAAAACAGCACATGATGCATCCATGTGCAGCCATGCAGGAATGAAACTGGAAGAAAAGGCCAGGACTCCTGTGTCACCCTGGAGGTGGCTTGTGACCCAGACAGGTCAGTAATCACTCCTGGTGCCTGGACCTTCCCAAACCAGGGAGAGGGAGGAAGCATCAGACAGGGTTCTAAGATGAGTGGTCTGTAGAGGGTGTATGTGCCGTGCAGCCACCAAGCACAGGATGACAGACTTGTCTCCATAGGAAACCCCTTTGCTGTTCTTGCAGTGATGTTTCTGACATATCTGAGCAGCACTGGTGGAAGTGTCACCCATTCCCATGGGAGAAGCTGGGACAGCACAGAGAGAGGAAAGACAAATTATTGAACAAAGAAACTGGAGCAGGCATCTAAGCCCACCTTAGAGGAGGCCATGGGCTTGCCCTGGCCAGTATTAGAGCTTTGTGTCACAGACATGCCTAGGGCATGTTGACTTGGTCTGGAGCTCAGGGAAGAGGGGCCCATGGCTAGACAGAGGAGTTTATTGCTTCTGGGGGCTGGTTACCTTCAGACAGCCCTGAAACACCATCTGGTTCCCTTGGCCAAGTCAGCAGTCTCTTCCTGGGGCTTTTCAAAGGAGAAGGAGCAGGTGAGGCACATGGAAAGGTGTGATGGGCTGGGGAGCTGCTGACACTACAGAAGCTGTCATAGATCACTGTTTGCTGGGCTGTCTGGGTCCTGAGGGTCGTGAGTCCTGGCCACCAGCAAGACCCGGTGAACTGAAGGTTAGGCAGTGAGCCTGCCTGCCCTCCTGGTCTGCCCTGGTGGAAGAGTGAGGTGAAGGGGAGCTCCCTCCCACCTTCATCCTGCCTGACTACAGATCTAGTTAGGAATCCAGGGTAGGCCACGAAGACACCTCAAGAGCAACTCAGTCCACCCAGGATTTGTGTAGGGCTGTAGATGGGCTGCTGTCTTTTGATTTTAGGGAGCATTGGTCCTTCAAGTTCAGCTTGAGGTTAAGTGGGAGAATTCCTTGTTCTCCCCTGTTGATTGTTCCTGTGCAGCAGTGTGTGACAGTCTGCTGTATGCACAGTGCCCGGAGTGCCCAAGCAGATCCCCAGAAGATCTGGCAAAGGGTGTCCAGGCAGAAGGAATCAGAGCTTTTCTTCCATGAGACTGTAGGATCACACTTGTGAGGTGGGAGCTGACCTGTGGAAGGGAGGGCACTGGCTATTTCACAGCACTGGCACAGCCAATGTATGAGGTCTTCTGCAGGTTTAGAGCTGAGAGGATCCCAGAGGAGGACTGGGGCTCGCTTGGCTCTGTTGGTTCTTTGGCATAAGTGAAGATGTTGTGACATCTCCTTTTGCACACATATGGTCATTTTTGGCTTCTCAAATCACCCTGTTGTGAAGTTCCAGGAGAAGTGCATAAGTTTCCACAGGAAGCTAGCAGGAATCCACACACTGATTATTGCAGTACTGCTTCAGACAGACTTACCTGGGCTGGCTATGAGGCCATGTTCTTTCTCAGAGATAGCAATCCCAAATGGTAAGATTGTTTTATGATCATGAGGCCCTGTGTCTTCAGACAACAATGAAATTGCGGCCTGCACATACTTCAGCACTGATACTTATATTCTGCCTCTTGAAACTCAGCCTGGACATCTCCCTTGGAGCTAACACACCTCTCAGATTCCAAACAGCATCCACCCCAGACACTTTACAGCATCAACCTCACCATGGAAGATAAAACAATACTGTTGGAAAAGCAACGAGAGCAGTGAGTTCTGCCTGTAACATGTCTCAGAGTGAAACTGGATGCGCAACACTTAGCAAGCAATATGATTTTCATTTTGTGGGGAGAAGGGAACTGAATTATATATGGGCAAGGGTGATCATATTGAATCGTAGAATCATAGAATGGTTTGGGTTGGAAGGGACCTTAGAGATCATCTAGTTCCAAACTTCTTGCTATGGTCAGGGACACCTTCCACTAGATGAGGTTGCTCAAAGCCCCATCCAGCCTGGCCTTGAACACTTCCAGGGATGGAGCATCCACAACTTCTCTGGGCAGCCTGTGCCAGTGCCTCATCACCCTTCTAGTAAACAGTTTCTTCCTCATATCTAATCTGTATAAATCTTTTTTTTTTTAGTTTAAAGCCATTAATTCTTGTACACTCCCTGACAAAGAATCCTTCCTTGGCTTTCCTGTAGGTAATGGAAGGCCTTTCTAAGTTTTCCCCAGACCCTTCTCTTCTCCAGGCTGAACAACCCCAACCCCTTCAGCCTGCCATCGTAGGAGAGGTACTCCAGCCCTTTGATCATCTTCATAGTCCTTCTGTTGACTCATTCTAATACATCCATGTCTTTCTTGTGCTGGGGGACCCAGAGCTGAATGTAGTACTGCAGGTGGGATCCCATGAGAGCAGAGCAGAGAGCGAGAATCACCTCCGTCGCCCTGTTCTCCACACTTTTGATGCAGCCCAAGGTGCAGTTGGCTCTGTGGGCTGCAAGCCCACACTGCTGGCTCGTGTTGAGCTTATTGTCAACCAATACCCCCAGGTCCTTCTCCTCAGGGCTGTGCTCAATCCATTCTCTGCCCAGCCTGTATTTGTGCTTGGGATTGCCCCGGCCCAGGTGCAGGACCTTGCACCTGTTTTTGTCAAACTCCATGAGGTTTGCACAGTCCCACCCCTCAAGCCTGTCCAAGGTCCCTCTGTATGACATCCCTTCCCTCCAGTGTGTCAACCTCACCACACAGCTTGGTGTCATCCACCAACATCGACCAATCCCACTGAATTGAGATCATCTACCATTTTGTGCCAGCATTCACTGATCATCCTTGCTCTTCTGCTACCTGAGTTGTGCAGATAGACGAATTTAATATCACCCATTCTGGCTTTAAAAGCAAGAAGTCTCCAAGCATCCTTCAAAATCTCCAAGCATCCTCCTTTACCCGTGGAGAAGCACTTATGGGCTAGTGGGGCCAGAATCTCCACTGAGCTCTCCTGCACCCTGGCTGCTCCAGTACCCCAGGAGCATCTATCCGACATGCAGGCTGGTGTGTCTGAGGGTGGGATTGCAAAGAGGTGCAAAGCAAGGTGCTGTGGTGAGAGGGTGAGATGGGAGCCAATGTGGGGTGGAGACCAGGAATTTTGCAATGGGAGTAGGGGACACATCCAGCAATGGGAGAGGACAAGGTAAGAGAGAAGGCACTAGGCATCTTTATGGCCTCCTCCTCAGGCTGTGTATCCCTGGCTGGTTTGGGTGGAGGAGGCTCTGGCTGGCCAGAAGCATGGCAGAGGGGTGCACTGAGGGCAGGTACCCCTCATTCTCAGGTGTCTAAGGCTGGCAGCTGCAGTGCTAGACTGTGGGCATTTCAGGGCCTTTTGGAGGTCTTCCAGCAGCCTTTCAATCTGGGAGAAAGTCCTCCTGGGTCTGGGATCATGTCTGCAGTGTCATACTGGGAGTTTGGGCTGGCCAGGAGGCAGCAATCTGCTGTTCTCTTGTAGACAGTGTCTTCTTCCCTGATGAAAGGGCTGACTACTCCCTCTTTAATTACAGTAACGAATTTAGCAAGTTGGTAGCAGAGGAGTATCTCAGCTTCTTTGACTTCACTGGCCTGACCCTTGACAAAGCACTCAGGTGAGCTGGTCTCTTGGCACTCCCGCGTCCGGGCTGGCCAGAGCAGAGTACTGTGGTGGGTTTCTCCTCTGGGCTTCCCAACTCCACAGAGGCTGTCTGTGCAACAGGAGCAGGGACTGGGGGGAGCTCTAGGTTGTCATTTAATTTTTACTTTGGTGTCACGTTTGGCACAACATATTGCCACCAAAAGTGGTATTTAACAGGAGGGCCCACAACCTGCTTCCCCATGGTGGAGAGCAGCTTTCCCAGGAATCCTGTTTTGTACAAACTCAGAGCAAGTGGGATCAACTTCTGCCCTTTGGAATGGACAACCCATCCTGTTGCCATTGGGTCAGAGGTGGGTCAGATCTCAGCTGAGAGCATGTTTCCCTGCACAGGTCAGAGCTTGTTCCATAGAAACCCTTTGCATTGCACCTGCAGGGGCCAAGGGGTGCACAGACTGGGGGGAGGACAAAGGCGTTCCTAGCTGCTCTGAGGATCCCCTTTCCACCTCTCTCCTTAGCGTGGTTGCTTCCCAGTAGATTGATCCATGACATCTTTAAGTATCATTTTCTCTTTGCAGGACATTCTTGAAAGCATTCCCACTGATGGGAGAGACGCAGGAGCGGGAGCGGGTGCTGATTCACTTCTCCCGGCGATACTGCCAGTGCAACCCAGAGGAGAGTACTTCTGAAGGTACCACTTTCCTTCCCAAGCTCTGCTGTGGCACTGCTGCACACTCACAGTGCACCTGTGTCACAGAGCCTGCACATAAAATTAACCATCCACCTCCTGAGTAGCAACCACTGGCCAGACCAGGCTGCAGCTTATTCTTCCTCCGGGGTGCTGCCCTGCTGACCAGCCCTGCCCTGGGAGGCACTGGGGACACCAGGCACTGTACAGACCTCCTCGCGAGAGTCCTGTGTGTCCCCTCAGGGCCTGATGGCCTGAGTGTGGGCTCCCAGTAACAGGGACACACAAGTGCAGGTGAGCTGTGATGAAGGTAAGCTCCTCAGCTGTGACCTGGCTTAGTGGCTGCCCTTTGCCCAGCACCAGGGGAGGGAGGGAGTAATTCTCAGGGGTAGTGAGTTACTGCAGCTGTGGCTTGCAAAGTGGTATTGGCTCAGCCCAAGATCTTGTCCACTGAAAGAGGTACAGCTGAATGGAAGACATTTCCATACAGATTGAGAAAGACCATTGGCTTGCTATGCACAGGAGTTGCATTCTTTGCTCTCTACAAGTGCAGCAGGGGAAAGCAGAGATGGATAAAATCCTGGGCTCACTGGAACTGTGTATTTTGTTAGCCACTTTCAGAGACCTTCTCCATTTATATTGGCTGCATGAGAAATTATCTGCTAATACAAAAAAAGGGTGAACCCAGAAAGTTAAACTCTTCAACAGTGACATGGCAATCAGTGGAGATGTCCCTGCTGCTGGCAGGAACTGCTTTGAAAATATTACAATCCTGAACAGTACAAAACTATTAAGACTAATGAAAAGTGGAACTGAAACACATCACTGATGCCACTGTCATGACTCATTCATAAACAGTGCTACAGCATTAGCTGTGATGGTGGCAGCACATTTCACAAGGCTGGGAAGGACCACTCTGCAGACCAAATGCAAACTGGATGAGTCCCAAGCAAGACAGATCTGTGCTTAGTGCTGAAAGTGAAAGGGGCTTAAAAATACAATTGTAATCCAATCTAATAAATATGTATAAGGCCTGGAGGGAAGCAAAGTAGCTCTTGCAGTTCACACCTTTTGCAGACACTGGATGTGCAGTGATTGAGGAAACTATTGCAAGCTGATGCTATTCCTTCAGAATGTAGTTCCTTCTAGTTGTGTCTAGACGAAACTGGCACAGGGTCTTCCACCAAAATGAAATTTGAGCCACTACATGTTACTTAGATGTCTAAAGAAACATGTGTGTCTGTGGTAGTCTGTCAACGTAGAAACGTGATAAAGCCAAAGGAATTTGGTCTGGAGATGGTCTGGTGGCTGTGAAGATCTTACAGCCCTACCCTTTCAGGGCATTTCTATGTGCTGATTCAATTACTCTTCCACTGTTGGAGACACAACTGTTGCAACACCAAGGGTTGCTTCAGCCTGCATGACAGGATGCTGCAAACACGGGAGGCAGAAGCTCTGACTTGCTGACCTCTGAGTGGGGTTGTAGGCCTTTCTTCCAGAGAGTTGTGGCTTGGACACACTGTGGGTGCTCTCCTTTACTGAAAAGGGCCAGATGTCGAAGAGTTATATGTATGTGCTATGGCACTGTTCTAGCAGAGAAAATGAATGTGGCTGAGCCAAGCAACAGCAAGTGAATAGCATGTTTTGGGACATCAGCTCCACCTGGAGGCCACGGAGGGCATGGTCTATCTAACCCAAGCAATGCCGTAAAGCAAAGTGAAAATGTCAGCCCCAAACCTCCCTTAGAGAATCCAAAGTACACAGTAGGAAGGTATTTTTTTCCAAGCTTAAAGCTGCTTCCTGTGGAAGTGAGGAAGCATCTTTCTTAAGAGGTGATTCTCTCTTGAATGTCAGTGACAGCAAGTCCCTGCAATTGTCAGTTCTCAAACAGAAGTATGTGATGTTCCCACAAGAAACCCTTCCTTTCTCAGAGACTGTGGTTATTACTAGAGAGAAACTAACGTGCTCAGTTACCTTCATCCTAGGCTTGCATGTCTTTGGTTGCCTTTAATTATCAGTGTTTAGAGCTTGGCCGTGAGCATGAGGTGCTCAGGGTCTGGTCCGTGAAGCAGCACACCAAGTCATGAGAAGAGCAGGTTCAGAGGCCAAGGCTATAGTATTTTGGCACTCTGGCCTCTCCTTGGAGTGTGAGGCATCTCCCTGCCGTGAGGTGGTGCATGGAGACAGACAAGACTCTTGACCTTAAGCAGCTTAAGGACTCAGCATGGTTTTGAAATAACTAAAGCCACCAGCCCAGCTGGCACAGAACAGGGTGCTGTACTGTCTCAAATGGAAGGAAAAACTGTATTTGTTTATTGTCAGAAAGACAAAAATTCTGCACTCTCTTTTAGTAATAATTTTGTTGGAGGACTGAAGAGCTTGCAGACTGCACAGGAACAAAGGCTAAAAACCTCAGGACAAACCTGTGTGGTGACTGTCATCAGCTGGAGGAAACTTGATTAAAGTACTCTGTTTCCCAGAGTCTCTGCTACATTCTGCACTGGTGATGGCACAAAGTGGACATGGGGGAAATAGAGATGGGGTCAGCAAAAAGTCTGATCTTTATAAAGCCATTGAGAAAATTGCTTTCAAGCCAATTCCCTGGTGATCATTTCAGGAAAGGGTAAAGTTTGAGAGGAAAAAATATATCTTTTTTATCTTTTTATTTTTTTTTTTATCTTTTTGTTTGTTTGTTTTGTTTTTTAAACTACCATGCACAGTTGAAAGAAACGAGCATTCTTTAAGGTCCAAAGGCATAGCAACTAATCTTACTTTTGCAATGGGTGGGCTGCCAAAACAGGGCAAACACTGAAACTCTGTGGAAAGGAGAATAATAATAGCTGTCTGACTTGTGTTTCAGATGGGATTCATACACTCACCTGTGCCCTGATGCTGCTAAACACAGATCTTCATGGCCATGTAAGTAGTACTTGGAGATGCGTCCTTCCTTCTTTCCCATCTGTTGTAGAGGTCTTTGCCCTTAAGCAGTATGCATTTCTGGAAAATCAAGATAGGGTGGCAGAGGGTACTCTGAACAGATCCAGGGGAAATTGTGGATGCTGGGACCAGTTCTGGGGACAGACCTTCTATTACTGTCACTGCACACTCAAGCCAAAGTCACATCTGATGTCAGTTATCTCATATAGGCACAGGCAATGCAGCTTTCTTCCCAGGACCTACTGCATACATCAGCCCTGCCACAGAAGCTCTCTTGGAGAAGTCATCACCACCAGTTTTTGTGGAGTGGCAAACAGCAGCTCCAATTGTGCTGCTTTTTCTGGTGGTTCAGACGTGACACTCACCTCATCTGCAAAACTGCAATGGAATCATTAGTTTCTTACAGGACCAGATCTGATCATTCATTCCCAGAACATGAAGCAAATCCCAGCTGTTCCTTTTCCCCAAGGCATTACAGAAAACTACTGGAGAGCATCACATCAGAGAGGCCTTTGGATAAAGAGCTGGGTGAGCAGAGCTCACTGCCCAAAGGTGTGGCTGGATGGAAAACAGCAGAGGCTATGCATAAGTTGGATTTATTCCTGAAACATCAACTAGATTGTTCCCAGTGTATAGAGAGGAGAGCAGAGTAGGAGGAAGAGTCACTGCAGAGAGAGATGGGACTGGGCATAAGGGACACACTGGGATGCTGTGTTCCCTTGGAGAGCCCTGCCGTAATGTTCAGCTGGGAGTATGCGCAGACTGTGCCCTGCTCACTGCTGTGGGAAGATGTAGGCGCTGTTTATACAGATCTCCTTCCTGCTCTCCAGCCTTGTGGTGCAGACATAGAGCACGGCTGTGAGCCTCAGAGGACTGTGCACAGGGCTAGAGGAACTCTTCCAATCTCAGGTCACTGAAGCACCTTCTTTCCTAACCCCTCTGAAATCTTAGACCTGGAGCCACAGACTCCCCATGGCTTCTGTGAAGCTGGGAGGTAGGAGGGTGTGGGTGTGGGTGCGTGGATGTGTGTAAGGCTTGTTACAGCAGCCTGCATGTATGAAACCCGCACTAGTTTTAGTCCCTTTTTCTGCCCCACAGTCCCATGATTTCCAAGCTGTATTATCAGAGTCCTCTTCTGCCTCCGGCTGGTAAAAAGTAGTTGTGCATCTGCAGAGACTTGCCCTGATTTATCTTTATGAGCCTTTTAATGAGATGGCAGTAGGCCACAACCTCACTTTTTGTATACTGGTTTATAATCACCTTTGAGAAGAGCCTGTTTCTGTAAGAGTAAGAAGATAGCACTGCATGAGTGCTCTTCACCTATGATGGCAAAGATGCAAAGGCCGCCAGCTTCACCGGTACCATCCTGACAGTCCAGCTGGGAGACCCTCCCCATCATTACACACCGTGGCAAAGTTTGAATGCAGCAGTTGGTGGAGGGAATTACTAATCTCAGCAAGAGCATCCTTTCCAGATATGCACTGTGGCCTACACCAGGCTGGCTACAGCTGCCACAGCTTCATCCTCTTGGGAACAGGCAGCCTGTGACCAGTATCACACTGTCTCACTCCCACATGGCTGCCAGTAACATATCTAGGAAAGTGTCTTTGCATGTGGTGGGACAGCACTGGGCCCAGCTTCCGGGAGGGTCTGACATAACATTCATCCTTCAACAGGAAAGTTTGGAGCCAAGGAAATACTTTTATCAAGGCATTTACTGCAACAGCAAAAGCAGACAATAGCAGAAGACAAAATGCACCTTCACTCAAAAGGAAAATAATTTTGTCTGATTGTTTTAATTAAAAAAAAAATCCAAAAAGTGTCTGGGAAGGTGGAAATTATTGAAAAGGAAAAATAAAAACAAACAGAAAAACAATCCTCCCCCCCCCCAAAAAAAAAAAAAAGCCTCCAAAACCTTATAATTTCAATTTTTCATTGACAAGCTGCCTAGTAGACCTGGTGAGAAGAAATTATCTCATGCTATCTAGGCAAGGAAAAATGCATCTTTCTTTTGACCAGGTGTAGAAATGCCTGAACTTTTCTTTGAAAAATCTTTTCTTTATTTTTCCATGTGTAACATTAATTTCTTCTTCTCCTTCTCCTCCTTTTTTTATTCCTCCTTCTGCTTCTGGAACCTCTCTTTCTGCTCTTTAATCCTTTACCAGGTGGTAAGTGCAGTCATTCTAGTGTTTTACTTTAAAGCACTAGCATTTGACTTGGGTTTTTTTGTTTGTTCATTTTGGTTCTTTTTTTTTTTCTGTGTTAAAATTAAAAAAAAAAAAAAAAAAAAAGAGAGAGATTTTGTTTGTCCTGATTCCTAAGTTGTTGTGCAGTGAGTGTCCTTCACTACTTGGTAGCCCATTAGCAACTGATATGAGTCACATAAAATCCTCCTTGTGCAGAGAAATTGCAGGATACCTGGAACTGTGTGGCGTGATCTCTCACTCCTTGTTTTGTTAAATATGCTGTTGGTATATTACATATCACTTTTTTTTTTTTTTTCTTTTTAAATTTCTTATTTTAATATTGTGTATGTATTTCAGTGTTTTCCTGTACATTGCCACGGAGTGGGACATCCCTTTGGTTAGGAGAGGGGGGAGTTGATGTTTCTCATTAAATGGCAAATTGTCTACAGTAGTGTCTCCACAGTGGCCTAGTTCACCATCCCAGTACTGATGATCACATATGCTGAGTTCAGGACTAAAAGTGATGAGACTGGCTTTAAAACATGAGATTTGCACACGGACACACCATAGTTCTACTTTAGTACTGTTGATTTTCTACTGCAGGTACATTCAGACCCTGTTTTGAAATGGTCCTGCAAACATACTATTTTTAAAATGAGGTGCTCCATTTTCATAGAATCACATGATTTCTGGAGTTGCTGTTAAAAGCCAACAGTTATCAGCAAACTTTGCAAGCTTTTTAATATAAACCAGGTTGTTCCAGCACTGCACAATGCTCTGCTGGTGCTGTTTGAGCTCCAGGAGATGTTATGACAAAGTACTCCTGTGCTCTATCTTTGACCCTCAGAGACAAAGCTTGGAGATGTTTCCTTTTCAACGCATATCTTTCTTCCTCCTTGTTCAGAACTGCTTGCCATGGAAGGACAGTGACAAATCAACACCTCTTCATCACCAGCACTCTCAATTACATTTTGCCCTCAGAGTACCAAGTACTTTGCTGAAGCCCAGCTCGTATGCTCACACTGTAATGCAATGAGCTTAAGCATTCATTTCAAAAAGCAAACCAGCAGCTCTCATGGCCATTGGACAGAGCATAAAAATGGGACCCGTGGCAGCTCCTAACACCACATGCATCACTATTTGTCTTAAAAACACTATGATATCGTCCTTTGAGACAAGCTTGTGACTTCTCATTAGCTATGTGTGTTAGTAGCACTCGGAAAGCTGAAGTGCTCTGACAAACAGCCACTGGAGACACATGCAGAGTGACACCAGTCTGCCCACAGTAGCTTTGTGTGGTCTAGGGGTCATTGTCATCCAAAGTCTGCAGGATCATTCCCTGCAGCATGTTGATTTTGATTCTGCGGCCTAAAATAAATCCACTACCAGATCCCTTTGTCCAGTCAGACCAGCAACCCTCACCCTCATGATGCAGCATATGTAGTTTGTGTTGTTGTTTTTTTTTGTTTGTTTGTTTTCCCCAGGAGATAAGTATTTGAGGAAGGTCAAGAAAGCCTGAGTAAAAGCAGGGTCTGTCAGGGGCAGGATGCTTATGCTGGGAAGCTCATTGTGGATGCACTCTACTCACCACTTTGTACCTATGTTTGATGCCTGGTGCCTCCAGCCAGAAACTCAAACACCTTACAGAGGGAGGGCTGGGGAGAGACCCCAGATAGCCACCCTTTATGACCTCTGGCCACCAGAAGCCTGCTCCTTCTCCTGGGACTTTCACATGGCAATTCTTTTCCCACTGAGCACCCAGTGTTCCCTCATCCATACATACCTGCACAGCCTCCTGATGCTGGGACTTGGAAACAGCCAAGAAATACCAGGCTACACCTGAGTATCTTCCAAAGCCCCTTTTTAAAAATGTGTTCTCTCACCCTCCTTCCTTTCTCCACCCCCATGCCTGTTGTGATCCTGGCTGGTTTGTTTGTTTGTTTGTTTGTTTGTTTTGCTGTAATTCACCAACCAGCCAGTACACAAACCTCCCCTCCCTCTGCTGAAGAAACATAGCATGTTTGCAGGCTTCCCAGCAGGTTCCCCGTGCCTGGTTCAGCCACTGAGCACTGTCCGGCAGGAGCATTTAGCTACGGGGTCCAGTTATGGGCAGCAGCTGTGGGGCTTTCCTGTGAGAAAGCAAAGATAGTCAAGCCTCATGCTGTGCTGTACTGTGCCAACTGCAGTGTCCCGAGGCACTGCAGATTCATAACAGTGCTTTTTCTCTCTTTTCCCTGACCTCTCATGGAGGAGACAGGAGGCATCATCAAGAATTTCAGACAGAAATGCTCAAAGCTGCTCAAAGGCAGCATCAGCTCCATGCCAAAATGTGTGTCTGCATACATAGATGGCAGGTGGGGGGGGCTGTTGTGGGTTAATCCCAGGGCCTCACTCTTTGCTGATGCTTTCCTCAGGGAAGAAACCCCAGGGGGTTCTGGCATCAGTCTCTCTCAAGACATTATTTTCTTGCACAGAAAACACACCTTACTGTGCAGGGCACCTCTTAGATCATCTGTTGCAACTTCATCCCCTTCCAGTGAGGGCCTTCCTTTTCTTCCTCATTGAGTCCCTAAGTGGGGCCCTTGCTCAACCTTAGGACCAGTGGTGGTACCTCGTCTCTCCTGCTCTCCTCTCACTACCTCCATTGTCCACTCCATGTGATATCACCACAAGAGCTGTTCCTGGGGACTTTGCTTGAGGGTGTGGAGGCTGCGATATGGCATGACACTGGAGACATGTATCTTTTCTTTGTGATATCAGACTCCTTTTTCTGAACCCTACAGTTCTCACTGACCCCCTCCACACCTCTGTTCCAGTCCTTTGGAAAGGTACGATTGCAGGGGGAGTCAAGGAAAAAGGCTGTCTGCCTCCAGCCCCTCAACCCCTGCAGGCTGAGAAAGTGACCTGGATATGGTGAGGGGTAAAAGGTTTGGGAAGACAGATGTCACAGACTAATATCACAAACTCCAGATGACCTGGCAGTAGCGGCACCAAATTTATCTTGGCATTAGCTGGTGATGACTGAGATTGTCTGTGCACTGCCCTCACACAGCCCAGCACCTTAGTTCACACAGTACCAGTAGCTGGATTATCTCTCCTTGTAACAACAATGAAAATAACAGTTTTCATCAATCATTGTCCAGCGCTGGTTGTCTTCAGGTGCTGACACTGCATGCTCATACAATTTCCCATACTGTAAGCTTGGAGGCCCATCCCAGTTCCAATATTCAAAGATGGTTTGAGTGCTTGTCTTGAGTTTCGAAGCACAGACCTCGTACCAGGGCCAACCTGGAGGCCAGAGGTGAAATCAATGAGAAAGTTTGGAGCGAGACTTGGAGGTTGCTTTCAGGTGTTTTATCTATACAATTAGAAGAGGTCATTTTAAGTGTTTTGTTGCTGGCATGAGCAAATAAATCAAAGATCCCAATAGAATATAAGAGCAGAAGATGTGCATCTAGCTTTGAGTTTCTGAGGCAAACCCAGGCCTTGCTACTACATATAAAATTGTTCTTTAAAAAACAGTCTCATTAAAGTCAAAACTTTCCAGAAGTTTAATGTGCTGCTTCTTTGCCTTGCAGAATATTGGCAAAAAGATGTCATGTCAACAGTTCATAGCAAACCTGGATGGGCTGAATGATGGGAAGGACTTTGCAAAGGATTTGCTGAAGGTAATATGACACACAGAGACAGTGGGATGCTGTCGTTATTATGGCAGTGTAACCGAGTCCTACCATGACACTCAGAGCCCTTGAGTCAGCATTTTCTATCACACATTTATTTCATTAGAATTGTAATCCAGGTTATTCCTGGATTTATCTGCCCTCAGAGCATGCTGGGGGTCCCATCCCACCATGGTAGTTCTGTGATATACCAGATAATGTACATTAAAAAAAAGTACCAGAAATACGTCTGTCTGGCACAGATACTTTTCTCTGCCTTCAGTTCCATGTAATTATAAGTAGCACTCCAAGATAACTAGCTCAGTAACATGGAAGATTGGTTAGAGAAAGTATTTTCTCCTTCCATGTGATTTAGCACCACCACCATTTTCTCCACCTGCCACAGGTACACCAGCCTGCTCTGTTTTTTGCTGTATGGAAGGAAGTTGAAGGGGCTAGCCTCACATCAGGGATGTCATGACAAGCTTTAGACATAAACTTCCCCACTAGCAGACCTCACCCTATGCCATTCCTCAGTATGGTGAGGGCTACCCGTGCGTTCTGCTTTTCTCACCCGTTCTTTCCCTCCTAGTGCCTCAGAGGAGTCATTGGGAGTTTTCCCAGGAGAAACTGGAAAAGCTGAACCACAAAGTTATTCATCCCTCTCCTGCTTCTCAGGGCAGTGTTCAAGCCTCCACTGTCCCTTTCCCCTAGTTAAGACATAGGAGGTGTTTTGGTATATACCAGACATTTCTATCAAATTTGTGTAGGCCAGAGTTCACTCAGGACTGGGCTCAGCACCCAGAATTTAGCAAAAATATCATGAATGGGCTCTTCAGCAAGGCTGGCTGCCAAACACCTATACTCCTGACATGTTCAGTCCAAACTATAGATAACAAAGGGTTTGGGAGGACAGCAGTTGTATTGCTCACTAGCGAATACTTCTCCAGGACATTTTAGAAGTGAAGGTATCTCTCTGAGAACACAGACAGGGTGTAGAAGAAATGATCTCCACAAACCAGACATGTCTACTATTAGAGACACAGCTAATACCATGTTCTTGTTGCAGACACTGTATAACTCCATCAAGAATGAGAAGCTGGAATGGGCCATGTAAGTATATGTTAAGCATTTTAGAAAGAGACTATCTTTCAAAGTAGCTGACAAGTCTTCAACCCTGCTTTTAGCTCCAGAAGTTTTCAGAACATCCCCTGCCAAGCTCTTAAGTACTGAAATCCCTCCTGTAGGCAAACTGGGTTTATTTATGGTTTAGACACAAAAGCAGACAGAGAGATTGGTGGCAGTCTGTGGGTGCAGGTTCCATAGAATCATAGAATAGAATCAGAATCATTCAGGTTGGCACAATCTAAATGGCACAATCTAAATGAAGGGAAAGTCCCCTTTATTTTCTATTATGCCCAGAAAGTGCCAGTCCCTCTTCAGGTGCTTCAGAGCATGGTCTTTGCTCGAGAAACTCAAGATCTGGGGTTACTTTGGTCACCAAGACCTCCCTTCTCTTCCACACAGTTCCTTCTGGAATCACTATGGGAGAATTGTTATGGCTGGAAGGGACCTCATGAGGTCTCAAGCCCAGCTTCCTGTCAAAGTGTTGACAAATGTTGAATTCAGACCAGATGCTCAGGGCTATGTTCAGCTGCATCTTGAAAACCTCCAAGGGTTTTCTGGCCTTTCCAAGGCCCCTCTGGGTCTATGCACCAGTGTTTAATTATCCTGGTAGTAGCATTTTTTTCTCACCCAGTTGAAACCTCTGGTTCAATTCACAGCCACTATCTCTTGTCCTCCAGTGAAGAGCTTGTCTCTGTTTACTGGATAACCTCCTCATAGATATTGGAAAGCTACTATGAGGTCCCCCAAAGACATACCTTTTCTAGGTTGAACAAGTCCAGTTCTTAGTCACTTCTCACAGGGCAAGTACTTCAGCCTCTGAGCATCTTGATGGCCTCTGCTGAACTCTCTCCAGCTTGTTGATGTCTTCTCTGTATTTGAGGCTCAACAAAATTGCCGTATGTAGATATGATGTAAAGAGCAGAGGAGAATGATCAGTTCTCTTAGCCTCCTCAGCGTGCTGCTGTTCATACAGCCCAGAATGCTCTTGGCCTTTCTTTCTGTCAGGACACACTGCTGGCTCTTGTTCACCCTGCTGTTTGGCAGGAACCCAAGGGCCTTTTCAGCAGAGCTGCTCCCCAGCCTGTCAGTCCCAGCATATCCTTCTGCAGGACCACACCACACCAGTGGAATACTTTGCATTTGTCCGTTCTGCATTTAGTGAGGTTCCTGGTCTTCTGCATGGTGGCCCTGCCCTCACAAATATCAGTTTCACAACCCAGTTTTATGCAATCCACAAACTCAAATGCAGTCTGTCTCTTCCTGCAGATCACTAATAAATGAAAATAAATCTGTTCCCCTTCAGCTTTACACAGACACCTGACTCACCTACTGTTACCCCGAAACAAGGTGACAAGTCTGGGAACAGCTAGTGTGGTGGCCTCCATGATGTTTTCACACAGCACTTTCCTCAGCCCTTCTTCCCCTTCTCTGCTGACCACCGTCTGCCTACAGCACAGGCCAGGACCCTCAGCGAGGAGATGGGAGATGTTTGCTCCCTAGCACCATTACAACCCCACTCTTACCTCTGCCTTATAAAAGCCCATGACAGACTCAGGGCCTTAAGGTAACACAGTGAACACCTCTTCTCTTCTCCCACTTGGTCTCAGACCTGTTTTGTCTCCAGAGAATTGTGAGACTGAGCAGGACCTTTTGGGCCATTAGCTCCATCATCTGATGTTCACCGTACCCTGTCCTTGCCAGAAAAGTGTCTGGACATGGCTTGCTTCCACCTCCATCCCCAGCTACCTGGGCTGAGCTTGCAGACATAAGAAGTCTCCTGACTGGTTTCAAAAACAATCTTATGTCGAATCTGTGAGAAAAGCACCAGGGCGAGCGCTGCAGTGGAGATGTAGCCCTGGAGGGCTGGTCGGTGGGTGGACGTGGTCACCAGAGGGAGCTCTCTGGTTCCACAACGGGTGCCCGCAGGGTGCTTTATGTAAGGAGTTCAGCGGGAGTGCATGTGCTGGGTGGCTGCGGGCGGCGTTTACACAACTGCGAGCTCACGCTGCCCTGCTTGGGCACGTCGGAGGGATAGCCACCCCCAGGGCACAAATAGAGCCAGCCAGCAGCATCCAGCCCTTCTCCTGCCCCTGCCACCCTGCCCATGTGATTTCCTGCACCACCTTGCTTGCTGCACTCAGGCCTGCGACCTGCCTTGCTTGCTGCAGGGTGTCCTGCGTTATCACAGGTTGTAACATGAGGACCCCTCTCAGATCCCCTGATGCAAAATAGATGCTCCCTGACGCGGGGTACCAGACCCTCTGCCTTCTCCCAGTGGCCATCCAGCATGTCAATGCACTTGCCCATGAAGCCCAGCCAGATAGGCAGACACACGGCCAGCACCCCAGCAGCAGGCAAGAGTTCAGGGGGGTCTCTCTGGTGCAGTTCTGAGAACGGGTCCCCACTAACTCCCCAGCCAAGTGTGGTGTCTGGGCACTGCCTAAGCCCCAGGACTCCTGTGGGTGTCAAGAGCTGAGAAATCATCCTTCTCTTCCAAGAGCTGTCTGATGCTTTCGTCATGTACTAGCTGTAGGTGGGAAAGTGTGGTATTTTCTTGCTTATATCCCATCTAATGGTTTAAACTCTGGTTCAGTCCTCATCTGAGGTTTGTTCCCAATCTAATCTAATCTGATCTAATCTGGGGTGACCACGTCATTTAGACACAAACATGTATCATGACAGGCAGAAATTCCATGTTTGCTGTCCTCCTTAATGTCCAGAAACCCTGGGAAAATACTACTTCCCATGTAGGTTCTAGTTTCTATGTGCCAAATTAGATTTCACTTCAAACAGGAAGAGGTAGGTTTGGAGGAATCATTGGACATTTTCTGGAGCTGCTCAGCCGCTGCTGTCCAGAGTCCATGACCAGGAGATCTGTGAGAAGTTTGTATGGAAATCACCAGCATTTCTTGCTCTCTCCTGGCCTTCCCTGAGGACACAAATGGGGAGAGATGCATAACCTATTCCAGAGTCTGTTGTTTGATCAAAGTGGCCCATCTCCCTAATGTCTTCAGAGCTTTAGTGCCTCAGAGATACTGAGGACATTCATAAAGCTTCTTCAGTATCTAGGAGACACCAGTTGTGGCCTCAGGAAAGGTTGAGAATCCCTTGTGATACCTGGCTCTCAGCCAAAGACCACTTTAAATTTCTGAATGTGATGCACAGGGTTGGGGACTTTCTCTGTGGAATGAATGTAGTCCTCAGCAGTGCTGTGTCTGAAGATCCCTGGTGTTCAGACAAGCACCTAACCCTTCCTTGCTTTCAGTGACCTTACACTGAGGCCACTGGGACAGTTAACCTGCCACCCATGCTCCTTTCTGCTGTATGTAGATCACCACCATTGGCACACTTGGTGTGTTACAGTCTCTGGGTCTCGTTTCCTTTTCTTTCTTGACTAGTCTTGTGAAAAATAACTCCTTTTTAAACCAAAACAAATAGGGCACACTGTGACCCCACCCACTTGTCCTCCACTCAATCTCTTCTTTGAATTTGTTTCCAAGTGATGAGGACGAGTTGAGGAAATCACTCTCGGAGCTGGTAGACGACAAATTTGGAGCCAGTGCAAAGAAAGTGACAAGGATTGTTGACAGCAGCAACCCCTTCCTGGACATCCCCCAAGCGCTGAATGCAGTCACCTACAAGCACGGTGTCCTCACGCGCAAAACCCATGCAGACATGGATGGGAAGAGAAGTACGTGTTAATGGGACAGAAGATGTGCCCCAGGAAGTAAAAAGCCCTGCCCAAGCCTTCTCCCTGGCTCTCCTGCTGGAGTGGCATTTCCTCACTGTACCCCAGGAAACACAAAAGAGAACCCCCCCCAGATCCATGAGCACCAGCACACAGGGAAAGGAGGGTTTTTTGAGACATTCGCAGATATGGATGGTTTCAGGAGACCTCAGTCTTCTGTTATCACTGGCAAAGAACCTAACAGTGCCTGTCCCACACAGATAGACCTGGTCTTCCATTGTGTTCATGGGCATAACCCTGACTCCTACGTTATGAGCAATAGGTCAAGGCTAGTTGCACGGGAATTGTCCACCTGAACACTGACCTTGGGGACAGTCTGGTCGTCAAAGCTTTGGCCCTGTCAATATTCTGCCATGTGCAGGGTGCTGGTGAACAGGTTGTCTCACAGCTCTGCTGTCAGTATATGGTATTACACAAAAGTCAAATGGAAATACATTTGGGAACTGTTAATGAGCAGTGCTTAATGAAACCTTGGATGACCTCTTTTGCTAATTGATATTGATGGCCCAGTCACTGCAGCCAATTAAAAGTCTTGAGTAGAGAAGATTACCACCAAAGGCCTCCTGCTTCCAGCACTTTCTTAATAGCCCATGCCTTGGAGGACCAGCTCTCTTGTGGTGGTGTAGACAGGCTCCCCTCACCTCCCACCCCTCTCCAGCTTCCAGCAAGCTCTCTTTCCCCAGGTCCATCAAGACGGTGGGTGGTAATGCTCCCCCCTCAGTGGAACTGAAGCTTCCATAGCCAGGGTATGTCTGACGAATTCATCCAAACCAGAGGAGTTCAGGGAATGTCTCTGTTCCTCAAGCATTTAGTTCACAGAATACAAACCCATGTCTGGAGGAACAGAGAGACTTCCTGTATGTGTCCACTGGTAGGTCTGTACCTGCTCGTCTCTGGTTTTGACCTGTTTGTGTTCTCATGGGGAGGCTGCATCTCCCATTTCTGTCAACTGACATGTCCCTGATGACAAGCCACTCATAAGCAGTAGCTTGGAGGTGTGTGAGGTCCGGGCATCAGTACATGCCTATGGTGGGTCAGGAAAGGGTTGGTTTTGCCAGAAATGTGAAGGTCAAGTACTAACGACAGAAGCAGGTGTGTATAATTAGTTGTTCTTCCTTTTTTAGCTCCCAGAGGAAGAAGAGGTTGGAAGAAATTTTATGCTGTGCTTAAAGGGACCATCCTTTATTTACAAAAGGTAACTGTGGTGGACTGTCCCATTTGCTGTTTCATGCTGTGTCCAAAGCAGTCCTGCTGTCCTAAGTAGGAAACCCATACATGCATGCAGAGGAGAATCACTGTCCTAGTGCATGTGTGGATGTATACAGAGCTCCTCCAGAGACCAGTATACAGAGCTGGAGATTGCCATTATTGATGATGGTGTTCATGCTAAGGGCACAGTCTCAAAAGAAGGTCACACAGGAAGAAATATGAAAGAGGAAATGTAGAGGCAAGACTTCTGCAGAAGTGTAAGCAAGAAGTATAAACAAATAAGGGATACTGGGGAGCATGACTGAACAGATATGGAGAAGGTGAATTAGGATGTTGGTGGGACATGCCTTAGGAAGTGGAGGGGGCAGACCATCAGACCAGTCTTGTCCTGGCTATTGTTTTATTAGTTGGCATAGATCTGAGCATGAGTACCTCCTGTGAGGCTGGTATGGAATTCCCCATGCTTAAAGGTCTTTGTCTCCTTTCAACCTTGCCAATTTGGGTCCTTCCATGGGATCCCAAGAGACGTTTTCTGCCTCTCTTCATCTCCGTTCCATAGCTTTCTCCAGCTCCCCTGTTCCACAGCCATCTTTGAGTCAACATGAGTATAAATCCCAGGTTCCCATGGGATGCAAAGTTACCATGGAAGACCTTACATGCATGCTATGGCATTCACCTCTCTGCCTTTGAAAACCCTTGGATGCTAGGAAGATTTCCATGGATAGTCTTTTCTGTGGAAATATTAAGGAGCCTGAATAGGACATCACTTGAATGTTAGTAAGAGTCAACCAGGGGTGCCAAATGTCTACTCATCATGAAGCAGCATAACCCACTGAACTAGGTCTGAACTACTTTAGTAGCACATGCTGTTCAGTAACCCATTGAACTCACCTTGCTGAAACAGCATTCCCTATGGGTAGATGTTCCTATGTATTGCAGTATTATCTCCAAAGCAATGAGAGTAAACAAACTTTGGATTATATAAGAAAGGCAGAAAGATCCTCAGGGCAGTATGGAATTATGACTCATTGTTCCTAGCACAACCCAACGATTCTCATGTTGTGCCAGATCCTATGGCACAGGTCACAAAGCTAACAGAAATCTGGTAGCAGCTAATTGTAATTTACCATGTGGATTGCTCTTAGTCAAGTGGTATTTTAACAGCCTCGCTACTCTTTCCTGCAGCTGAGGGAAGCTGCAGTGTACAGGAGAGCCCAGATCATCTCTAGCACTCTTAAGTCTGGCCATCATGAAATCACTGGTCACTGACACTCTTTTTGCATCCCAGCTTCTTTTCTCAACACAAATCTCCATGTGGAGCTCAATGAAGAGGTCCCCATGCTGACCATGGATGATGCATGAAGATTTAACTAGCACCTTTTTTTGGGTCGTTTTTTTCTGTGGAAAAAAAAAAAAAAAAAGAAAAGAAAAGAAGTTCATCAAAATCACAGGAAGCAGTTAGATTTAAATGAGTTTTTCACCAAGCACTTTTAGGTCTAGGTATGAGTCTGTTGAGGGGGATATATTTGGAATGAAATACACATTCGGGATAGAATTTTCTTGCCATGCTGGACCAACATCCACTTTACTGAAGGTTTTCCTGACTGCTTTGACAGTGTTAGAAGGAGCAGTGAGACCAAGACAGAGTTTCATTGCTGCTGAAGAGGGTGGGGGGGTTGGGCTTTGGCATTGTTATACAAGGCTAGCTACAGTATCTGTCCTGGCTGTTTTATTAACATAGGTTGTTATGCTAGTATTAGGAGCTTAGAATTTAAAAACAGAGTGGGGATGAGATTGGCAGAGACAAATAGCTGTTAGAAAATCAGTGTTCTTATCTAGATGACCTTCAGGAGAAAATGGTTAAAAGACTGAGTGCTTTCTTTACCAGGAAGGACTAAAGAAGCAACACACCTAAAAACACTATGTTATAAAGGTGTCTGAAAAATAACAGCCATTACTGATGTGTCAGTCATGCAGGAGGTACGGGAGTTGCTGAGGGTGCCTCAAGGAAATAGGAACGTAAGAACATAACATTGTCCATTAAGAACAACAAAAAATAACCTGAGAAACATTTGGGCCAAAGATTTGGGTAAAGAGTGGTTTCTTAGTTATGAGTCCCTGACAGACTGTATATGGTCCTCCTCAAAGTACTCCTTCGGCTGGATTAGGCTGTAGACAAAATATTGATTGGGCTTTGCAGATACAGGACAAATGGCTGAGGTCACAAAAAAAAAAAAAAAAAAGAAAAAAAGAAAAAGAAAAAGAAAAAGAAAAAAAAGAAAAAGAAAAAGAAAAAAAAGGTTGCCACTTTCAAGCATTCCCAGTATTCACAACAGAAAGTGGGTAAACAGCCTTATTCTTAGTGCAATTTCTTGCCTATGGGATGGTTTGCAGAGCTAAAAAGTTGCACAGTACAGGAAGAAAGCCGTGTGCAAGGCTCCCAAGCTCTCAGCAGAAGATGCCTGCACGTAAATATAAGATAGAACCTGGCTTGAGTACAAGTCACTGGGAAGAGATTTTTGTACACGAAGATAGAGGAGAAAGTACCTGCTTCCAGACACACCTGACACCATGGAGTACAGGTTCAGCCTCATCCATTTTTCTCTCAGATCAAACCAAGGATCTGGTCTTTAACAGGAAAATTTCAGAAAGCAATGCAGATAAGTCCAGGGGAGCAAGTTGACTGGAAATGAGAGACAGAGAAAAAGGGGGAGGGAGAGAAGGAGGGAGGGAGGGTCTGGGGAGACAGATGAAGGAATGGCCAGATGCAAAGAGAGGTAAGAATAGGATAAGACGGGCAGAAAAGTGGGTGGGTGTGTGGTTGACTGGCTGGATGAGAAGAAAGCAGTCTGGTAGAAGCAATTCAGGCAGCATCCATAAACTCACTGATGTAAAGATGTCACATATCATTGACTTGCCAGTGTTAATTTCTGGATTAGCATGTTCTAGCACAGTCTGCTGAAGCAATTGCTTGATCCCCTAAAGGGATGCAGCACAGTCTTGACGAAGAAATGCATGCTTGGGAGCCGGGCACACCTCTCCTGCGCTCTAATCCACACTGATCACTGATTCACTCCATGGCCTTTGGCAACTTACTTCACCTCTGTGAAATGGGGATAATAACCCTTAATCATCACACATAGAGGGGTGTTGAGAGGAATGATGGAGGGCTATAAAGCACAAGATGCTTTTGTATGGAAGTAGTGGAAAGGGTGCAGGTCTCAGCATTTCCCCCAAGGCTGCCCTTCCAGCCCCCACCCATGGAAGAGTTCCAGCACTGCCCTGAGCCAGGGACATGTCCTGTGAAGGCAGGCTTTACCATAGCAGTGCTACTTGGAGTGCCACCTTAATGGCCAGACTGAAGAGAAGTGGTTTGTTTTCCTCATTGAATATTTTTTTAGGCTAGTGGGTATGAGCTGAAGAAAATGAGGAAAAACCCCTCACAAGCTGCAGCATGACAAATCTCTGTAGCTCCATGCCTATATTCATAGAGTCATAGGATCATTTGATTTGATTGGACAAGAGCTCTAAGATCATAAAGTCCAAACACTGCCAAGTCTACCACTAAACCATGTCCCTAAGTACCACATCTGCATGTCTTTGGAATGCTTCCAGGGATGGTGACTCAACTACTTCCCTGGGCGGCCTGTTCCACAACCCTTTCAGTGAAAATGATTTTCCTAATATCCAACCTAAACCTCCTCTGGCCAACTTCAGGCCATTTCCTCTTTTCTGTCACTTATTGCTTGGGAGAAGAGACTGACGCCCCCACTCTGCTACAACCTCCTTCGAAGTAGTTGTAGAGAATGATAAGGTCTCCCCTGAGCCCCCTTTTCTCTAGGATAAACAACCCCCTTTTTGGACGCACTCCAGCAGCTCAATGTCCTCCTTGTAGTGAGGGGCCCAAAACTGAACACAGTATTTGAGGTGTGGCCTCACCAGAGCTGAGCACGGAGTCATTTCCTTAGTCCTGATGGCCACTTTATTTCTGACACAAGCCAGGATGCTCTTTGCTTTCTTGGCCGCCCAAGTACACTTCTGGCTTACATTCAGCCAGCTATCGACCAATATTCCCAGGTCCCTTTCTGCTGGGCAGCTTTCCAGCCACTCTTCCCCAGCCTGCACTGTTGCATGGGGTGGTTTTGCCCCAAGTGCAGGACCCAGCACTTGGTCTTGTTGAACTTCATACAGTTGGCCTCAATGCATCAGTCCAGCCTATGCAGCCTATCCCTTTGCAGAGCCTTCCTACCCTCAAGCAGCTCAACATTACCTCCCAATTTGGTGTCATCTGCAAACGTACAGAGGGTGCACTCAATCCCCTTGTCATTGATAAAGATGTTGAAGAGAACACTGAGCCCTGGAGAACACCTCTGCTGACCAGCCTCCATCTGGATTTAACTATGCCACCTGGCCATTTTTTTACCCAGTGAAGGGTACACCTGTCCAAGCCATGAGCAGCGAGTTTCTCCAGAAGAGTGCTGTGAAAAATACTCGTTTCATTGCTGTCTGGAGGAGAGGACAGCAGAATCAATGTGCTGGACTCTCACCCCATCCAGGTGTCATACAAAAGCAGGCACAAGAGAAAGAGATTTTTTCTTGAAAAGCAAAGCAAAACAAAACAAAACAACAACAACAACAAACTTTGAGCTGAAGAGCTCGTATTAGTTGTGGCCACTCCACCCCTTGCACATTGGAGTGGACAGTAGCAGAGAGCTGCCTCAGAAGACTAAACCAAAGACATCATGGAGCACTGTCATGGCAGAAAGGAAGCCCAGTCAAGGGGGTGGTGGTACATGTTTGAGCAGATCCTTTGCTTAGGCAGAAGAGACAGATAAATGGGGACTCTGTCATCAACATTAAACGAAAAGTAAATTAAATGAATTTGGAGGGATGCCAAAACACAGCATCCACACATGGCCTCAGTTCCTGCAGAAAACATCCCCAAAACGTACCCTTGAAATGGCTGATACCCTTCAGCCAGAGAAGAAATAAAAAAATAAACACCATCATCATTCAAGGGCTGGGGGCTTTGGGTAACTGAAGCAACGTAGCACATCATACCTTGCCCATTTCCCAGTGACAAGTGTTTATGTGAACAATGTAGGACATAAAAGGCAAAAATTCACCAATGCTGTGATACCAAATTTGCCAGCAAATATATAGCAGCGTAGCACCACAACTGGAAAAAGGTGAGACTAATATTAGCATATGATAGCACGTAGAAAACATTGCCTGCATTTCCTCTAGATATGGCAAGACACTATTAATGCTTTAGTATAAATCATTTTTCTTTGAGATTTAAGACAGAATCCCTTCACTGAAAACATCTACATGTATGTTACTATTATGCCTTTGGATATGTTTCTTCCCCAGCAGCTTAAGCACGTGCTTAAACTTCCACTAAAGCTCAGAAAGGTATTGAGGCAAAACATAGAGAAGATGCTGTAGGCTGTGAAGCAAAGCTGGCATGCTTTGCTGAAAGGCAAGGAATTATTCTCCAAGGGAAGGCTACACACCAGTATAAGTGCTGGGCACTGTGAAGGCTCCCATTCCATGTGTGTCGCATTATAGAATTACTAAGGTTGGAAAAGACCTCCAAGATCATTTGGCCCAACTGTCCCCCTACAGCCAATATCATCCACTAAACCATGTGCCTAAGCACCATGATAAAGCATCATGTAACTTTAGAGCCATTTGTGGAGGCTTCACACAAAGATTTCCCTGCCTCAGCAGCAGTACATATAGAGTCATAGAACTGTAGAATGGTTTGGGTTGAAAGTCATAGAATCATAGAATGGTTTGGGTTGGAAGGGAACCCAAAGATCATCTAGTTCAACCCCCCCCGTCATGGGCAGGGACACCTCCCACTAGATTAGGTTGCTCAAAGCCCCATCCAATCTGGCCTTGAATACTTCTAGGGATGGGGCATTCACAACCTCTCTGGGCAACCTGTTCCAGTGCCTCACCACCCTCTGAGTGCAAAATTTCTTCCTTATATTTAATCTAAATCTATGCTGTTTCAGTTTAAAACCATTAAGCCTTGTCCTGTCACTATATTCCCTGACAAAGAGTCCCTCCCCAGGTTTTCTGTGGGCGCCCTTTGGGTACTGGAGGTCTCCTGTTAGGTATCCTTGGAGCCTTCTCTTCTCCAGGCTGAACAACCCCAACTCCCTCAGCCTGTCTTCATGCCTCCTGCAGCACAGGCATTAAAATGAGCTTCCTGGCACAGCTGGTACATGCAGAAGTGATCCTGCAGTACCATGTGCTCCTGCAAACCTGGCCACCAGAAAAGGGGCACAAGGCAGAGAGAACCTGCTTGATTCAACCTTACCCTGATTGACTGGGCCCAGGTTTAAAAAAAATAAATAAATCTGGGTTTTCCTACATCTACATTAAGTCCTGTAAGCCTGATATCAGCAGAGACAGTAAATGATGGTACCATTCAACATGAAGATCTGCATTTGTCAAACCAGTTTTCATCTGTGGAAGTTTCTTGTCGCATGCCATTAAGCCTAACTATTCGCACCGTATTTTTAGAAAGCCTACATGTATCTTGAAATAAGGGATCATGGGTTTCCTGGTCATTTTATTCAGATCCCAAGAGATCCTTTGGAAAAACATCCAGAATTGGATGTGCGTCTACAATATAGGAGGCTTGAGCAGCAAAGTCTTCCTCAAACACGTATTTGCTGCCAGGTGGAGTAACATATCAGTAATATACATGTATTCATATGTCAAAGCATTCGGTTTTCTTTCTTAAAAGGCTCACAGTGCATCCCTCTGGCTACTGAAACACACAGTGTGACTCCTGCAGACATCTCCGCTGCGCATAGACGTTTAGCTATGGTTTGAATTTCTGAGGAGCTCCAAACCACTTAACCGTGCAGGAGAGCACTGCAGAAAGGTTGTGTATACTGCCATGCAATGCACCCATACTGAACACAGGGTGCCTGCAGCACCCACCTCTTCTTGTGCTGGAAAGCCAGGGCTTTTCTTTGTGGTTCACATTCAAAAGGCAGTTGCATGTGACAGGATCCCATGCCAGACATTTCTGGAACCTGGGCCTGGGGCCCCATGACATTTCTTTGCACAAAGCCAAGCATCACATACAGTGCAGCAGTCACTCTCCTGGTTGGGATGATCGTTTTAGAAAAGAAGAGAAAGAAAGACTTCAGAAGCCTATTTCCCATCAAGAGCAGGGCTCTGGATGAGCCACATCCATGGGCTGGGTTATGCTGGACCTTTGTGCTCTGGGAGGCAGCACAGGGGAGACTTTTGTGACCTGACACCAGAGAACAACCAGAAGACTGTAGCCTGTAACAAAACATAAGACAGACTTAGTCCTGTAGGTTTGCACAGTAATCAGCAGGAATGGCAGGCCCTTGCAGGGATACCCTGGCCTGACCTGGCCTCTGACACGGTCATTTCACAGCAGCTGAAGATGCCATCAGACAGTGTTACTACCCAAAAAGGCAATTCTTTCCACCAGTCCTGGTCTCCACCAGGTTGCAGCACAACCACACAGCTCCATCACAGGGCTGCACCAGCATGTGTCTCCATGTGACTAGGCAGGGCCCTGCAACACAGCACCTGCAGTTTCTCACCAACCAGAGGCAGGCACTTGGGGGGCAGGTTGATGGTTTGTTTTAGCCAGGGACAGGTTTTTTCACATCCATCCATCCATCCATCCATCCATCCATCCATCCATCCATCCATCCATCCATCATCTCACCCCCCAGCTGGACAAGCTGTTGAGTTGATGAGAGGGTAGGGAGGGAGGGTATTGCTCTAAGTGTCCATCAGCTCAGTTTCTGGGAAAGCAAATGGTATTTGGGATTGACTTGATTGGGATTGAAAATGGGATTGACTGAACTCTTTATTTTTCCTAAAAAGTGCTATGCCCAGATTTTTGGAATACCATGTTTGTATTTTCTGTTTATAATATTTATTTATATAGTTATTTCTATACTCCCTAGTTTTGTGAAATTATCCTTCAATGAAGAAAGTGCATCAGGAATACAGGAAATACTGCTGCAATTTGCAAGTGTCTGACTAACGAATTACATGAAAGACCATTCCAAAGACTCACACATACTAAGGAGATACCAAGCATGATTCAGGTGGACCATACACAGTGGCTAGTGTCCAGAAAACCCCACACCTGCACAGAGGTGTATTGGCTCTAGGAATAGTTGTTCCAGGGCTGCCAAAGACAGTCAAAACCCCTCACCACGTGGAGTGATGCAGCTGCAGGATGGGAATTCATTTGCTGATACCTGCCAACATCCAGAGTCTGCATCTCAGCATGAGCTGTGCACTGTGGGTGAAGCTCTGCAGAAACCTAGCCATCTTGTGTCATCCCCCAAAAGCCTCAGGCGTGTGCCGTGTTAGAGAGAACTATTGATAATTATGTTTAAAACTTTCATCTCCTTCTTCACATCTTCACAGTGAATTTAATGATGGAAGAAGTTGCCAGATGTTAATTATTATCATTATCAACTCCTAGCATTTACTGTACAAAGCAGTGCTTTTCTTGGTCTCAGTAATCTGTGATTACAGCACAGAGAAAAAGGCAGGTTCATTAAAGTAGCCCGCAAATGTTAGCATAGTCATTATCCAATTAACGTTCCTTCTTCACAGGATGAATATAAACCTGACAAAGACCTCTCTGAAGTGGATCTGAAAAATGCCATCCGTGTGCACCACGCCTTAGCCACAAAAGCCTCTGACTACAGCAAGAAGTCCAATGTGCTCAAACTGAAGACAGCTGACTGGAGAGTCTTTCTCTTCCAAGCCCCGTAAGTACCAGCTCTCCCTGCAGGGCCTGGACCAGCAGCCTGACTTCCAGCCACAAACAGAGCCTCTTCTGCCCAGCCAGACCAGCACACACATCAGGGACAACTCTGGGGGAAAAAAGACTTCTGAGGAGGAAGGTGCTAAGCAGGAGAGATTAGGGTGAGGTCTGTCAGACTGTGCAAGGGACTTCATCTGGGGGCCACAGTTCCCACTTGCCATGCTTGGCAACTGTGTGCCAGTCCTGGAGCCTTTCTCGTCTGTCACCAAGTAGGGCTGAGCAGGATGAGATGGGAGGTGAAGGTCTGAGGAGGAAGGTGGCTTCTCTTTTCATTCCCGTCATGCATTAACACCTGAAGCACTGCAGTCCTTCACAGACTACCTTTGCCCTAAAGCCTGCTTCCACAGTTGCTCTGGCAAAATCCTGTAGACTTCAGCTAAGGTTGTGCTGCCAAAGGACTAAAGGGAAGCTGGCAAAGCAGAATGGTTCCAAAGCATGGTTTGACTTGCATTGTAGGAGAAGATCTCTGGGGCTGGACTTATAAATGTGTTTGCCTGACAGACTATGGAGTTCCCATTCCCCTTCAAAAGCAGGATGGGAACATTTGGATACACTCATACTTAACTGTACAACTGTTATAAAATTTGTTTAGAGAGTTTAAAAATTACATCCCAGTGCTAACTGCCTTTTGTGGGGTGGCCACATAGAACTGACCTTGCCAAAATTTGTGCAAGCAGCTGGGATTGCAGTAGCCAACCAGCCCAAAACACATCACTGTGCCACTAAATAATGTCCCACTATCTCCAGTTTGTGCGTGTCCTCTCTGCAGGCTCTCCCCTTACTAACTTCTGTTGTCAGTCTGCAGAAAAAAATCTACATGTATATGGTGCTTTGAACTAAGGAGCTGACAGTTCCTCTCATCAGCCTTTGATGGGTAAGGTGACTAAAGCTCATTAAAGAGCTCACCAGCCAGACCATATCTTCTTCTTTCCTTAGTCCATTGCAGAGGAAAATCGCTTTGCTAGAAAGTGTCAAGTGTGATCGAGCCATCTCCTGTTCAATGTTTTCTTTGTCACCTGCTGTGAGAAATGATTTTGTCTTGAAGTTGGGATGGGTACTAACATCAGGCTAAATCTTGGCATCTGAATTTCTGCAGTGAAAACCTTCTTGCAGGGAAATCCCACCTGAGCAGTGCTCAGATCTGATTAGGGACCCCGGGCAGAGTTCCATGAACATCTGAAGAGTTCATCCTTGTCCATGGAGCCCCATGGACAAGGATGTGTCTCCCACTCCCCAAAGAGTATGGTACTCTTGGCACTTGCCACCTTGCTACCTCTCATCTTCAGGGATTACCTCAGATCTTCAGGGACTACAACTGGAGGTATTAAGGAAGGCAGAATTCCCAGGGCTTCATGTAGGCAGACAACAGGCCTGAAATCATTGGAACAATGTAGAGGAGCCAGTTAGCCAATGTTTTCCTTCTCACTACTCAGGATGGCACAGAAATGGCTTCAAAGAAAAGCCACCAATAGCCCTCGGGAAAGCAGGTGGCTCCAGGGCTGTCTTGAGCTGGCTGGTCCTGGGTTAGGAACCTTTGTAGACACTCCTATCTCTCCTCCCATCCTCTGTAACAGAAGTAAAGAAGAAATGCTGTCCTGGATCCTGCGAATCAACCTCGTTGCTGCCATTTTCTCTGCCCCAGCCTTTCCAGCTGCAATCTGCTCAATGAAGAAGTTCTGCCGCCCACTCCTGCCTTCATCCATGACCAAGTTGTGCCAGGTAAAGTGTGACAGAAGGAGCAATGGAGGGGTGCCCGGTGCTCAGCCAACCCATCAGCATGCAGCTCACACTGAGCTCATCTGCAGCTCCCCCAGCTCTGCCTAGCAGACACATTAAGGTGCTCAAGGCTGCACCCGCTCAAGTGCACACTGTGTAAGGGCAGGAGTAGGGGTGTAGAGTGGGAGATTTGGACAGACCACAGCAAACTCTGGTGTCTGCATGATGCTTCTATTGCAATGAATATAAAGCAACCCTATGTACACACACACACCTCAATGGGTGTTGATTCTGTCTTATTGCTTTTTTTTTTTTTAATGACATGGCACCCAGAGGTGACACCTTATTTTTTTTTTTTAGTCTGGAAAGCTGCAGAGCCTCAGAGGAGAAGGTTTACTGGAAGCAGGGAATGCAGTGCACCAAAGCATGGCTGCCTAAGGCTCTGTTAGCAAAGAGCAATAGGTAGCTGCCATCTGAAAAAGCCACTCGTGTTTGCAGTGTCTAGGGAATGCCAAACATGACTTATCACCTCCAGACAATGGGGACATTCTGCCACTGGCCCTCAGCAAAGGGGAAGGGAGAGGACAGCCTGAGCCTGAAATGATTAGAACGGAGATACAGCTCTATCTGCTGAGCAGATGTCAGAGCCCAGACAGGGAGGATACTTTATCTCCAGAGAGAGCAGATGCACAAGCTCTTGAGACACAGCTAGTTCTGCCTGGCTATTAAAAGATGCAGAGGTTTTGTGTTCATGATGCTATAAAAGCCCAGGTGCCAGAGAAATCCAATCCTGGCACTTGTGATGCATGAGTTTTGATCTTCCTCAAATACCTGTGTTTCAGCTGCTCCTTATCAGATGAATTTTCAAATGTGCTGCACACCTTTGGCCCCAGCACAGGGTACGCACCCCTTTCCCGTAGCAAGGCTTACGTCCTTGCATAGACAAATCCCATGTCAACAGGCTGGCGGTGCACTTGGGTGTTACACTCCTACGTTTTAATACCTGACACAATTCTCTCGGCAGGAGGAACAGCTGAGATCTCATGAAAATAAAATGAAGCAGATTGCAGACGAATTAGCAGAGCATAAATCACATCCTGTAGAGAAGAGCCTCAAGTCGAAAGAGGCTGAGGAGTACAGGCTCAAAGAACATTACCTAATTTTTGAGGTAAAGGAACTTTCATTTTTTCTGTGATAAATGATATCTTGGCTGATTGAGGAGAATTGAGAACTGCAGAGTGGATGCTGTAAGCCTGGGAGTAGGGGAGGGGAGGGGAGGAGAGGGGAGGGGAGGGGAGGGGAGGGGAGGGGAGGGGAGGGAAGGGAAGGGAAGGGAAGGGAAGGGAAGGGAAGGGAAGGGAAGGGAAGGGAAGGGAAGGGAAGGGAAGGGAAGGGAAGGGAAGGGAAGGGAAGGGAAGGGAAGGGAAGGGAAGGGAAGGGAAGGGAAGGGAAGGGAAGGGAAGGGAAGGGAAGGGAAGGGAAGGGAAGGGAAGGGAAGGGAAGGGAAGGGAAGGGAAGGGAAGGGAAGGGAAGGGAAGGGAAGGGAAGGGAAGGGAAGGGAAGGGAAGGGAAGGGCTTACATGCTAGATGTGTGTTATGTGGCAGTGATAAGCCTCACTGTTTTCCATTGAATCTATAAAAAGAAATGACATTTCCTCCCCTCTGTGATTTCTAACACAAGGCTTGGAAAAGTGATGAGAGAAATAAAATCTTCCTTTACTGTTCTGGAACTTGAAATTTCCTCAGGTCCCAAATAAGGAAGGGATTCTGTTCTCAGTGCACATCAGCCTTTTCCAGAAACATTCAGAAAAAGCTAAAGGAAACCGTGGGAGTATTAATCTTGTTTTGCTGTAACTGTTACTGTAAATAGAGCCAAAACCAGCATTGCAGGTGCTTGCAGACTTTTTGAGGATGCACGTAGCTAAGTTTAAATGCTCTGCAAAGTCTCAGTAGCATTTAATTGAAGAAATGGGATATTTTGTTCCAGAGAAAGTTGAGCACAAGGCAGAAATCCTGCCACAGAGGTGGCAATGGGGTGGGACTGCTGGAGGGTCTGTTCCTGCTTTCAGCAGGAGCTTAGATTATTCCCAGTTTTAGCCTGGGCTGAGTGTGGTATTTTCTTGCCATCCCTGGAAACGGATGGAAATCTCCCATCTCCCACAATCCAGGGCTCCACCACCCGCTTAGGGAAAGAACACCATGTAATGTCCAGCCTGAATCACCAGAGCCATAGTTTGTGGCTGCTGGTTCCCTTGTGTTTGTGCCAACCTTTCAAATAGTTGCATGCTGCTGCCTCCTGTTTTCCAGACATTTTGTTTTTGGTATCTGCAGAGGAGTAGTCTCCATCCAAGCTTTTTCTCTAGGCTCCCTTTTCAGTCTGCAAGAAGAAGCTGGCAGTTCCAGAGCATGACTCATCTAATCTATTTTATGAGATATACTCTAGAAATGCTTGTTTCTCTGTGCTGACAAAGAAGTGAGTATAGGCTTCCTCTGAGATGTTAGAGAAAAGGACTGGGGTTTTACATAAGTCCATAAAAAGAGGTCCCATCTAGTCTTGAAATGATGCCAGGCAGAGAAGAGATTGCCTCCATTTTTTTTTTGCTGTCCTCTGTGAAGAGCAATGGGGGCACAGCTTAATGGTCACAGTGAATTACTGGATGAAAACAATGCAAGCAGAAATATTTATATCGACCGAGAGGAACTTTCCATGTGCTAAACAGGGACATCCTCACAGCGTTGTTCTCAGACAGGCAGGCAGGAGTGTGGGCACTCTGAATGTCTTAAGTCAGGAAGAAGCAGATCTGCACTTTGGCCACAATAACCCCATGCAACACTATAGGCTTGGGGCAGGGTGCCCAGAAGACTGTAAAGAGGAAAGGGACCTGGAACTGTTGATCAATGCTTGGCTGAACACGAGCCGGCAGTGTGTTCAGGTGGCCTAGAAGGCCAGCAGCACCCTGGCCTGTATTAGAAATAGTGTAGCCAGCAGGAGCAGGGAGTTGGTTGTCCTGTACTCTTCTCTGGTGAGGCTGCACCTCAAGTTCTGTGTTCAGTTTTGGGCCCCTCACTATAGGAAGGACATTGAGGCCCATCGAGGCATCTGGGGCGTGTCCAGAGAGGGCAACAAAACTGGTGAGGGGTCTGGAACACAAGTCTTATGGGGAGCAGCTGAAGGAGCTGGGGTTGTTTAGTCTGGAGGAGAGAAGGCTCAGGGCAGATCTCACTGCACTCTACAACTTCCTCAAGGGAGGTTGTGGTGAGGAGACGGTGAGCCTCTCTCTCAAATAACTAAGGATAGGACTCAAGGAAGTGGCCACAAGTTGCACCTGGGGAGATTTAGATTAGAATTCAGGAAAAGCTTTTTCTCTCAGAGTGGTCAGGTGCTGGAATGGCATGCCCAGGGAGGTGGTCGAGTGGTCAAGTGGTCGAGGCAGTCCCTGGTGGTGTTCAAGAAGCACCTGGACAAGGTGCTACAAGATATGATTTAGCAGCTTAGTGGGCAGCATTGGTGATAGGAGGACGATTGGACTAGATGATCTTGTAGGTCCTTTCCAAACTTGTATTTCTATGATTCTATGATTCTATTCTATGTTGGTCTTTTGTTGCCTCCAGTACCCACCTTAAACAATCAGAGTGGCAGTCAAGACCTGTAAAAGCAAGAGTCTTGCACAACCATCCGCTTTTTCCTCAACCCTTTGAACTGCAAGTTAATAAGTCTTTGAAGGCTTTGGTTAGATCAGACATTGTGCTGTCATTAAATAGCTTTTGCAGAGTGTGAACAGTGGGATCCTGATAATATAGTATGTGTTTTCCTGCAGTAGCAGATGGCATCGCCTCTGCTTTCCACACATGCCGTGGCCTGTCCCTGTTCCCAAGCTTTTTTCTCTGTTTTGTCTTTCCCTGCAGAAGAGCCGCTACGAGACATACATCAATCTGCTGTGCATGAAAATAAAAGTTGGGACAGATGACCTAGAGAGAATTGAAACCAGTTTCTTTAAGGTGGAAGCTGATGACATTGCTTTGCGGAAGACACATTCAAGCCCTTCCTTGAGCCAAGGGCATGTGTCTGTCACCTGTAAGGTGGAAAAGGACATAATAGAGCAGAACACTTAACAAGGAACGTGTGCATGGGTGAAATGAACTGGTGATGCTTTGCGCTCCTGGACTAGATCAATGAGCACAATTTTACCTAGGAAATTATACAAACAAAACCGTAGACGTGTATGACACGGTGACTGCTCTAGTGAAAGAAGTCAAAGAAGCTTTAGTTGACACTCCTTGGCAATGCTCTGGCATTTCAGCATCATGGACACTCCATCTCTTCTTTTCCCCAACAGCACCAGTGGCTTTTCTTTCCCTTCTACTGCAGCCTGCACAATAATGGGATACGCTCATTCTCCAGGTGCCGGGTTGCTCTCTTCCACCAGCCCTATCTTCTCCTCCTCCTTCCTCCTTCTCTCCCTGGAGTTTCCACTTGTTCACATCCACAGTTCCCAGCAGGGCAAGAAACTCAGCCGGGACAATGGTGTCTGCGTCACCACCAGCACTCTCAGAGAAAGGCACAGAGCAGCAGGGAGCACATCCCTCGCACAAGAGGAGTGCTGTCTGGCACGTCACAATAGGACAGGTTTTGTGAGCTAGCCACCAACTGAGTGAGAGGCGTCTTCAGCACAGTGTGTGGGACTGTCATCTGCCCATGGCAGTAGAGGCCTGAAGTGCCCTCTGTCACCCTATCCTTTTTATATATATATAAATATATATACATATGAATATATATAAATAAATATATATATATAAGGAAAACTTAATATGGGATTTTAACCTCAGTGTGCAAGAGAAGGTAAGCTGCCTGGAGAAGACACTAGGGACCATGGAGGGTCTGAACAGGACATTTTCAAAAATGCAGTAGCCTATGTTTCTTTTTTTTTTTTCTTTTTTTTTTTTCCTTTTTGTACTTGAATGGAAAGCCCACCTGGCTTTGCTGTGAAACATCGCACTCCTGTTCCTGTTTGTTGAGACAAACTAGCCAAAAGGCTGTTTATTTAGCATCCATGGCATCTGCCACTTTGGGTTCAAGCACAGTTGGAAATGTGCTTCAGATCCAGCTGAACCTTTGTGTGCAGGAGCAATTTTAACTGCCCATCAGTGTTGTAGTTCCTCCATTTTGCGATTCGTATGCTGTACTCTTTTAAAGAGGGAATTGTGTTTCCGTTCCTTTCTGCTGTCTGTGGTCCAATGATTTACTGTTGTACTAGAAGCGATTCCACTGCATTTCAATGCCACAACTGTTCTCCCGCACTTTATTTATTTATTTTGCTATTTGGTTTGGTTCCTTATCCCAAATTGCCTTTCTTTCCTTTAGGTGCATTCATAGTAATCAAGTTCCAGTTTTGAAGGATCTTGTAGCTGCTAACTACAGTCATTTATTGTTTATATTTTGCAGCATTTTTTAAACAAAGAAGATTTATTTGGACCTTCAAAGTCTGAGAGACTATTGACTACTGTTTTCCACGATGGTTCATACTACTAAAAACCTCCATCCTATTTTGTCACCTCTTCTTTTATCTCTGTTTCTTTGTACAGTTTGATAGCTTATTTGAAATGATGCACTAAGAATCATGTAAAAAAGAATAATAATAAAGCTGAATCTGTTGGTAAAGAGAATTGGTCTGAAATGTGGTTCCACTGTGTGCTGGGTTGGTCACAGACTTCACAGCCCTGCATGACCATGTTCACACAGACCTCTATCAGCTCCTGCAAAGAGAAAGCCAGGACTCTCTGGCCAGCACCAGAAAGTATCAATGCTTTTCCATGAGTAGGGTGCCAGCACACCTATCCTACTGAAAGCACTTGCCTGCCTAATCTTTGGATGGATGGCTTGCCGGTAAAGCAGGTGAGACAGATGGGCTGCTTTATTGACACGTTCAGGTAACATTTCCTTTCATCTGGTGCATCTTAGGTCTGTCAGTCCATGTAGGTTTATGGGAGGAGAAAGATGTCAACATCTGCACTGGTGGTTGGAGATGTTCTGGGAACTGTTCTCGGAGGAGCATTTGCCTTCATTGGGTGTTGTAGCTGTTTCTCAAATGTGCCATGTTCTTTGCAGTGTCAGGTGTAGGTACAGGACCCCCTTACACTGGGGTCCTTCAGGATACTCCTACTCACATGAAGTATCTGGTTCTGGGGATGCCCACTCACTCACTCATTCACTCACTCACTCACTCACAGTGGAAGCCTAGATGAAAGTCAGGCCCAACTTTTGCTGTCCAAAATCCCAGGTAATATCTTGTGCCTCAGCCTGTCCTTTCTGACTAACCCTTACCTCAGGCAGTAGAATCTCTAAGCTCTAATTTGTCCAAGAAATCCAAAAAGAGTGTTGAAGGTGCCACTCTGTCATCCTTGGACAGGACTAAGTTGCAGGAAAGAGCGGGATCTTGTGAAGTCTTCTTTGTGCACCAGGCCTCAGAGTCATGAGGGTCTCCACCCAGTGGATGTGGCAGCATGGATTAAAGAGCCCTTGGCAAGATAACCAAGGGAGTTAAACCTGCACTTGGTGACAACCAACACAGTTTGTCCTGGTACACGAGGGCTCATCTGGGTGCATATGCCTTTGCAGATGTGGTGCCCTCTTACCTACAAGGGAGCACTAAGAATACCCCAAAACATCTTGTTGGACCAACCTTCCACCTCAGTGTATGACCAGGCAAAAAGTGCTTTTTGTTTGTTTGTTGTTTTGTTTTTGTTTTTATTTGTTTTCTCCCTCTTTCCCTGCCTGGAGGAGAAGGACTCAGCTGCTGCTATGAGAGGGCAGTAGCTTAGAGGAATTAAACAGACAGATCTTTTTCTCCTCCTATAGGCACCCAAATGCACTTTCTTCCAGAACATGCAGCCAGGACATGAAACCTTCCCCCTTCACCATGCATCCTGTGAGGAGGGGCAGCGGCAGAGAGCATGTGACATGGCCAGCAGCTCCCCTATGCCCCTGGCAGGATCAGGGCCAACGCCGCACTATAGATGTGAGCACTCAGATGCAGGCAGTGCCTATTTGACAGGCAATGGGACAAAACTGCTGACAGCTTTGTCAGGAGGTTTTACAATCCCAAAGCCAGGGTCTGACATTCCTCTCCTGTTTGCACCTCACCATTTGTGTCCACAAAGTGATTCTAGCCCCTCTGGGAAGGGTGGCATCATCGTACTTGCCGAGCAGAGATGGCATTAAGGTGTCAGTGGCTCCCCTCACCTGTGAAAATTGCTCTAAAATATTAATGGCTAAATCCTAACAATACACATATTTGGAGATGAGGGCTTTAAAAATAGACCAGATGGGGAAAAAATGAGATAGATACAAGCTTCCTTCAGAGGCAATTTGAGAGAAAAGTAGTGTAACTGCTACCAAATACAGAACAAAATTATGGGAAACCAGGGGTACATGAAACAAGAAATCACCACAAGAAATCACGAGGCAGCTACAGCTCAGAGTTAGTGATGTCTCTATCTGTAGAGTGTCACAAGTCCCGAAAACCACGGAGCAGTAGAACATCTCCCTGCATGGGACTGAGCAGATGGTGATGCCCTGATGTGGAACAGCTGCCCTGAGCACCCCCCCATGGTTCAGCCACACCACTGTGCTGCACAGCGGCCCAAAGTGCAGCTGTAGGAGGCCCCAGAGCTGCAGCCTTCCTGTAATGCAGATGTTGCTGAGGGGACAACTTTATTACAGCATCAGGTGGACTTCTCCAGGGGCAGAGCTCACCAGCTCACAGACACAGGGGAGAGCCAGTCAGAGAAGCAGGGTGGCTCTGGGAACCCAAAGGCCCCTCATCTCTGCCATCTTTAAGCTTGGTTTCCCCAGGGATCCTCACCCTGGGTGAGCTCCCACACCCAGGGAGGTGCTCTCTGCCTATTCCTGTCAATCTTGCTGTGCTCCAGGAGCTGCTGGAGGAGGTAAGTCAGGAGATCAAGGTCAATGGTCAGCCACAGCCTGTTCCAGGAACAAACAGGAGCGTGCATAGCTGCATGGCCAAGCACAGCTATGGTTCTGCAGACAATGAAAGCAGCTCAGCACCTGGCAAAGCTCCTTTCATCCAGAAAGGCATGGGGCTGCACAAAAGTGGGACAAGATGTGTCCAGAGACTACATGACAAAGGTCATCCAAACCAGGACTTGACCCTACCACCTTTATCTCCAGTCCTAGACATCTAGTACCTCCTTTGCACACTGCTGTTGGGTAGACACTACATTGAACACATAGCAGGAGGGCAAGATCCTTTCACTTTCAATCTTTGGGAAATCAGTGTTAAGATGCTTTTATTCAGGGTGCAGTGCTGAGCCCTCTGGTCTGGCTGGAATCCCCACAGTACATGTGATGGATGTCAGGGGAGGTCTGTGACCCAGAAAGGTCATCTCCAAGACAATGAACATCCTGATGCTGGAGCAGAAGAAGCCCAGACTGAGGCTGTGCAGCAGTTTAACCTGGCCTTCATCCCAGACTGAGGGACTGGGGATTTCTCTCATAGCTCTGTGTGTTTCTATGAGGTCAACTCTGAAAAGTCTTCACATGTAGGGACCAGAGTTTAAGAGGTCCCTTTCCTACTAGATGGCATCAGCTGGGACTTTTTGGCATCTGTCATATCACTGAGCAGGAACTAGGCAGCTGGGCTGAGCCATGGAACACGATGATATAATCTCAGAAACTGCTTCCTGTGAATAAACCATAATGTTAGAGATCCCCCTACATGTGAACTAGCCAGAGTCAGAGATTTGCCATGCAAGAGCTGAAGAAGGGACCTTTTTTGCAGGTGGGCAGCACAGCACTTGCAGAATTGGACCCAATGCATCTCCAGTCCACTGCAGAAGTCACGGGAATCAGTGCCAGCATGCAAAGTACACGGCATGCATCTTGGCCTTTCTTGTCAGAACAAAAAGCTTCCACCAGTGGGGAGATGGGGTGAACCTCCCAGCCTGGAGGTAGAGAACGAGTGGCATCCTCCCAGATGTGTGGGGTAGCACCCATTCACCTCAGTAAGCCTCCACTCCTGAGCCCAGTGGTGAAGGTGAAACGTCCAGTCAGGTAGAAAAACACCCACCTCTGGGACTTCAGGGGCATAGACACTTAAGGGACTGGAGTATCAGTCTTAGGTGGAGATGCTGAGAGAGCTGGGACTGTTCAGCCTGGAGAAGTAAGGGCTCAAGGGGGCCTTATTCATGTATATTAATTAATGATGGGATGGGATGGACTGGCAGACAAGACTTTTCTCAGTAGGGTTTGGTGATGGGATGGGAGGAAGTGAGTGGACACAAATTAAAAAAAAATAATATTAAGAAATGGAGTTTGAACACAAGAAGATGCTTTTTTTTTTTTTTTTTTTTACTCTGAGGATGACCAAGCACTGGCTCGGGTTGCCCAGAGAGGTTGTGGCATCTCCCTCCTTGGAGATCTTCAAAACCCATCTGCATCTGGTCCTGGGCACTCAGCTCTGGGTGTCCCTGCTTGAGCAGGCAGTTGGACCAGCTGACATCCAGAGGTCCCTGCCAACCTAAACCATTTTGTGATTCTGTGTATTGTACTTGTCACAGCCTACCCATTGCCCCCCAAATTGCCTTAGATCAATGCTGCCCACAGTTTGTTATTTCTTATTTTATTTATAATATAAAAAATGTTCAAGTGTTAAACAGTCGAGAGTTCTGACATTCAGACAATCCAGAGCAAACTTTGACAATCATCTTATGACAAATTAGCAGAGTTTTCTATCTGACCCCATCACGGGTGAGGAATAGAGGGTTTAGTTACTTTATTGCTAAAAGTTAAATGAAATACACTGTCAATTGTTGTATTATCTTCTCAGTCACAGCTTCACCATGCATCCAATCTACAGTATCTGAAATGCAAAGGACATGCAGAAGTAAAAATATAAAAAGAAAAAAGTCAGGCTACAATGTAAACAGGTTTGCTGCAGAGAACTGAGGCGAGAGGGGCACTTCCACCAGGATGCTCTGCTGCCTGGAAACGCAGGACTGTCTCTTTGCGCCACAGAGCCAATGGCCAGAGCTGCTCCGGGTTTGGAAACACGATGTCTGTCATCGGTGGCAAGACATTACAGTAACAACTGTCTTTACAACAAAGGGCACGGCGGGACAGAGGAATCCGCTCGTTGGGCTGCCCCGTGTGGTGCCCGCGGTGCTTCCCAGCCAACGCAAGGGGCTATGCGCGGGGCTGGAGCACTCAGACACCAGGGCAGCACAGCCAGCGGCTGTCTGGCACAGCACCTGGGGCAGCAGTGGCCATGCTGTGCCCTCTGGGCGTCCTTGGTGGCAAGAATGGTGCGCAGGACACTGTAGCCCACACAGCACCATAGCAAATGCCACACCATGGCCACTGCGTGCTTGGTCAAGGGGATGCCACAGCCAGCATGGCACCAGGTCCAGTGCGGCTCTGCCCTGCCAGGACCACTGTGCAGTACCACCAGCCTGTCAGGGCTGGCTTCAGTGACGGTATTGAACCATATGTAACAGGGTTTTATTTCACCACATTCCTACAAATGTCTTACGTATCGGACTACAAACCTCTGCCAACCCAATTTCACACTCACATGTGAAACGGCCAAAAGTTGAGAGCTATATTGTAAGGGCTGCTGCTGCATTTCATTTTCTCTTCCTACCTGTGTGGCAAAAGAAACATTATTTCTGCATTTCGGTATGGTGCTGCTCAGTTTCTTTTTCTCCTGATTTAAGCAAAAATACAAGTATTTTATGGGGCAAGACAGACCCCCATTAGACATGATAATGGAAATGCTCCCAATCATGTCCTTGATGTGTGTTAAAATGATAGAACAAGATCATTAATAGCAGGGTATAGGGCAAAGTGGTGAGGCTGTTTTCTTCTGATGGAAGAGTGCCCTTGTGACAGGTTGTCTCCCAAATAAAAATCTGTGATCTTAAAAATGCTACTGAAACAGAATCCTCGGCATGAATCCCAGCACTAGCATACAGCAAAAGGCACCACGATAGTTTTATTTTCTATTTTTAAGTAGTCAAAAATTGGCCCACCTTTTTTTTTTTTTTTTTTTTACTTTATTGTTTGTTTCCATTTCTTCTTTTTTTTTTTTTTATTTTTTAATTTTTTTTCTTGGAAGCTGAAAATCAAGACATTACATATAAATAGAGATTCCCTATAAAAAAGTCATTGCTGTTAGCTATTATAAGACAACTTTGCTAAAATGAAAATAAAACATTTTATTTGTTATATTTTTTCCTCTTTTATATAAAATAAAAATATTTATTTTTGTCTCATTTTTGTTTTGCCTCCCTCCTCCGCCTCCTCCATGCGGGTATGTCTGCGAGGCGCCTAGAGAGGATCAGGGTCTTGTTTGGGTGTTGTGTGTGCCAGGCTGCTGCGCCCGCTCTCCCCGTGAGCGCTGTGCCTGCTGTAGGAATGGTAAGTCCGGCTGTCACCTGGCCGGTGGAGCGGAGGCGATTCTGTGTTCATCGTCTCATTGTTCTGAGTGCTTAGGAAGGGGGTGCTCTCAGCCACCAGCTCCTCGTCAGACTCGCTGTAAGAGGCGCTGCTCAAGGAGAAGGAGTCCCGGACAGCTCTGGCTCTGTGGGGTACGTGCCCGTTCAGTTTGGACTTTTTCCAACGCTTGTTGCTGCTGGCTGTTTTCTTTGGCTGTTCTAGTGCTGTGACATACTCCTGTGTCGTCTCATACTCGTCATCCTCCGTGATCCGGAAGGGGCTGGAGGGCAGGCTCCCCATGCTGTCATTTAGGTAGGTCTTCCTTTGGTAGTAGCTGTCGTACCTCTGCGTGTCCTGGAAGGGAAGCTGGTACCGCCGCAGGAGGGGTTGCTGTTCCTCCACACGGAAGCTGATGGGAGCTGCTGGGGGCAGGGAGACAGCGTGTGCAGAGTTGGGGGAGGTGATCTCAAAGGTGGGCACCTGCGTGGCCATCGAGTAGTGGAAATCCACGGGCGACAGGCGTGCTGGTGTGGTCAGGGCTGACACGTACCTGGAAGAAACAACACCTCTGTTTGGACAGGGAGCATCCCAAACCCTGCCAGCTGCAGCTGCACTCTGCTGAACACCCGGCACTGATATGGGGGACCCCTGATGTGCCTGGTTCTGGAGCACTGCATCTCCTGGGGAAGGGGGTGGAGGGACCTTGTACTGCAGTGTCTGAGGGAGGATGAGCTGCCAGCTTTGGTGGGTGTTTGGGCACCAAAGCATGGTGGTCCCCAAGACCAGATTTCCTGAGGGAGTTGCTCAGTCTGCACCCTTGCTCCTCCACCATGTGAGGAGCTCACCACAGAGCCCAGCACTTGGCAGCTGAGATGTGGCTCCCAGGAAGCCTTCATGCCAGCTGAGCTGGATGTGCTTCCCTTGCTGCAGGATAAGGCTCAGGACCAGTCCTGCATGACTGTTGGGACTGAACTTTATCTGGGACAGGGCAATTCTCACCCTGCAACACTGCAAATCTTGCAGCACCTCCCAGCAGCCTGTCTGAATGGACTGGGATCAGAAACAAGTGAGCAACTTGCCTTCTTTGGACAAGTCCCGTTGCCCTGATGGGTAAATGCCCAAAAGAGGTTGGGTGGCCACCTGTGTCATCCATGGTGACTCATGGAGGGCTGCAGCAAGTGTGGAGATGTGCTTCAGCACCATGAGGAACCAGACACAGGAAGAGGACAACTCTCTGTCACTAGCTGATGATTTCCCATCTCTGCAGTCATCTTCCCCAGGGAGCTGGGTCTTACAGAGCCCCATCCCAAGGCTGTGCCCACTGCTCTCCATGCCACCCACAGGTACACGGAGGACTTATCCCAAGTACCTGGGAGCCAGCCCCTGCTTGAGCTGCTGCCCCACAAATCTGCCCTCCTTCTCTGCAGGGAGGACTTCATCAGTTGCTGATTGCAGCCAGATATTTTCAGCTGCTCTCAAACTTGCACTCCAAACCTGTGTTGCCCACAGGTGAGCAAGGAACAACTGACAAGGCGCAATGCTTGTTGCTGCTACCAGAGTGACCTCTTGGGGACATGGATTCCTCCGGTCAGAACCAGAGCTGGAGCTTCTTCTGGACTACCACGGGACTGCTACTCTAGGCCAGGGTGGAAGTGAATGGATTTCCATCCAGCAGAGAGGGGCATGTCTGGCCTCTGTCATGCCCAGGCAGCACAAAGCAGGGGAGTCTGACCTCTCGCTATGCGGCGAGTCCCGCAGCGAATCCACTGAGTCGCGGTACTGCATCATGGGCCGCCGCGAGTCCTCAATGCAGAAGGCAGCCCCACGGCGGGCCCGCGCCTCCACACATGCAGGGCTGTTGCATTTACTGGTTCCCACCGAAGACAGCATTATCCCAGACTGGGAATCTGAAGTCAGGCTCTCCGTCCGCTCCAGGCTCCAGGTGTGGCTTTCATGTCTGTGGATCAAAGTCCATATGGACAATGAGCAAGGAACCCCTGCTAACATCTTCTCAAAAATGCCACATGCAGCCACAGATCACACTCTGCTCTGCACTGATATCCCTTTTCTGTCTCTCATGGAAATACATCTGGCCAGGAAGGCCCAGTTTTGATTTGTTTCACTGTTTCTTGGAGGTCTGATTTTAGAGAATAAAGAAGGGCATTGCAGTGCACACTGGGTATTTAACTCACCAACTCCTGATGGTGGGAATAGGATGGGACAGCCTCTGCAGGGAGGCCTGGGAAATTCTGCTTTGTAATCGCAAAGTGTTTTGGTGCAGAGCAATGCACTGGCTGTGCCAAGGCAAGTCTGCAAAGGATCTTCACACATTGCCAAGAAGCAGCCCCTTCACAAATGCTACCAGAACAGAGTCAGAAAAAGACTCAGAATTACTTCATGACCAACAGAGAAAAGCACTCCTACTAATTAAAAAAAAAAAAAAAAAGGTTTTGGCAGCAAAATACATTCGAGGAGCTAGACTGAAGCTACCAGCTATGATGGATAGTCCTTGGTCAGCCTGGAACTCCCCCTGCCCTTGGCTTGGTGCAGAGATGACATCCCACAAACACGCACCAGGGAAGCATGGGGTCCTGCACACACCGAGGGTCCACCCACACCGGGCTGACTGCTCTCCATGGCACAAATCCATGTGGATTGGAGCAAGAGCTCTGAGCTCCCAAACTGCACCAGATGGAGCTGTGGTGGCAGAGTATTTTGGGTGGGGGTTTACAGAGGCCTCATTAAGACTTCCAAAGAAGTTGTTAATTATTAATAGCTCCAGGCACATGTTCAGTTGCAACCAAAGCATTGATTTATAACTTCAAACAGCATCCTCATTAGAGGTGCTGATAAAGTAAAATGGAACCATATTATGCTAGCAGTTTGCCTCTGGCATGACTTCAAGAGACACCTGCTCACTGCACTTGACTCAGGAAAATTATATGGCAGGTAGCCAGGACCAGAGGCTATGCAAGTAGGTATCTCCCCACACCTGTCATATATTAATGCTGCCCTCCAGACACAACTTTGCTTCTTCAGGAGGTACTCAGAGATGGCCCTGGGATCCAAGGACTTTGAAGTGAGCCTTGAAGGCCAGCAAGGTGCAGCTCTGCAGGCACAGGAGTCTCTGTGCACCTTGCTCAAGCCTGCTCAAAGCTAGCCAGAATTCAGCTGCAGCATAAAATTTCAAAAAATCTGGAAAACACCCCATCTGCTCACTGAGGGGGGGGACTTCCCTGGTTAAAGTAGTCATTTCCAGCCCAGCAAATCTTTCTTGTCTCCCTCTTTACTTACTGGAAGTTGAACCAATGGACTCTGGGGAGGAATTTTCCTGAAAACCTATGTATGATATCTGAAGCTGATGCATTGTACACTGAGTTCTCCTCCCTAATGAATGCCTGAACCCTGAAGAAATCTGTCAGAATGCATCTTCAAGCTTTACCTGAAAGGATTCACTGCTTCCTGGACAAATGGATACAAACACACCAGTCTAATGAAGTAAATAAGCCAGGATAACTTTTGCTTATGAAGTCAAAGCATGTGATCTACGTGTCATTGACAGAAGGTAAATATGGATCCCCCGCACCCTAGTTACTTTTCAAAGGCATGCATTCTCACAGGGAAGCACTGTCACTTACTGGAAGAACACAATGAGATTTCATCATATAAGATGGAAGACCTGAATGCCCAAACTCAGAATAGTGCAGGACTTTCTCTAGAGCATTTGAATGACTTTTCTGGACACCATAGTAATGGAAAAGCTCCATCTGCAATATAAATGTTCTTAAGACCAGCAAGAAATTCAACTGAGTCATGCTGGTCTTCCCCCTTGATGGCTATTTTGAAATGTGAAAACCTATGTTCTTCTGACAAAAAAACTTGATTCCCAAAATTAGACCCTAACTTTGCGGACTAGGCAAAATATTTTGTGATGTTTGTCATAGCTTACCTTACAAAAGGCAAATATATCAAGCATGAAATAACCATTGGATGCTTAATGAATTGATGCAGGTGTGCTGTGCGGTTGCAAGAACAACTTGGAAAAGCTTCCCTAGGTGCATGCTCCAGTTTGAGTCTGTTCAAGGCATGAAAGTACAACTTCATATCCTGACTTCCACCTCTGTCAGTGCAGTAGGTTCCTTTTGAGTCCTTGTTGCAGTTGACCTGCAGCATCACACCTTTCCACACCTCTCACTAACCAGCTGTGCTAGCAAAGATCTGCAAGTGTTGGCAACGGCCTGTATGGCACTGTAATGCCAAACATCAACTTAAAACAGAAAGAGAGATGAAAGGAGAATCTTTTACTGGCTTTGTATCTCACAGAATCCTAAGGCAAGCAGTAAGAGTTCAGGGGGAAATGGTATACATCACCTCTGGCTGGACGTTGGAGTGGCTGTGGAGCAGTGATGTGATGGGGAGCAGGAGTGACTTCCCGAAAAGGTTGTCTCTGTTTCCCTACGGATCACATGTTCGGTGGCAGAAACATTCTTAGAAATATACTGTAAAATACAAAGAATCACACAGATCAGCCAATAGCTTGTCAGCACTGCCGCAGCCAAATTCTGCTGGCTGCATTATTTCTGGTGAAACCACTTGAGGATTGAGCGAGTACCGCAGCTCCCTAGCCCACAGAAGGAAAAAAGGAAGCTGGAAAATGCCACGCAGTGGCCCCTCTCTGCCTCTGCACTTTGAATGCTGGAAAAGAGCCCTGGCACAGGGATTACAGAGGAGTACGAAGATCCAAGGGGTTCCCCAGACAGCTGTGGCAGCACTTTATATTTGATGCTACTGAGCAGATATGCATCTCTTCTTGCAGGAGGTTATGCATCAGAGTACCAAAAACAAGGCAACCATATGAGATCTGTCAGAAGCATAACCCTATTGAAACACTAGGTGTAATCCTAATATTTATACTGAAACATTCCTTCATCTAAAAGTAAGCAGGGTCAGCCGTGCTCTTCACGGGGAGAAAGCTCTCTGGGGGAGTCAGCATTTCAGGCTTAGATGGCTGATTCTTTAAAATTTTCTTTACCTCGTCTTTCAGTGCTGGCTTTACACCTAGTTAAATTTTAGCATCCCAAAGGTAACCCAGCAGAGCTTGTAACTGACTCAGAGTACTCCTTGTACAAGGGCATGTAGTGATAGGACAATGCTTAATAATTTTAAACTGAAAGCACGTAGATTCAGATTAGATATGAGGAAGAAATTCTTTACTCTGAGGGTGTGAGGCACTGTAACAGGTTGCCCAGAGAAGTTGCGGATGCCCCATCCCTGGAGGTATTCAGGATTAGGCTGGATGGGGTTTTGAGCAACCTGATCTAGTGGAAGGTGCCCCTTCCTGTGGCAAAGGGGTTCGAACTAGCTGGTCTTTAAGGTCCCTTCCAACCCAAACCACTCTCTGATTCCGTGATTCCCATCAGGGATCAGTGCACATGAACATTTGCACACAGCAGATGTTAAGCTGCAGCAGAGGTTAAGGGAAGGCAAAAGGAAATTTCCAAAGCAAAATTTTTGGAATATGAGAAACTGCAAATTCTCTGGCCCAGGGGAGTACTTTTGTTTTGGATCTGCCTCCCCTCTCCCTTTTTCTGATCCCTTTCAATGGCTTAGTTCAGCAGGGCATTTAAGCATGTTGACAGTGAGAACACACAGCTCAATGGGATTCTTCTATGACTGATGTTAGAAGAGTGGCCGAGCTGCTTTTCTGGATCTGGCCCTAAATTCTTAGAAGGTTGTCACTAAAGTAACACACTGGGACCCCACCAGGTTGTGTCACCTTGCACAGGAAGCAACTAGTGTGGGCAGGCAGACATACGTGGTGCTGACCCATGATGTGCAACACAGCCACTGTGGTTGCTCCAACCCGCACTGTGCTGTTCCCATTTGTCATGCTGCAAAATGAGGCTCACTTGGACAGCTTAATAAACGGGAAACATTGGGAACATCTCACAGAGAAGAAAACAGGATCGCACTTGATTCATCACAACAAGCCTGTCCTGAGTGCCCTAATCGCATCTTTGGTGCTTCAAAGTAAATTCACATTTCCCTCCAGATTTTGTTTTGGGAAATGTTTCTGTGCAGAACCTCATCTTCTCATTCAATTTTCTTAGTATTTTCTCTTCTTGCAAAGGCACACAGGAGTGTAAGCGTACAAATTCACATCAAACCCCTGACAGAACACGTGTCCACTCAGTAACATACAGGGAGAATGAGACAAAGGTCTTACATCAGCCATTTGGATTTCCTCAGGATCCAAACGTGGATGGCTTGGCCCATTTGCAAGGCTCCTGTTCTGATGGGCAGGGCACATATTCTGTCGTAAATGATTATGCATCTGTTTTCTTTGTTTCCTTTAAAAAGGAAAGGAAAAAATCTATTAGGTTTATCTCATGGGGTCCTCTGCCTCCAGGTTTTTCTGGAGGAAGCAGATGATAAAGGAGGCAACAACCAGGTATTGATTCACTTCTTGACACACTTGATATTTCAGTGGTATTTATGGAAAGCTGCAAATATTCAAAATTAGTCACCTTAGCTGCTTTTTCAAAGAAATGTGAATGTTTGCTACTATGGCTGCTTCAGAGAACAGGGTCCACAGTCTCCTTGTTGCAAAACAAGGCCCGGCACAATGCAGTGGAGGCAGAGGAAGCATGGGACTAGGAGCAGAAGAGAAAAGTGGGGAGAAGGGAAAGGGGAAGCCGGTCCTGGCTTGGTCTTGGTGGCGAGGCACTTGAACTGTCCTGCATTAAGCATGATGTGGGACAGCCTCCCCATGTCTCTGGGAGGACATTCACTTCACAAGTCTCCCTGTCTCCTGGGGGAATAGAAAGTGAACCCAAACCCACTCAAGGTCCAGGTGGGGAAACAGGTGCTGTCCAGGCAGGGAAGGCTGACCGTAGAAGAGGTTCCCAAGTCTTTCGCTCAATCTTTATTGCCTTAAAAGTCCCTGATATGTAAACAACTGAGACCACAGCTCCTGGGCCACAGCCCAGCTTTCTTCATCTGTCAGGTGATAAGCTGTTGGCTCAGGGAACAACTTCTCCCAGTCACACACCATCACCTGGCTTCACAATGTGATGCTGAACCAGGGGACAAGGAAGAGGTCCCAGGAAAACGTCCTGCCTGGGCACAGAATGATAGGTGGATTTATTGGCCTTCTTCATAAGACCTCACTGGGAATGCCACAGCACAGCACCGCTTTAAAAATAGCATTGGGTGAACAGCACGAAAGTGTGAAGCACCAACTCGACTGCTCAGTAACCTCTCACCACTTTTTGTCTGTTAACCTCGCATACTCACTTGGTTTTACAGTAAGCTACCACACAGACAATGCCCACAACAAGCAAGGCAACACAGATTCCCGTGATGGTTAAAACTCTCTTCTGATAGAGCTCTTCTGCTTCTGCAAATGGAGAGAAAGAAACCAGTTATAAACAGGGTCTAGAACCACGGATGCATCTGGCTGCACAGGAACCAGTACTGAGTGAGGGCAAGATGGAGAGCAGGGCTCAGTCAGACCTCCTACCAATCCACTGCCCATCTCTGATAGCTGCCCAAAGCTGAGACAGGCTGGCCCAATCTTACTCACCCCTCAAGAGATCTTCAGTCCTTTTGTCTCTCTGTACCTTCGCCCTCTCTTGCTCAGTAGCTCACCCCTTCTGCACTCAAGCACGCTTCTTGCTTGCTCTTCTTTTCCCGCAGAATAACTTGGTGACTAATCTCAAAAAGCCCCATGAATCTACTTTCCCTTCCAGCAGATCCCCCCTTCTTGGCAACTTAATAGTCTAACAAGGACGACCCCAAGCATCCCCCACTCACCACGTACACACATAGCCCTGTGATGTTCTCATCACAGGCCCTCTGCTCTGATGGACTCAGAATGCCTTTTCCTTGCAGCGGCTGCATGCCCTGGAGCTCAGCAATGCATTAGAAACCACCAAGCAACAGGCCCCAAAGCATGTAGGTGCTGGAAGGGACATCCTAAAACACTCAAAAAGCAGAATGAAGATGGAAAAGTGATAGTGCATTAGACAAAGGAAAGGGAGTGGGGTAATTAAAATACAGTAACCAATTACAGTTATGGCTTTTTAATGAGACCTAGGAAGTGATTAATTCCATTGCACCAGGTAACTCAGATGCACACACAAAAGTCAAGGCTGCTGCCTCTCCCAAGTATTACCATTTGTCATGGACTGCCATTCAAACCAGAAAAATCAGTCACTTGCATCAAAACCCAGACCATGCTGGAAGTCAGGTAGTTCATTCAAATAAGTCAAAGCTCCAAGAAAATGGTAAGGTGTCACCTGCAGTGCTACTGAACTACACCTAGGCAGCAATTGTATATCAAGGACCCCTCTCCCTCTGTACCTATACCAGGGCAGATGCTCTTCTCAGCAACATCCACCTATCTCCACTGAGATCAGAAAAGGCCATTTGGTTCTCCATCTGAATGACTGAGAAGGATTCAGTCCACAGCTGCCATGAGACTTGTATTTCAGCATCTATGACCAATGTGCTTGTGATCCCATACTGTGAGTTAATTGTAAAGCCATTGGGGTTTGTCTTCTTTAATATTAATTGAAATATTTTTTAATATAGATCAGGCAATAAACCTCATGCCATGGTTGCTATGCTCAGTGTGTTTCACCAGGCTACACTAATTACTTTCAATGAACTATAAGATATTCCCAGTGCTACCAAACCAATGAAATACATGACCAGAAGAGAAATGTGTCTGATTTTAGGTACCAGCATTGACTCTCAGGAATAGACTCCAACAAAAAGAAAAAAGGTGGAAGTAACAAAACATTGTAGATAACATAATATTTAGATTACTATCAGCTTGCCTTTTTAGAAAGGAAAATTATTTTTGGAAGAAAAAAGTGCTGGGAGAAATGTTTCTCTCTGTCTAGCTCTTAACTTGTGAATGACAAATTGCTAAACTAGAGGCAGTGAATAACCATCCTGACATGAAGATGCAAAACATCATCATTAGTGCTTGCTTCATGTCTCTGTTGCAAAGCTGCAGTTTGAAGAAACAAATTTCCATCCCTCTCATTTGTGCCCTGGCCTTTGGCTTCAGGAGGCTCTCAGAGCACTCACCGGTGGAGTTGCTGAAAAAGCAAAGTCCCACCAAGCACAAGAGAAGCAGGCAGCTGAGATTCTCCCAGACTCCAGCTCCATAGCCACTGTAAGACAGGAACAGCAGGTCAGGTGTCTGACTGAAAGTTATCGAGCTGTATCTGTTTTACCAGCCAGCTGCACCTCTTCAGAGCCAGAGCCTGTATGGCCTGGGACCTGCTCATGCACAGGAGCTTGGGTGTTGGCTGACCTGGTGTTCCTTGCTTCTTACTACAAGGAGCCAGGTGGAGCTGGCTAGGGGAAGGAATTCACCGTGGGGTGAAATATTTGCTTCAGCTATGTATTTCCACTGCAGGTGCCCTATTCCAGGCATCAGCAACCATGGCAGACAAGTTTTCTTGCTCTTGTACAGCTTTGGGATCTGGATTCCAGCTGTACAGCTATTTCCTTCCATCAGGAAATTCAGACATTTTATCAGAATCAGGTAGGATCATGTCCTGGTTAGAGACAGCACTGGGCAAAAATTTTGCTGCTACCCAGCTGTATTTCTTTATGATTTACCAAAAAAAGGGTGGGAAGGAGGCCTTTTTTCACCATAGACCCATCCATGAAGCCAATTGTTTTCAAGGATTCTTCATAAGCTACTGTTTTTGCTACAGACTGCATTTTATTTATTTATTTATTTTAAAGTATGAATTTCCTTTGAATCATGGAAGGAGAGGAAGAAAGACAGCAAAACCATCAAAATTATTATTTTTTTTTTACCCCATTAGCTATATGACCAAATTTTTCACTCAAGGCCCAAATCCCAGCCTCTGTTGAGGTAATCATGGTAAGTATGGAACCCTGTCTCTGGCACTTCCACCTGAATTACAGGGGGAATGGTTCAGTTCATCAGAAATGCAGAATCACGTGCTCAATCTTGAACTGACAGTTCTGCTCTGCTATGTGAAACACTGAAGTCAGAGTCTGTGCATCAGTCACTACTGTAAAACTAAAAATTAAACAACCTGCTTATAGTAATTTATCTTGGCTCCTAACACCTTATTAATGTTTGTGCTTGGTAACAGAGTATCTTCATGCTGCATAAAATCATTTTGCCAGAAACAGAAAGAAAACAGGAGGAAGCATTCTACACTTCTGTGTTTGAGAAGTTAAGATCCTGGAGCAGGACTTGTCCATTTGTGTCTGTACGCTCTACAAACACCATGTCTTCATCAGTAGCATTGTCACTCTACAGCAGCAAACACTGTGAACAAACCATGTTGTGCCACATAGTGCTGACAGAATCACAGTCCAGCCACGGGTGTCACAGCAACACATGAAAGTGAAAGACGAATGACAGAGAAGAGACGACTGCAGACTGGGAACAGGATGTGTGGCGGTTCTGTGATGACATTGAGAATGGATGAGGAAAAGGACAAAAGTCAACAAAAAAGGGATGTCAAAAATCCTTAATTTTAAAGTTTATTTAAGTGTATTGGTATTAGCAGCACCGCTTTCTCTGAAACACTTGACCATGAAATGCACTCATTTTCAACAGCAGGAACAAGCTGCTGGGGATACATACCAAACCCAGTGGGTAAGGCATGCAAAAACCAGCAGAGACAGATTTCTCCAGATTCAGTTAGTGCATGTCTCTCCACCTCAGGAACCCAATAAGATAATTTAACATCCACAAGTGAAAGACTGGTGTCCCCATACATGTTTCAAATCGAATTGAAGTTATCTTCACGTGAAGATCTGCTCTGGATGGCATTGCTGGGCCAGTGTTTTTAAATTGAGCAATAAAGACAAATCTGTCTGTTCTCATCTGACCAATCCCTTCTGCACTCAGCTTGTGCACTCAAGGGAAACCTAGCCCCAAGGATTTGATTTCTCAGGTGCTTACTCTATAGATATCTGATACATTTCTGAAAACAGACTAAGGAGAAAGGAGGAAAAATATGATTATAAGCAACTGGGCAGGAGCAGGCAGTTGCCCAAAGGGGATATTTCTAAGAGCTTGCAAGTTACTGCAGTGTTTTTCCACACTTCAGCTTGCCACCATGAAGCTCAGCATTACACCCTCTCCTCTCATGGGAGACTGCTGATTTCCCAGGCTTATTGTCTTTAAAATAACTCAGCTCATGTCACCTTCCAAGGGACAATTTCCTCCCAGTCAAGCACAGAAAGAAGCAGCCTTTGGGAGCAGGAATGGCAAAACCATCCTGATGCTTCCTAGGATCCAGTGGACCATAGCACATTGAGAATGACAATGCAATAAAAGTCCTTATCTTCCTAAAACTTGCCTTCCCATTCCTGGAACACCTGTTCATTCCCAAGCGGTGCCTGCTGGCAACCCTTACGATTGTCATGAACTCCTGCCTTTCGGTTAAATATACAAAAGCATGTAGAATGAGGAGACGTATGGCAATTGTAACATCCCAGTCACGCCACACACACCAGGCTGCTGCTTGAAACAAAGAAAAAAGTGCTGCTAAAAATACACGTGCATTTTTATAGTTTTACATTTAGACTTTGAGCTTTACTTTTTTTTTTTTTTTTTTTTTTTTTTTTTTTTTTTAATCCAAACATCTATCTTGGCGCCAGGGAAACGAACAGAACAGCTGATTTTTTAATCATCCCATTAAAGCCATAAATATAATATGGGCAGCTCTTAATGGCTTCTGATTAATAAATGAATGGTTGTTCCATACCCTTTAATTCAAATCCAAGATGCTCTGCCAATGCAGAAAGAAGACAAGGAAGAGAAAGAGAAAAAGAAAAACAGGTCTGTCAGAGATCTCTAATATACATACACACACACTGTGCAGTTACAGCAGGTTAGTTTTTCTGTAGGCTCAGCAGCGGTTACACAGAACACAGTGTATGCTTCAGAGCATTTTAATTTCCCACCAGAGCTTATATCTTATGTAAAGAAAGACCCAAACAAATTGCAGTGGAAGTTAATTATGAATTCTTTTAGTTAATTATGAATTCTTTTGAGATGAGCCATGTTTGTTAGTACCTGATATGGAATTTACAGTTTAGGCAGAAAAAAAAAAAAAAAAGAAAAAAAAAGTACACTTGTTCTGAAACAATTCCTGACTCCAGACAGGCCAAAACACATAACGACTGCATGAACCTGGTAAAACCATTCATTTGCTTTCTACAGGCAGAATGTGCCCTGCACAGTTTCACGTGCCCCTCTGCCTGGGGGCTTGTGCACCAAAGAAGCGTGTGTGGCAGACAGATGTGTAGGCACTTGCACAGGGCCCTCAGGCCTGCAAGCACAATTCTTCTGCCCATGACCTCAAGTCTGGTCTCGGATGCACAATGTCATCTGGCAGCATTGCCTGTAAAATCTCCTGGTATCACATAAATTGTGGGAGTACTGTTCTTTGCAGTACAGATTTGCAGTTGTACCACTGATACTGCAAGTGATTAGTTGCCTGGGCAAAGGTAATGAATCCCTTGCAGATCTAAAAGTGCAAATTGCACTGGAAGTTTCCCTCAAGTCTGTGATCTTTCAAATTTCATTTTTGCTGTGGTTCTGCATTTTTAGAAACAGCAAGCATGCCAAAAAAAAAAAAATTAAAAAAAAAAAAAAGAGTACAAACTGGAGTATCTGCTTTCAGATTCAAATTCATTACAAATAAGATTACAGTTTATCTTGAAGAGATAGTGCTAAGCAAAGTTGAGTTTGCCTAATGAATCAACAATGTTGTTGTCCAACACAGGCAACAGTTTTGCTGAAAAAGTCCTTTTCAGTTCTGAATTGCAAAACTTTTCCCAGTACTGGCCTCACCTAAAGACAGTTTTTTCCCACATAAATATTAAAAATCTTCATTCATACTTATCATTGTACATTAAAGTGTGTTCTCCTGTTCCAACTCATCATATGAACAAGATTATTTTCAACTTGGAGATGTCCAAATTGATTTGCTATATTTTCCAAAAGAACTTTTTGCTGCACAGAAATACTGGTTTCCTTTTGCAATGCTGTTCAAAATCTGTGTGTGTAGGGGAAATTAGCACTAACAGTTGTGGAACATGTAAACACTTTCCAACTAAAGCAGGTTCTTCTCTTCAAATCAATGCTAATGTCGGGTTCTTTTTTTTTTTTTGGGGGGGGGTGGGGGAAGTTTCTTAATTTTATGTAATTTAAAGGCCACAAAACCTGGATGCTCTCTGCTTCACATCTCACATTTGTGCAAAAGAAATGGCAAACTCTACCATGCATATCACAGTGAGTTTGTACAAGTTCCAGGAATATGTACACAATGTGGTGGGAAGCAGAGAACTGGACACATTACATTTGTCATAAACCTTCTGGTTATCACATTGAAACTTGACCTTTTCCTAAAGCACGCTACCATTATGAAAGCTGTTTTCACCTGACACTGTGACAAATGCATGTAGAGATGCATTACACTTCATCCATATATCTACACTATTGATCTGTTTGATGGCAACACACGGCCTATACTGACACATTTTCTCCCTGATCTAGGATTTGCTGTAACATTTACAGCTACAAATGGATGCAATTCAGACCATTCTCATGTTTTGTTTTGTTTTGTTTTGTTGTTTTTTTTTTTTTTTTCAAACTCAGAAATGTCTATGCAAACAGAGTTGGTAGGCAAGACCTGAAGAAATTTAGCCTTCCCATTGTCTTCCCTCACCTTAGAACTGTAAGTTCTTTTTGCTCCCCAGCCCCTGGAGCAGATACAGACTGCTGGCTTGTTTGATCTTAGCCACAAGTTTCCTAATCAGCAAAGAAACCATGCAACTATACAGCAGCTAAAATGCATGTGCCTGACTCTGCCTGCAAACCCACCAGTGGCTTTGCACGTACAGGAAGCCATACCCCAACCTGTACTCCTGCATCTGAAGTCCATAGCTACTCAACACTTTACCATCATTTCAAGCTTTTTCATAATCTCGTCTATTGATTCTTTCCCTCCTCAGTGTCACTTTGACAACACAGTTCAGGCACACAGTGGAATTGTAAAAACTCAGCCTCTCTTTTGATATGCAAATTGGCAAGGCTGCACACTGACTTCCAGCAGAAAATTCCTTTTGATGACAAGTCAACTTGCTTCATAAAGCAGAGGAATTACTGGAGGCATACTAGTATCTACTGACATTCTCATATCATTTTTTTCCTAAGTTGCTTCTCTATTATCACTAATGACCATAATAGCAAAATAGTTGTTTGACGGTATGCAGAAAAATTGTTCTAGCACAATAAGCATCCAAGGCGATGTGCCAGCCAGTTGTAGATACAGGCATTGCTTCTGTTTCACCCACAACTGAATATATCCAAAAGGAAGCCTTCTCTCCTTTCCCTGCTCAGGAGCTCCTCCCAGCCTGGGCATTAAGCAGGTATTGCCTTCTGGGCTGGGACAATGAAGGAGGAAACACTTTAATAGTATTCTGGGTTTTGGAAGGTTTGCCTGTTCTTTAAAGAAGAGACTATTCAAAATTATTCAACATGTTACAATCCAGAGGCTAACACGATGACCCCAGCTCCAGAAAAAAACATTGCTTCAAAGTGTAATTTTCTGCATTCAGCAGAGGGGTATCATCTTCATGAACATGGCATACCATACAGTGCATGCCTATTGTATATTAACAATATTCCACTTGGGAACAAACATGTTTGAGAAAACATTTCTCCTAGAGACACAAATTTATTTTGGTCTGGAGCAAAACTATTTCTGATGGCATTCCATGTCTGAAGGAGGTCTCCTTTGCTTTTTAAGAAGTTGATTAGGAAAAGTAATACATCTTCAAAAGCTTTGAGTCCTATTTGCTGATAATGGAGAAGGTGTTCTGTGTGATGTGCTACACCTGCACTGTGTCCTGCAACAATTCAATTAATCTGCATCTCATGCAGCCTGTCAGTAACAGAGTGGCTGTCTGGCACACTTGGCTGCTGGGGATTCCCAGAAACTATCAGATGACAGTCCCTTCTGCAGACGTTAACTGTACATAGGGAAGCATGAGGTCTAGGCTAGTCTAGCAGCTCCTCCAGAAGGCAAGTCACTCCATCCTAACAGGAGTTGTTGCAATAGGGAAGTGTATTGCATTCCAGCTTTGTGGCAGAGGGAATCAATATAGGCAGAGGCTAGCATGCAAATCACAGTAAGACAGTTCTGAGATGGTTGCTCTAGGCTGAGGAAATGGGCATATTATTTTTCTCATATCATTTACCTTTGTCTGTACTCAAACATGTTCCTTGATCATGGCAAGTAGCTAGGACTGAGCACCTCAAACCACAGTGAGATTTCCCAAAATATCTGAATATTCCCAAAATATCTGAACTGGGGGCAAGTTTTTTGGAAAATCTTGTTCCAGTTGTACCTGCCGAACCTTTCTGGAAATACTGATCTTAAGATAGAACTCATTCTTCCTTAAGCAGCTGTTAGTGTTAAGGAAACAGTATCTACTATCCACTTAGATGCATTACTTTGCAGTGTTTATATTATTCCTTGTATATAAAAGCTAAGCTGGGCTCTTCTGTGTTGATCCCAAAAGAGACCAAACTAGTAGTCTGTAAATGTTCAAATACCAAACTACTGTACATATAAAAGTGTCTGTCCAACAGAGAAAATTGGCAAGCATGGGAGAGCTGGAGAAGGGAAAATATATGAGAGATGACAAAAATGCTTCATTTCATGCTCTTTGTCTCATCTGAAATGTATGTGTGTGTAATTCAGGTTGGATCCAATCATCCAGATTGGTGCTACTCAGCTGTTCAAAGTAGAGCTTGCTGAGGCAGCAGGTGATGCATGGACCTTGCACTGGTTTCTCCCAAGGGAAAAAATTCAGCTGAAGTGGATTGAAAGAAAAACCCAGTTGGATTTAGGTGCTACAAATAGCGCATGTACTCTGTTGACCCACTGCCTATTGTTAAGTCACAAATTCTGTGCTGGATTTTTTTCTCATTGTTGGACAGAAGAGCTATACCGACTTGATGCATCGTGACTTTGGGACTACATTATGTTCTAAAGTTTCACCTCCTTTAAAAGATGAACAGACAAAACAACATAAACTAAAATATCTTTATGGAAGTAACAATTCAAGACAAGATAGGTCTCACTGTGTTGAAGATTTCTAGGATGATTAAGAAGGATAAGGGCTTTGCAAATGGCTGTGAAAAGTGGGCCTGTGCTAACATGGACTTCAAGTAGCCTAAGAATGCTATTAAGATGTTTAGCTATTGTGTACATTATGCCCCCCAAAACATGCCTGGGTCCCCAGAGGACTATGTGAGTCACATTGCATGCTCCAAGGTGTGAAACAAAGTGGAGAAGTAACATCTGAGGACCACAAAGAGACTATCAATAATAAATTGTACTGATGAGCAATACTTGGACTGCACCATGACCTAGGCTTTCTCCAGGGGACATGAGGGAGCAATGTCCCATGACACTGGGGACAAAGGACACTGTGTGTGAGTTAAGGACTGGGCATTGAGTGAGCTCTCTGAGTAGTCTGTGAGTTTTCCATAAACTGCACAACCTTTTTGCTTGTCCAGTACTGTATGAATAAAAATAAATGGGTAGGCCTCAGGAGTCCAGAAATGTAACAATAGTGAATTGGCGAGCTTCTGTGGATTAGCTCGTAATTAACTTTAGGAGGTCCCCAGGGATAACCTGCACTGCAGTCCAGGAGAGAGAAATAACCCTGTTATGATAAACCACAAATGCCCTGTAATTACCCAGCCAAACCACAGCATAGTCATTACATTAATTAAATGGTCAGCAGCTATTGTGTTATTAAAGGGAAGCTGCACAATATCTGTGGAATTTAAAATGCTGCTAAATATTGTTTTAGGGCTCAGATGAGTAAGAGAATGAGCAGGAAACAGAAAGGTAGGTTACAAAAAAAAAAAAAAAAATATTTTTCTATTTATCATTCTCATATTGCAATCAGCAGGTAGGAAATTACTCATGAATGAATGAACAGAGGAGCTGAAATTCAGATTTAGACCTTCTATTAGAAGCTCTATTCTATTAGATCCTAGAAGAGCCTGAAGTGGTATGTTCATCCACCTACTCAAGGGGACATTTCACCTCTGTGTGGGGAGACAATGAGAGAAGAAAATGTCCAAACAGCTCCTGTCAAAAGGATCACTCATATATTTGTGTGATCACCAACACTCCTCCAGCTGCAGCTTGGTGACTTCAGAGCAAGTTAAACTATACCTAAGAAAAGAAGCCTCCCATCCAATAGATACACTGCTCTGATTCAACACCTGCTTAGCTGGCAGCTTTGGAGCCAATTTGTGTGCTGCTGTATGAACATGTGATTCTGTTCCCAGGCCAGATGCTGTAGCTTGCACTTCAGGTCAATGGCCTGAAGCTGAGAAATGTACAAAGGGGACAATGGGGATGAGACAGCCTGGTACAGACACAGCAAGTAGTAACAGTTCACAGTTTTCTGGCTGGAAGCGCTCTATGAAAGTAACTTCCTTAGAGAAGAATGACTGATGGGAAGAGTCAGATGTCTGATTTACAGGAAATGTTTTATGGCAGCTCAGAAATTATGCTGCTGAAGTCATTACACAAATCACACCTAGTGCAGTGGATGGTTAAGAACACATAGTGGTTCTCATTCAGGAAATTCCCATTTTTGTCATCTATTCCTGGAAGGAATCTGTAATACCTATACAAGGGAAATGTCCTGCCACAAAGCAAACTGATCAGGAGCTAGACCCACCCAAAAAAGCTTTTGATGGCTTCAACAAGGGATCCCTGGGGGACATATAAATCTGGGAACTCAGGATACACCTTCATATCAGCAGTCACTGAAAGCAGAAATGACAAGATAGTCTGTGACTGCAAGACACTGTTTTTTCAGATCAAGCTTTTCTCTTCCATGTTTTCAGCTGACTACACTGAGTACCATGCAACAAGTGTAGCTGTCTTCCTCCTCTTAGGAAGCCTGCTCTCAGCGGACAGCAGAAAATGCTGATCTTCCCTTCCAAAGCAGACTAGTGGGAAGATTCCAACCATGAATTAAAATTAATTTTGTAAAGAAACAAAGAATGAAATACAGGGTAAAAATGGAGAACATGTTAAATTACATCAGCTGCTGGCTCTGTTCTAGGATGTTTACTGGCAGACTACAGACTTCAGCTTTTATTTGAAAAAAATGGAAAATAGAAAATGAAAACATTTGAATGGGATGACATTTTTCCTCTAGATCAGTGACAATGACTTTGGGAGATGAATAAATAGCAACATTAAGATGTAATTTCAGATTTCACAGACAAGAGATAGTCACGGACACTGAACTGTATCCCAAATTTCTAATTTTTTTCCCACAAATCTCAGGCAGAAATAATTCAAATGTGCAGACTTAGGAAAGGTGTAAATGTTACTGTTGGAGATTATGGTGTTTAACTTTCAGTATATCAGCTCCTTCTGGAATGAAATAGCTGCTGATGTGTTTTTTGAAACCTTTACATCTAGCCAGCACAAAGCCTGGAAATTTACTAGTCCAGCAGTGTTTCACAAAGAACTGATAAACTTCTTGAGAAAATATAGCGCTAGGCTAGGTCTTGGTTTCATGTATAACAGGCAGCTATGAAATTCAGGTGCCAGCACAGTTTTTAAAAAAGGCATGTTTCTTGAAAGAAAGGGTGATTTTGGAAAAGCTACAAGTTCTGGAAAGAGCTGCAGTACACAGTTGTGTATGAAGCTGGCCCAGGAGATCTTTATTAGAAAGACTTACTGACTTGTGTGTGATACTGCTGAAATTCACCCACATGTGCAAGGAGAGATGGAAATCTGACTGCAAAGGCAAAGATCACAACCCCAGGAGGTTCTCTGAGAGGTGATACTACAAAGGAAGAAAAAATGAAAAAGAGAATATCTAAGCAGATCAAAAGGTTTTATTAAGTAAGTGTAGTGTAAGTGTGAGGACTCTCAAAGATTGTTCAAGATTGTTTTTGAGGGAAGCTGTATACTGAACAGCACCAACAAGAAAGAAATGGAAAAAGATATGTTCCTAGTTCCCTTAAAAATTGAAACAGGCTGGTACCACAGGCAGCATTTTGCCACTGGCTGAGGCAGTTTCAAGGTCCTCTGAATTAAAAGTAAGGCCAGAGAAGAGCATATTTATGCACTTCAGTAGACTTCAGAGCCACTTTTAAGGATGTTCCAATGAAGGGAAATCACCATGCAAATCCAGCTACTGTCCAAGAAAAGTCTTCTTGCACTGAATGTTCAATCACTTCAGGAATTGCTCTGTTGCCAGCAGAAGCCAGACAATCACATCAGAAAGCAGAACTTTGGTCCCAAGTTCAGAGCTGTCAATTTTAGAGTAGATTTCACAATCAATCGGCTTGCAAAATGGTCACTGGGAGCTAATACTATGGACTCAATAAAACTGTGGTTCAACAGTATGACGTGTTAAATTCTAGTTCTCACTAGTGCAAGGACAGCTAGACAGAGACACACGTGACTGTGAACATACTATACAGAGACTCTGGTAGAGACATCTGACAGCTAAATTAATGAGTTTGTGCTCATCACCCTCAGCACCTCTGAAGGATTAGACGTCTCAGCCTGATGCCAGCACTAGTGTTAGGTTAGCTTAATTCTCATACTTGGGTGCCAAACACTCGATAGTGACTAGGAAGGTAGCCTGGAGCACAAATTTGGATTCAAACCTCCAGCAAAGATGTCTAAAAGCTCCCTCATGAAATAATGAGGGTCTGGCTGCACTATTGTTGCAAAGAAGGGAGCAGTGAGAACAGTGGGTCTGACGAAGAGTCCATGATGTGAACTCAGGTTGCCAGCATGGCTGGTTACTCCCTGACTGTACATTGCATTCCCAGTGGCAAAAGTCAAGGAGGATTTCTGGTTTTGTACATTCTGTAGTAACAGGCTCCCAGCCCTCTGGCTTTATCAGAGATACATCACAAGCACAAGATCTAACTCCTGAAACTAGCATATGATATGACTTTACCTTCTCATCACTGTATGTACATATACACCTTATGTACAGTGCAGGATATCTATTAATTATATCTGCAACTATGATTGTATGCAGACACAGAAATATGCAGAGTTTGATATGAAAAATATTTTAGTAAGATGATTTAATAACTCACAGCCCATGGAAATAATTCTTTGTGTTCTCATCTACCAGGGTATTCCTCTCTTTTATACTGTAATTGCATACAGCCACTGTCCATTTTGTTCACTGCCATTAATTCTCTTTCAATCTAAAATAAAATTGCTTAAATATTTCCTTAATGTTCCTCAGTTATGTTTATAGCCTCTAAAAGGCTTTCCTCCAACAGGTTATTTAAAGCCTAAACAACATCATTTTCCAACACTGTCCTGTCAGCCAATTCATTATGTGTGGATGGAGGAGTGTGCACAGGGATCCAGTGAGATCAGTGGAATTTCATACAGACATAAGGGATCTAACCAGACTTCAGGCAGCATCAGAGCATTTATTTTTTCTTCTCAGGTATGTACCTTTCACCTTTTTTAATCTCAGTGAATGTGCAATTCTTTTCTCTGACATCTCTCCTTCCTTGTTTCTTCTGGTGGATTTTCTGTTTTTATCAACGTGACAAAGCCATCTGCCATACTGTCGTAGAACTGACCTATGATAAACAGGATAAAGCTTTTGAGTTTCCCCATTAGACTTTGCCCATACTTACTGGATGTGTGATTACTGTGTGTCAGTGTCTGAAAAGCCTGTATTTGTGCTGCTGTAGCTTAGCAGGTTACTGCCCACCCACAGCTGATGGTAACCAACTGCCTATGCATACTTAGCCACTGCTGTGCAAAATAAATGTGTTGGCTTAGACCTCCTTAGGGTATGATTCTTGCTGGAAAACAGACCATCAGGGAGGCTGAAATTAATGCAGGCTTAGTACAAAGGCAGGCTGAGAGAGCTGACACAGTGAGGTACCACAGCTCTGCTCAGAAGTGGTACCTTGCTTGGCCAGAGCAATGTTTTCTGTTTGCATGATGCATCCATTTTGTTAGTTAAGTAGCTGCTCTATCATGCTTATCTCTCTTTTTTCTTTTTTTTTTTTTCTCTTTTCTGCAGTGTCTCAATACGTTTCCCATTACATCTGCATGACAGTGCAAGCAAAATAAAATGCAAACTCCTTACAAGCAGATAGTAACCAACAACAGAGATTCTTGCTTGAATTCTGATGTTGCAAATTTCTACAAAAGGCAAACGTTATTCATCCAAATAAGGGCTGAGTCAGGACAGACTGGGATGTCCCCAAGCTAGCCCAATAATACAATTCCTAGTGAGTTCCTCTGTACCAATCTGTTAGAAAATAGTAACAGTGTGAGCATGACATAAAAAAAAAAAAAAAAAGTGCCATTTTTAACAACTTCAAGCAGTGGGTATATACCCAGCATACGTCTGACAGTAGATATTTGGTCATATGATTGTAACAGCAACTTAGAGAATATCACTTGCAAGAAAAACAATCTAAATATATCTTTCATCTTCATAATTACAGTAGTCTAGTAGGTATTTCTGATAGTCAAAGAAACCTCCAAAGCAACCTGCCAAACAGACAATGAGAGCCTGAGCCCCTGCTGAACATAGGGAATTATTCCTGAGCAAAACCTGAGTAGTGGTTCAAACTGGAGAGATAGGAAGGCGCTCCCAAAAGGAAAATGCACAACATCTGTGATGCTGGGAAGAAGGCAACCATCTCTACTTCTGGCCCAAATTCAGAAAACTATCTGCTGCATCCTTTCAGAACCTGCATCCTTCAATTTAGTTTACTTTGCAGAGGTTCTCCCTCAGACCTGGGATATACCTGCTGACAATTATAGTGTAATAATTATATTAAAGAGCCAGAAGCCTCCCATCTAGGCCTGAAAACCTAAAACATCCCAAATACATTTATTACAACACCAGGGTAGGTGTCATTATTTACTGTTTAAGTATCTGTCAAGTGCTGGCAATGTTCTCAAAATAATAATCAGGTCAGAGCTCTTTTATTTCCAGTGGAAATGACTGAAACTCATTTAAAGTATTTCAGCTGTTGACCTGTCAGAACCCATACATGATGAAGTACAGAGTGCATTATAGAGCAACAGCAACTTCCAATGTGACCTAATTATCATTTAAAGTAGAAAGTAAGCATTCATGCAATCCAGACTCGAGTGAAATGTGTTTTCTATTTGAAAGAATGGCAAGTTCAGTGCATTCTTTGCTGCAGTGTAGCTGCTACATATATTACCCAACTGTGACCTGAAAGTGAAAACAGCTATAAACACATATGAATCATCTTAGATTATTTTTATCCTAGTTCAGATAAGTGACCTGGATTGTTAAACTGTTTTTACCTTACTATTCCATGGTTAGACCAGAACTGAGATAAGGAAATGTGTCAGTTGGCATTGTTCATTCAACACATGAATAAAATTTAAAGAAATCTCATTCCCATAAATTCTGAGGGCTGAGGAAAAAAATCATGCTGTTTACTTTTGCCATTGCAGTTCATTAAAAAAGCACTTTTCCAAAATAAAACTAATTTTCACCCATTTTTGTTTTGCAGCATGATAGCAATAGCGTCTGAACATGTTGGATGCCACATCATGAGACACCCTACAAACCAACTTCATGGGTGAGCATCCCACTGCTGTCTGCAGCAGGAGTCCCTGACACTGTGGGATCCAAAATAGAAGAGAAACCTTTTTGCATCAGGTTAAAGATCAAAACAGAACATTATCTTTAGACATTTTAAAAAGATCTACTTCGATGTTTTAGTCTGAAAAAAAATAAATCAATTGAGGTTTCAACTTTGGAAGACAATTTGGAACAAAAGGCAATGTAAAAACACCAAGCTGTCCCAAGGGCCTCAAAGCCCATCTGCATCTTGTCTCTATACTCTGCAGAAGAGAGTTTAATGCAAGCCCTTGCCAGCTATTAGCATGTGCTAATGAGACTCTTGCTATTGCCAGTTCAGGACAAGGACTGAAGGATTTCTTAAAGAGTGCTAAGAGAGGGGACACTGGCAATCAAGGAGGTATCATGGAGAGGCCTTTCTCCTCTGGTTCCCACTACTTGGAGCCTCTTCTGTGGCTCCTTTTAAAAACTCTCTTTTAAAAAACATCATTTGTGGTGGTCCAAATGGTCAGCATGGAGGCGGGGTGTACACAGATAGTCACTGTGTTGTAACTGCAGGCTAAGTGCTGCACTTTCTTTCAGGTCAGACCTTATCCACACAAGGATCCCACTGGTGCTAGGACACAGTCTGAACAGAGACCTAGCAAAAGTTAGCTGCCTTGAACAAAATAAGCAAATGACACTTGTAAGTGAGGCATCTCTGGAGACCCACAGTACATGGGAACTGAGAAGTAGACACTGGGAAGCACTAAGTTCAGGAGTTGTAGGGTACTTACATCCACTGCATACAAGGTCAAGGGATCAGTCACTGCAGTTAACACAACCCCATATGCAAGGCTGTCTGACCTACTAGGAGATATGGGAACATCTCTGTCTCCAGGATGGATACAGTCAGAGATGCCTAGTCAGCAGATTTTGTTTGCATGCTGTGTTGCACTGCAGGGAGGGGAGCCCTGAGACCATGGCAGGCTCCAGCATGACCTCTGGCTCCAGGCATGAACCATGGGCTCTACCCAGACCTCTGGGCATGCTCCAGGCCAGCCTCTGACAATCTCACCTGAACAGCAATTGATGCTTGGTTTAGCTTCAAGTAACAAAACCACAACCTCAGTGCAAGGGAAATTTCAGAACAGCCTTCACTGTGTTTTCCTCAGTTGGTACAGAGAGACTCACACACCCAACTTGCAAGAGTCACAGGAAAAATACAAATCTCTTGCACCGCACCACATAGTCCATGGTGAGACAGCAATGCTAGCAGATACAGCTTATTGCAGACTGTTCTCACACAGCACACCACATAACCTTGTGCCGTATTTGTATTTTGCACGAAAAGAGCAAGCAACATTAAATTCAATCAGAAATGAAAGCAGATCCCATTCTAATGAATGGGGAGATAGCAAGAGCCCTGATTCTCCTCTTGGCGACAATCGCAGCTCCTCTTAAGGCCAAGCAGAGCTGGGAGTGCACAAGACAGGAAGAGGGCTCTTGGAGAACAGAAGAACCTGCTTTAAGGACATGACACAGAGCTACAATAACAGGGAGAGAGAGAAGTAGAAAGAGACATACTGGAGAAGCTGACCATTGCGAAATGCTGACACCGGTCTCCTGTGAATTCGATCGGACACCTACCGGAAGAAAGAAAACCAGAAAGAAAGAAACAAGATAGCAAAATGACACCCAAACAGAGTGAACCGAGGCCCCTCCTGATCCCTTTCACAACTCCTATCTGTCTGCTTTCAGCCTGCACCCTTACCTGCATCCCTAAGCCCTAGCCCAAAGCTGACACCAAGAGCCATCCCTGACTAGACCACTCTACATCCACCGCTGTGCCCAGGAGGTTTTAAGTAGTGTGGTGCATTTTTTGTCTTCAAACATACTTTGCTTAGGATCTGGCATGTACAATCGCAAAGGCAGTTTCTCCAAACATCTCTGTCCGAAGAATCCATTTGGACATCTGGAGGGGAAAAGGGGAGAAATCACAGAACATGTCTGGCACCATTCTTGAGGCTAAGGTCAGAAATAAAAAGTGCATTGTGATGAATGGAAAAAATAAATGCTTCACGCGCATATTTACTCTCTGCTTTGCTTTAACCTCTAACATTAGCATTGCAGCTTTATCTTAGGCCTGGGTCATCAAGCCGCCAGCTAAACCCCTCCTTTCCTCCTCTGCCTGCCTCCTTCCTTCTCGCCTGCTAGAAGCACCAGCTGGCCAGAAGACTGAGATGGGCTGCACCCTATTTTCAGAGATTCTCCTTGAAGCCACTATCTAGACAAGACTGGCAAGCAGCATCACAGAGCGGTGAGCAGCTGCTCAGGCGACAGCAAGCATGGTGTATGGCAAGCATCTTCATATTATTACCCCCAGAAGTACTCACAGGATGTTCCAGGGAGAATGGCTATGTTGCGGTTAGAGAGGAAGCATATGCAGAATCTCTGTGTTAACAGAGAGAAAGGGACAGAGAAGAAAGCTGAGCTGGAACAGGTCTCATGCGCTGCCCAGCTGTGCTGCCCATGCTCTTGCAGGCCAGGCTATCCCATTCATAGAATCATAAAATCATAGAGTCATTAAGGTTGGAAAAGACCTCCAAGATCATCTGGTCCAACCATCCATGATGGATGGGCCAGGATGTGCTAGCTCAGGGGGCACCAGTTGTATGACCCTGATGCTGTAGTGCCCTGGGGACAAGGGCCACAGGGCAGGTGCTCAGGTCACAAGTGAGGTCCCTGCAGCAGCTCCAAGTCAAGTGGGACTCAGGGGGTGTGGGAGCATGGGCAGGGTGTGGTGGGAGCTGCTGAGCTATGCACAGGTGCAGCAACACCCACGTGCTCTGCATCCTGACCTGCCACAGCTGCGAGTGAACCGGGAAGCATTGGGAACTCATTAGTGGGTGGTCAAACATTTCTTCCCCTGGTGCTGATCTCTCTCCCTTACCTCACTGCTTTTATCATGACCTTCTTGGATAGTTCATCAAAGTTATGCCTATCTTTCTTCAAGTCTCATCTCTACCCACCTGTACTGAAACTCCCTCCCTCTCTCCTGACCAAACTCTCCCTCCCCTGAGCTTAATAGGGTTTTATCATTAATAGCTAGAGTTTTAACATGTTTTCCAACTTCCTGGAATAAGCTGTGTTGCAGGTCCTGTATCCTGTACGTGTCAGACCTTCCTCGCTCTCAGCTACCACCCACAAGAGTGCTCTGTCCCTGTCCCTCATCTAGGCCTCAGTGCTTGACAGGCACCAGCTGGTTGATAAAGAAGAGACCAAAAGACACTTCAGCAGAAAAGATGAGGTCCAGAGGCCTCAACTTGAGTCCGATGGCTTAGCTGCCTGCCAATCCACTGTGAAGGACAGCAAACAGCCAGAGCAGCCTTGGCGCTGCGCCAGATGATTGATCTCAACCTGCACATACAGATGGATGGAGCAAGGAAAGCCCAGGTCCACGTGAAGGTCCTGGCCTGACCCAGGAGATCTGACCTAATCCTGTCTCCCAAATGGACGCTGATGCCTGCTCCCACTCTGTGACACAGCAAAGGAGAGGAGGAAGCAACGTTTTGAACTCTGTGGTGTTTGATATGATCAAAGCTTTGTAGTTCAAAAGCATGTTGGCAGATTAGTTCTGTGTTGTTGCTTAAGGGCTGTGGTAGCATTTGTTCTTGCCAGATTTATGTTTAGATGGCACATTACGGATATGCAACGTCAATGGCAGTAAAAAAAAGCCAAGAGAGTTGAATTTCTGCTTCTCTCTACTTAAGTGAACACGGGCAGGGTTTTTAAGCAGCTGTGTAGTTCCCTTGTGGAACGGAGGTAGAAATCAGAAAAGTCTTCCTCACTGATTATGTCCAGAAAACTTTCATTTTTAATAGTTCTCCCTCATCATGGACATACGCTGATCTGGGCTAAAAGGTAGGAATCACAACATGTGAGGGAGTGCTAAGGGCTCTCAGCACCCACATCAGCTTTACAGACCAAGGGTACACAAGCAGAGGCAACAGGTGGCTGGCCACAAGGCAGGCCAGAGCATGAAGATCTCTTGGCTCCAACAAATGTCATGACTGGCACAATTTCCCCAGTGCACAGAGGTCTATTCCCTGCCTGGAGACTTGGACACTTCTTGGGAAAGCCTGAGGCATCTGCTGACACACTGATACATCACTGTCACAGGCTCCTAGAGGAGGTCATCCTTCTGCTGACAACCTGCTGGTACTCCAGAGGTAGCTTGAGCTCAGGCTGAGTGATGGATGCCTGCAAGGGACCTACAGATACACACCTGAATCTAGCACGATCCAAGGAGCAGAAGCAATAGCTAATAAAATGCTGTATGATCTTTCCATCCAATCTACTGTCTTTTTCCACTTCTTCACATCCACCACTCTATCTTTCTTTCCTCTATCTTTCCTCTAAAGAATAAATTTCCCAGTTCTAAAAGGCAGAATGTCCCATGTCCATGGGAGATTTCACTGGCTATCCCTCTCACAGAAGAAAGCTTTAAAAGGGTCTGCATGACTGAAGTGTTTTTGGCACATGATTTCTTGCTGGTTCTGACTGCAATTTTGGTACATCTGCACTAAGTAAATCTGGTGCATCCTCTATTTATAACTAGCTTTGTTTTCTGTGCTACTCTACGCTTGGTTCTTAAGAACTGTGCTAACACTTCCATGTGGGAGTGTGCTGGGCTATTTGCATATCCCAACCTGCTCAAGGGAAACTTAAGGGCATGGTTCTGCATGAGGATTCATTGCAGTCCCTTGCTGTACACAAGTTCCTCAGTGTCCAAGCCATTCTTGAAACTGGAAATTTGACTCCCTGGTCAGGCAAGTATCTTTGAAAAAAAAATCACCTTTTTTTCTCATGGTCATCTTGGAGTATAGGAAATAGAAACATACCAGTAATATCATTTCAATGCCAGGGCACCCAGACAGCTCCCAAGAAAAGGGGGCCCAAAGGTTACCATCAAACATGAGGCCTCTTGACCTTTCTTGTAATGAAGAAGAGGAAGCTGGTGCTGGAAGTAGAGTGAAGAAGCCCTGTTGGCAATCAAAGATGCAGCTGGATGATGCACTCACAAGGACAGCCCTGGTGAATCATGACTTTAAAAGCTTTTAAAAGCTTGCATGGAGTTTGAACAAAGCACCCAAAACAGATGGTGTCTTCTGAATCCTTTTTTAAGTTTATTCACCATCATGGACAGTCATGAACTTATTGAGTCTTCAAGGACATCCAGTTTAACTTACAACGTTCTACCCATTTGTCTGGGATCTGAGGCTTCAGCTCAGGTGTATGTTGTGAGCACCCCCAAATGGCCTCCAGGGTACTGATGAATGAGGCAAATGCCCTACGCACCTAAGAAAATGGACACGTTGTCTGAAAGGACCTAAAACTGTCCCAGGCACAGATCTGCAAGATGTCAGTCATGTCTGGAACTTGAATGTGACTGAAGCTGCACACCATTAAGGGAAGACTCAAAATCATGTGAAAACTGATGGAGGGAAATAAAACCAAGGAAAAGAGATTGGTAAGAAGTGAAAAAGCAAAACGGAAATGTGTCAAAGTGGCTTTGATGCTGTGACAGCTACCATATAACAAATCCTTAGATCTCTGCTGTCAGCCTAGCGTGGGAGGGAGAACTTTCTAGATGGAAGACAGTAGATAAGAGTCTTCTCCCTGTCTAGTACAGCTCAGGCTTTACATCTTTAGTTGTTAGTGAATCAGCACTGGAAAAAGTGATAGAAAAGAAGCCCTGAACATGAGCACCTTTTGTCACCTCCCAGGCTGTCAAGACACTGTGCTTCTCAAGCAATCACATGCAGAAGGTGTGCTTTGTGAGACTGCTCAGAAGCCACAAGTGCTGTTTTCTCTTCCCTGGGTCCTGATTCCTCAGAAGCATGGATGCTGGCAGCAACGGTTACCAGGAAAACTTTGAAAGTATGCACTGCCCATGGAACCATTTTGTCTCATACTCCTAGACTGGTAAAGATGAAGATTTGTTCTTTATTACTATGTCTCCATCTGTGACTTCTAGGAATTTCTGACATGAATGGCACATGACTCTCCTCTTCTGGACAAGAAGAGGAAATGGAAGAAACTTCTGCATGCAGAACCTGCTGCCTGTATCACAGGCCTGTGAGCAGCTCTTCTTCAGCAGCTAAGCATATGATCTGACAGTTAAGGCTTCCTAAGGCCAAGAGTCATGAGATGGTCTTTCATCGCGGCATCCTTTTTCCTGCACATCTGACCCTAGCCAAGCAATTTTGCCTGTCTATCCCAGCAGAATGGATGTTAAATTATTCCTCCAAATGTTACCTTTGGATTCCCTGGTCTGCTCACTGGCCTCAGAGGCCCAACGTGTCTCTCCTCAAAGGCTACAGAAAGTGGACAAAGCTGTATTCATAGCAACAGCCTTGGGGAAGTGCAAGGCTGCACGAACCTTTCAAAGACAGCAACTTGCCCCTCACCAATGTGGACAATACCCAAGACTGCCCTTGCTTGACTCCACCCCTCTGTGCATAACTAGTTGCATGAGATTTAAAAACAAATACAATTTTCCACTTGCCATATACAAAAATTTTCTACTTGCAAATCTATCAACAAAACTGGTCAGAGATTTTTCTATTTAGCTTCTGTTGTTCCTGAAAAACGTCCAATGAACTTAGTCAGTTTTGACCAGTTCCTTGAAATTTATTTTTTTTCCCCCACATTTCAAAAATATTCCTAAAGTTCTGCTCTTGGGCTCTGGATGAATTTCAGTTAAATATTTACACTGTAAAAGAAATGTAATGAGATGATCAGCCAAATAAAGCATCTTGAAAACTACAAACCAAAATTGTTTAAATGATCCATTTCTATGTTGTTTGCAGAGCAAACTTATTTATGAAAATTGAAAAACGTTGATGTTTTACCTTGAATCAGGGCAGAGAAATAATTATTGTTATTTTTTAAATTATTTATTAATAGCATTATTATAATAATATTCCTGATGGAAGCAAAACAATTTCTGCCCAGCTGTTGACCTAAATCTTGCAAATGTTGGCCCACTTCCTCCAGATCTTAAAGTATGCCAAAATCAGTAGCTTTCATAATGCAATCCATGCTACAGAAGAATGTAAACAAGCAGGTGCTTCAAAATAACAAGATAAGGAAAAGCTGCAGCAGAAGAACACAATGCACTGGTAAAAGGAAATGGAGAAATGTTTCAAGCATGTTGCTTATTTGTGCAAAGGGCTGAAAAAGAAGACAGTTCTGTCATTGTCCCCTGACCAGTCCCAGATGATCAGGCTCTTGGAGAGCCACAAAAGGCTGGACTCCACAAAACCACTAATGATAAGTAAAGAAAGAAACCAGCATAAATGTAGAGTCCTTATCCAGAGCAGCTAATCAAGGCATGTTTGCTCTATAGTAGAGTCCAAATCACAAGGACATCCACTTCTAGCCTCAGTGAAGACAACAGCCCAGCTCCAACTGAGCTGTGGGAGCAAAGTGGGATCTGCACTGTTGTCTTCACTGAGTCTCACTGTTACAGGATCAGCTTCCACACTCAGATGATTCTCCAGGGTTTGCTACACATGCATTAAAAGGGATTGAACTGGATGCATAGAAGGACCACTTGAACACAAAAAAGGTAACTCATCTCGAAACTCTATCACAGCATGTGAAACCCGATGACTAGTCCTGGCTGGTTCAGAAGATTTGAAATAGGAGATAGAGATTTTCACCCCTAGCTCAACACTGTGAGCTCTTCATTTAACATGTGATTTTGTTAAATATAGACAATCTAAACCCAGAAAGTCAGCATCTGTAAACACTACAGCCTGACTCTTGTGAGCACAACTTGTACTACCAGATGGGAGAGGGTTGCTCTATAAAGCTTTCAGTCTTCTGATCCCATGCAATTTAGGAAGATCCTGGCCCAGAGTATCAGCCACTTCAACTACATCAAACACACAAAAGAGCCATGAAGCACCCTGAAGCACCTCTAAGTAAGCAGAGGAGGGCTGTGCAGCAGTGATCCTTGGCTTTGTTTCTTTGTTTGGCTGAGAAGACCCCAACTGCAGATGACCTGTGCCAAGACCTAACTAGGAAGAGTTTTTAATTTCTTCTGTAATATACACTCTAGCACAACCCAATGGGGCCTGGCACCCAGTGACAAAAGATTAGAGCAGACTCAAACTGCTCTAAGTTTTATCAAGAACGCAATGGGTTCCAGGATGGAGCAGGCCCAAGTTCAGAGGCTGCTAACCTTCCCAAGCACTAAGTTCAGCTGGACACAACAAATCAGTCATCTCTATTTTATGTTCCAGCCCAGTTCAAGGCCTTGAGACTTGCCTGTGTACATTCCTTCGGCAGGCACTGGAATCTTCCCTGCTCTGTTCTATGCAGTTTCCTTACTGCTATGGTAAGAAACCAGTCCAACTTCTAAAGCATCTCTGAGCAATATGGTCTGGAGAAAGGTTAGGAAAGTTTTACTGACAGCAAGAGCCTGGGTTCTTTAATTTTCTAGGGCTGTTGAGTCAATTCTGTATGTGTGTGACTCAGTAGTTTTCTGGGTTAACAGTGAAAGTTTGTGGAATATCTGAGGCAGATCAGACTTCTCCCATTTAACCTCCAGGTGGTCTGTTTGCAGGGTAAGGATAACAGCACAGATTGTATCATATTCAGTTTTCCTTTGACTCTAGCATGTATAGAACTTACTTCAAATTAAGGACTAATTTATGCAAGCACGCAATCCAAAACAGACATACTTTTGGGAACAGCTCCAGATCTGTTCTGGGCTGTTCCCTAGTTAAGAAACTGCATCCTCCAAGGTCTAGATGAAGTATATTGAAAAGGGAGAGAGGAGGTGAGTTTGCAGGAAAAAGCTGAGCTGCTGTTTGCTCTCCAGAACTTACAAGACTGAGAGGAATATATTTCTGGGAAGCCCATTAAAAACAATACTAAAAGGCTGGCTGCCAATTTAGGCAATATCTATAACAACACAAGTACGAGCCACTTCAGGAAATGAAAATATTTGAAAATCCAGCTGCTCTTTTTGCTCCAGAGTGCCAGACATAACATAGAAAGGATCTCCTATGCTCATGGACAGTTGCAAACAATGAAATCCACTTCTGATTACAGGATGATGGAGTTAACAAGAACTCTTTAAAATTTTGTCTTCTGAAACCTGGTACTTAAAAGGTGTTGAAAAGGCTGGCAGCACAATGCTGGTGCCAGGCATGCTGGAATCTCCTTAGAACTTGGTCAAGGAAGACTGCAAGGGGGCACACAGTGCCAGAAGACCCCCAAGGTACTGCTGACTCTAATCAGAATAGCAAAGCAGGAACAGTGTCCACATAGAGCTCAGGATGCTCGTGTGGCTGTTGTTTGATCTCTCACTCCAAGGCATTTGAAGAGGTTGTGTGCAGAAGGATCTCCTCCATGCCTATATCTCAGAGGGATGATGTGGCTGGATCCCATGTTACAGATTTGAGAAATGCAAGACAAAGCCTTCATCTTTGCCTCCTTCTCTAGTTTCTCATCTGAACTGATATTATCGAATCTTTCATATACCACAGCAGCTGATCTTCTGCCTTAGTGCAATGAGGAAGCTGTGAAACATTTCATCACTTTGCTAGCTGATGGGCAGGCAGGTCTGAAGTCAGTATATCCATCATCAGCCTTTATCAAGAATCCTCCAAGATATTGGGAAAGTCATGTTTCTGGAGCCCCAGAAACTCTATATAATAGCACCTCAAAATCCAGCAATTCTTATCTTCAGTCAATGATTTGATAACAAATATATATATATATAAAAAAAAATCAAAGGAGAATGAGCAGATATCTCCTCGTAAAGTAGGATCAGAAGTGATTGCATTATGTGGAAGTCACTTGGATCTCCTTGGTTCCTGTTAATGCAGAACTTTGTTTTCTAGCAGACCTTCCAACATCTCCTTTGAGTTAGCACTTTGATGCTCTTCCACGCACACCAATTCAACTCCCATCTGGTTTTAGCAACTGGTACCTTGGGACTCATCAAAACCAGAAATCATTTCCCATTTTCAAGTAAATGGCTTTCAAATTATATGAAATAATTATGTCTGTTTTGCATGGCACATAAAATCTCAATGGAATTCGTCATTGAGCTTCCCCTCTGTTCATCAGCTATGATAGCAGCCTGTTTTGAAGGTAGACTGTTTCTTTGCAGGGCTGAAATTACTTGGGTTAAACCAGTCTGTCTGCTGATGACACTTGATAACTGTCACGTCTATTCTCCTTTAAGAATAATGGAACCTAAACATTATATCTGCATATGTCAGGGGTTCAGGTAACTCTTGCTACAATTAGTAATTGGTCAGATCTGAAAGTCTTGATCTGGATTCAAGGTTTTCCCAAAAGAAATAGTGTTGAGGTCTATTTTTCTGGCACCAGCACATTGCTTAGAGATAGACATAGAACCACGTGCTCTTCCAGGCTCAATCATGGAAAGACTGGAACTGTTGGGGCTTCACAGGGCTGCACTTACACCACAATAGTGGCTGTGTCTTCCTCCACGTTTCTTGTGGAGAACGCTGTCAAGATGATGCTGTTATCCCATGTCTTTCCCACCACATCTGATCCTGCTCTGGAAAGTGAGAGCATAAGAGCTCAGCTGAATGTTTCCACATGGCTGCTTCTACTCCTGCTAAAAAAAAATGGAGTACTGGGAGAAGGAAGGAGTAGTGCTAAGCATAAACCAGCACACAGCCCTTCCAAGAGGGATGAGGGTTTTGCTCAGAATCATCCTTCAAGGTCTGAGGAGGCAAGGAGGGCATCACACTGTGCAATGGCAGTGAGACTAGGCTGAGATCCACAGATATAAACACCTTTGGCAGACCCTCTCTACACAGAGGTGTCTGGTCCACACAGGGTGAAAACAGCTCTGGGCTTCTCCAACCTGGGCACAGTGATGCCTGGTGAGCTCCAATACTGACTACATCTGTTCAGCAAAGCTCCTGAGCTCACTAGCCAGACCGGGCACTAACTCACCCAGATTCACTGGCTGGGCACAAGCCATCAGTTCTACTCCCAGGGTACTGGTTCATGCTCACTCTGCAGAAGTCCAGGAGTGAGTAGAGGCTTGCCTTTGCTTGGTATATCTGTCTCCAGCACTGACAACCAGACTGCACTCTCTTGGTCCACATCAGACTTGGAAGGTGAGCCATGAGAGGCTATTGGGCTTTTTAATTGGAATAGGTTTGAACCAGAGGTGAAAAGCTCTCACATCCTATTCCATATTCCTCACTCTATACAGCTGCACTTCAACCCCTTCAAGAAATTTCCTTTTAAGGATAACTTAGTATATCTCCCCACTCTTTTTTGCAGGTTCTAATATTTGAAGGGGAGCAATAAACAGCCCACAGCCTGTCACACAGGCAGAAACAGAGTGGTGAAGAGCTGTGTGCTAAACCTGCTTCAGTGTCCATGAGAACCAGACAGGAAAAGTAAGAGGCAGGTATCTGCAAGGGACCCCCTCTGGTGGCTGTGCACTGGGGAAGACCCCCTGCTCAGAGGAAAGAACATGTCAGCTGAAGGCTAGGAACACAGCTCAGGGAGAGCAAGAGGGACACAACCTTCCCTGAAGCTGCAGAAGAGAAAGGGAAGAAGGGAAAGAAAATGGCCAGGACAAAAGTGTTCTAAGAAGAGAAATAAAAAAAAAAAAAAAAAAAGGAAAAAAAAAAAAAAAAAAAAGAAAAGTCAGGAAAAGCAAACAGTGGCACTCACACAAAAAAGAAAATATGAATCCTCTTCCCCTGCCCCCGCCCCTCTAGACTCCCTTTCTTAACCTGCATGGCTCAAACTGTAATTGCCAGAATTTCAGAACTACCCATCCTCCTGCAGTTGCACAGAGGTCTCCTCTCCCCCAAACAAGTAATTTGCACGTTGACACAAGAACTACACTCACTTACTTGCAAGACAGCTGATTAATCCCTTCGATGTAGTAGCATACCCCACCATTGACACAATAGGACTTGGCTGTTTCGTTGCATTTTCTAGCATGCCCAGACCAGGAGGAGAGAGTTGTGGTTACTGCAGGGGAAAAAAAAACACACACACACACACAGACACACACAAAAAGGATATACTGTTATTTCCTTTGTTGGGCAATTCTGTTTTCTTAGATGATTTTCAGTTTGTTCACTTGCCAAAGTAAAAACCCCAGAGCTACAAACCTCAGCCTGTGCCTTTAGACTCATATTCACCTCTCCAGGTGCTGGGGCTGCTGCGACTTGACTTCTCCTTTCCCAGCAAAAGTGGCAAAGTGAGTGTGAAGTTGAGGACTCACCCTTCTCCAAGTTGCTAGCATGTCAGGACAAGATCATCCTTTCAGCAAGCTCTATGGAGAAGTGCTCCTCTCCCAGCTCTCCTTGTGCTCCCCTTACACATTCATGCAATCCTGCACCAGCAGGAAGGCAGGAGGTCAGGAAGCCCAGAACACATGCTCAGAGTCACAGAGTCATGGTGGCATGCTGCTGAGGCATGATTTGTACTAGGATACTGGACCAAGATCCAGAGATTCTGTAAGGGGACATTTCAATTTTAGGAGGATGCTGCAATTGCACCACATCTCTTAGATGATACAAGTTTTCACAGCCAGAAGCAAATGCCCTCATGGTCCCCAGAGCAGGTCCAGTGCAAGGAAGAACAACCCCATTTCTCCTTCCCCAATTTCTGAGCATTTCTTTGTCATGTCCCAATGGCTGTGCTTCTAGAGACCAAGGAGAAATTTGTTATGAGAGGTCAGTCAGCCCTGGCTTGTGCTAAGAAGAAGGAAGTCATATCATGACTCAAATTTCCTGGGATACAGATACTTTTCCAAAAACAATGTGTTTTATGTTGTTGTTGTTTTTGTGGTTTGTTGTTGTAGTTGTTTCCTAGGGACAGGCGTTCCAGCCATGTAAGGTAGAAACAAAACTATGTTTTAGGATAGATGATTTCACCAAGCCTCCAAAGAAGTTATTGCAAAAAACCCTTAAATATGAAAACTCCCAGACTTCTGTAGGGAATTTCAATTTTCCCTTCCAATTAATCTTGATGGGAACTAGAAACCAAAACTATCACAATAACCTTGTAATGAGTTTGTATAATTTATTCCTCTCTGAGATAGCACTGCATCTAAAACCAGTGGAGAGCTGTCCATTCAGGAGCAAGAAGCTCTAATGGATATCACCCAAAGATTCTTTACAAGGCCTCTCCTTTAGCTATTGCTTGATCCAGCCACTTAAACCAAGTCTTAATATCAAATACCATTTTAAAACTGAGCATGGAAATAAAATCTAGACTGGCAGCATGCAGTTGCATCCCCTAATGCAGTCAGATCCAGGCTGTGCATAGGCTTCTGGAAAAAGAAAGCTGCTGTGCTTTCTTTGCTGTGCAGCTTTCTTTGGGATGCTTGGGCCAGTTTTCTGGAGGCAGAAGCAGTGGCAGAGCAAGCAAGAGCCTGCTGGGGAAGTGTGAAAATTGTAGGGCAGCAGGTACATAGAGTGACAGCAACTGGCCATTTGAACAGTCCCTGAGTGCTTCTAGGCCAGCATACAGCATGCGAGCTGCTGAAAGTCACTGGCAGGGTGACCTTTGGTTTGTGGTGCTTGCTGGTGTTTAATGAAGTATATGAAAACTGCATGAGCTCTGTTAAAGCTGCAAGTGTGCCATCAGATCAGAGAGCACCAAAACTTCATGAATCAAAACACTGATGCAAATGGAAAAGAACACGGATGAAGAACAAGCACAGCCTGAATGAAGCCATGACCCCTGCAACCATAAAACTTATCAACTGCTAGTAAGCAAAGTCATCCATGGCACCCATCTGGCTGGAAGTCTCACTTCATAAATACTACAGGATAGGACCATGTTCTAGAGTGAACCTTCCACAGCAAAGCAGGAGGGCAAAGGACAGAGAGGGATAAATAAAAAAGAGCCTAGAAACCACCCAGTAGGAAACACTTCAGATAAAAAGGTATACTTTGCACCAGAAAAGATGGACAGGAGGATGCAGTGCTGTGTGATGTTCCAGGAACAGAATGGATTACAGTCCTGACAAACTAGATTCATCCGATTGGGATTATAATGGCATTTTTATCCAGATGAAAAAAAAAAATAAAAAAATAAAAATAAAAAAAGTCTTGCTCAAAAAATGTAACAATCTGTTTATCAGTGTGGCCCCCTTTGTCATACTTTGAAGTATGAGAGGCCAAGGGGGATTTCAGTAGGTTTCTACCACACTAGCAGGATATACCACAGACTCACAAGCAATGCAGGCACTTAGGAACTTCATGTGTAGCTGTATTCTGTTGTTCTGTGCCGTTGCTTACCAGCCTGAGCAACTGGAAATATCTTTACAAATACCTACCTGTTCCTCAGTCATCTGCAGTTCAATGGCTGATGTCAGTAAAGTGAGCCTCATGTGCAGTTTATTTGCAGTCATGAATATTCATTCACCTCCACTCCAAACACCCAAAGCTAGGTTTTATTGTTGCTGTTATTTATCCAGCCAATGAAGACAGTGTTGAAAATACACATGAGAGATTCAGAGTACTGTAGTCTTTCAAAGCATCTATTTTCTACCACACATCTAGCTTATTCAGCACTGATAGGGCAGCAGAAAGGAAAACCATGTGCACTGACATTGCCATATGGACTGTCCTTCACATAATAAAACAATCATCACAGAATCACAAAATCATTTAGGTTGGAAGAGACCTCCGAGATCACCCAGTCCAACCTATGACCTAACACTAACCAGTCTTCCACTAAACCGTATCACTGAGCTCTACATTGAAACATCTTTTAAAGACCTCCAGGGATGGTGACTCCACCACTTCCCTGGGCAGCCCATTCCAGTGCCTCACAACCCTTTCAGTAAAGAAGTTCTTCCCAATATTCAACCTAAACTTCCCCTGGTGCAACATTAGCCCTTTCCCCCTCATCCTGTCCCCAGGCACGTGGGAGAACAGACCAACCCCCACCTCGCTACAGTCTCCTTTAACGTACCTGTTGAGAGCAACAAGGTCACCCCTTAGCCTCCTCTCCTCTAGGCTAAACAACCCCATCTCCCTCAGCCACTCCTTTGAGGGCCACATTCTGCTCCCTGTCCCCTTTCACCAGCTCAGGGGGCTGGATACCCATAGAACAACTGGTCTTGCTGCTAAAGACTGAGGCAAAGGAGACATTGAGCACCTCAGTCTTTTCCTCGTCTCTTGTCACTAAGTTTCCCCCTGCATCCAGCAAAAGATGGAGATTCCCCTTAGTCCTCCTTTTCGAGTTTATGTATTTATAAAAACATTTTTTTGTTATCTTTAACAGCAGTAGCCAGACTGAACACCAGATGAGCTTTGGCCTTTCTACTTTTGTCCCTGCACAGCCTCGCAACATCCTTATAGTCCTCCTGAGTGGCCTGCCCTCTTTTCCAAAGGTCATAAACCCTCTTTTTCTTCCTGAGCTCTAGCCACAACTCTCTGTTCAGCCAGGCCAGTCTTATTCCATGCTGGCTCAGGGGGCACATGGGGATGGTCTGATCCTGAGCCTTTAAGATTTCCTTTCTGGAGAGTGCCCAGCCTTCCTGGACTCCTCTGCCCTTCAGAACTGCCTCCCAAGGGACTCTGCCAACCAGTGTCCTGAACAGCTCGAAGTCTGCCCTTCAGAAATCCAAGACAGCAGTTTTACTGATCCCCCTCCTGACTTCGCCAAGAACAGAGAACTCTACCATTTCATGGTCACTCTGCCCAACACAGCTCCCGACCACCACATCTCCCACCAGTCCTTCTCTGTTTGTGAACAGCAGGTCTAGCGGGGCACATCCCCTGGTAGGCTCACTGAGCAGCTGTGTCTGGAAGCTGTCTTCCATGCTCTCCAGGAACCTCCATGATTGCTTCCTCTGGGCTGTATTGCATTTCCAGCAGATATCTATGAAGCTAAAGTCCCACACAATTACAAGTGCTGGTGATTGCACGACTTCTGCCAGCTGCTTGTAGAACGTCTCATCCATTTGGTTTGGTGGTCTATAATAGACCCCCACCAGAATGACTGCCTGGCATAAATTATAAATATTGGTAAAATATATAGTATAGGTATATATATATGTATATAAATTATAGGTATAAATTATCAGGCATAATCAACACTGGTTCATGAAAAGAAAGTCCTGTCTTAGTAACTGGATCTCCTATGGTAAGGTTACCCATTTGGTGAATGAAGGGAAGGCAATGAATGTAATCTTACTGGATTTTAGTAAGTTATCAAAAGATACTGTGTCTCATGGTATCTGTGAACACTGGGGGTGTTCAAGGAAAGGTTGGACCTGGTGCTTAGGGACATGGTTTAGTGGGTGACATTGGTGGAGGGATGATGATTGGACCAGATGTTCTTGGAGGGCTTTTCCAACCTTAATGATTTTATGATTCTACCTATTCCAACCTTTAACCTAGTACTGACAAGTCCATCATTAAACCATGCTACTAAGTTCTACAACTACAGGTTTCTTGAAGACCTCCAGGGATGGTGACTCAACCACTTCCCTGGGCAGACTATTCCAAGGCCACACAATCCTCTCAGTATAGAAATTTCTCCCAATATCCAACCTAAACATCCCCTGGTGTAACCTGAGGACTTTTCCCCTCATCTAACCACTTGGAGCAGTGTGTCCTGTCAATCAAGAGGGCAAAACGCATTTTGGGGTGCATTAAACACAGCATAACCAGCCAGTCAAAAGTGAGGATTATCTTACTATATTTAGTACTGGTGTGGCCTCACCTTGAATATTGTGTGTAGTTCTGGGCTCCACAATATACAAAGAATACTTGAATGCATCCAGAGGAGGGCAACAAACTTGGTTAGAGGGAAAGCATGTCCTATGAGGAGAAGCTGAGGACACTTGGCTTGTCTAGTTTGGAGAAAAGGAGGCTAAGAAGCAACCTCATTGCTCCCTACAACTTCCTGAGGAGGGGAAACGGAGAGGGAGGTGCCGATGTCTTTTCCATGGTAACCAGTGATAGGATGCATGTGAATGGCACATAGCTGTGCCAAGGGAGGTTCAGACTGGGTATTAGGAAAAATGTCTTTCCAATGAAGGTGGTCAAACACTGGAAGAGCAAGATGTTTGATTCCCCATGCCTGTCAGTGTTCAAGAGGCATTTGGATAAAGTTCTTAACAATATACTTTAACTTTTGGTTAGCCCTTCCAACCGAACTATTCTATTCTATTCTGTTCTTTTCTAGCCTAGCCTAGCCTAGCCTAGCCTATTCTACTCTAACTATGCAGAAAGACCATCAGTGATTACGCAGGGAATCTTATACCATGCATGTTATTTAACCTTCTCAGGCAGACCACTAGCCCTGTTCTCCGGAATCTAGTGAAAAACTCTGCTTGCAGTCTCCAGAGAGTTAATTAATGCAGCTTGGACTATAAATTTAAGTTAATTTTTCACAAGCTACAGCTAATGTCAAGAAAGCAAGGAGACAGGGATAGTTTTTCTCTCTCTTTTTTTTTTTTAATAAAGTTGACTGGTGGGTTCATAGAGTACAGACACTTTATTCTCTCAATATTTAGACATTCAGTTAGACAGATGAACTCAGCTGGTCAGAGAGTGTATACAAATTGCCTGCTCTGTATATGCCTCATGTACTTACTGATAAAACACAGAATTGCTGAGGTTCCTCTCAAGCCAGTTCATCCAACTCCTTGTCAGAAAAACATGGCTGAGAAGGTGTCTGGCCATTCTATTGCTTAGTTGTAGCAGGGTAATCCTGGTGTGAGCCACACTAAATCCATGATTTACACTGATTAATACACTGCAGGACTGTTGATCCTAACCATTCTCTCTGAGGCAGATTTCTGTACATCTGGTACAACACTCCCTTCCCTTAATAAAAACTGAATGGAGGCTAGCTGCTCACTTCTGCTATCTGTACATAAAATTGAAAGGATTTGTGCAGACTGGGGCTCACCAGGCAATGGATCAGTGACTCTAGAGCTCATAAAAATTCTGCTCCTGTGTGTTTATTACTTTGGAAATGTTCCAATATTTACTCCTGCATTTTATTAAAATAGATCCTGCTGGAATTACCTTCCCAGTTCCTGAGGAGATCATGAGGATCAATATCTGCAGATTAGAAGCTCACCCAAAAATACAAATGTCAGACTGCAGGACACTCATCTGAGAGCAACAGATACTGCTGATCAAAACCACACAAGAAGCACTCCCCATATCATCCATCTGTACTATTCTGGTGTTTCATTAAGGAACAAGTTTAAAGACTGAAAAGCACCAGGAGACTACTTGTTTCTGTGGGACAGGTAGCTATTGAAGGGACAAAGTCCTGTGTTACCATAAAGCCTCTAGTTGCTCCTGAAGGCTGATCTCTCCAGTTTTATGCAGTTGTTCTTCCCATGTTTTTCTCTACCACCAGCCTCCTAGAATGCTTGTGTTAGCATTGCAGTATTTTATTTTCCCAAATCCCCATCATGAATTGTAATAGCAGCAACATGATATTTCAATGAGGGGATTTGTTCAACAACTTAAAAAGCAGGGCTAGTGCCAGCAGGAATGCTTTGCAGGTGGGACAGCTTAAGCACAAGAAGTGAAGCAACATGCCGGGATCACACGATGGAGTCAGACCAACAGTGCAGATCTCCTGGTACACAGCCTCCTGCTCAGAAGGCTGGGCTTACTGCCTTCTTCAAAGGGATGTCAGCTTCCAACCCACACTTTATTCCACACTCCCCATCTTTGACTTCAGAGTTGTAGAGACCTGTCTTTACATCACACCTTGAGTATCATATCAGATGGGATGGTTGCTTCAAAAATACACAGTGAGCAAAATAAGCAATCTACATCACCTAACACCACAAGGGCACAACACAGCGATCTCTGCAGACCAACAGCAAGATCTCCAACACGTCCACCTCAAGGCATCATGCCTGCATGTGTGCAGGCTTCACTCAATTATCAACCACACCTCCGGTTCTGGATCCTAAATTTATGGTTTTAAATTATCTGAGTAAAGGTCATGCCAGGACTTATTTTTAGTCTAATATTGAAAACTGGTCTGTCCTCATAACCCTTGGCAGGCCAACTTCCATCTGCTCTAGCTGTGCCCTGTGCTGGCTGGACACCCTTCAGCTCCAAACCAACTGCACCATGCTCATGTTTTTACCACCATAAGCTCTAGGAGGGTACAATGCCTTCAGACTGGACTGACCTGGAGTGAACCGAGATTGAACCGAACCTATCAATTAATGCGTAGATCTGCCAAGGCTATCCAGTAAAGGCCATGCAAGACTGGACTTGAGGAAAGGTGGGTGGAATTGGCTGAATTTGCTCAGCACATCATCTTACCATGGTTAAAAGTTGTTGAAGTTTTGGTTCAACTAGATGTGATCAAACATGACTTAGAAACCATATCATAGAAAAGATACCACTGAGCCATTATAATCATGGCAGTCCTCCAGGCTTATCTCACTTGAGAGAGAGGAAGTAAGGAAAGAATTCCCATCACCAGCCATGCTAAACATGGCAGTAAATGGGAGAGGGAGAGCCTGAATGAGTCCAACCCAATAAGTCCAATGACATCACTATGATGACAGCTATGAAATCTGTGTGCCCACACTGGTGCACTGCGGGATGGACTTAATCAGAGAAAGAAGGGTTATTTCACCTAAACTTCCATGGGGATCTTTAAAGGGACTTCAGGTAGCACTTATGATCCCCAGCGGTTGAAGTAAAAGCCCCAGAAATCAATCCAGAGCTCAGTTTTCATCGAAGTGCCCCACGTTATCTCCCAACCCTCATGTTCCCAGCACAATTCAGCTCTGCTTCTCTTGCTCTGTCTGTCTTCCACCTTCTAATATGATCCCAAACCTCACTATGCTGCAGAGCACACATAGGGTGAAATTAGGTGGCCCAGCAAACACTGCCCAACCTACACAGGCTGGTGAAGTAAAGGCACTCAACCAGATTAGCTAGACAGTGTCCCAGACAAAGGAGATGAAGCAGAGTCCAGATGAGCAGCTGCAATGATCCACATGTTGTTTCAGAGCACCTGCCCATCATTGTCAGATCCTCTTGTATTCTGACAGCATCCAAACTGTACTTCGTTTACACAGAGAGAATAGACTATATTCTCTTTTTACCCTTAAGAGTTCAACTGTTGGTCCAAATAGAGCAAAGGAAGTAGAGGAGAACTCAACAGCAGAAAATGAGCAAAAGAGGTTACTTGACCTTTTCAGATTTCAAACATTACCTTACCTTTTAAAAATGAATCTTTGATAACATTTTAGTATCTTTGTCCTGCATAGACCTTCCATCTCAGAATGCTCTACAGACTGCTCTACAGATTGCTCTGAAATTCATTCCATTTTTGTCTCCATCAAAATGTTTCTGAACTTTGAGAATGACTCCTACTCTGTTTACCAAGAAGGTCTGTAGCCAGACTCCTGAACCTTTGTCTATCTGCTTCAAGCTGCACCGTGACAGGATCACATTACCATTTTGAGTACTCTGGATGTTGAAATGAGTATAAAGGACCTTTCTCTCCATATCAAGGCACGCAATCAAGTTACCCTACCCCTGCAAGTTCCTGCATGTGAGCTGAGCCATTGTAGCCATCCAGTGCAAACTCCTAGCCTTTGATAAACGTAAGATGACACGTCTTATTTAACACTTTTTCACTATGGACAAGGCTACTGCACCTATCTTACACTTACTAGACTCAATAGGAAGACTCCTTTATAAGAGCAGTAGGCTTATCTTCTCTTCTAAGCTGCAGTGCTTTTTTAAGAAAGCATATCTATGGCTTCTCTAGTCCAACAATTCTCAGAATCAAACATATATTCAGAGAAGGTGTAAGACAGCCATATCATGTTAAAATATGCAGCAACACAGAAGGACTTTCTCAGACACTGGAGATTCTCTTTCAGAATCTGGCCTTCAGAATCTGGCTTGACCGTGCATACAAAAGATCAACACTACACCTGTAAGACCAGGACAGCTCTCAACATACTCCATGGCACAGCTTGTTACATCTGCTACATGGCACTGAATCTCATCTGAAGGTGTTCACACCACTGAATGAGTGGTGCCCCACGCACATACCCTGTAGCGGGGGCACCAGGAAATGCGTCTTTTTGCCTGGCAAGGTTCCAGTACTCTGAGTATAGCATTGTACCCATATGGACTGGACCAGGATGCAAGGCAGATTTGAATCCAGAACTTCTGAGTTTGCTGTCTTTAGTCCCTGGTCCAGACTAGCATCAGGGTTGTCTCTACAGCAGAAGAACCATGAGATCCCTGGGTTTCTACATATTGTTATAAGATTTGTGAAGCCCATATCAACCAGTACCCTGTCAAAGAGTACCAGAGGACCTGCTGCAGCCAGCTTAAAGGCAAGGGGTACAGTAGCTGGGAAAGAGATCCCATGCACACTATCATAATGACACAAATATTTCTGAGAACTTATGGTGCAAGCTTGCCCCCCTGCACTCTGTAGCTTTGTGTCAAGTGCCAGTTAGGCATGGGAAGATGTTGAGCTGGAAAACAGTAGGACAAAACATATGCTTCTAGAGAAAAAAAAAATAAAATTACCCAAGAACAGAGACAGAACACCTTGAAGACCTGGGTTATGTTTTGAGTGCTGTCTGGTGTTTAAACCTGCCTCGTGTCAAGTGTGCAGAAATGCCTAGGGGTCTGTGGCCACTATTGAAGAGGAAGAAGGTAGGGGTGACTCAGGATGTGGAAGGATTTGCTAGTAGCTACATTTATGAGGTCGTAAGTATTAAACAATACTTAACAGTACTCCAAGGGGGAAATACGTGATTCCTGTTCTAGATGCAGTAGTAGAAAGGAAGGCCAGATCACCCAGGAAGAACCTGGGACCTTACAGAAAAATACTAGTTAAAAACATATACAACAGGAGCAGCAGGGAGATAGGGGGTGAGGCACATGGGGCTACACAGAGTGATTGGATTTTACCCTTTTACCCATAGGGACCATCTGAGCCACATAGAAGACATGGTGATCTTCTGGAGTTATTGGGTCTAACACCTGTACCCAGCCTGCCTGGTAACATGCCCACCTTGCACCAGGGTCCAAACAGAAATGTAAAGATGTGACCAAGCTGCCTGCACAAGGTGCTCTCCTTTCCCAGGGAACTGCAGCTATCACCAAGCTCCAGCTTCCATGGTGCTTTCTCAAGATGGTGTTTACAATCCAGTGGATCATTTACAACCTTTAAGTGAAACAATGAAAGGTGGGACAACCTATGTTGCCAGACAAGCTTATGAATATAAATATTTAAAAGAATTACAATTTTAAAACAATTAGACACTTGTCATCCTTCCAGATCATCACACCTCACAACATTTTCATTACTTCCCCATAAATTAGAAACGTGCAATTCTGTGATAGACCAGTAGTAATCATGTATGAAAATCAGGGGGGACTATGATTAGATAACAGCAGAGAGCAATCATAAAAAAGGAATGTAAAGGAAAAAGTCGATTACAGTTTTAACTACAGAGACTTTACCATTTCTTTATACCATTAAGAAAAAAAGCAGACGGCCAAGGGTGACATTTCTATGTTGAGAAAGCAGAGGATAAGATTTTTCAATAGAAGAAACTTCTGTGGAGGCCACATGGTGATTTTGTATGTTTCCTTTCTATTGCTGAAACTTTGCTTTCAGTGAAATTAGCATATATCTAATGTGATGCAAATATGTTGCATGGACCTATGCTGATGAGCCCAAAGGAAAAATCCTGAGGAAGGACAGTACAGTACATGCTGCTACATCTCAGTATTATGTCACTGTTGCAGTGGAAGGCTAAGAACAATGAAGGAGCAAATTTTAAGTGGAATCTTCTAATCAGAAAAGCTTTTAAAGGATACCTGACTAGTCCCGGCTGTGCATATAATCAGATTTCTTTTAAAATAATAAAAGATTGAATTTTCCAAACAAAAAACATTCTCACGAAATCTGCTAAGTGGAATTGTCAATACAGAGGCACAGCCAGCTGTGTTGTCAGTTCAGGGTGTGAGCAGCTGGAATAAAAATATAGCACAGATCTTGAAACAACTTCTTGGTCCTCAGCTCTCTGGTGCCTTTTCATCTGGATTGGATCCCAGTGGGTTATCCAGCATGCTGACAATCTCTGTGTGCCGCAGTGTCCATGAGCAGGGAGAGACTTTCCATCGTAGAAATAATGCCCTCCATTAGAAAGAGCTGAACCAACAGCCAGGCTTCTAGATTTCCACTTGTATACATTGCTCCATGTTTTGATTTTTATTTGTGTGTCTATTTTTTACAGCACTCATGACAACTGAATAGAAGGGAATGCTAAAAAGCACTTCCACCAAATCAAATCAAATTAAACATTTGGGAAAATCTTTTATTGCTTTGTAGAGATTCAAGAAATAATGTGCCAGCAGGGTTCAGCTGTATTTTCTGCCTTTTTCTTTTGACTTATTCTTAGAAGACTTGTGTCTCCTTTCCTGTATTTCCTGTAGCCTTTTTTTTTTTCTTACCTAGACTCATAAAAATAAAATCCCTAAACCCCAGGTTGTAACAATGACATCTTACAAGTGTCAAAAAAAAACATACATTGAAAGAGCTGCAAACGTTTAAAATCCATCTCCAATTTTAAGTAGCATGTTCTTCAGGTTACCATCATAATAGTTATTGACCTTTTTCCTCTCTAAGATGGACACCAGCAATATAAATTGTATTTTGAAAGATTTAGTGAAAGATCAGAGCTTTGGGAGAAATCAAAGAGAAGTAGCAATTAAAGAAGATTCCAGAAGGAAATAAAGCATTTATGTAAATTGTCTCATAAAAACAAAACAAATAAGGGGAAAGAAACTATATGGGGGGTGGGGAGAGAAGTACTTACACTCTTCTTCCATAACAACTATTTTAGTTTCTGAGGCTGGTAAAACTTGTGGTGCTTTCGTTGTTCCTGGGAAAATTAAGGTAAGAAAGTAGTGAACAAAATATCTATTTTGAGCTGAGAAGATTGGGCTTAGCTACTACAGGGAGGAGGACAAGAGCAGGTGCTGCTGGGTGGCACAGGCTGGGGAGACTATCGATATGTTAGTAGTGGTTAGAGGACGCTCAGATGGGTAACTGTGTGAAAGAGACAGATAAATGAGTGCCTCTGCGGGGTATAGCACAGGGCACGTCAGTCCCCTTGCTGTAAAGGGACATCATGATAAAAAGACAGAAATGGCTCAGGAGTCACCAGGGACATGACGAGTGAAACTGCAGAAGGTTTTCTTAGCCCTGATGGCCACAAGAGTGCAAAGATGAGATCACAGACACAGGGAGAAAAACATGGAGCATAGGAAAAGGTGAGATGGTCTGATGAGCTTCCACCCTATAACTATTTGCAGTTCTGCAGCACGAAGTAATTCTCTTACAAGAGATGGAAGAATTGTAAACAGATGAAGGCCAAGACCCAAGGCAATATGGAAGCCCAGTACACATAGCTATTTCCTCCTTACAAAGCAGGATATTGGGAAGTCCATCGTCCATAGTCACCAGCTCTGATCAAGCCAGCTGGCAGCAAAAGCCCCCTCTTGGTCAAAGCCCCTCATGACCCTCAAGATGTGCAAAGGAGAAAGTATCAGGAGCCTCTGCTGTGTGCACAGCACTCTTTTAGAGACAGATGGTAAGACCACTGGGAAAAGGTAAATTAAAAGGAAAGCAAAACCACTTTTCGGATAAGTTTAATTTTTCCTGTGATGTTTAGCAAAGGGGGTGGTGGGATATGAGTTTAGGAGTTGTCTAGAAATTTTCTGAGGAAAAAAAAAAAGAGTCTAAAACTGCCACATCTCAGCTGTTCTCTCATTCCTACTTGTGATGCCAATATTGGACTATTCAATAAAGAGGGCTGGGAAATGGGACATTTTTCTAAGAATGCAGCTAATTTACCTCAAAGTAATAAAAATCAGAAAATAGCACCAAATCACAATATGTTTTTGCTAAAACCCAGAAGCATTTCCTCAGAAACTGATACCCTTCCAAAACTTTTCAATGGGAAAGCTTTTATTTCTGAGCTGGGCATTCTGTGGAAATACCATAACTGCAGAGAAGAGATGAGCTACTGGGTTTGGCTGATGGACATTTTCTAAGTGACAAGGGGTCATGACATTACCATAGAATAATAGAATGGTTTGGGTTGGAAGGGACCTTAAAGACCACCTAGTCCCAACCCTCCTCCCTCCTCCCCTGCCATGGGCAGGGACACTTCCCACTAGATAAGGCTGCTCAAAGCCCCATCCAACCTAGCCTTGAACTCTTCCAGGGTTGGGACATCCACAGCTTCTCTGGGCAAACTATTCCAGTGCCTCACCACTCCCAGAGTAAAGAATTTCCTCCTTATATATAATTTAAACCTAACCTCTTTTAATTTAAAGCCATTACCCCTTGTTCTATCACTACACTCTGTGACAAAGAGTCCCTCTCCAGCTTTCCTGTAGCCCCCTTTAGGTACTGGAAGGCTGCAATAAGGTCTCCCCAGAACCTGCTCTTCTCCAGACTGAACAACTCCAGCTCCCTCAGCCTGTCTTTGTGGAACAGGCGTTCCAGCCCCTTGATCACCTTTGTGTCCCTCCTCTGGACTTGTTCTAATACATCCATGTCTTTCTGGTGCTGAGGGTCCCAGAGCTGAACACAGCACTGCAGGTGGGGTCTCACAAGAACAGAGCAGAGGGAGAGAATCACCTCCCTCACCCTGCTGGCCATGCTTCTTTTGATGCAGCCCAAGGTACAGTTGGCTTTGTGGGCTGCAGGTGCACATTCCTGTTTCACGTCAAGCTTCTTGTCAACCAACACTCCCAGGTCCTTCTCCTCTGGGCTGCTTTTGATCCATTCTCCACCCAGCCTGTATCTGTGCTTGGGATTGCCCCGGCCCAGGTGCAGGACCTTGCACTTGGCCTTGTTGAATTTCATGAGGTTTGCACAGGCCCACCTCTCAAGCCTGTCCAGGTCCCTCTGGATGGCATCCCTTCCCTCCAGTGTGTCAACCTCACCACACAGCTTGGTGTCATTGGCAAACTTGCTGCAGGTGCACTCAATCTCACTGTCCATGTCACCAACAAAGATGTTAAACAGTGTTGGTCCCAATACTGACCCCTGAGGAATACCACTCATTACTGATCTCCGCATTGTGGCCACTCTTTTTCTAAAGAAAATCTCTTTTCATTGTGGCATTTTTGATGATTTGCAACAGATTTGCATGACTGAAATGATCCCTTGTGCAACTGATATCTGGACTGAGCTTGAGGGAAAGAGGGGAAGGCTCCAAGGAGAGGCCAGCTCACACAGTTCTGATTAATTGCTGTAGACTCCCTAGAGTTTTCACAGAGCAGTGTTGAGATGTAGCCACAACACAACGAGTGCTAAGGAACCCAAAGAACAATGCAGGTTGGGACAGAAGAGTGCACACACATGGATTCAGAGGCAATCAGATGCCTTGGGGAGTTTTCTACTGAAAGAAATCATGGAGGAAGGGAGTGTGCAGATGTGAGGTGAGGAAAGCTGTCCAAGTCCCAGGAAAGCCCAGCAGTAGGGACAACAGGGAATGAAAGAAGGAGACTCCATGAGCGAGAAGTGCACAGGCACAGCTGAAGGCTGCTCTGCTCTGGGTAGCTCCAGGGAGCAGCAACAGAAGAGTGCAAAGAGGGTGTCAGAAGGGCAAAAGTCTACAGTGATCTTCATCATCATCTTGTTTAACTTTGCAAAGGATGCAACTAGCATTTAATTGCAAATACCCGCTACTCTGCCAGGTGACCTTCAAACAGCAGCAGTGAGGTATGCATGCAGCTGAGTGTTGAAAGCCAAAGGCAGATTTTCAAGGCTCCTTAGAAAATGGATTAATTAAGACACCACCACAAGCTGGGCTATCTTTTGTCTACTAGACCTGCAGCACCTTGCAGCCTGCAGCTCCCACTACGCAAAGGTACAGGGCAGATCTTTTGGTGTCTTTGGTTGCTTTTCTACTCTTAACACATTTCTAAGCAACTCAGGTGTGTCCTCACACTCCCTGCAACATGAATGAGAAAGCCACCTGCTCCTGCCCTTGCCAGACACATTGCCTTCCTGAGAAGGAAGAGTTGCACCCTGCTAGATGCAGCCGTTACCAACACACACAGGAAGAGTCAGCTGGTAGTTGTATGGCCAGATGTGCCATAAGCAGTGTGCAGGCTCAGGGCCTTGCTGTGATGGGCACTATTCAATCAGTCTTCCTCTTTTGCAAGCGGATTGCTAGTGGCTGGAAAGAAGGAGCCGAATTGGCGCACAGGGCTCTGGTGGCAGGCACTCACTGCCCGTGCATGCAGCTGGAACTGTTTGCATTGCAATGGGACAGACAGAGTGTGAGTCAGAAAAAAGGAGTGGCACTGCTTCAGTTAGCTTACTCTGGACACCTTTCCTGTCATGGCTGGAAAGGAAGCAAAGCTAACTTCACAGGCAGAAGGTCTGAGCATGGGTTTTCTTCCCCAGGTTTTGCAAGCACTGGCTTTTTACAGGCAGAGCAACTGAGGAGGAGGCTATGTGATTTTCCAGCCTCACAAAATAAAGACTCATGACTGCAAGCACTGCTGAGGCAGAGGTTAATAGAGAAAAACAATGCCAGAAAGCAGTGGGAGAAAAATACCTTCCTTCACATATGACCAGTGCTAGTAAAGCACAACAGCAGAGAAAAAGTATCGCACCAACAGGCTGCATCGCAGAGAGCCTAGGCTCCCACAGTGGCTGTTGTGAACGGAGGAGGAAGAGCTTAGGCAACAGAGCTTGTACAGAGTCATCCCTCCCTTGGTCACACCCGTCCAGCTTCTGGCAACCACTGTGGGGACTTTCTGAGCTGGAGGGTGCATCCAAACCATCATGTTAAGCAATATAATTATTATAACCAAGATAATAATAAAACCACCTAACCTCAGACTCCATCCGCTGAGCTCTAAGAGATGGAGCACACATTCTAGGATGAAAACCAGAAGCAACTTCATTCATCACAAAGCTATGGTTTAATTACTTGTGTTCTGGTGAGTTTTGCTTCTCAGAAATTCTTAAAAAAAAATAAAACATCAAGCTCACCATTTTTCTTTCCTCCTTGCCCCTTTTAAAAAATACATAGACTGTAAGTTTATTTAAAATGTAAATTTACCACATTGCTAGTGACAGATAACAAAGATAAACATTTATGCTAAGCTGCAATTTTTCTTATCTCCCAAGATTGTTTTACTCGATACTCTGAAAGCATGAAACAAAATCATAGATCACGTGCAGAACCTCCCACTTTCTGCTTGAATGACAGATGGCTCAAGACATTTGCTGGCTTCTTCACTTACCACTTCTCACATTCAGGCTGCCTTTTGCGGTGTCTTTCCCTAAAACGTTCTCCGCTTCACAGCTGTACTCTCCAGCATCTTCCAGCTTCACCTTGTTGAACTGCAGTCTGGAAATCTTTCTGTTGAAAAGTACAGCAGACATTTCTTATTCAGTTGCTAACCATCTTCATAAATTGATAACCATTCCTGGCCCTACTACACTGCCTAGTAAGTCACCCCTTCTGGAAGAGATGGGCTGCCCAGTCTCAAGAGCTGAATAGACCAGGTCAGGATTCAAATGAGACCCTTCCCAGGAATCACAGCCATCATGATTTCCTAAATGAACATCTCCTCTGATCCCATTGCTCTTAGCCTGATGCCACGGTTTGGTCTGGCATCTGCTCTCATTTTCAGAAAGGCCACATATGGACAGTCAAGAAGTCTCACAAGGGGTTGAACGCAAGAGCCCCAGCTTCCCAGCAAACAGACTTCCTGTACCGGAGAAAAGCCACTTTAATGAAAGACAGCAAGATCTGCCTGCAAAAGGAGATGGGGAGATGAGCAGCACATTCTGCACCTTCCTCAGCAAAGAAGCAGCTCAACTTTTGTGGCATGCCCCCCTGCCCATCTCCAGCAGTGCCACACACTCTATCTCAAACACGCACACTATGGTTATAGGGTAGTGCACCCATGTATTCCATCCTGCAAACCACAGCTCTGTGGTTTGACCTAGCAAATAGCTTGTAGCTTTATCCAGGCAAGCAAACGGGACAAGTACTTCGTCTCCCCCAAATACACATACTCCAATGCACTACAAACATGTGAGGCTGAACCTCACATGATCATCTTATTGCCAGAAGCACCTAGAAAGAGCAGAAGACACAGTATGTGATGACTTCCCATGTGACCCAACAACCTGTGCTCCATGTCTCATGGGAGTGGGAGCAGCTCTGTGGTGGTACAGGGAAAAGGAGCATCACCTTTCCCACCACCTGTGACTGATGTCTCATTCTCCAGAATGCCTCTCACTAAAAGGCAAAACCCTTTGTTAAACAGTTCAACAGAGATCTTTAGCGGCCTTCAACACAAACCAAAGGCTGATTGAGACTCACTCCCTCATCAGGCTTTCTGTTTTACTAGATTTCCTTCTGGCTTAGACAGTTTATCAAAAAACATCCTGTGTTCTCTTCTGGTGGGAATATCTCTCCCTGCTTTCTACCCTTTTGTCTACAAGCTTTTTTCTCAGGTCCGTGTCATACAGCAACTAGACTGAGAAGTTTGTAAGCACTGACAGCTTTAAAAAGAGGTCCCACTGGTCTGGCCTACATTTCTGAAGGCAAATAAAATTCTTCTTATGTGGAAAATAATCATTAACTTTGGAAATGTTTGCAAAGTTACATATGTCATCTAAGAAAGACTTTTTTTTCAGACTGTTGAAAAGATATTCCATGCAAATTCCTTCACAGAAGCACACTGACATCTCTTTTAACACCCTGACATATTGTTCTACTAGAGCCAGGGCACAAGGACACAGTATGAACATCTCACTGGTTATATTAGTAAATTAAAAGCACTTGGAGATGACTTGGTACAGCTCCCAGGATACAGGTGCTGCCTCATTTTGCAGGATGCAGTCAAGTGTCCAATTGCATGAGTTTGGGCCCCAGGTGGAGGAATTTTTAAATGAATGTGTGCCTCCTGAATCCCTCTAATCCGAGGTCTCCCCTAATCCACAGTACAAAGACATTTATTTGGGCCAACACATTCAAACAAGGGGACCTAAACTAGCAGGCTGATTCCGTGTGGTGCAAAACTTCCTTGGCTCCCAGTGTGGGATACTTCCCTGAAATCTCTCAGGTCTCCAAGGGTAATCTGCAATAAATAGTCCTGGGCATTATGGCCTTCACTGTGATGCCTCAGGAGTTAACATGCACCCAGGAGACACAAAGCATTTCAGGGCCACCAGGGCCTGTTGCTGCCCATTGACAGTTGGGTGCTGCTTCTTACTGGGGAGGTGTGATGGGCACCTGAGGAAGGAGGCTGTTGGCACTGCAGGGCTGTAGTGCCCAGTGCAGGACCACGTTCTCCTCTCCCTCAACAGAGATGGGTATAGTAAAAACAAAGGGTCAAGGTGGGCTCCCAGTAGTACTGCACAGATTCCCAGCAAGACTGCCCTCAGCACAGCCATTACTTTCTCTCAGTTGTCTCAACCTTCACTGACAGAACACACCATCTGTTCATAAACCACCCCTATCCAGGCTTGCAGCTACTGCTGCAACACAAAAAGAAAAGCAGCACGTGTTGAAAGCAGCAAGACAGTGGTGCTTACACAGCTTTGAAGAGCTTTAACCTAGTAGCCTGTAGAGAACACCAGCCTTGCACACCAGCATGTTGAGGATATCTGGTGCATAGCTGAAAGCATTAATGAACATGCCGCCTTCAGCTGCCGGAGGACAGATATTCTAATGATTATTGGCCACACCATGATCTCACATGCACAGCACGTTTCGCTGCATGCAGTAACTGGAAAAATCCATTACAGCATTAGAATATCACCTAGGTATGCGATCATTTCCAGATAAAGGTTTTTAAGTCCCAAAGATACAAATTAGTAAGTAATTTAGTGACACAAAAAGCTAATGAAAGGGGTCATACTTGACAGATTCATCTCCAAGAACATGATGAGAGACATGTGGTCTTTTACCTGGAACTGGAGGAGAATGTGATCAGAATAAAAAGTAATGCTGGTATTTATAGAACCTCAGCATCAAGGTGAAACGAAAGAGGATTATTTTGTTTTAATGCTCAAGATTGTTGTACTGCCAAAAGAGCTTATTTTTATTTTCTATCACAGTTGTCAAATTTATCCTGGATTGCAAGATTCCCTTGAAAAATCATGAGTTTTTCTTGCTTTTAAGCCCAGACCCATGGTCTGAGGAGTATGGTGTATAATGTCAAGTAACAGACTTCAGGGAAAGAGATGAAAGGTACAGAAGCAGATGAGATTTAATGTAGAACATAGATACAGTAAAGAGAATTTCCCTATTCCAGTAAGCACGTAAACAGTCAGAGAAATATCTTGTTTCACAGCATTAGTCATGCACCTTTTAATTCACACGGATAATACTTGCGCACTAGATGAACTTAACTGAGAATGTAAAACAGGTTAGACTTTACCTGACCTATGTGTGGCAAAGAGAAAGATGACCAGTCCAACTCTGTTCTATTTTACTATCTTCAGGTGCTTCTGAAATACCTCAAAACTGCCTAAGAAATTAGTTTTGCAAGTTTGTGTTCTTCTTCCTGTTGCCCCCGAGGGTAGACATTTTGTTTATTTGACAGCTGAGGTGTGTTTTTAAATAAATACCAAATATTAACACTAAGAGGAATTAAATTGCTCACAAGAGTTTTGTATCAAGTCCCGTTCTGCTCTTCTGGGCAAAGTGTTTCCTGGGGACACTAGCCCCTGGAAAACCCTGTCGTGTGCTTTCAGGAGGGTGCCTGGCTGCCAGACGATGCCATTCTTCTGGAGGAAGGCACTGCCCTGGGCTGTTTGTTCAGTGAAAGGGCCAGGGTCCCTGACAGATGCCATCATTTCACTGTAGTGCAACTCTGTTGACATTTCTTTACTCCAGGGGAAAATCTGCCTCATTGTATTTTCTGACCCTCAGCACATATGACTTAGCCACGCACTAATTATCTCCTGTAGTGCCAGTGGAGGAGTAAGCCATGGGGAATATGTTGTCTGCAAGCTCTGGGGGATAGAATTCACAAGGAGACCTTCAGCCTGGCCAGAACAGGATCCCCCAAAATACCTTTTCAGCCAAAAGAAAGAGTCCCCCAGAGGGCAGTTTGGAGTGCCAATCTCCAGATTACAATGGGAAACATGGAGATCTGCCCTTGGCCATGGCCTACACAAAGATCCTGGCAAATTCTGGCCATGAAGGGTGGCCTCATTGCTGTAAGCTCATCATCTCAGAGTTAGACATCTAAATATGAGCTTGGGCCCTGAGGCCTCCTGTCCAGTTAGAGGAAAAGAAACAGGCACTTCATCTCATCTAGAGAGGAACTTTTCATGACAGAAGTCATGCTCCCACTAGCACTTTGGTTAGCTTGAATCATTTTTCTCCTCTTCCCTGTTGCCAAGGGAAAATGGGACCTTTTTCCCAGTCAGCTTCTTACAAAGCTATTCAACTCAAAGCCTACAGCAGCAGCCACAAGCTACCTTAGAGACATCTACATTTCACTGAAGATTCAGTGATCCCTATGTGAGTTCACCTGCTTCTGCATCATGCAGGACAAAAATAGCTCTAGGATTACAACTATTATAGTATTTTATTAGTCTTCTAAAAATAGGGTAGCTAACACATAAGTAATAAAAAAGGCAAGGAATTAGTTTTGAGGGGAATTGGAAGACTATGCATTATTTGGACTCTAAATTGTCAATGAACACTGTCCATAGCAAACATACATGAGATCCTAGCAATAAAAAATTTGACCATCAGATTTGACCATCATAAAGGACACACTGAATAGACTGCTGTGGTTATCTATTAACTCCCTTCCTCTCTGAACAGACAGCTGGTGGCAGGAAACACAGCAATACTGCAGAGAGCAGAAAGGCCAGTACTGTGGTATGTGTGCTGCTTACCCACCAAAGATTTAATTGGTGCCTTGTCCTGGCACTCTGCACAATGATGAAATTGCCCTGAGAGAGTAGGTTTATGACTGGCAAGAAGATTCAGAATATCCAATTCTTCCTCTTACTGTCTAGAAGCATTATCCAGCGACCACCAAATATCCGCTGGCTGGAGCAGGGGCTCTCGGTGTCCCCACTTTAGAGAACACATTCATCTTCCCCAAGAAGCAGTGAGATAAAGTCAGGCAGAAGATCATTGGTATGTGAAGCAGAATGGGGATGGCCTTGGCAAAGCACCTCTGTTAGACAGGGCAGAAATGGCAGCCAGGAGCATCCTTTTCCCTGCACAACCAGATAGAAACCACCCCAGTCTCTTCCCTGCCTTCAGTTACAGAGCAGCACAACAGAGCTGGGCAAGCCAACTGTGCAATGCAGTGCTTGAGAACAACAAATAGCTACTGTGTTGGCTGCTATGAACTCTAGGGCATGACCTAGCTAGCTCAGGATCAGCTTTAAGAACAGCAAATGGGAAAGGGGGGAAGAAAGCAACCCTCAAGCAAATCAATCAAATGAGAGGGGTAAGAAAAGGAAGGTTCAGACTTTTCAACTCAGCTACCATCCCTTCTGCCATGGGCAAAGTCCTCCTTCCTCCTCCCCTCACCATCACCTGCCCGACTCAGTGTTTGACCTGCTGGGACTGTGGGAATCGCAGGCATGGGAGACAGTTAATGTACTTGTGGGTGCCCAGGATAGAACCGACCACCCCCAGACCCCCTTTACCTGTTCTCTCCTACCCCTGTTCCCCCACATTAAAGTGCTGTTCTAACCTGAAAAGCAGATTTGCCCCTTCTGTGCTCAGCAGTGCTGTTCTCTCTCTGTTCTCAGGCTTGGGACCGGCTGATTTTAAAAGATAGACTCGACCAGTCCTCAGTCTGCAGATCTGACACTGACACTGGTCTGAGAGCAAGAGCTGGAGTCCCTTCTGGGTCATGCATTGTCAACAAAAGGGGAAAAGATCAATAAGTACGCTCCAAAGAGCAGGGTCACTTGTGCAACCATCCTCAAATTCAGCCTCGGGCTGCATCTCTGAATTGCCATGAATGTCCAGGCAACAAGAAAAGGTGTACGGCAGCAGAGGCAGTGTAATCCAACCACACACCCATTCCCAGAGTGGACTTTGTAGCTGCTGTGTTGATGTGTAGCTGCTCTTGTGCTGGCAAGTCTGTGGCAGCTGCCGGAGCGTGAAATCAACACACACATAAAAGCTGAGTTTAGGGCTACAGCTGAGGCATGGACCTGATGTCAGAATGGGTTCCCTTGTATTTCTTATCCTGGAATTCAAGGCAATTGATCCATCCCAAGAATATTTAGAATTTCCCTCAAACCCCAATGCCAAGATTTGAATTCATTTGGGAGAATGTAGATCCTGGAGCAATATTATGAGGCCAGATCAGAGCAGGTTCTTTTCCTGTTTATCTCACATGCACAAGAACCAGGGACTTCACACTACCAAATGCAGAACAGATATCTCCTTGTTCCAAAGAGCAAATAACCTACACAGAGAGACAAGAAACCCCATGTAGGTATGCAATTAGGACAATATGCAGAGGCCTCACTATCTCAGCAATGAAACCACAACTAATTCTGTAAGCTGGGAGGAGAACAAAAGGTTGGTGCAGCTGGGGAGAAGGCATATTGGTCCTCGTTTAGAAGTTTATCACATATTAGATGGAGACTGATAGGATGGGCAACTCAGAGGTAGGACCAAAACTTCAGGGACTGCCAGACAGAAAAGGAAGACCAGAGGGAGCTTGTAGAGCAAAACCAAACTGTTTTGAAGAATCAGGGGAGGTAGAGAGGGAGATGCAGTACTAAAAGCAGCAGTCTTTGTGGGAGACGTGCAGAGCACAGGAATGCAGACATGCAAAGCCAGGCTGAAATATTCAGATCAGGGAAAAGCATGTCTATCAGGAACAGAGACATAAGGTCATGGAAAAGCAGCATGGGATGACACCTTCAGGTAGATGGTGTCATCCCTCCAAAACCTCTGCAAAATGCATCACCATAATATTACATGGGGTTGTGCAAGAGATTCAGTTAGTCTTGAGGCTCCTTTCTGAGTTCGGAGTTTTGGAGATATTAATTTCTTCCTAAGTCTCTTTTCTGCAAATGATGTGTGTCACGGGTACTTGCCAGTGCCTGATCCATGAAGCATAATGGGGACTGGGCTAACTCATGACTGTGGGTATAAAATGTGCTATCCCAGATGAACTGCCTACAGCTTCAGTCAGCACCCCAGCCCTCCTTCCCCAAGTGCCAGGTAAAGCATTAAACTGGATGAATGGGATTTCAATTCATGTCTCAAAGAGGGTGCTTCAGCATAAGTTGTGACATTTTGCAGCTGCAGTGGGTAAGATCTATAGGGAAAAGATGTATATATATATATATAAACCAGACAATATAATCAGAAAAAATATACAAAACTTCAGGCATATAAACCTTGTTCCATAGCTAAGTTTGCACACACTATCAGTTGAAGCAGCCTAGCATCTGGCTATAACTTGGTAGCCATTATAAGTCAATTGTTGTTGATCAAATAACCATTCCCTGAATCTCTAAGGAGCCCCAACTTGCAGGCTTTGTGGATTGTTCTCGCTCAAGACCCAACCACTTCTCCTTTCAGTTCTCAAGTTCCCTGGTTCAGTCCCAGGTGCATTGGCCAAAATGATGTCCATCATCATCTCTTTTAAAACAACAAACAGTCAAACAAAGGAGATGCTCTTTTTCAAACCCCCCTCAATAAACTGCCTTCAGCAGCTAAACCAAATCCCAAATATCGGAGACTTATAATGACATCGTGAGAGTTAGCAAGACAGAAGCTTCCCTGGTGACTGTAACAACACCGGTGCTTGAGAAGAGTCTTAGCTTCAAGGCATCTGGAATTGCTCTTGCAAGATCCATTGTCAAGTGAGCTTTTTCCTTTGTTTAAAAATGTCAGCCTGAAGACCCCTGCCAGAGTGGTGGTATAGCCTGCTTGGGTTCACTCTGGCTCCCACAAGGCTTCAACAGTTCTCTTTGCCCCTCCTTGTCTCCAGGCTTAATTAGGAAATCATTTATCTTTATTGGCACTCTCCTTCCCCTGCTGCTTTGGCATTACTATTATTTTTTGCCTTCATTCCAAAGCAATGAGCTGTACAGGGAAGACCACAGCCCCATTCATTGTGGGTGGGGAATAATCTACTGCAGGGAACTATACAAGGAAGACCCCAGCAATGAATCTGCCCCAGCTAGCTTTGCCTGAGGGACTACTGTACAGAAACAGGAGAGGAGGGTATCCCTTGGCTCCACTTACAGGCTAACAATAGGGATTCCTGGTGATACTGAAAGTAGGACACTACTCCCAAGGGATGTCATATGGTCAGCCTGTCCCAAACTGAACTGCCAACCTTCTCCAATCTAACGATACGCCTACTTCATCAGCCCAGCAATCTCCCTTGGTAAAATAGCACACAAAGAGAAGAAGAAGAGGCTGTAAGGACAGCCACAGAGAGCAGAATACCAGGCTCTTGGACACCCCACCCACCGTCAGTGGACAATCGGCATGTCTCAGAGTCCTGAGTGAGCCTGAAGTGGGGTAGATTCCCTGCACCTCAGCAAACAGAAACTACCACTAGAAGGGTGGCTGCACACTGGAACAGGCTCCCCAGGGACGTAGTCACTGCACCAAGCCTCTCTGAATTTAAAAAGCGTTTGGACCGTGCACTTAGTCACATGGTCTAAACTTTGGGGCAGACCTGCGTGGTGCCAGGAGTTAAGACTTGATGATCCTTACGGGTACCTTCCAACTCAGGATATTCTATGATTTCTATGATTCTATGAGTCTACCTTCACTTTCTCCACAGTTGTCATTTGACCTTTTGCCAGGAGAGTTAGAAAGTCAAGCCTCAACCTTAACTTCTTGGGACCCAGTGGCCTTGAACCATATCAGGTGCACTCAGCAGCAAAAGGTATCTCTGGCAGATTAGAAGGGGTGGACCAGTCACTATGCTTTACTTTCACTATAGTATGCAATTCTTTCTGGGTAAATTCTCTAGATTCCATCAACTGTGTTTTTTTCTTCCACCTTAAAGAGAAGTTTCCTCTCCATACAAGCCAGGCTTGCCCCAGCCTGTTACTAATTACAGATGGAACACACAGTTCAAAAAGAAGGAATCAGAATTGTTCTCCTCCCTCCAGCAAATATCTATTGGAAATAAAATAAAATAAAATAAAATAAAATAAAATAAAATAAAATAAAATAAAATAAAATAAAATAAAATAAAATAAAATAAAATAAAATAAAATAAAATAAAATAAAATAAAATAAAATAAAATAAAATAAAATACTCCTTTGCCTGAAGGCACCAGAAATTTTGCCGGTAAGTTTAAAAAACAAGAGGAAAGGTGATTGGAAAAGCTGAAGAGCTGACATGGTTACCTGCTCCTCTCCTCCTGATAACATATATTTCTCTAAGAAGGCCAGTGGGAGCAGATAAAAGCTTGATCACATCTGAGTAAAAGAGGGCTTCAGTTTATCTTTCTAGCTAAAGATTTTAAGGCTCGTTAAACACACAGGGCGATATCCATTCTGCAGGGAGGAAAGTCAGGGACAAAGCGGTTAAGAGTAGTGATACAGGGTAATTATGTTCTTCTTTCCCATCCTAAACCTCTGCACATAGTCTAAGGACCACAGAGGCTACAGTTACGGTCAGACCCAAAGCTGTGCCCAGCTCTGCAGAGGACTCATATGGCCAAGGGACACAGTATGGATGACACCTCCATCACCTGGCAGGGCTTGTTTTGTCTAGCTGCAGCAAACAACTCTATCAGATCTTTGGATCAAACTCTTAAATAAATGATAATGTGCACCTGGGCAGAAGCTGCATGGTCTGAAGATTTTTGCCTTTTGTGCTTTCCCTGTGGAAGTACCTCTACAATGTTCAATTTCAGTTTTAGTCCTTTCAAACCCCACTCTACTCTTAACTGTAAGAAAGAGCGAACGATTATCTTGAGACCAATGTTATCTCTAATTGGAGCCACATGTAAATCCCATTCTTCTTGAATTAATCATCATCTAGTAAGCCTTCCTTTCTCAGCTTTACAGTTTAGGATACTTCTGCTAACAGGCAGGAATTAATGACATGCACCCATCTCCCATGCCCAGTTTTGGTTCCCTCTGCTACTCATCCCCATTAGCTACTTAATGATGACACATGGAGTCATAAGGACTCCCTTGTTCAACCTGCATCAGCACAGAGCAATTTTTAATGTACTTTTTTGCATGCAGCCAAGTCCAGAAGGAAGCAGGTCCAATGCCAGTGATCACTTTGCCCTCAATTTTCAAGTACTGAGACCTAGCAAATGCCACGGAGAAAACAGTCTGAAAGCTGAACGTGGCAGACTGGGTACACACTGGTTATCCTCCCAGAACTACTTGGAGAAGTGTTCCTGCACTGTTATATGCTCAATAAGGGGCAAGGAGTTATCTTCTCTGAGCCATCTCAGCTCAATACTACTAGATCCTAGACTCTGTGTTGCCTGGTCTACCAGTCCAGGATGTAAACAATACTGGGTGGCAGATGAGCACAGACTCATAGCTTTACTGCTGAGGGAGCCTCAGCTATTGGAGGAGGCAGGTGCTCAGCTTTCTTTAAAATGTCTATCCTTGGGCTTATTTTGCCAGCAGGAAGCACTTCTAACACGCACATGTTTTTGGCTTGTCACTGGTAGGCTACGAGCCAACATGTTGCCATGGAAACTAGAAAATGCAAAGTTGTGACTTGACAGCAGCATTGTGAATAAAGAGTATCAATCTTCTTCCATATGTTCATACCCCTGACCAGGGACAGTGTGCCCCTGTGCCACAGTGGGTGGGATGCCAGCCTGTCACAGCTTTACACTGGACACAAGTGCATGGGAGGCATGGAAGGACAGCGATCTCTGGGAGAACAGCAGGGAAATGCTGCAGAGGAACTGCAGATCCCCCCCATTGCCAGATCCCTCTGCAGAGAGGTCTGCTGGGTGTCTGGGCTGGGGCAAACCCTCTCTGGTTCTGGGGAACAGCTCCTCAGCAGCCTGAGAAATCAGCATCAATGAACTCAGGACCCACAAGCTGCCCACCCACAGGGACATGGCATCCACAGAGGTGGAACTGTGAGGTACAGACCTTCCTTCTGGTCATTCCACCTCCAGACTCCCATCGGCAAACAGGGAATGGCATGACTCGGGCCATGAGGCTGATAAAGGCCATGGAAACAGTGACAGCAGCTGAGCAAAGACAGCTCTTCCTGAACAGAGCACATCCACCAGTCATCCTGGTTCTGCTGATGTTTCTGGCCTAAGCTTTCCACTGACCATCCTTCTGCCTTGTGTCAAAACATCCATGAGTCCTGCAGTTATTTAGACAGAGGCCAACCATTTTTAGTGTGACTTTGAAATTAACCAACAGGATAGAAATTAAATTAGAGCAACTGACAGTGACCCACTTGAGCACCTAAAGAAGAGTTTCTAACTGATTTTCAGTGGCTTCTAATTTTTAAAATGGATACTCTATCAGCTCCATATATAAAGAGATGAACTATTTTTCACATACTGAGACACAACATATGCTGGCAAAGAATTAGTTTTAAGATTTCCAAGGGATTAGACAGTTGCAAGCTGACTTTGTTGCTGGCTAAGTCAGGATATATGAATGTAAGCATAGTCACATTTACAGGATAATTTTAGGATATATCATATATACATATTTGGCCCTGAAAAGATACCAACATGGATCAATTTAAATGAATTTCTACTGAGAGCCCCTCTGTACTGGTTCCTGCCCCTGGTCAGATCTCTGCAGCTGTTTCCCCTTCCTTGGCTACCTGTTTGATTTTGCAGTATTACCCAAGAAGAAACCCTCTAGAAAAATAATGCACCTTGAATACTTTCATTTGCTTGACATCTAAGGTGAGTGGCCACTTCCAGTTATAGCCTGCAGTGAAGCCTTGCTACAGGACTTCCCTGAATAAGCACCAGTTTACTGATACAAACAGCTTTCTCAGCCCGTTTCTATCCTGACAGTCCATCGAATTGCACAGCCCTGCCATGTCTGGCCATCTGACTCACCTCCCTCTGCTCCCAGGCACTGGGCTTGCGTTCCCAGCTCTGCCATGCACCACTCTGGTCTGTGCATGGCAGGAAGGGCATCAGGAGAGTTGCTTATCTACTCTCGCAGGAATGGGATGGAACAGTTCCAAAAAGCCTTGAAGATACACCTCTGTAGAAGGCACTACCCAAGGCATGTATGGATGGAAGAGCACTCCTGCGTCCTCCATCAGGAAGGCTACAGCTAAGCTATGCGTTCTCAAATACCGTTTCAACCAACAGATCTGAACTTAGCTCACTCACTGAGGCCTGTTTCACCCAGTGTTTTGGTGTTGCCTGAATGAGGTGCCATGGCCCATGGCCATTGGATGACACACACCAAGAGCACTGCCCAAAAGCTTTGCTGTGTGGGGAGTTTGGGGCAGATGAGACTTGCTGTGAATGCAGTGATGCAAGCTCTTATGTGCTAGCCGACAGGCAAAACCTTGGCAGGTGGCTACAGGCCCTAGTCAGGCTGAGTATCACGGGGTGTCCTTGCATCTTTGGGACTGTCTGAGATGCTTCTGAGTCTACCTAAATTGAGGAGACGAGAGCGATTCCTCCCACATGTTTGCAGGCCCTATGTAGGCTTGTGGGGCAAAAGCTGAGTTCTGAGTAGCTTCTGCATTCGCAAAGCAGGTTCCACCCCAGGGGACCTGAGCTGCCCACAACCAGCCTACAGTCAGCAGGGAAGGAGTAATCTCCTCAGGTCACTGGACGCCCATCTCAGATATATAATGACAAAGTTCCCCAAGAAGAGCCCCATCTAAAAATTATGTGTTTCTTCTGTGTGTGCCTCATTCCTCTCTTTCTGCTCACTGTGGAGGAAAATGGGACTAGCAGTGCTTGAGAGATGGCACCTGAACCTTTCTCACTCTCCCAGGCACAGTAAACAGCCTGTACATGGTCCTGTGACTCTGAGGAAGCATCTCTGGAGAGGTCGGCACCACTTGTAGCAAGTTGGGAATTTTGCAAGGGTGCTTACCAGGACCCAGACTCTCAGTGTTTGTTAGCAGAGGCAGAGCAGCCCCATAGCATACTTACTTCCCATTCCCATATTTGATCCGGATGTCTTTGCTCTTCTTCAGCTCTTTGCCATCTTTAAACCATTTGTAGGATGGCTGAGGGTTGCCAGCAGTCGCCTCACATTTCAGTGAGATCTTTTCACCAACATGAACGTTTGGACTTTTCAGTTTCTTCAGCTTGGGAGGGACAGCTACAAAAAGAGAAACCAGACAATGTGAAACCTGCCTCTTTCAGGCGCTGCACACACATGATGCGAACCCACCAAGTCCCCATCTGAAACCTGTGTGCTATCCCCACTGCTGCATAATGAGGGGTGAGGGAATGCACGCCAGCTCCACACCCCAGATTTCACTAGCACCCGGCACGGAGGCAGCACTGAGTCAGAAACAACTGACTGGTGATGGAGGCACCCCAGGGTTGGCTCCCTCTTTTCTCAGCACCACATGGCCAGACCTGATGGCTCTATGGCTCCCCTTACTCAGGCCGGCTCCATGCATCTCCTTCTAGAGCAGGCGCTTGCTCTGCTGTCCTGCCAGGCCTCTTTGGAGACTTTTCCTCTGCATCCTGCCCTTGCTGTTAATGATTACCAACACCTCCATGACCTCTGCCACTGCATCAGACATGCTGCCAATCCTACAGCTCCACCAACCCCACCTGGAGCATTTCATTGCAGAAAGAACAGAGGTGGGCCACAGGGACCCATGCCTCTTTCCACCTGCTTGTGCACAACAGATGTTCCCACTCCTCTCTGTGTGGTCCAACATCTGAACCATCCCCACGGAGGGACGGCTGCTAAAATGGACAATCTTTAGCATGACAGCATCACCAGCAAAGCAACAGCCACTGAGAGGGGCTAAAATGAAAGCCTACACATGTAAAGGACAAGAAAGGAGTGACAGCAATTCTTCAGGTCACAGTTAGAATGGTGAAAGAATAAAGCTGTTTAAAAGTGTCTTAGGGCCTGTAATGTCAGGCTGGCCAACTTGAAGCTGGGCTCTGCATATGAGCTTTTCTGAGTGTCTCAGAAAGGGGATTTTGCCATGCACCTGGAACACCAGGCAGAGGAGAGACAGACACTTCTTATCAATCTCTGCCAGGCATTATATTACACCTGACATGCAAGGGTTAGCAGGCTTGCAATTTTTCTTTCACCTCTGCACTCCTCCAGCTCCCCTTTTCATTTTCAGACCTAACCGTAAAAAAGAAAATAACAAGTTCCTAGTTTTGCCTTCAGAATATTGGTAACAAAGGTTTCCACTTGTCTAAGATGTTAAGAGATAAAGTATTTCCTCTGACATATCCACGAGCTTTCTTTTAACTGCCTAGCACATTCTGATCTTGTGATAAGGGGCAGAAATAAAAGGAGGAGGGATTGGATGGGTTTCATTAGACAAATCACTATTTTGTGATTTGTATGTATTCTCCTTTCACTCTCCTTGCCAAGCTAAATTATCATAGATTGGTTTTATTTAAAGACTGATTTCACTGAAGGTGAACTTATAAGAAAGAAATAAAAAACACCGCAATCATCAGGCATATGTTCACTTGGCAGGAAGCTCTGAGGACTCTTTTATTCCTTGGTTTTACATGTGAGGCCATTGGAAACTAAATTGTCTTTAATCAAAAAGATACAAGCTTTTACAGAAACAGAACAGATCAGACTGACCGGAATTGTCTGGGCCAAGCTAACCATGAGTGAAAGATAGTCACAAAAGACGTCTGCAACTGTGAGAGGAGAGGTGGCTGTTATGAGTGGGCATAGCAGCAGGTCTGGTCCCAGGCACACCAGACTTTCAGCTGGCTCTGAATAGCACAGTTCAGCTACTGTGGCTCCACAGCACATAAGCAGTCCTAAGAACCAGGAGTGCAAAGGAAGCATGTTTAGCACACCAAGGGAAAAGGAATGAACTGCACTGAATACTTTTCCCTCCTGTTATTTCTGCACACCCAAGCCTGCTACAGGCTCCCTAGAAATCTGTGCCACAGGCAACAGGACGGGGAGGGCTGCACGTGTTAATGCAGCAGAAACAGTAATAAAAATAGTTTGGACAGCTACGGGCATTTCCTTTAGGCTGAACACAAGTCTTGCACTGCCTCCCAGGTCACTGTGCTTTGGTACAGAGAAAGAGACTTCTAAACAAAAATGATCTCAACTTTCCCCAAATTTCAGAAGTTCTGTGAAACTCAAAGGTGCCCTGGGTTTTGCAAAGCCAATATCCCTGGTCCTTGCCTGGAAATGGGTAATCCAAAAGAGCAGGAAAGCAATGAATGGGGAAGAGAACTCGTCTCTTCTCAGAACACTCTGCACAGCGAGTCAGAAAGGTAAACAGGACCTTGTTTTCACAGGGGTCATTTTGGGGAATAGAGAAATAGATTGTCAAATATTTATTTTGTCTGAATGTGTGTGTCAGTTGGCTGCTATTGTATGCTGAGGTCACTGTGTACCATGCCAACATTATACATATGCCTTGAATACTGGTAAGGTCCTGACCTTGGCAGTGGTGCATGTGCTTCATACTAGTTCCAGGCTGGATGTCTGCAGCATTATGAAGCAGGCAGCATGGCCTGGGAGAAAGATATGCCGATACCAACCCTCTCTACAGAAAATGCTGACAATAGCAGTGCAAAGCCCAGAAACCCAGAGATCATTGAACAACAGGACAAAAGATGAACATGAAATCTTCCAAGATCTCTATTCCCCAGTTCCTTCTCTCCAATGTGAAATACATCTCAGCCAAACCGACACAGGAGTCTCTTGTCCCTTGTGCTCCTGGCCACCAACGATAACGTGCTTGACATTCCCCAACAGGCAGGTAAAGAGATGGAGCCCACATCACGCAAGACAGGGGCTCCACCTGCATCACACTCCTCTAGCAGAGTCTGGCCCAGAAAAAGGGAGAACGTATTTCTGGCCCAGACTGCATGCCTTTGGCTGTCTTACTACAGGAGATAAAGGGACTGTGCATTCAGTGCACAAGTCACAATTTGCAGACTGTAATTTGCCTGTTAAATCAGACAGGTCAGTTAAAGGGAAAATAGTTTGGACTGTGTCTGGGAACAGTACTATGCACAAAGACACAGAGCTGAGTTCACTGATGTCCAGCACATCTGTGTGCCTTAGTGCAACAGTGTGGCTTGTGCTTGGGAAGAGCAGGCAGAGAGCATGCAGATGCAGCATCCAGAACCATGCACAGGCTGCTCTGTCTGAATGGGAAGCAGCGCAGCCAATGTGGAAGCCCAGACCTTGTCTCCTATAAAGGCTGCTCTGATCTGGAAATGCTCTCTTCATAACTCCTGCTTCTTGTAGAAAAACACAGAAATCCTCATGTAAGGCCATTAACTGATGACGAGCCTGCTGCATGCCAGCCAAAGACTTTCCACTGCTTTTTGTTCTTATTGTTTAAACTGCTGCCCTTCTTCCTAAACTGAATTTCTTTAACTTTGGCTTGCAGCCAACAGATCTTTCTGCCTTTCTCTGGTAAATTTGAATCCCATCTAACAACCAGAAACCTCTTCCCTTTTTAGGTACTTGTAAACTATGAATGAATCACCTTTCAAACTTGTCTACTGTTAAACTAAAGTAGCCTGACAGACTAAAGCAGCACACTTAGCTAATACTGGAGCATGTCAAAGAATGTTTTAAATTTTGGTTCACTTCCAGCTTTACCATCTACCCATTTCCTATCTCTGCCCCATCCAAATCACAAAGTTGAAGCTCAGAAAGTTGTAAGCTAGGTTCAAACAAATGTGAGGATTTTAGGTGTCCTGTTTTCTTAGTGTTGCGCACATTTTGGTTCATTTTACCTTTTCAAATACATCGGAAAAAGCGAGTCAAGACAACATGCTATACCTGGCAAACAGTCTCAGCAGTATACCAAGGGAGGTCCAAGCCCAATTTCCCTACTTTTCCACCAGCTGCCTGCTTCTCAGCCTCCTCTTCGCAGGTTAGTGCTGCTCTGACGCAGGCACCACAAATTTTGGCAGACTCAAAACTCTAAACCAGGCCCACCCAAATCACCTCATCCATGTGGCACTGGAGACCCGAAGTTGCCTTTTCAGCACCTCATCATCTGAATGTTATGATTACGGTTTGCTAGTTCATGGTCTCCTCCACACCTAGGTGAGCAACACACATCACACATCACCACCACCACTGGGTTCATGAAAATGAGGAGAGTGTTTGTGTCTGTACTTGTTCAACTGTAGCTATAGGTAGCTTCAGGTAAACGTTTAGGACCCATACCTCTGGTCACCCTGTAATCCAGCCAAGCACTCCTCTACCCAAATTCAGGTCTTCTCTCTGTGGAGGTAAAGACCCATAAGCCTCACAAAGTCCAGGGTGTTGGACAGAAGAAGCAGCTGCACCCCAGGAAATTTTATGAACACACGACAATGTCAAGGATATAGCATGCTACAGAAAGGAAGGTTTAACCATGACAGAGCTGAGACAAACAATAAATATATATTTTCTTTGGGTTTTTCTCACTCCAAAGTCAGATTAAACCCAAGTAACCATTGGATCTCAGCCTATGCTACTTGTGTAGGCTGTAAACACTAAAGTAATCATAAAAGGTGCCAGGACCCAGATCAAGAAATGCACACAATTCCTTAGTCTGTTTCAAGAGTCATGTTCCACAAAGAGGCCTTTGCAGGAGAGGTTTGCCTGCTGACAGCAGTACTGAAGCCTACTGCTAAGTTACCACCTTCTTATGGAGAGAAGATTACAAATGTCTAAAAAGTGATCCCAAAATTGCACCATATGAGCTGCTTGAACATCCACCTTACAAGGGCTTATATGTATGCCCTGCTTTAATTAATTCACTTCTGATTAAATTTGATATTACACTGAGATACTTTGATGATAACAGCACCTCCTTTACTTCTGGTACCTAGAGTATGCCTGAAAGCACCTTAGAGCCAGAAGTCAAAATATAATTAACCATAAATGGGCAGAGTGCCCATACAGAGTCCAACAATGAAACAGCAACAAAAACACCTCCCACCCAGGAGGAAGAAGGTAAATTAGCTTGAATTCCCATGGCCGCAACAATGAGAGGCTAGAAGTGCTTTCTCACAGGAATAAGGGGAGATGCAAAGAGAATTAGGACCTACAAAGTCACAGGTGATGCCTTGACAAGCCTTCATTAGAGCAATGGCTCTAACTTCAGAGTGTGCACTCCTGCCAACACCGCCCCTGACTGTAATCCTCAGGTGAGGACACCCCTCCTCTGCCAGAAGCAGAGGGAAGCTGCACAGGTGAGCTGCACAGTGACATGCAGAACTGAGACCCTTCTCAAGCCAACAGTGTTGTCCCTAGGAACCACAGTCTCCTAAGGTTTGTGTTGGAAACAGGACATTTCCCACAAGATGTTGGCCCCAGGATAGCCCTTCAACATAGGTGCCAGGACTTCTAGCTTCTGGTCTACTGTGCTGGGGTAGAGATGCTGCAGATTCATTAATTTCTCCAAGGGTCTCAATACTCCCAGTTCTCAATAGGGAAATCTTGATACCCAGAGAGCCTATATAGGCACAGTCCTATAGGTTTTCACATTCCTTGCCATTGAGGTACAAGATCTGAAGGCATGACACAAGTCCAAGCTCTGTCTCAGAGGTTGTTCTCTGAGGTCATTTTGGAGATCCCCCACTACTTTGTGGTTCTAAGTCCCACTTTTCCCATAGGCCTTCACTTTAATGTAGGGCACCTTGTATGGGAGAGTTCCAATGTTCTCCCAGATGGAAAATTTTAGTATTCATCTTCCCATGGAAATATTTTTTATCCTAGACTTGCTCCAAATTCAAATACAGAAACTTTTGCAAAGATGGCATTTCTTACGAAAAGAAAATGTTCTGTTCCTATTATCTCTATTACAAGGTGTGCCCCTGGCACAATGTTTCACCACACAGGTCTGAAGACTAGAATTGTGTTTGGTGCATAATCTGCACTGGGCTAATATATCTTACTTCCTTACTAAGGCAGCCCTACTGCTTCTGTCATATTGCTGTCTCTACTATTTTTATCAGAGGTGGTGCTCCTTCGGCTTGTTTCTGCTTTGGCCTAAACCTGACAAGGAGAAGAGAAAAGAAAATAAATAAATAAATAAATAAATAAATTCAGTAGCAGCAGCTCCTTCCCACCTTGACTCTTTGACTGTTCCAGTACTCACTGCAAACACTACTTGTCAAACAGGGACTCACTCTGAAAAAAGCTCCCTCCAGCCAGAACACGAAGTCCACTTGGGAAAGACAGAAACAAATAAACAAACAAACAAAAACCCTTGATTAATGCAGCTATGGCTGTCCATCTAAACAGGCTGTGGCTTCTGTAGCTGGAAATCTGAATAGAATTTTATTCCTTGTTGTTCTGTGGTGGCAAAGTCAGAAGAAGTGCTCTGAGTCTATGACCCTCCAGGGCCACTGAAAGCAACAGGGCTGTTATTTAACTAAATCATAGAATCATAGAATCGTTTGGGTTGGAAGGGACCCTAAAGATCACTGAGTTACACCCCCAAACCTCCAATCCCAAACCTTATCAAAAACATGGGAGGCAGCAAAAAACCCTGGCAGATACAACCTCCACAAGTCACCTAACAGTCTAGAGCCTGTACAAGAGGACCACCGGGTGTAACTGACACATTGCCTCATCCCACTCTCTGCTGCAACCTACCAGTGTGTAGTTACAGGCTCCAAATTGAGAATATAAAATATAATAGTGTCCATTATATGTCTTTTGCTTTACGCAAGTTATGTTTCCAGATTATGCAAAAAGGATGGTCAGAGCTTCTCACAACTGTTAATGTGAGTGTCTTTGCATACTGCAGCAGCACACTTACATTTCTGCAGTCCTGGGCAGTGGTATGCACCATGGAAACCAAAATTGTATGTTTCCCTTTTACATGATCCGTGACAGCTGGGGCTCCACTGTGGCACACAGTGATGTTGCCCAGTTTGCTGTCCACCTTGCCTTCACTGTCCATGGGTTTACCTGTGCAGTAACTGCAAAGGTAGAGCCTTCACGTGAAGTTAATAACTGAAAGCTCTCCAAGGACCCAAGAGACATACTCTGTTCCTAGCATGCACTATGCTACTGTGCCCTTCCCACAGAGGTATAACAACAGCAGCTTGAGACACACCTTTGTGTTCCTGGGAAGAGTCTTGGAGAGGACTCAAATAACCGGAAGCGTGAACATGCTGAAATGACTGAGCTCTGCAAAGCTGGTGTTGGAATGAAGCTTGGAAACCTTGCTGGAGCCAGAACATTATTGCTCCCTGCATGTCCCATTGCATCCCTCCCATATAAGTTTCTTCCCTTAACTAGGTTTCTCTAGTGCTTTCTGTCTCAGGGAAAACTGACTACAATGCCAATCTGTAGCACTACATATTTTTCAAACTTTGAGTTAAAACAATCAGTATTTCCGTGACCATTTTTATCAGCCAGAGAAAATTGACTGAAAAGTTGCAAGAGGGTTTGCTGACTTAGGTTCATTCTCTATAGGATACCTCTTGCAGCTCAAACCACAGGAAAATGTGCCACTAAGCCAGCAATTTCACTTTCTTCTTACAAATTCTGGTTCCACTTACATAAGCAAGCAACTGATAAATTCCTCTTCCTCCACATTTCTCTTTCCCACACTTAGTAGTTAGTTATTCTTCTTCCAAGTGAAAGTTTTTAAATTGCTATATGATTTGTCCCAAAGCCCTAAGCTGAAATCTCAGCTCCATTGAAATCAATGAGCATTTGGCCACTGGGCAAGGGTGTATTCCCAATACACAGACTTTTCACCCAAATTGTTCAGACAGCTAGGGTATGCTTATACCGTGGAGTGGTCAGAAGTGATGGAGGTAGACATGCACATGGCCACTCAAATGCTTACCTGAATAGCACAACAGCTACAAAGAACGCACGTACAAATATCCAATACTAAAATCCAGAGTTGAAGTGGTTGGATTTGCCAAGCCTAGTACTCTATGAACACTAGCTGGTTTGCAAACAACGTAATTGGAGTAGAATTGCTATTGTGTTTGTTTGTTTTGAATATTTTTGGCCAGGAAGTTGTCCTGGAGGTATAGTTGAGCATAAGTGGTCTGATGGAAAAATGTCATTCATTCTGTTCCTATTAAAACCAAAAACAATAGCCACACAGAGACAGCAGTGACAATTTCTGCTCTTCATGCCTCTAACAATGTGTTTTCAACCCTAAAGGCAACATCTTGTTTGTACCCAATTGATTCTGGGATCATATTTTATATAATCAAATATATCTTTAAACAAAGATACATTTTATGAACTGCTCAATTTCCAGATGACCTTGGAAACTGCAGTTCATAAAATATAGTTTTATCTCTATCTTCAAAATCGGTTTGAAAAATGGCCCACCCATACTCAATAGACCACCAGTCAAGACCCATCCAAAAAACAAATTATCCAAAGCATCCAAAACTTTAAAATACATTAATTCTTTGTTTCAACCACTGAATAATAAGCACAAACTCTTTGCCCTATCACCATTGTAAGGACCTGGGTGGCATCCATCATCTTTCAATCACCAAAGGAAAGTATAATCTTCACCCCAGGAGACAAAATGATCCAAGAAAAAAAGAAATAAAAAATGAAATCTGTACATGAAACCATATATAGATCCCTTGCAGTCATGACAAAGCTGAAGGCTGTTTCAGGTTACAAGGGTGGATTTGCTAATGTAAAATGCCCATTAGAGGAATGTCATCAATATTACAAGGATGAAAAAACACTATTTGGTGTTTTACGCTGCTATTAACCATGGAAGTGTTTCTTTAAAACACTGGAAAGACAAAAAAAAAAAAAAAAAAAAAAAAAGACCCTCAGTCAAAGTGAAGTGAAGTGAAACCCTTTTAAAAGAAACTGTCTGCATCACCTGGCCTCTACCAATGACAAGAGGACAGAAAATATATCATCATGGACCATTACAAGTAAACTTGCAAAAGTAAGAGTCACCACGGGTAGAGAACACCCCCAAATGCTAGATACCTATTCCTTCAATTAAACCAGCAAGAAGTGCCACTACAAACAGATAAATGTATCTGAGCCTCTGAATGAGGCACAAGGTTTACCAAGTAACTGCATGTTCACATTATCTTCTGCTCTTTCTTTCTGCCTAATGCAGCCTCATGCCTATCAAATTTAGGTGTAAAAGTAAAGGACCAAGGATGCACTTTTAGCTTTAGATAGCACAGCACATCTGGACATCGTTTTCCTTCCCTCTCAGTATATTGTACTAAATGGGAATGAAGGTCCCAGAAGTGTTAAATTACTAAGATGTGAAGTCTGAGGTCAGATAAACCATAAGGCATGCAGCTCTATCTGCAACACCTCACTGCAGAGAAACCCTTCAAGTCTATCCCAAATCAGCAAAATCCCAGCAGAGAATCTGCCTATTGCTCTGCCCATGAAGACTTGCAGTCAGTTTTAACACGCATTTTCAAACATGCTTAATATGTGCAAATATGGTAGATCCCAAAGCTTGGGACTAATTATGGTGATGTTAATAGAGGTCAGGCAGAGGTGGAGAGGTCAGATGGGGCAGCCCAGCTTGCAATATTTTTGGGGTATTTCAACCTCCTCTGGAAGACCTGGGCCAGGGAACATCCCAGCATTTCATACAAGACCAGGTGGAAAGACTGCACATAACAGGCATTCAAAAAACAAAATAAGTACTTTGATGTCTGACAAGTTAAATTCGATTAGCAGTTTATAACATTGGGGTGGGGGAAATTTTTAACTTTTAACCTATAAAATCATACTCACTACCATTCCATGACAAAAGCCAACCACTTGCTGTCTTTATTACAAATATTTTTTCCACGTCTCCACTTACTTTGAAAGTTCACCATTGTCTCTAGTAGGGTTTTAACAAATCCACCAGAGGGTATTTCCAAAACAGAAAGCTGTGTTTTTATCGGGATCTCCCCACAAGAGACCCAGGGGCTTGCATTAAAGACTTGTTTGTTCTCTGTAATGCTATATTAGAAAGATTAAAAGTTTTTCTATTAGTTTAAGAAATACTTTAAAGCACTGGTACCAAAAGAACCTCAAACAGTAACCACAGGTCTGTTTTTCATCCAAATACAGGAGAAGGAAAGAAAACAAAGATCATCCCTGAGACAGCATTTCCAATGCAGACAGATACATGCACGTCCAAATCCCACCAAATGTGGATGGAATTACCACCCTATACTATAAAACTCTCCCAGTACCCACGACGCCCTGGGTCTCTGCCATTGCTGGAGCAACGGCCTGTGTCAGGCCAAATTCTTCTCTCTTCCCACACATTGACCTCTCTGTTGAAGTCAGCGGGACCATTTGCACAAAAGAACCTGATCCACAGAGAGGGGCTGGCTCCAGTCCGTGCCTGCAGCACCCGTGTGCTCGCTGAGCTGGGGGAGCGACTGAGCCCTGCAGAGAAGAGGCCACCCTCCTCTGTGGGCTGCAGGGAAGCAGCTAGTTGTAAATTCCATTTGGGACTCTGGGCACTGCCCAGTGGAGACACTAACACAGCATGTCTCCTGTCTTGTCCAGAGTGTGGCTTCCCAGCATTGTTCTGAATAACTCTGGACCCCCACTGAAGCACAGCGATGGGTGGCTTACACTGAAATGTCCCCCAACCAGGCTGATTTATGGCTGCCAGGAGTCTCAAGGATGTCAGCTCTTCCTGATTAATTTTTTTATCCTTATTTTCCCTCTTTTTATATTTGAATATTGCTTACTGCAATATTCTTCAGAACTATTCTCTGGAAAGCCATGCTGGCTAATTTTTGGCTTGTAAATTGCTCATGAGCAGTTTGTGGCTTGTGTTTAAAAAAAAAAATCAAGCAACTTTGGCTCATTTTGGTTGTATAAAGAGATTTTGTGGCCTCCATCAATTCTAGTCCTTGACAGCAGTGACAGAGCTCATATTATCACAAACATACAGTTGCAATTTTAAAATTTGCTTCCTGTGACTCTTTGTTACAATTTAATCAACAGTTTCTGCTTCCACAAACATTTCCGGCAGAAAGTCTATTTCATAGAACATTCATGGGCAATAAATAAGAATGAAGGTAAAGCAAATTTGAGGCTTCAACGTGAGCAAACCATTGGTGGTTGTCAACTTCTCACTGAAGAACATGAAGAAAAGTAGCAAAGAGTGGGGTGATAAAGGTCATTTTCTAGTAGATGTTGCAGAGTGCAAGCAAACAAAACCAAGACAAATTGTGCAGTGGTGAAACAAGGGTGAACAGAAAACAAAAGGTAACATAATGGCGGCCTTAGTAGAAGGAGCCTTTGGAGTTCAACATGGATAGGGAATTATTGGACTCACTTTACATTGAGCTGCAGATCACAAGGTGGGAACTTTCACCAAACTTGCAAACAGATCCTGCACAACACAAACAACTTAAGGTGAAAACCAGAGTTCTGAACAAAGATGGTTGTTGAGCAAGAAGTTATTAATAGTGCTGGGTTTTATCCCAGAAATATTGCGTAAAGTAGGACAATTCACATCCCTTCTCTGTGCTTCCATTTCCTCTCTCAAAGATCCCATTTAATATATTTGAGGCAGGGACTGTGTCTTGTTATGACTCTGTGCTGTGAATAGCACAAGGGGAACAATGCTGCAATCAAGACCTCTGGATGCCACCACAAGCACCAATTATAAGCAGCAGTGACAACAAGCAGAAGGAGTTTGGGATCCAAGGAAGACCTGAGAAAAGACAAGACATAATGTGGGATTCATTGTGTATTATAACCATGGATGGTTCTCATCTCCATAAAGAGTGACAGGGAAAATCAAGGAAGTAGCTGAGCTAGACAACAGAGAAGACTCTACGCAGACACCCCAGCTTAAGCAAAACTCCTCCAGAGCCATTCCTTCCATTCTTCTGTCTGACTGCTACTCCCCTTCATCATCTCCCCAAGCTATCCTTGAATAGCTCCTTTAACAGCCAAGGAATGCAAACACCTAGAAGTGCACAAAGGTGATGTTCAGGGGGCTGAGAAACAGTTCAAAGAAACTGAAGAAAAGAGTAAGGTATCCTCTGCTGGGGAAAATTCTTGTACAAAATGGACAATCTAAATACACTGTGCAAGTGAGTTTCTGATAAACATGTAAGAGGTGCAGCATTGCTGATGAACTCTCCTGGAAAGGCCTGGATGGACCCTTACCACCTTCAGCACTCACAGAACCAATCTGGAAAGGCCCAAAGGCAGGGTTTAGGTGGATAAGAAATCACAGGATTGCAAGAATGAGATTGGAGGAAAACTACAGAAGTTGAGCAGACCACATCCCTGCCCTGAGGTGGGATCAGCCCTGTAGCATCCATCCAACTCACTACAATCCAGACACAAACAATCTGCCATTACATGTCTACACTGCATCCCACAGAGTACCCTGAGACCTGGATGACCTCAAGGATTCCACAACCTCTCCAACAGGCAACGCAAGATCCCCTCCAGGAAAAGGCCTACAGTCCCTAAAAGAAATGCTGTCAGCACAAGGGCATACTAGTTGGCAGGTGACAGGGAATCCTGCCACATTATCAGTTGTGACCAGTCAGGGAATTTTGGCCCCCAACATGCAAAAGAGATGTTCCACCACTTCCCAGAGATGTAGCTCAACTCTTTTTGTCTTTCAATACTTTAAACTGCCACTCCTTTCTGTTTTCTTGTCCATGCCAGCTGCTACCAACCACAGGTAAAATAACCAGAATCACTCATTTTTGCCCTTCCAATCTCAACTCACGCTGGCTGCGAGATGCATTATTGTTTTTCTTTTCTTTGCAAAATCAGTGACCTTGAAAACTCTGAACAGCGCTCTTAGGACCCAGTCTCACCCTCCTTTCATTTCTGCAAATGTTGAACACCTCTCATATCTCACTGATGTGCTCCAGGCAGTCCTATCCTCATTAAACTGGGAGTCTGGATCATCTTCTCAGACAAGGACCTGAATATTGGTGCTTCTTTTCTGGTGTTCTGCCAGTTTGGAATGGTGCACCAAGAGCTCCACTATCACACAGAGATCAGAAATACTTCAGTGCTGCTTTGAGACTGTGTTGCTCTCTGGTCACACTCTCCCTGGGACTGGAGAATGTAGAAGATGTGCTTCCTCTCATACTCACACTTCATGAAAAATGACTGCACTTCACCCTCATGTCCTGTCTGTCCCTGCAGTGGCAGCTCCTCCATCTGATCATTAGGCCTGAAAGACCGAGGGAAGAAAGCCTTTCTGCTCAGAACCTACTGCTGTTTGCATTTACAGGACCCCTGTGCACATGCAGAGGAAGGCTGATAGTCTTCACAACCCCACATGCCCTTACCCACCCTTTTTCAACAGACAGGCTCATGGCTGATGGCCATATGATGGCTCCATGATGGCCATATCTGTGCTGTGTTGAGCCTGACACAAAGGATACTTCTGCAGCTGCACAGGCAGAGGAAGAGTTGGTGACCCTGGCTCTGTTTCAACACTTTCCACCTGGCCTGACTGAAAACCACATTTGATCTAATCTCTTGAGAGTAAGCAAAGGCCAAGAGAAGGGAGCATGGCTGGTAGGGACTGTTACTGGCTGTAGAGGAATAAGGAACTAAGGAAGAAGTTGTATGGAGTAGTAGGACCCAGAGGAAAGTGGGAGTTTGCTGCTCTATTTTTCCCTTTGCCATATCTACTTATGGCGGTCCCTTCAGCCTCACTGACCCATGTAATGGAGGACATTCCTAGCCCTGTGCACCTGGCATGAGCACAGCACATTTCATGAGTGCAGTCAAGGGCCACTGACTCCCTTTTGGTATTTTGCCTAGAGCCCATATGCCTCCATAGACAGGAATGACAACAAACTGACACCCATTCCATTCTGTCTCTCCCACAAAATCCAGGCCCAAAAGGGAACCATGACCTTGGGGATAAGCAGGACCCTATTGCACAACTGCATCTTAATGTGCCACATGGCAAGGAAGAGTGCAGGCAACAGGACAGGAGCATCAGGCCTGTGCCACATGGTACAAGATATCTGTTTTACTAGGTTGTGCTCTTCTTTGAAAAGCCTCATAGACTTCATATGGCTACAACCAGCCAAAGTTACTACAAATGTGGGCATAATTCTCCTCTGACCATCAAGAATCTCACGAAATTTATCATGGTTGCTAACACTCAACCCATTGGACTATATTCGTCTACTATTACTGTATACTAAATCCCCTAACTAACTGTACTGTGACTCCCCTAAATTGTGTTTAGAGCCCCATGGAAATGCAGAGGAGGTTAACTATGCACAGTTCACCATGAAGGGCAGCAATTGGCAAGACTAGCTCCCAACACTGCTCTCCTTCGCTCCCCTGACAATTTGACACACTGCTGTTTATTCTAATCCATTGTTCATGGTCCTCCACCCAGTTTTCAGCCCATGTGATGCTCTCCTGTCCCTACCAACTGGAATTAATTTGGGGTGACAGGATTTTATGAAGTGCTCTGTATCTGAAAACTTTACTTCAATCTAAGTACTGGCAAAGTATTACCTGCTTTCATACAGATATTTTGGCATTTTAACAGACACACAGAGTAAACAAGCAAGCCATCACGTTTTTCTGGCGCAGTTGGCTTGTAATTCCTGGCTCTCTCAGTGATCCTATGAATAAGCAGATGACTTTGAGAAGGAGATATTGGTCTGCAAGGACTGTTTATCAACATAAACATTATTCACACATAATTCCCTTCCACTTCTAAATTTTCTTGTAAAGCTGATGCTGCTAAAAAGCTTAGCTGAACTTAGGTCAAGAAAAGATGGCTTTTGAAAGACTTCCAGTGGTTCATTTGCAATGAGGAATAAATCATTTCAGTTGTGATGAGTCCTTAAGCAGCCAGCTCTATTACCAGAGAGAGCTTTGGACAACTCCAACAGTGAAGAAGGACAAGGCTTTAGTGATACATGGGGACTCGTGACAGACAAAAAATGCAGCCAGGAAAGACCACCACACTGCAGAGGGGCTGCCATGTTGGGTGAGACAACGCTCCTTGCTAGACAGGGACCTCCATTTCATGGCAGCAAGTATCACTTACTCCTCTTGAACAACTTCTCAGTAGGGAAGTCTTCTGCATTCTCTCAAGGACAGAGCTGTTGTTTCTGCCCTGATGCCCAAAGGCTTATAACCCCCCATGCAGTTTTATCCTAGCTAATCCGGCTAACAGCATGCCTATGCTTCATACAAAAGTCTTGCCCTTTCTGCCAGTCCCACTATGCCTCATTTACGTGACTTTCTGTGTCCCTTTGCCTTTCAGAGACCTCAAGTTTCAACCCTGTGTGGGGCACAAGTTGTTTCCAGGGTCCCTTCCAGAACTCTCAAATGCAGAGGCTCTTCCACATCCACACACTGTTCTTGCAAGAGCCTCAGTAATGCTTTACATGTAAAACACCAGCAGTCTTTTAACTGTGTCACTGAGGGCACAAGACCTCTGTCCACCGCCAGAAGCAGTGCTGGGGACCACCACCATGCTTCCAGCTCAAACTGGCACAGTCCACCTGTGCTCTGTAGTCAGGTCCCCTGAGGACCATCTGCCTCCAGCCTCTCTGAGACCTGATGTGGTGGGGCTGAGACAGTATTTGAGGGGTGGATTTGAAGAGAAGGCTTTAGGGAACAGTTGGGATATGAATCGTAATGCTCTGGCACATGAGGGTCACAGATGACAGCTAGGATGGCCAGTCTGATAAGCTCATGGTAAGGAATGTATTTGTGGTCTACAAACCAAAATACCACACGTACACAAAACTCCCACAGCATACCACCCCAGTCATTCAGCCAGCTCACGTGGACCATGAGTGTAGCACAGAAGGGCTGTTGACTTGGGGTAATTCATCAAATTCAGTCCCAGGCTGCTCTAACAGGTTTGGACTCGAGCAGCTAATCCAAGCCCAAACCTGAGGAAGGGGGACTCCCAACTCAGGCTGTTCTGCAGAGGCTCTGTGTTCAGGGTGGCTTCTCCAGAAGGTACCAACAAACCATAATTAAGGCTCTGCTTTCAACTGGTCCCCCTTTTTCTGGGTAAACAGGAAGCCTGAGTGCACCAGCCTCCTCCCTTCTACCCCCTTGTCTCCCCCTGGTCAGGGTCATTGCCATGCATCATTGACAACCCAGGGCCAGCTTGGAACGGAGCTGCCATCAAAGCTCTTGGCTCCTTGGGTTAGTGCAGCTGCTTAACCAAGTCTACTTGATAACACAAGAGAAGTACTGGCCCACTTTTCTGCAGAATACGAGGGTTTGGGGCAGGAATCTGGTACAGAATAGTTCTTTCCCTTTAAATTCACACCCTATGCCCAGCATGTTTTGCAAGAGCCTCCCTGTGCAGACAAGCCCCGAGGCTTGAGTGCAGAAAAACACCCCTGCTAGGGGAAGCACCCAAGCCATTTTGAGGCCAGGGCTCCTGAGTACTACAATGAGGCACATGCTAAGCTTGCACGTGGCAGAAGAGAAGGAAAAGGCTCAGAGACATGTGGTTCTCCATGAGGGTGACAAAAGAATTTGTACCAGAGACAATCAGAGTCTCTTCTGACCTGCAGAGAAGACCACAAAGGAAAGCAGGGGAAAGGAGAAGTGGACAGACAGATGCACAAACTCAGCCCAGCTGAGTTGGAAATAATAAATGATGCCTCTCTTTCTCAAAAATGATGATACTGGATTAAATACAATAAGCCGTCCATCCAGAGATGTGTTTGAGGTTTGTTATTACCTGTTGATATTTTGAATATTTAGGCCCCAGAAAGGGTGCATTGTCTTGCTTTGCTGTGATAACAAAGGATAAGAGAAATTGGAGATTCCCAGAAAATAAAGCAAGTACAGCACCTGGGGCTTTACGGGAAATACCAGATTATCACATTTCTGGCAATAACACCAAAACTGTTGGCAGTGCTTCAGATTGCTACTGCTTTTTCTTTTTTTTTTTTCCTAACCCCCCAAAATGAACAAGACATGTACCTAACCCTGTCATAAAACCAGAGTTGTGACTCATGTCATCTCTCTCAAACACTATGTGACTCAAAACTTTAGTAACACAAAATGTTACAACACGTGAAGTGAGCAATGGTCCTGCTAACACTAGACTTGTTCTTAAAATTGCACGTCCTGCCCACATTTTCTAAGTATAGGGTAGAAAAGGAAACCTCTCCAGAAGCACTAGTAATTGAAACAAACAACTAAATACATGCTATGGAGATAGAGGTGGTTTTGAAATATGTTATTAACTTATTTCCATCACACAACATTTCTTTGTCACCTCTTGCTTCACCTTCAGCCCATCAGCAGCTAGAAGCTGCTGGAGCTCTGGATAAGCTCAACCAGAGAAAGAAACAATTCCCTGAAATGCAGGTTAGAAAAGATCTAAACAACAACAGTACTGCAGCTGTTGTCTGCATTATCAGGAAGACACCCGTACACCTTGAAGTTTGCCAGCAGTAGAACTAGAGGTATTATTTAAAAAATTAAAGCCTGGGAAGTCTGTACAGGCTGAGGTGACATGCCCTAGGAAGCATCTGCAGCACCTACACTGTCACTGGCAGCACAGATCAGCATCCCTGAGTCTGCCTTGACAAATGAGCTGAGAGGATCGCTGAAGAGGTAGAAGCATGCACTGTAATCAACGCATATGGGGCTATACACAGCCCAAACTTGTAGCCTGCCTTTACTGCTGCTTCACCTCCTAAGGTATCTAAGCAAATGACAAAAAAGATTGCTCAGGATGTCTTTATGTAGACATATTCTTATGTATGCTCATAAGAGTATACTTACTTACACCAACTCATCCTGTATGCTCAGGATGTCTTCATGTAGCAAGACTCTTCCCTAACTGCAGTAGAGACATCATGCTGACTGGATGAGGACTGTTTGCCCATGGCAACCCTTTTCACTTGACAGCTCTTCTTTGCTTATCAACAAATCTTTATCCTCATGCCTAAAGTGCAGAACCGTCAATCAGGAAAGCTGAATCAGATCCTCAGCCTTGTTAAGGAAAGGGCTGTTGCAGCACGGGTGCCTACACACCACCACTGCAGCACAGGATGGGCACTGTCCTTCACCACCTGCCTTCTGCAGGAAACTCAAGTGTTTATTTAACCTTCGCCACAAACTTTCCTCCAGATTTTGACAATTTCTTCACCCAGCTACCATTATTACTTGCCACAATGTCTTCCTGAAATCCACCTACAGGATATCCCAAACCAAGATACACAGGAGTTTATCAGTTCTCTTCCTTGATCCTAATGTATCCCCTTCAGACTGCAGAAAAGTCTCCTTATTCCTAATTAGTCTTACTAGCTCTGCTGGCCAGAAAGCAGATGCCCGGGGCTCAGCAGGGTGGGCTGTGGGGAAGACATCCAGAAATAGGCATCCCATCTTCTTGAGATTAACTTCTTAGTTAATCTCAGGATTAACTAAATCAGATTTTGGACAAAGACTTTTCACACCTGGAGGGTGTGAACATTTCCATATGCAAAAGAACATTTCCCAAGACTGTGGGAAATGTTCTTTTGCATAAAGCAAAAGTATGGACATTATTATACATACACCACTTTTGGTACTGAGTCATCATTTCATGTATTATCCAGGATAATTTCGGTTTTGGACTGAATCTCTTTCTCAACATCATATAACTGGCATCTCTGCAATGCTAGGACCTCTTTTGCGATGCATGCTTTAGCTGTTTGTTACCCAACAACTATCCAGAGATTTCATTATAGCATTTATTAAAGGACCCTCTCACGCAGACACACAGCACAAATACAAATACCTAAATTCATTTATTGACAAATATTAAGCAAAATATACTTCAGCGCCAAAGTTAAGTTCATCGCATTCCTTGTCCTCACCCTCCAGGCAAAAGCCTGAATGAGCAGATGAGATGCGCATGATCTCTGGAAGGGAAACAAACTGCTTCTTGGGTAGCAGCAATCAGGCCTGCCCTGCTCCAGCACCGTAACCTATTGATCCAGGACCTGTTAGCAGGACTTTCTGGATCTGCATCACATTAGCACCTCCATCATTTTTAGGCAGCCAGATTTCACAAGACAAGATAAGCAATTTTCTCTGCTCACAGTAGAAGTCAGCCAGCCTAGCACTGTGATAGTGTATGATGTAGAAATGACACTGCTACACAAGCTGCTGTGCCCATCAATGAACACATCATGGAGCAGGCATAGCAGCAGTACAGACTGGCTCTGAAAATTTTCTAGCCATGAAAGCCCTGCTTTGCATTGCTGACTGTCTAGCCAAAAGGGAGTGATGTGCCAGCATCCAGCAGTAGCCACTGTATCATATACAAAGCCTCTCCCACCATCAGTATTCCTCTCACTTGCAAATCATGCAATGGAAGTCAGGCATGTGATTTTCTGTTTGTTTTACTTCATAGTGGGTCTGAGGAGGCTTCTCTCCTGCAGAGAGCAGCAAGTTAGCATGTGCATGGCTGAAGCTGGGCACCTCACCAAGCAGAAGAGCTGTGATGGTGTCCAGGTAGAAACAGAGAGCTCTGTCGGTTTCAGAGGGTAACAGCCAACATTGCTACCAGCAGGAAGGTGCTGTCTTCAGTTCAGTCAAAGGTACGCCTTGGATTTTGCACCATGTGCTTTTGTGAGGCTTCCCACAGGCAGAAGGCACTTTTTTTCTTTTCTTTTTTTTTTCACTGTCATTCTTCTTTTTTGCTTGATAGAGTATCTGCTTTGTGCTTGGTAAATGCAGTGTGTGTCACAGAATCAGAGACTATATTCAAAGAATTGTTAAGATTGGAAAAGACCTTCAAGATCATCTGGTCCAACCACCCCCTTACTACCAATGTCACCCACTAAACCATGTCCCTAAGCACCATGTCCAACCTTTCCTTGAACAACCCCAGGGACAGTGACTCCACCACCTCCCTGGGCAACCCATTCCAATGCCTGGCTGCTCTTTCTGAGAAGAAATGTCTCCTAATTTCCAACCTAAACCTCCCCTGGTGCGACTTGGGGCCATTCCCTCTACTCCTATATCTGTGAGAAGAGGCTGACCCCAGCCCCCCACACCTTCCTTTCAGGTGGTTGTAGAGAGCAATGAGGTCTGCCCTGAGCCTCCTCTTCTCCAGACACAAGAACCCCGGTTCCCTCAGCCACTCCTTGTAGGACTTCTGTTCCAGGCCCTTCACCAGCTTTGTAGCCCTTCTCTGGACATGTTCCAGGGCCTCGATGTCCTTCCTGTAGTGAGGGGCCCAAAGCTGAACACAGCACTCGAGGTGCGGCCTCACCAGAGAAGAGCACAAGGGGACGATCACCTCCCTGGCCCTGCTGGCTGCACTACTCCTGACACAAACCAGGATGCCGTTGGCCTTCTTGGCCACCTGGGCACACTGCTGGCTCGTGTTCAGGTGAGCATCAACCAGCACCCCCAGATCCTTTTCCTCTGCACAGCTTTCAAGCTACTCTGCCCCAAGCCTGTAGCGCTGCATGGGGTTATTGTGACCAAAGTGCAGGACCCAGCACTTGGCCATGTTGAACCTCATCCCATTGCCCTCTTCCCATTGACCCAACCTGTCCAGGTCCCTCTGCAGGGCCTTCCTACCCTCCAGCAGATCGACACTTCCCCCCAACTTGTCATCTGCAAACTTACTGAGGGTGCACTGAGTTCCCTCATCCAAATCATTAATAAAGATATTAATGAGGATGGGTCCCAACCCCAGTCCCTGGGGAACACCTCTCGTGACTGGTTACCACCTGGATTTCACTCCATTCACCAACATTCTCTGGGCCCGGCCATCCAGCCAGTTTTTAACCCAGCAAAGAGTGTACCTGTCCAAGCCATGGGCTGCCAGCTTCTCCAGGAGAGCACTGTGGGAGACCGTGTCAAAGGCCCTGCCGAATTCTAGGCAGACTATGTCAACAATCTTTCCCTCATCCACCAGGTGGTTCACCTCGTCATAGAAGGAGATGAGGTTGATCAGGCAGGACTCGCCTTTCATGAACGCATGCTGACTGGACCTGATCCTCAGATTGTTGTGCACATGCTGTGTGATTGCACTCAAGATGACCTGTTCCATCACTTTTCCTGGCACCGAGGTCAGGCTGACAGGCCTGTAGTTAGTTCCCTGGGTCCTCCTTACAACTCTTCTTATAGATGGGAGTTATATTAGTAAGTCTCCAGTCATCCAGGACCTCTCCAGATGATAGATGATGGAAAGCAGCCCAGCAATCACATCCACCTACTCCCTCAGCACCCTTGGGTGGATCTCATCTGGCCCCATGCACCTGTGACAGTCCAGGTGGAGTAGCAGGTCTCTAACTGTTTCCACCTGAATCATGGGGGGGTTTCTTCTGCTCCCCATTCCTGACTTCCAGATCAGAAGACTGACTACTCCAAGGATAAGTGGTCGGTCACAACAAGCAGAGATGGCTGTGTGAACACCACACACAGCAGCACACATCAGGGCTGCAGCCCAGCACCAGCTGAGGCAGTAGTGAAAAGATCCCCAGTGGGAGAGAGATTCAGCAGGCTGGAAGAGAGAGCACTGGTGAGTCAGTGATACCAAGCAGCTGCTGTTGCTGGCTGGGAGCATCACTGTACTCCAGGTAATCTCTGCACTCGAGGCACAAAAGCTTCGAGCAGATTGCCTGGGGGAGTCCAGTAGCAAAGGGAAAGGAACTCCCCATCCCTTGGACCTTACTCCAGGAGTGCTCAGGTTAAGCCAAGGGGTGGGAAACATCTTGAACATGAAGGGTTATTTTGGTGTGTTTTGAACCAGAGACAAAACTGCTGAGTGGGGGGGCTTTGTCAGTGGTTTTACTGGAGGAAGAGGTGTGCAAGAGGCATACAAGGAGCAACAGAATTGGTACAGGCTTTGCTGGAGTAATCTGCTAGCCAAAACTGAATATCCCCCACACCTCCACAAGGGCTGGAGCACATCAGGAACCAGGGGACTCTTGCAAAGTGCCATGGACTTCAAAGTGGAATGAAAAATTCATGTGAGCACAAACACATGTACACATATACAGTTTTGTAGCTGAAATAAAGTCCCAGCCTTCCAATCAAAAAGCTGTTGAAAGCAAGAGGGTTGGATGCTCAGCTGGTACACATCCTACACAGACTAACAAAGCCAGAAGACTTAGGCCAGAGAAACATCTGTTGAGAACCTGGCTGATAGATTTTAACCTGATTTTACCCTCAAATTAAGCAAATGTGCAAATTCTGACACCAAAAAGAGGTTTCTCTGAAGGGCTTCCAAACGTCAGTGAACAATGTAGGAAATCTGCTTTGAATTTATGGGCGCTCAGTTTTAGCGTGGGTTTAAGATAATTTAAATGTTCACTGCTTCCCTGAAGAACACCTTTCTGTCCAACTCATACTTTTGTGTCCGTCTTTCTTTTTCTGAGCTGCCAGCCAGAAGTCTCAGATTTGGAGAGCAAATGCAGTTCCCTTCCCCTCTCACTCACCACCATGCAAAAGAAATCAGCAAGATAATCTGGGCTTTGACTTGCATATGTAGTCAAAAACCTAAGGGCATTGTAAGGGTGAGACAAGCTGTCAAAGAGCTCCAGGACCACTGGCTCCTCGTTAGTGTGATCATCACCATTACTGCATGGAGACAAGCCTTGTGTGTCTTACAGCTCTTCTCTGCAAAGCTTCTCTCCCTCATATTGACAAGTTCTCACCTTCCAGACATGCCTGAACTAAAATTCTTCATAGGGCTGCTGACTGAGTGTGCCAAACCTAATTACCTGAGTTATTAATTACCTAAATGTTTAATTCATCCTGTGATTACATATATTTGTTGTTACAATTTGGCACACCTCAAAAATGCAGTACCATAACACTGCCCTTGTCAGAGGGGGACAATCACAGGTCATCTCAGTTCAAAATACAGCTTTCTACCTGGAGTACAACATGGTTTCCAGGATGAGTGTCCATGCAAGTCTTTCACTGCTCAGCATGTTCTCTGGAGATGGTTAAGGACCTTGCAGTTTTGCTCCAATTGGGTCCTTGTGGGTCTAGTGACAGGTTCCCTCATGTACACACATTTCCTAATCATGTGTTTCATTATTCTGCCCCAGACAAGAGGTCATGCAACACATGACACATGTCTGAACTACAGGTCTTTGCCATCTGAAAATACCTCTACTGCCAGCACATCTTCCACATCCCTGGTGTTGGTGGAGTGTGACCTGCCTCTAGGATGACAGAAGCTAGGGTAACTAGCTTGACACAGCACCAAAGAAACTGTGACAATCAGGAGCTGGGGGGTGCTTTTGCCTGGCTTTCCATTCACCTCCAGCCTCATCCTTAGTGATGATGAGCTGGAGCTATCCCAAAGAATAGCATCAGGTTATCTCACTGATTCCTGGCCTCTGCCCTGAACACAGTCTCCAGCACAGAGCGGACAGCCAGCCCTTGTTGGGAATTCACAGACCAGCAATTTCTTAGCCAAAGGAACCAGCCTTTATTTTTGGTCCTAATCATGAACTGCAAGCTCAGCTGCTCTCAGACTTATGGTCTTCAAGTTCTCTTCAAGAAACACTTTATTTTTCATTGAGCTTTACTTCCAGAAGAGAAGAAGCACATCCAAGCAAGAGCCATATGTGACCCATAGCTCCACATCCTCCCTACAGCCACATTGCTTACTGCAAGAGCACGGTCCTTCTGTAGCAAAGTGTCCAGGCACTGAAAAAGGCACAGGATCATATGATCTCCACACTGAACTCCCCTTACATACTTGAAAGCATTCATTGAAGTCCCAGGGGAAATGAGGACGAGTTAGAGAAAGAAAAGGCTCTTTTCCCTTCCTCTCGCTGCCCCTGGAGTTATACAGCAGAAATGGGATGCAGGTCCACACACTTACCCTGCCCTGGTGTCCTCCCACCTTCTCCAGTCAGTTTTGAGCTCAAGTATGTGCTTCAGTCCCACTAGAGCCCAGTGCTGAGATGAGACTGGAGATTAGGATAGCACTCTGAGCACAAGGCTAGCAGTCCAGTTGCAGAAAAAAGGATCATGGCAACACAGCTTTCACTTAGCTGCTTTGCAGCTGGAACCTGTCACATTAACAAAGGCAGGAGAATGAGCTGAGGGCATGACCCCAAAGGTCAGCAGCCAGGCTATGCTCAGCCCTTCTCCAGATGTTCCTCTTCTCACCAGGGACTGGCTTTCATGGGTTACTTACATCCACCTCCAAAAAGGGATTGGAAATGATGTGCCCAGGACTCTGACTTGTAAGGTTTTGGATCCACAGTGGGATTTTTTACTAATGGACCACTCTGCTCCATCCTGCTCCCCAGCTAGGAGATCCCAGCCCTGTAGTCTGCCTGAAAGGAGAGAAGGATCATTCCTCAGCCCTGCTGTGTCTCTCTCCTATAACCCTTCTGTTTGTATTAACACATGACACTGTGAGCCACAGGCAGTGGAGGAATAGAGCCACTTGCTCATTTATCAATCCATTCTGCAGGGCTAGCTAACTCCAGCAAAAAGGACCAGAAAGCAGCTGGAAGCAAAAACCTTTTCCTTTACCCCAGCATGAATCACTGGAGCTTGTGACTCAGAACCCCTCCATTCCCAAAGCTCAGCAAGTTACTGCACGTTGCTCTCAGCCACATGGCAATGGCAACAACAGTCCATTAGTTTAGACAGTGGAAATGCTCTAGCGAAAATATGCGTGTGGACAGATCCTGGAGTACAGCTGACAGCTGGTACCTTGTATGTCTGGGTGTTTATAGAAAACAAAACTGCTACTGTAGGATATCCGCTGTGGGTTATCCCTCTTATAAACAAACCTTTTGGTTAATCTTTCTATGAGCTCCTTGGAACTGGTATATTTCCTACAAACAGAAGACTAAGAACAACTCAAGAGCATGTTCACCCTGTGATGTAGATGGAACTCATTCAGAAGTACCCTAACCAGCAGTGAAGTAGCTATGTTGGTTGCAGTACTGTTGAGTAACTCCAACAGCATGAACTTCCACCATGAAGCCTGCACCTGGTATCTGCAAGGAACCTTCAAATCCCTCACTGAGCTCTGTATTAACATGGCAGCACTCTAAAGCACCCCATGCTGGTAGACCTGGCTAACATACACCTGCTTGTGCTTCAATACAACAACTGCCTCATGCTCAGGAGTGCCCTTCCTCCCTAAGACCCCTGGAATTTCAATCACAATGCCTTTCTACATAACCCTTCTATCAAATCCTGACTCATCTGAGAACTGAGGTCAAGCTGGTTCCTACTGAAAAATGAGACACTCTCTGCAGAGACTCCACCTGCTCTCCAAACAGTTTTCTAGTATGAACCTTTGCCATGGGCAGCTCAAGAAAACGGCACCATTCCTGTACCGCTGGCCTTATTAGCACTGACAAACAACAAAAGCTCAGTGCACACACAATGTTTTCCTCACCCCCAAGTAAAAATAAAAGAGAATGTCTGGAATTGCTGGAGAATTTAACCAGCCGAATGCTTTACATTTCTCTGGTCTTTTCTCCCCAAGCAACCTCACAGAAGTACAGATGAAGCTCAGACTGGCCAGTCTCACAGCCCTTCCCTTTACAATTTGCTGCTTGCCTACCTTGCTACCAAGACTTCCTTCCTTTTGTTGCTACTCTTGCCTGTCTCCCCAGGAAGTGTGGTGCACTGGCCTCCACCTCCACTGCCAAAGCTGTGGTGTTTGCTCCTCCCCATTCTATTCTAACTTTTGCATTCTCACTGGTCATTTTGGCCCAGTTCTCCAAAGTCTACCACAGAACTTCCAGAGCGAGAGATGGCACCTTCTTTTCCATCCCCCAGTCTTGCTTTAGTATCATGTCTTTGACTGCCCCTAGCCATCCACATCTGATAAAGTTCCATCATCTCTTGCAGTGAGGAAACTTTCTTACAGACATGAACTTTGCCAGCACTACAGGAACACTATACATTTATTTGTCAGTCAGTTGCTACATTCTGCAGCTCACATCGCCCCTGCAGGGTGTGCCTGCCACATGTGCACAGTGGGACACAGTCTGTCTATCTTTCAGTGTATGTTACATACATCTAAAAGAGGGATCCTGATGGTGCTTCTTCATAGGTGGACATCATCTCCCTCTGGAGGCCTCCAAAGGTTGTTCCACTGGCTAAATCTGGAGCCAAGGCACTCACTTTAGGACAGTTTTGTGACTAGAGGCATACAAATGTGAATTTAGGTTAAAGGTAGCCCTTGTACTCAAAACAAAGCTATAGCACTTCACATGAGATCAGCTAGCTTCTTGTCCACATTCACATAAGCCACAAAATCATGTTAAAAGCTGCAGTGGAAGAACCTTCTCCTTGCCTAAGTTTGAGAGTCCTCAGTGGAAGCATAGCACCTTATTATACATCAGTGCTCTTTCCTGAAACTACTGTTTCAGCTCTCTTGATCAATAAGAATTTTTTGTTGTTGTTGCTTTAATTTCCTGGCAGTGACTAGCTCTATACACTGGGCAGTTGCCTTAAACCACCCGGAACTGTCCTGGGGATCTCTACAGAGCATGCCACGAAGGGCTGACTAGGGGAAACTTCTTATGCAGAGATCTATGAGCACAAAAGTTAGATCAAGACTATCAGAATGCTACAGGTAATAAAGTTTGGCCCTCAGCAACCATAAATGGGTAAAGAATACAGCATGAAGAAAGAAAGCTTTTCTTCTATAATAATCTCCTGAGTCTCCTCTACACTGGCAAACTGAAATGCATGTTCCTGTCACCTGAGAGTCTGTTTAAGCCTTATTGTAGGTTCCTCTTCTGCCATTTGGTTTCAGAGGGGTCAGCACACTCCATTTACATGGAAATATTACAACCTGGGAAAAAATAGAGAACACAAATTGCAGTGGCCTTCCAGTTCCTTGTTTTGTGCCAGGCCTAAGCTTTTACATCAGCCTGAGCATGCTGGAAAGGCAGTCAGAGGTCCAGACACAAGATGAAAAAGTAGAGTCCATGGGATACTCAGCTACCTGGAGTGAAAGTCTACGTACCAGGACTGTGGCATCTGTTCAGAAGTGCATTGGGGGAGGAATTCTTCCCTTCTAAAAGTCCTTTTGGGAAGTCACCACTGTAGTGCCCTTTAGACTATGCAGGAAAAGAGACCTACACTAGGAGAAGGTGTTCACAAATTCCACCTGTCCCAGCCAACCCAAATCAAAGTGGGATTTCATTGAGAAACACCACAGGCAACCAACCAAGTGTCTTCTTCTGATGGCCATACAGAGCAAACAGTGGGCAACCTCTGCAGCAATATAAAACAAAGGAATGATCTGTGTCTAAGTAATCTACTAATAGATGTAATAAAAGGAATCTGTTCATGCTGCATAAGTATAACCCTGAACCTTTGTTTTCTTTGGCTACACAGGAAGTACAGGAAGGATCAATGCAATCATTCCCCATTCCACTCTGCAGCCATTGCTAGAGAAAAAGGTGTTTTGCACTCTGGCCAAACTGACTTGCTGTGGGATATATATATATATGTGATAAAACACCCCCACAATGCACTTCAGCAGAGGACTAGATTGTCAGCACATGTAACTCCACAGGTGAAAGTTCTCTTTACCTATCTCCTCTGGAGCAGGGAGCTACTGCAGAGCTTTGATGCAGCACTAGAAAACAGAGTGGTCTAACCCCTCAGCTCATGCCTGGTCCTTTCCCCTACATGCAGCCCCACAGCCCTGCCATGGTCCAGGAGGTTCAAGGCAGGTGGTTGTTCTCTTGGCAGTCTCAGTGCACATCATTCCCCAGCTGTGCCCAATCTTCTCAATCCCCCCAGCCCCTCCATCTTGCTCACAATAGAGGAGATGCCCGTGATACAGGCACTGTATCATCCTATCTGTGCACTTAAGGGGAAGGATTGTCCCTGCCAATGGCTGTGAGACAGCCCTCACTCCCTGCATGTTGCAGAACCCCTTAGGCAAATCCAGTCATCTTCAAGCAGCTGCTTCCTCTGCTTGGTGCTTCTGAGCTCTCCATCCCAAAGCTATCCCAAAAGTCTCCTCCCAGATCCCACAGTAGCAGCTAAGTTCTGATGTCACAAGTAGGAGACCATGCTTGAGGTCAGACCACCACTGCATGAGCACCCACTGCCATCCTGGCAGTTCTGGGGCAGAGCCCACAAAAGACCCTATGCCCAGGGCACAACTGGGTGGTGAACAGAGCTGGCTGGCTGTGCTCCGAGGAAAGGCATGAAAAAGACTAGGGGCAAATAAATCCTGATACCAGTGTGAAGACAAAGCAAGCCTGTTCAGGTCAAGAGTATTCTCAAGCACCATGGTAGTACGACCAAGAGCAGAACGGCATCCAGACAAGTGAAGAGCTACACTGTCTGACAGATTCCTCCAGGAACTGGTCCAGCTTGTAACTTCTCAATGCTGATAAAACATGAAGTCCTGACAGAGCTGCTGCTCTGTCCAAATACATTGCCAGATAAACTACAGATAAGAAACAGCCAGGGATAATCCCTCCCTGATACCATGACAGAGAATGAAATAACACTGTGCTGCTTTACCATCAAATCTTCTGTCTCTCTCCAAGACAGTTCTCACATTTCCCCAGTTTCTACTCCCCATTTACTCAGGAATCAAACCTTATCAGTTAAAGGCAATCTAGACATTTTATACCAGCAACATCTTAAGTATTGCCTTGCTCATTCAGCAAGAACAGTCAGATCTTCTCTAAAGAATAGCCCAGTTTCTCTAATAAGCGTATCAGCAGAGTGAAGTTTTGTTATCCACATCTTTATCTGCAACCCAATGCAGTTACCACAAAAAGTGAGGCTTTAACTTAAATCTGAAAGAGTTGGTCTATCTCAAGGAAAAGTTCCTATGATCCTCCAAAATAGTAGCTTTTGATATTTACCTCAAGAAGAAGCAAGAAAACAACCAAACAACAAAGCACAACACACCAGAACCCCCAGAGAATTAGCACAACGCCCCTCAATTACCATATCACCGTGACAGGAGCTGAATGCTGCTGTTTTTAAACAGTACATTGCCCTGTACTCTTGGGCTTTGGATATTAAAAAAGAAGAAAAGTTCAAGAAGGAAGCAGACCTGTAACAGCATGTAATATGAATGAGATGCAGAGATTTCCACACTTGCCTGACAAATGCTCCCTATCATTTGCACCAATTCAGGCAACCCACAAGTACCTTCCTGCTGGCTTTCTTGCTTCTGTCTTCTTCCTTTAAGTAAAATTTGTTAAAAAAGGGAAGTACCTTTTCCTGGGTCAGGTTCTCTTTCCCCTTTTTTCCCTTCTTTGTTCTTTTTGCTCTTTCCTTTCCCTTTTTTCTTGTTCTCGGACATTCTGCACAACTGTTTACAGTCTCAGGAAAAGACAGTCCACACCAGATCTATATGCCCCACAACTGCTACTCCAAATGTTACTTGCCAGCTGCAACTTCCGACTGTTCTTATATTGTTTCTGACACTGACAACACCCACCACTGGGTGGAGAAGCAAAACTTTAACTATTTGCTCACTGCTCCCAGTTATCTGAAAAGATGCACTGGGTTACAGTGGGAGGACCAAGGGAGTAGTGCTACAGTGTGAGAGCAGCTCTTCTGAGAGTGTCTTGGACACATTAAGTCCAGAGATGTTTTTCTGTTGCTGACTGTCTCTGGCTACAAATAAGTTCTGAACAGCTTCTGGAGAATTGTGGAAGTAAGTGCTTGGGGCAACTCCTGAGGTCCAAACTTCAGTGATAAGTGAGAAGCAGTGAGGTCTAAGAAAAAGAGTAGAGGGTTGCAACCCATTCTCATTCTGTTTCTACCCAGCAGAGGGATTACGCTTGCCTTTCTCCTCATATTGCTGCTCCCACCATAAACAGCAATTTCACCTGGTCTTGCACCCAGATCTTTGTTGTCCCAGAAGGTCTTTCTAAAAGGAAGCAATAGCTGGAGAGAGCCTTACCTGCATTTCTCGTATCTGTCTTCACTCTCTGGGAGCTCAAGGTGGCTGATAAAGCCCATGTCTCATCTGCTTAGGGGTTAACAAAGCCCTTTTCCACAAGTCCAACATGTGATGAGTGACTCAGCCCAATCCCCTTCAGTAGGACAGGCCATGCTGATATTGCCTCAAAAGTCCATCAGGATCCCCAGCTGGAAAGCTCCAGAGTAGAGTCAGATCATTCCCAGATGCAGCTATGGGCTTCAAAGGCCCAAAGAGCCATAAGCCATAAGGCACTGGGTAACATAGTAAATCCAGTTATCCATGAATCAAATCCAGTTCTAAGCATGTGAGTAAAACATATCTTATGGAGAAGCACTCCTGCCTGGTGCATGGACATTAAGAAATGAAGGAGCTATCATCCCCCTTGGGATTTTCTCCCAGCGGTTAATCACCCTCATTGTTAAAAATGTCCGCCTGCTTTGAAGTAGAGTATCTGGCTTCACTGTCTGGCTATTGTTTTTTCTCTGTTTTCTCCTCTATATTAAAAAGCCCTTCAGCAACTGGTATTTTCTCCCATGGAAGTACTTTACACACTGTAATCAAGTTATCCCTCAATCTTATTTTTGATAAGCTAAACAGATGAAGCTTTTTTCCATTGCTTGCTGTAATGGCATTTTCTCCAGCTCAGGGATCGTATTCACGGCTATCCCATTTTGCAATCCTAATTAAGCTAAGAACACAAAAAACAGGCGCTATTCCATTCTCTTGTGTACAGAGGCAAAAACAGAGGCAAAATCCCTGTTGCCACCCCTTCCTGGCCATTTTAACATCCAAGAGTCACATTCAGGCACCAAGCTGCACAAGGAAAATCTGTTCTCTTATGTTTCTACTGCTGCTCCTACCAAGTCCTGGCTCTGAAGGATGCAGTTCTCCTGCTCTCTAACTAGGATGAATTTCTTGCTCTTTCATAGCACTCCTCTCTGTGGTAAAGCTTCATTTTGTTTGAAATCAGCCAGTATGCTAGCCATTCAGATCACCCTCTCCTGCTTCTTTCTTCCCATTGCTGCTTGAAACTCCAACAGTCTCTGTGTCAGCTTGCTCATTTTTCCATCAGTGATCTCATGTTCACCTCCAAGTTGCTAGTGACAATGATCTCACTAGAAACACTTCACAGAACAATGAACTGCCTGACAGCAACAACTTTTTGGTATATGCTAGTTGGTTGCTTCTTTGCCTGTAAGTGAGATACAGTTGAAAACTTAAAACACTTATTTTCTATTATTTTGCAATTTGAATGTAGGACATCACCAGACTGAGTACATTGTATACAGCATGAAGAGAAGCTAACAGGTATACACTGGCAAGTACCTAAGCAAACTTGCTTTGAACGCTTAGATAAGAGCTACCAAGCCTGTTCATTGGGAGTTTGAGTCTGATAGACGTTGTTTAACATCCTCTGTGGATTTTTGGTCACAGGACAGTAGCCCATCATATTGTTTCTTTTCTGAATACAGAATAATGGTGATTACTGACTACTTTGCATTTTCTAAGTCATTACAAATGAAATTTCCATATGTTTATTTCACTATTTAACTCATAACTATACTCCATATTACTAATATGTTTCTAGGGTCCCTTAATTCTGTAGCTGTATCTGATAGACAGTTTCCCTCTAGATGTTTTTAGCTTGTCCTCTATATACCGTATCTCCAGATGCATGTGGATTGCTACCTATTTTTCTCTTTCCAAAATTTGTTCATATTTATTGGCTCCAGTTGCTGCTTTCATTGCTAACAAGCTCAGATGACTATTAGCTAAACTTTGTCCTCCTTCTTGACTCAGAAATCTCAACTTTTTTGGCCTCTGCTCAAAGAGCTTCCAGTTCTTACATACATTTTCCTGTGGATGTTTCAATACTCAATCAATTTTGCTCAATTTTCCTCAGCCTTGGGAAACTGGTTTCTTTGAATCCTCAAGAGTGTCTTACATGTATTTATGTTTAGGACTCTCATCTGCTAGCCCATATGAATGAAAATCCATCATGGTCACTTGCCCAATGTAAACCACCAGTGATTAATTCAGCCATCAAAATGAATAAGCCAGCATTTATCAGACATAATGAGGCCCAGACACAGTTTCCTTTCTTCAGCGTGATAACCTAGTGTTAGATCTGCAGAGTTTTGAGAGAGTTTGATGTTTCAGCAATAGGTTTCTTGCAAGCATATCTCCTGAATGGACATCTCTCATAAAAGAAAAAATAAAAATAAATAAACAGAAAACCCAACATATTTACCCCCTCCTTTTTTATCTTCTACAATTTTATTTTCATCTTGAACTATCTTCTACCACAGGTTCCTTCACATGAAGATTGCAGTTTTTTTGCTTCCCTCCCATCCCCATCATTCCTCAAGATAAACTATAGCTCTTCCACCACTTGGGCAAATACATACCTTCATTTCAGTTAAAGACTCAAAGTTTCTTGTGTTTGGAGCAGGTTTGTTAAAGTTAACAACTGCAGTAAAGATACCCTACTTTTTTTTTTTCCCCCTCTATTTCAAAGTAATGAATAATCAAGGATTTTCTTTCATTGAACAGTGTTCAAAGGGTGACACTATGCACAGAAACAGACAGTACAGCCTCAGAGTCAGAAGATAAAAGTGACAAAGTCTAAGAAGCAAAAGTGGAAGTATCTGGCCTGGCACCACTATCCTAAACAGCCTAGAGCATGTGAAAGGAAGAAACATCAGCAACAACACCCCAAATGGGTATTTTTGTACCTTGGCAGTGATCACAGACCCACCTGTGACAGACAAGGAATATTATATGCAAATCAATTTTAGTCTTGGCAGGTGTGCATCTTGTATATCTTATCCAAGTGGCTGGCCCCTGTCCCAGGGTGGGGACCCACCCCTCTAGATCTAGCTTTAGCATCACAAACATATGGAATATACTATCTCCTGAACAATCCTGACACACGAACATATGGGCTAAATCCAGCAAGCACTTCAGTCCTCATGTGAATATTCTGATATAATAAAACCTATGGGAAAGGTATTTCAGTCCCACGTCTCATCTGACAGTCTGCATATACCTTATGCTATTACCTAATAGCATTTAGTGCATATTTATTTAAACAGTCTTATGGAGAGTTACAACCTGAAACACAATCAACAAGCATTTTTTTCTAGTCTTTACAATTCCTGTACAACTTTAAGCTTAACAAACAGGAGGCATATAATTACACAAAAGATTGAGCCATAACATAAGTGCAGCTGATTCTCGTATGAAATACAGCATACTGATTTTACAACACACTGTGAGCAGCAGAGTGAGTTTACCAGGCAGAATGTCCTTATCCTCATTATAATTTGCCTATATGCCAGCCTAATAAATTTAGGCTCCTTAATAATCCCCAGGAAGTCAGAACCAAGACCAGGTGAAAGAGAACCTCCCTACCTCTTCCCACACACAGCATCCATTGCAGTCAGCAGCTGTTAAATGAATTCTTCAAACAAAAATCCCAGATCGGCTCGGTGGAGAACGGAGTCCGCAGCTAAGAGTCACGCTGCTGCATTGCATACTGGCTTCTTTTCTGGGAGGATATAAGGCACCACTCCCATGCAGAACAGCAGTGTGCACTCCAGGGGAAAACAGCGTAGCTTGCAATAGCAAGGTCTGTGTCTGGAAAAAAAATATTAATACAGTATCCCCTGGCCTGATGGAGACATAAAAAAGAAAAGAAAAAAAAAAAAAAAAGAATAAAAAGCAAAAAAAGACCTGACCCATCAGTGCTACTTGATATTTGCTGAAACCCAGTCAGCAAGCCCACTCCAGTTCCTCTGGTCTCCAAATTTCAGAAGCAAAGGCAGGCGTGCACACTCCACAAGCTTCTGAGACTGTATTTATGGCAGCAATCTTGGGAGCACAGTGACCCATTTTAAATCGTAGCATTTTCAAAAGCTCTTGGTATTGGCTTAACTCTGTTCTCACTGGTATCACCAGGAGGTGGCCATCAACTTCAGGGGAACCTCTGTGTAACATTACATGGTCCATACCTTGAACTGTCATCACCCATTTAACAGTGGAGTCAACACAAAATTGATGTTAGCCAGAAATACTTATACGTTATTTCTAGAGAAGTAGAATAAAGGAAGATACAATGAGACTGTACCTGTCAGCATCCTTTTGCTTTATCAAGGCAATCAGCTGGATACCATTTCTCCATGGCCCTGTTCCTACAAAACACTGCAGCCTTTGCAGAAAGACTATGACATCATGAAAGCAGCAAAGCTCAGGCTCCTGACCCAGCTTGATCTGGAGGGACAGCAAATTGGAGATACACAAAATCCTATCAGCAGGGTCTTTGAAGCAAAGCTATTTGGAAGTAGTACAGCCTCCCTGTCATCGAGGCACAGACAGCACCTCCAGGAGCAGGGTCAGAAAAAAGATCCTGGGGTTATCTACTCAAAACAAGCATCTTGTTCCAGAAGGAATGACATTGGCACTGGCTGGATCATCAGTTCAATAAAAGTTGTGCTACAGCTTTGTCTGCTGGAACGTATTTTTCATGGAAAATATCATCCTTTTTTTTACACCTCTTGCTGCCACATCTTTTGTTGCCATTCAGGTTAAAGGAAAATCAAACAGCAAAACCTTATTTGTTCAATAAGGGCACAAATAAATTCCATCTGAACATCACTTGATGTCTCTCTTTCACAAAAGGCATTTTGCCACGCTCATGTTTCACATCTGCACACTCCTTAGTCCAGCCTTACCCCCTACTGTGCATGCAAACACAGCGCTATAACAGCACAGGCCTTGTGGATGATCCCACTCAGCCAGCCTGAGTGGGATATTTTGCATTGCATCTTCTTTTCCTTTTCATGCTTACGGAACAAAATCCTCATCTTGACATGATTTATCACGTCACAGTTATGTCTGATAACCATACACATTTTTGCTCACAGAAGTAAGCATATGTTATCAACTCAATAAAACCTGGTTGTGTTTTCCTCTGTAAGCAGAGAGGATGAAAGGAAAGCCAGTGCTGACTCATCTCCCGAGGATGGCTTTTCCCCAATCCCAACATGTTCAGCAAGCCTGTCTCTTGGACATTAATGACAGAAGAGTCACTGCCAGCTTAGACAAACCACAGCCTCTGCAGCTGCTCCGCGAGGCTGTACAATGCTCCTCTCCTGGAGGAAATGGGTGCTGTGAGTACCTCTTTGGGGTGCCTCACACCACCAACCTTCGATGTCTGGCTGCCCTCACACAGCAGCAGTCAGTTCAGTCGCTGTGACACTCCTTATGACAATAGGTGCTCACGGCCCACCATGGCCATGACAAGCAATCTGCACTGAGCTTGGACACGGGCGGCTTCATCTTTGCTTTGGAAGCAGCAGCACCAAGGGCTTGTATGTTACCAGTGATGGCACTGACTCTCCAACCAGTCTGGGACAGCCTAAGTTCAGTAGTTCAGTTACCATACCTGCGCTCTCCCTGCCACATTGAAAGCAGAAGTCAACTCCTTACCTAGCTGCCCCCAGCCCTCAGTCTCTCTGAAATCCTCCCAGACACTTTTCATCCCAGCTAGAGATGTCTGCCATTTCCTTCAAACAAAAAAATAAAAAATAATAAAAATAAAAATCCTTTTCCTTGTGATGTCTCTGCAATCAACAGCAATTTTCATGCGCAATCAATGAACAGGGCCTCCTCCAGTCATGCTTCAGTCCTAAGCCTTTTAAGTATGTCTGGTGAGAAAAGGTCAGGAGGTTTTGGGGAAAATTCCATGAATTCTTATGTTCTCTTTTTCTCTGGGTGCAATTCTGCTGAAGTGCTGAAGGCCCCAGCAGGTTATGGCCTCCTACAAAGAAATCAGAAAGTTGCTTTTAGGAATGTTTATATTTAAGTGATAGCATGAAGCTTTCCCACCCCCCCTCAGCCCTCTGCCTGCTCACCGGGTCAGTCTTGCACCACAGGAATGGAAGCAGATGCAGAGCCCTTGCATGTGTGAACCCTGCAGCAATAGGCATTGGGACACCTCCATCTCTTATCTGAGTGGATCTGCGTGATCCACTGCTACACATCGTGCCAGGTCCACGCATGACCTAGAGAAATCTGTAGGAGGTGCTGCTTACTTGCAATCCACTAACTTGTGCATTCCCTGATCCATCGTTTCCCCTCTCTGTCCATTAGACCCTCAGACTTACAATCTAAAGGCTGCTGCCCAAAGCTAGAGAATGCTCTGCAAAGGTGAATTCCATCCAAATCCATAGCCACAGGGCTAAGAGAGAAAAAGCACATTTGATACGTTCATTCCCCCATTCAGGCACAAGTTGGGCAGAAGAAAGGTTGGGCAGGAGAGTCTGAGACCACAAGGAACAAGAATAATTAAAAGCTGTTCTTGAAGCTTCTAGAGACCTGATCTTAGGTCAGAAACTATATGCAGGTCATGTCAGATGTGAAAATGCCCACAAGGCTCCATGAAACGAAGAGATTCCCAGCCTCTTCTCAACATGGGTTCCACTTTATTCTGGTCTTGTGCCAAGACCAGAAAGTGCCTATGAAAAGTCCTGCCAATGCCATACCCACCAAATCATGCTACTTGGAAAGGCTCTGCAAGGACATCTACTGTAACACCTAAACTCTGCTTTACAGAATATTGTTTAGCAATTAGAGATTACCTCTCTATCTAAATGAAATGGTTCTTCCCCAGAAACATCTTCTGGAAGCTCAAAAGCCTAAGAAAAGTAGATACAGCATCACTGACTGCAGTACTGTGGGTAGAGAGCATGATCAGATAGATGAGTAAATTATGCAGAGCAGGTGTTGTTCTGTGTCATATTTGCCCGGTTAAAATGTGACTTAAGGAAGAGAACAATTGGATCTACTGCATTTGATTGAATGGAGGAGAAAAGAAAACATCACAGACGCTGCTTCATCACAGAGTCCATTTAGAGAAAGCAGTGCTGTTCACATCACAGTCCCATGTCTGGTCAATGCTAGGGAATGTTAATCTGTGCCCTGCTCTGGGCTGCCTTAGGTTCAGGTCTATGAAGAGAGCATTTTTTTTACGTAACTTCTCTAACCCACAGACAGAAGTGCCTGGGGAATGGCTTGCAAGTCCACAGCAAAAACAGAAGTGGCAGCAAATCCCTGTTATAATTTTTCTCCTCAACAGGCTGCCTCTTGGACAGATGTGAGGGCACAAAGCACAAGAGCAGCCATCTCCAGACTTTGATTCACTTTCTCTTTTCCCAGCCACTCCATATATTTGGCTCCTCCAGGCCAAAGGGAGGCCTCCTGCCTTTCACCAGCCAGCCCATTCTCCTCTACCTTGGGTCACTGCCAATTCACCTCTGCCTTGTTCATGAATGCACAGTCAAGGCGACAGCTGGCCCAAGGAGATTCCACCTACTACCAACTTCACCAGTAGATACCTGGGAGCACAGAGCTCAGGACCACTTCATGTTACAGTCTGCTGTTGAACTATTATCTTCTCATACAGCCACGGCTCTCTCAGAATTACTGCTTTCCAAACAGCTCCTCCTCATTACATAATTTGGCCTAGAATTGCTCTTGCCCAAAAGCAATAGCTGTGTTTCTTGCAGATTTAAAACTGAGATTATCCTTTTATGCTCACTGTCAAAACTCTCCATCTCACTTTTTTATTCTCTTCTCTCCCAGGTATTTGCAATATCCCTTTTGAGAACCCAACGTGGAACTTTTTCCACAACATTCCCTCCATGTTGCTACCAGAACGATATGCAGTAAGCACGGAGGCCGTTTGCCCAGGCAGCATCTTCCCTTTTCTCCTTGACAGACAAGTGCTTGGCATGGTCGCTTCTCCCTCCATCAATCCTTTTCTCATATGGCAAGCTATGCCAGCTAATTGGTGCTCCAGTCTCCAAAAAGGTCTATGCCACACCACAGCACACTGTGAAGGGTTATCCGCTGTCTTCCCCAGTCCACTAATTGTGTAATTATGCAGAAATGGCCTGTCTGGTACAATCTATTTCTCATACTCCCCTGTGGTGCCTGTTGCTTACAATGCTCATTATTCCTCTAAGTATTTGCAGACCTTCACCCTCCATCATATTTCCACAAATTGCAGTTCTATTAACAAGGGAACAATTCCTGAAGTCCTTGCAAACATTGTTTTCATTTTCTCTACAGCTCCCTCCTTTCTGGTCGAGAGCAGATCTAGCACTGTCTCCAGGCTGGCTCACACTCCCCTGCTGTCTCCCTTCAGCAAAGGTGCCGATGCTCTGGAGCCTCTCCCATGCAATTTGTTCATCTGCCAGACTCATGAGGTTAGGCTGCCCAGGGCCTCAGCATGTGGAGCAGAAGATGTGCTGTCCCATACTGGCTGCCTGCAGGGTCTGCGCACCTCACTCTCTGCTCTGGGTACGTACTGCTGGCTCTTTGCAACTCAGTCCAGCCCACAAGACCAGCAGGCTCTTTGCTTCATACACAATTTCTGCCTGGTGCCAGACTCATCTGCCTGTGCAATTAAACGCCAACCAAGGTCTGTTCTTCAGACTCAACTTCCTACCACAAGCACGCACTAGGTCCAGAGCTTGGAGCACCCCCACTGGAGAGATGGAGCCTTCTCACATTAGGATGCAAACACTATGCCCTGCTTTCCTCTGGCTACTGTGGACTGGCAGGACAAGCTGCAGCATGCCTGGAAGAGTGCAGAACCAGGCTTTGCCCAACCGGACCTTCTGAGCGACCGCAAGGCTAGTGGCCAGGCATCTGGATGGTGATCCTGGTATGCTCCTAGATGGCACATCAAGGACAAGTAGCAGATGTGAACCTGCTTTCTGGGGACAGAGCAGGGGAACCAAGCTGGGGAGCTCCCTGGTACTGGGGCTCCTCCAGGGCAGGGTTGTCAGTGGGTAATGGCTGCAGGAGACTAGGCTAGGCTGGTGTAAGTCAGCACTTGAGGCCTTGAGGGTGACCCAAAGTGGGTTACAAAGGTTGGCCGATAGCCCAAGACCCAACATGTCAGGAAACCTCCAGGCCTCAATAAGTGGGATTTCAGAGAATTTCCCTCCCAACAGACAAGATGAATCAGATGAACACTGGGCAAGCCACCAAATGACTTCTTAAACATTAGAAACCTCACCTTGCACCAACACCACTACAGGCAGGAGTGGGAGCCTCAGACCTACCAGATGTCTTCTGGGTGAAAATCAGACACAGCACTGTCAAGAGTAGAGGTACTATGTGTGTCAGCATGTCCCTCAGGTGAGACCTCTTTCCTCAAATGAAGCCTCAAGTGAGGACATATGAGATCACCAGGGTGAAGGGTCTTGTAAGTCTTCACTAACACAGTGGCACTTGGCATCCTTTTGGGCAGGTACACCAACAGAATTACTTTCCCAACAGCAAATATTGCCAAAAGAAACTAGCTCTCTTTTGCTGTAGCAGATACAAATACAAATCCTCAGGGTCAGCTGAGAACTGAGGAAGCATTTAGGATGGGCAAGAGGGTTTCTTAAGCTAACTATTCTTAGGTTTGGTGGTAATAGCTAGTTGAGTTGATCTTTCGTTTTGGTCTGTTGACTCAGCTTCCCAAAATTTCCTGGTTTATCCTTGCCCGTGGTTACCCTCTCTGCCCTTTCCCAGCATCAGTTTCTCAGTTTCTCTTCAATTTGCTTCTGCTTCTCCCCAGGTTTTTCCTTCCCAGCTCCAAACAGCCAGTGCTGTGACATCCATGTCCCAAGCATGCACCAGGGCTAAAGGGCACGGCGCTGTTCATGTGACTGACCCATCCGTGCAGTTAGGAACTGAAACATCCTTTTAGAATAGGACTAGACAAGGTAGGGCCAACACATGCCAGCCAGGAGTACACCCACATCCAGGAGTACAAAAGTTGCCCCAGCACTGCCTCATTTACCTCTGGGCACCTGAGGTCCCCACAGTTCCTTGGCAAGCCACATCCAGAACAAGCCTAGTGCGATGCCCCAACACATAGTGTTGAAATATTGCATACAAACAAAGGGCAAACCTGCAGCATCAGCCCTGCAGCAGCTCTATTCACGTAGATCATTTCATGTCCCCCATCCATCATGCCCCACCTGCTTCTACTCCTGCACCAAACACAATCTCCTTAACTTGGAGGATCCCTGGCAGCAGCCCTACAGCACAGTCATTACAACTTGTACATCACACCGCACAAGAGAATTAGCACTGTTCACCAAAGCAGGGATGGTCATGCAATGGAAAGGATCTAACCATCCTGGGTGGTCAGACAGCACATAGTACTTCAAAATCTTCCACTCTGCCAGCCATGGTGTATATGTAAGCTGGACTTATCACTCACCCCAGGGCTATGCGGCAGCCCACGGGGATGAGAACTTGTGACAATAGTCCCAAGTTGATCACCTGCCCTTATAAAAAATAACCTGGGAAGGGGGCTCAGAAAGGACCTTTCTGCAAGAATAAATTGGACTTCGCTGCAGAACTGGATGCTCTGGGCAGTCTGGCTGTCGGTGATATTCAGAGGAAACTTACGTCAGGCTTAATTTTTATTTTGAATTTTCAGTACAGCGTTTGATTTATTTGTCTAGTGACACAGACACAGGGCAATAAGAAAGGAACTGTTACAACTGTTGATCATAATAGGCCAAGTTGTTGGTCTAAGCCTCGCACAGGGATATCTCTGGTGTAGTATTCCACAACAGAATTTAAATGTTCCTATAAAACTTAATTCTAACCATCTTTCTCTTGGATATTTCTGAAAGGGAGTTTCCCATGAGAGGCCTGGTACTCTCTATTTTCATTAGGTCTAGACATTTCATAAAGCAATTTCTCCTTTTGCTGGCTTCTTCATTGCAAGCCAAGAGTTGATAAGACTTCTCAAAAGGAGAAGAGGAGAATATAGTGGGGAAAAAAAAGCACAGACACTTTGACACCATTTGGTCAGCTCAGCTGTAGATCTCAGCAGAGAGTTAATGGAGGAGAATGAACACACTGCTCAGTCAGACAGGACTCCTCCATCCTCCTTTAATGACAGACCAACTGCTTTTGTAACTACCCCCTGCGGACATTAAGGCTGAGAAAAATCCTTCTCATAGTAAACCACAAAGAGCAGAGTGGTGTGTGTTTTTTGTTGTTTTTCTTTTTTTTTTTTTTTTCTTTCTGGAATGCCATGTCAACTAACAGGACGAGCTTCTTGAAACTTGTCTGAAGGCAGCCATATCTTAGGCTTCTCAAGCTAGGAGTCAATTCAGAGATACACCTGGATGAATTATACATTGCAAATAAATTCTCTGAAGATCTAGACATTTCTTCCTGTTTGTAAAATGTTTCTTAGCTGATCTTAACAGCTAAAGATTACAAATACATTTATAAACATCTGCTGAATAGTTTATATGAAGAAATGTCAGGCTCTGACGCAGGTCATGTGTTACGATCTGCATTATGTCCACGTGGCAATCAAAGATACAGTTGTTGCAAACACGCACAAACCCTGTGAGCTTTTCTATGACCATCACAGGTAAGCACATTAGCTAAGAGAGAACTCAGGCCAAGCTAGAAACCCAACTACATAAAATATATCTGCTTTTGCACTCTGTGCCAGAGACTCACATCAACTCTCCTGAAGCTATCGTTTCCATATATATGCACTTGCACTTTGGAATCTCACAGGTTCATGGTGCCCATGTGCTTGGCAAATCAGGGTCATGAGTCCCAGCAGCTCCCCCAACCACCAAGCACAGCCACATTAACCATTACCTACGACCCTGGTAGGCATAAAGCTTGAGAAATTGGAGGAGGTACGCAAGAGCCCAGCCTGCCTCATTCAATCTTTGCCAACAGGCTGTCTCAGACCAAGCTTTTCACAGAACTGCAGAAAAACAAGCTGACAAGCCTACCTGATCTCTCATGGTCTGACTCAGGCCCAGTGGCATTCTGATGACAGAGGCCCTGTGCAATACACCTCCCTGAGTGCAACTAACTTTGAAGCAAGCAGGAGGGAGCTATAAGGAGAGGACCAGAGCCTCATGTGGAAGCCTCCAATTCAGGCTTGATTCAAGTGATCAAACGGTGCACGAGTCATGAATAAGGACTAGAGGGGACCTTACACAGGCGCACTGGAGACTGAGGGGGCACTGGGCAGTGCTTGCACCATCCCTTTCTATGGTGCTAAATGTGTCCTTTGTCTGCTTCAGAGACTTCTGTTAAATCAAATCAGTGTAGACTGTCGGCAGGTTGGATGGGGCTTTGAGCAACTTGATCTAGTGGGAGGTGACCCTGCCCATGAGATGATCTTTATGGTCCCTTCCAACCGAAGCCATTCTATGATTCTGTGATTCTATGATTCTAAACATAAATCTTTGTCTATAAAGCATGCAAGCAGACATAGCAGAATTTCTGGCAAAATAAATTCTAGATCCCATACATTCCCCCCCCAACTCGTAGTGGGAAGCTCCTTTTCTTTCCACCATCCCAATTCAGAGCCTTTGCTTTAGGACCCCATCTGCAATTCTTTGGTCTAACGTAATGAAGTGTTTTTTCTGCTTTCTGTGCCATAATGAAATGATAATGACCTTCCCTGGCAATCATTCGACCCTGAATAATTTGATCCATAAGCAATGGAAATGTCTGTCTCATCTGCCTCTGTTTAGAGCATGGCCAAGATGTTCTGCTTCTCTTCTTAGCTAAGGCTTAAAACTTAATGTGACCTCACTACTCAGTCCTGTCCTTTCAGTTTCCCAAAGGTAAGCTGGTAATTTTAAAGGCAAATTCAGTGCAGATTACTAAATTAGTAATGCCCTGTCCTGCCCTGAGATATCACACATCACACAGGAAGGAGCAGAGTCCTGTGTGTTACCTCAGTGTCCCAAACCATGCTGTGAGTTTCACACAGCTCAGAAGCATAGGGTGACAGGGGACAGCTCAGAGCAGTCTCTCCCTTTGGGCTCTTTCAGTTGCATGCACCATTGTACAGCTGATGGAGCCAGACAGACCAACCCCCACATCCCCTTTGGCATTCCCTACTACCACTCTTGCATTAAGAAATGTCTGACAAGCACTCTTTCTCCCATTTGCTATGGTCTTGGAGACATCACCTGCCCTTCCTTCCTGCCATGTTCTGTGCCCCAGCATTTGCCTTTACTTCTTCTGCAACAAGGTGGTTGGGCACAGAGCCCAGCCCTCAGAGCCCCTCACAAGGTCCACTATATCCAGGAATTGTGCTTCACAACTGAATTTTGCTCAGAGGAGGTCTTGTTTAAGAGTGTTTGGCACTGTCACCTCTACATCTTGAATCATGGTAGTCTTTGTCATGTAAAGCCATATGACAGCTGGAAACCACCAAGGAAGTCAAAGGATGATGAGTCTCCTCAGGTTATGTGAGCTAAGTGTTACCCCAGCTGGTAAAAGTGGTGAGCACAGTCACTGCGATGTCCATATTGGCCACTTCTGAGGATACGTCAACCCACTTCAGATCCACGTCATCCTCCAGAAACATTTGTCTCACTTGTCTGTAGGAAGGACTTAAGACACAACCTTCTTAGCTGACATAGCAAAACAATGTGCCTGACTATTGCTGCTGTGGCAGAGTTAGGGTTAGAGGAAGATTTCTGCACTCATGACAATGTGCAAACAATGCCTGCTTGCACCTCTATGTCCAGCTGGACAGTTAGTCCAGCTTACAGTCCAGAGAAGTGGAGTGATACCAGAAGAAAATCATGAATGTGACATCCTCCCACACAAAGTTCATCAGATGAAGGGCAGGCAGGGCCAGGCATCCTTCTTGGCAGGCATGAAGAACATGAGTCTGCTAGCATTCACGTTCGCTGGCTCAGACAGAGCAGCTGGAAGTGACAGAAGGAGCAGTAGGGACTTCTGGACTGGGAAAAACTCAAGGAGTTGTGTGGAAGTCAGCTGGGAAGGGATTAAAACCATGAACATGTTGGCCTGAATGGAGGATTTATGCATGACACAGATATTTCTGATTATGCCTATGGTCCAGTTACAATATTTTCAAAAGTGGAAACCAGCTCTGGGTGCTCACACCCAGGCACCTGGTCTCCTTCACAGGGCTGTGACTCACGTGTGGAACTCCTTCTACCACTGCTCTGTTTTACTACTCACCCCAATGATCATCACATCTGAAGCTCTATAGGGTAATCATGAAGGATGAATGGGCTTGGGTTTAAAAGATTCTCTGCCTGTTACACTTCTCCAACTCCCAGAAGGAAAAGTCCTTAGAAAAAAAAAAAAAAAAAAGAAAAAAAAAAAAGGCACGTATATTTTTTTCTTTTTTTTTTTTTTTATGCTTCTTTGGGAAACAGCAGACTCTTACCCATCTAGAAACACTAGCCTCTTGTCAGCTCTGTGCAAGCTGCATGATGGTCCCCTTCTATACAATATGCTGGACAGCGCAACCTATAGAGGTTTTTGTTTGCTTGTTCTAGCTGCTTGGACAGAAGCAGTTTTTGAACAGCTCACCTCTGCTGAAGACCTGGTACTGACTTCCACACATGCCCTGGCTCCAAAGGGTACACATAAATCAATGACTAAGTTCCAGGCTGCATTATTCTTCTAGTTGATTGCTGAGGAATTATCTATGTTTGATTTCTGAACTGTTGCAGATAGCCCAGAAAGCCAGACTTAATGGCTGAACAGCTAAGCCAGAAAAGGAGCCTACAGTCCTACTGGGAAAAAAATGCTTAGAGCTCTGCAATTGAAAACCACTTCTCTCAGGCTCTTATTCTGCTAACAGCACTTTCTACCCCATATGTCAAGTTGTCACAATTCACACTTGTCAGCAGATGCTTGGGCACAGGAGTAAAGACCCTGCTTGGGTGGCAGAAGTAAAGCAGAAAAAGCCAACTGTTTAAAGGAACAGAGATGTTCTTGGCAGAGACGAGGGAAGAAGAGGACTGGCAGCCTTCAAGCTAGAGAGAGCTGTGTGCTGCACTAAGGTCCCAGCTGTGTTCTGTAGACCTTCCCAGAAGGACTACTAAACTCATGCCCTAGAGGAGCTCTGGCAGAGACCATGATCTAACTCTTTATCCACACAGCTCACCAGTATGGGGTGGCTCAGCTTTACCCAGGCAACCAGTGTCAGTCAGGATGGACGCCAGCTGTGGCACCAGGTGACTCATTATGCCAATTTGATATCCCCTGCTCAAGGACATTTCCATGGAGAGCACAGACCCTCAACATTCCTAGCAATGGCCCTGCATGGAAAGCTACTGACAAGCTTGCTAGGCACGTCTGTGTGCGTGTGTGTTCCTCCCTGGTCCAAGTGGTAAAGCAAGAGAAGAAACCTTGGCACTGGCCCAGAGACATCTGAGCTTAGCAGCAGCATTTGACGACAGATGTGTGTCTTGCAACATCGCTACTGAAGTGTCTTTTCCTTTCAAAGTAGGAATCATTTTCCTTCACGTAATAGTCCAGGCAAATATAATCCTATTAACAGAGCTATTAAACTAAACAATACTTGGCACGCCATGACCTAAAGAAACAATCCACCAACACCGGCAGCTTGTAAACAGCCCTGTCCCTAAGGCGAAATGGGCATTTCCTATGTCCAAGTGCCCTCCAAACCAACACCCTCCCACCCTGCTGCTGCACCAAGCTCTGTGGGGCATCTAGTCCTTAAATGTGTGGGAAGGCAATTAGGTAAGAAGCTGGTATTTTCATCAAAACTTCCTTTCCTGAGACAACTGGGCCCCTTTCCATCCTGTTCTCCCACCCTCTAAATCAACTTTACTCCCTAGCCGAATAAACATTCACTCAAGTTTACACCAACACAAAGCCTGAATCTTTGTGGACATCTCTGTAATGTTTCTAGTCTCGTGGTTTTGCTCCTTTGCTCTTACTTATACCAGTGTTCCCAATCCATCCATGCCTGACCTTGAGAGCTGGGGCTCACATCTCCTGTTTGTATACTACCAATAAAATTTGCTCCAAAGTAACCACCATGATCTGGTCTCTCCATCGATGGAATCCTGATTCTCCCTTCTGTCCCTTAAGGATGCAGCTGTTCATTCTCTCTGCCCATGTTTGCCACTGCAACAGGGAATGAGTTCTCGAGAGCACTACCCTGGGAGCTAAGGAATGCTGGGATGCTCAGGTACTCCATGTGCAGCCCCAAGCTCACCACTACAAGGCTGAAAATAGTTATCTTCTCCTTGGTGCTGCAGCAAGGAGAAGAGTTTGGGCTGAGGAGCCATTTCATAAATGCATAAATGCTTTTAGCAGCATGAAATGTACCTGCTCACAGATGGCATATCCACCCCATGATGCACTAAACTGTGATCAAAGGAGTAACCCACAGAGACTAAACCCCAATGTTGATGGCTGAATACTGCTCCTCATTGCTCCTCAGTTACCCACACTATAGGACCTCAACAGATCTACATGTTGTGTAAACCACTCGTCTCCGGCTTCCCAGCAGTGCTGAGCTCCCCGGGCTGTTCCAAGGAGAACAGATACACCTGTCTACCAAAGAAGTATTGGTTTCCAGCAGCTGCAGTAAGATGGAACAATCACCATTCTCTGCCCACACTTCACCCCCTGCATCTGTCTCCACAGATATGCCAGGAGTATTGCTGCCCTGAGTGTGAGAAGACATTATCTCATCTATACTTTCCAGCAAAATTTCTCCTTTGACCCCTTTGCTAACCAGCTGTTCTTTACATGGGCTGAGCTCATTTGCAGGTGATTCATTAGCAGAGATCATTTACCAGACAGGTGAAGGATGTTTTATCATCATTCCCAGCACTTCTGCCAGTTCCATGAAGAGAAGCAGGACTGTTCATTCAAATTACATCCTTCTATTATGTGTTAGGACTGGGGTTTTCAAAGAGATGCACCACCCTACCACTCCTCTTTGGAAGGTGATCTGCTCCAGCCCCCACCACTTATGAAAAACAGTTTCCCTTGAAGCTGGGGAATGACAACCCTAAATCATTAGTGATTTCTCAGTTCCTTTGCTACTGTATGCATACAACCTTAGAAGCTTTTGCAAAATAAGCAGTGCAAACAAATCCAGGCCAGTATTCACTGAACTGCACGGATGTCCACAGAATCCCAGACAGAAAATCTGAAGTAGAGAAAATGACACATGAAGCAGTATGGTTAAAATTGCTCATTGTCACTTGACTCTTGCACAGTCCAGATACTTCATATTTTCTCCCAGCCAATTTGGCTTTCCTTGTTGATTCACTTTTTGATGAATGTTTTGATTATTGAAGCTTAACATCTCCCTCATCTGCTTTTATGGGGAAAATGTACTGGAATCTCCTCCTCTCAGAAAACTCCTACAGAAACTGAAGCAATGACAAATGGGCCTTAAAGCATTTCTTTATCATCTGTTTTATCAAGGCTCTGATCTGGGCATGGTCTGCAATAAGGCTAAGATTTGTCGTCCAGCACTAAAACACTTGAAGGGATCTGATAGGATGAAGACCTACAAATCTGCCCCTATCAGAAAGTAAAATCAAATTACAGGAATTCACTCAGGTAAACAAACAATTCCAAAACATGTCCAGATATGCACAGGCTGATTCAGTCCAATGACAAATAGACCAGACAGGACTCCAGCCACTTAAACTGACCACAGCACTTTTCACCCCCCCTCTCTCAAATTCCCGGAATAACAGACATTCTGTGTTGTTCAAACGAACAATATTTATTTTATTCTTACGTAAAATTGTACAGGTTCTGCAGATATAAACATAAGTAAACATTACCTCCTTTCACCAGTGCTGTAACACACAACAGTAGCACACACAAAGAAGGAGGTCCATGGTGCCTGCATTCATCTCCCAGTTCTGTAAGACCTTCCCAAACGACTCTACAGAAGTCAAGCATCTTGGGTTTTGGTCTCCATCAGACCAAGCATCTAAAGCCAACTCTACTTCACTTTAAAACATACCAACACAACCCAGTTTTCAGAGGTGCTGAACTACAGTGATTGTAACCAGCTTTTTCAGTATTTGACAGCCAGGCCACTTCAATTTATGTAGCTAAATATTTTGAAATATTGACAACAAACATTCTCTTTTTAGTCATCAAATTGTCTTAATTTTCCTAGCCAAAAGGTTGAATTAAATACTTGGTGACAATGAGCAGAGGACAAAAAGGAAGCACAGAGGATTACAAAATGATGAGCAGCAAGGGCATATGCTAGATTCAGGAGGTTGATTTATTTCCATTTTAGCTAACGCATTCAGAAACTTACATCTTTGTCTCTTCACAGATGGTGCTAAACCAACTTGCCCTACTGGAACCATTATTGACAGCATAACTGAGTCATGTCCATTAATCCCCATGAGGAGGCGTGGGTAATTCTGGAAAGCTAGTGCTAGGCAGACATAATTTAGTACTTTCCAAACAATTTGGAAAGCTGAGTTCACACTGTGGGGCCACAAAGCCAAAGATCAGCTCTAGCAAAGGTTATGAAAAAGCCCTACCTAGTTCTCTGTCAGGAAATTTCATGCAACCTTCTTGACATTTGGGACAGCACTCTGGGAATCGATGAGATTCACTGGGGATGAGGATTAACACCCATCCTTCTACAAACTCATCAACTCCAGGAGCAGGGGAAAAAAACACATGAGAAAAAAATGATACTTACAAATCATACCACAATTCTTTGCAGCAACAACAGACTTAGGATGCAAAAAGAACGAGATCAAAAAACATATCAGGAAAGGCTATTAAATAAAAAAAAAAAAAAAAGAGCACACCTAATTGCTCCCTAGTGCAAACCAACCCTAAAAGAAAGTGATCTCTTCCAAACCATCTTCCTAGAGGTTATGCTTTTGTGTATTAGTCTCTGAGCATGAAGTTACTTGTGCAAAGGGTGGGAAGCACATGAGAAGAACATTACTATATTAAGTCTCTACTAAAAAGAATAGTCTTTCTGCCATCCTCACACCATGCTGCATGAAGCCAAAGGCTTTAAAGTCGATGCAGCACTCAGCAACCACTGAAGGAATGTTTGAAGTGGTGATTTTCAACCGGCACTGTGAATTTTCCCTGCTCCCTAAGGTCCTTCCCCAGTCTTGCAGGGTCTGCAGCTCTCTGAAAGCATTGGGAATCAAGGGCCCTATTATGCCTTTCAGGCATTAAGAATTTTGTTTCAACTGAAGCACCTTGCTTCCAAAGTGTAAATTTCATTACCCAAAAAGATAAGATTTCCTAATCAATTTCAGATGCAACCAGCCATCATAAAGATCCATCTCACCAACCCTTGTGTAATGGGGTAACCTAATTGTGAATGATAATTTTAACAGCATATTCTGGAAGAGACAATTGCGTTATACATACAAAACTATGAAGAAATTATAGAAAGAAGCTCCTGGTGTGCTTTTTTTCTATCACATTTTTCTGTGACAAAGAACAGTAAAGGCAGTAATTGCAAGGTGAAATATTGCCACATGGGATCAAATTTTGAGGGCTGCATCCACTCACAGCAACAGTCAGAAATACCCTTTCATCTGCCCTTGGCCTACGTTCGCATTGTGCTTAAGGGCCTGCTTAAATCTTAGAGCATCACACGTGCCTAACTAGCCCAGGGAGAAGGTGGCTCTCCGGAACCTCCATGTTACCACAGCACAAGATGACTCAGAAACCTGGACTTAATAAAAACACTTAAACTCACAGTTGATCATTGGCATTGGTGATATATCTGCTGGAAAGAACTTGAGCACAGAACAATAATTATTGTTGTCAGGATACTGATTTGTTCTGGGAACATCTAAGAGTTCCAAAGGAGCTCTGGTTTAAGGTGGGGCTGCATGAGTCCAATGTGCTTACAGCACAGACAAGGAAGACAAAATGACACAACCTGTGCTTTGGAGGGGGGGAATGGAAGCAGAGTGTGCATAGTCCCAGATCATCAGTGGTATTTCAGCGTGGGATGTGGATGCCTGAGTCCCACCAGGTCTTCAGGACTGACAATGCAAGTACTTTGTAGACGTGGTGGGACTCCACATCCCACACTGACAGTACATGACTGGGGAATGCAGAGAGTGTGCAAGGGCAGTCAAAGGACAAGTTAGAAAGTCTGTCTGAGAGAGACTATGTTTAGCACACAAGGGAAGCAACAAACCATTTTCAGTCCCCAGTAGCTACAGAGCCAACCTGAAACTTTTTGTAAATCAAATCAAACTTGATTTAAGAAAGTGCTGCCAGCAGATCCAGCCCAGCACCCTCTCTCTGTAGGAGAGCCTATGAGCACCAAACAGAAGTCCGGTCAACTCAGGGATGTAACCACTAACAAACTGTGAGGGCAGACAGCCAGTCAAATCCTGACTAACTAGAAACAGCAGTGGATGCCCACAACAGCAGACACAGGAAGTTTCAGCCCCAGCTCTACACTGCTTAAGGCGCATTACCTTGGCAGTTATGGCATAGTCATTGCCTTTCTCTAAATGGAAAAGTTAATGGCTTTTCCGCTTATGTATTGGACTGAGTAGGCAATGCTGACTCAGGAGGTCCTGCAGGCTCAGTTCTCTAGAGTCTGAAAGGACTTGGAGTTCTATTTGAAGCACTCTTATTCATGCAGTGAGTTGGAGGTACAGCCATCAGGTATGTTTGGGGGGTTGCTATAAATTGCTTCTCCAGGTTGTGACCTTATATCTCAAGGCAAATAAATGGGAGCTGGTAAGTGATGCAGAGCAAGGAGAGACTGGAGACAGTTTGGTGGTCAGACCTCTTCCAGAATCCTCACTCGTCCTCTTCACAAGTTATGACCTCTTTGCAGTTCATATGAATGAGAATAAAACCCCATCTTGGTCACTCAAAGTAGATCACAGATTTTCTGTGTGAGTGGGAATTGCTGGATACCGCAGCAAGAGACTCAGGTGACCAGTATGGACAATGGGGTGGGCAGGCTGGACGGCCCAAGTAGGTACATTGCAAGCTGTGAACAGACCCTGAGGCTATGACCTTTCACTTAATGAAGTGAAGGCACTTCCTTGTTCAAATAAGAACTTCCTAGAGCTAGCAAAGCTCCCATCTGCCCTCACATCAGATTTTGAAGCTCCCAATCAGTTTAGCAGACAACCAGGAGAGCTTCCCCTCTCCCTGCTGTAGGGGATCACTACTTGGTTGCCCTCTCCTCATCTGGGCCATGTTTGAGCTTGGGCTTGAATTGCTGGATATTCCCTGCTCCTGAGAGGCTCCCTGATATCTTATCCAAATAGATGACGTTCACCATGTGCAAAGGGAAAGGCCAGGACTAATTCACTCTCCTCCCACATCCCTTCCTCAGCGTTACCACAACATTCTGCATTTCTTTCCACTTTTCACACAGGTTTGCTGCACTCACAATTTCTATTTCTCTCTTGGGCTCTCCTTCTCCTCTGTTCCTATACCAGTCAAGCTGTGCTTACATACACATGATGATTTATTCAGCTCTAGAAATTACAGCTGACAATCATCCTTCTTCAGGAGGAATTATTTTTAAAATAAATACTTCACTGGACCTTGTCTCATGGCTGTATTCCATGAGTTCAGATGCCAATCACCTTCATGCTGGGAACAGGACAGTATCAGAGCTGTGCTTCAGACAGAAACTAGAGATCCTTCCCACCACTGTCCAAGGCCAGTGCTTGGGGCAAATGAGATCTCCTTCTGTGTCTTAATTTCCCTTTCCACCTTTTTTGCATGGCCAAATCCTCTGTGAAGTCAAGGCCCTTAACACTTACCTTCCCGAGCCAGAGTTGAGCTATCCCCAAATCCTTTGCCCATGCTAACCCTAGGTGCACTTGTCTTCATACTTCTTAACAGCTTTCACACAGGAAAATATAAAGATAGGGTTACTTTTTAAAAAATAAAAATAAAAAATAGGCAAAACCAAAAACTGTTCTCCACCAGTGGAGGGAACAGGGGTGAGGTGAGAGAGGAAGGGCTCTTTCTGTATGTCAATAAGAAAGAACCAACAGAAAATGGCTTCATTAAATAGCTGCTTTAGTAAAAAAAGAATTAAAGGAAATACTAACTGTGAGAAAATCTCATGCCTTTTGTGATTCTGGAAGACCTGCATCTGAGCACCATCGACAGACCCTATATGGATTTTGCTGTGTCTCTGCACAGATCCCCATGTGTGGAAAAAAAGTTCCTTCTTTTGGTCATTTGAGCTACTATATGATTTGCTTGCAAGAAAGCAACTCTACTCATCATTTGTAGTGTCCAGCTGAAAAGATGCTTGAGGGAATTTTTCGCTGCGCTGTCGGATAAAGGCAAGGCCACACAGGTGGCGTGATAACTGGTACCAAGTGGGAGCTGCCCACAGGCTCCTTTATTGCAGCGAGCTCTGAGTCTGCCCTGCAGCCAAGGGGCTGTGAGCGCAGCACAGCCTGAAGGCCACACTGGAGGTGCAGCAGAACTGGCACACGCAGGCTCACTGTGATCAACAACTGACTCCTCCACATACAGTGGCCCCTAGTCAGCATCACTGCATTCACCACTTGATTCACACAAAATTTACATTTCCAAAGGTATGCTAAGTTACAGATGATGTTCATACTGTAAGGGCTTCTCAAGCCCTACGTACGAGGCCCAGTAGAACAGACGTGGTGTGTTCAAGTTCACTGACTCCTCCAATAGCACGTCTTCCACAAGGCTCCCAACACAAAATGTTAGCATAACCAGCCGTGCAACAGCAGGGTTCATGGCATTTCTGTCAAGTGCTGCTGAGCTTGTTTTATGAGGATCATGCTGCAATTTATACATTCTTGTGGAATTTCATTTGTCTTTGGTTGATCTTTTCCATCTGCCTAAACATGCCCAGCGGGAGCTGAAGATGCCCACACAATCCTTGTAGTGTTACACCTGAGTGACAGACCCACAGCTCTGCCCAGCTTGCCTCCCATCCTGCTCCTCCGTGGCTGGCAGCAGATGATAAGCTTTCCCCTGTGCTCCAGGTTTGTGTGGGCACACACTCCCGCTTCTTCCTGTGTTTGATAAGGACACAGCTCATAACATCAGGCCCTGTTCTTCTCCAGTGGTTATCACTTCTACAGCTTCCCCCAGCACAGCCCCATGATACAAAGCTCAGCTGCAACCATCAGCAAAGCCTGCTAAACAATGAGGTCTCTTCTCCACAGATGAAAGCAGGCACCCCTCTTATGGTGTGGTACACAGAGAGTCAGACACCCAGGTTTTGATTTCATTTACATCGATCCAGGCATAACAGCCATGGGAGCAGCTTTGCAAGCACAGAACTCCCAGCAGAGCTTGCAGAGCAGCTCAGGAACCTCTCCATGCTGGGAGTGGTCTGCCTCTCCAACCCAGAGACAACAGTTGCACCACTCTTTTTACAAAACCTTTTCTTGCTGGAGGATGCCGGTGCTGGTCTGTGATAAACAACCCATGGATCCTAAGAGCATGTACACAGAAAGTCTTTTCCAGTAAGAAGGACAAAAATGTAGTAGGGTTGTGTGCTTGTACGGCTCACAAATGGGTAACAGCATTAAAGTCCTGGTACATTTTAACACCAATCCTCAAAAAGGGGAAAAAAAAAAAAAGGAAAAAGAAAGGGGGAGGGGGGACTTTTAACTGAGCATTCAGATTTAACTGAGTCATCTTCTTCTTTACATGAAAATCACTTCTAATCCTGACATCAGCACAGCCCGGGCAGAGCTCCCTGATTCACACACAGCCCTTCTGCAGTCACTGAAGCTCTGAGCACAGCAATTCGTTAGCTCCAATCTTGCTAAAAAGCCAGACTATGTTTAGCTTGCATTTCAACTTCTCGTTCTTCTCCCCACATGAAATCCCCAGAAGGGAAGCTGAGCTGCTGCATACACCAACAGGCAGAAATCACCTTGAGTAATCTGGGCTACAATCGGCCACCAGGACACTGTGCTCAGTTGACCAAGGACCATCAAAGCAGAGAAAGCAAACCATTTTCTCATCACAAAACCTAGGTATCCAGTTGTGGAATATGACTGATGCTCAAAGTGCATTGATGCTCATCTCAGTTCCTGTTCCTCAACAGAGTGAGCCATGAAAAGGCCATGTGCACGCATACACACACACACACACACCAGTGACCTGCTCTCAGGTGAGCCACTTGTGAATCAATGGGACATTCCAGAGAATGTCTTCTGCTTCCTAATGGAGCAAGTCCCTTTTCTTTCATTCACAGAAAGTTAACAGTCCTCCGGGCATGCCTTACCTGGAAAATGTGCCATTGGGAAGGCACAGACAATTTTCTGCTGCTTTTTAAAGAAACTAAGCAACTGGAACCAAGGAGAAGTCAGCACCGGTGAGCAGACAAGTATCTGAGAATCACCATTTTTAACTAAATTAGTAAACAGAGACTGTGATGTTATTCCCCATGTTCCAGCCAAGTAGAATCTAAATGTTTCCGAGCACAATGAACACAAAAGCACCACAGGCCCAAAACCACACCATCACAGAGACCACAGGCTTGTAGCAAAGTATTAGAGGATGGGGCTTGGCAGGCAGGCGCAATGCAGTTATTTTGGAGTTAATGCGGTTGCTTTTGGTGCCACCACCAAGAAAGCAGCATGAGCCAGTCCAAAAACATCACTGAGCACTGTGGCTGTTAGACACTCCCAAAAGATGTAGCAGCTTGCTAGAAAAATCCGCTCCTCTCCCAAACAGAGTGACAAAGGAAACAGGTTTTTCCCAGATGCAAGGTTGTCAGACTTCACTACCATAACCCCAAGGTCTCTGTTGCAGTGGCCTCCTGGACAGAGAGCACTTCAGCTCAAAGCTTTTCTGCTGGCTTGAAAGGATGACCTTGTTGCATCCAGGGAGATGTCATGCGTACGTGCTGTTGGAACCACTCCTGCTAGCGAATGGAAATCTTTCCGTGTGGCTGCTGAGCCCGGTGCTGCAGCCGTCACTCGCTCCATGCCAGACTGAGTCATTCTAAGTAACAACTACTGATGTAAAAATGGTCCCTGGGAATCAGTTCAGCTATGCACAACACAAGGATATGCTTACTTTGAGTCACGGTGGGTTGGAGCTGTACTGGCTGACCTACAGGTAGCCCCACAAATGGGATTGCTAGGAAGTGGAAGCTGAAGACACTTTTTGTTTTATGCTGATGGATGTCACTCACCTAAAGAATTAGCAAATAAGACAGGCATAGGGCCAAACAGTCTCAGAGCCCATTTCTCCTCTTTTGTTACAGTTATTCAATATGTGTAAGGTTTTATGGGAATAAAGGGACAATTCCAAATCAGCCAGGCGAGAGAAGCATCAGCACCTTTAGGTTGTTGACACCCAGATATTGCAAAGGTGGAAGTCTTCACTGCACACAGTCAGGGCACCACATGGATCCAGTGCACTTCAGCCTGCAGCCTTGACCCTTTCCAGAGGCACACAATGCTGCATAGAGCTGATGTGCCATGGCAGTCCTTCCCTGCCCATGGTGCCAGGCCAGCCCGTTCCCTAGCGTGCATCAGGCTGTCTCACCCTGTGCGGCAGGCGCAGCTGCATGTGTTTAGTTTACTCAGAGTGGCACTGGAGGCGGAACAGTGACCTTTCTCATGAAACCGTAGAGGAAACGAAATTCCCTCTTTCAAAACTTTGTCATGTCTCAACTAGCTTCTCTGCAAGTAATTTTTACAAAAGGAGGAGGGAGCTGTCAGCTGAGACCTGTCAGTGACCAAGAGCACAAATCACACTACCTCCCCAAGCCATGGAGACAAAAGCAAAGCACTTGGCAAGGCAACTGCTAACCCCACTGCCTTGGTGCCAAGCTACCCAGGCTGCCTTCTCCAGCAGGCTCCTCAGAGCAACACAGACTGGGGAGAGCTGGCAGCCCCAGCGTCAGGCAGCAGGGGAGGGCTGGGAAATCAAAGAAGGGCCATTTCCACACAGAGAAACATTCCCGTGCCTTGAAGCAAGCAGGAGCTTGTGCCTAGAAGCACATGTCCCATCCAGCCTGCCTTGCTAATGTAGCAGAGTGCCTTGTTGCTCTTACATACACAACCATGGCAACACGAGCAGAGGCAGTGTTGCTGGATCAACTGCATCTCCTGTCCTGTGGAGTGAAGCCACCCAAAATCTAGACCTGGGGGAGGTCTGACTCCTTCCTCCCTACAGCCAGAGCAACAAGTCTTGGAATGTCTTTTGTCTCCATTTGTCAGGACCCCAGTCACAGAATTTGTATCTTTGTAAGAGAAAAGCTGATGGCTTGCAAGCAGCACCATTAAGAGACACTGGAAAACAGAAGACTTGGCACATGAGATTAAAAAAATAAAGGAGAAGAGGCTATTACCAGCACTAAAGAAGGAGAGCTATTCCCAAAAGCATCATGCTCAGCTTCCTTGTTTCAAAAGCATGTGTTGACCAGGGTAAAAAATGCATCTCTGCAGCCACATAAATATGTGTAGGGAAAAATCACCACCTCCAGCTTCATCTGAGCTCTGGGCAGCTGCTCATGGCATGCTGACGTCTCATAGCTTGTAGAAATCTGTCACTTCAAAGTCATGCTGACATACGAGGAGTGAAAAGCAAGAGCAGTCTCACATTTGCATGCTACCGCTAAATAAAGCAAGTTGCCAAGATACATTACTGCTCTCAAAGTATGTTGCTGAACACGATCCAGGTCTGCGTAGGCATTAGACACAACCATTCATCCCTTATTAGCACTATGGTCCATTGGTCATTCACATACACAGACCTCACTTGCCTTTGCCAGGTTCTCGCCGAATTTTGTATCGCGATTTCTATCCAAGTTACCTGCATGCAGGGTACTGTAACAAGATTAATTTCCTACTTCTTACAGGTCTTAGGACTGGATTTTCCCAGTCTTCCAGTAAAATACAGCCTCTTGCTCACTTTAGATCAATGTATTTGTGTACAGAGGATGAGCAGCTTTTCTTACACATTAAGACACTTTTGCAAAGCTCTAGAAACTCTGTGCCAGACTTTTAGAGGTTGATGGCACAAAATTCTCAAGGGGAGAACATGTCCTTTCAGCTGGATCTGCCTATTTTTTAACAAATCTGTTCATCAGCATTAATTACATGTTTGCAGCCTTTTCCCTTTTTTTAGTGGGCTCTTTTGGGAGAGGATTATGAATAAAAGGAATTCCTAAGGAGTTAGAAACCCTCTTTAACACATGCCTCAAAACTCTTTGTCAGTGCTAGCTGAGGGCAGACAGAAGTACCAGCAAAACACTTTTCTTTAGGTCAACAGCAGTTCTGACAAAATGCTGCTCCTGCAGAGAGGGTGGCAGGATTAACCCCTTACATCTTACGACACTGTGACATTAAGGTTTGTGTGATGCCCTGGACACATACTGAGTCAGTGCTGTTCTGCACCAGATCTCAGCTCTGCTTGGTACACTGATATCCTATGAGGTAGGCCCAGAAATCTGTCCTCAGTATCTCTGTTTGAGTCCCAGAGCCTCAAGCTGTGGATCGGATCTGCGGAGAAAAAAGACTACACAGGCTTCATTTCTGACCACTGACGCCTAATGGAACAAAGCACCTTGGCACCACTGAACCACACGTCATGGGGGTCACAGTGTCAGCACCATGACAGTCAGGTCCTCTGCAGCCCAGGCAGGGAACTCTTGCAACTAAGACAGCAAAACAGGTCCCTCCACAAGAGGGATTATCCAAAGGTGAATCTCTATTAATGACTACCACTAAAATGATTCAAGTTGGCAATAAAATCGCATGCGGTCCCTTATCAGAGTCATTAGCACTCTGCAGGTATGAATAAAGGTTTACCACACAGTGCTCAGAGCAGATTTCAGGTCACTGGGAACAGAGGGTGAAGACATTCTAGCCCCAGTTGGGATTCTCCAGGAGATCTGGGAAGAGAGTTTTCCAGCTTGTGGTAAGGAAGGAAGATCTGACGAAAGTGGCACAGACACTGATGCTCTGCTAAACTAAGGAAAGATTACCCAAGATTTGAACATGTAATATGGAAAATTTTAAATTGAAAATTGAAAAAAAATAGAAAAATTTGGAATTATCAACTTGGGAAACAAGTTTAAGATCTCCCCAAAACCTTGGATTCCTCCACAGCACAGTTCACCATGGCAAGTTTCTTTCCCTACTCCTAAAAGGTTCCTTCCCAGGCTCCTTCTTAGCCCAGGACTTTGCTTTCTCTGCATCCTGTGAAGTCAAGCTCTAAGCTTGCCCCCTTCAGTTCACTCCATTTACTGTCCAAAAACCAGAGAAAAGTGCAGCACAGACACAGAATCATAGAATCATTAAGGTTGGAAAAGACCATCAAGATCATCTGGTCCAACCATCACCCTACTACCAATGTCACCCACTAAACCATGTCCCTATACACCAGGTCCAACATTCCTTGAACAACCCCAGGGACAGTGACTCCACCACTTCCCTGGGCAACCTGTTCCAATGCCTGACTGCTCTTCCTGAGAAGAAATGTCTCCTAATTGTTTTAATTATTGCAGAGCAGTGCTTACACTAAGTCAAGGGCTTACCTTCTCACATTGTCCTGCAAGCAGGGGTGCAGGAGGAGCTGGGAGGGGACAGAGCCAGGACAGCTGACCCAAACTGGCCAAAAGGGTATTCCATACCATCTGGCATCATGCTGAACAATTAATATCGGGGGGCTGGCCAGGGTGGGGGGACCAGCTGCTTGGGGACAGGCTGGGTATCAGTCAGTGGGTGGTGAGCAATTGCTTTGTGCATCACTTGTTTGTACACACTACTAGTAGTAGTACTATTATCATTATTATTATTTTCCTTTCTTTTCTGTCCTAATAAATTGTGTCTACCTCAACCCCCAGGCTTCCATCTTTTTCCTGATTCTCTCCCCCATTCCAGAGAGGGAGGGGAGGGGATGGGCTGCGTGGAGCTTGGCTGCTGGCCAAGCTAAACTACAACAGCCTTTTTGACACCCAACGTGGGGCTTGGAGTGGCTGCTGGGGTTGGAGTGGCCACTGGGCCTGTCACAGGGCTTGGAGTGACCACAGGGTCTGTTACCGGGGTTACAGTGGCATCAACTGCAGCTCCGTAAGCATAGGCCAAGCCCCAGCATGTTGCAGTGATATGTGTCTCTCTGGAATTGCCAGGGTGATGACACACCTTTTTCAAGCATTCTGCCAACTTTTAAAGAATTTTGCACTTGTTCAGGGGTGAATTTCCAAAGCACTGGAGGTGCCCACTGCTCTAGATGCCTGTCCACATCCTCTCACACTCCCTGCCACTCATAACTATCCTGCCTCAGAACAGATCTCTGGATGGCATTCCTAAGTAGTTGTTTAACCTTGAACAAAACCTGAAGCACGTTCAGGAGACATAACAACAAGAACATGCTGGTCTAAACATCCCAAGGATGTTCAAAGTCCTGAAGAGCTATCATAACTAGCCTGGAGGAGAAGAGGAGAGGTAAAGGAGAAAGGGAGAGTAAACAAGCAGGAAAAAAAACATCTCCCCCTGTCCCCTCCATAGGTTGGCTCCCTGAAGAAAAAAGGTCCATGAAATATCCTCTCCTGAGATAAGTCTATCCTCTCCTTAGATAATCTATGCCAAGGATGCACTGAGGATCTGGGCCAGTCACAATAGGGTGCTTTTGTTACTCATTCCCAGTTAGGTTCATGTTGGTATACGCCTCAGGTAGTTATTGATGCTCTTATGATATCTTACTCTTGGTCTTCCTGTTTCTCTGATGGCCCATCCACTTCGGAGTAGCCTATCTCATCTTCTTCTTCCTTCCCAGTTTTAGTAGGAGTTCTTCTGTTTTCTAAACAACCTGACTTTCTCATCCCTTTTTAAAAAGGGGCATGATGTTTCCCTTTTTCCACTCACTGGGGACTTCACCCGACTGCCAGGACTTTTCAGCTAGGATGGAGAGAGGCTTGACAACTCCATCAGCTAGTTCCCTCAGGGCCCTGGGATGCACGTCATCTTGTCCCATAGAGCTGTACCTGGTTAGATTCATCAGATGGTCTCAAACCTGCTCTTCACTTACAGTGGGTGGGAATTTGTTCCCCCAGCTTCCATCTATGGATTCAGGGAAATGAAAGATTTGGGAAGCCTGTCTGTCAATGAAGACGGAGGCGAAGAAGTTGTTGAGTACCTCAGCCTTCTCCGTGCCTGTCATTACCAATGCCTCTGCCCCACCTGCTATTCACGAACAGAGAAGGACTGGTGGGAGATGTGGTGGTCGGGAGCTGTCTTGGGCAGAGTGACCATGACATGGAAGAGTTCTCTATTGTTGGTGAAGTCAGGAGGGTCATCAGTAAACCTGCTACCTTGGAGTTCCAGAGGGCAGACTTTGAATCGTTCAGGACACTGGTAGGGAGGGTCCCTTGGGAGTCAGTCCTGAAGGACAGAGGGGTCCAGGAAGGCTGGATGCTCCTCCAGAAGGAAGTCCTAAAGGCTGAGGAGCAGGCTGTCTCCACGTGCCATAAAATGAGCAAGCAGGGAAGAAGACCAGCGAGGCTGAACAGGGAACTTTTGCTGTGTATTCAGGAGAAAAAGAGAGTTTATGTCCAGTGGAGGAAGGGGCAGGCAACTCAGGAAAAGTACAAGGAAGTTGCCAGGATATGAAGAGAAAAAATCAGGAAGGCCAAAGCACAGCATGAGCTCAACCTGGCCACTAAGGTCAATGATAACAAAATATGTTTTTATAAATACATTAATGGAAAGAGGAGGGTCAAAGAGAATCCCCATTTTTTACTGGACACAGGGAGGGACATGACTACAAGGCATAAAAAAAAAAAAAAAAAAAAAAAAAAAAAAAAGGCAGAGGTTCTTAATGTCTTCTTTGCCTCTGTCTTTACTAGCCAGATCACTTATTCTTGGGCATAGGAAGTCAGGGACAAGGAGCAGGAGAAACCCCCCCACAGTCCAGGTGGAAACAGTTAGAGACCTCTTAGAGACCTGCTGCTCTACCTGAACTGAACTGCCACAGGTGCATGGGTCCAGGTGGGATTCACCCAAGGGTGCTGAGGGAGTTTGTGGATGTGATTGCTGAGCTGCTTTCCATCACCTATCAGCAGTCATGGTCATCCGGAGAGGTCCCAGATGACTGGAGACTTGTTAATGTGACACCCATCTATAAGGAGGGTTGTAAGGAGGAACTGGGGAACTATCAGTAAGGGATGATAATCGGAGGGGTGAACCAGTACAGGAATTTCCCTGGAAATGTCCCTGACCTGGGCCCCAGGGAGGCAGCAGACTTCCCTACGGGTAGGCTCTGGCTGACATATGGGGCCCTCTGTTTCCCTCAGAAGGGAGTCACCTACGACAATTACCCTTCTTTCCTTCTTGGTGGGGGGAGTCTTGAGGCATGGAGCCAACTGCCTATCCCTAGGCAGCCTTCCACCACATCCTCACCCACCCATACCTCAAGCTCCAGAACCTCAAACCTGCATAAGGGCACCTGGGAACGCGAGGTGAGGAGGGAGGGGGCTTGCCTGTGATGCCGAGCAGGGACCTGCTTCCATTCCTCCCCATCTCTTAGGTCCCCTCCATCTGCCCAACAGCGACAGGGCAGATGGTCCACTCCTATTTGGGGTGTATCACCCTGGTGCCTTTCTCACAGGCATGGCAGGGAGCTGCTCCACCAGCCTAACTCCTGTTTACACTCCCTGATGCTCCTTAATCTCTCCACCTCCTCCTTGAGCTCTGCCACCAGGCTGATCAGATCACCCACCTGCTCACACCTCATGCAGGCGCTCTCTCTGCTACCCTCTATTAACAGCAGGCTCAGGCACTCCCTGCAGCCAGAGACCTGAGCAGACGCATTTTGGGGCAGGCAGGCAGTCTGGATTGCCACTGTCTTTGTGGCAAGAGCTTTCTGCCTCGTGGAGACCACGGCTGGATTTGCTGTCTGGGAGGCAGCCGGGAGGTGAGATGGTCTCCTGGGCAGGAAGGGATCTTCCACCCTCCCTGCTCACCTCACCACACCATGCTGTGACTGCCCGCTCTGTTCACTGTGCTCCTGCAATGAACCAAAACCTTCTTCTGGTCTGAGCAAAAGATTCCCAAACTGAGATAATGCTTCCTATAAATCATTTATCCAGCTCTCAGGAACACAGATTCCCATTACTGTAACGCACCAGGAGTTCTTGGAGCTACTTGTGCCCTTCAGGCTGGCCTGAATGGACACATCCTTTCATATTGCTTATCATTTTCCGCCTCTAAACTGTGTATGCATGTGCTACATGGCAGACACATCTCAGTGAGCAGCAGCATCTGAGACAACTGATGTATCTCCCAACTCAGCAGAACATGCATACTGTTTTCTTTCTAGCTTCATTCCTACCAATGCACTGAGACTCATTTCTCTGCATAGGTCTCCTGTTGACTGCCTAGAAAGCCTGGTGAAAAGAGGCCAATTTAACACCATGGTCTGCCAGCGTAGGCCCCAGGAGAGGCCACCAGTAGCTCAGAGAGTTCTTGACAATGAACAAGGCTAATCAGGCACTGACAGAACACGATGCCTGAGCCTGTCAACATTGCCGGCAGGAGGAATCCAAGATCACCTGGAGACAATACACCTAGCAAGCAGATTTGAGCTCTCCTCCAAGTTGCTGGATCCAGGATGTGGGGAGAAGCCAGAAACAAAGAAGAAGAGCTGGAAGAGCTGTGAAGTGCTTGATGCTGGTCCTGCCATTTTCCCTTCATGACAACCACATCTTTCTTCAGTCCCCACAGTTAATGTTCTTCCTCATAGAGAGTCACGGGCCCCAGAGCCCCTCCTCACATCCTCACACACACAGTGTGCCCCAGTGTACCAGAGCATGTTGTGCTGGGGAAGCTCACTAGAGGGAATTAAACCAAATACTCAGAGTGCAGTGACAACCAGCTTGTAGATCAACTCATCTGTGGGACTGGCACAGGATGTCTAGCTAAACGTCCAAAAAATCATATCTGTAAGGCTTCATGCAACTCTGTTTTGCTTAATGGAATAAACAGCAATGGTAAAGTTTGTCATTCTTGGGAGAAAAGAGGTCCCTACCCACCTCAACAGCTCCAAAATAACCTTTTGTTGGTTCAGATGAGTCTGGATATCTGAGCAATTCTGTCCACATCTCCTTCTGCCCCTAGTCAGTCTGAAATATCTTTTCTACATGAGACTTTATGACACTGTTATATTTTTTCCTTGCACGATATATATACAGTAGAAATAACAGTGGCTTAATCTGTTCTTCCCAGTCCTATTGTTCTCTAATAACCTTCTGTAATTATCCAAAATGAAGAGCAGAGCAAAGCATCATTACTCAAATAGCTCAGTCTGTTTCCAGTTGGTTACTGACCCTATCTAGAAGAATCTGTTTCTGGTGAAGTGCCTGAGGAGTCAGTGATTCTCTCAATAGGGCAAGTACAGCAGCTCTGTTCTGAGATGGACACAGTTTGACCACTATTGTACCAGCAACAGAGAGCAAGCTCTCCCAGGCCTTCCAAGTGCTACACACCCCAAAACAGAAAGAAACAAAAATGCCATCTACAGTGACAAAGGGAAAAAAATAAAAATACTTTTCCAGTGCCCTATTACAGACAAGCACATTTGCGTTCAGACAGGAAGCTTCATTAGCAACCTGTTAACTTTGGTGAGGTTGTGTGTTTTGTTTTGCTGGGTTTGTTTTAATAAGACATATTGCCTCTTTCCAGACTGGTTTGTTTTGGCTTCCTGTGCCAGTGAGACAGGGGAAAAAAATATATCAAAAATATGAAGTTTTTTCCTCTAGCTTTCTTTCTTAAAGCTGCTGAAATGACACAGACCAACAGCAATCACCACCCTGTTCTTAATCCCTGGTTTGAATATGAGAAGTGAAACCGAAGTCCCTGAGAGCACACAGTTCAGTAAATTGAGCCACATGTGCACTGGTCTTTTGAAAGCCAAGAGATCTGAAGGAGGTTGATCCTCCAAACATGTGTTTATTCAGGGACCAAGAGAGTCCATTTCAGTAGAGAAGGTTGTTACAACTGCTCTTTTAATTTCAGATTCCTCACCATTGCTGTGGCTTTGTTGTACTTCCAGAGCTCACTACCCAGATTCCAGCACAAGTTGCAGTAACTTGACAAGTAGCATGGTATAGCTAAAGATTAAGGCTTAAGAGTCCAGAAAGCTGCTAAAGCAGATGAGAAGTCAAAGGGAAAAAAAGATGGGGGAATTTTATTGTGAATATGTATGAACACAGGGAGAAAGCAAAAGCAGGAGGGGGCAGGATGGAAATTTAATAACTGAACACTTTCTTTTGCAAAAGAAATGTAGTACTCTGGAAGTGCTAGTTGGAAGGCTCATTGAAGGATAGTATTCCTTCCTCAAGTGCAAGATTGGACCATCACAAACTATAGATATGATCACCTTTGTCTGGCTCCGTCTAGGAAAACTCCAAAAATGGAGATCCCCCAACTCTGGAAATCCCCACTGGCCCACACTCAGGCTACCCCACCTGGGGTAAGAGCTACCACAGACATACAGAACTTTCAGGCTGACAGGACACATCTCCCAGTGTATGCCACCAGTGCTGAATGGCACTCGGGGCAGCAAAGGGACTAATAACCCTCATGCTTATTTCTGGACTACCCTTCACCATATAACCATAGCCTACCCTGCTCCCCAGAAAAGCAGCTACAGTCTCTTCTGCCATTTGATCCTGCAGGCTCTGGCATCCTGCCAAACTTTTGCATTGATGGAGGAAAAATAAGTATGCTGTAGTGTTTATAGAGATGGAGAGGATTAAAACCTTTAGTGAGCAGCTAGTAACCCAAACCAGAGGTGCAGGGCAGAGATTGTATGTAATGGCAGCCAGAGTACAGAGTGGGATATTAAAAGCAGATTAGGATAATTTCACGTGCCAGACACCAGGAGAGATCTTGCAGTCCAAACATGCTTGAACTTGCTGATAAACCTGTTGCCTTCACTGGATAACCACCAAAGCAGGCTAAAAAGCTTGGGCTGCAAAGCAAACACCAGGCCTGATAACAGGCATTTAATATTTATTAGTGCTGGGTTATGAGCCCCTCTCTCTATACTTCTACCTTTGCTAACAGCATCAGCTCTTCTGTAATCCCACCAGGAGAGAGGCCTTTCCCTGGTCAAATGGTTTGTGTCAGGCTGACACCAGACGCCTCTGTGTCTCACTGAAAGGAGCAGTTTTATGGCCAACTGCCAAAATTAGTTTATAACCTGTGACTGGTACCAGCAATCGCTATGTCTGACTGAAGGGAAGGTGCCCTGATCTCAGGTCTATGATTATATATGTCAGGAGAAGAGCTAGCTGTATTATCAGGCATACTAATTTGGGATAGCTCACATTGTCATATTAACCCCTCAAACTCAGGACACACTGCAAAGAGCATATATTCTGTAGTGTACAGTGGGGAGAGCTACAGACACACTGCAAAGTGCCTGTCCTATTGTTATCCCAGCCTTGGCTGTACAGGCAGCCAATGGTCTGTTTTCATCAGAAATAGTCTCTTCTATATCTACATCCTTCTCTTTGGACCTGAGCAGTTATTTCTGTAGACTGTTATGGCTTGTGGAAGAGCAGTGTTTTACATCTCCTAGTAGACAGCCTTAAGTGCTAAACAAGTCTTCATTGTTTACACCAACACTAAAGTACTAGCCCTATTTTATACATCTGTTGTCATCATTAAGTGGTCTCACACCCAGGAAGTTAGTGACAGTATACGGCCAAAGTGGCACTGAAGGTAACTGCATCCTGGAGAGGAAGAGCAAGTAATAAAAGGACAAAAATTCTTGTTATACCCCTTTTAGATCCTCGATATACCCAAGTTAGATCAAGGTCAGATTCACCAGCCCATGGCCTATGGATCTAGAGAACTGCATTTGCTAGCACTTAGCACCTTTACAGAGAACAGGATGCCACACAAAGATGAAACAAGTGAAGGACTGAAAACTGCAATGAGTTCAGAAACTATCAATATAAGCATGAAGACTCAAGGAAAAGGGCCAGGGGAAAATGTGCCAACAGAATAAGAGAGAATCTATTGCATTCAATAATCATAGCAAGCAAAATGGGCATACTTCAAAATTCACTTGGAGTATTGTAAAAGAGAATGCTGTTGAGTAATCATGAAATAAGAGGAAATTCACAGCAAGCAGACAAGGTCTGCAGAAGAACCTCTAGAGAAGTAAAGCCTTCTGGCAAAAGCAAGGCTGTGGCAGGAAGTTGGACATCCTCAGGACAGTCAGCTCCTTCTTCTCTTTGTCCATTGCTATACTAATGGAGATTGGACTTCCAAGACAAGTTGCTGGCCCAGAAGATCTGCACATAGCAGCACCCTGCAATGCTAAGCAGTGCAGCATAATGGTCTCCACCACTGTTTCAGCTTCTATTTCAATCTACCCAAGATGTAAACTGCTAGATGCCCCAGCATGACTGGATATCCTGTTGTAGTGCACCCTGGCCTGTCCCAGGCACCCACCACAAAACTTTCAAAGAAAACTTCACAGACAGGAAAGAAGAGAAGGATTTTGTCCAGCCTTTCAATACAAGATTCTCTCTATCCATTCCACATGCTATAAAGCAGTCTTTCTGATACACTAATACAAGCAGAGTAGCTAGTATCTTTACTAATCCCACAGAGTTGCCCCACCATTTCATTCCAGCCTGATATCCACTACATTACCTGAAAAATAAGAATGTCAATGTAGGGGAGAAAAAAAAAAAAAAAAGGAAAGGGAAAAAAGAAAAAAAAGAAAAAGAAGTAAGGGAAAAAAAAAAAGACTTTGCTTTAGAAGGGTATCTTGTTCAAAAGGTTCCAACACGGCCTTTCTACACCAGCCAGGGGTAATTGTTACTTGTATGTCAACATCCTCTTGGGCAATAGAAAGATGTATAAGAAAAGCCCACATATCCTGCAGGTTGTGTGCTCAACACAGTGGAAGGACCGTACATTGTTGAATTTGACTGTTTCTCTAGAAGATGTAGCAATACCACAATAATAAACATTTGCAAGATCATGTTTTGCTCTGTGATTTGTATCAATTACATAGCTAACCACTATACAGCACAAGGTAAACAAGGAAGGAGAAAAATGTTATGCACTCCATGTTTAAGTGATAATAAGAGACAATAAAACACTTGAAGAGCCTTTTTTTTCCAAAGACCAGCCTGCTCACTTTGCAGGGGTGGCTATAGCAGAAGGGCAATAAAAGTACAACAGGTCCAGACAATGGTATCCAGGAAGAGGCTAACAGAGGAGTCACAGTAGCCCCAGGAGGAGCAAAAAGATCCTTGCATAAGTTTGCCCAATGCCCTGGAGATACTAACTTAGAATAAACAGGAAGACTTTCTGAATGACCAGAATTATGATTTACTAGGTGCAACAAATTTGCTAGGAGAACCTAAAGTGAACCCAGGAAGGTAGCAGCCTGTTCTGGAAGACAAGTTTGTGTACTTCAGGGACATGGGCTGCAAGGTTCAGGGAGAGTGGAAAAATCAGACCTACAGAAAGTCTCAGCAATGCAGAGAAGCAGTTCTGGGGACACAAGGGCAAACTGGAACATATTGAGAACAATTTACTATGACAGGAATAGTGTAGGTGACGGGTAGGCTTACTCTCAGGAGTGCCTCAGTGTGGAGGACTGGGGAGAACACAGACATAGGAAGTGACATGGATGAGGGTGACTGACCCCAGAGGGAAAGCAGAAATGCCGATTTCTGAAAGGTAAGCTACGAGGTGTGAATGCCACTTGGAAGGCTGAAATACAGGGAGAAAAAAAGAAAAAGAAAAAAAAGAAAGAAAGAGCAATAACAGGTCTATCCATATGTTCAAGAAGCAGGCCTTAAGCAAGCTCCCTTGCTGCAGAGGAAAAAGCAATAGGAACAGGAAAGAAGCAATGCAGCTGAATTATAAGATATTGGTGGAGTTCAGAAGGAAGCACTGACACTTGGTTAGATTACAACAGGCAAGAGTTAACATCCACCTCACAAATACAAAGCTGAAAAGCCAAGACACTTAGATTTGGAGGAATACTTGCAGCAAGAAACTAAGGTTCTAAGCCCATAAGTTGTGAGAAAGAGATGGCATGTCCACTGCTCAGAGTTCCAATACACTATCAGCTGTCCTGGTTACATGTTGAAGGTCACAAAGACCAGTGTGAGAAAAAAAGCAGTAGCTGATGGAGCACAACTATTATCAACTACAAGAGGACAAGATTTAAACCTCAGATAAGGCAAGAGCAGAGTAAGCAGTTCTTTTGTATGTGAAAGGTTTCCAATGAGATGTGCTTGATAAGCCTTATCTCAGGGCATGGATACAGGTTGCTTGGTTTGCCAGAGGCAACCAAATAGCCTTAGAAGGCCACAAGGAGAGCAAATGAAGTGCTGCTTTACAAAATGGAAGAAAAGAAAATCTGGGGAATTACAGACCCTTTCACTTAGTTTTCATTAACACAGACACTAGAGTCAAGAAAGGAAGGCTGCGGTAACTAACTCCTCAGACCAGCTCAGCTTCCCTAGACTGCCAAGGGAAAGGACTTTATAGATAAGGAAATGCAGTAGTTATCACTTCTTCATGTTAATGAGACCTTTGCTGTTTGTTTAGTGATAGTCTCCTAAATAAACTAAGGGAGAACATCTAGAAAACAAATTCAGTGAGTAGTCATACTTACTGTCTTACAAAGACACATCAAATGAGGATTCACAGAGATGGTTTCTTGGTTCACCCTAATTAGCCCTTTTACTGACTACCCTATAACAGAAAGGAAGCAAGTTTACTGTTCACACAGATGATGCCAGCACAGAAGAGGCTGCCAGTATATCACGGGACAGGCTTTGGATTCAAACCAATCTCAAGAATTTGGGAGATTAAGTCAGAAAATAAATAAGAAACAATTGAGTCAGTGTGAATCCAACACACGAGATCCCAGCAGGGCAGTCAGTCCCACAAACAGGGAAGGGACAGAGAAGGATCGAGAAGGTATTGTAAAATGCAGCCTGCACATGGGGACCCCACAATGGAATGCACAGGTACAGACAAGGGAGTGGGATGGTAACTTCACTCTTCCACTTTGTACTAGCACAGGCTTTGTCATAGTACCAGGTTCAGTTCTGGAGATGATACTTAAAGAAAATCATAAAGATGCCTTCTACTTCCGTAAGCCCACAACCTGCCCATAATTTCAGTCAGGTAGGTAAATTGAAAAGCCCTAGATCATTTACACCTTGTAGCAGAGGTGCCCAGTTCTGGTTGTTAAAAGTGAACAAGCCCAGCTCCCTCAGCCACTCCTCGTAAGACTTGTTCTCCAGACTCCTCACCAGCTTTGTTGCCCTTCTCTGGACACCCTGATGTCCTTCTTGTAGTGAGGAGCCCAAAACTGAACACAGTACTCGAGGTGTGGCTGAACAGTCCCAGCTCTCTCAGCCTCTCTTCATATGAAAGATGATCCACATTCTTTAGCAGTTGTGGATCTAGTTTGCTTGGGGACTTCCTAACTTGCTCCAGACTCTTCCCTGTTCTCAGTGATCTGGGATTGATGAAAGATGGTCTTAATGGTAAAGGCTGAAGCAACAAAGGCACTGGGTACCTCAACCTTTTCCATGTTACTTGTCAACAGGTCCCCAGCACCATTCAGCAGCTCTTCCACATTTTCCCTAGTCTTCTTTTTGCTGTGTATGTACTTGCATCATTCTCATCACTCATCACATTCCTTACCAGATTCAACTCCAGATCATCCTTGCCTTTTCAAATCCTACCCCTGCAAGATCAAACAGCAACTCTATACTCCTCCTGGACCACCTGCCCCTGCTTCCACTGCTTGTACACCTCATTTGTATGTCTGAGTTTAGTTAGGAGGTCCTTAATCATCTATGCAAGTCTCCTGTTGCCTTTGATTCTTTAATCTCAGTTCTATCCCTTCCACTTTGGTTTAGGTGGCCACGAAGTACAACTGCATCTGGGCCAGGGCAATCCCAAGCACAAATACAGGCTGGGTGGAGAATAGATCGAGAGCAGCACTGAGGAGAAGGACCTGGGGTTTTGTTGATGAGAAGCTTGACATGATCTGGCAATGTGCACTTGCAGCCCAGAAACTCAACCATATACTGGGCTGCATCAAAAGAAACATGACCAGCAAGGGAGGTGATTCTCCCGCTCTGCTCTGTTCTTGGAGACCCTACCTGAAGTACTGTGTTCAACTCTGGGAACCCCAGAATAAGAAGGACATAGACATATTAGAATGAGTCCAGAGGAGGTCCACAAAGATGATTAAGGGACTGGAGCACCTCTCCTATAAAAAGAGGCTGACAGAATTGGAGTTGTTCATCCTGGAGAAGAGAAGGCTTCAGGGATACCTCATTGCAGCTTTCCAGTACTTAAAGGGGGCCCACAAGAAAGCTGGAGAGGACTTTTTATGAGGTCATATAGTGATAGGACAAGAGGAAATGGTTTTAAACTAAAAGAGGGGAAATTTAGGTTTGATATTAGGAAGAAATACTTCACTATGAGGGCAGTGAGGCAGTGGAACAGGTTGCCCAGAGAAGCTGTGGATGCCCCATCCCTGGAGGTGTTCAAGGCAAGGTTAGATGAGGCCCTGGGCAACCTGGTCTACTGGGTGGCACCCCTGCCCATGGCTGGGGGGTTGAACTAGATGATCTTTAAGGACCCTTCCAACCCAGAACATTCTATGATACAATGATTCTATGTATAAACATTTGCTTCTTCTTCATGTCTGCAATTAGGTCTCTTTATGGGTATAGCTTCACTACTGCAAGCCACATTGTCTAATGCCAATGTCCAGCCCACCCGCTAGATTTATCTGATGTCCTATTGAGCTCTCTAACACAACAGATCTTCTTCAATCAACCAGTGATGGCATTTGCCCGTATTCATTATGTAAGTAGAGCAGATGGAAAAATCACAAAGGAAGTAGTGGTAGCTAATGCTCCCCTCTTACCCTATTCACCCATTTAAAGCCTTGCTGCACAACATGATACGTTTCAACACCTGCAGTGATAAATAGTAGCACAAACCAGGAACAAACACTTGGTCATGTTTATCCTCAAGTGTTCCTTGGTCGCACTGCAACCCACAATAGCGTTCGTTAACAAGTGTTAGACATAGTTACAAATTGCAGCAAACACAAATGCTCCGTCAGTGTTATTGCACATTTCATTAATGATGATCCTTCGCATTTCAGCAACAGCCATTCAAGGATCTGAAAACATTTATATGACTCTGTGAGCCAAGTGTCACACTCCATGTGTGAGCCAGATGTTCACAACATCGTTTTACAAACAAGGGAACGAAGTTCACAGGACTGACTCCAGACCCCTTTCCTCCTGCTGAGTAATCCACTGCCCACCAACTAGTCATAGGGGAATTATCCAATTCATGACAAGGCAGGATACCATTACGGTCTCTTTGTTTCCTTGCATTGTCTCTATTCCCTTGTTCCTCATCTTGTGTTTAGATTCTAGGCCTGGAGGGATACCTCTGAATGTGTCCATTGCAGCACAGCATGGCACATAGATGCAACTTAGCATTACTCAGTACAGCAATGTAAGTCAAAAGGGCACCATAATCTGGTTAACAGAGAGGCCTTCAATATCTCTATCATATCTATATGTATGTCAAACCAGGCTCCTCACAAACAGAGCAAGCTTGGTTAATTTGCAGTAGCAGCAAAGCCAACATTGCTCTCCACCAGAGCATACAGTGCCCGTACTTGGCAGAGTCCTGGCTCCTTTCAAAACTGCAATTTCAAAACCCAAAAGAAAACAATTCCCACTTAGCAAACTGAACTTTTAAAAGTTCTTAGCACCTCCCTCTCCTCCCAGACTTTCCTGGCTGAGCTGGATGAGAGATTTCATTTCATCTAGAGAAACATCTATGTTTACAAAGCTGAAGAGACTGCAGCATTTCTCCTATATCCCACCTGCCAAACCACTCTACCAGCTGTGTCACGGCATCATGTTTTTACAAGATTAGAGAAAAATCACGTCCTGCTCCCTCTAGTGCCAAGCTGAGCACATTTAAGCAGTCTGGCCCCAACTCACAGCACCACTGCAACTCTTGTTTTTAGGATCAACAGACAAGATTTTACACAGGAGCCAATGAAACTCGTTCTTTTCTATCTAGTCTCTCTCTCACACATCATCAGTAAACCCAAACCTACCTTACTGTTCTCTCTGAAGTTGCTGTTCTGCAAGGACAGGTCTCATCAAGATCAAGAGGCTGATAACACGATTTGAAGAGCTCCACCAGTCCTCAGTTCAAATCTAGTCTGAACTGAGAGTGACCTCAGCATAAAAGCGCTGGGCAGCCTTGGTCACCTGAGCAGGGTCATCACATGTCTACTCTGCAACTGGCACGAACTGACCAGATAAAAGCAAGTACAGGAACCAAAAGCAGCTATGTAGCAGAGAACAGCTATAACTCAACCAGGCATTCCAGCTCCCACATTCATTCCACGGACAGCAGAAGGTTGTTAGACCCCAGGTCTAGTCACTATAAGCTAGAAACAAAAACGGATATTGCAGCTTCATGGATAAAAGCAAATTTTACTGTGCAAAGAAAACAAATCAGGGGAGGTTGAAGTTAACATAACCATTCCCTTTTTTCTTATTCTAGACTATTAAGTAGCACAGATGGAGATCCAGTGTCCCAGGTGGACAGGCAAACCATGTACCAAGATATTGGGATCATCTCACTTCTGTACACCCTGATGCAGACAGCATAACAGCTCTGCACAAGTCTTTTATATTTGTTTTCAAATCAAGAAAATATAAATGAATAGCTGAAGAGGAAGGGGTCATTTCTTTCTATAACTTTTCCAGTTTCACGGTTTATCCATCTCTCCTATTATTGTAAGCAAATAACCTGCAGCTGTACCAAAGTCTTCTGGCTCAGGAATATAGCAATGTGTGGAGCAATAAAGCCTGACAGCCTTTTTCAGGACTGGCTGGTGCACACACATACACCTAACTACCTGCATGTCTCAACAGTCCCTTTCACCAGCTCTAGGTTTTGTCCTGCAAACACTCACCTGAAGCATGCAATTGACTTTCCCTTTCTTGGGAAAATGTTTGCCTTCTGACCCCACCTATACAAGAGCCCAGGCCAGTGCTGACTCTTGAAGAAAGGAGGGTACAGGCACTGGGACACCGATCATGCAGCAGCTCACTTGCAAGACAAGATGCAGGCAGGCAGGCATGGTGCTGGCTCTCCCTAGACAAATGAACAGCTGCAGGTAAGGGCCTAACCCTACATGATTCTGAGCTCCAGGACTGGTGTCTCAGTCCCTGCACATGCCTGTATGGCATATACTCATCCTTGGACTTTATTAGAGAGGCTTACCAGGAGCCCTTGCAGGTACTGTAGTCCCTTCTTCCATGCACCCCATCACACAGCTAAAACCATCTTCAGTGAAGCCACAAACACCAGCAAGACAAAAATGAGTTTTATCCCCTTCAGTTACAGGAAGTCTCTATAGGGCCTGAAAGCACTGTCACCTCAGCCTGAATTTGCAAGAAGCCTGAAAAAGCTGTTCTGAAAGGGAAAAGCCATATTGACAGTGCTCAATACACCATCCTACCCACACCATGACTTCCTGGGGCAGGGGAGGATGGATGTATAAGGTAACTACTGCCAGCCCTCACCACTTCTGCAATGCTGGCTTCTTCAATTCACTTCACCTGCCTTATAACAAAGAAGCCCCTGCATAAACTCCCCCTCAGCCCTGACAGCAGCCTTCCCCCCAGCAACTCTCTCTGCAATGCCATCCATGTGATGGCTGCCTCATTCCCGTGTCCACTAGAAAAATATCATCAGCCACTGTGGTGTGAAGGAACAGGCAGGGAAATTAGAAAGGCACCAAGTAACAGAGGACACAGGGAAGAGAAGATCTAGGTGTACAGTGAACAGGCATTGGGATGTGGAGGTTCCCCAAGGGACACAGGCCACAGCAATGGGGAGGTGGCAATGGAAATTGGAAGGAAGGCCCCAAAGCCCAAGGGAAACTATGTAACCTGTGGAGATGCAAGAGAAGGGCAGAGCATCTGGATGTCTTGCATTGGGACCGTGCACACATGGGGAGGTAGCAACCATCACAAAACCCCACTTAGCACTGCAAGCGATCGTGTATGAAGAGGGTCTGTCCCACTGAGGACATTCATCCTTTGTGCATGGCCAAGGCTCTTGTTTCACTCCCCATCACCAGAGCCACAGCCAGTCACCCTGTGGAGTGACAACACAGAGGGTGGCAGCTTCAAGCCCAAGCTCCAAGCCAGTGTGCCACAGGCCTCACTGTCCCCACAGCCTCTGCAGGACAGGGTGCTGGGTTCATACATGTAAGTGGGAGGCAAAGAGGATCACTGTCAGCTGGGGAAGCTCTAACTTCCACAGGATGGAGCAGGAAGGACCGAGCCAGCAAAGCAGTCAGGACAGTTCCTAGAGGACAGAGAATGGTGGGTGGGAGAGACTGCCAGAGACAAGGATGGAAAGAAATCATCTGCTGCTGCTGTTCCTGGGAGCAGCTGCAGAGGATGGGGATGCTGGGTGTTCTTGTTTAACATCACTTATTTCTCAGCCCTAGAGATATTTAAAATAATAATGATATAAAAATAAATAAACCAATCACAGTACCACAGCATCTCTGTGTCCTCTGCAGACAGGAAGACAGGAAAAGCAAGCTATGGCCAGGTGTCCTTGGGAGCAGGAGAATATTTCTGCTGGTTGACGATGACAGGAGAACAAACTGGAAGAATAGGCTGCTGCACAACGTCTGCATGCACTGCACTGACTTCTGGCAGGGCAGGGCGACACACAGACTAATGGGACATGTGGGACACATCTCCCAGCAGGACACATGTAATATCTGAATCCAGGCAGACAGGGCTAAGGTGTGATCCACCAGCTCCCAGACGATACGGATGGCCAGCAGGATACACTGATGAGCTGACTCCCAGCAGCACACTTGTGATGCACTGCCTCCTCGTGGACCAGAGCCCTACAAGATGCAACAACTCCCAGTAGGACACAGGACTCACTGATTCGCAGCAATACCATAACATGACACACCAACTCCCAGCAGGACATGAGCAACACAACTCCTAGCAGGGCAGGGCCAGTGTGCAAGGCACTAGCTACCACAAAGGTGTGAGCAAAACACACTGAATCCCAGCAGGGCACATCTAATGCACCAACTCTCAGCAGGACACCTGTGAAGCACTAACTCCCAGCAGGAAGTGTGCAGTGCAGTAACTCCCAGTGGGACGTACCTGATGTGCTAACTGCCAGCAGGACAAGCACAATGCAGTGACATTCAGCAGGACACGTGTTGCACTGGCTCCCACCGGGACACCTACAGTGCACCAGCTCCCAGTGAGACACATGCAATGCAATGACTCCTAGCATTGCAGGGTCAGGGGTGCCACAGATTTCTGGCACAACTTGTAGGAAGCACCAGTTGCTAGGAGGACAGGTGCCACGTGTGCCACACCAGCTTCCAGTGGAAAGCACTTGTGAGCACTTGGAGAGCACTCGTGCCGTGCTCTCCATTCAGAACTGTGGGGACTGTCTTGGCAGAGATAGAGTGCGGGGACAGGACAGGCTGTGTGGCTGTGGGACAGGGACACCATAGCAGGGCTTCAAGTGCCACCTAGTGGGGGACAGAAGATGCTCAAGGGCCACCCGTCCCTGAGACCTGACCTGGGTGCTGTGGGGCACAGCAGACCTGCCCCAGACAGGCCAGCCTCTCTTGTCCTCACCCTGCCAGACCTACCCCAGACCTACCTGCCTTCAGCAGCTATCCCAGAACCACGTTGGGTCAGCTGGCCCTGCCAGCCTGCCTCCCACACTGGTTCATTCTGGAGGTTGTATAAAGCAGCTCCATGGGAGGGACAGAGGAATTTACTCCAGGTGCAGTTTGTTAATCACATCAAGTGCAGTCCTGTCAAGTCCCTGGGTTTCTCTCCAGCAGTGTGAGCACGGAAACACCTGCTCAGTTCTCCATAGCGCCTGTTGATGAGCTGCAGCACACAGAAAGCATTAAAGCCACTGTAATAAGAGGATGTTTCAAGAAAGCAGCCCAAATTATTCCGTCTTTGGAGGCACATTCTGCTTGATGCATTTTTTATCTGCACAGTTACCTGCAAATTTTCCCTCATCTGTATACATTAACTCTGACACTTAAAGTCATGCATATGCAAGAATGTACCGCAGACACATGAGCCAAAGAAAACACTGGCATGGCAAACAGCTCATTTGACTGCATACGTTTTATTTTTATAGGATTTCTTCCCCCCACAAAAGAAAAACAGACCAGAGACTCTGGGAGGTAGAATTGCAACCAGGGCTATAAAGGTGCAGTACAGAGCTCTGTGAAAGTTTACACATGGGAAGTCTCAAAAGTAACAAATGCAATTGAAAATATGCAGGCAGAGGGGTGGGATTTGCAATCCTGATGCAGGTGAATGCAATTTTTCATTCCATCTCTCTATCCAGCAGGCGACAGTCAATCTCTTAAGCTGCATCTGCATTCTTGTACAGCTGTTTAATCACTTGACGTTTTCTTCTGTTCCATCTGTATTATCAGTCTCTTCTTTCCTCACATGTCTCAGCCTGAAAATAATCCCTAGGATATTAAAGAGAAAACCATGACACCTTGTGGAAAAGATGAAGCCTTCTCCGGATAAAGGCATCTTCATGAATACCAGTGTCTCACCCACGAGGTCTGGCCAGTGTAGTGCTGCCCAGGCAGTTAAAACAAACTAAATAAGGCCTAAAAAAATCCCTCTAAATTCCCAGTAGACAACCCAGGTTCATCTACTGATCAAACACAGCCCCTCTTCACTCAGAGGATCAGCTACCAGATTTTTGTTGGCCTTAATCATGATTAAGCTGAGCATCTCTCCAGGGAGTTTTTCCAGGGAACTCAAATCCCTGCAAAAATTAAATCATCTGCAAGATGCTCTATTTTCCTCATGATCCACCCTGAGATCAAGGCAAGGGGTGGGACTAGAAAATCAAGCCCATAATACTGATGGTCTTGGCTAAGCTGAATCCCAAACAGATCTGCAGTGATACATGGGACAAGTTGAGGAATTGGGACACAGGAGATACATTCTAAAAAGACGGCCACTGAGTTTGAGACAACTAAAAAAAGTCCTGTCAATCATTAAAAAGGCTATCAGTAAAATTCAGGGCCTAGACTAACTAATGGGTTGGGCACTTCTCTCCAGACAGGAACCCGTATAGAGTTAGAGTCAGGACACCAGATGAGGCTCAGTTATGCCCAGAAAGGCAAATCACATCCCACTGGGCCACACACTCCCAAGCCCTTGTTCCCTAGGACAGTCCCTTCTCACCTACATCAAAAATCATTCAAGATCCCAATTAAACACCAGCTAGTCCCCAAGCACTGAAACTGAAAGCTGTTCTCTTCCCATGAACTCACCTCCTCAGCTCTCACAAGTGCCAGCTGCCAGCCTACTGCCTATGTTAAAAGCAGAATTTGGGATTGGAGAAGTCAAGTGGGCTGTGGTGATCCAACAGGCTTTCTCAGGACTAGTGTCCTCCAAGAGCTGCCCTTTCCTCTGGGAGCAGCAAGGCCTGAAAGAAAGGAAAAAAGATGAGGCCAAACATCAGTCTCAAAGCTGAACTTCTCCAGCCACTTAGGATCAGATAATTATTTTAAGAGCACTTACATGAGAGAAAGAATAGCTTGGGAACTGCTAAGGAGAAACTTGTCTAGATCCCCTTCAGGTCACTGAGCATGTGCAGGACAGCAGAAGCATCTTCGGGCTCTTGGCTCTGTCAAATTTTGGTGGCAAAACTGAAAAATGTGGTAGAAGACATTTTCATTTTGCAAATTTTGCCAGCCTGTCAGGACACGCTGGTGGTGATGAGCTGCAGAGAGACTGGGGCAGGAAGCAAGGGAAGCTGGGCTGAGTGCAGGTGGGGATGGCCAGTACGTGATGGGAAAGAAAGGAGGAGGCTGAAAGAGACATGAACATAGTAGAGCTAACACTGTTACTAGGAGAGGGGAGTAGAGGACTAGAAAAAGGTGTTGTTGGGATGGGAGGATTATCAGCTCCCAGAAGGGCCCAGGGAGAGTCAGACCCATCTGAGAGCAGCAGCAATCAAGTCCTTGATAGTTCATGGCCTTTCTCCAGGACAAAGAAAATAATGTGAAATATGTGAGGCCAGCTGGTCTTCTGTGTTGCACAGACAGGCAAGCCCTGCTTTCCTCAGCAAAAATATCCAAAGGCTGACACTACCATGCTTCAATGTGACAGCTGGCATCTGCATAGGCCAGGGTCCCTCATCGTGACAGTCATCATCTAAATCCCAAGGAAGTCATTAACATCTGCCATATGGCTCTAGAGAGGGTTTAAGGGGAATGAAACAGGTATCCCAAACATGACCCAGGAGAAGAGGGAGTTTCCCTCCTGACAGATGGTGGCTCTTCTTCGTGGATATCATCTAGGTCAGTCTAAATCTTAGGCCCTACATCAAAATAAGTTTCAGGTCTCAAAATGGACCCCTCCAAGGAAACTGAGGTCTCCTCAGAATTACTTGCCCAAGCAGTCTGGGCCAGTGCCTATCAGGGAGGCAATAGGAATATCTGGGATGTACAGGAAGGAGGGCTCCAAACATGTCTGGAGGGTACTGAGGCACTGCTGTGCTCCCTCTAGGTATGGTTACACCATCTCAAGGATTTGATTCCTGTCTTGCTCCCTGGTCCCAGTTCCTCACTATCCTTCCACATCACAGGTACATCTTTCTGTACATGGGCTCTTGTTCAGAGGAGATAATTTCCGCCTCTTCTACTTGGTACCACTGTACATGGGTCAGATCATGCTTGGGCTCCCATACCTCTTTGAGATCATAGGAATCTGGGACTGTTCAAACTCCAGAAATTACCCATGTCTCAGAGCCAGTGAGCACTACATGGGGATCAGAGGAGACCTAGGCCAAAGGTTACACAGTGTGGAAGTGCTCATCCCCATGCATAGTGAACTTCATTATGCAGCATGGGAATCAGAGACAGCTCATAGGAAAAAAGTGCCCTTGGAGATACTGAAGCTCCAGTCCCAGCCCTGGAGGAAGCTCAAGCATCCTGACCTACCATAAAAGTTGTACTGGGTCAGACAGTCTGCCAAGACTGGTGCTCTTCCTCAGCAGTGGTAGGTAAGTTGGTACAATGTGAGCAGAGAGTGATCCCACCCCTGACAGTGCCTTCCCAGCTGTCTGCAAACTGCTCCTCAGCACACCTCCCGTGCTGGTGGCTGGTGCCTTGCAATGCCTAACAGCTCTGCTCAAGAGGTTACAACTCATTTAGACTCCTGCCTTTCAATAGAAAGTAAGAAATCCCAACATAACTCATCTGTAAAGATGTCAGGGTATGTTTAAAAGCTTTTCAGTGAGAGGTTGCATATAAATATCTCCAGGTTTAATGTTGCTTCTAACCAGTGTTGAAATTAAGCAGTGTGCAAGGCCATCCCACCTTTCTCTGTGCAGCACTGGGACCCTGCAGACAAAGAGCAGACCACCTCCCGATGAGCAGCAGAGTAGCAAAACCTGAGGCTGATGTCCTCCAAATCAACATGACACAAACCCCACTTGTCTCCAGAGGATTCCAGCAGACAGCTCTTAATTTACGTCTTCTACATAGTGACCACCAGTCAAAATGGATTGACACTAGCCTTTATCCTACCTCAATACCTCATTGCTCCACAAACTAGAGAAGGACTTATGTCTGTTTGTATATCAGCACAAACACACAATCTCAGGCAACCTGTCATTGACAATATTTTATTCTTGCATGTTGAATACTGAGGACCTGCTACTAAGGTAGGCACCAGCTCACTGCTTTCTGAGAACAAAGGGAAAAATATATGAAGAAAACAGCTCAGTTTGAACTGTATTCTTCTGAGCATTTGCCATTCCCTATAATTAATTATATCCCTAAAATACACAAGAAACTAAGAGAAACAACAGCCACAAGCTAAGATGACTGTACTGATTCCAAAAAGCTTTCATCTCTTTGCAATGAATAAATAACTCTGACGTAACTACTTACAAAATTTTTCATCAGATGTCTGAGCATTAAACTCCTTTTCCAGACCTGCTGTTATACAGCTCTCAGCAAATGCACTGATGGAAAACCACTGGTACCATTCACAAATGTGTCTAAAACCCACCACAAAAATCCAAGAAAAAAACATTCCAAGGATCTATCCACTTCTTTCTATAGCAATGCCACCTTGCAAGTCTCAGCATCTCTGTGTGCAGTCCATGGGTATGTTAGCCTACATTTCAACACAGAAAGCACAAATACTGCTTTTTCAAGGACAGACAGGAGGTCAAAATCTGGGTGCATATTCCCAAAATCCCTCAGACATCCTGAGTTTGAAAAGAAACCCAGAGCATTCAAATTCACCTTTCCCAGATGCACGGCAGACTCAGTTTGTAACCAACCTGATGCTGCTGGCTAATGGACACTATCTCCAGATATCTGCTCAAACGGAGTCAGAATCTGGTGATTTCATGTGTTACTAGCCTCTAGCTGCAGGAAAATGGAAACAATTAAACAGGCTATCTCTGCACTAACAATCAGCCCTTTTCAGAGAAGGAAGCTGTTTCTTTTGTATTGGGCAGCCCATATTGCCATCACTTAATCAGGCTGAGATTTAAGGAAGCCCGCTGTGAGATGACACAGATTGCTTCCTCCCTTGGGAGCTGGCAAACACCATGGTCAGTGTGTAACTGGCAACCTCCACAAAATGTGGCCCCATTACACACAACAGCTGAATCCTGCTCTTCATTCCTTGCTTTCACTTGGTCTCTGCAGACCTGGACTGGGATCAAGGGCCACCCCACATGTTGACCCCTCTCTTTATATATCAGAAGTCTTACCTGGCCACAGCATATCAGCAGAGGTGATGACAGAGGGAATGTATAGCTGTTCATGCATCTCTTTTGCCTCCCACGTCAGCCCAGTAGATAGAGCCTTGTCTAGGTGTGGATGAAACCATCTGCTCAGTGTCTGGCAGCTTCGGACAGGGAAAGGGAAGACTGCCACTTCCAGTTGCCCAATTGTGCCAAGCAGCAGAGCTGGAAGTCAGGGAGCTCTGGCAGAGGGGGACTATGAACATGGAGGGGAAAGGACAAGAGTTCATTCCCCAAGACAGTACCGGTACAGAGCACCAGGATCAGGTCAAACAGTTCCAGACAGCTGGGACCTTTTGATCCCCCTCCTTCCAGCCCTCTGTAAAAGCAGCAGATGCCCTACAAGAAGCCTTGGTGTGGCACTGTGTCTCCAGACTGCACAAGTTTACTAGTGCCCTGGATTTAAACTCATTTCAGGTGTTTAGCTATCTAGCTGGAGCTAAACAGCATGTCTCATTGACAAACTCAGGAAGCGTGGCTTAGATGAATGGGCGGTGAGGTGGATTGGTAATTGGCTGCATGGCAGAGCTCAGAGGGTTGTGCTCAGAGATGCGGAGTCTAGTTGGATGCCTTTAGCTAGCAGTGGCCCCCAGGGGTCAGTACCAGGTCCAGTCTTGTTCAACTTATTTATCAATGACCTGGACGACGGAACAGAGTGCACCCTCAGCAGGTTTGTGGATGATACAAAGCTGGGAGGGGTGGTTGATACCCCAGGGGGCTGTGCTGCCATTCAGAGGGCTGGAGAGCCACGCAGAGAGGAACCTGATGAACTTCAACAAAGGCAAGTGCATGGCCCTGCACCTAGGGAGGAATAACCCCAAGCACCAGTACAGGCTGGGGGCTGACCTGCTGGAGAGCAGCTCTGGAGAGGGACATGGGGGTCCTGGTGGACAGCAGACTGATCATGAGACAGCAGTGTGCCTTTGTGGCCAAGAAGGACAACGGGATCCTGGGGTACATTTGAAAGAGTGTTGCCAGCAGGTCACGGGAGGTGATCCTCCCCCTCTATGTGAGGCCACACCTGGAGCATTGTGTCCAGTTCTGGGCTCCTCAGTACAAGAGGGACATGAAGCTACTGGAGCAAGTCCAGAGGAGGGCTATTAAGACAATGAGAGGACTGGAGCACCTGTCATATGAGGACAGGCTGGGAGAAGTGGGCCTGTTTAGGCTAGAAAAGAGAAGACTGAGGGAAGACCTCATCAATGTATATAATTACCTGAAAGGAGGGCGTCAAGAGGATGGAGCCAGTCTCTTTTCAGTTGTGCCCAGCAACAGAACAAGAGGCAACAGGAAAAACTGAAGCACAGGAGGTTCTGGCTGAGTGTGAGGGGGCACTTCTCTACTGGGAGGGTGACAGAGCACTGGAACAGGTTGTCCAGAGAGGTGGAGTCTCCTTCTCTGGAGATATTCAAAACCCGCCTGGATGCCATCCTGTGCAGTGTGCTCCAGGTGATCCTGCTCAGCAGGGGGGTTGGACCAGATGATCTTCAGAGGTCCCTTCCAACCTCGGCCATTCTGTGATTCTGTCTTCTCATGTGGACCTAGCAGGGGTTCAGCAGCCTTACTCCAGTTTGGGTAAAGCTGTTGTTAAGATGCAGAAATTAGGCACACAGAACCCCCAGTCACATATACCTCCAAACCATCTCCCATCCTAATAGAGGAGACGGGATGTCCCAAGCTACAGACTTATTAGCCCCATCACCCCACACCTCAGTGCACTTCCAGACTGCCTGGCAGCTTCTGCCTTTGAGTCCCAATCCCAAAGCTTACCTTGGAAAACACTTTGCCCAGCTCAGAACCTGCCATTACTACATGCCCAAAGTCTCTGCTGCTTTAACAGACTGGCGCCTCAAGTTGTACATATGACTTTGCACAAACACTGCAACTATTGCAATCAATGAGAATGTCTTCATTAGCCTCCCTAGGCCTGGACCTGCTCCAAGATACAGAGTTACACAGGATGCCGAAATGCTGCACCTTGCATCAGGCAACTCTTAGTCGGAACTTAGGCTACAGCCCTCCAGATGCCCTTCCACACCCATTTTGCATACTAATCACCCCCCAAACAAGAATTTAGACAGGAATCCCCTACCTAGAGGGAGGTCTTGAACGACATGCAAAATCTCCCAGTACCTCTCACACAGATGTTTCTGGGGAGGTCTGAGGCAGTCCCTTATAAGATGTGCTACCTTTCCAGGAGCCTCCAGACCTGTCTCCCTGCATAGCCATATCCCAGCACACAGCTCATTACTTCTCCTAGATGGCTGTTCTGAATCCTCCATGACCTCTTGCAATTCCCATCACTTATGTTCATTTAAAAGGATATAGCTAGCTTTTAACAGGGTTCCTCACCTTTTAGCAGCTTAAAGCATAAGGAGACTTCATAAATATGGGTGAAAGTGGGAATCAGAAGGCCTTTAGGACTGGTCTGCAAATCGTGAAATGGAAATTATGGTGCTGTGGCAGAGCCCTTGCAAGTCTCCAGGTCTGTGTCCAGATCCACTGCTGTTACAACTTATTTGAGCACTGGCTATTCTTGAGCCACTCATCAGCATCCCTGAATAGCTTGTCTCTTCAACCTTGCAATCAAGACAAGCAAAAAATACTTTGTATAGTGCAAGGAATCAACTGGAAGTTGCATCAAACCCTTGATAACATTGCCCAGTGAGAGATGTCCTTCATTGGCTTCCCTTCCCCCGGAAAACAAGCCCATGGGATATTCTTTGAAGTCACCCAAGGAGCAGGAAACCGTTTTCTAAGGGAAAATTTCATCAGCTTTCCCTGAAGACATTGCTTATTATAATTAAAAAGTATACGTTTACAGGGCAGCTGCACAGGCATGACCATGAAGAGCAGAGAGCTGTGTGTTCAGCCACTTCCTGTGACAAACATAAGAAAATTGCTTTATTGGTGTCAGTTCTGCCAAAGTAGAGGGAATTCCCATAGAGGGAATGAGAAAGCTCTGACAGGGAGATCCAGCTACACAGGAGACAGGAAGAAGCAAGAAACTAACAGGGCACCACTACAACTAACAGCTTCTCTCACCTCCCACAAGCTGGGGATATGAGGGAGTAACACAGGGTGGAATAAAAACAAGGACAAGTGCATCCGATTTCTGAACATCCCCTGACTTCACCAACTTCACCTTATCAGTTGTACTACTAGAAATAGATGCAATGGAATGCATTACTACTACCAGACAAAACTTTGATCGGAGAATTCTTTTCAACACAAAGCTGAGCATCTCATCTCAGGTACATTTCTCCACACCACTGTGGCATGAGGAGCTTCACCCTGAGCAGTTAGAGCTGATGTGGATCGTTTCTGAAGAGCATCATGGCCATCATCAATGACAGGTGATGCCCTTAAGCCACAGGTGAAAATAATCACTTAATGAGTCCTCAATTATGACCTGAGAAATTGTTAGGCATAGAAAAAAAGCCATTTGTCTGAGCTTGAGACACCAGCCCTCATCTTCTCTACCTTGATTTCCCCTTCACAGTTTTCCAAGCACCTGCGAAAAAGCCATGCCAGGCTCACATCAGCAACAGCATGGGAGCTGACAGACCTCGTCATTTCCTCCCCATCTGCACTGATACCACGTCTGAGCTGTCACCAGGTCTCTCCTGTCCCACTTTTCTGTGACTGGATATGACTACACAGGAGCGAGGGCCTCAGAGACTCTGAGACTAATACACAGTTTTCTAGGACAGCATGCTCCAATTGTGAACTCCAAAAAGCATGCTGAATGTAATGGAGAGCCAGCTCCTGCCCAGGGAAAGTTTGTAGCACCACCCAAGTCAGCTTTAGGACCCTGCTCTGTCCAACAGCAAACCACCCCCTCTGCAGGGCCTATTAGCAGAATTTGGTCCCTCCTGGGAATGCTCTCCTTCCTCCAGACCTTCAGGAATGAAAGAGCTATGAAGGTCTCACCATGCAGAAGTCATCACATGAAAACCTTTCCATGAACCTTGACCTGTCATCACTTCCAGCAGCCCATGAAGGGCAGAGAGCAGACCAAAGCTGAGGTTTCCTCAATTTTCTCACACCTCTTCCAGGAAGCCTTGTGCTAGGAGAGGAAGGGATATCACTCTCTTCAGCCTCTCTGGAGCACTTTGGAAGGCAAGTTTGTGTTTCATTTTAGATAGATCCTTCCCAATACCCATAATCTTTTATGATGGGACTATAAGAAGGGCACAATTTGATAAATGCTTCTTTTGAGACACCATCCCACCATTCCTGCTTTTCTGAGAAAAAAAAATACCTTTGGGTTTGGGGTTTGTTTTTTTTTCCTGGGTTACAAGCACCACAGCACTGTAAAGGGTGGCCACTAAAAAATATTCACCAGTCCCTAAGGCTCAGTATTTGCATCACTGAGTACCACAGGCATCTTTTTTCTATTAGCTATGATCTCTTGAAAGACGTACACGAAGATACAGTGATACCAGTAAATTAAACTGCACGAGGGTCATGTGTGGCTGCTCTCTCAAGCTGTTGCAGACCCCCCAATATTGTTTTACCCAGGATGAAATAACTCCTGGTCTTGGTTCAAAAATAGGCATGATTAAGAGTCCTCTGTACATAACCACCCTGTTTCAATTGTGTTCAGTAGCACAGACATGGGCTGCACGTTGGTATCTGTGCCAGAGAACAGCCTAGTAGCAATGCAGCTGAGGGATTTTGAGAGGAGCCATGGCAGGAGATGTCTAGCACCCAGAGGGACAGGAGAGACAGCTTTCCCCCATTGTTCCCCAGTACTGCACACCGCATGCTACAGATACTCAACAGAGCTATTTGTGTGAGAGAAACAAGAACTGCTTATCTGAGCAGCCCAATTCCTGCTTCGGTTTGTTTCATCTCCATGAAACAAAGCATTAAAAGATTAAGAAGCTCCAATAAAATGCAGGTCAGTCCATCCTTCACCCTCTCCCCCAGCAGCAGGAAAACAACATCCAGCTAGAGCTAGCAGTTAAATGGGCAACTTAATACACGTTGCAGCCTAAAATCCATACTCAGTGGAATGAGGCATCAGCATCTGACAAGGCCACTGACAAATTGCTGTTTCACCTTGGAGCGTTGTCAGAGGCTGTCTGTGCTGGACACAAGTCTTCAGCAGAGCCTACATGGAGAAGCAACAGTCCCTTTGCACTGGTTTTGGAAAAAAGATGCCCAGAAGCACATTAGAGCAGCACTGGCTTCAGCCATTCCTTCAAGGAAGCCTTTGCTTCATGACCTTGAGGCAAGCCACTCTAGGACTCAGACTGCCTGGCAGACAATTCTGTGGCATCAAGGGGAAGGGAAATCATTATCACAACTGAAATAATCAAAAGGAAAAAAAAAAAATTGTACCTCTGTGCATCTCTCCATCCCTAAGATCTCTCACATGCCTTGTCCATGAGCATGCAGGTATGGGAACACGTCTCATTGGATACCCCAGGTGGAGATGTGTCACTACTTTATAGGCCTCATACATCTCCTGTCTCAGGCTAAGGAGAGCCCTAAGGACTACAAAGATTGTGAAGGGCCTAGAGGGGAAGACGTATGAGGAGAGGCTGAGGTCACTTGGCCTGTTCAGCCTGGAAAAGAGGAGGCTGAGGAGAGACCTCATTGCAGTCTACAGCTTCCTCACGAGGGGGAGTGGAGGTGTAGGTGCTGATCTGTTCTCTTAAGCCACCAGTGATAGCACCCGCAGGAATGGCGTCAAGCTGAAGCAGGGGAGGTTTAGGCTGGACATCAGGAAGAGGCTCTTCTCTGAGAGGGTGGTCGCACACTGAAACAGGCTCCCCAGGGATGTAGTCACTGCACCAAGCCTATTGGAGTTTAAGAAGCGTTTGGACTATGCACTTTGTCACATGGTCTGAAATTTTGGGTAGACCTGTGTGGGGCCAGGAGTTGGACTCGATGATCCTTATGGGTCCCTTCCAACTTGGGATATTCTATGATTCTATGATTCTTTCTGGACCTCCTCCCCCAAGGATGCTCTCCCTGCCCAAGGTTCCTGTGAGGAACCTGTAATGTGAGGAGCTTCCCAAGAGTCCTGCAGCTGGAGCACTGCAGCAGCAAGCAGCACTGGAAGCACCGACAGGCCCCCAGCAGGCAGTGCCTTGCACATCTGTGCACACATATCGGTGAAGATCTCATATGCAGCCACCAACCACCAGACACTCAGCTCGTCCTCTTGCCAGCTCACTCCAAGAACTGCTCAGCTAACTCCTCAGTTAGTCCCTGACCATAATCATTTGGGGACTCACATTTTGTTCCCCCGTGACATCTCCATCTTCTCTCCTACACCACTCCAGCTGCTGCAGCTTCACGCGTGCTGCAACTGTCCTCCTCCCTCTGGTCTTGCAATCTCCTCACATGGATGCTATCCAAATAGCTGCAGGAAACAGAGCAAAAATACTGCCAGCTCTAAGAGCAGAGCACAGGACCAGCTCCAGACAAAGCTCCAGCAAGCACCTTGCTGAGCTTTCTCTGCAGATGCCCCTAGGGACAGCAGCAATGAGACATTTTCCACCTGACCACAGTTGCTGGCCTCTCCCACTCCGTTTTTGTGGATGAGGGAAACTATGCTACTACACCACTGCTCAGCAGCTGGGATACGCAACACCCACCCCACTGCTTCTGCCCATACATTACACAACTGGAGTTAAAGCTCCCCCGTAAAGCTGCATCCTAAATCCCAGCCTGCCAACACCAGCAAGCCCAGTGATTTCTGAAGAGGCGAGTCCTGCCAGACACCAGAGGGAGCACACAAACATCTCATTGACATGCTGGGAGATACTTCCTCCTCGAAAGTGAAAGTGGGATCTTTGTAGCAGGCTGAGGACAGCTGGAGAAGCTGTCAGCCTCCCACCCACCCACCCACCCGGTTTCTGGCCCCTGTGGAGAAGTCTACCTGTGTTTTTGCCAGACACCACCACATTCTGGCGTCCTCAGGGCTGTGAGATGAAATTGCTCCAGCAGCTCACCCCAGGTAATGACAGCCAAGGTCCTGCCTGAGCTAGCAGGATGTCCTCCATAACCACTAGCAACCAAAGCAGTCCAGGTCAGCACCAATTTCATCCACCAGCCTTCACCTCTTGCCCAGACAAGTCAAGAGGAACAGATGATGTCTGACATCCCAGAGGTGCACAGCACAGTGGATTGAAGCCTGCTCATCTTGCATGCAGCTTCAGTACACTCAGCCAGCACTGAGGAGCCAACTGACCAGCCAGGAGAGATGATGCTGCACAACGAAGTCTTGGGACAACAGACTCTGAGCTACCAATGCAAGATGCTGGTCTCCAAAGCAGCCATACACTGGTCTAAAAACTGGAAGCAAGCTTTAACTGGGAGACACCTTGGGGCAGACCTGCAAACATGGAAATTCTTTGGATTCTCCTTGCTACTAACCCAGAATAGTGCTGAACTGGGAGCTGGACACACCCAAGCTGGGGGAGGATTCCAAGCAAACAGGAAAGATACTGAATAAGTGCTGGAATATGTTTATTCGCATCCCAGTGGAATGAGCTTTGCTGGTTCATATTCCCAAGCTTGTCTCAGTTACTACAAACCTTTTACAAGGAAACTAAGATTTCTGTGCAGTCTCACAGCTCTGGGAAGTGAGGCTTTAAAAGAAACCCTTGAGAGTAGCCCTACTGCCATTGCAGTGATTCCTCAGGTGTCTGCCCAGGAGGCAAGCCCCTCTGTACAGCCCAGTGTCCCTGACCCAGGCCAGGCCAGCCACGCTTACTGTGATTTCCTTCACCACCATAAATCTCTTCTAATTCCCTCTAAACCGTTCCTTGTCTCCATCAAAGTACAGCGCCCTTCCTGCTTTGCCCAGTGGGGATTAGCACAGCTCTGTGGAGTGGGGACTGCAGGCAGAACAAGACAGAGCTAGGCTGGCCCTGCCTGCATACAGGCTTTGTTCTCCATCCCTGGGTCCCTGCCCTGATCTCGTGGGTAATCTGAGCCCCTCATGAGCTGAGAGTGGGGCCACCATAGAGGCTGCTGTAGCCTCAGCCTCCCTGCTCTCCTCAACAGCATCAGCTCTTTTCCCCTCCTCTTGCTCAACTCCCTCCCTATCCTAGCCTCCATGCTGCCCTGCTTTGGACTATGCCTCTTGACACCTTCTAGACCCAGGCACCAGCACCCACCACTTCCCAGTCCTCCAGTGTGTCTCTGACAGGAGGCTGAAAGCAACACAGCAGCCCTGGGGCTTTCACACACTGGTTCCATCCCACGGTGTAGCACCTGTATGCAGGTCTGGGGGCTCATCGCTTCCCCTGGGGGAAGGAGCAGGCAGCAAGGGAGGCTGCTCCACCCAGGAGCCCTGGTATTGTTTATATGGGAGGCAATGAGAGATTACTCCAGCTCCCTATGCTCTAAGCATTCGTAAGTAACCATTTCCTTACACAATAAATCCCAACCTCTTGCCCATCTCCAAATCACTCCCTTTTCCAGGCTGCTGCTATAGCCTCCTCCCTCGCTGTCTCTGGTAGGATCTTCTCTACTGATGGGAGAACAGCAAAGAATGTTCTTAAATGCACAGTGGTACTTGTGGACATCCCATGCAGCCACAGAATCATACAAGTTAGAAAAGACCACTAAGATCATCTAGTCCAATCTTTAACCCAGTACTGACAAGTCTACCACTAAACTATGCTACCAGGTTCTACCTACATCTACATGTCTCTTGAAGGGATGGTGACTCAACCACTTCCCTGGGCAGCCTATTCCAATGCCGCACAATCCTTTCAGTAAAGAAATTTCTCCTAATATCCAACCTAAACCTCCCCTGGTGCAACTTGATGCCATTTCCTCTTGTCTTATCCCTGGTGCTTGGTAGAAGAGCCTGATCCCCACCTTTCTACAACTTCCTTTAAGGTAGTTGTAAAGTACAATAAGGTCTCCAAGTCTTCTTTCCTCCAGGCTAACCAAACCCAGCTCCCTCAGCTGCTCCTCATACTCATTACTCCAGAAGCTGTCTTGAAGAGATACTAAATTCACAGACACAACCCAAGTTTTGGTGACAGCAAAATCATAGAAACATAGAATGGTTTGGATTGAAAGGGACCAATCCAAACCCCCCTGCCATGGATCAGGTTACCCAAAGCCCCATCTAACCTGGCCTCGAACACTTCCAGTTATGAGGCATCCATAGCTTTCCTGGGCAACCTGTTCCAGGATATCACCACCCTCATCATGAAAAATTTCTTCCTTATGTCCAATATAAATCTAAATCATTTTGATGAGAACAAAAAAGAAGCAGGAAGATGCCAAACTAGCTCTCTTTCTCACTCCCTTGTGTATGAAAGTTTGGTATCTCAGGAGCTATGCTGGAAGCAGAGTACGTATAATAGAATATTCTGAGTTGAAAAGGACCCACAAGGATCATTGAGTCCAACTCCTGCCTCCACACAGGACCATTCAAAAATCAGACCAGCTCTGCTCTGGGCTGAACAGATCAAGAGACCTCAGCCATTTCTCATGAGTCTTCCCCTCTAGATCCTTCACCTTCTTCGCAGCCCTCCTTTGGATGCTCTGTAATAGTTTTATATCCTTTGTACATTGTGGTGCCCAAAACTGCATGGCGTGCTTGAGGTGAGGCCACACCAGCACAGAGCAGACTGGGACAACCACTCCCCTCCACCAGCTAGAAATGTTGTGCTTGAAGCACTCCAGGACACAGTTGGCCCTTTTGGTTGCTGGAGCACTCTGCTGGCTCATGTTCAACACGCTGTCAAGCTGAATGCCCAGATCTCTTTCCACAGGGCTGCTCTGCACAGCCTCTTGTCCCCCAGTCTGTACACATAGCCAGGGGTGCCCTATCCCAGGTGCAGAATCTGGGCTTGAGGGCCAAGTGCACATACCAGGCTTGAGGCCAGGATAAGCCTGAGCTATATGGAGAGCCTCAGATTTGGTGATGGGCACAAAAAGTATCACACTGGGCTGGAGCCTGGAGCACCCAACTACTCCAAAAGGGTGACCAGTGATATTTAGAGGAAAGCACCCTACATTTCAGGAGTGGTTCAGCAGTGAGAGGGTATTGATTCTGACCACTCTACATCAAGAACTGTTAGTGATGCATCCATGACCTGAGTACACCCATGCCTGCACTGTTCTGCACTGTGCCAGAGCCTGTGATGTGCTGCACAAACCCCGTGGCTGCAGGACAGACTCAGCAGCTCATTGTAACAGAGAAGCCTGCAGGCAGGTCCCACTCGGTACTGGTGATCACGCCACCTGCAGAGCTGTGTGTTTGTTTATCTAACAGTGCAGGAAAGTTCGCATGAGAACATCCTTTAGGAACAGAGTTGTGTTATTGAAAGAAAATTGCATAACTGCTCAAACAACCAGAAGTGAAAGCTTCCTTCCAGGGATGGGATTTGATCTACACCATGGGAGAAATACATCCAGGGTCTGTCTGATTCTGAGCAAATGTGGATTGCCCAGCATCTGAAGGGACTTAAGATTTACTCACTATCTGTATTTCTTTTCTTATTCTGTCTTATTAGAACAGCTATCTTATCGATCAAGTTGTTGTGTTGCAGGACCTTTCTTATAGAGATCCGGAAAAGGCCCTGCACTGGCTCACTCTCACCTCAGCCATGCCCAGAGCAAACAGAGAGGCGGAGAGGACACACAGCTTCCCCAGCAAGAACTGGGGTCTGGCATACACAGGATTAGTGGGTAGAGGCACTTTAGGTACAAAGGGGCCAAAAAGACAGCAGGACAGTGAATGGTTAGAGTAACAAGAAATTAAGGGATGCACACCAGAGAGACCAGGACAATCCTGGGGGCTGAGCCAAACCTATACAGCTCAGCCTCAGGCAGCCAGGACTTGCCACTGCATGTGAAATGCTCATTCCCCTGCACTGCTCTCGCTCGTGTTGGTGTGTCTGCTCCAGACATGGGCACAAGCCCAGCTGCCAGCCCCAGCTGGGATGTCTCAGCCCATGCCTGGACCGCTCTTTTCTCATTTGCCAGCCCTGTGCTTAGCAACGACCAACCCCAAGAGCTCATTTGCTGCCTACTGGGTGCAGAGATGCTGGGATTTCTTTCTTCCCCCAATCTCCAGCATTGATAATTTCTGGCTTTAAAGGAAGCCTTTAGCACAAACACACAGGCACACACACTTAGTTCCCCAAGGCCCCTGCTAGGGGGGATTCCAGAGGAGCATCCCAGAGTCCCCGCATCATTGATGCCACAGCATCCACTACAGTGTGATATATCCTCAGGGCAGGTCCTAGATGAGAATAGAGTTAGAGTTACAGGGGATCAGAGAAGAGAAAAATATCTGCATTCACCTACAGCTCCCCCATAAAGATTCGAGATTGTTAAATTTTGCCCGTGGGCTGTAGCTGGGTTATAGCATTAAGGATGCTCACTGGTAGCACTAGCCAGGGCTTTCCCTGCTGCAGAAAATACAGCCCCAATGGGCTTCAGAATGACCCCTCCCTTCCCATTCAAGAGTAAAGGAAAACAAAGAAACTGCACACCATTGCCCCCAAAAGCTAAACAACCAAGCTTTTCCCTATCAGGCTTTTGGACGGAAACTACAGAGGAGAGAAATAGGGTCCAGTGGAAATCCACAGCACAGAGGAAATAACCTCAGACTCCTCACTTCATGAGGCCAATGCTGCACCATTGGTCGTGACTGTGACTGAGACCTGAACATCACTGAACAATCTGAGATCTAAATGACTTTAAAATCTTGTGTGCTACTTGGTAAGGGGTTAACATGATGAGTGCACAGGGGCTGAGTTTGTGCACAAGGTGAGGCAGGCCAGCAGGAGATCCAGGGATGAACTGGCTCTCTTTCAAACCCCAGCTAACCTCCAATCCCTTTTCAACTCTGGAAAAAGTTGCAGTTCATTAAAAACCAACAAGGATTCTGCCTGGAGCTGGTGAGCAGGGCCTGATCCCTCCCTTAGCCTGGCCATCAGCACGTACCCCCCTTTTGAGTGGCAGTCCCAGCTCCAAGGGAAGTGACAAGGCAGGGCAGGGCATGAGTGGGACTTACTGGCAGACTACCAGCGGCCTTCATTGCCAGTGGAGAACACCCTGGAAAAGTGCATAGAGAGCTGCTTCTTCAGAAATAAAGAGCATATCTCAAAAAGCATCCAATATAAATTGGATGTTATCTCATGGACAACAGATAAAAGTGGCAGGAGATCAGGAAGCAGTTTGACAAGGCAGTGAGTACATCCCTCGTGGCCTGTCAGTCTGGCATACAAACAAAAAATGGCTTCAGCACAGTCACACAAAGGGGACACATTGGGGTTTGTCCCACTGCTGGGCTCCAGAGCAGAGCCACTGTCCCTATGTCTGTGTGGTAGGCATCACTGCAGAGCAGCGGAGTGAGCAAGTCACCAGGTAATGCTGCTGCTGCCGAGCTGACTTCTTGCTGGGACACAGAAATGAGTCAGCTCCAGCCTAGACCCTCAAAGCCAACGTATGCATGATGAGCTCAGGCTTGTGGGCCTTCTGCCCTGCTGTACCCACAGCACTGGGCAGCATACTGCCACGAAACCCCCAGCAGTATGCTGGGCTCTGCTCTCATTCAGGTGACCACACTGAGCACTGGAGCAAAAGCTAAGGTCAGAGTGACAAAAAAATCATGCTTTCCTTGGCCTGGCCACCAAAGCCAGGTTTCCCTAGTCAGGCTCTCACATGCACATATACTGCTGGAAGGAAACAGCCACTCCAATGTAGCTGTCAGACACTCTCAGGTCTGGGTTGAAGATTCCCTGAGATGAACCAGGATGTGGGGAAATACACTGGAGTGAATGGCAGCAGGTTGGTAAGAAATGAGCAGCGTTACAGAGAACCTCAAACCAGCTTGGCCTCTTGGCAGACTGTCAGAGGGGAAGGTGTTTTGCAGTTTTGCAGACCTCAACTGATGCTCCAACTCCTTCCTTTTCTCACCATGCAAGCACGGGACTAGGAATCTCACTGGGGCGATTGCTGTAATGAGTCCAGATCCGGCAGTTAAAGTTAGACCTCACCTTGGCCATCTGTCTAATTCTTCTGCAATTTAGTCCGACAGCTCATGGGAAGTTGTAACAACCTTATGCATGAGCATGTTGCTGCTCTCAGATCTCAGCAGCCATGACCACTCTGCTGACAAGCATCCCAGGCTCCCTGAAGCGTCTGTTGCCTTATTAGCAGGGCCTCCACTTGGGATTTATTTTCCATCCAGAATTTAAGCTGAATTTATGTATTAACTAAAGACTATTAGTGCCAAAAATAAGTGGAATGCCACTTGCTCAGCAACACAGGCCTTTACAAGAGACCACGTGGCACAGGCAGCCCACCCAATTGCAACACCAGAGAAGCTTTTTATAGACACACACATCTGATGGAGTGCAAGTGATGCTTGGCTTGCTACAGGCTTTGCAAGTATGTGATTGAAGGGGGAGGGAGAGGGAAATATCCCCACATCCACAGGCAGGAGGCACAGATCCCTCCTCTCCTCTGCTGACTGGGTAAGGAGCCAGGTGGAATTGGTTTAGGAAGAGGTAGTGGCAGAGCTACTCCATTTCTCTGCCATAAACACACACATGCAGCATGCAGCTTCTGACAGACAGCACACACACTGCTGAGTATCTCAGTGCAATACCTCAACATCAAGACTATTCCATTTGCCTCTGAACAAGGCTGCTGGAGCATCAATAAAGGTGACCCAACCCTGTTCTGCTTTAGCTGCTGGTGCCTTCTCTCTTTCGCACATTCTCCCCATGGCATTTGAGCACATCCCCTGCACTGAGCTGGCTCAGCTACCAGTAGTGATGCTGATGTGACTCTGAAGGCTTCTCCAAGGACTCTGACCAATCTTGGCTGCGAGGGATACAAAGCCACAGCAGCAGCACTGCTGTTGCCAGCAGCCTCTGGAAGCCTGTGTTGCACAAGCCAATGCACAGTCGGTGCAGGGAACCAAGGCACACAGGTGAAGGGAAGCTCTCACATACCAAAACAACAATAGTTGCCTGTCTGGAATGGCCTGTCCCCTTCCATTGCTCCCATTCATACTCTGAACCCACCATTTAGCACCCTCGGCAAAACCAGACCCAGCTGCTGAGCATGGGACAGGCAGCAAACAGCATGGGTTGGCTGCTGCCTGTCCAGCAGACCAGAGGGAACACGGGTCACAGGCTCACAGCAGAGGTCAGAAGGGCCAGGACAGTCACAGCCCATCTGCACAAACTGTTCTGGTCCCACATCTATTTGCAGAGGTTTCAACAGCAGCTAGAGGCCACCAGCTGGACCAGAAGCCCCAGGCATGCCACTCAACTCTGCTCACCTGCTTGCTCTAGAACAAGCATCACAGTCCCTTGCCACAGGCAGGATGTTTGCTCTCACCTGGATACTTTCTCCCAAGGCTGCAGGGCAGAAAGGCAAGATGTCCACCCTGCAGCCTTCCTGGCAGCCGTTCTCTGCTGCCTCTGTCCTCACCCTGTCATTTCTGCATCACTGACCTGCACAGGAAGGCAGAGCGGGGAGCAGGTGGTGGTGGCTGAGAAGCAGGGAACAGGCAGGACTGCCAACACCACCAAGCCCAGCACTGGGCGTCTCTTTACAAAGGAAAAGTGAAATACACTCCAGTTTGAAGACAGCAAAGAGCTGCTCCTCACACTATCCCAGCCCCCCTTTTGCCCAAGAGACAGACTGGAGAGAGCTCAGTCCATGCTGCTACATCCCTAGGAGGGCACTGGGGGTGACAGGAGGACACGAGAGTGTTCAAAGGGCTCTTAGCCTCCTACCTGTCATAGTTGTCTCATACGGACAAGTAGGGCCTCAGCAGGAATGGATAAGACCTATGGGGAGTGGGAGAAGGGAAAGCAAGCAGTGAGCATATTACAGACCTGGTCCAAAGCAGCATGGGTGATGGACTCTCAGGACTCAGTTGCATGGCTGCACAAGAACTCATATGTGTATTCTTGTGCATCATTTTGCATCTGACAGCACTGGAGTGACCTCTGTCCCATGAAGCCAAATGGGAGAGATGCTACCCCTTCACAGCTCTCGCTCAGAAAGGATGAGGAACGTAGAGCCAGCATACAAGGCCAGAGGAGCCAGGTGAGTGCACGGGTACAGCCCTGGCTCTGCACTCTACAGGCAGATACAAGGCTCCTTGACTCCAGTGCTCCTTTTTTATGTGGAAACCTCCACTAAACTCACTAGCAGGGAGCATGGAGACCAGAGTGCTGGCCCCAGCTGCTGGCTTCACCAAGGGTTTCTGGAACCCTATAGCAAAAACACTAACATACAAACTCAAACCCTGAACAAACCAGGGGGATCCACGTATCCAGTAAGTCTCCAGCAGTCGATATCAGGCAAATGAGAACCACATGGGCAAGAGGTCCTGAGCTGATCACAGTCATGGACTTCTTCAGGTTGGATCAAATCTTTGGAGGTCATCTGGTCTAACCCCTTGCTCAAGCAGAGACATCTAGAGCAGGGTGTACAGGACTGTGTCCAGATGGCTTTTAAATATCTCCAAAGAGGGCGATGCCACAACATCTCTGGGCAACTTGTGCCAGTGCTTGGTCACCCACACAGTAAAAAAGTGTTTCCTGATGCTCAGAGGGAACCTCCTGTGCTTCAGTTTGTGCCGACTGTCTCTTGTCCTGGCACTGGGCACCACTGAGAAGATCCAGGCTCTGTCCTCTCTGAACACTCCCTTTGGCTATTTACAGGCATCAACAAGATTCCCTGTGAGCCTTCTCTTCTCCAGGCTGAACAGTCCCAGCTCCTTCAGCCTTTCCTAATAGCAGTGCTGCTCCAGTCCCTTCATCACCTTCATGGCCCTTGTTTGGCCTGTCTCCAGTAGCTCCATGTCCCTCGTGTCCTGGGGAGCCCAGAACTGGACCCAGCACTCCAGGAGTGCTCTCCCATCATTTACCAGGCCTGTTATTTCATCACAGGTTATTAGGTAGGGCACAAGGGTCTGCTCTAGGCAGACTTCTGTGATTTTTCACCTCAAAAATCACCTTACTTCCTACAAAAAAAATGCCTGTGTCTCACCAGCAACCTCCTGTAACAGGGACATCTAGAAGGGATGCTGAGAGTCCTCTCTAGCAGGCAGGTACAATCTGAGTGTTCTGCACATTTAATGACACTGGACAACTTCATATTCCCATTTATCATCTTAAAAGTGAATTTTAAGGAAATTTCCTCAAGTCTAAACAAAAAGACTCACTGAAACAAATTCATATTTTCTAACAGGGTGCAGCCTCAGAGAACACTGCAGAAAAAGAAACCAAAGCCATCATTAAAAATATGTTAGGGTTTTCTGAGCTCATCTGCAATTACTGCTCTGAAAGCAGAGGATGCATGATAGAGAATAGTGGGTGTGGGAGGGAGAAGAGGAGAAGAGGGAAAGGAGAAAGACAACAGCAGCACAGGAGGAAATTCAGCACTGCTAAGAGAAAGCCAGTGATGGGCAGAATTTATGTCCTTGTAGAAGGGTTTCCCATATCATTGGTCACACAGAGAAGGAGAAAACACATTATTTTGAAGAACATTGGCCTGGTCATAAAACTAAGACTTCTAGGAGGGGGGTTTCCCTCAGACGCTGCAACCATATTACCCTCATGTGTGCCATTCCACCACCCTCCTGCAAAAGATGAATTTAGACCAGTACAAATCTGTTCCACACAAAATCTTGTTACTAGCCCAACTTACTGGAAGGTGTTTGTCTGCTACAGGCCTCCAAGCCTCACTGCTGGGCAGGTTTCTGTCCTAGGGACATGGATATGTTTTCCACAGGCTCCACACTCACCCCTTCCCACTGACATGATATGATAATTCCTGGGAACTCCTGGCTAGTGGCTGACCTTGGTTTTCAACAGGAGGAGCCCAAACACACAGGCCCTCGCACAAGCACTGCCTCTCACTACAACCACTCTTCCTTTCTCAAGGCCAGCAGGAGGTGTGGAGTGGCAACCTGTGCAGCAGCTGGGGCTGCCACAGTATGAACCATTGCCAGTGACATGTCCCTTGGCCCATCCTCTCTTCTGGGGCCCTCCTTCAACAGCATTGGCACCTGAGCTGCCCTGCACCAGGCAGGAGATAGGCAGCCAGGAGAGAAGGGGAGTGCCTGGATTCTCCCTCCCTGCAGCACCCACCTGATACCACAGTTAAAGATCTTTATTCCCACCCTCCCCATTCACAGGGATGTCTCAGGCCACATGAAAAGTCCTAGCCAGTTCTACCCCTGCCCTGAGAGGAAGCAAGCACAAATCCTCCCCAGGGCCATCTGCCCTACTGAGGCATCACTGACCCTGCTCCTTACACCCTCAGACCAAAGGAGAGGGAGGAAGCTGCTTTGCCTTCAGCTTTGCACCACTGTCATCTCTGAAGTGGCCCCCAGACAAGCCCACCTAATAAATACCCGAGTATGAACCCTGCAGCCTCTTGGGGACAGAGTCAGAGACTCTGCAAAGATCTATGTGCTGCATTTCAGCACCTCACAGGCTCAGGAGGTGAAGTGCCAGGGACTTCAGGAAACTAGGATGGCTGAGCAAGGACCTGCTGGTCAAAATGAGCGTAGGAAGGAAATGCACAGGCAGTGGAAGCAAGGGGATGTGGCCTGGGAAGAGTAAAGGGATGCTGTCCAGATGTGCAGGGATGGGATTGGGAAAGCCAAGGCACAGATGGAATTAAACTTGTCAAGGAATGCAAAGAATAACAAGAAGGGATTCTATAAGGACATTGCTCAGAAAAGAAAGGCCAAGAAGAGTGTACCCCTTCTGGTAAACAAGGAGGGAAAACTGGTAACAACAGACATGGAGAAGGCTGGGGGACTTCTGTAAGGCCTTTGACACGGTCTCACACAACATCCTTATCTCTAAATTGAAGAGATATAGATTTGAAGGGTGGACCATTCATTGGATAAGGAATTGGCTTGAAGGCCACACCCAGAGAGTGGTGGTCAACGGGTCTATGCCCAGGTGGAGGCCAGTGAGACATGGTGCCTCTCAGGGGTCCATCCTGGGACCAGTACTCTTTAATATCTTTGTCAATGACATAGACAATAGGATCGAGTGCACTGTCAGCAAGTTTGCTGATGACACCAAGCTAGGTGGTGCAGTTGATACAACAGGACGGGATGCCATTCAAAGGAACCCAGAATCATAGAAACATAGAATCATAGAATATCCCAAGTTGTCCCCAACCTGGACAATCTTAAGAATTGCACCCAAGCGAACCTAAAGAGGTTCAACAAAGCCAAGTGCAAGGGGCTGCACCTGGGTCAGGGCAACCCCAGACATGAGGACAGACTGGGAGAACGCATGGAGAGCAGCCCAGCAGGGAAGGCCATGGGGGTTCTGGTGAGTGAAAAGCTTGACATGAGCCAGCAGTGCACACTTGCAGACCAGAAGGCCAACTGCACCCCGGGCTGCATCAACAGAGGAGTGGCCAGCAGGTGGAGGGAGGTGATGGTCCCCATCTGCTCTGCTCTTGTGAGGCCCCACCTGCAGTGCTGCATCCAGCAGCACCTTGATGGCAAAACCCCAAAGCTCAGCACCAGCACTTGCAGCCATGCAGCTGGCACCCAGCACAGGCAGCTGCAATCCTGCAGCCACCCAGGGCTGCCTTGGCACCAGCCACTGCAGGGAAACCATAGCCCCTCTCCTGGCAGGTAAGTTTGAGAAGGTCAGTTTCCTATCAGAACCATCACATGTGCCTGTCTGCCATTCTGAAGCCAGAAACCACTTAATGCATCTCTGATTTAGCAGTCACCAGACCCTTTTCTGGATGTTTTAACATCCAAATCCGAGGTTTGGCCAATGACCTAATGAGAGCAGCAATTTCAAAGCTCACCATGGAGTTCTCTCCTCTTGAGAGATGGAGAACCATCTGGAACCTTATTCCCGCAATGGCCATAGTTCACAGCTACCAGTCTGATTACAGAGACAGCATGCACTTTCTTGGCAAATTCAGCTGTTTTCTCTACAGGCGTGTCAATCCCATGGGGCAGATTTCCTCTGCTTTCTTGCACCTGTGCTGTCCTGACATGACTGCTCTGGTCTCTGTGCTTTTGCTCTGATGACATGGAGAAGGCACTTCAGCTCACAGTGCCTTCTTGGGAAGGAAAGAGAGGCCAGAGATCACCTGCAACCTGAGGCAGGAGGGCTCTGGATAAGCTCTCTCAGCACAGGTGTTGAGCACCTTCCTCTCACCAGGAAGTCTGCAGAAGTCAACCTGCACACACAGCCCTGCCTCCCAGTAACATTTACTGCCACGTAGCATCCCAGAGGGCTGCAAAGTGGGCCTTGATGGCAACTTCCAGAGTCATTTCAACACACAAGACAACCTAAATTGCTCAGACCCACACAGCAGCTACAGATTTGCAGAATTTCATAAGCAAACAGACCAGCTGCTCAGGCCCCATTACCCAAGCATCCTCCATCACAACACGCACCACAAAGTTGCTCCAACAGCTTGGGAAATCATCTCTCCACACCACCATGCAGGATCAAGTGCCCTCAGGGAACAGTGCTCGCTGCCAGCACTCCCAGCTAGTTCTGAGAATGAGAAAAACAGCCTAGATGCCAAGAGCCTGCATGTCACCACGCGATGGACTGACAGAGATCATCTCTTGACACGTCACAGCTCCCCCACACAGACAGAGCGTGCCGCTGCAGATCAGAGACAGGTCTGGGGACCACAGGTTTATGTCTTTGCAGATGTAGCACCTCTGCTGTGAGCTGAGCTCGGCTGGGAAAGCTAGATGGCCACCCATGGAGAGTCGACAAGCTGCTGGCTGGCAGCAGGCAGGTCCCTTGCAGACCTGCTCTGGGAACAAGCCAGGGCTCCTCCGCTCCTAGCCACCCACTCAGATCCTCCCAGCTGCGTGAAGTACCACCACAGGATCTGTCCTATTTTGAGCAGGGTCTGCTGTCTCCAAGGAGGAGCGGTCAGCTGCAGACACAGCCCTGCACCCAAGGGGATGAATCCCAGATACTCTGAGATCCATCAGCGGCAGGTGCTGGAGCAAGGACAGACTTTCATTGCTATTTCTGCTGATTTCCAGTGCTGATATACCGATACATAATCCAGTGCATGACCAGTTTCCGCCAGCTCCTTAGCAGAGCATGCAAAGCAGCATCCTGCCAGGCAGGGAATCACAGCATGGGGATGCTAAGAAGCTTTCCTACTGTCAGTGGCACAGATGGGAAGTGAACCCAAATCTCCATGCACAGCCCCCTTGCCTGCACCCATTTCCTCCAGAGCATGAAGAGGCACAAACACAACTCCACGCCATGTGTGCAATGGCACAGCCACCCACATACAGGGCTGGGACAAACCCACACAACAGCAGCTGGCTTTCTGTGCTGCAGCCTCCAGGTTGACTGACCATCAGGTAGAAATAAGGCAGATGCTCCACAAAGCTCCTTCTCTGGAGCTTGGCCCAGGTGAGGGAGATCAGGCTTCACGAAATAATTACTCTTCATTAAAAGGAGAAACATGCCACTGCCTTACTGCACCGCACAGCCTTCCTGGGGCTGCAATCACAGCACCCATGTTGTGCCCCTCCCCTGGCACCCCACCACTTCTGGCAGTGATGCATCTGGGGAAATCCAGAATCAGTGGCTGCACCCCAACTATCCCATACACACAGACACAACCCCTGGGAGCCTGCATAATGCTTCTTCACATTGGCCTCAGCAGCACGGTAAAATAAAAAGAACATTCTTTGGGTGACCCTATGCCTGTTGCTTCCCATCACCCTAGTTCTTGTGGGTAGAGAAGAATAAATCCCTGTTTTCTACCCAGATTAAGCTATATCTCCTTGTACGTCCAACTCAGCGCCCCAAAACCTCAGGGTCCTTCCCAGCATCTTACCTACATCTCATCATCCCAAAGCCACCAGGCCACCTCACCCTCCTCTAGGTTTCCCTTTGGGCTATGAGCCCACCTGGACTCCAGGGCATGCTCAGGCCTCAGACTCTTACTACGTTTGCCAAGCCCTGCAGTCACTGTTGTGCCTGAACATCCAAGAAAAGACAGCACAGAGAATCAGCCTGCAGACCCAGCCTCTCCTGTTCACCATACTAGGGAAGACCAGCTTAAATCACCAACCTCAGAAGAAAAAGTGCCCGAAGAGCAATCCCGCTTTATAGCAAACCTCCACTCCAGCTGCATCCCCACTTTCTGACACCAAGGCATCTTTCTGAGAGTGCTCAGGATCAGGGCAGCACTGGGATGGTGGGATGCACATTTGATGTCTGTCCCATTTGCCTGGGGCCAGCAGTGCTGCTGGAGAAGCAGGGTTGGGTGTGCAGACACTGAAACAGGCACTAGCTCCTCCTGCCATGCACATGGAGTGCACCAAACCAAGCCAGGAGCTGCAGGAAGGTCCAGAACAAGAATCCCTGCTTTGTTCCAGTGCAGGACATAACCATGCAGCTGCCCAGGAAGATCGTGAGCACATCCCCAGTGCCAGGGAACCACAAGAAGACCCCTAGGTCACACCAGCCTCACCAGACAACTCCTCACAGAGCTCAGGGCCAGGATGAGGAAACAGATCCTGGCAGACAGTGCAATACTGGAGGAAGGTGCAGGTGCCCAGCATCCCTACAGTGCTGGTATCGCAGGCTGAGGCAGCCTCCTTGCACAGGGCGCAGGGACCAGGGCAGCCCAGCTCTCCCTTTGTAGATACAGAGAGAAGGCTGAGACCCCACAAGCTGGGGATATTCCCAGGGATGCTGACTGGTGAGGCTGGGCTCCCACCGGCAATCGTCAGCTTGGCTCAAGGCAAAAAGCCTAGGGGAGACTCAGCCACTCCTCCGCACTGAGGCGCACAGAAGGGCAGCCAAAGAAGACTGGTGGGGAGGAGATAGGAAGGATGGAGCACCCAGAGCAGTGAGCCCAGGCAGTGGCTGGAGGCACTTCTTCCCATCACTGAGGTTAGTGCCGTCCCACAAACCCAGGGGAAGACCCAAGCCCCAAGGAAGACATCTCAAAGCCCACTCATACCCCTTGTCAAGTCCCCAAGGCAAAGAGACATGTTGCTGATTGTCACACCCAATGCACTTTATATTGGGTAGAAACTTACAGCACAGGCCATGCCTGATCCTGACCTTACCTTGGCTTGGCTTGCCCCAAGCCCACCAAACAGCATCAGCGGACAGCACAGCAGCAGGGAGCCCAGGTCCAAGGGGGCCAGGCTCCTCTGAGTGCAGCAGCCAGGGCTGGTGCTTTACTGCCAGCTTTGAGACAGCCCAGAAAGCACAGCTGATTCCAATCCCCACCCTCCCACCAGCACATCCCACCAGCTCATTTCCAGCACCTGAGCCCATCAGAAGGGTTCCCAGAGCCCTCAGCTTCATCAAGAGGTCAAAGAATGGTTTCCTCCCAGCCAGGAAGGGTGAGACGGGATGAAAAGGGTGGGAGCTGGGGGCTCTCTCATGACCACGACACATCCCCACCCAATGAGCATGTGTGTCCCACCCCAGAGGGATGCTGAGCCTGGACACCACAGCAGCCACCCTGCCACCAACCACTCCTGTGAAATCAGGACACAGCAGACAATGCAGCTGCCTTCCACAGGGCAGCAGACAATAAGAGATGGGAGTATAGCAAAGCCTGGCACTGTCCTGCTGTGGCCAACAGGGCATGGGGCAGGTGGGGGGACCAGTAAGAATCACTGAAGCCACACAGCCCAGGCAAGAGATTTTAAAGGACTGTCCTGGCCAGGAACAAGTTGTGAGCTGAAGTACCTTGTCCCTGGGTTACAACAGAGTGGGACTGGACCTGAGCAGTTCTCTAATCCCTATTCCTGCCCGCAAGGAGGCCACCCATACCAGGGTGATTACTGCTGCTTGCCCACCCAACCTGCTGTCAAAATGCTCTGCTGACAGCTCTCACACAGATCCACACCAGGCTACCATTGACAAGGGGACAGATACCTCTTGTTTTCAGTTCCCCCAGCCCTGTCAAGGCTGTTGCCGTCTTCTAGCCTCTTTTTATGCACACAGCTTCTTCTCATCAGCCCACCCAGCTCCATCCTCAAAGTGCCACACCAGCTGGGGCCACTGGTGGCTGAGCCCATACCAACACCATGAGGCCGAGATGACTTTCAACCCCTGATTCATCCTGAGCAGCGTTTCTAGGAGGTCATGCTTTGGTCATGGTTGGGATTGCAGAGATACCTTAAGGGAGCAATTGCTCGCCTTTACTACCTCAGGGCAGTAAAGGCCAAAAAAACAGAGAGGATTCCCTGAAACAGAGAGCTGGCTAATCCCAACACACAAAGAGGCAAGAAACCCCTGCTCAGCTGATCACCAGTGCCCTCGGTCTCCAAGGTGGCATCTTCTGTCTCTCACCAGCCCACTGAGTATCTTTTCCTGTTTCCTTTTTCTCCCCCTAATATGACCTCTCCCCCTCCCTGTAACATCTTCAGTACTGTCTGCTGTGGCATTCATACAAAACTTCTCTTCATACAAAACTTCTCTTCAAATCGTCTGAGCACAGAGGTGACCTCCTCCAACCTGATCACATCCCATGTTTGCCCGTCTGTAGCTGCACACATTTTGATTCAAGTTGCAAATCATCTGGTCCCCTCTGGTACTCCTCTGGTACCCCATGTTCTGGTGAGCCTCACATTTTGCCTCCTCCACATTGGTCACCCTCTTATCCAGGACAGAGCTGGCCCACAGGAATTAAGTGAAAGTAGTTTTTACTGACCCTTCTGGCCAAGCTTTGCAGCACACGGCCCAGCATCTGAGACCACAGCAGCCGAGCACTGGAAGCACGGTCATTCAGTAGAAGAGCAGCACAGTGATTCATCTTCCTTTTGATCTTTAGCCCAGCTTTGCCAGCTCCATACGCTGTCCCCAAAATTTCAGGCAATTGGCAGACCTCTCCACATCCTCCCAGACCTGAGAAGAAAGCACCGAGAGGTGCTCACACCCGCTGGGGGGGGGGGGTGAGTGCTGCATATCCAATTCAGTAAGCAAGCAGATGCCTGGCTACCAAAGTTGCTAGGGAGATGAGCTTATTCTGGAGCCTCCCCTGGCTGCACACAATCTCTGAGCTTCCACTGAGGACCTGAGTCCTCCACCATCTGCACTGGACAGAGCATGGCACAGCACAGAGAATGGCTCCCCAGGGATCCTTCTCCTTTAAACAGTACCACTGAGACATCAAAGTGCTCCAGCAGCTTTGGAGGATGTGTGCTCACATCTTGGCAGCCTGCTCTGGTCAGCAGTGAGAGCACGGGGAGAGGCAGAATTACTGACATCTCTCATGGCCCTTTGCTACAGCCAGCCCAGCTCCCCGCCAGCATGACCAGCACCAAGCAAGCTGCTGTATCCAGCACAGGCCCCAGCAGAGTGACAGGAGCTGCGAGCCAGCCACGGTGCACCCTGGTTCAGTGGACACACTTTATCCCTTCCTGTCACTTTATCATTTAGGTTTCTCCACAGAGAGAATTCCTCAGGCAGCCAGAGTAACCCACAGGCTCACAGACTTGCAAGCCCTTTGGAAACCTGCTGCCCACCACTGAACAACTTCACACCTCTCCCCTGTGCCCTTCTCACTGCACCTGCACTCTTGCCTGTCAAAGGCAGCCACAGATCCCTGGGGAATCCTGCACACTTGTTCCAGGACAGCAGAGCTCTCCTCTACACTCAGCAGTGCCACACAATGACTCAGGATGGGAGACAGAGACAAGGTGCACTCCAACACCAGCATTCAGTGTCCCAAACCCAGCAGAGCAGCAGCCATTCTCCACAGGACCCAGGCCATGCTGCCCAGGGAACTGGCAGCCCTGCCTGATCCGGCTGGGAGAGGCTCCCTCGCTCCAAAATTTAGGGTGTGCTGCCTTTGCTGCAAAGCCCATATACCTTGAGGGACTTTACAGCAGATTTTGAGGCATGCCAGATGCTTTAAGGCCCCAGATCCTGGTGATCATGGTGCATTTTACTTTTTCCAGCCCAAACCCAAGTGGGGAGCTCAGCTGCAGTAGAACATGGCTCCCTTTCTGCCTAGTGATGGAGTTTATTGCCTCTGTGCTCCCAAGCATGCACCAGTTTCTGATCCAGATCCAAACCCAAGACAAGGTGTTGCCTGTGATTTAGAAAGGCCGTTATGCTTCAGGGCCCATATCTAAGGGTTATTAGCCAGCAGGGCACAAAGACAGCCACTGGGCAGCAGCTGGTGTCCGGGGGCTGTGTACGGGGAGACCCTCAATACAGAAACCAGAACTCCTGGGATCATTCAAGAGCCTCCTGTTACTTATAGAGATCCTTGGGGAGATACATCATTTGAAGTGTTTCTGAAATGGGGACTGAGAACCTAGCCAGGTTTTGCTGTATGCACAGCATATGTCCAGGTGGGTGTATCCTCAGGTCTTCCAGGTACAGCTGGACCTGCAGCACCAGCTGAGCAAAGCTTCAGTTGCCAGTTTCCCTCACGGCTGACTCAGCTGGGAGACAAGGAGGTGAACTGGCCATGGGGACACAGCCATCCCATGCCCATGCCCAGGCAGAACCCCTTGTGCCACCAAACCAGGAGCAGAGAGCAAGCAGAAGGGTGCCACCCTTGGAAGGGATAAAAGCTTTCTGCAGCTCAGTGACCACTCCCCATCTGCAGAAGTTCAAAGAAAGAAGGAAACAAGTTTTCACTCCTCTGTGAGCCTAAGAAAGTGTGATTTTTCCGAAGGTGGTGAGAAAAAAAAAAAAAATCAGACAACTCTAATGAGCAAGGTGGCACATGAGAAAATCCAACTTTTTCGCTCCCTGCTCCACAGCTGTCCTGGGATACAGGGAGAGCCCTGGCTGGAGCCTGCATCCTTCCCCTCCACCCGCGGAGCAAGTGAGATGATTTGCAGGATAGAAGAGAGGGATGTTTTTGCATGAGCTTCTTGTCCAAAGTTGTCGGTGCTATTTCAGGCAGCAACACCTACACTACAATCCAGAGGGCTGTATTTTCCCGCGGGCCCTTCAAAATCAGTCCTCCCTACTCTCCTCAAAGGCCAGCTAAAACCACCCTGGCTCTGAGAATCCACAGATAAAGCTGCCAGCAATGTGTGGTCCCCAAACCCAATGACACAGCCACAGCATGTTTCTGATTCCCATTGAGTTCAAGGTACCTTCTGACCAGGAAAATAAAAGGCAGGGTGAGGAGGGAGGGTGTTGATCAGGAACCTCATCTTATACAAAGTACCTGCTGCAACAACAGGTCCTGTGCCTGCAAATCCTCCCAGGGATCTGCCACCACCAGATTACCCGTTCAGACTAAGCTAACTAATCCTACAGGCTAGTCGTGTACTTTGTCCTGGAAATCTGCAGCATTTTCAGTGAAGTGCTCCAAGAGATGTACAAGATCTAATTAAATCTACTTTGCAATTTCCTGCATATGGAGGCAGAAAGATATTTGTTCCTCTGTAGAAGCAGAAATCGGTGCCCAAAGAGGTTAAATCCCAACCATTCATTCAAGAGCCCCCCAGTATACAAAATACCTACTGGTACATCTTTTGCACAAGAAACATCAGTTCATGTAGAGTGGAAAGCAAATTATGATACAAGAGAGCCTTGAGGACGAGGAGTATCCAGACCACATCCCCCTTTCTGGACTCAAATCAGAAGTGGTCCAAGCAGGGATGTCATGCCACACAGACACACCACTTGTGAAAGCCAGTGCTGGGTTTTGCACCTATTACTTCTTCCTGATCTGTGCATTTAGGCACAGAGGAAATAAGAGACCATCCAAAATTAAGGAGCTAAAGGATGTAAAGAAAAGAGACCGGAGGAGAAGCAGTAACAGGAAGCATTATATAACAGCATGAAAAAAACAATACTGCCGGTGCAGAAGAGGTTTTAAGATGGCCAAGTGAGTGGTGAGACCCATACAATCCTGGGACCACGGACCAGCAGTACTTTGCAGGTTGCTCCCTGTGTGCCAGGGGAACACAAACACTCGCTCACTTCACCCATGGCTGTGCAGCAGAGATGCAAAGGCTGCAAACCTCTGGATTTTGCAAGCAGGAAAGTCCCAGCCTCCCGAGTCTGCCCAGCAGTGAGACTGTCCAAAATGAGAATCCCCATTTCTGGACCTCAGCGTGGGGTAGACAGACACGAAGCAGTCCAGCTGAGGCCCGCAACAGATTCCCAAAGTTCACAGGCTTCCTGAAGCTCTGCACATACCAGCTGCACAGACTGATTTTCCCGTTTTGCCTCCCACGCCCCATGCTGTCCTTCCGTCTCCTTCAGCCTTCCCAATGCTGCCCAGCAAGGGTCTGGACCCCTGAAGAGCCTCACCATCTACCTTCTCTTCTCCAAGCAAGCTGTGCAGGCAACAGCAGAGATTGGAGAGAGACAGAGGTGCTCCAATCGCAGTCCTGGTCCTGCAACGCATCCTGGACCTCAGCAAGCAGTGAGAGCAGAGGACACAGCATCTTAGCCTGTGGGAAGGGTATGAATCACTAGAAAACACCCAGGCACAGAGCCAGAGCAGGGAGAAGACGGTCCTGCAAGGCCTCCATCTTTGGAAGTGGAGGGATAGTGATCAGAGCCATGAGGTCCGTCTCTGATCATTCAGCAGTAGTGCCAGCACCTCTCCTCCTTGCTCTATAATACCATATGCAGCATGGCTGCAGCCTGGCTGTCCCTCAGAGATCACTTTTTGTCCAGACACTTCACCTTCTGTTAATTTTAGAGTTGTCCACTGCCCCCATCTGCAGCGAGAATGAGAAATAGACGGGTGTCTCTTCAGATTTCCTCTCCCAGCTGAAACCAAGGAGCAAGAAAACAGACCATGGCCTGGTTTCCCAGTCCATGCACCTTTCCAGCAGCTCAGATGCTACAAATCAGAAGATCCTGCCAGGAATGTCACCTTCAGAACCAACCTCCTGGTGCCCCAGCCGAAACAAGAGCATGCATTGCTTGGGGAACTACAAGTGCAGCATGCTGAGGCTCCCATTTAAACTTCGTCACTTGACAAAACCACAGTTATGACAGTTCCCAACCACCAGCTTTTTTTCCTTTTGCATCTGCTGTATAGCTCTGCTGAGATGATGTTCTCGACAACCTGCAGAGTCCCTTAGCCAGGGAGCCTATTCAGACTATCAAAAACACAAAAACAAAAGCATCAGCTCCAAGAAGGTGTCACAGCGGAATGACATCCTTTAACTTGTTGTTACATCAGCCTACATGATAACAATTTGGGCCTGATCCAGAAAGCAACAGAGCAGCCTCCATTCCTCTTAAAGCCATACCCTGCTGCTCACAGATACACAAGTTTGCAATCCTTCCTGCTTTAAATAAAAAAAAAAAAAAAAAAAAAAAAAAGCCATGTACCTTTTGTCGTGCTTTCACCTGACTGTGAGTCCGCAAACCTGAGAAGTTCCCCGTTTATCTTTCTTTTAACTTCACAATAGCTATTTCACTAAATCCTCTATGTCCATGATGGCCCACATACAGATGTACATGAAATTAGTGCCTTCCAAATTAGTTTTCTCATATGCCGTCCTAGCCCATTTTCCTCAACAACATATTATGATGTGCAAGGTTCCACCTTTCTCCCAGGAAATGCAATCTTCTAAATTTATCTTTTGGGTAGCTAAAAATAGAGACAGGTCTGGCCTTCAAAATCTGGGGTCAGCAGCCCAGAATGGCAAAGTATTTGCTCCAGAAACACCTATCTGATAACACAACAACAAAGCCCACATATGTTCATTACGGAGTCAAGAATTACCAGTGTAGCACCTTGCCTCTAATGAGGCAAACGGCCAATTAACCCGATGGGCAAGTGCAGCGTTCTGTCATTGAGTGGAGAATCAGAATTCCCTGCAGACAGGCCCTGTATATCCTTGCAAGCCACCAAACACGAGAGACTCAAATTTGTTTCTAACGACACAGTACAGCTCTCGGAGCTCCATTTCACGCTGGCCCCATTGGGGCTTTATGACACAGGATCTGAGCGCTAAAGCTGGACTAAGGGCCAGCCTTGCATTTTTGTAAGCTCAGATCCTAACCCTGGGAAAATGCAGTCATTGTCTCCTCCTGGTCCCCCGCCCCCAGCCCATCGCAGGTATTCACCCTGCCGGAGGACAGCAGAGAAAATCGGGCACAACACGAGTAACGCTGTGGCAGGCACTCCCCTGTCGAAGTAATTTCATAACCACATTTAGAAAGGCAACGAAGGAGCAGTACACAGCACACAGAGAGAACCGAGCAGGTACGTCAAAGGCAGAAATCTAAACGCACCAAACAAAGAAGAAAAAAAATAAAATCCAATACAAACAAGTTCAGAAAATGAGAACGTTATTTTGAAGGAGGCAAAACTTCCCGGCGCTCACAGCACACCTGGGGAGCCAGCATCTGCTCCAGGCCCTTCGCCCAGCCCGGGGAAAGGCCCATCTCTGCATTAGTAAACACGTCTGGGGAGAGGAATGCACCAGGCAGCACCAGTGCGCACAGAGTTAACGGAGCCACCACCGCATGCCGGTAACGGCGCTCCCAGCCGGGGGCTGGCCGCGATTACCGAGGAAAACCGGGGAAAGCAGCACCCGACGGGGTGGTCGGGGAGGGGGGGGCGGAAGGCTTCAGCGCCCCGAAGCCGCCGGTAAGGGCCGAGAGGAGCCGGGCCACGGGCCCATCCTCCGCGCCCCGCACCGGGGCTCGGGGCTGCGCTGCTGGCGCGGCGCCCGGGGACCGGGGCAGCGGGGGCAAGACCGGGACCTCGAGCCGGGGAGGGAGGGGAGCGGAGTCGCCGTAACCCGCACCAAGACCCCGGGGCCGTGCCCGGGGGGTGCGCTGCCGGGCCCGCTGCCAGGCACAGCCCCGGTACCGGCCGGCGCGGGGGGGTAGGGGCGATGGCGGAGCGGCCCCCAGCCCGGGCGGGGCACGGTGCCGCCGGTGGTACCCGCCGGGCACCCGCTGCCCCGGCGCCGCCCCGCTGCCGTCCCCCGGCCGCCCGGGCCCGGCGCCCCCCGCCGCCCCCCGCCGCCCCCGCCGGGGCCCATACCGCAGTCCGCGCAGAGGATCCGCGCCACGTCCCGCTTGAGGTTCTTGCCGCTGGTGTCGAGCGGGGCGAAGGCGGTGCGGAAGACGAGCGGCTCCTCCGTGGGCTCGAGGAAGAAGATGTAGCGGTGGTTGCGCTTCACTTTGAAGCAGGGCGCCTTGGAGCCCACGCTGATGAGCTGCTCCCGCTGCAGCCCGCCGCTGTTGAGGGGCCACAGGTCGAGCACCTTGACCAGCACCCCCCCGGCGGGGCCAGCGCCTCCGCGGCTGTCATTGCCGCCGCCGGCGGGGGGGGGGGCGGCGACGGACTGCACCTTGCCCTCCAGCACCACGGCCGCCGTGTACGCCTGGTCCTGCACCGACTTGAGGCTGGGCGAGTAGCAGGCGAGCGAGACGCCGAAGAGCAGCATGGAGAAGCCGGGCGCCGGGTCGCGCCTCATGCCGCCGGCTGCCGCTCGCTCCCCGCCGGCCCTGCGGCGGCGGCGGCCGGGCTGCGGGGCTGCGGCGCGGCGGGCGGGCGGGCGCGGCGGGGCGGAGCGGCGCGGACCCGGACCCTCCTCCCGGCGCGGCGCCCCTAGGCGTGGAGCCGAGCCGCAGCCTCGCTGCCGCGGTCCCCGCCGTGCTCCCGGACGCCGCCGGCCGGGCCCCGCAGCGAGGCGAAGCCCTCCCGGCAAGGACGGGGCGGGCGCGCCCCGTGCCGCGCTATTGGGGAGGTGGTGGTGGTGGTGGTGGTTGGGGGGGGGGACACACACACACACGCGGCAGTCGGCCCCGCTGCGAGAGAGGGAGGTGGGGACCCTCCCGGGATGCTGCAGAGGTAACCCCTCCACCCCCCCTCGCCTCCCCCGATCCCCCGGGATGCTCTGGAGCACGGAGCCCCCCGCCCCCCGCGACACGGCTTGCACCGGGCCTCCTCCCCTAGGATGCTCTGGCGGCTGGATCCCCCGCCGCAGCCGCCCTCCTCACCGCAGAAAGCCCCTGCGCCCCCCTCCCGATTGCTCTCGCAGCCGGAACTCCCACCCCCCGGCATGCTCCCTCTGCCGGTCCTTCCCCCCCGCTCTCCCCCTCCCCACTCCCACCGCGGATGCTCCCGCAGTCTGCGCCCCCCGCGCCCCGGGATGCTCCCCCGGCCACTCCCCGCCGCCCCTCTGCTCCTGCCTTGCTCCCCGCTCCCCCCATCCTCGGCATTTCCCCGCTCATCGGAGACCCCCGCATCTCGGGGGGGGGACGCGGGGCGGCCGGGCCCCGCGGTGGTTCCCTGCCCTCGGGGGGGGAGCTGACGGGGAGTCCCCTGGGGATGTCCTCTGCAGCCTCCCTCCCCGGCACCCAGCTGCGCTCTGTTCCTGCAGGGCTTGGAGGTCCCCGGGAAGAAGGCAAATCGCGTTCCCTCCATCTCAGACACGGAGCAAGCCCCTCCCTAAGCCCCCAGGCGTTCGCAGCCCCCAGCCCAGAGTCACCAAAGAGGTGCTCATCTGGGGGTCGCTGCAGGTGGCATGGGCTTCCGTGACGGGCAGGGCCCGGGAGCAGGGGTTTCTCTGTGCCTGATGCTTTTGGAGGTGGGAGATTTTTGCCTGAGATTCCCCGCACACCAGAATAAAAAGCATTAAAATACTGGCAAATGGAGGAAGGACATGAAAGGAAGCCTCCTTTCATGTCCTGATCCCTGCTGTCTCTTTTTAATAAACAAGTGCTCTTCCCCTGCAGTGGTTTCCAGGAGGAGTCAGCTTAATCTCCTAAAAATGGCTTATTTGGGTTTATTTTCAAAGCTGATCCTAAAGTATCTATACTCCTGAAGCCTTGCTGCTCATCTACTGTAATGTGGAAGGGATCTGAGATAATTAATTAGCAGCAGAGGACTTCATATTTGTTGTCACCGTAGATTCTGCATTGAATGAGAGCCACTATGGTTCCGTTACGATGGAGGTGACTTGGAGGCAGGAAGGCTGAGCTCAGCCCAGGCGAAGGGCTGGGGCACACAATTCGTAGCAGGGACACACAGCCATGCCTGTGCTGCAACGGTGACCCAGGGGAAAGGCACAGCCCCTGCCCCAGTGGCTTTACAACCTCAAGGAAACACCCGGCACACCCTAAAAGATGGTGAGATGGGTCTTTGAGCACAGCAGTGAGAGAAGTGGAGCACAGATGGCAGGATGAGGGTTTACCCTCAATTTAATATAATGCAACCCAAATAATTGGGAAAATATGAAAGGGAGCAGAGCTGCTACACCCAGGTAGAGCCACAGAGCCTTTCCTTGTGTTGCCCAGGGCTGGAGCCGGCATGGTCTCACCGTGATGGCACAGCCCCAGCACACACAACTAGCTCTCCAGCCATGAAGTGACTGTGGCTCTGCACAGCCAGTGGGGGCACCTGCATTTCCTCCTCACCTGGGAGGCAAACAGCCATCTGAATATCTCTGCCATTGCAGAACCATGGTGCACTAGCAGCAGCGCAGTGTATTAACACAACGGGTTGAGGAGCATTTCGTGTGTGCTTTTTTTTTTATTTTATTTTATTTTTTTGCTAACTGTGGCTTTCTGTTTTCATATGTTTCTTCTGAAAGCATTCTGTTTTGCCATATTTGGGTAACCACGGGTTGTTTTAAGGTTCAGGGGGATGTTGCATGAAGCTGAAGAGGCCTCAGGTTTGGTGGTACCAGGCTGGGCTTTGTCCCTATATTTTTGGTGAACAACAAACCCAGTGGCAAAGCCCTGCTGGGTCTGTAAACCTCCAGGGACAAGCATTACTTAGCACCCAAATGGAGATTCCTGGTTTTTGTCCTAAGTGCCCAGGCAGTGAATTTGACAACAATAAATTGTCAAATTATATGTCAAATACATGACAATAACAAACCCCTGTCTGGATCCTCACTGCTCATAGAGATGGGGTAAATGTGGACAGTTCTATAGAGCAGGGGACTGCCCACCCACCTGCTCTGCACCATCCACCCTCCCCCAGAGCAGTGGTCAACTGGTGGCAGCACAAAAGCCAAGGTCTTCACCATGGTCTTCACACTCCCCTGTTTCAGGCAACACTGAAGGCTCTCCAAGGCTCCCTGTGTGTCCCACATGCAGCTATAGAGACCAAACCTTCCAGTCCTGCCAGCACCTGACAAACAAGAAGTTGTTCTAAAAACAGCTGAGATGAATTGTTGCTTTCAGGAGGCACATGAAAAAGTATATGAAAGAATAGACTAACCATTTAAGAGATGATTCACAGTTGGAAGAGGGGATGCAATAGACAGCCTCAGTATTAGAGATGTGCTGCAAGTGCCCAGCATGTGCCCCACCATAGGAGGAATCTGCATGCAAAGGTCTGTGAAGCCAGATAACACGAAGCCACAGTGCTGGGGAAATGCAGTCTTGCGACACAGCCAGTGAGTGACCATGCACAATAGAGGAATACAGGTGGAGGGAGAGGGGGTAAGAAGTGTTTCCCATAGCAGAGAGGGCAGGATTTTGGCTTCAGCAAACTGCTTGAAAGAGTGGGGAAGTCACCTGGCTTCTCTTTTTTTTTGACACAAATCTCTGTGGAAATACACCATTCCCTAACGTTTTGTTGAGACAGCAACACAGTCTCTGCCTAGGGGAAAAGGCAATACCTGATGCCATAATTTGATCCAGAGCTCTCCTTCTCTACCCTGCACTTAACCAGAAAATATGGTTTAATAGCCAGGCATTTGTGTTTGTAACCCATCTCCTTCCTGTTTGCAGGCTGAAAATCCCCAGTGGTTCTACAGCTGAGAGAAATTTGGCACAAGATACCTGTGAACCCTCTGGGACAATTTTGAAAAGTGAGGTTTTTCTGCCTCTGGAACATTTTGGGGCCCAGGACACATGACCTTACAAAAGGGCACTGTGCATGAGTCCTTTTCAAGGTATTTTTCCTGCTGTTCAACTTGGCTGTTGTGGAGACAATTAGCCTTCATCTCCAGAGACGCTTGCAATTCTGTTATCATTTAAGATTAAATTATTTTGGGTTAAATTCCTTCCCCCTTCCCTGCTGCTTCAGGAAAATCATTCTCTTCTATACACCAATAGATCCCTGAGCATTTTGACATATGAAATGAAGAAGGCAAGGCCCTAGGTGTAGTCACCAAACCAATCTGAACTCTGATTTTGACAGAATGAAGCCTAAATTATATATATATATATATATATATGTATATATATATACACACACGTGTGTATATATTTAGTCTCTCTCTTTAATTGCCTTGCAAATACTGGACCCTCATTCACAAGATAATGGGATGGCTACAGTTGGCAGAGACCTCAGGAGGTCTGTGGCCCAAGCATTTGCTCTAGCATGGACAGCTGGGGCAGGCTGCTCAGGATCATGCCTAGCTCAGACTTCTCTGTCTCCAAAGATGTAAATCTCACAACCTCCCTGATAGACCTGCTCCAGTTTTGGCAATCTTCAGGGTGAAAAAACATTTTCTTATCTTTAATGGAAATTTCCTGCATTCCAGTTTTTACTTCTCACCACTCCTTGGTCCAAGAGGAGCCTGGCTCTGTCCTTCTGTCCCACTGGCTGCAGCCACCACCCTCATCTCCCATTTTCCTCCTCTTTTCCAGGCTGAACAAACCTAGCCCTCTGAGACCCTTCTCCTGCCTCTTGGTCTTCAGCCTGTGACCTCCGCTGCACTTGTACCTGTCTGACAGCACCTTTCTAGTGCTGGAAAGCCTCAGGCTTGAGACAGTGTCCAGCAGGGATTTACAAATGCCACACAGAGAGGAAGGGTCCCTTCCCTCACCCCACTTGTGGCACCCTGACCATGCGGTGGTTTTTGTGGAGCCAAGGGCCCTGTTAGAGATTGGTTTGAAGACCTGCAAGCACCGAAGGACTCCTTCAGTTTGCTGGTGTCAGATGGCTGATCCTCATCTGCAGATCACCCATCAGTTCATTGTGGGTGCCCAAAGGGATGGCTGGCAGGAAAAGGTCCTAATTCTCCACGCAGGGCTGGGCTGCCTTTCTCCCAGAAGAATGTAATGGATGCACAAGGAGACAGCCCAGAGTGTGCAGGGACAAGGCCGGCCATCATGCACCGAGGACAGCAAAGGAAGGCAGGCGGTGGTGTGATTCAGCTGGTAGAAAGCTGCACAGCTAGAGAGTGATGGCTTCCTTCCAGCGTGCCATGGGCTGGTGAGACAGACTGAGTCACATCATCTTCTAGTATCTTCTTTCAAGGCCTTATGCTGCCTGATGCTGTAGGCAGTACTCTGTCTTTCCCTGCCTCTGGGCTGTAGCATGTATGTGGCATCCTGACCACAATCATAGAATTGTGGCATGGCTCGGGTTGGAAGGGATCTCAAAGATCATCTAGTTCCTACTTCCCCAGCCACAGGCAGGGATGCCACCCACTAGATCGGGCTGCTCAGGGCCTCATCCAACCTGGTCTTGAACACCTCCAGGGATGGGGCATCCACAACCTCTCTGGGCAACCTGTTCCAGTGCCTCACCACACCCTGAGTGAAAAATTGCCTCCTAACCTCTAGCCTAAATCTCCTGTCTTGTAGTTTAAAACCATTTCCCCTTGTCAATATCTGATTGAGCAAAGAGTTTTTCTCCATCTTTTTTATAAGCCCCCTTTAAGTACTGATAGGTTGCAATGAGGTCTCCCTGGAGCCTTCTCTTCTGTAGGGGCAGACAGAGCTGCACAGCTGGGAGCACCTCCTCCTGCTCCTTCTTCTCTGAACTTGGTTCTCATGGGGCTGTTTCTCACTTTCTCCTCACTACACACTGCTGTGCACACTTTGCTTTTTCTTGACTGTGTTCTCAGAGAAGCACCACCAGCATCGCTGTCAGGCTCAGCTCAGTCCTGCAGTGGGTTCTCTGCAGAGCCAGCTGGACCCATCTGGAACGCCTTGCAGCCGTCTGCAGCCCCTGCTTCAAACACCTTTCCACCTTCACCCAATAGACCATTAATTGTTCACCCAATAGAGAAATCTTAGGTTTTTTTTTTAAAGCTTTCTAGAAAGAGCTCAGAAGAGCTAAAGTGCTGAAGCTCAAGGGTTGTGCCTTGATCAGGGACTTGCATTGGTTTTACCTGCGTGGAAAGGGAAGAGAGGGGAGATGACAAAAATATTCGGGGTCCAAAGCATGTTTACCAGATAGTACTTTTTAAATCTCACCCTTTGCTGTTCAATGCATGTTCTGTTTCTCCCGTGTCTGTTCCTCAGGGTAGGGACTCCCATTTGCCTCAGCAGCTATCACTTCGTTTTGGCCTCTTCCGCTACTCATTTTGACTCAGAAACTTTTTTTTTTTTCAGTTTTATCACCATGTTTGTTAGCTGACACCATCCCTGCTTAGTCTCAAGGCCGACATTTTTTTTCAGATTTTCACCTCATTTAAGGATGGTCAAAATGGTGGCAAATTTAAAATACTTCCCAGTTTCCTCTCTCTTCTGCAAAATCCACTGCCCCTTTTAGTAAAGAGGTTCTGTGTTTATTATCAACCAAGAGTCAGATCTTTCTGCACCAAACCACCTCAATGCAACTGCTCTTGAATGTTTGTGTCTCTAACCCACTCAAACTCCTTTCTGACTGGGTTTTTATTTATTCATCTTTCATATTTTCCCCTTGTCAGCCAGTAAAGTCAGTTCATTCTGCATTCAGGCACAAGCTGGCATTCCTTGTGAAGACCCACTGTTTCAGAAAACAACTGTTTCATTCCCCATCTGCTTTAATTGCAGCAAAGGCCATCTGTCCCCTACCTTCCTGCTGAAAAAAAAAAAAAAAAAAAGATATAATAAAAAATCACATTTGCCACCCTAGAAGAGAGAGGGAGCATCTGAGCTCAGCCCAGGTTCCACCCTGTATGGAGGACCCCAAGGGCTCATCAGCATCCTCTAAGGCCTCTACCCCTCAAACACCTGCTGAAGGGGGCAGGTTTTCGTTCACTTTTTAAAATTTTGCCCCTGTGGTTTCCCAGTGATGCCTGTAAAGCAAATCACTACTCTGGTCTCTGTCTCCCTCCGCAAAAGGAGCTCCTGGCATGAAGAGTCCAGCTACAGGCGCCACAGAGCTCAGCATCTCAAGGACAAAATCCCTCCCTGCCTCAGGGAACCTTTGGCTCTTCTGCCAGGTAACAGTGACCCCCAACAGCATAGACAGACAGTTTGCAAATCCCCAGCATCTTCCACATTAGTTGAAAACACGTTTCAGCAGACCCTATCAAAGTCCAGGCGTGGCCTCACCAGGGCTAAACAGAGGGAGAGGATCACCTCCCTCAACCTACAGGCAACCCTCTTCCTAAAGCACCCCAGGATCCCGTTGGCCTTCTTGGCCACAAGGGCACACTGCTGTCTCATGATCAGCCTGCTGTCCACCAGGACCCCCAGGTCCCTCTCCAGAGCTGCTCTCCAGCAGGTCAGCCCCCAGCCTGTACTGGTGCCTGGGGTTATTCCTCCCTAGGTGCAGGGCCCTGCACTTGCCTTTGTCGAACTTCATCAGGTTCCTCTCGGCCCAGCTCTCCAGCCTGAGCAGGTCCCTCTGAATGGCAGCACAGCCCCCTGGGGTATCAACCACTCCTCCCAGTTTTGTGGCATCCACAAACTTGCTGAGGGTGCACTCGATTTGGTCATCCAGGTCACTAATGAGTAAGTTGAACAAGACTGGACCCGGTACTGACCCCTGGGGGACACCACTAGCTACAGGCTTCCAACTAGACTGCACCGCTGAGCACAACCCTCTGAGCTCTGCCATGCAGCTGATTACCAATCCACTTCACTGTCCGCTCATCCAGACTGCACTTCCAGAGCTTGTCTATGAGGATGTTATGGGAGACAGTGTGGAAACCTTTTTGAAGTCAAGGTAGACAATATCCACTGCTCTCCTCTCATCTACCCAGCCAGTCATCCCATCATAGAAGGCTATCAGGTTGGTTAAGTGTGATTCCTGCTTGGTGAATCCATGCTGACTACTACCGATCACCTTCTTCTCCTCCACGTGCTTGGAGATGACCTCCAGGATGAGTGATTCCATCACTTTTCCAGGGGTGGAAGTGATACTGACTGGCCTGTAGTTTCCTGGGTTCTCCTTCTTGCCCTTTTTGAAAACCAGAGTGACATTGGCTTTCTTCCAGTCCTCAGGCACCTCTCCTGTTCTCCACAACCTTTCAAAGATGATGCTATCAATAACATCCACCAGCTCCCTCAGCACTCATGGGTGTATCCTATCAGGGCGCGTGGATTTGTGGGTGTCAAGTTTGCCAACATGATCTCTAACATGATCCTCTTCAACCAAAGGAAAGTTCTCCTTTCTCCAGACTTCCTCTCTTGTCTCTAGGGTCTGAGATTCCTGAGGGCTGGTATTAGTAGTGAAGGCTGAAACAAAAAAAGCAGTCAGAAAATCTGCCTTCTCTGTATCCTTCATCACCAGGGCACCCACCCCATTCAGCAGCGGGCCCACATTTTCTATAGTCTTCTTTTTCCTATTGACACATTTGAAGAAGACCATCTTGTTGTCCTTGAAATCCCTTACCAGTTTGGCCATCCTGCTAGCACAGACATGCATGCCCCTCTTAGTGCGGTAGATCCCAGCTCTCCCCATCAGTTCTCAATCTTCAAGCAGGGTTCCATGGTTATAGAAACCAAAACCCTGTTGCCAACACCAGCAGCACAGACAGCTGTTAACTTTGAATATCCATCTTTTAATTTCTCTCAGGTAGACGAGGACTGGGATAGAGGTAGGCCTCCAAAATCTCCTATTCCACTGGCTTGTCAAAGGCTCCAGTGAGCAGCATGTCTGCCCAGAGGAAGCCAAGATTTACTTCAGTTCTCCACCAGCAGAGCTGTCGTGTTCTGGGGGGTTTCCTTGGCTTACCCCTGTCTCACTGTGTTCCTGCATCTCCTGCCTGTTAATGTCACCTCCCTGGCCACTGCCAGTAGGGGAGTGCAGAACTGAGTGATGCAGCTGTAGGCACCAGTGCTGCCTCTCCCAGAGAGCAAAACAGTTTGGAGGCCTAATCCAGCTCTCTCCTCTGCAGAGAGCCCTCCCCTGGCTGTGTGAGCATTGTCCTGCTCTCTTTCTGCAAGATGCTCAAGAGTCCAAAGAAAACAAGTTGGGTACATTCACTGTCTGGAGACAAAACGGTACTTTCACTAGAGGGGTAAAACCCATCATGGAAAGCCTTTTGTCTCTTGGCAATCAAAGCGACAAAGACCCAACAAAAGTCAAGAGCTAAGTGGTTTCTTGCACATGGGAGAAAATCTACTAGGGTTCTCTCTAGCCCCCTTTATATTGTATTAACCTAGGAGCAAGGAAGAAAAAAGTCAGTCATCTTTTGAGGAAATGAGTGCCTCTTTTATTTGCTGCCCTCCCCAGGAAACTCATTCTCTCCTTGTCCACCCACACAAGTGGGAATGATGAATGGAAGCAAAATATAAACAGATTAGCCTTTCTTTTTCTTCCTAGCCTTCCCAATCAGATGTTTTGGTCCATGCCTTGGTACCCAAATTTTGCATGTCAAGATTTCTGATCACTTGCCTGTGTGGCTCATAGTGCCTTTCAGATGTTCTGTTTGTTAGACATGTACATAGGTATCCATGACATCTATAAGCAGCTCCAGCTTCAGAAGGTCTCACACCACTCAGTGTGGAGGAGGCGGGGGGGAGCCTACTGCTGAAGAGCCACTGCCACATCAAACCTCTCTGCACTAGGGTGCATTTTTTGGCTCCCTACTTCTGCAGCCCCCAATCTCCAGGCCATCAGCCATCCGACTCTGTGAAAGGGACCATTCCATCTCAGAGACTCTCCTCAGGACTGGATTTCTCTATCAGCTACCAGTGCATCAGATACATGTATGTCTGTGTACCCCTTGGTTCCCAAAGCCTCTGGCAGACCAAACTGTGTCATGGCTCCCTTGGCCTGGAAGTCCTAATCGGTAAGAGAAGGTTGAACCACTGCCTCTCACTGGGTCAGGAGTCATTTAGAAAATTCTGCTTTTGGAGGTGTCATTTCAAACATGGAAATTTTTGCTGCGAAAACAGATGGAGCAACCTGGAGGGCTGTGTGACAGCAGGGAACCCTTCCTGTGAAGCAGCACTGTGTACTGACAAGAAACTCTTCATCTGTAGCCCCACCAGTTCTCCTACCTCCACCCCAACTTTTCATTAAAAAAATAACAACATCAGGTAAAGGTGAGTGTATGTGGGTTTTGCTCAACCTGAAACCATTTCCTGACCAACAGTGGTGAAAAATCTTTCACACTAAGCTCCTGCCAGAGACAGAAGAATGCACACAAAGGGCCACCAAGAGATGCTGACACAGGAGAAGCCATTGCAGACAGACCACAGTGTCCAGCATGGGCAGTAACTTCCCTTCATATTGCACTTTAACCTCATAGTAACACTCCAAATCCTTCATGGCAACTGCATGTCACAACAGAGCATGAATTCTTTGCTACTACAGCATCAGCCAGGCACAAGGTAGGCTTCTAATGAGTTCAAGGTGGCAGCTAACAACCCAGGCAGTGCAGAGGTTTCATGTTATCAAATTCCATACTCAGCACCAACACTTCTCCTTTCAGCCCACCCCGGTGTTTGGCATGGGTGACACATTGCAGAGATTGGGTACTGGCTGGGGGGGGGCAACAAAAGAGGATGATGGCAATGGGGTGATGCCAGCAAGTTTGAAATTGGGGTGTGTGCACAACCACTGAAAGGCTGATGAGAGCATTTACATTAAAGCAACAGCTTTCTGCACTGTAAAATACATGCGTCATGGAGGTGAACTTTTACCAAGCACTAAGGGCTGCCTGCAGAGTCAGGAAAATGTTCCTCCTCCCCACTTTTGCCTGTTTGATGTATTTTGTTATAAAAATATGCTGAGTATCTTATTACATGTATAGAAAATAGAGAGAAGGACATGAGGCACCATGAGAACAATAGAGACACAGAAGGCTTCTTGTCTGACTTGGACTTTGATTTCCTTTTAGGTTTAAATGTTGTCTGCCACTGTTTAGGGAAGAGACTTTGAATGACTTCTGAGATTCAGACCATTTCTGCTGTAACAAGTTAATGTTTACAGACACACCATGGCTGGAGAACACCCTCGATATTGCAGAAGCAGTGACTTGTTTAATGGATTCAAATAAATTGAAAAGCAAAGCCCAGAAGCTGAAGTGGCAGCATCTAAGCCCTGTACTGAGAGGTGCAGAGACCTTACAGTGAGATTAAATATAGGTCTCACAAACCAGAATAACAGTGATTTTACTGAGAAGATAATCAAGCCCTGGAGGAAATTACATGATATAAAGCTTAGATTTAAAATAAATGTGAAATGAGTTGGTGGATTCGGGACCAGTTCCTTATGGAAAAGTTTTCACGTCAGAAAAATCACTTGATGAAACTGGCTTTTTAATTAGCAGTTCTGGCAGAAAGCCAGGAGGATGAAAGGGGTGGTGGAGCCTCAGTCCTCATCTAGCCCTTTGCAAGGAGGGCCAGGGACAGTGGAGGGCTGGGATCAGGAAAGGGGTGGACTCTGCGTAGGCCAGGCCCGGACACAGGCTGTGACTCCGCATAGAAGGAGCAGCCCTCTGACAGCATCAGACATTTTGGTAGTAAGGTCCCAAATCCAATCTCCCTTCTGTGATGCCCAGCCAGAGACTGGGCACATGACATGGCCACCGTCTTGACCAAGCACTTCTGCAGCCAGTTCAAAAGATACAAATAAAAAAATAAAGACCAAGCTGTTTTTTCTTCTCCTTCTTTCTTTTCTTGCTTCACATCAGACTGTAATCCTCTCCTTCGCAGTTTAATTGTATCCTTATTTCTCCTTCTCCCAATGAGTTAATGTGAATGATTTTACGCCAAGGTGGAACATGAAGTCTTGCTCCATGCTGAGCTTGACAGCAAAATGCAGGGCCCAGGAGGCACATGATATCCTGCTTCTCATGTGAGTGGTGAATTAAAAAAAAAAAAAAAAAAACCACCTCCAAGCATCTGAGATTCAAGTTCCAATTTTCAGCTCAATTTTCATCTCTCTTTCCTCCCTGCAAAGTCTGTTCAACAGCAGTGGGAGGTTACAAATAGAGCAAGGCAGCTCATCTGCTGCATCTCACTTGTGTGATCCATGAGAACACACACACGCATGCAGGAACCATCCTCCACAGGCACTTGACTTTCCACAGTGTATCTGTGGAGTGATCATCATGGGTCTTTCCTGGTTTGCAGCTCCCTCATCAGCCCTTCACTGTGCACCTCCAGGCTGGAGCTGAGGATGCAGGCAGCACCACGTGTCTGCACTGAGATTAACCCTGCAAAGTCAGGAACAACATTTTGTATTTCCTCATTCAAAATTCATCCTCTGGGAAGGCTGCCAGGCCAGCTCTGCAAAAGAAAGGCTTCAGTGGAAATCTCTGCTCTCCAGAGGAGTGATGGGGTATGGATGTCAACACAGCTTACCTGGGTGGGTGACCCCTGTAACTCCTGCTCTGACCCCTAATGATATGGTGGCAATAAGGCAGCACACATATAAACTAGTTGGGTCAGGGATACAGGGATGAAGGGAGGTGATCACATTTAGTCTGGCCAAGGGGAGGCTAGAGGCTGAATTAATGGTGGCATAAAACTACCCGAAGAGCATGTACGAGGACAACAGAGAGAAACTCTCCTTGGTCGGGGCATATCACAGAAGGCAATGTTCCTACGCTACAGCTGGGGGTGTTTAGGCTGGACACACAGAAAATTTTCCTTCACAGAAGGTGATGTACCCCTGGGAGAGGCCACAGCAGGGGGTGCGTCTCCATCATTGGGGTTAACGAGCATCAACCCAACGAGACCACAGCCATCCCAACCCAGCACTGGCAACAGCAGTGCTGCAAGCGGTCGCTGGCCAAAGGCGTCCCAGGGCTCCCATCGCTTCCCCTCTGGGCCGCCTCCCCATCGGCCTTGCAGGGGCTTGGAGGGCGCTGGGACACCGGGGGGCAGCGGCCGGCCCTGCACGGAGCACCCCAGGGCCCCAAGCCCCGGGGCCGGGCCCAGCTCCGGGCCGAGGCCTCTGCGGCGGCGGCCGGGCCGCGTCCCGCCTGTCCCCGCCAGGTGGCAGCAGCGGCCGCGGCGTCACGGCCAGCTCGGGGCCCAGGGCACGCTGGGCTCGGGGGGGAAAGGCCCGGCTGCAAGTGGTTTGAACAGGTGGTGTAATAAAACAGGAGAAAATGGAGAAATGCAGCTCGCACACGAATCCTAGCGCCCTCCACACGCTCCCCCCCACCCCCCATTCGTGCAGCATCGGGAGGATCCCGGATGGGTTTTCCCATGGTGCAGAGTAGATGCTGGCTGCTGAAAAGAAGCTCCTCTTTTACGGTCCCTTGAGCAATTATTTGTCCCTCTTTTTATTTTAGCTTACTAAAGTAACTACCTAATTAAGACATTTATTGTCAGGCCTTTCTCACTGAGCTCCAGAAATAACCCTGCTCCTGTCCCTCACCTCACCTCAGCTCATCTCACCTCACCTCACCTCATCTTACCTCACCTCACCCCACACCACCCCACACCACCCCAAATCATCCCACACCACCTCACCTCACCCACCCCAGTGCAGAACAACATCTCCCTTGCACGTGCTGGAGCCCCTTCCTTTTCCTAAAACATTCCAGTAGCCAAAATCCTCATTTGTAAGCCATAAAAACAAAACAGACCCTATATATAGACACACTGTGAGAGGTTGAAACCACCCTAATAATGGTCCCTAGGGAGGGAGAAGGACCTGTTGCTGTGCTGGCTGCGTTTCTTATCAGTTCCAGGTGATTCCTGCTCTCCCCAGTGACAGGATTTGGGTGAGCTATGAAACTGCTGTGGTTCTTTCCTCCAAGCAGGAACTTGAGGATCTAAAAGCATATGGCCAGCAAACAACCCACACTTGATAAAAATACACCCACAGTAGTGCTCAGTGGGCTGCCAGGGCAGAGCGCTGCTATTACTCTTTTAGGAACTGGGGCCCCAAAGCATGGACCCTTCAGCCTCTCTTGCACTGTTGGAAACAGAACATCATGAGTTCTGGTACCTTTTCCAGGGTTTTCCACATTGCATCTTGTGGAGAAATATAAAGGGATGCTGCCTCTGCAGTGAGGGTCTGGCTTACGGCCTGAGAGATTTTAAATGTCACACCTCTTCAGCAAGATCCCAAGACACTGAGACCCATTATGGGGCAACATTTTCCAGCTGTTAGCCTCCAACTATGCTATGGACAGTAGACATCCCAGGTTTTCAAACTTTGACCAGGTCTCAGTGAGACAGAAAGCAGTAAAATCCTGGCAGCTCCAAGGGCCATGACAATGCAACAGGCAACACCCCAAAGGCAGTTCTGAAAGAGATTAAGACAAATATTTAAAAAATAATAAATTAAAGGAATTACAATTAAAAAAATGAAGTGACTGCCACATTCCTCCTACAATGCAATATTTCTTAGTGCTCCCCATGGTAAGTCACTTGATAACAATGAAAGGAGGTATTCTTTCCACCCCATAGAATCATAGAATATCCCGAGTTGGAAGGGACCCATAAGGATCATCAAGTCCATCTCCTGGCACCACACAGGTCTACCCAAAATTTCAGACCATGTGACTAAGTGCACAGTCCAACAACTTCTTAAACTCCGACAAACTTGGTGCAGTGACTACTTCCCTGGGGAGCCTGTTCCAGTGTGTGACCACTGTCTTGGTGAAGAACCTCTTCCTGATGTCCAGCCTAAACCTCCCCTGCCTCAGCTTGACACCATTCCTTCAGGTCCTAACACTGGTGACTTAAGAGAACAGATCAGCACCTACCCCTCCACTCTCCCTCGTGAGGAAGCTGTAGACTGCAATGAGGTCTCCCTTCAGCCTCCTCTTTTCCAGGCTGAACAGGCCAAGTGACCTCAGCCTCTCCTCATACGTCTTCCCCTCTAGACCCTTCACCATCCTCGTCACCCTCCTCTGGACACTCTCCAACAGTTTAATGTCCTTCTTGTACTGTGGTGCCCAGAACTGCACACAGTACTCAAGGTGAGGCCGCACCAGCGCAGAGCAGAGTGGGACAATCACCTCCCTCGACCAACTAGCAATGCTGTGCTTGATGCACCCCAGGATACAGTTGGCCTTCCTGGCTGCCAGGGCACACTGCTGGCTCATATTCAGCTTGCTGTCAACCACAGCCCCCAGATCCCTCTCTGCGGGGCTGCTTTCCAGTGTCTCGTCACCCAGTCTGTACGTACAGCCAGGGGTGCCCCGTCCCAGGTGCAGGACCTGGCACTTGCTCTTGTTAAACTTCATGTGGTTGGTGATTGCCCAGCTCTCCAATCTGTCCAGGTCTCTCTGCAAGGCCTTTCCACCCTCAACAGAGTCCACAACTTCTTCAAGTTTGGTGTCGCCAGCAAATTTGCTCAAAACACCTTCTAGTCCTACATCCAAATCGTTTAGAAAAACATTGAAGAGGACCGGCCCTAAAATGGAGCCTTGGGGACCCCACTTGTGACCATCTGCCAGCCTGATGTGGCCCCATCTACCACAACCCTTTGAGCCCTGCCCGTCAGCCAATTGCTCACCCATCGTATGATGTTTTTTGTTAAGTTGTATGCTGGACATTTTGTCCAGTATGATCCCATGGGAAATTGTGTCAAAAGCTTAGGTGAAGTCCAAAAAGATCAGCTGTTTTCCCTTGGAAATGGAAATCCAGGTTCACTCGTCTCTTCCTCCAGGTCCAGAGATAGATGGCCTCTAAATGGTGGTATCACATCTACTGCCCAACAGTGGTGATCCCCCTCATATCTTGTAGGAGGACTGCAGAGCTGAATGCTGGCCCATGTTTCCATCTATCAACAAGGTTGGTCTGTGCTTCAGGTCCTCCTTCTCATTGAAAACTGTGAATTCTACCCAGGAAAGGCACTGGAACATGGTTCAAAGACCAGATTTATGCCCACAGCAAAGACAGAGTCTGGGGACAGAGGACCTCCTCCCAGGTGTGGGCAGAACCACTGAAGGACAAGTCAGCAGTCATTAGTGTTGCAATACATGAGGGATGGCTTCAAACCCTTATTCTGTTTTCCCCCACTCCATCAAACCGTATTTAGGGATCATCTCTGAATATCCTCCGAAAAGACTTTGTTTGCTACCACAGTTGCTGTGAACAGCCTATAATGAGATGCCTTCATTGTTCTCACCTACATGATTACCTGACAAGTAGTCCAGAAGTTACAAGCTATACATTCCTTAGGGCCAAAGTTCCCATGTTCTCCAACCTGCCTGCTAGGCAGAGGGGCAACTACTTAAATAGGTTTGTTTACAGTCAACCAAGTGCTTGCATCTCAGGAGATCCAACCAAATTCCTTTCCTGGTGGCTGCCAGACACCATCAGAGTGAGCTCCATTGGGTGCACTGGGTGGAGCAGCAGATGCCCTTCTTGAATCTGTGCTCAGCCTGGAGGCTTGCAGGGCACCCAGAGGTCCATGTCCACTTGAGGGTCCAGACTTCTGGGGAAAGGTCAAGCTCATGGGACAAACCACCTATCTCAGAGAGATCAAGACTGAGCCCAGGGCTAGTGTGAAAACTCAGACCCAGCTCCAGGAGTTGTGGAAAGTCTTCTTGACTTCAAGCTTAATTCAAGAAACAGAAACAATTGGGCATCAAGGCTGAAAAATGCCAAGAGACACAATTGCTTCAGCTTCTACCCACTGATTTGTCTCTGTCTCCTGCAGCCACAATGAGGAGCTAGCTCCCTTGTGGCACTGGGCCCAGCATTGCTCTGGGGACAGAAATGGGCTCCTCCCTGTGTGGCTCCAGACCAGGCACCTCTGGCACACCAGGGCTTCCCTCAGCTCCATGGTGCTGCAGAAGCTGCAGAAATGCCTTTGTGTCCTTTCTGTTCATCTCTGGGTGGGCATCAATGAGAACTTCCAGGACAAGTCTTTTTTCACTTTCCTTGGAATTGGGAATTTGGGGGGGGGGTGGGGGGGGTGGGGGGATTGTATTGGGCTTGCATGACAAGGTTTTGGTAGTAGGGAGTCTGCAGGGGTTGGGGTGCTGTGAGAAGAGCCCAGATACTGGGGCTCCAGCTGGCTGCAAAAAGGACCCAGCACTGGCCAGTGCTGAGTCATGAGCGTGTCCAGTTGTACCTCTGGGAGAGTTGATTTAAGAAAGGGAAAAAATGCTGTGCAACAGCAGCTGGGAGAGATTGGAATAAGAAACAGGCTTGCATCCACCAAGATCTGTGAAAGAGGGCAAGAGGCTCTCCAGGCACAGAGCAGCAGTTCCCCTGTGGCCTGTGGAGAGGCCCCTGGTGGAGCAGGCTGTCCCCCTGCAGCCCATGGGTCCCACATGGAGCAGATCTCCATGCTGCAGCCCCCCCATGGGTGGAGGAGCCCCCGGTGGAGCAGGTGGATGTGGCCTGGAGGAGGCTGCGGCCCATGGAGAGCCCCCGCAGGAGCAGGCCCCGGGCCGGAGCTGCAGCCCGTGGAGAGGAGCCCCCACAGGAGCAGGGGGTCTGGGGGGAGCTGCCACCTGTGGGGGACCTGTGCTGGAGCAGTTTGCTCCTGATAGATGGACCCCGTGGTACAGAGCAGTTCTTGAAGAGCTTCTGCCTGTGGGAAGCCCAAACTGGTATTTGAGAATAACTGTATCCTGTGGGAGGGACCCCATGCCAGGGCAGGGGAAGAGAGTGACCGTGAGAGTAGCACATAGTGAAGTGTTATGGACTGATCATAACCCCCATTCCTCATTCACAGTGCCACTCAGAGGGAGGAAGTAGAAGAGGATGGATGGGGGGGAGGTAGTTTTAGTTTGCTTTTATTTCTCACTGCTCTTGTCTGTTAATAGTAGGCAATAATTACATTAATCTCCCTTATGCTGAATCTGTTTTGCCCATGACAGTAATTGGTGAGTGATCTCTCTGTCCTTAGCTAAACCTATGAGCTTTTTTTTTCATCATCTTTTCTCCTTCTGAGGAGGGCAAGTGAGAGAGCAGTGTGCTGTAGTTGAGCTGCACATTGTTTTTTAAACCACTACAGTGTTTAAATTAATGATGCGTGCACAGCTCCACTGCCTCTGCTCTCCTCCAGGTAGGTACAACTGTATTCCTGGTTTTATCTAGCACCCTTTCAAATTACTGCTTTGGATATCAGCTATGTGTTTGCAAGGCTGCATTCATACACACAGATACATATATATCCTTGCAACACAAAAGGCAGGTCCTGAACTTCTGCGATGAGTGGAGCTACTAACCTACACTGCTAGAACAAGCGTTGAACACACTCATTTGCCAGTGCTGGTTGCAGTTTACCTTTGCAAGGATCAAAGATTCAAAGTCACAGCCTGTAGCATCAGCAGATGGGTACAGGGTGCAAGAGGTAGTAATTAGCTGAATGCAACAAGAGGTTCCATTTTAAATAGGGACACGTGAGATCAACAGCATCAATTACTCTCAATCCAGTAAGGAATCTACACACTTGTCTGTTCTGTATATGTTGATCTGCACAGTTGGAGTTTGCTCTTTGTGGTGTGAGTATTGGAGGTTTCCTTTCAGAGCTACGTAAACAACATCTCACAGAAGATGGGGATGCAGCAATGTGCCACACTGGTAGCAGCCAGCCTGCTTGGGAACAGAGGACTTGCCACATCCTCTTAAAGTTGGAAGGAACAGCTGGTTGAGCATCCTACCTCAAGATCCATGCCTCTGCTACCTTGTCAATATGTTCTGATAATCCACAAATATTTTATGCTAAACAGAAGAGCAATGATTTCATCCACTCTGTGAAGGAGTCTTTTAGTCCTGCTTAGCTGATCTGCAGTATCTGGCTGAAAGCACATGCTATGGAATTATGTTTGATGCTTCCTTGCTTTTTTTTTTGAGGGTGGGCAGGTCTTTAAGTCTTTGTGGTGTGATGCCTTTTGTTTCATGCAGTGTCCTACCCTGCATTCCCACAGCTCTGATATCTTCTCCAAAGTAACAGGGAACTTGTCCCTCTCCGTCCTCTGGCACAAAGAATTGGGCTCACAGCTCAGCATCATAAGAGCTCCCAACTGAGCACACCACAAAATCTACAGGCACATCTGACGCTTCAGGTGCTTGCTGGTGCTGGATGCCAGATCCTCATCCTGGTAGGGAGCAACTGCTGAAATCTGATTCAGTTCCAGATTATGGTCCAATTAGGCACGTTCCCTGCAGCCCTGCCTTAGCACACAGTGCAGGAAACCTGTCCTGCTTTTAGCAGGGATAGAGTTAATTCTATTTGTAGAAGCTCATATGATGCTGTGTTTATGATTTATGATGAAAATAGTGTTGATAACACACCAATGTTTTCGTTGTTGCAGAGCAGTGCTTACACAAAGACAAGGACTTTTGAGCTTCTTGTGCTGCCCTGCCAGCAGGGAGGCTGGGGGTAAACAAGAAGCTGGGAGGGGACAGAACCAGGAGAACTGACCCCAACTGAACAAAAGGATATTCCATACCACATGGCATCATGCTAAGCAATAATATTTGGGATAAAGAAGGAAGAAGAGGGGGACATTCATAGTGATGGCTTCAGCTTTGGACCCCTAAGGGCTCTAACGTCCATCTCTTTACCATCTCATGTGCTGCACTGGATTGGGAACATGCTCGCTAGGAGCAGGAAGAGGCAGTTTCTCCATGGGGTGATGGGAAGCAGTGCGTGGAGACACCTGGACTGATGTTGAAGAGTGATTCCTGAATGGGAAACATCCCACAGCTTTTGACAAGGTGCTCACAAACTGTCACTGTGGTGTTGGTGCCTGGAGCTTTAATAAGAAGAGCCACTGCAGGCAGCAGAGCAAATACGACTGCATTTCAACGTTCCTCATGGATGAGATGGCCACAGGAAGCCACCGGGCACAAATGTGCCTTCCTCACACCTCCTTGGCCACAATGAATCAGAGTAGCTCTGAACAGGAGCTGTGGCAGAGCAACATCTGTCCTCCAGTGCTAGTTATATCAAAGTATCCATCAGGAACAGCAATGAAGAATCTGAAGGAATGGTTTTACCACCACCAGATCATGATCCAGCCAGGAAGAAGTCTCCACAGTGCAGCCATCCATCAAATTCCAGCTGCACAGCCAGGAGGCTGAAAGACAAGCTCAACCACGAGCTGTTTTCACAAAACAAGCATGTCACCTAGACATCCACAGTTGTTTTGTGCCAGCAGCAAAGCATGTATCGACTACAGGAAACTTCCTCCAAATGGAGTTCAGGTTAACACACTGCACTCCTGCAGAGAAAACACTGCAGAGAGCAAACCAGAAGGAAAGAAATCCCAAAACATAGTTTTGGGCTGGCATCTGGGTACCAACTAGATTAAAGTGGTACAAAAAATTTGCATTGAGATGAGGGGTTTGCATAGCCATCAGCAGGTTGTCTGAACACTGCAGAACACCACTTGGACATGCGAATACACTGAAGACATTTCAAAGGACTGTAAAATATCTAGTCCATGATCTAGGAGTTGCTGACACCTTCACATGCTCTTTAAGCAAAGTGAGTTCAAAGTAGTGGGGAAGAATTACCTGCGAGAAGCTGAAGTGGGGAAGGGCTGTCCCCTCAGAAACCAGATGCTAGAGAAGACCAGAAAGCTCCCCTGGTTTTTGCCCGGACTGAGGAATGCTCAGACGTGGAAGTCTCTAGAGCAAAGACTCCACTGCACACAATACAAGACTACTGCCTTCTCTGCCCCCGTGTTTCTGAGAGAACCTACAATGTCTGGACTGCTATTGAGCATGCCAGTGACCTAATCCATTGTGACCTAATCCAGCACCTTTTGGAGGCAGGATAAATCAGGTATTCTGGCATAGAAATGGGCTCCATTTCTGTCAGATAGGCCTGACAGAACAGCCTGGCAATATTCTGGACTGGGAAACCCAGGTGAGCTGCAGACAAAGCCTGACAATGCTTTTAAAAGCACACTTTCCAAAAATGTGCCTGAGGGGATAAATTCACAGTGCACAAACCCCAGCACATCTGTAAACCCAGAAGGAAAAGCAAGAGCAGAGATTGTGTCAGTGGGCTTGCTGCATGCTGTTCAGATCAAGGACCGGGATTCATGCTGGTAGGAACAGCATTGCAGGAACACCCAGGCACAGTCGGCCACAGCTCTGGACACACCAGAAAGGCAGTTGAACAGGAATCATCAGCAAAAAAAAAAAACACAAGCCTGACCTCACAATAATAAAAGGAACAGCTTGTGTGCCAAGAGCCAGAGCCAGCTGTCCCATAGAGCCAGCTGTGCCATCCCTGGGGACTCAGCACCTTCCCAGAAAACGCCACTTGGGAAGAGGGAAGGGAAGCTAGAGGCCCCACCAGGTAACACACCACTTCAACTAGAGGCAAACAAGCAAGCTGGACCCTGAGAGACATGCCATAATAAAGCAGAGTGTATGTAGCCCCTGTTCATGTAGGGTACATTTGCTGCTGTTGGACAAGGGCACAATTCGGTTTAGGGGATGCAAAACCTTTGCTAACAACAGTACATAACACTGGGCCTTACTTCTTACCTGAGAAGGCAGGACACAGCGAGCCCTGGTTTTATAAACTTTTGTCACTGAAAACCAGCAAGATTAGAATTTGATGGCCATTTGTTGTTGGTTTTCAAAAGGAGAGCAGTCAGCACTTCGGTCCCTGTTACTGGATTGTCTGAGGAGCTGGAGAACCCTGCTTCTCCCTAAATTCACAGGGAACCAAGGACTGGCAAGGCAGCTCCATCTCTGCAGGTGGCAACATGGCAGAGTCCTCCAAGGTTGGAAAGAGAAAGATTCAATTAGGTGGAAGACAGCTTGCTGAGAAAAAGACTACAGGAAAACCTACAGGCCAGTCAAGGGAGAAGAGAAAGCATGCTGCATAATTGGAGCAAGGCATCATGAAAACAATCCCAAGCTTAATTTACTTGGATGGATCTGCTGATTCACTTTCCTTTTTTCTATTTTTTTTATTTTTTTTTTTACGAGTGAGCAAAAGAGGCATCTTTATAGCTTGCCATGGGCACTGCAGCTGTGGGCAAGGAGAGGTTGGTGAGTCCTCAGGACATCTGTAGCAGGTGGTCATAAACACACAAACCCCATACAAAATCGGTGCCTGGTACCAATCTCCTGAAAACCTGGAGGTCAGGCTCCCCTGTAGGCTGTCCCCCAGCACAACAACAAGGGAACATCACTCCAGTGTTCACCCAAAACAGAGCATCAAAAGACTTGGAGCAACTTTTCTTAGAGAAGCGGTTACAACTGGAGGGCTGTAGTTAAATGTGGCCAAGCTTCTCCATTGTTATTTTACAATCGCTTGATGTTCTGAAAGATACTTAGAAAAATGACTTTAGCTGTCCTGTGCCAAACTGGGCGAGGGTAAAAAAAATGAAATTTGGCAGACATGTTATTCATTCAGTGTGTAGTTTGGATGACGTCCAGTGAATAAAGAGTTTTAACGGATCTGGGAGACTAAAAACCATTCACAAATAATTTGATTTAGGGTCATTGTGATTTCTTTTTATAAATAATTTTCATTGAGAAGTATTTTTTTAATTAGAATCGACAGACCTAATAGCAACTCTATTGTGTGCACAGCTCATCATTCCTGTCTTCATAAATGACTTACATATGTGGTGTGCTAGTTTCTTGTTCACTGCACATGATGGTGCTTGTTCACGAGGCAATGAACTTCTTGCAGACAGTGTACAAGCCATGCTGAACTCCTCTTTCCAAAGGCATTCTTTGAAGAGGACCCATGTGGAAAGCAAAGGAAGCTTTTGCCATTCTGTTGCACACTCCAGCTTGGGGGTTGGCCTCAGCCTTTGCACAAATCAGACACCCCCACACTGCTGTAATTGCCTTCTAGCTGCTCCACTCTGAGATCATAACAGCAACTTTGTGTTGATTGCTCTCCAAGCCCCAACATGGCGCAGGAAATACTTGATACAGCAGAATACATTAAAAGCTCCCTTTTCCCTGTTGGGAGCAGTGACCAAGGACCAGACCCATGCACAGACCTGACACGTCCTGGCATGAGGGAAAAGGTTTGTTCAATGGCACATCAAAACTTAATCACCTCCTACTCCAGTAGGTAGCTCAACCAGAGCTCAACTGAATAGATCTGGAAAGACTGAAGGAGAATTCAGTGACTGGGAGAAAAATGGCTCCATGGCTCAAATGCATGGTTCTTGGCAACATTCTCTGTGTGTGCAGTCTTTTCTTTGACTTGCACATTAATAGTTGCATCTCAGCCACTTTTGGTACTAATCTTATCTCTTGTTTAAATGGCTCTTAGATTCCCTCCTGTGATTATAAATGTTCATATAAGGTCTTGAAATCAGCAGAGCTGTTGCTTTGTAGTTGAATAATAGGCCTGGACTCCAAACTTTGAGATGCTCACTGTAATGATCAGGTATGTTCTTAAGAGCTCTCTGAATTGGGTTTTGAAACAAAAGTCCTATTGATCTGAAGCCTCAAGTCACAGCCATGACTCTGAAAACTCTGTCCTTCAGAGGAACTGACATTGGTGCAATAAGACTACTACAACAGTCAAAGAAAGGAGAATTTATCTCATGAGGGTAAACTACCAAAAATTTGTCTTACCTAGACTACCAAAACAGAGGCTGAAGGGTATATAATTGGTATGGTGAGGTAAGTGGAAGGGGAGAAAACATGAGAAACAGTTGTGAAAGCTCAAAGATGAAAGTTGAGCAAGAATCAATAGCTGCAAAGAAGTTATTGATATGTTCAAGCTGGAGATGAAAAGATTTCTGAGCTCTTGAGCAAAGAGGTCTGGGATGTCCAGAACCTGTTCAGCAGAACCTGAACAGGTTCTGCTCTGTTCTGCTGAACCATCTGTTCAGCAGAACCAAAAGAAGCCCAAAGTAGAGTTTGATAAGCATATGGAACATGTTGGTATGACTGCAACACCAAGATACAGCAGCACGTTACCCAGAAGGTCTCTACAAGATCCCCACCCAATCTTTAAGCCATCACTACCTAGACAAGGTACATAGAGAGTCCCCTGGCTCCAGCAATTTGTCTGTTGCCCACCTTTGCCACCTCGTCTTGCTTTGCTCGAGCAGTCAGCCCAGGCTAGCCCACTGCACTGACCTGCCTTGGTCACCTCCTCTTAGCACTGGGCAGATGGACACAGGTCTCCAAGGCACAGCCACGGCTTGCTGCCTGCGAGGTGGTACTGTATTAAAGCTCCCATCCAAAAAGATTATCTATCAGGAAGAAGAAATGCCCTTATGCTTTGTTCTGTTTATTTAAATAAAAAAGGGCCTGCATTCCAGTCAAATTCAGACTCAAAAGCAGTGTTTGCATAGCTGTTGTGACCAGTGACACCGAGCAATGTTGGGCAGACCAGGCCACCAGTGCCTTCCCACCGAAGAGGAAGCATTGTCCAGCATTTCGAGGTCAGGTGTATCCACTGAGTGCATGCACTCTGGAAGTAACAATGCTGACCAATTTTTGAGAGGAAAATGACCTCTGCTGCTAGCCCTCCTTAAACAGCATCACTAGCACCACTAATTATCACTCCACCATGGTCAGAGACAGACAGACTGGACACGTGCTTCCTAGGCACCAGGTTTTCACCAAAGGAATTTCATCAGTAGTTATATATTTAGTTATATACACAATATACGCCTTTGAGCACCAATAAACTGGTGGTTTAGACACCATAATGGCACCTGCTGGCATTAGCAAGATGGCCTAATGGTTAGGTCTCATGTGAGGTTGGTTGTTGCCGTTCCTCATCAGAGCAAAACGGGAGGGAGACTGGCAGAGCACCAGCGCTCAGCCTGCCCCAGGGGAGCAGGGTGGCGGTGCCAGCCTCACCAGAGCGCCCCTTGCTCACTGCCGCAGCCCCACCACGGAGCCCTGCCAGGACAGGCTTTCCCACTGCACCTGAGGTGCCTTGCTGCCTCAGAGCAGCCTTTGGAAGATCAGACCGAGCGCCTTGGCAGCACTGTGAGTCCCAGGCATGCAGGGCAGTCCTGCAAGGCTAAAAACAGCTTACTGCAAGCTGCAGCAAACTGCAGCTAGAAACCATTGCTTCTGTGCGAACAGTAAATTGTTTTCGTCTCTTTTTCAAGAATTATTAGCCATGTAGTCACTAATAACTACGGCTTTGATCATAACTATGGGGCAGACTGTTTATTTTTCCCATGACAGCTGAGAAACATTGAAGATGCAGTTGTTTTAGCAATTTAATCTCTTTCTCCTCAATGAACCCGTATGTTATTTACTCCAGCACAGGGCAGGTCCTGCAGGCAACTACGGAATCAGCCTCCTAAGCGGCCACGCTGCATACCACGCTGGCAGGTTTTTTTTGGATGCTTTAGGTAGCACTGATGTTCTCCACACCAGTCTGCCCTCGCTGGCCTGGGAGCAGCAGGCAGACAGGTAAGGGAATCGCAGCCAAACCGAGCCGGCCACGTTGCTCCCCGGCCCACGGAGCAGAACGAGGAAAAAGCACCCTTCCTTCAGCTGGAGCTGGCTTTCGGTTTGGGACTCGCGGTTCAGGACTCGGGGTCTCTACCCCCGCTAACAACGACTGGAAGCGAAAGGGCCCTCCGCAATCTGACAGCAGCGCCTTACCGAGGAGCTGGCAGGACACCTGCAGCGGGATGCTCCGGGGACTGCCCGCCCCCAGCTGCCCCCCTGGGGCCCGGTCCCGGCCCCGGTCCGGCTCCGGAGCGGCCCCCGGCCCCGCTCCCCTTCTCTGGCCGCCTTCTACCTGCGCCCTCCCGCGGGGCCGTCGCTCACCGGCCCGCAGCGGCTTCCACCGCCCTCCCGCGGGGGCCGGCGCTCGGGGAAGAGCAGCTCGGCCCGTCTCGGCTCCGCCGGGCCCGGCTTGGCCCGGCCCCGCCGCCACGGGCGGAGACGGAGGCGGTGCCGAGCCCGGAGCGCCGCGCTGCGTCCCCACGGCCGCTGCCGCACCGAGCACCGGGGCCTCTCCCCGGACCCCCGGCGGCGGAGCGGAGCCCAATGGATCTCCCGGCGGCTCTCGAGACCCCTCTCGGCTCCGCTGCTCCGGATAAATATAAATACCTATATACTTTGTTAGCAGCCCCAGATAAATATATATCCCCTCCATCCCCATCCCTCGCAGCCCTCGGCCCTCCTACGTGCTCCGGGTCTGGGAAGCTCCTCAGGAATTAGGGTCCCGTCCGGCCCCTCCGCCCGGTGCCCCGCTCTGCCCCACACGGGAGCGGTGGCCCTCGCTCTCCGAGGTCTTCTGCTCAGCCTGCTGCCGGGGCCCTGCGGCTGCCGTCACCCCCAGGGATCTCCGTCAGGAGCCTGGCGGCTCTCCCCGGTCCTACCGGCAGAGCCCGGGCCGACGGCAGCACGGGATCAAGTCCCCTCACGGAGAAAGCAGCCGTGGGCCCCCGTTGGCTTGGAGCCGCGCCGTCGGGCCGGGCTCCGCCAGGAGCCGCCGATGAATGGGAGAGCCCGAGCGGAGGAGACCCGGGCATCTGCTCAGCCTCAAACCTCCCCAGCTCGTCAGTGTCCGGCGGGCCGGGTCCCGGAGGAGCGGGGAGGGGAAGCCACGGTGCCGAAGTGCTCACCCGGCACGGCCCCGCAGACCGGCGCGGGGCCCGGGCTGAAATTTTGTTTTCGGCATTTTCGTGCCCGGCGGCGGCCAGCCCCGAGTCTCTCTCTCCCTGTCGCCCCCGGCCCCGGCACGTTTGCCCCGTCTTCCTCCGGGGCTTGGGACGGACGCTGTCCCCGAGCGGACCGCCCGACGGGTCAAGGCGGTCCCGCAAATCCTCTTGCCGGTACCTCTTCCCGCTACCTGCGGTCCCCGCACACCCCGACCCTGCGGACAGCGGCTCCGGGTCGGTTAGGAGCCGCCGCCACCCGGGACTCGCTCTAGCACCGGGAACCGCACCACCGCCGCCGCCTCGGGCTGAGCCACCGGCCGCCGGCGGCCCCGTTGAGGGGGGCAGGAGGCTCAGGCGCGGTCGTAGCGAGACAACGAATTTCCGTGGGGAAACCACGGCGGCGTTTCGCGTGCGGTCAGCGGGAGCCGTGCGGCCGGGAGGGCCGCCCGCCTCGACCGGGCTCCTCTGAGTGTCCCGGGAGCCCGAGGGAACGGGTGTCCCGTTAAGGTCGGGTGGATGGAGGGACTCTCCCGGCCTCCCGGCCCCGACCAGAGGTGCCCAGGCCGTCTCCCTCCACCTGGGCTTGTCCTTTCGATGATTTCCCAAAAAGTAACCCTCTCAGCTGCCCGAAACGGCGAAAGACGGATTTTTTTTTTTTTCTTTGGAAAGAAACAGGTGGCAGCACCTGGGCCGGGAGCGGGGCCCGGCCCGGGGACACCACAGCCGTGCCCGGCCGCAGCGGCGCGGGGTCCCGGTGAAGCTGCCGCCGGCTTTTCCTTCGACGGGCGAGACCGGGAGCTGGGAGGCTCCTTGCAAACCGTGGGGGCGCCCGGTGCGGTGCCCCCGAGCCGCCACACCGGGCAGCCGGGATCCACCGCATCCCCATCTCCCGCAGGGGCTGTCCGTGGGGGGCGGAGGGGGGCTCCTCCGGGCCTCCCATCCCTCCGCAGGTCCCTCTCCAGCCTCTCCTCGACGGGACGGCGGGGGGGGGGGGGGGGCCGCCACCGGGGCCACCGGCAGGGCCGCGTCTCGGCGGCCGGTGCCGGGGCAGCGCGGCCTGGAGGAGCGCAGCGGAGGGGGTGCGACCCGGTGCCGGTGCCGGTGCCGGTGCCGGTGTCGCTGCCGGTGCCGGTGCCGGTGGCTGCGCGCGGTGCGGCCGCCCGTCGGCGCGGCGCTGCTGCCCGCGCGGCGGGGCGGCCGGCGGCGGGGCCGCTCTCTGCCGCCTCCCGCGCCCTCTCCTCGCTCCCGCAGATCTCGCGAGAGCGGCCGGCTGGTGGCCGCGGGGGCTGTTGCAGCAGCGGCGGCGGCGGCGGGCGGAGCGGCGGCGGCGGCGGGCGGCGGCCGGGGCGGCCGAGGCGGCGGCGCGGGCGGCGGCGCGGGGGCGCCGGGCGAGCGGCGGCGGAGCGGCGGCCGAGGCGGCGCGGCCGGGCGGCGGCGGCGGCGGGCGGAGCGGCGGCATCATGGCGGACAGAGACAGCGGCAGCGAGCAGGGCGGCGGCGGCGGCGGCGGCGGCGGCGGCGGCGGCGGGGGCGCGGCGGGCGCCGGGGGGCCGGGCTCGGGCGGCGGCGGCGGCGGCGGGCCGGGCGGCGGGCTGCAGCACGAGACGCAGGAGCTGGCCTCCAAGCGGGTGGACATCCAGAACAAGCGCTTCTACCTGGACGTCAAGCAGAACGCCAAGGGCCGCTTCCTGAAGATCGCCGAGGTGGGCGCCGGCGGCAACAAGAGCCGCCTGACGCTCTCCATGTCGGTGGCGGTGGAGTTCCGCGACTACCTGGGCGACTTCATCGAGCACTACGCGCAGCTGGGGCCCAGCCAGCCGCCCGAGCTGGCGCAGGCGGCCGACGAGCCGCGCCGGGCGCTCAAGAGCGAGTTCCTGGTGCGGGAGAACCGCAAGTACTACATGGATCTGAAGGAGAACCAGCGCGGGCGCTTCCTGCGCGTTCGCCAGACCGTCAACCGCGGCCCGGGGCTGGGCGCCGCGCAGGGCCAGACCATCGCGCTGCCGGCCCAGGGCCTGATCGAGTTCCGCGACGCCCTGGCCAAGCTCATCGACGACTACGGCGTGGAGGAGGAGCCGGCCGAGCTGCCCGAGGGCACCTCCTTGACTGTGGACAACAAGCGCTTCTTCTTCGACGTGGGCTCCAACAAGTACGGCGTCTTCATGCGGGTGAGCGAGGTGAAGCCCACCTACCGCAACTCCATCACCGTCCCCTACAAGGTCTGGGCCAAGTTCGGCCACACCTTCTGCAAGTACTCGGACGAGATGAAGAAGATCCAGGAGAAGCAGCGGGACAAGCGCGCCGCCGCCGCCGCCCCCGCGGGCGCCGGGGCCGGGGCCGAGCCGCCGCCCGAGGCGGAGGGGGGCGCCGCCGCCGTCGTCGCCGCCGCTGCCGCCGCCGCCTCCGCCGGGCCGCCCGGCGCCCTGCTGCAGGCCGAGGAGCCCGAGGAGGACTGACCGCCCGCCGGCCGGCCGGCCGGCCGCCCCCGCCGCCGAGCGGACAGAGACAGAGACTGCGCCCGCCCGGGCGGGCGGCGGCCGCGGGGAGCGGCGGCGAGCAGACGTCCCCGGCCACGACCCCCCGGGAGCACCCCCCCGCCCGGCAGCCTCCACCGACCGACAGCAACAACGCCTCCGACCCGCCACCCATCGCTGGATGTTCCTCCACTTTACCCACCGTATCAAACAGTAAGCAGCTGCTAAAACAAAAACAAAAAAAACACAAAAAATACAAAACGAAACAAAAAAAAAAATCAAAAAAAGTAATAACATTATATATGAACTGTGTTTCCTACTTGATTAAAAATATAAAGAACTGAGTGTTTATTTCCCTAATTAACCGAGAACTTTTGTACACGTTTAAGCTATTATTATTAAAAGTGTTTGCAAAAATGGTCAAGATTATAATATTGCTGAATTATATAAAAAAGTCCTTTTCATGTTGAGCTAACATTTGACTTTAGCACAAAAAAAAAAGAGATATTTTAGAACACGTAAAATAATATTTTTAGTTTTTTCTTCTCATTTTGTTACCAAATTTCGAACCTTACATGGAGGTTACTATAGTATATTTGACACCCTATATACCTGTGATTAGAGATGTGTATATATATATGAGGGCTAGGCATGCTGTGTGTCTGAGCTTTGTCTAAATGTTATGCAGAAGTTTGTAGAGTTAAAAGGTACGTAGGTTTAATTCATGCAAGGTAAACAATAAGTGCTCTCTTTTATACAATATGCATTGCATCTGGACCTTAAACATATAAAAATGGTCAGTGAAACTTCTGTGAACATGAAGAAAAATTATTAAAAAAGGCATTTAAATGAAATTTGCTAACTTGTGATTTTTACGTTTGAACCAAAGTTATTCAAATAGTAAAAAGAAAAATATATATATTAAAAAAAAAAAAAGAGGAAAAAGAGAGAGAGAGAGAGAGAGAAAGTAAAGAATTTCCTCCCATAATATTTTTCTGCACCTGTTTGGTTTACAACTAAGTAGGCGTATTGTCATTATTGTGTATATGAGATGTACTTGTATTGTTCATAATATATTTTTTTTATTATGTGTACTTAAAGTACTTACCTAACGTGCAGCAATTTCCAGTAAACCTGGTTTTGGACAACAGGTAGCAAGTCTTTTCTGTCACCACTGGCACTAACGCTATCTCCTAAACTTGTAAGAGGTCTGAACCGATACTTTGGTCTGTGCCAGTGCTGTTAACTTCTGTAGGCCTGCTAAAAATCAGTGCAACGCAGTTGTAGAGCGATCCTACTGAGCCATGGGATTCTGAGTTTCGTTTAAAAGTGAAAGCCAAGCTGGTGTTTGTAATGGATTTCCATGTAGCTGTGGTGCTAGCTATTACTGGCTACATACCCGACGAGCGTAGCTGTGACCCTTCCCTCCCCGTGCCAGCCTCCTGTCCAGAGCGCATACTCGTGAGCTCTAAGTCGAAGCCTAGGGTAGGGAAACGCAGAGTTTGTCGGAACACTAATCTGTCCAGTTGCGTTCTCCAAAATGAAATTCTTTGTAATAATAGACTTTTACAGTTGTTTTTTTTTTTTTCTTTTAAAAAAAAAAAAAGTTTGTGCTTTTAATTGACTAACTTCTTGCTGCTGTATAGTAAAATATTAATATATTTTTATCATTAAACTGCTGCATGACTATCATCATGACGAGTGAAGAGAAGATGTTATAAAAAAAGATGCCTTAAACAGTAAAAAAGCAAAATATTATTATTTTTTTCTTGGCTGGAATTCAGTAGAAAGCGTTTAAGAGAAACTAGGATCTTGTTCCACTCAGAAGTTTTTTGGGATGCAATCATTTTTCTTAACCTTCTTGGCAAAGTTAACCGTGTCATAGACCTAGCTGTTGTACGTAGAAGGCACCATCTGTAGGAAGGGGAAGCTGTCTGTGCTTCTTTGCTAATTGTTAAGGATGGAGTTTCAGCAGGGTGGGAAAAAAAAAAAATCTTTTAAATCATTTTATTTTCTACTGTCCCCTATTTCTATTGAAAATTATAATTACTCCCTTCTCCCCCCCCCCCCTTTTTTTTTTCTTGTTTTGGAGATGTACTGTGAGTGTCAAAACAAGCTGTTTCCATTGTACCATGCATTTCCCTTTAAAGAAGTTTTCTGTTAGTATTAACAGAAGGTTAAATACGAGATGAACATAGTTAGGTGTTTCTGTTTCTTTAACAATCACTGGAAATGTTTAAAATTGCTTTAATGTGCACTTTCCTATTTCCAAGTAGTAAAATAAGCTTTCAGAGTGCATAATGTGACATTTGAAATGGTTCTCAATTGCATGTAAACATTGTCTAATAACCTGCTTTTTAATTGGAGGGTCTCGATGAGCAGTTTCGTTTATTACTGTTGTACTTCAACTGTGATGTGTACAGGACTGCATTCTCCATGCTGCTAGACGTAGTTAGGAAATTAATTGCTTTGGTTTTGCTACTTGATTGTCTCGGTTCTACTGTTTACTACAGTTTGAAAAGTTGTACTGCGGATTGACACCCATTGCTTATAGTTACAAAAATGTTTTGTGTTATCAGCAATAAGTAGCGCGAGTCAATGAAAACACAGCAAAGTGCCCTTCCTGACTCCCGAGCTGGGGCGCGGGGCCGGCTGCTGGCGGGGCAGTACCGGAGCATCCTCCTCCCCGGGCTGCCGGATCCTGCCCGGGATCCGGCTGGCTCGGGACGTGCACGGGCCGCGCAGCTCCAGCCAAACCACTGCAGCGTAACACCCCTCTGGCAGTTTTGTGAACAGTGTCTGAGAGCTTGTGGTCAGTTTTTGTCTCATTTGTTTGTTTTTCGGGGGCTTTTCCTTTTTTTGTGTGTGTGTGTGTTGTTGTTTTTGTTTTTGTTTTTTTCCTTTTAATGCACATTATATATGTTCTAGGACTTTATGAATTATGATAATGAAAGACTAAATGACTGTAAAGGTTTGTGGGATTTGAGCTTGTTCTGTTTTTGCTTTTCTGTTTGGTGTTTTTTTTTTTTTTGTTTTGTTTTGTTTTGTTTTCTCGGAGGTGCTCGGTACTTTACCAAGGCTCTAATATCTCAGTATTTAAAATAAAGTACATAAAACCCTGTTTAATGTTGGAAGATTAAAGGTATATTTGACCATATGTGTTGTTTTTAAAAAAAGACAGTATGCTCAAATGTGCCAAGTTATCTAATTCCTGAGAAGTATGCCTTATATTTTCCTTGGTGATATGCTTTTAAATGTCTTGTAGAATAGGTCCAAGAGCATGATAAAAACTACTTTATAATGACTACGTGCAAGAAAACTTGAAATTCATTGCAATACTGACATTATTTTATTTTAAGTTAAAGGGACACTGTCAAGTAATTTACCGCTAAAATGCGACCTCCCTGTAAGTGGTTCTCTACTAACGGAGAAATGTCCTCCGAAGTCAAAGTCTAATTTTTGTTTAAAAAACAAAAAACCAAACAAAAAAATTACAAAAACAAAACGAAAAAAAAATAAATAAAACCGCTCTGTCTCTGAGAAGTTCAATAAAAAAAAAAAATGAAAAAAAGAAAAAAAAAAAAAAAAAAAAAAAGCACCAGCCGCTTGTTGGTTCCTGCCTCTTCTTTTGCGGTCCTTTTGCGGGCTGCTTTGCGGCCGGGAGGCGCTGGGCGGGCGCCGGTGCTGCCCGGTGCTGCCCCGGTGCCGCCGCGGCCGCGCAGGGGGCAGCGGGGCCGGGAGCGGGGTCGGTGCCGGGGCCGTGCCGGGGCCGTGCCGGTGCGGAGGGGCGGCGGGGCCCGGAGTCCCGGTGCGACCCGGCCGGCCGCGGCGGAGGGCGTTGAGAGGAGAGCAAGAAATACTTGACAGTGTCGCTTTTCTTGCGCGTCCCTTGCGGGGGGCTGAAAGTGGCTGCGCAGCGCAAGCCGCCCCCCGGCTGCCGCCCGCCCCGGCTCCCGGCTCCCGGTTCCCGGCTCCCGGCTCCGGGCGGGCAGGGAGCTGCGGGGCGCCGGTCCCCGGCTCGGAGCCGAGCGCCCGCGTCTTTTGGGAGCAATGACTTTGTTGCCTTGAAAAATAGCACTGTAACCACCTTTTTTTATGATTAGCTGTAGTGTGACCTTTGTCCCTTCAAACTATGCAAGCTCTTAAATGTAAATTAGGGATCACTTAGAGATAGTCGGTTATATTCAATCAGATGGCATTCGTGCACTAACTGGAGTATATACAGATAAAGCTATTAGAGTGACTTGTATGCTAACAGCAAAATATACCTACCTATTCTAAAAAATGGCTATTAATATTGTATAACAGGACTGTGGGGGTCGGGAGGGAATGTTATCTCTTACCTTCTTAAAAGGGGATTTACGACTTTTATAACTGTTTTTTCCATCAAACTTTAATATTTTTGTCAAATTTTTAGGTATTTAATTTGTAAAATAGATTTTACTTTGTACTGGCGTACAGAAAATAGGGATTGATTTAAACTTTTTGAAGCCAAGTGATCAAGTACATTTGTAATAAAAAGTCAATGGATCTATATCAGTTGTACTCACTGTTTTCATTTCTTGTACGTTCTAATGCAGTGGCGCTGTATGTCTCCCAAGGAAAAAAATCGGGGAGGTGGGTGGAAGGAGAAGGCAAAAATGTCAGCATTGATGCTGCAGATTGATGCAGCTTTCCATACGCAAGTGGCCTGGGTTAGTCAGTGGTGATTTGGTTAATATGCATTTTTGCTAAAAACACCGTCACTTTTTCAATAATGGTTTGTGAAAACCTGAAGTTTTTGGCATGTCTTCACTCCATGCTTCTTCCACCTTGATGTAGCTTAGTACCCGTAAACTCAAAAAATGTCCTTTGGGATATGTTTCCCTGGCATTTAAAAAAAAAAGAATAGAGCAAAGCAAAACTCTGATTTCTTATCAGGTGGTGAACTACAGCATGTTATGTTTTTGCACCTGCGCACTGTCTCCCTTCCTCCAAGGTCTGCCACTTTCTTCTTTTCTCTAAGTTGAATGGATTAAACTTTTTATTATTATTTATTCTTATTTTATTTTAAGTAAAATTTCCACCTGTTTAGATTGAAGAATTCAGAGGATCTAGTGAGTCTGGATCCACCACCTTCCAGAGCACCAATTTATATATTTTTTTTGTTTGTTTGTTTGTTTGCTTAAAACCTAGACTTCCCGTTTCCTATTTCAGGGCATATACCAAATCTTATTGACTTGTCTGTTTCAGAATTTGTGGGAGCTGGAGTGGAAATCCTGACATTAATGTACAAGAATGCTAAAACAGGTTTACATTGTGGGGGACTCTCATGAAATGTGAAAATTCAGAGTATAACTAAACCCAACAAATTTCCTAATTTTTGCTAGTCTGACATGCAGAAAATGAATCTCCTTTTCTCGTAGGTGAGTTGGAAATAAGACAGTGAAAGCGAATTGCCCCATTACTGTGCATTTTTCGTTTTTCTCATTCAAAAACCTACTGCTTCTTACTGGCTTGGATTGCTTGTTAAGATGTAGGCGTCTGTCTAAAACGTGAGAGAATTTCACTGTTAAAAGGACACTGTCAATAATTTATAATTTTTTAAATCGCAAATTTTAAATCTTGGTTTGTACCTTTTTTTTTTTTTTTTCACTTTGCTTTGTTTGTTTGCTTTGTCAGACTTATTCAAACTTTCCTTTTATTTTCTTATTATCCTCCTCTACTGCCCGTCCGCTTCATGTTAACTCAGCTTGTGTAATTGAAGGGTCACTGTTCATGTTGATGTTTGTACTATTTTAAAAGGAGTCGAGCATAGTTTTCAGTTTTTGTGCCAGCCTTTGTATTTCTTGCACATGCACTTAAACTTTTGCTCTCTTGGTTTTGTTCTGTAACATGTAAAGAGAGGTGGAAGGATCTGAATTTTTGGTAGCAGAATAGAGAAGCTGACTGCATGCGAAGTGTTGTCAAAATGTTTTGACAAAACTGACAAGGTAAACAAGCTAGTTCCATTTTTATTCTTGATTCCTTAAGCTGTTGCAATCTCCTGTGCCGCTTGTAACAATGAAAGATAATTTCAGCCCAGAGTGTTTTTTCAAGCCTGTGGTTCCTTTTACTCTGGTTACTTTCACATGAGTTAGCTCTCTGCACCGCAAAATGTTGTGCGTGGGTTGTGAACGTGGCAAGGAGATGCATATATATAGTTTTAGGCTAGTTAAGGTTAATCTAATGAACTTTCAAAATGATAACGTTTTTGAACAGACTGCTTTAACCAGAGCCTAATCTTTGGACCTGCAGCACACGGCATTTTTTCTTTTGAGCTGAATCTCTTGTGTTGAAATTACTGAGAATAATGGGCTGATGGCAAATGAAGAATGCTTCTCTAATTTGGCAGCTGAAGTTCCTGTGCCGGAGTGGGGGAGCCCTGAATGGGCTGTGTGCTTGGCTCAGATGAGTGATGCTGTCTCCCTGCTATCATATTGTTTGTGCCAGATGGTTGTCTTGGGTCTGCTTTGTGAGCTTCTTTTAACCTGCCTTCCCTTCTTTTCTACTTTTTGTCTTTTTGAAGAATTTCAGTTCTCGTTGGAAGTGTTTTAGCGGCATCTACAAGTCCAGGGTAAAGTCAGCCTATGGAGTAGCCGGCCATGCATCCCACCTCCTGCAACGTACCGGTGGGATACCAGGATTTGCTGGGCCACGCGTTGTTTGTAGTTAATGCAAATCTGAGTAACTATAGGTATCACACAGAAGTAAATACCAAATAGCAGTTTTCAGGTGATAACAAAGTTAATCTTCCAATAGTGTACTGGATATTTTATTGCAATTTGGATCGGTAAAAGCTGTTGATGGAGAAATGCATGGGAAGGGAAAAGGTGAAGGAGTTTGCATTTCTAAGTGCTTGCCTGGGGGCACATAGCGATGCTGTTGTCAGTAATGAAGACCCATGCTGAGCTGTGAGCGGGAGGAGGCTGGGGACTCGCTCAGGTACTGAGCCAGGTACAAAGCCCCTGTTCTGGGGGAAAAGATCCTGCTGGCCAGTTAGAGCCGCAGAAGTGGTGTCCTTTCCAGAGCCATCTGGAGGGTGGGAAAAAAGAGAGCTCAGCAGCTTCCTGGGGCTTTCAGAGCGCCTGTAATAAGACAGAAGCAGGTGATTAAGCTACGCATTGGCCACATTTGGGATGTTTCAGCATACAAACTGGCGTTCCTTGTGGAGAATAGGTGGTGGTGCTTGCAATTCATTTCCTGAGCATCCTGGCCCGTAGGGCAGGTGCAAGCCATGGGCAGAGGGAACGTGGAGCCAAGCGGGATGGGGACGGGGACGGGCCCGGTCAGGTGCCAGCAACACGGCCGCTGTGTGCGCCTGGGGCCAGAGAGGGAGCAGTGCTTGTCAGGAGAGGCAGAGCACATCACGCCTGTCTCTATAAAAATAGTAAATAGTTGTGCAGCCCATTTGAGGCAAAATATCACAGAAGAGGGAGAGTGGAATTCATTTCACAAGGAATGAGGTGTGTTTTCACAGGAAGTGTTAGCTGGAGATTAAGTGCGGAAAGATAAAGGACTTCTGACCCTGCTATCTGTTTCTGACTGTTGACTGATTAAAACAAGACCAAGTGAATGGCTGGATGTTCCTGAACAATGCTTTGCTGTCCCCGTTCAGATTGATACCACTGCCGCGTGTGTGTCTGGGAGGAGAATCTGATCCTGAGCTTCTACTCTGGAGGGCCACCAGTCCTTCAAAGATAGATTCCTGCTCAGGCTGGGTTTGGGAAGCACATGGATGTCGTCTCTTTCCAGATGACATGGAGCCCCCCAGCACACCTCCCGGGGCAGCAGGGGCTGTGTCTGCGTTAGCTTGATAGCTTAGATCAGGAGCACGCTCATACAGTCTCCGTCGAAAATCTGGGACGATGAAGTCTCTGTCATCCCTGCATAACATACCTTGGTTTTGATCGTGGAGCAGCCTCAGAAAATGCAAACTGTTTCATTGTGGGTTAAACAAAGACAAAACACAAGTCCCAACAACCAGTGGGACCAAGCTGCAATTCATTGGAGAGTAAAATCCCCGAAACACAGATAATGCAGCTGTCAGATCCTGAGCACCAACCTTTTTGCTGTAAAGCCCCACTTGGCTCATGCCATAGTGATCGCTTGTGTAGACCTAGTCCTAGACCAAACAGGAGACTCTGTCTGTGCAAATTGCTGGCCGTTTTTGCTCCTTGTAGTTTTGAGGCTCAGCTGGAAGAATGCTTTTTTTGAGCATCTTCTGGATGTCCTTCAGCAGATAACTCTGTCTTAACTCAGATCATTTTTTGGCTTCGTGGATTGTCAGTTGGTTTGCTGTCCATCCTGCCTTTAGCTTTGCAAAAATATGTCTTTGTCTTCTCTTCGGCTTAGTACACGTAGGAAACTGAAGTGAAAAGAGGACTGGCTACAGTGCTGATAATGGAAGTTTGTTCTGAGCCTTCCTTGCTGTGGTGCAGTGTTGTTGTGTTTTTTTTTGTATGTGTGTGCTTGTTTGTTTGTTTTTGTTTTGTTGTTTGTTTGTTTGAAACACTATCTTGAAACATGCAGAAAGTGAAGAAAAGCTTAATTCTTTCTGCTGCAGATCAGAGGGAGGGAGGTTTGGAGTTACAATTGCAGTGTAGAAGGGTGTGCCCCTCTTGGCTGGTGAAAACTTGGAGCGAGAGAGGCCATTACAGGAGCTGATCTGCTGCTCACCATGGGGAAGCCAAAGTCAATGGTTTCTCAAGAGGTTTAGACTACTGTTCAAAGAAAAACCTCTATATGTTGAAATATCATGCCGGTCAGCGTGTTGACTTCTGCGTAGAACTATTTGTAAAGATGACTTTATATGACCATGTTAACCCAAATGAGCTTGGGTTTCATACTGGACGTGGTGAAGGGACTGTTTTTTCAGTCCATGTTGGTGACTGTTGCAAGAGGTCGTGTCAGTACTGACATGATCTCAGTAGTTTTGGCCATGCGGTGGCACTGCCTCGCTGTCAGTCTGTGCAGCTCGTGTGCCCTCAGAGGGGTCTTGCACGGCCACGCTGGGCGTTTGGCCCGTGGCTCAGGGTGGGTCAGCACAGGTCTCCAATGCAGAGCTGACCCCAATCCTGTGTTTGCAGCTCCTCTGGGTTGTTGGCTGTGCTGATATTCCTAGGGCTGAGATGAAGATGCAGGCTTCACACGGAGGCTGGAAGAGGCTATATCCATATAACCGTGGAATCACAGAATTGTTTGGGTTGGAAGGGACCTTTCAGGTCACCTGGCTCAACCCCCTGCCACGAGCAGAGACATCTTTCACTAGATCATGTTGCCCAGAGCCCCATCCAACCTGACTCTGAACACTTCCAGTGATGGGGCATCCCCAGGGTAGCCTGTTCCAGTGTCTCACCGCGCTCATCGTAAATGTGTGCCCATGGGTGATTCATACTCCTGGGAGTAGAGGGTGGAGAAAATGAGTGGTGGTGTTTTTTCTTTCTTTCTGTCACTGGTGAATGTCTTGATACGTGAATCAAGCTCAAATCACCAGGTGCTCATGAGGTCTTCAGCACCCTTCAGCCAGTGTCACGTGTTAGATCTGATCAAAGGTTGGGGGTAAGGGTTGCTTTTTTTCCTTCTACCTCTGCCTGGGTAGAAAGGCATATTGTTGTGTGCCAGAGGGCAGGACAGCAAATGTGCATCTTGTGCAGTACCTGTCTGGATGGGACACCTCAGGGTATCGGTGTAATTCAGAGGTTAGCCATGCTGGTTTGCATATCTTTCTCACCTCCAGGTAGGACTTGCCATGGTGTTTCACTAAGGAGCATCATTTATTTCTCTGTGGTCTGTCCTAGTTGCACCGTAGTTTGTGAGTGCATTGGAAGCTGTTGGCTCTATCGCTTGTGGTCTCCTAACATCTGAAACTTGCTTTTCCCAGGCTTGCCTTTTGCTCTAGCATTTTATATATGCAGAGGAGCTCAGACAGGCTGTTCTTTGGGAGCATGTGTCACCTCATCAATGTCAGCTGATCTGAGCTCCTCAAGACTCACGTGATACCTAAGGACGGACAGCAAGAACTTGGTCTCCAAAGGCCTCCTCATGTCTTCTGCGCTGGTCCAGCAGAAGCCGGTCCAGCTTTCACATTTATAGGCAAACCGTGAAAGCTTACTGGTCTGTCAGTGCTTCAAGAAATCATGCGGCTAGCAAGTGTGCATAAAGGATTTTGTGAAATCTGGTATTTAAACCTCCCGCTCGAGTGATGATGAGAAAAGCTGGCAATGTAATATTGGCTTATCAGGAACCATGTGGGTAGCTCAGATTAAGAAAATTTTTGTGTGAACAGCACCAGAGGTTGAGAAGAGAAGACAGTGTCTTGTCAGGTACAGGGTTATCAACTTTGTCTAAATTTCTTTTCATTTAAAAAAAAATATTTAAATAATAAATGATGTTCTTCATAGCCAGGGGCTGGTGAAGGACAGCGAGGCAAAACAAGCAGGTCTCTGAGTAAAACAGGGACTAGATACTTTGAATTATTTTTCTACCATTAATATTTCTGAACTAAGCACTGCAAATTAATGTACTTGTCATCTCTGCTTTCATGAATTCAAATAATTTGGTTTGTGGATAGGTCTTTTGACAATGCTGTGTTCAGGAGCTCTTTCGATCTTGCTTTAAAAAAAAAAAAAAAAAAAAAAGTTGTCTTTCAAGCTTCATCTGTCAATAAAAGTCCTGTTAATTGAGCCCTTGCAGGTTTCTGCAAGGGCACATGTAGCTTATTTTGTCCAAAGAAAGTCTTTAATTGGTGGTTTAAAGTAATTAAAAATAATCAGTTAGCAGTCACTCTATTTTTAAAGATGGACTTTATGTGGTCATAAAGTAAAAATCCTTGCTTTGCTATGGAAATTAAAGAATGCCAGTTTAATTGCACTAGGTACAGCACACTGGAGTGCAAAAAGGATTCATTTTGTAAGTGATTTGTGATGAAATATTAGTGCAACAAATGTTGCACCATGAGATCCAGAAAGCATCTTGAGGCCAGAGTGGTTGAGCTATTGTAGAAAAGATGGGATGGAATCGTTCGCAGGTGGTCATTGTCTGTCCTCACCTCTGGACTGGCTTCTTCATCTTTTATTTGAGGAAATTTGACGTGTAACTGGACAGGACCAAAGTGGCAATTTATAATTATGGAGTAGACTTGGTTGAGGAGTTGTTCTCTGCATGTTGAAGAGCTGCCTTCAGAAGCTGGGGAGATGGCTTTGGAAGGTTTGAATGGCAGAGGATTTAATGGTGGGAAATACAGGCTCAGCTCCTGATGATTATGTGGTCCAACTGATGAGTAGAAAAATAGATCTAGGAAGATATCAGAGTGCTTGGGGCAGTTCTGGGGCTGTCAATTTTGCATATGAAAGAAGTTGAAATATTTGAGAATCCAAATTTGGTTGCCTGGGAAGAAGACAGCATATAGGACACGGTGGTACCTCTATCCAAAAGTCTTTATGTGTACCTGAGAAAATGATAGGAAGGGAATGATAAGTAGGTGAATTCTATTACTTTGTAGCGTAGGCTGTTTTCCACTTAAGCTGTAGTGGAACTAGACTGATGGCACAGAAAGTGGACAGGGTTTTGGGAGGACTGATTAAACTAGTGCTGATGGAAGGCTGAGGATCTCAGGGGTTGAGCTGAGCAGGAACACCAGTAACGTGTGACCATTTCAACTGGAGGGCAAGGGGTGAGTTTCAGTGCACACATGGTACGAGGAGCTTGAGAGCAGAGCTGTGCATGCTGGAAGAGCAACCAGACGTTGGACTGAAGATTTGAAAGAGAAATAGGCATGTGGCCAAAACAAGGAAGAAGTCTGTATACCAGTGTGGAAAAGTGAAATAAAAATAGTCATAGTAGACTGCCCAGCAGTTTTAAAAGACCCTGATATAGCTAGCTTGATTGATTGAAACATGGTGGGGGGATGATAATGAGAATCAGTAAGATACTGTACTACCCGCCATCAAACTATACAGGATAGGCATGCTTGGTCATAAAGTTGTGAAAGAGCACTAGCTTTAAAAGTTCCCATAAAGTCTGAAGGAAAATTAGAATAGTGATGACCACACAGCCAAATCTGTGTTGGTGATAAATCCCCCATCTTAATGAAATAGGGGTATTCAGACATTTTCTATTCCAGACAAGAAAAAGGTTATGGATTTCATGGGTCTTCAGGGAAAACCAGGTTCATACATCTTCATAAACCTGTTGGAAAAAGTAAATTCAATTACGTCCATGCTATCTGGCCAGATCTTGGAAGGAGCTGGCTAACATTTTGGTGAACAAACATTTTGATTTACTTAACGTATCATTTATTGTTAACAGGCTGTTGTAGAGTTAGCCTTGATTTAGGACTAAAATGTAAGAACAGGTTCAAGATATAATTACAGCTGAGTCATTAAATAGCAGTGACCACAGTACAATTACAGGTTCAGCATCCTCAGGGGTGGAAGATTCTTTACTAAAAATGAGTCTTGTGTTATAAAACATTGCAGAGGAGAATAACAGAAAAGCAAAATTCTTAGTTACACAGACTTGTCATGAAGGAGCTGTGGAGTTGAAGTGTAAAGCAATCCAGTAAAATAGTTACAAAGGAAGGGACTTCTGGAGCCCAGCAACACTCTTTAAAAGACAGAGGTCCAACTCTAATGAAGTGGACTGAAAGAGTCATGTAATCTTTCATAGTGGGTAATTTGTGATCTGGAAATTAAACAGTGTAGGAGGGGCTTTGAAGAACTGGAAGCCTTAGGGAACAAATGTTATTTTAAGTCTATCAGAGTGAAGGCTGGGGAGAAAATTGGAGCATGCAGGACTTCACACAGGTAATTTTCTGCACTACTTCATATTACTTAAGTGACTTCTCAGCTTTGTTCCGAAGCACAGTGAATATTGGAGAGCCCAACTATCTGTCATCTGGTCCTTTTGGATGAGCCTCTCTCTGAAACTCAATCATTTAAGGCATAGATTATGGAGCAAAGTAGTAAGTGTAAGTGGAGGAGCAACAAGTGTACCTGTACAGGAGTTTTAAAAGAGCTGGAGTCTGAAACATTAGCGTTACTAGCAAAAATAGGGACTGTTGAAAAAAAATAGCATGGTATTTTCCATAATTAGATAACGTCCTAATGTCAGATTATTATTATTTTTAATTAAAATGTTAAGCAGGGCACTGGGAATTGCATATCTGCAGTTTGATAAGGAGTAGCTGAACTAGTATCACACTTTGTATATGACAGGTTGAAAGCAACATACTTTGTACAAGGAAGGATTTTTGAACACATTGGCAAATATCAGAAGGCAGAGAATCAGCTGATTTTTATTTGGAAATTTTAAAAGGTTTTGGTTGAGTCCTCTCAATAAGGTATTAACAAATATGTTTGGAACAAAAGAAATATCATGGATGCCACCTTTTGCTACAGCTGATGTTGATCACTTGGACAGTACAAGGTAGAAAGAAGTCTACTTTGAGATGGAGACTGAAGGTTTCCTGGGCTTGGAGGCAGGTCTGCTTCTTGAGTAGATCTGCAGTCTTTGAGCAAGCAGGTTTTCTCTGGAAAATGCCAATTCACCAAAAACAAAGTTGCAGTGTGGAGAAGGGTAGATTTTTCTCTGGACTTGTCTGGTGAGCACACCTAGGTCAAAGTCTGGTTGGCCAAAGAGGAGACAGAAGCACAGAATACTTGGCAGCATGACATCTAGATTCTACCCCAGTGACAGCCCCAGTCTAAATCCCTACCCTGAGCTCAGTTTGCAGGCCTGCCACATCCCATAGCATGCCTCTGCAACCAACAGGGCTGGATGCATTCAGTTTTCTTTTGTTTTTAACAACAACAAAAAACTAATAGGTATCAGTTTTGACAATGAGCAGAAAGGCTAGGTGAGGGGAGAGAGGTCTACAGGTCTCATCTAGCTCCATGCTTGAGGTTGTCCATGTATGCATGAGTGAGTCCTATGCTGTCTCACTCCCAAGTGACCCAGGAAGAACTGTAATGATCTGGTGTGAGCTTGAGCAACCCTTTGCTGCTCCACCTTAGTTTAAAGCTTCTTAAATGTCTAAAGGTCACAGTGAATCCTCTTGCTTTTACTGCCTTCCCTGCCTTCAGTAAGTCATGGCCAGTGCTGTGCTAAGTCAGCGGGTGTTGTGATAGCAGCCACTTAACAGCAAGGCTTACCTCCAGGCCTTCTGTTAAAACTACTATTTAAAGGTACGAATTGGTGATTGAAAGCATGGAGAGGTTGGTTCATACCCGTGAAGTGGCTGGCACTGCAGCTGGACAACGGCAGGGAGAGTTCAGAGGGGCATGCCTGCACCAAAGCTGGGTGCAGGCAGTATGGGCACTGTGGGCAGCAAGGACTGCCCTCTGCAATGCAAGGCCATAGACAGATAAAAAATAAATAAATAATGCTCCAACAAGATTGTTGGGCTTTAAATGATTTGCTCATTTGGGACGAAGAGCGTCTTTCCCTCAGCATCTGATTTTGGGTAGCAAAAGTAAATGAACCAAAGGTGTATAAAGTGCCATAGAAAATTACTATGTTTTACAGATTTATGTGCTAAGATCTTAGAGGCTGCTGTGTTTGAACTCCTAGGTAAAACAGTTCGTTAGATTTCCAAGATGTTCCTCAGCCGTTTTCCCTTGGTAAGCTGGCAGTTGTCATTAACACAACCTTTGTTCCCCTCCGCTAGAAATACCAGTTTCATTGTATTGCTCAATTCTAGTGAAATGTTATCAGCTGACTTTGAAGTACACAGTATAAAAATGGTGTAGTATGCTTGCATGATAGCTACTTGATGTAAGAAAATGCAAAATCTCTAGTGCTCTCTTTTTAGGAATTTGGGCTTTGAGTTTCATTGGGGAGTGCTGTATGTACCCAACTGCATGGGGTCAGGCCCACCTTTTTAAAAAATGTATTTCACATCTGAGATTAGAAATGTTCCAGAAGACAAATCACAAGAAAAAATTGTCTGTTCCATGCTCAGATGTTATTAGTGACTAGTAAAGGCTGTCCATCCACACAGAAAACTGCACGGCTGCTTCTGTTTTAACTGCTGTCAAAGGTCTCGCATTTTGGTAATAGTATTTTTTCTAAATGTACTGAATATACTTGCCTTTAAATCCTTCTAGGTACAGATAATTATCATTGGTATTCTATAAATTAGCTCTATACTAGCATTCACATTGGACTAGGCGTAATATTCTAGGCCAAATATTTTCAAGTCAAAGGTGACTTGAAAAAGGAAAACGAATTTAAAACCTTTTGTGTGGTTCTGCCCCACATTGCGGTAGGCTCGTTTATTTGTAGAAGTATCAACAGTGCTACATTGGTCTTCCCTGTTTTAGTTTCTGTGATTCTCTGCAGGAGAGCCCAAATGGGTAGACTGGAAGCCTACTCTGCTTTTAATTGAACGTTTTTAACTGCAAGATACAGATTTATATTTTTCCACCCTTTGGAGACACTGAGGTATTGTCACGATGAGGTCCATGGAAAAACTTAGATTAAACCAGGCCATAACAGAGATAATGCATCTTTTCCATTTTTTTATTTTGCTGTCTATCGGTTATCTGAGCTTTTTTCAATGTAAAATGTTAAACTGTTTGAAAAATCACTCGTCTGTTGGATACTACTTCTTCCTGTACCATAAATCCAGTTAGGCCTGATTATTTGTAGTCTTCCAGAAAAGGTAGACAGGATATGAATTCCCAAAATCAAAAACTGTCCACAGTGAGGGAAGGAAACCCTTATTCTAAAAGCAGCACCCCCGGGCACATCCTGGATGCTCTGGGTTACCCGTACCCACGCTTCTCTGCTCCGGGTGACCTCTCGGTGCAGAGCAGCCCACAGCAGGGCTGGGTGGGACAGGGCTGCTGCAGGGTGGGACAGAGGTCCTGTCCCACAGCAGTGCCCTGCTCAGGCAGAAAGCACACAGTCCTGGGGCTGGGCTATCGGGCGGCTTCTGGCAGGCTCTGCGCACCAGGCACGGGCAGTCCCAGGGCTACTGCCTCACAGCAGCCCTGCAGCAGCACTGCCTCTAGCATACATCCGACCTGTCGGTCCCAGGGAAGGTAAATCAGGACTTTTTCAGGTCAAGAGAATACAACAAAAGTGACACCAAGTCTCTGGAGAGAGGTGTTTCCCTGTGGTAGTGACAGCCGCTCACACCTGCTTCTTTTCGACCATGACCCATGGTTCAGTTCCGCTGGGTTTTTAGTCATCTTGACCTCATGTTTGCAAATATTATTGGTAATATAATGCTATATGTACAAATGTCTGTGTGGCTCATGTATGTTTCTGTGGTTCAAATCAGCCACAGAATTCTGGAATTTCATTGTACTTTGGTTAAATGTTGGACTTTTAACTCTTCTGTATGGCTTCTTGATTTCTCTTGTCCAATGTGGACCAACTCTATTTTTGGAAATAAATAAGCATGTAAATAAAATGAATGGGTTTATGCCACTTACAAGAAAATGCTTTATTTGAAATATACACTCAGCCTTGTATATTTTATGGTATCTCAAGGAGCGGATGACCTGTGAAAGATTAAGGGCTGAGGTGAAAGCAGCCCTCGTGGTGAGATACCATATTATGTACAAATTCATTTCCAAGTGGTTTTAGTCTCCCAAGCTGCCAAACACTGTAGGGCTGTGGGGTGAACAGCAGTCTCATGGAGGTGGGGGGAAGTCCAGAAAGCGGCACGTAGTTTGAGAGAAGTAAAGAAAAGAGACCTGGCTTTGCGGTACACACACGGCTTCTGGTTTGAGGTGTCCATGTCAACAGTTGCCACCAAGTGCAGGGGGTCCAGGGCCAGCTCTTGGCCCCTGCCCACAACACAGTCCCCTGGCACGTCCCAGTGGCGCCGGGCGCGTGGAGAGCAGGAGCACAATGACGTTTTTTTCTTCTCCAGATAAACCAATATTTACCAGTAATCCTGTGTTTCTGTTTTTGTTTTTTGGCAGACTTTTACCAGTAAATATCGGTTTATTCCTGAAACCAGAAGCCCTAAACAAACCTTTGTTTATAAGGTCAGTTGCCGTTTTGTCTCTCTTGTTCCCCGCTTCCCCCAGTACAAACCGGCAGGTGATTGAAAGGTACCAAGCTTTCTTTCTAGTTTTCCTGCTCTGCAACTCTGGAAATGGAGCCCACGAGACCTAGAGCCTTCGCTTGGTAATGTAGACCCAAGTTTACAAATTATTATTTAACATTTTAAAGTCTACTTTCAAGGACAGAGGTGTTCCTGTCTGCCTGGTATGGGACTGATACAAACTCCTGCAGGTGCATAAAGTGGTTCACCTTCCCAGAACCTGTGGGCAGGTGTCTCACAAGCATCTTCAGGATTGGGCTTGGAAAGTAATGATTCCAAAAGTATACACTGCAAAATGACTTCTCTGTTTTATGGTGAAGAGGATGGGGGTAGGGAAGGGTGGGAACAGAATATTGATATGATTTTTTCCTGATTTTTTTAATTTTATTTTTTTCTATTTTCTGCTAGAAAGCAAGGCTTCTCTATCATAAAGGAAGCATAAAGTGGGAAGGAGGGAGAGAATTTGAACATTGCCCGCCCTAAACTAGTTGTAAACTCTTCCCCGAAGGCTGAGATAAAAGGCAGGTGAAAGGTCTGATCCTTAAAAGGACATTGCTAGGTATTTGGGACTTCAAAAGCAGCTGGCATTTCTAATGACTACAACTGATTTAGGTAATTTTCAGAATTTTTCAAGACAAATCAACTTGGGAGAGTTGAAGACTCCTTTATTTTTCTAAGTATTTGCAACCCAAACAAAACAATATTATGCGAATAGTTGAGAAACAGTGAAGCTGGTGAGAACAGAAAATGGGTTGACTGCACAGTCCCAGAATTTTTTTTTCTTTTGAATAAACAGTATGAAAAAAAAAAATCAAAACCACCCTAAACCAAAAAAATGCAACATCTCCAAAAGCAAGCAGTACAGACTCTCATGTGTTTAGTGTGGTTTTATCTTGCATAGCTGGCAAGAGCATTTCTGGTACAGCTGCAACCTAACTATGTCCCTTTAAGGCTAACTTCATCCCGGTGAAACAAAAGATGAGGTTTTGCACTGTAGAGCAGATCAAAGCTCCTGCAGCCATAGTCGGAGTCCATAATGATGGGAGTCTTCCAGCTGTACACTCTGAGCTGAAAACTACCTTTCCTCCCCTTTTACAGCCTGTGTGGTTCTGATTGCTGGCAGTTCTGTAATACAACTTTAATCTCAGCAGTTGAGGCTGGTCCCACCTTATCTTCAGACGTCTTGCGGAGGACTCCTGTTACCAGTTTGGTACTCAAAAGCTACACCCCACCATGAGAAGTCACTTATTTTTTAAAAGGCAGTGATAGATTACCCTCTCTAAATCTAATGGGAAAATTATATTGCAATGCAACTTTATAATAAATTGTTCATATATTCATAATTCTGTGGCAATCCCAAATTGGAGAACAGATCTGTTAAAGGTATATATTAGTCTAGATTTTTTCTTATTGTAAATACTGTAATTTTATAATACTGTCAATATTTTATTAACTTAGAAATATTTAACAGAGTTTAATCTATGGTAGTTGATTTATTTATAGGTTTATGTTGCAGCCAATATTGAATTGCATTCTAATGTAAGATTAACTTTAAGTATGTATACGTTGATTTAATATATCATTGGAAAGATTAAGAATAGAGAAAATTCTCACTCTTAATCTGTGATATTTATCCCCCAATTCCTGGCTCAGAATTCTTTAATGAAATATTGCGAGCTTTCAAAAGCTCATGAAGGTAACAATTGAAGTTGGATCATGTCATTTGAAAACTTGAATTTTGAAATGTACCTGGCTTTTTCACCCTGTTTGTAGTGAACACAATTGCTTCAATATCTAATCTATATAGTACGGAAGTCTTTATTTTGAGCAAAGGGACACTCTCAGATCAATTTTTGCTTCTTGTTTCATGAAGAAGAAAAAAACAAGCAAAACTCAGCCAGTGCTTGTGTGTTAATTCCCTCTTAATCACAAGGTAAAATTCCTTTTTTGGTTGGATTGTTTATTTGGCTCAAAGCATTCCCAGAGCACCTGCATCCTGGAGCCATGTGGCCAGGCATGGAGATGCAGGCAGCCCGCAGGACTCTGCCCCAGCTGCAGCACACAGGGTCCCCACAGCCCAGGTGAAGGCTTGGTGCCATCCTTGCCCCATGCACAGCAGTGCAGCCAGGGCCTTGCAGGGGACAGGTTTGGTCTCTGGCACTGGTTATAATCTTAGCTGGGCAAGGTGGAAAAAAGTGCACTGTCGAAACATCACCCTTTTTTGATCAAAGTTTCTCTTCACAAATTTGTTTTTTTGTGTTTTTTTTTTTGTGTTTTTTTTTTTTTTCATATATGTATTTTAGCCTGATAGTGTCCCTTTGTCTGTATAAAGACGTTCACTCTCTCTGAAAAAAAAAGTACAAGTTATTTTCTTTTTAAGACAGGGGGGAATTCATCTGTAATATGTTTGCAACATAACATGCATAAAGATACCAAAAATATATCAAGGGTTTCATGGGAGGTTTTTGTTTGTTTGTTTGTTGTTTGTTTGTTTGTTTTTGAGTGTAAAAGTTAATCTTTATTAGAGATGTGCCAATCTATACTGCTTTATTGTAGTGTTGTTATATTTAGGCATTTCAGTTAACTTACAAATATATACTGTAACAGTATACTTTGTACAGATTTATTTAAAATTTATTTGAAAACTGAAATAAATTAGGCAGAAAATAAAGATATTTATTTTTCATTTGACTATGTAAGAAGGTATCATTTTTTTGATTTTAGTGCACTGGTGTACCAAGCCTCAGAACCACTGCTTTCTTCAGTTCATAGGATGCTTTTCAGAGACTGTGGATATGTGTATGTGTACTGTTATATTTATAAGTAAATGCCAACAATGGAGTTCATTGCTTTTATACATCCCAAAGAGAAGTTCTCCACCGTTTATTTTCTGTTTTCTGACCGAAAAGGCATGTGCTTTTGAACAGTGTCGTTGAAAGTTCTGCCATCCCACTTTCACATCAGCTTATGCCAATTCCAGGATGGGAGGATTTGCCTGCGTACCTTTCCTAATACACCACATTCACCAGTGGCATCGGCAGGGAGCAGTCCAAACGTGTGTCCTTTGGGTTTTATGTAAAGCAAATGCAGAACAAGAAAAATCAAGATGTTAAATTCATTAGAAAACAAATTCCTTATTGTACAGTAGTATGGAAATCTCTAGTCAACATGCCATTAATAATAGATTCTTATTTTTGAATGATCTATTTAAAAGAACAGCAAGCATTGTATTTGCTAGTAAATCTGAAGTGTTTACATGGAACTACTAAATAAATTATTTGATCTAAGATGGCTCTCATCATTGCTGATTTTTAATGCTGAAAATTAATCTTGGCAGATGCTTTTTTAGTTTGTGCTGTTCTTTAAAGTCTTCCAGAGCAAAATTTTTAATGCATCCTTTTGTTTTAAGTTAGGTTCTGAGGAAGATGCAAAACATACATTTCCCTGCGAGGTCTGACAGGGGTGCCACCTAACGTTTTCCAACACTCTCCACATCACAACGCTGTCCTTTTATATGCCAAACAAATGACTTTATTACCAAAACAGAGCAGGATGCTATGAACTGAAAGCCCTGCAGCAAACGGTACTGCTTAGCTACAGTTTTCACTGCTCTGAGTCTGGGTGCTTGTATATAGATAGATTTTTATTTATTTTTCAGCAGAAGGTGGTAGGATAGAGGCAATACAGTATTCGTCGAGGTAACAAGTAGTCTAGTTCGGTTCTGGGCAGGCTCAGCACACAGCTCATGGTTTGCTTTATGTTTTTGTTTGTTTGTTTGTTTTTCTGCAGGAAAGCCCTGTGCTTCAGGCCCACAGACACTGTTAGAGCTGGGGCAGGACAAGGTTCTGGCCGGCCATGCTGCTCCGCAGCCTGGGAAGGGGCTGGGGACACAGAGCTGACCTGCTTTAGGTCCCAGATCCAGCCCTGGAGCCCAGCCTGCATGTAGGTGCACACTGGCTTCTGGCTGGAGGTCGAAAGCAGCTGGAGTGAAGTTAGCGAGAGGCCCTGTGAAAGGAGGAGGCAGGCATAGCAGGCAGTCCTTGCAAATGCAGAGTCTGGCCACACCGTGTCCCCCTCTAAGCACGGCATTCATTTGTTCTTTATTAAGGGTTGAAAATTGACAAAGCTGAAACTGCATAGTGCAATCTATCCCCGTATTTCTCATTTTCCAGGTTGTCTTGCACAGCATACGAAGCCACATCATGTTTAATATAATGCTGTCAGCACTAGGTTCGCGTTTAGAAAAAGCCATCTAACATTTACATTATACACTATTTGAATTTATTTATTTATTTATTTATTTATTTATTTATTTTTAATGGATTTTACGCTTTGTATCCAGGGCAGGATTCCCATCCTCCTCTGGGTGAGCTCATGTGGATGTTCTCCCCTTACATCCTCACACTTGCAGGAGATGTGACTCCACTCGTGAACAGCATACACGGACCCATTCCACATGGCCACCCGCTCCCTGGCCTGCAGAGCTGAGCCCCGCTTGCCCCTGCTGCTTTGGAAATATTCCTGATCCCCATCCCCTGTCCCCTGTGCCTGCAGTTCAGTCCCAGGTTGTCACAAGCCTTACATCCCCAGTTGCTCTCCCAGCAGCACAAAGCACCATGCACTGTGCTGCTTCAGTTGGAAATAATTCTGGCCTCTACTTATTTTTCTGTATAGTACATTTATATGCACTTCTTATATGAGAAATAGCATGTGATTATGAGCAGCGTATTCCTAGTACTTTGCTTTCTGGTTTGGGGAAAATTGAGCATACCAATAAAATTACTACGTTTGTGTGAATGACATATAGGGAAACTTATTTGGGACAGATGTTTCACCAAGTTGATACCTATCAGCACTGACCAATAGATGGTGCTTCAGAAGAAGTTGGAAACAGCTCTCACACACACACCCCACACCACCACCCCTCCATTTTAGCATGAGAAATCACAAACCTAGCTCAGGAAATGATTCAAACCGCTGCTGAGATTCACAGCTGTAACAATGCTTTAACACAGGGGCTGGTAGACAAGAAGGCAGATGGGCCGACCTGCTCCGGTGAAGTGTCACAGCTCACATCCCACTCCCTCTGCTGGCCCTTGTTCTCATTTTAATGCTTAAAACAAAATGCAGATTGAAACATGAGACAAAACCAGTGATAATAAACTTGTATTTTTAGTAATGGCTCTCGTTTATTTTTGACTGGTGGGGCAGTGCTTGAGTAACTTTGAGCCTTCTCATATGATGTATCTTGCCAGTCTTGAAACACATTGGCATTTCCTAATGTGATTGAATCATAGAGTCATTGAATCATGGAATACCCTGAATTGGAAGGGACCTGTGAGGATCACCAAGTCCAACTCCTGAGTCTACACAGGGCAACCTAACATTTAAACCATATATGCTTCTTGAACATTCTTGGTGCCCTGGGGAGCCTGTCCCAGTGCCCAACCACCTTCTTGGTGAAGAACCTTCCCCCAACACCCAGCCTGACCCTCCCCTGTCCCAGCTCCATGCTGTCCCCTCGGGTCCTGTCGCTGTCCCCAGAGAGCAGAGCTCAGTGCCTGCCCCTCCGCTCCCCTCGTGAGGGAGCTGCAGGCCGCCATGAGGCCTCCCCTCGGCCTGCTCTGCTCGGGGCTGAACAAACCAAGGGGCCTCAGTCGCTCCTTATAGTCTTGTCCTCTAGACCCTTCACCATCCCCATAACCCTCCTTTGGATGCTCTTTAATAGTTTTATGTCCTTCTTATACTGTGGAGCCCTTTTGGGCCGCACACAGTACTTGGGGTGAGGCTGCACCAGTGCTGAGTAAAGTGGGACAATCACTTCTTTGGACCAGTTAGCTCTAGTGCACCCAATGCACCTCAGACTACATTTGGTCCTTTAGGCCATCAGGGCACTCTTGACTCATGTGTATCTTATCATTAACCCAAACCCACACATCCCATTCTGAAGAATTGATCTCCAGACATTTGTCCTTCAACCTTTATGTACATCCAGGATTATACTGTCCCAGGTGGGTGGCCCGACACCAGCTGCCACTGTGGGCAGGAGGGGGCTGCAGGAGGAAGCATGGCCGATCCACCTCCTCCCCTTCAGGGCCAGGACAGCAGCAGCTTCCAGAAGTGGCCCAACAGTGACAGCTGCCTCCAAACCCCACACTGAGGTCTAGCTGGCAGAGCAGTAATTTGCCCGAGAATGGTCCATGTATTGGAGGCACCAGCTAATCTTGCTGTCAGTACTTCTCCATCTCACAAGCCCACTTGAGCTGCCTGTGCCTTTTCACAGCCATAGGGAGCACTGGATGCAGTTACACACAGGTCTCTGCCACTAACAAATGTATTGGCAGTCCTGATGTAGATCAGAAGTAACTCTTTACATTTCATACCATTTGTCCCAGAAAACAAATCATTTCCAAATGAGGCTGCTCATCTCAGTCATGTAGATGAACCTGCCTTAAACATCTCTCCCAGGCAGTGCTGTGGGGGAGCACCTGCTACTAGCTTCTCACAGCTGTACAGGCAGAGGGGCAGCATACCCTCCTGATGGTGATGAGAACTGTTGGTAGCCTAATGTCATTGCTGGGCTTCCCATGAGAGCAGGAAGGGACACTTCACACAGAGACCAAGGAGTCCCTGGTGTTAGGGGATCTTTGAAACTTCTGAGTGTGGGAGGTCAGATTTATCTCCAACAGTGAGTGATACTCACAATCTCCCTTGCTTTGCTGATCAGTATACCTATGCCAAGATAATACCATTCAACTGGAAGATCAGGTCACTGATCAACAACAACAACAACAACAAACACCTCTAGCAGCAACGCCAACAACTTTCCTGCTGGCTGGTTGTATCCCCCCACCCTCCAGGAAGAGGAGAGTTTTTCTCCCAAAGCTGAGGTGCTCTGGCTCAGACCTTGGGGACAAGCCCAGCAGGAGACTCCAACCCAGCAGCCAGAGCCTCTGGCTTTGCTTCTTCCTGAGCAGCCAGGATGCCAGCCTCATGGCTGCTTCCCGCAGCAAAGCCAGGAGTGACAGTTTCATTCCCTGGGGCTTCCTTTAATCCTCATACTTGCTGCGTTAGAGTTCCTTGAGTTTGTTTTTAGCCTGTAGCTTGGTTTCTCAGCAAGCCTCCACTTCTTTGTGACGGAGTTAGTAATAACAGATACAGGAACAGCAGATAATCATTCAAGAAATATCAAATAATCATTTAATAAAGATGAAATAGTAAAGTAAATATCAGCTTAATTTGCTTTACATTGAAAATGATTATTACATTGTTACCTCCTTTACCTACCAGCAGCAAAAAAAGAAATTGACAGGTTTTCTATTATTTTAATAAAAGCTTGCAGTGTTAAAGCCCTTCCATAAATATAATTCAAGGTGTCACACATGACATACTGGGAAACTTAAGCCTGATGCATTTAGTGAGGAGAGAAGAGCTGATCTGAGCTTCTCTCCAGATATTTTCATAGAAGTGGTTTCTGGTAGCAGATGAATCTTGCTGCAAAAAGTGTAGAAAGAGACAGTGGCCTGAAGATGGCAGTGACAAGGACTTGCCTAAGATACATCTGAGCAAGTGATGTTGGTGAGGCTATTGCCTGAGACCTGAAGACTGAACACTGAAACTCAGTGTTATTGCACTGAAGGTGTGGGTAAATGTTTCCACACCCCTTCTGAAGCCAGAGAAAATGATATCTGTGGCTTTACCAAGGGCTAAGCATTTATGAACCTGAAGATCCATTGGAAACACCATCATATGTGGAATAACAAAAATACACCTGAGAGAACTGAGATGTGGACTGGAGCAGCACCAGGAATTCTCATAGTGAATGAAGGATCTGTTTGGAAGCAGGACATGTAGCCCTTGAGTTCTGCCTGTGTCACAGCCAGAGGACTGCCACATAGCACCCTTGACCATGGTGGTCCTTTCCAAGTGCAAGTGGTGCTAAGACTTGAGGACCCTTGGCATGGAGAGCAGCCCAGCCATGGCTTTATTGACAACGTGACAGATTGCCTAGTCCATCCTCCTGAGACAGCTGTGGACACACAGCCATTAGATGAGGACTGAACCAAGGCACTGCCAGTATTCCCAGCAAAGCCTGACACTGCTAGTGGGAACATGCGGCAACACCAGGACCTATGTCGGTCTTCAGGCCATCAAACTTTTTTGCCAATGAGTTTGCACAAACCTGGTACACCTCTTGGCCAGGGCAGGAGATGTCAAGAGGAAAGGAACAGGTAGAGAAGAGATGTTCTCAGCTCCAACTCATAGCCTGCTTTCAGACCATTCATATGAAACAGTTCATCTTGAGTGCAATCACACAGCATGTGCCGGACAGCCATGGGCTCAGGCCCAGCCAGCATGGGTTCATGAAAGGCAAGTACAGACTGACCAACATCATCTCCGTCTATGACCAGGTCACCCACCTGATGGATGAAGTTGACATAGTCTACCTAGACTTCGGCAAGGCCTTTGACACGGTCTCCCACAGTATTGTCCTGCAGAAGCTGGCAGCCCATGGTTTGGACAGGTACACTCTGTGCGGTGTTAAAACTGGCTGGGTGGCCGGGCCCAGAGAGTGGTGGTGAATGGAGTGAAATCCAGGTGGTGACTGGTCGCGAGAGGGGGTTGGGGGTTGGTTGGTGAAACAGGGATTGGTGTTGGGGCCCATCATCTTTAATATCTTTATTGATGATTTGGATGAGGGAACTGAGTGCACCCTCAGTAAGTTTGCAGATGACATGAAGTTGGGGGGAAGTGTCGATCTGCTGGAGGGTAGGGAGGCCCTGCAGAGGGACCTGGACAGGTTGGGTCAATGGGCAGAGGTCAATGGGATGAGGTTCAACATGGCCAAGTGCCGGGTCCTGCACTTTGGTCGCAATAACCCCATGCAGCGCTACAGGCTTGGGGCAGAGTGGCTGGAAAGCTGTGCAGAGGAAAAGGATCTGGGGGTGCTGGTTGATGCTCACCTGAACACGAGCCAGCAGTGTGCCCAGGTGGCCAAGAAGGCCAACGGCATCCTGGTTGTGTCAGGAGTAGTGCAGCCAGCAGGTCCAGGGAGGTGATCGTCCCCTTGTGCTCTGCTCTGGTGAGGCCGCACCGCAAGTGCTGTGTTCAGCTTTGGGCCCCTCACTGCAAGAAGGACATTGAGGCCCTGGAACATGTCCAGAGAAGGGCTACGAAGCTGGTGAGGAGCCTAAGACACAAGTCCTATGGGGAATGGCTGAGGGCACTGGGGTTGTTTAGCCTGGAGAAGAGGAGGCTACAACCTTTTTAATGACACTGCTGTTTTGATGGGAGTAGTTCATTGCTTTCTGTGCATGTCCAGCATGTGGGCTTCAACCTCAGGACATTTTCAGTTGTTATTTGCAGTAGGGAAATGCAGACCCACTGGCATTGGCCAAGCACTGGAGCTCTGCGAGGGGCAGTTTTCTGCCCTGCTGCCTCTGCACACCTGTATTTTGCCAGCCACAGCTCTGCCAAGCCTTTGCTCAGCACCTTTCCTCTGTCATAGCCTAAGAGGTGTAAGAGCACTGTCCTGCCATCGGGCTGGAGGAAAACAGCTTTCCCAGTGTGCAGAGCACAGCCATCCCACTGTGTCCCACAAGAGGGGGGATGCTGAGGGGTGCAAGGCTTGTGGAGCTCTTGTATTCCCTGTTCAGTGTCCAACTATCATGAACCGTACAAGAATGATGCCATTGACAGAGATGAGTGTGCTCAAGTCTGTCTGGCTGCAGAAGGGGTGTAAATCACATACAGATGGATCCTCAGCAACTTTGGTTTCAGCAACATATAACCAGAAACCTTGGCTACAAAATGCTTCTCTTTTTAATCTAGGAAAGCTGGTTTCCTGCTCAAAACAGCGTAGTGATTTTCACCTTATGTCAACACAGGAATATATCGTTTATATGGTTTTGAAATTAGATATAAAGTTATTTTTCCACTTGTTTTAGCAACTAATCCTGAACAAGTCATGTGCACAGACAGTATTTCTAACTTTAGCCTTTGTGTGCCAAGGCAGAAATGGAGAGGGAAGGGAAGGGAAGGGAAGGGAAGGGAAGGGAAGGGAAGGGAAGGGAAGGGAAGGGAAGGGAAGGGAAGGGAAGGGAAGGGAAGGGAAGGGAAGGGAAGGGAAGGGAAGGGAAGGGAAGGGAAGGGAAGGGAAGGGAAGGGAAGGGAAGGGAAGGGAAGGGAAGGGAAGGGAAGGGAAGGGAAGGGAAGGGAAGGGAAGGGAAGGGAAGGGAAGGGAAGGGAAGGGAATACACAAGGAGTAAACCTCAACTTGGAGGTAGGAGGAAATGGAGGCGACCAGGGGCTTTGGTTCTCAGAAACATTGTAGATGGGAAAGAGATGCCCTGTGATGCTCTTTGAGCCATGACAACCTACAGGCTTCCCCTCACAGCTCTGCTCCTGACCATGAGCAGATGGATTTAACACTCTTGAGGTGCTTCTGTCTGTTCTGACTGCGCTTCCCTTCATCTTTTCTCTTTTTTTTTTTTTTCCTGCCTTTTAAGCCCTTTTGTTCCATCTTCAGCATGTTTAAAAGACGAGTGAACCCAAACTCCATGCGTTCTGCTATTGAACATATTTAGTAGGTATCAAGCAACATTTTTGAGTATTGAAAAAATCCATATCAAATCACAGCTCCTGTGCACAAGGCTCAGTGTAGCTCAAGTGGGCTGGGAAGGGCAAAACTGCCCAGCAGCAGGTCCCATGGGTCCCATTCTGGTTTAGAGGCAGCAGCAGTTGGGAAGACCTTCTAACACTGCTCTCTGTGCTCTGGTCCAGGAGAAAAGCCAAAACTACCCAGGCAGTGGGACAGCACACCCAGCACCAAAGCCTTACGGAGTGAAAGAAATCAGGGAGGCCCCAGGAAAGCAGAGGTCTTCCATGAATCAAAATACTTACAGGCAGACCCTCCAGGACAACAGGTAAATACCCAAAATGATCCTCAGTCTTTGCTGCTGAGACTGGTGGAGGTAGGTTGAGACAAAATGGCTGTGTTCTCATGGGTCCCAGCACCCAGTTTGGTGTCTCAAGGACAAGGCACTGTCAAAAGAGACACTAATTTTTGCTAATTGCAAGTAGTCAGCCAGATCTAATTGTGTGAAGGAACCTAAGCCAGTAAGCTCCAGTAATAGTCACAGAATGGTTTGGAAGAGACCCTAAAGATCACCTAGTCCAATCCTCCTCACCAGGACCAGAGACACCCAGGCTGGACAGCTGGTTCAGGGAGGGCTTTGGTTGACAAATGCTGGGACCACACAGCCTCTGCCCACCATCACCCACTCTTCCCATGTTCCCTACAGAAAGAAGTGCCTATGTGCTGGAGCACATGTGTAGCTCCTCACAAGCTGCTGCCCTGTGTCCTTTGGAAGCAATCTGCGTATCCAGAAGGGTTGTGAACTACAGCTTGGGACACCCTTGCTGCAAAGCATAGGATGGGACGCTGGTCCTCCCTGGGCTTCTGGCTACTTCAAAAGCAGTACAGACACAAAGTGAGATGCTCGGAGATGCCATATCCAAAAGCAGTCCTTGCTTCTGTCCTCCCAGCACCCCGGGCCTACAATCTGGCTTGGTGCACATGGTGATCCTGTGAGACATTGGGTCACATCCTGTCCTAGCAGGGTTAAGCCCATTTTCTCCAGATATTTTGGGAAAAAATAGCAGTATTTCCAACACAAGTTCTCAGCATCTGCTTTCTGTCATCTGCAGTTTTCTTTTTCTCTCCAGACACCACCCTTCTGTTCTCCATCACCTATACCTGTAGCACTTTCAGGTGTCGCTCCTGTGGCCTCAAGATCCTCACAAAGCAATTTGTGCCCAGAGCAGATCTCTGAGCATGGCACCAAGAGCTGCAGCTGCGGTGTGAACTTGGCTAAATCACCACATCCCACTGGTGAACCCCACTGTGCCTTCCTAAGACATTTTGGGGTGATGAACAGGGTGCTCTGGTTTCATCCAAAGAAGAGGATGAAAATTTTTCTCTTTTATCCTTGTAAAGCGATTCTTCATCTGCAAGTCTGCCATCACATCTGCAGACTTTATTTTGTACACAGATCCTGATGGGTACTGAGGTCTCAGAACTGGGTTTGAAATCCTCTGCACTTCCTTCCTTACTCATTCCACACAAATTCTCCTGGAAGACAGATAATATTTCTATCCCTGCCCACTCTGGAATAAAAAGCAGGGCACAAATACACAGGTGGGCATCACAGTGAGCGCTGAGCCAGGATCTCTCCCAGGGCAGCATCTCCTGTCTCCCCAGCACTCACAATGACAGCAGAGCACAGGCTGGGACAGACATCTCGGGCCCTGGGCTCCTGCTGAACTGCTGAGAGTCCTCAGGCCATATTCACTGTGAGTAGGACTTAACAGTGATGAGCAGAATGAGGAGTACAAAATGTTACCTTTGTGCCAATCCCCACGGTTGCCCCACAGCCTAATGCTGTGCTCCTCATCTTGACGGACTAGGCAACATGGAGACCCAGTGGCAGACCTCTCTGTAAAGGTCTGGAACAAAAGGTCAAACTTTTTTTCTAGTAAGTTTCCATCCATGTGTGATTTCTCTAATGCCTTTTAAGTGTTTTCCTTTACTCTATGCCTGCAATGAGTCAGGATTGGAAGTGCATTGTCAGGCAGCAGAGAGCTGGTCTCTTGCTAGGAATCACCATGTGTATTCTGCAAGATAAATATTTAAGTGTCCTCTGACAGTTACTTCCTATGTCATTAACTTGGGTATCCCCTTCTCACTTCTGCTGAATGTACCCCTGCCAAATCTCTGGGATCTTTGCGGGGATGTCTGTGCTCCTGTACTGGTACAGCTCCTGCTCTGCTAGGCTCCTACGCACTCACGGACATCTTGCCTCCTGCTTCGTTACCGGTTTCTGCAGCAGAATGATCAGCATGTCCCTGATTTTATTCCCATTGTGGGTCAGGACAACACCAGGAGTTGAGAGCTTGGCCTAATTTGCTGCTCACGCATCTGCTCATTCTCCACAGAAATGTCCAACAGCCCCTCTGCTAAACGAAAGCTGCCTTGGCCAAGGATGCTCAGAGTGTGCATGTTCACAGCCCCCTTATTTCCCTACTGACATTTGTATTTCTTAGCCAAGTTTAGTAACATTTAGGATGTGGGAGATGTCAGGGTAATTAACTTCCTCTACCTTGCATGACAAGTGGTGGCTGCACAGGAGAATGAAACCATTGCTCCTCCAGAACGGAAAAACTGCAGTGAAAGTTCAGCCGCAGCACAACCCCTCAGAGACACCAGAGAAAACTATGTTTTATAACCCTCCTTTTCCCAAAAGCAGGGTTCCTTTCACAACTTGCTGTTCTATTTAATTTATATGAAATATCTTACAGAGCCATTACTTTTTCTTTAGAAAAAAACAAACAAAAAAATAAAATATCTGCACAGTGGCTTTGTCTGCATATGAGGAAGAGGATATTACAGAAAACAAAGCCAGTTTGCCCAGAAAAGTATCAAAATTCTACCTGGCCATTTACTTAAACATGAAACATGAATATTTAACCACTAGGTCATGCTATGCAACTCCCTCAGCAAGAGACAAGTTTATGCTGGCTCATTCTGCTCTGCTTGGTAACAAAGCCAGCAACTGGGAACTGCAAAACTAAATGTGGCACATTCCCAGGTAACCTGAGGATGCAGATCTCTGGGTTCCCACGGACCCGTGGCAGATGTGCAAGGTTTCCCAGTGGAGGGTAAGGAAATTATGGCAGTGGGATGTAACATCCCAGGGGGACCCTCCTGCCCCAAGAGCTGATCCCAGGGTCGGGGGGAACTGGTGCAATCCCAGGTTTGGGAAAGTACTGCACTGGAAGGAGGTCACTGCCCGAAGGGCCCGGCCCTGCCTCTCCAGCTGCCACCATGTTTAAACTGTGTAGTCCCAAATACTTGCATAAATACCTCCAGTTCCTATGGGGGAAGAGACACAGCACTCACCCAGCTCAGGCCTTTGGGGTGAGATGTTGCTGATCAGCAGAGTGGGGCATTTAGTAAGGGCACAGGACCATCTGAACCATTGCTCTGGAAGGTGCAGAGTTGCTGTCCATTTGCTGGGCACATCACTGGATTATTGTGAATTGCTTTAACAGCAAAAGGAGAGTGACCCTTCACGTTTGGCAAAAAAAAATGAGCTTTGCCAAAAGCTTTAATTCCCCAGAAAGGACTTGGCTGGAGGAAAGCCTTTTAAATTAGAGGCAAGGCTGACAATGGCTCATTTCTGTGTACACTCTTCCTGGCACTCAGATGAGATGCTCACATGAAATGTGTGTGCATTAAATACTAGCCTCAAGACTGTGAAATTATGTTGCCTGAAGCTGACCTCTTTAATTTGTATTTTAGCCAGCTCAACAAATAGTCTGTATCTCACAGCGGCAGCACACAACAGCTTTGAAAAATTCAAAGTAGCTGTGTAGATGTTTAAATATAGACTAAAGAAGATATTTAAGTATTTATCATTTCTGCTGGTCCATTAAAAAAAAAATGCAGCTTATCCTTCAAAGTGTCACACATTTAATTTTTTCTTTCTTGGCCAAGCTCAGCCTGGCTGTTCACTGTCCAAGGTGATGGGTACAGGTCACACCATACACCTGGGCACCTACATAGTGAACACTTGTATTCCAACAAAATAAACGCACACAGATATCTTGGTCCAGCACCAAGATCAGCAAAGAGAGTTCTCTGAGACTGTCTTGCTTCCAGTACAGTCATCATGTCTTAGCAAGGAACCTCTTGCAGTTCATCTGACTGCAGCCTCTGGATGGAGGCATAGGAGTGCCTGCTCAGTCAGCCTACTCTGTCCTACCCTTTCCAAAGCTCACCCTGCCATTTCTGTGCAAAGCCACAGAATCACTGAATCAAAGAATTAAAGAATGGTTGAGGTTGCCAGGGACCTCTGGAGGTCATCTGGTTCAACCCCCTGCTCAAGCAAGGCCACCCAAAGCTTCTTGTCCAGTACCACGTTCAGATGGCTTTTCAGTCTCCAAGGAGGAAGACTCTGCAACCTCTCTGGGCAACTTGTGCCAGTGCTTGGTCACCCACACAGTAAAAAAGTGTTTCCTGATGCTCAGAGGGAACCTCCTGTGCTCCAGTTTGTGCCGACTGTCTCTTGTCCTGGCACTGGGCACCACTGAGAAGAGCCCGGCTCTGTCCCCTCTGAACACTCCCTTCGGCTATTTACAGGCATCAACAAGGTTCCCCGTGAGCCTTCTCTTCTCCAGGCTGAACAGTCCCAGCTCCCTCAGCCTTTCCTAATAGCAGTGCTGCTCCAGTCCCTTCATCACCTTCATGGCCCTTGGTTGGCCTCTCTCCAGTAGCTCCATGTCCCTCTTGTCCTGGGGAGCCCAGAACTGGACCCAGCACTCCAGGAGTGGCCTCACCAGTGCTGAGCAGAAGGGAAGGATCACCCCCCTCGACCTGCAGCCAACACTTGGCCTTAATGCAGCCCGGGACACTTTGCTCTCTTTGCAGCAAGGACACATTGCTGACTCGTTTTCAACTTGGTGTCCACCAGAATTCCCAGGGCCATTTCTGCCAGGCTGCTCTCTGGCTGGATGCCCCCAGCATGTCCTGGTGCCTGGAGTTGTTCACTGATGTTCTTACAGAAGCCTTTCTCATTGTTTTCACGCTTTTTATGCCTCCTTTTTGTGCTTGGGTTTGGCCAAGAGCTCCTTGTTCATCCATGTAGGTTTCCTGGCACTTTTGCCTGACTTCCTACTTGTTGGGATGGATCGCTCTTGTGCGTGGAGGAGGCAATCCGTGAATATCAATCAGCTTTCTTGGGCTCCTCTTTCCTCCAGGGCCTCATCCCTTAGGACTCTTCCAATCGGGTCCTTGCAGAAGCCAGGCTGGATGGGGCCTTGGCCAACCTGATCGAGTGAGTGGCATTCTTGTCTATGGCAGGAGGTGCAGTTAGGTGATCTTTAAGATCCCTTCCCATCCAACCCATTCTGTGATCCTGTGAAGAGGCGATCTTGGAGGTCTCTTACCCAGGTGTCCAGGGCTGGGAGCTTGCTTTATACCCTCCTCCCTTCCATCAGGGCTCTAAAGCCCATGGTCTCTGTGCAACCCTGGCCTGTCCTCTAGGCTGAGGCATCTGAGATTCCAACACCACCTCCATCAAGCTCCAGCATCCAGACAGTGTATTTCTTGTCCAAACCTCCCTAGCTAGGGCTGCACCCTCCGCATCTTCTCCTGGAGCCTGAAGACTGCTGCTTTCAGACACCTCACCTCATGCTGACTGAGACTGAGTCTTCCCTCATGTCAATCAATCCAAAGAGACCAAGCATCTTTCCTCTGCTTCTCACTCGGTCCTATCCTGAAGCCTGTGCCTGCTGCTCCCCAGCTCGGCTCTAGTTCTCTTTGAAGGAGGCATTCAGAACTGGACTTCACTGGGGTCCTGATAAACAAGGATGTACACCTAAAAAAAAATCAAGCTCTGCCCTGCAGTCAAAGCTAGAAAGTGCTGTTGTGGAGGGTGTTCCTGGGATCCGAGGACAAGTTGTAATGAAGCAGACTGAGGTTAGTCTGATTAGCCAGAATTTGCACATTGCTGTGAAGGGCTGCACTGACGCCCCATTTCACAGCTTGCCCTGCGGTTTTTCCACTGTGAGATGAGCCAGGCTCATTCTCCTCAGATTGATTGTCATGGTTGTTCCCACCACTGCCCAAAGCCACAGGGCTGGGGACCATGTGCTACAGCTGTAGTCAGACAGGGAATGGGCTGGGGACAGCCCGACCAGGCAGCAGCTTGCATTAAAGGGCAGGGCACTGTCACCATCCCCCAGTGAGCCCTAGGCCCTGGTCTCTCTGGAGAAGTGAGCTTCCAAAGGGATGGAACCAAGTGTTTGGGAATAGCCATCCTGATTTATAAACTGGCAGTGGGGAGCTTTCCCCACTGGGCTTAAAGCTGCTGCTGGATGTCACCACCAGAACAGTGTCTGCGGTGATGGAGAGGACCAAGTGGTCCAGAAAGGACTGGCACAAAAAGGACTGAGTAACTGGACAACATCGCATCACTGACACCGAGCACGGCCATGGACATGCTGCTGCAGTTGTCATCAGGGGTGTAAGCACGGTGGTATCAGACGAGCTGCTCCAGGAGGAGCCAGTCCCCAGAAAAGGAGGGAAAACCAGAGGAGAAATGCCAGCATCCCAGCAGTCTCCTGCCAGGATTTCCTGGGGACAGAACAAGCTGGGAAGTCTGTCCCTGGAGGCTGCAGCAGATTGCTTGCCTGATGCTTCTCTGAGCATCAGGACACAGGAGAATGGCACTTGTGCTGATAGCTCCCTTGTGGCATTGTGTCCTGTCACCTTGAGGACAGAGGCATTTCAGAAGAGTGATCACGGTAAGCAAGCAATGGCAGCAGCAGCTGTCTGATCTCTAGTTTGGACCATCTCATCTGTACTTAGTTAAAATTATTTCACAGAATCACAGAATCATCTAGGTTGGAAGAGACCTCCAAGATCACCCAGTCCAACCTCTGACCTAACACTAGCCAGTCCTCCACTAAACCATATCCCTAAGCTCTACATCTAAATGTCTTTTAAAGATCTCCAGGGATGGTGGCTCCACCACTTCCCTGGGCAGCCCGTTCCAATGCCTAACAACCCTTTCAGCAATGAAACACACTTCCAAGAAGACATTTATTACTCAGCATCCACAGATAAGAGCTGGCTGGTGCCTGCCTGGGGCTAGGTGAGGAGCAGCTCATGTGGGGTGGAGGTGATGACTTGAATGTCCAGAGCCCTGGGTTTCATAGAGCCTCTTGTGCAGTTGCTGCTCCCTAAGTGAAGCCAAGCCAGATGAAGGGATGCATAATCCCATGTCCAAGCCCTGCACGTTCCCCGTGGGGAGCTTCTGGCCTGTTCGCTCAGTGCTAGGGCAGCTTGCTAAAGAGGTGACAGCAACTGCGGAGGTCAGAAGTCTGCCTGGCACCATGTGGACTGGAATTCTGGAGAGCTACGTTCAGCCTTGTCCCTGGGACACACTGAAACCTGATAGTAGCACGAGGCCATAAAATTATAAACGTGCCCTTTCTCAACAGAGCTTCTTTGTGTAGTGCTTTACACCTCTGTTCATGGCAAAGTAGTACATGCCTTTCTGGAAGGCTAAAATAAAGCTACTGGAACACAAAATGTTGGTTCTTGCTTTTCTGGACTCCCTGCCACACTGCGATTCACACAGGTAATACTTTTGTCTTTCTCACTGCTCTCTGCAGAGGTTCTCTCCAGAAAGATGCTGAGACTCACACAGCTGAGGAGGAGACACCTGTGGGACTCCTGTCGCTCCCTGGGACTCCTTCCTCGTGTGCCCTTTCTGCCAAGGTCACCTGTGTCACCTTGGGCTTCATGTCCAGGCACAGCTCCACTGTCTCTAGCCCCTGTATTTTGCTACAGTTTCCTGTGCTTATCCCTACAGGTGCCTCCTAAAGCACCTGTGCTGTCCGGGTAAAAATGGATATTGCTTTTATTTCCTTCTTTACCTGTTAAACTGTTTTATATCAGCTATCCCTTCGTCCATTTCTATGCATTGTTTGACATGAGGCACTGTTCCATAAACAAGCCTGAAACACTGCAGTTCAGGAAAAATGCAATGCTCCTGGAAAGAAGCTGGTAAAGCCACTGTTATTTTCCTCCTTAATTGCAGTTTTGGTGACTCATCCCTGGTGCCACACTGCAGTGCACAGCCATTGTGTGGTTTTTCACCCAATCTCCAGCAGTCACAATTCACTGCTCAAGTTTTCAGGCCACCCAAGCCATTAGGAAAATAAATGTAAAATTAAAACCTCCTGGTATGCAGTCAGCTAGCTGAGCACCACAGCCCCCTGGGATAATAACAAGAGAAGAGACAGGCATTCAGTGCTTTCCAAGGCTGCTTGTACACAATGTAGCTGAGCTAGCGTGAGCTCCCGTCTGAACATGTCCTTCTCTGAATGAGAGCTGACCTTTTCCCATCCCATTCCCTTCCTCTCCCCATCTTTATCTCATCTGTATTCCCTTTCCCATCTCTATTCCACCCCAATCAGCATCTCTATGCCATCTCACCCACACACCATCCCCATCCCATCCCACCCCATCCTGTTCCCACCCCATTCCAACACATCTCCATTCCTATTGCATTCCATCCCTAACCCATTCCCATTCCCATTCCCATTTGAACCTGTCCCTGTTCTTCTCTTTTGTATGGGGTCCCAAAGGTTTCCCCAACCCCAGCCATTCACTGCTGCAGGAAAAGGTTTCCCTCCCAAGCCAGGAGACCATCTCACCTCCCGGCTGCCTCCCAGACAGCAAATCCAGCCGTGGTCTCCACCAGGCAGAAAGCTCTTGCCACAAAGACAGTGGCAGCCCAGACTGCCTGCCTGCCCCAAAATGTGTTTGCTCAGGTCTTTGGCTGCAGGGAGTGCCTGAGCCTGCTGTTAACAGAGGGTAGCAGAGATAGCGCCTGCATGAGGTGTGAGCAGGTGGGTGATCTGATCAGCCTGGTGGCAGAGCTCAAGGAGGAGGTGGAGAGATTAAGGACCATCGGGGAGTGTAAGCAGGAGTTAGGCTGGTGGAGCAGCTCCCTGCCATGCCTGTGAGAAAGGCACCAGGGTGATACACCCCAAATAGGAGCGGTTTACTCAGCACCTGGCCTGATGGCTGCAGATGGGTCCCACCTGTCTCAAAGGGTGAAAAGGATCCTAGCCTGGGAGCTGGCAGGGTTCACTGAGAGGGCTTTAAACAAGGTATGAAGGGGGATGGGGATAAAATGAGGCTTGATAGAGATGAGCCTGGGAAGGACTGGTGAGAGATGTGGTGGTAGGAAGATGTCTTGGGTAGTGACCACGAAATGGCAGAGTCAGCATGACCAGCGAGGTGATCCTCCTCCTGTGTTCTGCTCTGGTGAGGCCGCACCTCAAGTACCATGTTCAGTTTTGGGCCCCTCACTACAAGAAGGACACTGAGGCCCTGAAATGTGTCCAGAGAAGGGCCACAAAGTTGGTGAGAGATCTGGAGAACAAGTCCTATGGGGAGCAGCTGAGGGCGCTGGGGTTCTTGTGTCTGGAGAAGAGGAGGCTCAGGGCAGACCTCATTGCTCTCTCCAGCTACCTGAAAGGAAGGTGTGGGGGGCTGGGGGTCGGCCTTTTGTCTCAGATAACCAGTGATAGGACTAGAGGGAATGACTTCAACTTGCACCAGGGGAGGTTTAGGTTGGAAATTAGGAGAAATTTAATCTCAGGAGTCGTTAGTCACTGGAATGGGTTGCCCAGGGAGGTGGTGGAGTCGCTATATCTGGGGGTGTTTAAGAAAACGTTGGACATGGTGTTTAGGGACATGGTTTAGTGGGTGATGGTGGTGGTAGGGGGATGGTTGGACCAGATGATCTTAGAGGTCTTTTGCCAGCCTTAATGATTCTGTGATTCTTGGGATTTTTCCTGTGAGGAAGACAGTGCCAGGCAGCTCCCACAGGAGCTTTTGGAGGGGCTGCACTAGGACATAGACTAGGGCTTGCTCCATTGTCTGTGTCTCAGCCCCAGAAGGGAAAGGCAGGCCCAGCCCAGGGCATCCCTCTGAGCACTTGGCTTGGCCCCTGTCTTGCTCACACTATTGCTTTACTTTTCCAGAACTTGTCAGCCCATTTGCAAAGGAATGCAAATCCCTGCTTCCCAGGGCCATTCCTCAGCTCCTGCCTCATGGAACAAGGCAAAGAGCTGCTGACTTTGGCCATAACACTGGCAGAACAGCACTGGCACATGCCCTGCCAGTCCAGATAGCCTGACTCAAATCCATCAGCCTAACACTCCTGAGCTGGCCTGGCCAGTGTGGCCAAAAATCCAGGCTGCACGGCCTGGCTGCAGCCGGGCAGCGCTCCCACTCCTGCACACAGGCCAAGCACAGCTCACTGTGCTGCTGGGGCTGGGAAGACAGGAGCACAGACACACACCTGGGAGAAGCTGTGCACAAACACAAACCTTTCCTGCTGCCTCTCACAGTCCCTGTTCAAGCCCAGGGAGCTGCAGCTGAGGACCTGGAGCCGAGCAGGGCAGAAGGGGGAACCCATCTTGTGGTGCTGCCCCGCAGAAGCCTGTGAGCAGGGCACCAGCCTGTGCCAGCACAGTGCAAAAGGCAGGCAAGCCACTCAGCCACCAAGGCATTCAGTGAAATACATAATTGTGTCATTAGAGGGTGCCAGTGCATTGCGCTGCAGAGCAAGCCTGTCCCCCTCACCTGTCCCAGCTGCGCTCCTCTGGCAGCTGGGCCAGAGATGGGGCAGGAGTCGTCAGGGGGTGCATCATGTTGCAAGCACAGCGCATCTAAATTCCCTCTTCGGGAGCTCAAACGGCAGATCGAGCCTGGACGTGGAGCCAGGAAGGACTCAAATGCAAAGACCTGGGTGTCTAGGAGGGGAACCCAGTACGACACAGGGAAGCTACCAGCTGTGGCTCCAGCTCTTACAGAGGTTGCTTAGCTTCCTCCATGGTAGGACCTGCACCACCAAGGCCACTGGAAAAACCAACAGGACAGAAAACTCACAGCAGGCACAGAGCAACTGAGAGATGACCTATTCAGCCCTGCAGTCATCTCCAAGCTTTTCCATGGCTCTGCAGGTCTGGTGAATCCAATAAACCCAACCGAAAGGCTTAACCAAAGCTGTGCTCAGGTCTGGGGCTTCAGGTCTTCACCAGCAGGCCCCTGGATGGGGCCATGAGCTCCCATGTCACTGCAGTGGAGAAGCCACAGATCAGTTTCCTTTGACATCAGAGCCCCTTTGGGAGATGCCTCCAGAGCCCCCAGCAAACACAGATGTGTATTAATTCCCCCAGGAGGAGAGCCTATGGTCTCCAAAAGCTGCTCTCAAGGGCTGCTGGGCTTGGCTGGCTGAGTAGGTGGTAAGGAGGTGGCCCTCTGCCTAGGCTGGCTTGGAGACCCTGGGGCTGTGTCAGCCTGGCCATGCAGCCTCGTGCAGATTGCTGTGGGGTGGGGGGAGACACGAGCTGCTGCACCGGGGTGGAGGTCTCCAGCAGGGCAGGACCTAACCACACTCCACTTCCTTCTGGCTGTGCCCACCCCGGGCTTTGCCCTGCTAGCCTATGGGTGTCCCTGACCATGGATGGCCACACATTTGGGCAGCCTCCTGCCAACAGAGAAAGGAGACATTGGCCCTGTCTCCACTGGGAACTACAACAGGGTCCTTGGGAATGAGCCATCGCCCCAGTCCCCTTTTTTACTGGGGACAGCTCCTTGACACAAAGCAGAGGTCCCTGCAACTGCTGCTGGCTTCAGCTGATGGACCCTCTCCTCATGCACAGAGTAAAGGATTCAAGGGTCATGGACACGTGGACAGGGAGCTGTGCAACACAAGGCAGGCCCTGTGAGGGATAAAAGCATCCTAGCAGACAGCAGCATGGGTATAAGAACAGGGAATAGAGCTGCAAAAGCCAGGCCATCTGCAGGAAACCTTCCTGTCTTGTGTCAGAAGTGGGACTGGAAGCTCTTAAGGGCCCAGGAGCCACGAGGTCCCATCCCAGGCAAGCTGTATGTCAGTGGGGACACCCATGGCAGGTGAGGGAAGGAAGTCCATTCCCACCCTGCCCTCCTGGAGAGGAGAAGCTGAGCACCCAGGCTCTGCCACTGGGCTCAGGGGACTGTTTTCTGCTCTGCCCAGGCAGGGGGAGTAGCTGATCCATCTGGCACAGACTCTCAGAGCCATGCCAAAAGTAGCTTGGCTGGCAGTAGAGGTCATTCAGACAGAGCCATTTCTACCACTAGAATTTTCCCCATGCTCAGCTGCTGCTAACAGAACTTCCTGGAGTGATTTCAGCCTTTGACTCCCTCCGTCCATCTCCTTTCTTATCCAACAGGAGGTTTTCCTGGGCTAAACGGCATACCAGGAGAGTGGAATTTGATTGCTGAAGTTGCAGCCTTGTCTGGCATTGACAAAGCACTGACACCTTGGTTACCAGGTACCCCAAACATGACAGGTCTGCACATCTTGTGTCCGCAGGTGAATGCCCTTCAAACCTCAGTCTGTCTAGCTGGGACCTGCTTTGGCTCTACAATGATCACCTCCAGACCATTCACGTGCCTCCTCTGCTCCTTGCGTTCATGGCTTGCTGTGTTGCTGACCTCCAGGTCCCTGCAGTGCCACACAGCTGGCAGGGCTCCCCAGCATTGCTCAGAGCTCCACATAGGGAAGAAAACCACACAGGGAGCTTGTGGCCTAAACACAGGCAAGATTTCCGCAGTCCACATCGGTTCTGCCAAGCCACCATTGATTTTTTTTTTGCCGAATCGGAGTCAGGCCAGCCCATGAATGAGGTACTGTTGCTGATTTACTGCCGCTGGTGTCTTGGTTTCCCACAGCTTGAAAGCCTCTGGAACAGAGTCAGCCAAACTGAAACACGCCTTGCCTCAGCAGCTGCACAGCACTCGCTAAGGTAAGGGGAATTTCCTCCTCGCCCCTGGCAGCTGTTTGGGCTCCACCATCCACTCGGGAGCAACCAGGGCTTGCCTGCCCAAACCCCTAGGTGACAGCACCCGGCAATGCACCAGCTGGAGAGGTCTTTTTGAACTCAGACCTGTAGGGCTGCTGCACATTTTGTCCACCACAAATGATGACGTCCCTTCAAGAGCACCCAGCCTTCATTTTCTTGGCCTTCTATATGAGCAATGGTGAGTTGAAATCCATGCTTTCAGGAGTGGCCTCTGTTCGGCCTTTTCTTGCTGATAGGAAAACTGAGTCACAGCAGAATGATGCTGCTTTCATCAGTCACACTGGGAGTGTAGGGAGCATTCATGTGTCTGTGATGTGTACATCTCCAGCCTCTTACCCTGGCACAGGAGAAGAGGCTCTGGCTGCACATTCAGTAGGCATCTTCCAGTGGGGGTCCTTGAGCCTAGGGTTTTGCCAGGTGATCCACTTTCCTTGCATTAGCCACCAGCCTGACCCTTGATGAGGTTTTGTTTCCACACACCCAAGTATAACAGCATTCATACCTTACCATCCTGCATAGATCTCTCTTGACTGGGTGGTGTGGGGGTGAGAGATGAGCATAACGCAGGTAGAGACCAAAAGACACTGAACATGATGGAGCATGGAGACCATGCTTCAGAGAGCCTCAGCACAGGACAACAGCTTGGGAAGGACTCAGAGCTCCAGAACATGCGAGCAGAAGAGCAGATCTACTTTGGGAATAGCTGGCATAAGGTCAGGACACAGTGAGCACTCTAACAGCCTCTCTGGCCCATGGTACTTCCCAGGTCTCTACAGAGTGGAAGGCAGAGAGGGAGGTGCTGCCAGCAATTCCCTGTCGGGGAACCTGAGGCAAAAACTGGCTTACCAGAACTCATCCTAAAGAAGAAGGCATGAACAACCATTGCTTTTGTGTCACAAAGCCAGTTTTTAGAGTGCGTGACTTAGATTCACCCAGATGGGGCTGACAACATATGAAAGGGCATTGAATCTGTTGAACAGCAGCACAGCAGGAAGATGTGGTCCAGACTGGACCGGCCAGCACAGCAGCCACCCACCTCACACATGGGTTTTGCAGGCTGGGTTGCTGCTGCTTCTCTGCTCACAGGACCCAATTGCCGTGGTTTGCCAGCAGGACTATCAGCACGTCCCCTGCTGGATCCAGCAGTGCTCATTTGGTTCAGATTAGACACCCAGGCACAGCTCAGACAAATATCTCCTTCTAAATCCTTGTGTCCCTGAAAAAAAAACTATGGACTCAAACATTTAAACTGTAAATCTTCAGCAAGCAAGTCGGAAAACTTTTCTAACAGCACAAATGATGTCTGAGAAAGACCTTTGGATTTCAGCACACAGAGCGCAGACCTGCCAATCTCACCCTCCGAGGCAGCATTTCCATGTTGAGGTGTTTTATTGATCCTGGATCTGCCCACAGGGTCCACAGGATATTTCTGCGCTGAGGAGCTGGCGGGTGGCAGGGACAAACACGCAGGAGGGCGGGAGCATGGGGATGGACGGGGATCTCTCTGGCTGGCACCACCGCACATAAAAACCTGGCCCTCCTGCCCACACCCACCAGAACTGATAGCTAACAAAAGTGCCCAGCCCTTCCCGCAGACTGCAGCCTCACGTAATTGCCTTGCAAGGAAATAGGGTGTTTCACAAGGCTTTTGCAATAGGTTTAACCGAATGACTGTGGGGAAAGAGGTGGGAAAGGCAGCAAGAATGGGGGCAAACAGCCATGGCAAGTTGTCTGTGCAATGGTTGTGCACTCTGCCGTTCCCCGTCTTACAATTCACCTTCTCTGCAGTGCTGTGTCGTCTCAGCTCCTCCATTTTTACTCTACAGGGTCAAGTCAGTCCCTCTGGACTGTGTCTTTTGGAAATAAGATTTCAAAAAGTAAACACCAAAGACAAAAGCTACGATTATAAAGCCTCTGAATGTGTGTCCAAGGTAGGGAGGGCTAGGGGAGGTAAATCCTGCTCAGACAGTTTCTAGGCAGCAGAGTTTTCCCAGAAAGCTGGATTCATATCTCCCTTCCCATGTTCCTGAGTAGGCAACAATACAGAAGTGAAGAAAGCAAGAGAGAAAATCACAGGTAAAAGAAAGGCAAAAAGGAGGCTGTTTTAGCAGGTGCAAAAGCCTGTCTGTCTCCCAGCATCTCAGATAATGTTTTCAAGCAACCACATCAGCATGTCTCAGGAGTTTTCTGCCCTCAGCTGCAACTCTCTAGCAACTACATTGCACACACACACGCTGTGCAGCCTGGGCAGGAGGCTCCAACTGTGTAATGCCTTCAGAATAACGCCTCTCAGGTAGCTCTGTGTAGTGTGCTAGCACAGCTAATGGGAACTGGGTGACCATACCCTCCATATGTCTTAGTTCACCAGGAAACCCACCTCTTCCCACCCCACAGAGAGCTGGCACATGCTTTTTATAGGGGCTAAACCCCAGCCTGTTGTGCAGTGCTATAAGGTGTGAAACCCCAGCCTCATTTCCAGGGTATTTGGACCTACAAATGAACATACAATTTCTGTTGGAGGGATAATTGGGACAATAAAACCTAGACTGAATTATTTGACTGGGCGATAAGTAGATTTAACTACCAATTGTCATTTTAAAATTTTAACGAAATTAAGCGGTGTTTTTCAAGCTGCTTTCCCGGTTAATGTTTAAAAGCCAATGGAGTATGTTCATTGGCATTGGAGCAAAGGACCAAGACACACTCAGTGTTAACCAGTGGAATAAAGCATGTTTTGTCTGCTGTGACATACACGTCGGGGTAGGTATGTGATCCACTAATTAATATGTAAATGACACTGTGAGGTGAAGGAGGAGCTGATCCTATAGAACTGGCGCCTGGCAGCGCCCCCGCCTGCCCACGGCCCCTCGCTGCCTGCTCCGTCGCACAAAACCATCCAGCGTGGCGTAACCCCACCCAGAGGATTATTTTTGTTTTATTACGATAGGATTTTCCCCATTCCGCACACCAATCCACCACCCAGGAGGCTCCGAACCGCCCCCCCCCACCATCACCTCAGCACCTCAGCGCCTCAGCGCTCCCCCCCAGGCCCCGCCCCTCAGGGGGAGGAGCTCGCGCCGCCGCCCCCGCCCCTCCGCCATCAGCGCCCGGCTCGGGGAGGGGAGGGGCGGGGGCTGGGCTCGCGCTGCTGACGTCACCGCCCGCCGCGGGGCGCGCAGCAGGTGCCGGGCAGCGCCTCAGGTACGGCCGGGAGGGGGGCGGGCGGGCAGCGAGGGGGGAGCCCGGGCGCTGTGTGGGGGCTGCGGGGCTCTGAGGGCGGCTTGGCCGGGGCACGGAGGACGGGCAGGGCCCCCCCTTGGCCGGTAGAGGCCCAGGGAAGGGCCCTGGGGGGGGGTGAGGGCGTGTGGTGGTAGGGAGAGGGGCTTTCTGCTCACCGGTGTCCCCCCGACTCTCCTGCCACAGTCGGGTGGGCTCGGGGGGGGGTTAAAATGAGTGCGTGGTGTGGTGAATTCAGCAATAAGGCACCCAGCGTGGAAAATAGGCGCCTTATCCCCACGTCCACCGGTTGCTTTAATAAAAAAAGGCCTCCTCTGCTCGTCCTAGAAAGTTTTGGTAATAAGAATCCTACAACTATATCGCACGGAGCGAGGAGGCAGCAGAAAATGCTGAAATTTGCAGTGTTTCGGTGGGCATCTTGCAGCGCTTTCTGAGGGCGGTCAGGGATTAACGTCTTTGGTAACCAGCTGCCCTGCACGCAGCGGTGTATTTTTAGTGAACAGAAACTTCCACAGTGCTGCTGGAGTTTGCCTCTCTAGTGCTCGGTGAAGGCCGTCGTCGTTAAAACACCAATTTAACGAGCTCTGAAGGCTTCAAGAACTGAGCTGCTCACCAGCAGGTGCTGGTGGGTGCCCTGGCTGAGGAGGAACGTCCTGTAAGCAGGTGACATCTGATGGGTAGGGGCTGCCCTGGGCCGCTTCTGCCTCAGGTCGAGGGAGAGGGATGTGGAGGCTTGCTGCCTTGTGCCAGCCCCAGCCCTCAGCACCTCGCGGTGTGGGCCAGGCACTGAGGACTGGCAGTGTTTTACTGCTCTAAACAGGCATTCCTGTAAACGTGAGCATAGGTGTTCTGCTTTTGGCAGTGCCCTGGGGTGATGGAGAGCTACCTGGAGGGCTTTGTGTACAATAAACAGAGGAGCTGCTTGTTTTCAGGGATAATTCTGTGCCTCTGCAGATTAATGTGTTACTTTGTGTTTTGTAGCAGGGCACAGCACCCTTGTGTAACTCCTTCAGCAAACAGGTCTGCACTGCTTCAGGTACTTGTTCCCTGTGACCTGGCTGCAGGCTCAATAACAAGGGATCGTGAAAGCTCCTAGCGGGAGTGGCAGGCTTGAGCAGAGCTCGAATGCCCACCTTTGATACCGATATCTTTACTCAGTCAGTTCTCTGCTTTGCCTTGCAACTTCCTGTTCCTGACCCGAAACCCTGTGGCTCAAGTTGTAGAGAATGGTACTCTGTCATTTTTGGGAACTGAGGAAGGTAGCGAGAAGCCTGAGTCATTCAGACAGGCTCATTACTGCAGGTCTGGCATCCTGCCGCCCGCAGCCGCTTCCCACAAGGCATCCAAGGCTCTCACCCAGCACATCAAGAGGTTGCCTTCCTCCACGTTTCCAGAGCAGGTACACGCCCTGATACCTCGGGGGATGCTTCCTGGTTGTGGTGTGGCTGCCAGCACGTTCCTGCTGCTGCCACTGCTCCCACAGGGAGGACGCTGGAAGCTGCATTATGCTTCAGTGCCTGCCTGGCTGCGAGCTGGGACTGCAGGGTGCACTGGGCATGCACCAGCTTCACGATGTAGATCTGCCCAATTGCATCCCTTATATCAGTCATCAAAAAACACTGTTTCTTTCTGTTTCTTGTCATAATGCATTGTTAAGGCATCATTTGGTCTGACAACAGTGCCCTGGACACTTTACAGCTTCTTTTCAACCTATGCTACAGTTAGGCAAAGGCTTTCTTGACAAAATGTTGTATCAGAGGTACTTGCTTTTGCCCCAAGTAGTCATGAGAGAGGATTCTTGTATATCCCCTATAAGCTATGTAAAGAACAGTGTTACAGCAGCATGTATGATGTGGAAAAGGAGGAAAAGCACAAGTGAGAAAGCAGAGGGGAAAATGTTTATCTCATTCCATTCTCCACCCTGTGACAAAAATCCCTTCTCTTTGAGTAAGGAGATCTGAGATGCAGGCAATGCATGTATTTCTGTCTGCACATGCTGACTTTGCTGTGTCTTCAAAGCTGTCTGCTGCCCTTCCATGTGTTTTCAATGCACGTTTGAGAAGTGGGAAATACCATGCAGTCTGGGTAGTATCTTCCATCAAATCCACCAGTTTATCAGAGTCAGGGAGGCAATCGTGAAAGGCTGCTGCTGTTCCATTACTGGGATGCTGCCAGAGCACCATCTGAACAACACATATGAATGTATTATCTGTCTTGGGTGCTTATTAATCTCCTTGCCAGTCAGGCTCTTTGTTTCTCATTCTCTTTTCAGTTGGACCAACAAAGCCTCTTTAACTACTATTTGCAGAGTCTAGTTTAACTTGACAATCAGATGGTTTCACGGATTTTTGGTTTTGGTATTTGTTGTGCCTTAAAAATGTCTTAATACATCCCTTTAAGAGCAAAATATATGTTTGCGTATTTCTGGAACCATCTCTAATGAGGCATGTTACAAAAAGATTTGAACAAGCACACTGTACACAAAAAAAAAAAAACTTTCAAAACCTGAAACCAGGGTGTTAATGCTTGTATCTCGAATATGTTTCGTTGAAAGGGCTTTTCTTTTTCTTTACCACAGCATGGTGCAGTATCAGCTGACGAGTGAGCACCAAGTGCTTTGGCTCTTCACACTGGAGGATCTGTGTTGTGAAACTTGCCGTCATCACAGTTAGTCTGTGCGGTTAAATCATGTGCTCTTAAAACTTTTAATCAGATGTTTGAAAATTTTGAAACCGTGTCCTGTAAGTTCGTGCAGTTCATGTGATAACAGTAACGGTGCAGTGGATCTGATCTCTTTTTCCACTAGCATTTTTATTGTAGGAACTACACGAGCAGCTCTCTCAGTTTGCTGCTGTGCATAACATGTAGGTATGCAGTTGACAGCATGTTGCAATCAGAAAAATTAGGGAGCAAGTTGGGAGGACTATTTTTGAAGAGTGAGGCAGAGCATCAAAGATAAATCTTAAAACTATGAAGCTCTACAAAGAGTTTAATGCTGTCCATGTGTCTGTAGGCCCTTAAAAGCTGATCAAACCCCGTATTTTTGAAACAAAAGATCTGGAAACATACGTGCCATGCTGGCTTTGTCAAGGAGGTATGACAGATAATGGGACAGGGCAATGGGATGGGTTGAAGTTTCAGTTTGGAGGGGCATGAGGGTCAGCTGGGCAGACTTGAGGCCTCTGTGGGCTTGCGGGATCATGGATGAGGTAGGACCCAGCTCGGGAGCTTTTGAAGGTTGATCACCTCTTCATCCAAACCTACACGGGTTCGGTCAGCAGAGGTGCCTGCTCTGGTGACTTCTACCATTCAGAACAGCTGCTGAGTATTTTGTTTAGGGAAGATCTGTCAACCACTTGAATAAAGGTGAGGAAATCCACCACAGAGTGCTCCCTATCCCCAGAGACCTTTTAAGGAAATTGGTTGAAACAGAAGTGTTGTTGATTTTTCTTTGGATGGCACAGCGCAGTGCTTTGCACTCCTGCTTAGACCTGCATTTTGGGGAGCAAAATGGTTTTGAGCAGCTTTTTATTTAGCGGGTGAGTGCAGTTCTGCTGTGAAGTCACTACTCCTGGCTGATAATGCCGCCTGCTGCAGTGGGTAGGGAACCTCGAGAGGAGGTTCTTCCTGGAAGTCAACCAAGCAAGAAGGAATCTCTTACAGCTTATTCTTAATGCACCTTTTATGCAATCGCTGCGTGGAGCTTGGAAGGAAGCTGATAAGGGGGAAACACAGAACCAGTGCCATTTGAGAGCCCCTTGTACTGCTTTCATGTGGATACTGTTCATACGAAATACAATTTAAATTCTAGGCTCGTTGCCAGGAGCTGGCTTGTTGCTCGTTGATGTACTTTCCATTAGAACTCTGCATTGGAAAACGACTTCCTAGCGCTGCAGGCGTCAGCGGGGTGGGTTACATCAGGGCACTCAGCTGCCCTGCTCAGAGCCTGTGCCTCTCGCTGCGTTCCCTGACTGGAACCGTACCACAGCCAGCCGAATCAGTATCCAACGTCGTGCACAACGTGATTTCTCCTGACCTGAATAGCGTATGAAGTGTGCTGCTTGCTCTGCTGTCAGAAAAGCAAGCTTTCATTGCTAAAGCTTTTTAAAAACGCTGATATTCTTTGGGGGAGGGAGGATTATCTTCAGTTTTCATTATACGTATTTCTTAGGTTTGGTAAATCTCTCACTTGTTTTCAGAGAGCTGTTTTTTGTGCTGTTCCCTATGCAATGGGAGGCTTTTTGCCCTGTTTCAGTACCTAGATTAGGTCGTCATGGCCAGCCCCCCCTCCCCCCATCCAGCTTTTTACTTAATTGATCCATTTTCATAGAAGACCGAGTTTGAAGGTTCAGCCTTTCAGCAGCCCATAAGGACAGGGATTTCTTTGCAGGATAGGTATTTCTTTGCAGGTGGGTTAGCAGCTGTGAACACCTACAGTACAAAAATTCAAGTAGTTCTTATGTGTGTAGTGTTTTCAGTTTTTGTGGAGGTAACAAGGTGTTGTCGCTGCCAACAGACATAAATTCCTGCTGGTCTTGAGTCAGTTTAAAAAGCTAGAATTGCACTGACCTCATAAGAGGGATGTGAGGGCCAGTCTTTAAGTGGCCTTTTTGGGGGAGGGAAGAGAGTAAAGCCAGGTCTCTTTGGTAGAGTGTGAAAGCTTCTTACTCAGGAACCCCTCAAGATAACAGAAGAGCTTTCCTTCCATTGCACTTTCCCGTTTTCTCTTTGTTCTCGCTTGTTTTCCTGCATTGTGTTACCTTCAGACCAGAAGTCCTGTGTGTTCTTGGTCTTATGCAGTGCTGCAGGGCTGCTCTTGTGACATGGAACGGCAGCCAGATACCTAAATGAGGCTACCACAGAGTACCAGTTTAAGAAAAAATCCTTCCCATTGATTCCTTAACACAGCTGGGATAAAAGTAATTCTCATTGGATTCATCGCTGGATCTTACTGGATTCATAAACCCACTCAAAAACAGAATGGGAGGGAGCAGCAGGAGTTGAATCTCCCGAGGGGAGAGGGTCACTGCTGGAGTCCCATTACATGCTGATCTCTGGAAAGGGGTGAAGAGGTGGCAGCTTGTGCACAAGGAGACTTTTCCAGGACTGGTGAAACGAAGGCTGTCTCCAGAGACGTGGGAAAGAATCTCACAAGTCCCCAGGAGCTGGACTCAATGATCCCTGTGGATCCCTTATCTGACTCTGCCCTTCTGTTAGGGTAGAGGAAAAATGTTTGCTCAGCAGCATGGAGCAAAAGTTCAGATATCTTCTGGAACTGTAACAGTGTATTAACATGCTTATTTCTTAGCAAAATCACTCAGTTTTGGTGAGGGGAGAGGGAATAGCAGCGTGTGTCTGAAGAGCATCAGAAGACTAATCAATTTTCTGTTATCCAGCAAAATACAGGGCGTGGTCGTTTTCTAAAGAGCTTTGTCTACAGGGTGCTTGTTGGGAAAGCCACAAGCATGCCGCGTGATGCAAGCTTGTAGGAGTAAGTGTGGGTTACAGCTCCTGTGGAATTAGGACAGGGTAAGAACCCACAGTAAAGCCTGATGATGCCCTTGACTAGGAGCTCAGGTATGTCTCTGAAAAGTATCTATTTAGTGAGTTAAGGCCCTGCTTTGCAAACACATACCTTGGTTTGTAAATAAGGCTGGTAAGCATGTAAAATAGTGCATGAGTTGATGAGGGTTGGGAAGACATAAATGTTGTCATGCTGTTCAAAAAGGGCAGCTAGAGAAGAGTGTATGCATGGCAGTAATTGATCCTGGAAATGGGGACAAGGCAAACATGTTCCAGGAAATGTTCCCTGGGACAAAGCCCATTGCAGGACGGCTGACCTTTACAGCTCAGAGAGTGGGTGGAAGCTGTGCTTAGGACCTCTGGAGTGTTCCACAACCACCTTCTAGGCTTGCTGAATGCCTGCATGAATTTCTCAGGAGTTTTAATCTTCTCATTCATCACAAAAATCTCCAATACAGGTGCTGCTGAAACTGGTCTTGTTGGACGCTCTCTTTCACTTTTGACCTATTCTTGATTGTGGTACTTTCTGCTCTTTTTTTTTAAGGGGAAAATTAACTTTTGCCCTGGAAAGCTATACTCTCCTTAATCTCATTCTTCTCTGTTTTTCTGTTCTGTTGTGATGATCTGACATCTCTGTGCAAGTGTCTGGCTGGTTCTGGTAGACCGTGTCTGGTTTTCTTGCCAGTCCCTCTGCGTTAAGAGGCAGAAGCTCCATTCCCTTCCTGCCCATCTTTGAAAACCGAATTTTGCCATGGCTCACACAAAGCTGTTTTTACCAGTGTTCCTTGTCTATGATGCCACCGTTCCCTTTTTACACAGGCCATTGCCAGACTCCTCTCCAGTTTCTTAAGCTCTTTGGCAGAGCTGCTGACGTGCAGCTTTCTTTACTCATTCACCACGGCTGCCTGTTTTAGCCAGGCTCTTTACAGTATCCTTTGGGTGGAGTGTAAACGTTACCAGGCACAGCCTTGTACAGGTGATGCTCATCTGACATCTTTCACAGAGGTGTTTGTGTGTGGCCTGCGTGGTCTGGCACTTGAGCCAGCTCTCTGAAAGTCTTTTGGGGTACAAGACAGGTGCTTGTGAGGAATCCAGGCAGCTCTGGGGTAATGGACAGGTTCCCTGCTTCTGTACTGAAGGCGTTGTAGTCACTGCATGCATGTAGTCACATGCATTCACTTGTTCTTCCCCAGGAACTTGTGTCTGGCCAGTATTTTGGGCTGAGTTTCTGGGTTAGGTGAACGTTAGTGATCCATCAGGTCCCTGTTCTCTGCTCTGGTGCATCTGAGTAAGTTGAAGGGCTTGCTGCCTGCTCTGCCAGCTCTTTGAAGGGCGAGCTTCCCTGCTGCTGACTTGGTGGAGGTGTTGCAGTGCACCATGAGGGTTAACAAGCCTGAAGCTGAACTTCTGCTGTGCTTGATCACTTTAAAGTAAGTGGTGAAGTGGTCTGGCTGGCCTGGCAGTGGGGAAAAAAAAAAATCCTGTAATCACTGGCGCTGGTAAAGCAGTTAAAACTCTTCTAAAAGGCATTAAAAATGCCTATTGGAAAGGTAACAGCAGTGCATGAACAATTAACTGGAACAGCCTGGCTTGCACAGCAAGAAGAGAACAGGGCTGCGTGAGGAGGACACAGCGTGGTACCCACAGGGTGAGCAGCATGCAGGCAGGAGTGGCTGGTAAATAAGCAGAGAGCCTCTGCAGCCTTCCCTGGGGAAGGACAGGCAGCTCCTTCTGAGGTGATGAAACTGCGAGCTGCAAACAAACAACATTCAGGTCGGTGTGCAGCCAGGGACTGCAGTAGCTAAACATAGCCCCAAGTCCTGACTCGGATGGCTTCTGCCTGAGGGTGACTGCTTTGGGCTTGCTATAGGGTTACAAAGGTGAAATTCTTTAGCCTGGGTCATGCCAGAGCTCAGGCTGGATGTGCTCATGGTCTCCTCTGGCCTCAAAATCTGCACGCCTCCAAGAACTGCTGCAGAATATTGAGTGTTGAGGAAAATCTGTCCCAGCTGTGCTGGGCCATCCACCGTCTGAAGTGGGTCCTGCTGGCTGCTCATCAGCCTCTCCTCTGTAAGAGCAGCTCTGAGCCTTAGCAAAGGCAAGTCATGCTCCTGGTATTTCTCCCAAATGTCCTGGTATGGGGAAAGAGGTATGTGCCACAGGGAAATGGTGACCCTTCTCCACCATATTTTGGTGGAAGAAAATAGCAGGGTGCAGCTACTTAAAACAGGACGGCTCCTGGCCGCATGGCGTTAGGGATGTTTCTGTTTCTCAGACAGAGAGAAGCTTCAGAAACCCCGTGTAAGGAATGTCTTGCTCAGTCACGCTGCTTGGAGGTGAATTAAAGTTGCATCACTGTGATGACAGTCGTGTCTTCTGATGGCTGTTGCATGAGTAATGCATTGGATGGAGACTTCGAGGTCATAAAACCTGAAGTGTCTTTAATATTTATATATTTTATTTTTTTTAAATGAGACTGAGCCCAAGGTTCTGATTGCTTTTGGCTGCTTAATGGTTCAGTTACGTATTACTGGAAGAATAGCTGATGTGCTGAGTTACAGTTTCATCAGGAAATTATTCCTACACAGCCTTGCTCCAAAGTGAGGGTCTAGATGCTTGTAGCAATTAGCCGAAGTGTAACGTTGTTCTACTCCAGAACAAAGCACACTTCAGCTGAGGATGTGTGTTCGCTCCTTCTGTCATTAAGGCTATCAAGTATGTGTCTTGGATAGGCTGCTTTTCTGCATGTTTTCCCTCTTTAAAAGTGATTACTTCCATTTTCTGTCAATATTAAAGCTCACTTAAAAGCAATTTAGTCATGAGTAGAAGCAGAAATCATTTTCTTTGCAGTAGCAAGACTGTTGAATGTCTTACAGTGAGTAGCGAGTGCATGATTGGAAATGAGCAAGTTGCTCTCCTTGCTCTCCTGTGCTAAACCTGTCACTTAAAAGAAGTCACTTCTGCTCAGGCTCTGCCCTGGGATGGAGTTAAAAATATCCTCGCTGCTTGTCAAGGCACTTTCAGGTCTGGTTGTGTCAAATTCCAGCCCCCTGGAAAGCAGTCTGAAATGGGATTTATAAGCTTGTGGATGAAGCAAGTTGAAAACAAACCAACTCTTGTTTGTGTTTGTTCTTCTGCAGGACAGATTCCGCATCCAAAATGAACTACGAAAATCCTCCACCCTACTCCGGCCCGGGACCGACTGCCCCTTACCCACCCTACGTACAACAACCAGGTGGTCCTCCTGGCCCCTACCCTGGCTATCCTCCTGGACCCCCAGGGCCGTATCAGCCAGGTCAGCCGGGTTATCAGGGTTATCCGCAGTACGGATGGCAAAATGCACCTCCACCTCCAGGACCAGTGTACGCAGAGGGGCCTAAAAACACAGGTACGTCGAGCAGCAGTGGCGCAAAGCAATCGTAACCTTTTCTGTCTTACAAATGCGTGAGTGCACATTGACCTTGAAGTAATGTGGTTATCAGGTTCTGGCGTTAACAGAGCTGGGGGAGGTGGAGGCCCGTTTGAGGTAGGTGTTCTGATTATAGCGTGTTTTCCTGCCTGATTTTGCAGTTTCGTGCCTCTGATAGTTGTCTGGCCCTTCAGAGGTACTGCTGAAGGTCCTTGATGCTGATCTCTGAAAGGAATCCGTACACTGAGGTTGTTACACACGCTTGTTGCTGGCTTTAGATTTCCCACAGCTCTCGTTCTGCCTGTCTCGTGACTGATAAAAGCTTATCTGAAAGCTGCATAGCTGAAACAGTTAAAACTCAAACGTGTGGTTCTTACTCAGTTAATACACATCAATTTTCTTGAGCCCATGAATAGCTGTCCAAGTGATGTTGTAGTAGCAGTTGGAATAATTCCTGAGCTTTTGTGTGTTCTCCTGAAGCTTTTACTGTGTGGGGTGCTCTCGTGGGGCACACTGCAGGGCGGGGACTGTTGAGTCTGAAGAAGAGACGGCTTGGGTAGGATCTGATCAATACCTATAAATACCTGAAGGCAGGGTACAAAGAAGATGGAGCCAGAAGAAGAAGAAGAACATGGTCCTGGGCAGCCTGTGCTAGCTGTCCAGAAATCCCTTCCCACCTCAACAACTCTGGGATTCTGGCAAGGTTGGGTCTGGTCCCTGCCTTCTCCACACTGAGAAGAGAAGTGTTTAGTGAGTTGTTTATTAACTCTGTTTTGCTGGTGAGGACGTATAGCTAGAGACCAAGTTTATTCTCCTCAGTGTTTCATTGGCTTTGGTTTTAAAATCTCTGCTTATGCACTGTGGAGTGTGTACTCCCCATCAGCATGGGTACTCTTGCTGCCGTACCAACTCCAGTGCCTTATTTTGAGCTTCCTCAGTGATGATAACCTCCCCGTAACTGTAACCTCCTTTCAGGGAGGTTGTGGAGTCTCCTTCTCTGGAGATATTCAAGGCCTGTCTGGACACCTACCTGGGTAGCCTGCTCTAGGGAACCTGCTTGGGCAGGGCAGGTGGACCCGATGACCTCTTGAGGTCCCTTCCAACCCCTACAATTCTGTGATAATTATACTAATTCCTTTGCTCTGTGAAGCTGTCCTTAGCTGTTGCTTATTGAAGTCATTCTCTGTATACCATCCTAAGCTTCTGGGACATGTGCTAGTAGGTAGAGCCTTCTCAGGATTGGGGTCCATATGCTTTTGCTGCATTTTTTGAGATAACTACCTTCTCAGCCCCTCTGTTTTACCACTTTGTGTTACTCTGACTCAGCAGTGCACCGTGATGAAGATAGGTTCAAGGCCCTCGTGTTATGGGAAACTGGAACTTGAGACAGTTCCTGGTAGGAACTATTCACTGTAGTGAATCCAAAGGAAAGTGGACACACATGGCTGGACAGGCTGATCTGTGGAAGGATTTTTTTCAAGAACTTGTTCTTCCAGTATCCTTGGTTGAAATGGTGGGTTTGGATTCAACAGCTAAAGCCAGTGTACATAAAAGTATCTCTGGGGATTTTAACTGATGTGAGATGTCAGGGAACTTCTGGTGTGGGTATGGCCAGAGAACCCAAATATGAGAAGTGAACAACTGTTTTCAGTGATGGTAACAGAAGTACACACGCACTGTGTGCTCAGCTTCCTCTGTAAAAGGGGAAAACCTCAAGGGTCAGCCTTTCGGAAAGAGGAGGCAGCAGCACAGACATGCTTCCTACTGCTGCTACCACATGTACTCAACGTGTAACCAGAGTTTTTACTGAGAAATGCACATTGTTCTGAAGTGGCTAATAGGCATGTATTCTCAGGGAGAAAAATTCCCAGTCTCCTATGTAGAACACTTCCTTTACTTGGTGCGAGTGTCAGTTTGCTGCTGTAGCCATAAAAAGGGATGCCCTAGCAGAGGCTGAAGGAAGAGGTCCTGCGCCTTTGGACAGTCTGACATTGAGCCAGATCTGCTGCCTTGGATGCTGAAAGGATCCCGTGTCAGACTTGATCAGGAAACTGCACTGAACACCCTTGTGCTCAGATCAGGTTTCTCTTCCACTCACAAACCTGCGACCAGATGGAGAACAGGCTGGGAGATTGGGGGGGACAGATGTCTTTCACTGACCAGGCTTGTGCTGCAAAAGGCAGGGTTTTGTGTCAAACTGAAGCTAACACAACTCTTCGTCTGCAGAAACAGCTCCTTCACCCCACAAACCAATAATCTTCCGGTAAGTCACGCTTCTGAATTGGCTTCCTGTAGCCACGTGGGCTCTGAACTCAACCTGGGAGTCAGTGACTTGCATTGCTCTCACAAGTAAACGTGATCACGGAACGGCTGAGGTTGGCAGAGGCCTCTGACAGTCATCCCTTCCAACCCCTGTGCCATGGTTTTACCTGGGATAGAGTTAATTTTATTTGTGGAAGCTCATATGCTGCTGTGTTTATGGTTTATGATGAAAACAGTGTTGATAACACACCGATGTTCTAGTTGTTGCAGAGTAGTGCTTACACAGAGCCAAGGACTTTGCAGCTTCTTGTCATGCCCTGCCAGCAAGGAGGCTGGGGGTGCACAAGAAGCTGGCAGGGGACAGATCCAGGACAGCTGACCCCAGCTGGCCAAGGGGATATCCCATACCATGTGGCATTGCGTTGAACAATAAAAGCAGGGGAGAAAGAAGAAGGGTGGGGAAAACATTTGGGGTGCTGGCACTTACCACGTGTAACAGTTTCTTGGGAAGACAAGCCCTGTTTGCCTGGTAGTGGCTAAATGCTTACCTGCTGATGGGAAGTAGAGAATTAATTCCTTGTTTTGCTTTTCATGTGTGTGCAGCTTTTGCTTTACCCAGTAAACTGCCCGTGTCTCAGCCCATGAGATACAGGGGGAGAGTGCCTCAGTGGCTGTGTGGTGCTCAGCGGCCTGCCAGGGTTAAACCACAATGAGCCTGCTCAAACAGGGTGTCCCACATAGAGATCCAACAAAGTTGCAATTAAAAGGCTTTATTAATAACAACGAGCTGTGAAGGAATATGGTGGCAATCCTCCATTAAAGCCTTACTGGTGACTTGTGACTGACATCAAATAGAAACAGCTGGAAGGTCAGTACAGCATGGATTTTATATTCAGAGAGTTATTTATTATAATGCTCAGTAGATGTGCAGATGCTGCTATGTCTCTCATCTGCACTGTGTTAATGCCACATATTATAAGGAAGAAGGAAGGAGCACAAGTCATTTTGTATTCCAGAGTTGATATCTGTATTTCCAAAAGGCAGGCTTTGCAATAACAGAAGTCTGCTATAGTCACTAGAAACATTTTGCTGTGTTAAGAAACAAAATCAAATCATAGATAAGATGTCAGGAGCAAGGATGAAACTTTCAAACCAGATGGTACGAGAGTCATTGGGGGTGGGGAGGTTTATGCCCAGTGCATTGATAGGTATTTGCACACAACTTCTGTGAGTTAAGGAACCCTCTATATTGTATTCTGCTGACAAACTCAGTTCAAATCGTATGTGAACAGTAATTTACTAGTGGAATTGTGAAAATAAAAGGAGCTGCTAAGTTTGGTACTTCTGAAGAAGTAAACCTGCCTTGAGAAATTCTTTTGGAAAACGTTCTTTAAGGTTTAACACACTTGAGAAAGAAACTTCATCAGAGCTTTCCAGTTTCAGGTGCCTATTTTTAACCACTTAGGAGGAAAAACAAACAAAAAACCCACAAACTTAATTCCTTACAGTTTATATCTTTTTTTTTTTTTTTTTAATCGGCATTTTAGCTGCAACCAGAAGCCAGGTATTTTCAGCACTTGGGCCATGTGTGCACTCTTCAGCACTCTGTTTCCCCAAAACATGCAAGAAAACAAAATGCTAGAGTCCGAGTCATAAGTACTACAGGGCTATAGCAGTGCTTTTGGAGGTGCTCTTCAAAATGTCCAACGTGATCAAACAGCTTATCACAGTGTTGCACATTGCTTGGTCTCTGCTTCTTGCAAAGTGATAACAGATGAAGTATCACTTATTGCTTAAGTCATGCTTGTAACTCTCAGTAGCATATCTCTTCATGTGCTCCATAAAACAGTAAAAATTTAAATGAAGGGTTACATTTCTCAGTGGAATGTGGTGTTTGCTTATGTGAAAGGATATTTATTAATGTTTGCAGAATGAAGTCAAGTCTATAATTCTGTTTTTCTGCAAAAGTTTTTCCTCTTCTCGATTCTCCTTCCATTAAGCATCTATTTTTGCACCTTTGGCCAGTCCATCATGCAGAAACCCGATCTTTGTTCTGTGGACGCCTGAACAGAAATTTTCTGAGATAGCTTTTGATGAGGCTTGGTTTAATGATCACCTACAGGAGTGTCTAATATGTAACTGATATCCCTTTAAAAAATAATTTTAAAAATCTACTATGCTAATGCTGTATGTCTGTTTCTGTGGCTGAACTTCTAACGTCAAAAATTGTCATCCAAATTTAATGAAGATGTTGATATCTAGCTAGCTGGTCTGGCATGACTTAATGTGGCTCGTCAGTCCATGTGTTTCCAAACACAAGTTATCTGGGAAGAGCTACTGCATGGTTGCTTTCCTTTGAGGGTATGTTTTGCTCTTCCAGGTGTTTGCTTAATCTTACGAATTAAGCTGTTCCAAGGAATTACATTGGTACTTCCGAACAAATGTGTGTCCACACTGAAAACTAGGAAATTTGCTCTGTGTTAGGATTTATGCCTAGTTACTTTACTGTGTAGGCAAACTGCAAGGGTGGTCTCTTCTGTTGTGAATTATATTTGATGTGCTAATGTGTGGAAGCAATCAATTGTGCATTCCCAGTGGATCCACAGATGGAAATAATTGCTGCTGAGGCACTTTGGCTCTAAATCTGTCATATACATGCAACCAAAATCTGATGTAAAGTATCATTTCCATGGTGGCAATATTCTTTTTAATCAGTCTGTGGTGTGTCTGGAACAGTGATGTACCTAGCATCTCCAACTGGTGCTTGAAGAAGAAAACTCATACAACTCACTCTCAGTATTTAGAAAATAAAATAAAAAATCTGTACCTGAGATACAACAGGGAACAGCTTATGCTTAGCGCTGGTTTTCCACCCATGCTCCTGAGAAGCTGATGAGCTGCCAAGGTAAGCCTTGTGCCCTTGCAGCTTGCAAGGGCTCATAACTGGCTCTGTTCATAAGAAGTAGACAACTTGACTTTTACCTTTAGAGCTGATAACTTATATGCTGAGCTTGAGGGATGTTATCCCTCTGTATATCTGATCCAGCTTCCTGGCTCTCTAAGCTGACTTCTGTTGATTTTTTGTCTGCGTCGTTCTTGCTGTAAAATCTGAGGGCTGGTGTCATGTCTGTCTGCAAGTGTGAACTCCTGGAGTATAGGAGATTTACCCTTTGACATCTCTAAGTGCTTTCAGTAGCTAAAGAGACCTCACCTGCACCAGAACAAAGCTGGGAGGGATGCAGCAGCAGGACAATTGTGTCTGCATGGAGCTCGATGTAAGGAGCCAGGCCTTCTTGAGCAGCAGAATGCGTGCTTAGGAGAAATTCCCTAAAATATCCAGAAAATATCTTCCTTCCCCACCAGTATTTTTTGTTATAGAATTAATGCAATGTGTCCTGGCATAAGGAAACTAAAATACCTGCTGACTGGTCATCAGGTACTTCCTTGTCACCATAAAATAGAGGTGAAATGTAACGCTGCTATTGATAACGCACTGTGAGAAGTGGAGTGGGCCAAAGTACGAGTGACATTCTTCATATGTAATTTCAAAAAAAACTATTTGTTAGCAGTTTGCACAGCTTTGATCTTTTTTTTTTTTCCCCACTGATATATAACATAATAGATAAGGCTGTGTGATTCTGTGCTAAAGGGAACCAGGCTCTGTCAGCAGCCGTTCCAGCTGATGGCAAACAGCTCGGCATTGCATTTGACCTACTGCGTGCAGGGGTGGGAATCTTATTTCTGCAAGTTGACCACTGGCAGCACAGCTTGCTGTGATAAGAGCAGTAGTCACGGTGATGAAGCCAGCCTCCGAATGTTTGGCCAGCTGCAAGAATAAACAGGTCACCCTGCTACAGAGACGCTGCCTCCTGCTAGAGGCGTGGATTTTTCCTCTTTGTGGCGCTCGCTGTGGAGATGAGGGGATTGTGATCGCTCTTGTTAGACTTCTAGGTGCCTTTCAGTGATTTCCCCCTTTGTTTCTCAAACTGAGTTCAGCCTTCCACAGTAGTTTACCTGGAAGGCAACACGTAGCAATTCCCTCAGGCTTTCTCTTTCTCTGTTAACCTTTCCTCGCAGCCTACCATGGCATTGAGTTTAACTGTTCCTGTACCTTCCGGACCTGCAACTCCAGACAGATGGGATCCTGGCAAGAAGCTGTCAGGCATCACAGCTAAGTTGGCAGGTGTTCCCTTACCTGCTTCTCGTGATGCAGTGCTTGTTTAACCCGGTGTTCTCTTTGCCCCAGACCTGCTGTGTAATGCCTCTTTCTGTCCCTGGCTCATGCCTGCTGGCCCCACAAACAGCAAGGGCTGCTTGCTGGCAGACAACACTGTCCTGGCACTGATGTTCGAGGTGTTCTTACCTGCTTTTCAATCCTAAGAAGGTAATCTTAGAAAAATTCAATGCAAAGAAAAGGATTTCCAAATTCATGTCCTTTTTCTGAAAACATGCTTCATAAAAACTGGCTGAACCCTGGAGAGTCTGGCCTGTAGCTGACTCGATTGAAAGAGGCTGCAGGTCTGGGCAGCCTCTGTTAGCTCAGCACCTACCCCGGGCATGCAGCAGGTGGTGTAGGGCAAGGAGCTGCACAGCCCATGGTGCTCCAGCCCTGAAGGGACTGCTCAGGGGCATTCTTGTCACCTTCAGCAACTGTTCATTGTGACATGTTCAGTTTGCTTTAAAACTGGACTTTTTCCTCCTGTCTGTCACCCAAAACACTCTTTTAAAAACCTTGTAAGACCAAGTTTGTGCTGCATAAAATCCTCCGAGCCAGGACGTGTTTAAATGTGGAACGAAGGATGATTTTCACTTAAAAGCCTGGCTGAAGCTGAGGAGTGTGCTGTTCTTGTTTTTGCAGTTGACTTGGTGGAAAATTGACCCTTGCTTTATGACTAAATTAGGATTTTCTTGGGAAAACAAATGTTAGAGGAAGTTCTCAAGTTCTGTAGGTCTGGGAGATGTCCCTGCATCAGCGTCTGTTGCAGTGTGGAAGAAAACTGAAGGATCTGAAGCCCTGAACTTCTGTACCCTTGAACTGGGGGGAAGCTGGCTTCTCATGTGACACTGTCTCCTGAATGCTTTCTAACCCGTGTGCCAGGGTCCCTGGTGCTTCAGAGGTCCGGTTGGTACCTGCTTTACCCCAGAAGAGTCCAAGTACCTGCTACATAAGGTGTGCTTTCCTCCTAAGAAGTGCCTGTAGCCCTTCTCCTCAGAGATATTGAGCTCTTCCTGAGCACATCTGCACTCCATAAATGCTGGTTAGTGTCATTTCCACAGGCTTCCCGTGTTGTCTCAGTCTCTGAATGACAACTCCACGTGAGCCCTGTGTGTTCAGGTGAGGAAGCTCTCCTCTTTCCCATCCCAGAGCTCAGCTGCAAGAAAATCTTCTGCAGGGCTGCAAGAAAATCTTCTGCAGGGCTTGTGGCCAGATGCACCTTGTGCTCTGCACATACAGTCTGAGAGGAAGAAACTTCACCACTGTGCTAACTGCAGCCAGTGCAGCACTGAAAGTGCTTGCTTGGCGTGCCTCTGCGGTCACTTCCCTGAAACGTGTTGCTTCTTCAGCTCCCTGAAAACTGAAACAGCTCTCCAGGGTGACCACAAGGGCTGCTTGGATTTGTGGGAACCAAAAGGTTCCTCACCAGCCTGGCGGATGAGGTTGTGCAGCCACTGGTCAGTGATGCTGCTGTGGGCAACTGCAGGCAGTGCCTTTGCTTGGGTGGTGTAGGGGACGTGCTCGCTGCCTGTTGTCTTGCACAATGCTCGATTTTTGGCTCGGGTAGCTCTGGGAGTAGAGCTGTTCATGTTTATAGCTGGGGTTCATCAAACTGAGTGTTCTGCAACTTCGTAGGTTTTTTTTTTGCTTGGGAGTTCACTGTTGTATTTCCACCTGGCTCTGACAGGTACCTGTTTTATGAGTCCGCTAAGGCTTTTCCTGAAATTTGAATACAGTATAGGTAGAATATTTGTACTGCAAAAACCTCTGGTCAGGACAGAGCTAGAGGACTGGGGAACATAATTTTACAGGTATGAAGCTGCTAAGATGCGTCTGCAGAAAGAAGGAAGATTTTCTTGCCAAGGGAGCTGCGAGGTGCATCTGTGCCCTAGCTCTGCCCAGGAGGTCTTGTGGCCATGGAAGGAGGCGCGGTGTGGAGAAGAGCCCTGTTGGCAGCTGATGTGGAAGTTTTAGCTGAAGTGCATGTTCCCCAGTACTGCAGCCCCTTTTTTTCCATGCTTGCTGCTAGCACGGATGTACTCCTGGGTATGCTGCAGTCTAGGGAGGTCTAATTGGGTCTTCCTCCCTTTTGTGGTGCTGGGTCTGTGTACCTGCAGTGCACCACCCAAAGCATGCCTCAGAAACACTGCATTTGTGGTCCCTATCACCTCTGCATCCCTTGAGTGCTGCTAACACCCCTCTGCTGACTTTCTTTAGGCAGGAAGGATCAGCTGGCAGTGCCCCAGCTGAGCAGGATCCCCAGGTGGCCACGTTTGTGGCTTGCTTGAAGTGAGGTTTTGCTGTCGACATGGATGTCATCCCTGAAATAGCTGGACAAAGGTCAGAGCCCCACTGGCATGCAGCAAATTTTCTGGAGGGGCTCAAAGGCCTCTTAAGGGCTCTGGGCTGCTGTTGCTCCCTGCTTTTTGAGGGGTTCTGTGTGTAAGGCAGTCAACACCTGAATGGAGCAGTGCTGTCTGTGCAAGGGCCCTGAGAAAGCACGGTCTGGTTGTGGTAGCAAAGCCTCTGTCGCTGTACAAGCCTTGTAGACTCACTAAAGCACCAGGCTAAGTCTAAGGTCATGGTTTTAGTTTATACCAAACCGTGTGAAAAGTAATGCTCATGCCTTTCGCTCGTAGAGCTAATGATTAACGTGCCACAGAACCACAGAACGGCTCGGGTGGAAGGGACCTCAAAGATCATCTGGTTCCAACCCCCCTCCGTAGGCAGGGATGCCACCCACTAGCTCAATGAGGTGTGAACAGAACCAAAATATGTGTGCTTAAGATAAAGCGGAATGTGTGTGAAATAACAAAGTGTTGTAGTGTTTGTTTTAAAAACAAGGTGGGAGTTACTTGCACTGGGTCGTGCAGACTGTGTGGTTACAGGGAGTGCTGCCATATTCACAGCAAGCATGATTCATTGTGAGCTGCGGTCTTTGAAGTTGATTAGAAGATTAGAAGATGGGTGGGTCTGCTGAGGTTTTATCTTGTTCCATCCTATTTTAGAAAAAAGCAATGGAAGTGGCAAAATGTGAGCCTTTTAAAACCAAAACCAGCTTGAATGCCTCTGAGAATAATCACCCGTATTTCTGTTCTCCATTGGATCACCAGTCCCTGAGTGCTAACGGGTTTCTGCTTGTAGCAGGAGAGACTTTGGCACGTCATGGGAGATCTGTGGAGTTTTTGACCTTGGACAAAAAAAGAGGCACAAAGGAGGTAGTGAAGTCCCCAGTAAGGTGTGCCACAGCGAGCTGGCTTCTGTTTAAAGGAGCCATTCATGTTTCTGATATAAAGCATATAAAAACAGCTGTTTCCTTGATTGACAACAACAACAAAAAAAAATCCAAAATATGTCAAAGTTATTGCAGCAGACAACCAGATCTCTGTTAATGGAAGACAGGAGGAAGAGTACTGGGAAACTGCTGGATAAAGCGAGCTGGGGAGATGTTGGCTTACATCACAAGCATGCTCAGCTAAACTTACTGATTTTCAGTGGTTTGGGTAAGGCGCTTAGGGGTTTATTATGCTATGTCTTAACCCTGTTCACAGAGGATCTTCTGCTTTTGAAGCAGCACTAATGCATAGACTAGAAAGAGGGAGTAAGGGTGCTGTAAGACACCCCTTGGCTTCCTTGGGTTGGTCACTGGGTTTCTATTATTGCTTTGAGGCTGATGTTCAGCTCTTAGTGTCCAAAATAAAACAATTGCAATAGGATGTTTCTAGCTTAATGAGAGCTCGGCTGTTTATCTAGCCTTTCTCTGAACTGTTTTTTACTCCGTGCACTTTGATAGCTGCAAGTGAATGGTCACCCAGCCCTCACCTGGTCTGCTCCTACCCTCTCCTGTGTAAGCTGCACACCCAATGGGCTGAGGAGAGAAGCTTTTCAGCATTAATTCTGTATAGCTGTAGTTAAAGTTTCTCTGGCATGCATGTCTGATGAATTGTCTCCACGCTTTCTGAAGTACTGATGAATTTAATGATCACTTTGAAGATTCAAAGTATAAAGGAGAGGAGGTCGTTTCTATTTAGGATGTCGCCCTGGTGCTGTCAAAGTCTGAAAACCTTCGCTGGTAGTTGTTGGTAGTTATTTCCTCTCCAGCCAGGTTCCTGCTTTGTCTGAAGCAGTGTTTGGAGCCGGTCCCTGTGAGCTGGTGGTGGCAGAGCAGAGCTGCCCTGCTGAGACTGAGCATTTCAGCGAGCGTTTCATAACAGTACTTGATGCGTACTTCAGAAATGCTTTGTCAGGATGTCCTCATCGCTTAGCTGTAGTTTAAAAAATTTAATGGATTAATCATAAATACTTCAGGCAAACTCTTCTTGTACGCCTGCAGTCATAGACAGGTTACCAGAAATTGCACAGGGCATCGTGCTTCAGCTCTGCTTTAAGGTGTGGGTGGTTATACAGCGCGGTCTTCCAGCAGATCATGTAGCTAAACTTGATTTTACTGATCTTTGAGATATCAGCAAACCCACAAAACCCTTTATTGGTTTGTGTGGTAGAATGGAAGACTTATTAGTCCTGCAAGGGCGTTGCATGAGTGTTAGCATTATCATTTGACAGCTCGTGCCTTTTGCATGCTCTCTGCCATTGCTCTCTGGTAGCTTGTTGCTGAGCTACCCCACCACGGCAGGCAGTGGGCTGGGAGCTCCTCCCAGCACGGTGCTTTGGCTGTGCCTGAAGACAGAGCTTTCTTCATTCCCAAACCGTGTTACCTGCTCTTCCTGCTTTCTTCTTGGGCAGTTAGCAAATGTGTACAGACTAAGCGACCCCTAACTTCAGGTAGCAGCTCTGGAGGCTGAAATCAGCATCTTTAAACCAGGAAAGCAGCATCAGCCCCTGCGCTGGGACCACAGGCAGCTGGAAGAGGTGGAGGGCCGCTTCCCTGCTCCCCCAAGTGGACGGTGCTGTATCTGGGCGTGAGAAGCTGGGAATCCTCCCACTGCTCCAGCAAAGATGGGTTCTCAGCTGCTTGTCCTCCAGCAGCCAGCTGAGATGTGAGGCAATGCCATTGAAGCAATGTAACCTCCCAGTGTCCACCGACCGGATTTGGGAGCGTCACACGCTGCAGAGGAATTTCTGGGGCACAGGAGGGTGCCGGAGTTCTCCTGGGTCTTGCTCAGGCTGAAGCTGCGAGGACTTTGCTCTGTAGCAAGTTTAGGTTCTTGCTGTTATTTTCAGAGGACAGAGCCAGCCTGCTGCCTCCATATCACCAGGAATCCCAGGGCTTCCCTGCATGTTCTCCCAGACCCTTTACAAACCTGGATGTCTTTGGGCACTGTGGTCCTGAATTTGGGGTGTGGCAGCACCCTGTCAGCAGCAACCCCAATGTCCATGGCTCTGCAATAGGACAGCTTAGACTGCACCTAGCAGCCAGTTAGAAACCAGTGCTGCTGCAGGCTGCAAGCACAGCGACTACTTCAGAAGCAGCCATGGAGAAAACGCCCTCACCTGCTTGCCCTGAGGGATGGCAGGAGCTGCTGGGCATCCTTTCCCATCTGACTGTGGGCAGGAGGTGATGGGGGGGTTCCCCTTAACAGCGAGGAGCTGTTGCCCTTCACGTGTGCCCTTCAGCAGGCAGTGTGCACCGCTGGAAAAAACACAGCCTCTTTTTATACAGGGCTCTTGGATCAATTGATAAGTGTTTGGTCTTCATTCATTGTCACAGAACCCTTCTCAGAGGAAACAAAGGCACCAGAGAGTTAGCTGCTTGTTCAGGCCTCCTGGATTTGCCAGGAAAAGAAGCCCGAAGGCTTTTCCCGGCCTGAAACACAACTGCCTCCTTCAGTCCGTGCAAGCTGGATTTGTTCTGTGCAGCCCTGCCCGCTGCCCTCCTTCCTGCAGAACGAAGCCGCGTGGCCGGGTCTGTGCAGGGGCATTGTGTGGGGCAAGGGCTCGCTCCTCCTCGCAGCTCAGCTCGGGGTTAGGCCAGGCAGAAAGGCAGGAGCTGAGATCAGTGCCTGGCTGTGCAGCTTCTCCCAGCACTGCCGGAAAGGTAAGGCTGCACGGGCAGCTCTGTTCAGCCACCACCTCTTCTGCAAAGCAGTGCCCGGCTTCTCCGTTTCCCACAGCTGAGCAGTGCTGCCGTGCTCTGCTGCTCCGGGAGCCTGCTTGGCCCCTGGGTTACAGCTTGCACTGCACAGGAGTGTACAGGGATACAGGGCTTCACATCTGGAAGCGTGAAGGTCTTCCAAACTTACATCTGAGTGCAAGTTTGTGGCTGCAGGCAGGTGGAAGGGAAGGGCCTGACAGGTCCTGTCTGCTTTGGGATGCGTTACCCACCTTTGGGTGGTCCAGCCTTTCAAAGCCGTGGAAGAGGATCCCTGGAGGAGGCTGGGATGGTGGGCTTGAAAGTCATTCACCTGGTTCTGCCCTCCCTGCCAGCACAGTGGGGCTCTCCACCAGGGGAGCACTGCCCTGGTCTGTGTGCGGCTCCTGGTGGCTCCTGGTTTCCTCCTGCCTCACACCGAGGGACGGGAGGTACGTGCCTGACAGGGAGTTGGGAAGCCTGGGAGAGAAGAGCAGAATGGGCAGCGGTGCTGTGCTGGAGACACCTGGGATTCCTCTTGAACTGGGCTGTGCCTGCACTGCAGGAGTTGCCTCCTCTTTGTTATTCCAGCTGGCAGGAGGGAGGCTCCCTGAGGCCGGGGATCCAGGCCAGGAGAACCAGGCTGACAACAGGAGCCTTCTCCTGCCCAAACCTCTTGTCAACACCACACGTTCAGCTCCTCGAAGCAATAGCTATCTGCCTGGGTCAGGCTCTTCTGTTTCTCACGTAGACCATAACAAATGGACCCAAGAAAGCTCTAAGGAAGGTCATGTGCTCGCCTTCAAATTGTGCTGCAGTTTCAGATGTGATAGCCAAGCTCAGAGAGGAGGAACCAAAAGGAAACTGTTCATCTGCCCTGAACTGGCTTTGGAGGCTGGCAGAGACACACCGGACTCGTGTATGAGGTACTGCTGGCAGAGCCACATCCACACCAAGGGCTGTACTAGGTACGGGAAGATCTCTGCCATCCAGTCCCACCCGGCTGCAAGGCATCAGCCATGAGCCACGGTCCCTCCTGTGTTTCATGCAGCTGGTACGCGTGGCAAAACCCAACAACCTGCTGGGATCCTCTGGTTAGCCCTCAAGGGGTAGAGCTTCAGTGAGTTCTGTCCGTGGGGTCACCGGGTCCACCAGCACTGAGAGGTGTAATCAACCCCGCGGCAGGTAAGGTATCTAAGGGCTGCCATCTTCTAGCTTGGTAAAATCTGGCTGTGCTGTGGATGCTGAGCAGGCAGAGCCAGAAGAAGAGTGCCCAGTCAGCGTGCAAGGTGAACAAAGCTCATCGAAGCCACTCAGCACCTGGTGGTGCCCTGGCATGTGAGAGGGACAGCGGTGGAGTAAGGACTCATCACTGCCCTGACTTCCTAGGGGAGGAGGCAGCCACGTGCCTGACTGTCGGGGAGCAGCTGCTGCCAGCCTAAACAAACAGCAAGCAGACAAATAGCAAATGTACTTCTAGTTACAGAAGCTGGCATCTCCCTAAAAACTCTGCCCTGGGTGTCTGTCCAGCCTCTCCTCCCTGCAGCCTGGGCAGACCTGACAGCAGGAAGGTTCTTGTTACCTTTGTTGTGCTGAAACTGTAATTTTTCTTGTGCGTGAAAGTGAGCCAGCAGCAAGGAACCCACCTGTGCTTCTTCAAATCATTCTGTTCCAATCCTGGAGCTTTTGGGACAGGTGTTCTTTAGTGTTTCTCTCTCACATGCAAGTACACTGAAGCATGAGGTATGGGGAAGAAGCAAGATGAGTTGGACGTGCACGTGCAGTTGCAGGGCTGTGATCTTGTTGGGATGCAGTGGCTCAACACTGGACAGCTCCATCCCACCTCACCACTCCCTCAGCCTCCCTCAAAAGGACAAAATATGATGGGGAGGAAAAAAAAGACTCATGGTTTGGGATAAGGACAGGGAGATCACTCACCAATTGCAGACATGGGCAAACCAGACTCAGCAAACTAAAGTAATTTATGGCTTATTGGTAACAGATGAGGGCAAGCTGAAATCACCAAGAGCCAACTGAGTGTTTATGGTGTAGGGTTAAAGGGAAGATGGGGATATGTGACAGGATAGTGGGTGTTTGCTCCAGGCCACCTGACCACATAAACCAGGCACATGGGGCCCTCTATTGACAGGTAGCAGTAGTGTCACACTTGTAAGCCCTGGTCCTCACAGGGGACATAAACCACCCTGGCATCTGATAGAAGGACAACACGGCAGGGCATAAGCACTGCAGGAAGTTTCTGGAGATCACTGATGAACACAGGCTCTTCCAAGCGCTAGAGGAGCCAGCAAGAGGAGCTCTGTTCCATCTCATGCTCAACAAAGAACTTGTTGGGTATCTGGAGATCAAAGGCAGCCTTGGACTCAATGATCTGCATAGCTGCCTTCCAGCTCAGGATCTCATTATGAGATTCTTGGATGCAGTGACCATGAGGCAGTGGAGTTCAAGATCCTAAAGGCAGGATAGAGGGTACACAGCGAGCTCACAACGCCTCTGGGTGTCCAGATAGCAGACAAGCAATGTGCTGCAGCCTCCAGGGACAGACTTCCCAGCTCATTCTGTCCCCAGGAAATCCTGGCAGGAGACTGCTGGGATGCTGGCATTTCTCCTCTGGTTTTCCCTCCTTTTCTGGGGACTGGCTCCTCCTGGAGCACCACGTCTGATACCACCGTGCTTACACCCCTGATGGCAACTGCAGCAGCATGTCCATGGGCCGTGCTTGGTGTCAGTGATGCGATGTTGTCCAGCTACTCAGTCCTTCCTGTGCCAGGACTCCAAGAAGTGGTGGACCTGAGCCCCCACTGGAGCACAGTTTGCTCTTCCCTAACACCATAAGCAGATGCCACATGATCCTCTCCATCACCGGAGACTGGTGGTGACATCCAGCAGCAGCTTTAAGCATCCCAGAGCAGAGACATTTGAGCCTTTCAAACATCCTCTTGAAGGAGGCTGAGGGGCTTTGGTGCTTGCTGGGGGCTGCTGAGTTGAAGACCAGTTTTTTACATACCTGACATCCATGGGGCAGGTTTTTTAGGCTATAAACCAGCTGCACAGCATGCGCTCTGATCCCTACAGATCTGTGCGTTCACAGGGACATAGCCAATAAAGTGCGTGTCTCACAGTGGAAAAAACGCAGGGCAAGCTGTGAAATGGGGCGTCAGTGCAGCCCTTCACAGCAATGTGCAAATTCTGGCTAATCAGACCAACCTCAGTCTGCTTCATTACAACTTGTCCTCATCCTCAGATTCAGAGAGATTGTGTAAGCATCCAGGGTTGAAGTTAGGTAAACTGAAGCTCTCACAGAATTCAGTCACAGCCAGGGATGTCCAAGACAATGAGAAGGGTTTCTGTAAGAATATCAGTGAACAACCTCAGGCATCAGGACATGCTGGGGGCACCCAGCCGGAGAGCAGCCTGGCAGAAAAGGCCCTGGGGGTCCTGGTGGACACCAAGTTGAACACGAGTCAGCAATGTGTCCTTGCTGCAGAGAGAGCAAAGTGTCCTGGGCTGCATTAAGGCCAAGTGTTGGCTGCAGGTTGAGGGGGGTGATCCTTCCCTTCTGCTCAGCACTGGTGAGGGCACTCCTGGAGTGCTGGGTCCAGTTCTGGGCTCCCCAGGACAAGAGGGACATGGAGCTACTGGAGAGAGGCCAACCAAGGGCCATGAAGGGAGAAAAGCCAGAACTACCCAGGCAGAGGGACAGCACACCCAGCACCAAAGCCTTACAGAGTGAAAGAAATCAGGGAGGCCACAGGAAAGTGCAAGGAGAAGGGAGTGAAAGAGAAAAACTGCTGTGTGCTGACAGCAGCCTCCACCTCCCAGTCCCCCTGCACCCACCAGTGGCCGGGGGCATGGGTGACATTGAGGCTGGGAGAGGAAGGGAGGACAGGTGTTGTGTTAATGTTTGTCTGTCTCACTACCCACATTTATTTTAACTGATGATAAATTAAATGACTTTTCCTTAAGTTAAGCCTGTTCTGCCCCCGATGGTGTATGGTAAGCAGTCACCCCGTCGTTATCTTGAGTGGAGCTCTGTGGGTTGCTGCTGCCGTTGGGATGAAACCACGGCTGGAGGCTCCATCAGACCCTCATGGGAGCTCCGCACGTGCCCTGCACGCACTCACCTGCGCATCAGTGGAGGCACCCGTCAAGGATCAGCTCCCTGCTGCAGTCCTTGTGGGATGCGTAACTGCCCCTTCAGCCTCGGGCAGGCGTGGGCGAGCCACCAGAAATGCCGGGGAGCCGACGGGCCCCTGACTGACCGAGCTCTCTTGTCCCTGCAGTGTACGTCGTGGAGGAGCGGCGAAGGGACGACTCAGGCGAGAGCGCCTGCCTGACGGCGTGCTGGACCGCGCTCTGCTGCTGCTGCCTCTGGGACATGCTGACCTGACTCTGCCGAAGCCACCTCTCGTACCTCTTACTGAGTGCTATGCAGTCTCCCCACTCCTCTCCCGACTCCTTTCTGTTACTGTAATCAACGCTCTGCTTTGCACAGCCAAGAGTTCCTGTCTGTCAGTCCTAGCGCCTTGTTGGGGTGGGGGGTGCACTCCTTATTTTAGTAAAGGGAAATCCCTTTTTAACATTTCTAAGACTTTTGTTGTAACTTTGAAGAATGTGCTCGTGGTGTATTTCAGCCAAAGGCATTCTGATGAAATGTATATTTATCAGTTGAAATTTTCCTAGTCCTAGAAATGAAGATATATGCAACAATTAAAGCCAACAGTTGATTTTCTTTGCTAGGTCACGATTGTTTCAATAAATCTGTCCTGTAGAGAGTGTGCTTCCCCCATCACTGTCTGTTCTCAGCCTCCTGCCTGCACTGACTGTGGTGCAGCAGTGATGGACCTGGCTTCAAGCAGTTAGGAGGCCTGATCCCACTTGGGTGTTTCCAGCATCATGCTGTAGAGCATCAGCTTGGTAAGGGTAAAGAGATGGGTGACAGTAAATAAAGCCATGGATTAATTTAGTGCTGAGGCGCTGCCTGAGGCAATGGGGAGAAATCAGGCATGTGGTGCAGAAATGAGGGCTTCACCAGGGCCCCAGCAAGCCTGGGCAGAGCCTTCCCCATTGCCACGCTAGGCCAGCACTGGGCTTGGGCACGAGGGTGAAGCTTGGCCCCAGCTCTGTGCGAGGCCGCCCTTGCCACTGGGCTCCCCTGCCCAAACCCAGCCTGCTCTGTGCCCAACAGAGATGGACACATGGAGCAGGGCAGACATCTCGCACTCACCTCCTGGACTTCTGCTTGGGGCTGTAGAGCTTGGCAGAGCCATCACAGCCCGCCAGCAGCTCCGTGTTCTTTGGGCCCAGCTCCACACGGGCCCAGTGGCAGGCAGGAACCAAAGCAAGGTCCAAGCACCTTGTCTGGGCCCTCCTCCAGGGCTGCTCCTGCGAAACTGCAGCCCCAGCATCCAGGTGTGACACCCAGTGCCATGCATCACAGCTCAGACTACGGAGTCGCTTGCTTGAGGGAGGAACACGTAGTAGGATGCAGGGACAAAAATCATTCAGGCTGGCGCAGGACTTGCTATGGGAGGTTTAGGGGGCAGCAACCAAAAGGCAGGGGTGGAGGTGATTTGGAGCAGCTCGTCACAGCCTGATCCTGCCAGCTGGCTCCAGCATGGGTCAGGAGCTTGACTGCAGCCACACGATGCGAGGGGTGCCCAGAGCCAGCAGCACCCGGTGTCTGTTGGGGTGTGAGGCAAGCAGGATTCCCCGGGGACACCCACCCCGAGCCCTATTACCACCTACTTCAAACTCCAGCAGGGGAGGCAGCTGCTGAGCAACACAGAGGCAGAGAGAAGGAGCTAACACAGGCTGTGGGGTAGAGTTTATTGACACTGCCAAGTAGCAGCCATCGCGTAGACCCGCAGTGGTGAGCGGCACCAGCGGAGCTGCCCAGCATCACCCAGAGGGTGCCGCAGGCCTGTCGGGAACCACGCAGCTACTGCGCCCTCCGGGCCATCAGCATCTCTCTGATGTTATCTTCTGCTTCCTTCACGCTTCGTTCCAGGTACGACTTCTTCTGCTGCAAGGCAGAAACCCAGAGGGGAGTTAATGTCCAGCCTGGCACCAGCAGCACAGGGAGGCGATCGGGGCAGAGCCCCCAGCAGCCTGCTGAGGGCGCACACACCGCGGCGTGCTTGCCCCGGTGCGAGAGTCTTTTTCATTTCCAGAGGCAGCCTGGAAGTGTTAATATTGAATCTTTCTTGCCTGGGCAATGTTTACACAGAGTTTGAGTTCTGCTCCCTCTGAGACCTCCTCCTCAGAGCTGTGGGATAATTTCAACAGCGGAGCTGCACAAAGTGTCTGACATCAAATGTAGCAGTGAAAAAAAGGAAATCACACCCCGCAAAGTTTGGAGCCCAGAGATAAATTAATATGCTGGAGCCTGCTTATGCTATCAGCAACCCGCACCAGAACCCTTTCACACTCAGGTTAAAAAAGGCTCTTTTTTCCCAGCTGGGTGTTTTCAGAAACCAGACCCTCTTTTCTATCTGCCGCATGTTCAGAAATTCCCTGCCATCATCACAAAATGTGTTTCTTTAATCATCTTTAATTAGTCCAGGCTTGGCAGGGAAGCAGACCGAAGCTGTGCATCCCAAGATAGGAATTCACCATGCAGCATTTTTTCCTGCTCGTCTGGGTTCTCCTAGGTGACTGGAAAAATCTGCAACTGGCTCCCTTGACTATTTTCTCTGGGTTTCCAAACAACAGACACAACAGTCTCCCACGGATGCCAGGCCCACAGAAAGCAGCCCTGTCCATGTGCTGCTGGGCGCTGGGAAATCGCCGCTCCAGTGCTTGCTGATGGGCTGGGGGAAGCCCGGGGCAGGCTCCCCGGCGGTGGGCTCACGGAGGGGTCACCCAGCAGCTTTTGGGCTGCACAACCACCTGCTGAGGCACATGCAGGGCTCCACAGGCTGCAGCTGCCTGCACACAGGGCGTGCAGGTGCAGGGCTCGCTGCCCACGCAGCACCGCAGTCCTCGCCTCCGCAAAGCCCAGCGGGGATCACTGCGATGCGATGCGCCCAGCACAGCTCTCCCCGGGGTGGTGACAGCCCCAGCCTAGCAAATGCTCCTTCACACCAGCCCGGGGAGCTTGGTACATCCCTGTCCTGGGGATGTGCAAGGTGCCAATAACCATGGGCAGGATTATTCTCACGTTACAGAGCCTCAGCCTTGAGCATCCTGTCACAGGCTCCACCGAACCACCTCTAAACACGTGCAGAGGAACCCAGTGTGATATGAATGATCCCTCCCAATCCCCCCCAAGCTCATCCAAGTGATGAGAGGAGCGGAAACGGCCTCAAGTTGCACCAGGGAGGTTTGGGTTGGGTATTAGGAGAAACTCCTTTACTCAAAGTGTTTTGTGGCACTGGCAGGGGCTGCTCAGGGAAGTGGTTGAGTTGCTGTCCCTGGAGGTCTTCAAGAAACGTGGAGATGTAGGACTTGGTGGCATGGCTCAGTGGTGGACTTGCCAGTACTGGGTTAAAGGTTGGACTAGATGATCTCAGAGGTCTTTCCCAATCTGAATGATTCTCTGAAAGCCAAGAATAGCTACAGGGGACATGGGAGGTCCTCAGCACTGCTCAGCCACACATGAGAAACTGCAGAGGGGGAGAACAAAAAGGGCTAAAACGCTGCTCCGGGGTGCTCACCCCTGGCCACTGCCTTGCTGAAGCAGAGCAGCACCCTGCCGCTCAGGGGTGGTGTGGAAACAGGGCACACACGGCCACCAAAAGCACACGCTGAGCAGCACCCTCCCGATGGCTGTGGGCAAAGGGAGGGAGTTGGGTGCGAGCCCCCTTTTTGCCAGATTGCAAAAAATGCCAAGTCAATGCTCCCCTGGCAGCTTCCTGAATGCTTCTTGCACAAACACAGAGCTGGGATGCAGAACGCAGAAGGAAAATCCACTAGCACGTGGTAGGGCCCTGCTGCCATCACTCTGCATCCATCCCCTCACAGCTGAACCTACAGTGACACCTCCATGTACCTGACAAGTGCCTATGCTGCGAGGACACCCCTCCCCATCCCCTTTCCAACTACTGAAGGACTTTTATTTAAATAGGAAAGGTTGTTAACAAAAGCCATGGCCATGGTTCATCTCTCTCGCCAATGGTCCTCCGACACCCGGGATCCCTGGTGCTTTCTGGAGCTGCTTTTCAGGAAACTGGTGGAGAGGAAGCACCCTGTGGGTTACCACTGCTAATGACTTCCCAGCACGGCGCTGACGCCCTGGCAGGGCAGGACTTCTGTGTTCTCCTGCTGCTCCTGGAAGACGTGGATGGATTTCACATCTGGGGAACTGATCGTGAAGGCTGGGAGGGGAGAGACGTCAGAGAGAAGCTGCACGGGTCTGCGCTCAGAGGAAGCTCCCAGAGTTGCAGCCTCCTCGCTCTGCTGGCTATAGGAGGAGAGCAGCTCCAGCAGAGCCCATTTCTATGCATTCAAAACATTTTTTTATATTATTCTACAAAACAGACCCTTTATCCTCTCCATTCTCCACCTATGCCCACCAGGAAAGAGACATTTGAAGAGATGACCCCTCTGCTGGCAGCCTGGCTCCTGCAGACAGCCCAGGGCTGGCCATGAGGCAGCATCCGCACACAGACAGGACCTGAGAGGCTTCAAATAATGGTTTGGGGATCCTGACACAGGGGGACTGCAAACATCCACGGCTAGGGAACTGCTGGAGACCCTTTGAGCTCCACTTCCCCAGGTACGAGTGGTTTGAGTGTTAATCTGGCCCAACACACTGCAGAAGTGCCCATGGGTGCCATGGGGAACGTACACGGACCTCTGTCACACGCTCCTGTGCTTGTTGTGTTTTGCCCTCCCCACTTGTGGGGTGAAATGGGGGAGCAAGGGTGTTAGAGCTACACAGGGCATGGCAAGGGGACACTTTGTTAGGTAAGCATCACCTGCAGGCACGGGCTGGGCAGGATTTTGGAAATGTGCATTTTCCCTCAATCCCTCTCCTCGGTTACGCACTTTCTAGCAGAAAATGATGGGGAAAGAGGATCTGCACCAGTCCTGATGCTTTTACTCCTTTCTCCCAAAAGTGGTCTCCATGCAGACTCATCCCTTCAGAGGCCGTGGCACCAAACCTCTTCGAGCTGGGACCAGCTGGGGATCCAGCTGAGAGGGAGCAGCGCAGGGCAAAGCGGAGCAGGCTGAGCAGCCACACCAGGGACAAGGAAACGAGGCGGGAGCTGGGGGAAGAGGGCTGTGGGGAGCACAGGCAGCACCCAACCTGCACCCCCCAGCACAGCCCCTTCCATCCCATCAGTGCTCAGGGAGATCCTGCTGCTGGGGCAGGCAAGGGAAATGCTGCACCCACAGCTTGGAGCCTGAAAACTTTCTGAGCTGTTCTCCAGGCCGGCAGCATGCAGCGCCAGAGCCAGCACAGCAGCTGGCTCTCACCTGGACCAACGGCCCACGTAAAGAAGGGTGAGGGGCAGACTATCACGATATTTTCCTATGTGTGTGGCAGGAGCAAGGTGTTCCTTCCTGAGAAGCTGCAGCCCGGTTTCTGCTTAGGTAATCACAGGAGAAAGAGCAGGAACTTACATGCAAAACTCTCCTCGCCACAATTACTGGGGTCTAGACAGGAAACTCGGTGTCTATCTGATCCTCCTTCCCGGGGAGCAGCTCTGTGAGCAAGCCCAGCTGACACATATTCTGCCTCGTCACACCAGCGCTGAGAAAACCAAGTAATGGGTCTGGCAGCGCCGCTCTGAAGTCATCCTTGAGGCTGTTCCAGTCCTGCCAGATCCGCTGGGCTGGCAGTAACTGCTGGCTGCACAAGAAACACCATCTGCAGCCTCCCCAAACCCCACATCCAAGACTCTCCGACCTTGATGCTGACCTGCAGCCCCAAGGCATCTGACCCAAAGCGCCGGGCCAGCCCGTGGCTGCGAGGCTGTAGCTCCTCAGGGGATGAGCTGCGTGTATTTTCCTGTGGAGGAGCTTTTAGCGCTCCAAGCAGGAATCCGCTGCTGCGTGTGCCAAGGCAAGTGCAGTTAGAAGCACATTTCCAGTGCGATGCCAGAACTGTGCTGCTAATTTGGGTCCCGAACGAAATCGAAGGCTGCTGAGACTCCTTCCCTAGCCCGTTAACCCCGGTGCTCACCAGTTGGAGCCTGAGCTGGCCCCGGCAGCACACTGGCCGTGTGTGGTGTATGCACGGAAAGCTGCTGACTTGGGAAGCTTCGGAGCATGCACACTGCAGATTCAAAGCTCTTATCTGCACCCACACCGTTAGAGCCAGAAACTGCCTCCTAGCACAAGAAAAACACCAGCCTGCCAGCCTACAAGCTCCAGTGTGCCTTTGGCGAGACCAAGTGGTTACCCAAAGCAGAGAGGCACACGGCTGCCCGAGTCATGGAGCCTCAGGGAGGGATTGAGGAAGGAGGCTTACTTTGGAAAGCCAGTAGGTGAAGGTGGCACTCACCGTTCTGCTCTCAGGAAAGCCTACATCCACGGCCTGCAACCAACACCACCGCGCTCCGCAGTGAAACTGGGCAGTCCAGTGAGGTGCTGGCATCTCACCAGCAGTTACAAGAAAAGCGCTAAGGAAGAAATACAGGGAGCATGGCAGAAAGATGTGAATTTGCCAGTTCTGGTTCACACCTGTCTTGGGTTTAAGCCAGGTTGGATGGGGCTTTGAGCAACCTGGTCTAGTGGGAGGTGTCCCTGCCCATGGCAGGAGGCTGGAACTGGATGAGCTTTAAGGTCCCTTCCAACCCAAACCATTCTGTGATTCTGCATTCACTGCAAAATACACTTCTTGGGTGCTGCTGAAGAGGCACAGCTTCTGGAACCCCCTCTGCCTTGCTGAAGCACCCAGCAAGCCCTCCCCACTCAGCACGCAATGCACACAGCACCAAAACCCCCGGGGTTCCTGCACCCACTACTTGGGGTGACAACCTCTCGACCCCCCTCCTTCTCTGCTGCTTCCCCACCCAGGAAGGGGGCTGCCACCTACCCTGGGACACCCGGCACAGACACCCTGCTACAGGTTAGCAAGGTGTATGCTGCATGGGGGCTAGCTGACAGGCTGCTTTCATGCAGAGCTGCTCACAAGAAGCCAGCACAGTTAGTGCCTCCAAGCCTGTAGTTTCACAATTTCTTCAAGCCAGTCCTGTAGCCAACAAGAGTTATCTTCCCTCGCCAGGAAGGGCTGCCGTGGCTGGAAGCAAAACAAGTCACAGGCCTGAAAACAAGCCCTGAAGAAATGTTTTCTCTTCAATCTTCTTTCTGGAACCAGGTTTGCCACGCTAATGGCTACCTGGCGCCCAGACGGAGGGCAGGGAACTACAGCCAAGACTTCTTTGGGCAGCAGAGCAAATCCATCCTGCAGGCCACAGGGCTGAGCTGCCCAACGCCTGCGTGTGGCTCAGGAGCCCTGCTAAGGCTCCTCCTGCTCCCTGACTGCAGAGGGTGCCCTGCCCCTGCCTGGCCGTGCTCACCTCACCCCTCCCAAATCTCAGGAGCTTCCCACACCTCCAGGCCCTGCTGCAGCCTTGAAGGGAGGAACAGCACAGGGTAACCTGCACGTGTTTTCAGGAGAGCTGCACAAAGTAAAATTGCTACCTCCCATGTGCTCAGAGGACGATGCAACCAAAAATACGACCAGCTTCTGCCACAGCCACGTCAGACAGCGTGTGGTGCTCACAGGGAGTCTACAGAAGGAAGAGAGGACAACTGCACAGCTTCTGGCTGGCATGCACAGCAGTCCTCCTGCAGGGCAGTTGCTTCACAGGGTGCCCACTGTGACTCCAGGGAGGTCGCCCACAGCTCACAGGCGGCGCCGTGATGCCTGGAGTCCTCTGTGCCTCACCTGGGGACAACGTGCGAGCTCTTGAAAGCATCACCTTGAGCAGCCTCAGTCAGCAGCTAGGTGAGGCAACACCCCCAGACCTTCATCTGCTGCTCCTGCTTCTCACTGGTGTGCAGCAGAGAAACAAGTCCGTGCCCCAGTGATTATGCTTAAAGTGAAAACGATGCCGTGAACTCTTGCTGCTGCTGTTCCCCTGTGCCACAGCTCGCCCTGGCACTTCACTCCCTGTCACAGGTAAGCCGCTGCCAGCACGCTCCCCGGTCGGCTCCGTGCTATTTGCTCTCAGCAGCTGCTGCGGAAATAATAGATTTAATGCAAATAAACCTGCAGGTCACAACCCCGAAGAACAACAGGAGCTCCGGTTCGCAGGCAGAGCTGGTGACCTTCTGGCACCGCGTGAACTTCCCACCTCCACTGGTGTTGCATCACGCTGCAAGAAACCAAGCCTTTGTTGAGAGGCACAGTGACACAGCCAGGCCGTGCATTCCTGGCAGATTAAAGAGCCAGCATCCACAAATTCCACAGCAAGGAAAAACTATTATTCAGCTCCCCGTGGACTGGATTGAGATGATCAAGGCCACGTATTCCCACAACACTGTGATTTAGACACCTCTGTCTTCAGAGCCTGCCAGCGCTGGCCACAGCAGCACACATCTCCTGAGCACTGTCCAGGGTGGGTAACTCAGTGCAGTGCTTCAAGGCAGGCGTGCTCGGCTCCGAAAGACAGCACAGCACTTCTGTTCTCAGCAAGAAACCAACACATAGCAGCCAAAGTCTACTCCTGTTGCATAATGCCTAGCACTCGCATGTGAGTTCCCTTTTTCAAACAGCGTTTTGTCATTCAATTCCTATTCCTTTCGCTCTTCAAATTCTACTTTTTTCTCTTCACCTCAGCAAGAAAAAAAAAAAAAACAACTGTCTCCACCCCTGGCCTGCAAACACAAATGTGAAGTGCATGAACCCAAACAAAAGTGTCTCCATGGAAATGTAAGGATCTGGTATTGGAACATGCTTCCTCATTTCAGGTTTAAAAAATAATAATAATAATAATAAAAAATCTGCAATCCCTAACTTGTGAGGATGAAACAAGTGGGCAGGTTTCTTTTCTAGAGAAGGCCTCCCCGTGGCTTGCAGCACGCTCAGCTGCTGGCATGCTGCTCCCGTGCTCAGAAGGCTGTTGTGGAGGAATGCCACAGAGTCTTCAGGCATGATGCCGTGCTTCAAATAGGAGCCTTGATATAACTCATCTTGTGACAGTCTCAATAAACCTGCTAGCCTAAAGTTTCTGTATCTCCCAAAGTTAACCCAGGTCATTTTTGGCATTCCTCGCGGGCTCTGTGTGTGCACTCTTTGGGAAAGTGATAAGCAGCTCCCCAGACGGAGCTGGGTGCACACACGCTCATCTGCAGAGGGATCTTCCCAAGAGGGAGGAGAGCTGTGCGGCCAGCACAGGGGGGGCAGGCAGCAGCAGCAGCAGCACATCTCTCTTACTCGAGGGCCGCTGCTGCTGCTGGGATGGTTGGAATCACCCAAATACCTCCCGCCAGAGACCAGCACCCTGAGCCACCACCATTTGCCGCGGCACGTCAGATATTTTGGTCAGCCTCAAATCGCTGAAGCTGGCGTGCCGAAGACGTGCGCTTTGCTTAATGTCACGGCCATCTGAAACTGGTAAATGGGGAAGGGGCAGACGTGCCAAGCAGCAGCCAGCTGTTCCTGCTTTGGGAGAAACTCCCGCACAGTGGGCACCACTGACAGGGCTGGGAGGGTGAGTCCCACACCCTGCTGGGTCCACCCAGCACCGCACATAGTACACATTGGGAATTACACACTGCAGCAACCACCAAATATTTAGATACTCTTCAAGACTTTCCAAGCACGGTTATTGCTCTCAGGAAGTTGCCTACAGTTTGCCCAAGAGTAAAGTGCAATAGGAAGGGAGTAGAGCCAGTTTCTGATGACAGCTGCTGACAGAAGCACGATGATGCCATTCACCTAGGAGGAGAAGTGATGATTCACATCCCTGGGTTTTCCCTTAGCCACTCATTCCAGAAGGCAATGGGGATTCTTGGTCACTTCGGAGCCGTCTGGATTACAATTGAGAGCAGAGGCTGTCCCAGGTAGACCTAGGAAATATGAGTTACATCACGATATGAGTTATATCAAGGCTCCTATTTGAAGGCTGTCCCAAGTAGAAAGGAGACCTAGTGTACCTGCCAACTCCGGGGGATCTTTAGAAGCACCTGCCTAAAGAATTGCTGGTGCAAATCTGCCTTCACCATGTACTGATCCTACCCACAGTACTACCAGAAGGGCTTCCAACATCATTATTATAGGGCTTTGAGACAATGAGGAACATATTCTGAAAAAAACTAGTTTGGAAGAGCATTCACTGCTTTCCAAACACGGTACTACGGAGGCAACCCTTGGAGAGATGCTGGGGTGAAGTAACGGGCAGCAGAACATAGCTGCAGAGCACCCTCTCTGTACCAAAGCCCCAGCCCATGCTGGAGCATGCTTCACACTAAGTGTCGTGTCAGCCACATGCCAGCGTATTAATGAGAGGTGGAGCCAGGTGCTTTCCCCAAATGGGAAGTGACGATTGTTCCAGTGAACTTCTGCACCCTAGCCTGACGTTTACTACAAAAGAAAGCTAACTGGGAATATTTCAGTAGGTGGCAGCAAGAAATACATTATCAGCTCAGAAACTCCCTTTAGGAGATGTCTTCTTGGAAACGTTACCCATTTAGAGCAGGGATTTCAGAGGGACATTGTTTCAAGCCCACTACAATACGCCTGACCAGACTCATGACAGCAGAGTCAGGTCAAATACAGAGAATTTAGGGAGGGAAAACTTACCCAGATTCTGAAAATCCCCACTTTCTGCACGCAAATGTCCCTCACCAAACTGCCTCTTGCAAAATGTGCTAAGTTCCTTAATTTTGTGCTTGGGTTTCTGTACTCCTGCAGTCAGTACAAGTGACCAGAGCATCTCCTGGCACTGTGACTCTTGTAAAATCACGCCATACCTTTCATCCAGATCTTACAGTTCAGGCCAAATGAGGTCATTTTTTGATGTAAAATTACTTCTGCAAATTTCAAAGACTCAGAAAGCAACAAGAAGATGTGAACTCCCAACTAACCACCGTCCCCTCACCCAGCCAAGTTGGACACCCTTGGACTCGCCTGCCTCACCGACAGAGTGGGCACTGCCACATCCCCACTAGGAACACATTTTCGGGCAGATTAGCAAAGTAAACCAGGCAGTGGCACGGGGCCAGCAGGAAGTTGTGACAACCTCCTGCATACCCAGCGAGCAAGGTGTGGTTTTGCAAAGCTGACTCAGGGCTGGGTCAGGTCTCTCACACGCAGGAGCACGCTTTCCAAATAAAGGCTTCCTGTTCTCCCCAGGCAAGACAAGGGGGATGGGGGTGCCAGATACAGATAATCCCCCTCCCCAGAGCCACTGAATTGCCTGGTACAAAGGACAGCAAGGAGTGACTGCATGGTCCTGGTGACTCAGTCAAGTGCAGTGGCATTGGTTTGTGACTAACTATTACTCACACGACGAAGAATTCGGAGGGAGCAACATCCAGCTATCCTCATTGCTTTGGATACTTCCGCAGCCAGAAGTACAAAGGAAAGCTTTGACAATGATTCAGACCCTGATTTAAAACGACAAAGAAAGGCTTATCTATCAATTTTATGTTCAGATGATTTCAATGTATTCATAAGAGCACTTTAACGCTAATCAGAGGAAACAAGCAACTTTCAGACCCAGATGACTAAATGTAGGCTCCTGGGTGGACAAACCATTTAGACAGAAGAAGATTTATTTTTCTAGTAATGCGTAATGTTCTTCACTTTTCCCTGAATTGCAAAGAAACGCTAGTGTATTGGTGAATTTTACTTTGAAAAGCTTTTTCCGCTAGTTTCATTTTTTGTCAGAGCAAAACCAAAAATCCTAAACTTCTAGGATAATTGTATTTCGAAAGCATCTCTATAGGTAGGCTCTGAAGGATTTAAAAGTGAACAACATTCATGTTCATTATTCTCCTACTTTTAAAATCTACAGTTATCCACCTAAAATTACAGGGGACAGAGGAGTTGCCAAATTCCAGTTCGCCCTTGTTGAGGCCTTTGCCCTCTCAGCCACTTTGCGTGCTTAATCTGCAAGCTGTAGCGCAGTGGAGAGTAACAAATAATCACTAATTAACTAGGTCCTTGCAAAAACTGTGGAGTTTGAAATTTTTTTGCTGTGAGTGAGTGCTCCAAATGAAAAATCCAGCCCTGTGAATGTGTATCATACACATGTGATGTTAGAAATACAAGTCACTCCTCACAAAAACATGGTGAGATGTTAAGCTTTCATAAGCCATCCCACGCCTAAATCAGTGGATGATCCTTTCAGAGAGCTGGGAATTCCCTCTCAAATGTGATGATTTTGTTTCTATATCCGAAAGGTTACTACTTTGCATTTTGCAACCCGTGACCTGTGCACTAATTAACATAGCACAAGCTTAGGTATGTTCTGCTTTGAAAATTGCTTATTTGACCTTCATCTAATAAACCTAACATAGCCATCAGGACCAGTGTTAAGAAAAAGAAAAAAAAAAAAAGAATACAACTTCTTTCTTGCAATTACCAAAGAGCATCTGTTCCCATGTAAAGCTGGAGGATGCTACCTGCAAGCAATTAACTTGCATCTGTCTGGGATGAGAGTGAAATTATGTGATCTGGATAAAAGAAAAATAGCATAAAGTACACATAAATTAGGCTGGAAGAAAACAATCCTCTTACTATTTTCACTTTCCACAAACAACTGTAAGATCAAATGTGTGCTTTAAACAATTAAGTCATCAGTCAGATTCATCCATGGCCTCAAGAGCAAGAAACAAGCATACTATTCGTACAGTCACCAGCAGAAACAATTTAGGGGACAGAAACAAATAGTGGAGCATTAGCTATGCCCAAATATTTACCTTAACTTCGTATGGTCCCAGTCCAGAGGGCTCCTCCATAAAGAATGGCTTTATCCCCGGAGTGTTAGCTAGCTCTGTGTCCATTACACTCTCAACCTTTTCGCCTTATTATTATTTTAAGGCCTATTTTACTCATTGCTCCAAGTATTTCCCCTTTCAAAACTGAAAATGAGAATGCAGATTCTCCTCCTGCGCTGTAAAACAGCCAGAACTATTGGAAAAAATAAATAAATAAATGAGCTTCAGTACTTCCTTCTTCAAAAGGAGCATGTCAGTGGAGAACAGATGCGTGCGAACAGCTCTGCCTGTGCCCTGCTCTCTTATGGGAGTGCCTGTGGATGCTCCCTGGCTGACAGCAGGCTCCAGCAAGCAGCTACACCACTCACGTCATCCAAAAGCAAGCCAAGACTCTAGACCTGTCCTAGGCTGAAAAGCATAGGTGAGCCCTCACTGAGGGCACACTCAGGCCTGGATGTCAAAAGCCAACAAGGTCAAGGTGAAATGGATTTCCCCAAAACATCACCAAGCCCAGAAGTCAGCACCCAAAGAATCCTAAGAGATCTATGCAAGCCCAAGTGTTAACCATACACGTTTAATTCACTTCTGTACTGTCTGTCCAACACCATCAGGTGCCCAGCCTCCCTATACAGCAAGCAGAGGGAGGAGATAATGTGTAGGAATACGAGACCCTCTGAAAGCATTTATTTTTCTCCTGTCTGTGGTAAGCATCTGGACTCAAGGCCTGCTGATGGCCAGGGAAAGCTGATGAAGCTCCAAGGTGTGATTCAGGGACAAGAGGAGAGGATATGAGCACTCCAAACTCCCAGGCACCAAGTGCTGTAAAGTTTGATAAGAGGGAGATGGGAGGGGGTGGGCAACAAATTCAGTATCTTCCAGGACAAGCAGCTTAAGCAAATAAAAATCAAATTTGCTCCACGGCAATGCCCCAAAATGGCAAACGATCTGTGCCAGGGAAATTTTGTGTGTTTGCAAACTACAGCTGCAGCTGAGCTCCCGCTTTGCATGGACGTGGTGTGCAAACCGTGCCAGGGACAGTTCCGGCTTGGCTCCTGTGTGAAGCAATGGTGACAGCCACACGCCAAACTTCCTTCAAGCCGATGAGGCCATAAAGCCAAAAGCACTGAGGCCACGTCAGGGGCCTCCATGTTGTCAGCTTTAGCATAAAAAAAAAAAAACAAAAACAAAAACAAAGGACCATCCAGAGAATTGCTTTAGGAGTAAATCCAAAACACTTGGCCATTTGGAGCAAGTCCGTCCCGGCCATACATGCTCAGAGAAGAAGAGGCACCGGCTCCCAGACTGCAGCATTTCTCCCCAGCCACACCTCACCCACTTCAATCTCTGTTCCCCAGGGCACAAACACACCAGCATGCAGCCAGCAGAGACACCCTGCAGGCTCGCTGAGAACAGGGGCGCTGCCGTTATGCCCCAGGGCTGCAGCAAGGCCATCCGAAAGCTCCTAGAGAACAGGATTAGAGAAAGGGCTCCCCAGCACAAGCAAGTTCGCATCCAGGCCACAATGGGGAAGAAGTGTTGGTAACCACCAAACAGCACTGTAATTCAGTGACATTTTGACTTTACTAGGAACCAGCCCTACAAAACCATCCAAGCATTTGCATGAGAAGCGTCGTGGTGTTTGAGAGCAGAATATTTATTCTTCATCACGAACCAGAGCAAAAAAGTTCCATGTGTGGGACGAGACAACTGGACATGGCATTTTTGGGATCAAAGGAAGAATTTCTGAATTAGAGATCTAGCACTTGAGTGTACCTTTTACCTCTGTATTTTCAACTTCAGACAGACAGAGATGAAACCAACTTTAGCTCCACAGCATTAAATATTCAGTCTCCATACACATGTGTAAAAAAATTGCATGGGAAATAAGCACACAACAATATTACGGTCAGAGCTTTAAAACTGATATCCAATTCCACAAAAAAAAGCTGCAGGTTGCTGTTGCCCTTTGCATGGAGGAGCTAAATTCAGTGACACACAGTCCAAGCTGCCCAGCACAGCCTCCCCCCTATTTGTTATTTTTAGAAATTTAGTCTGACAACGCCTGACAACTAAACATGCTCAATATAGCAGGAGAGAGGGGGATTATCAGATATTATCAGAGAAAACGCACAGCAATAATCACTTTCTCCACCCCTAATGAAGAATCAATTTTCCATGTCTTTATAATATCAGAGTTTGTTCTTTTTAAAATGCCACATTTAAAAACAGAATCCATCTAGCCCTACAATGGAAACGGATAACGTTTCCTGAAACAAAGCATTGTTCCACCCCTCACATATCATGTTTCCTTAAAAACAAGGGAAGAAAAACATTACTTGGTTTTTCTCTTAATACTGCACAAACATTGCTGAGCTAAAAAGAGTCTGTGCTCATCCCTTTAGAATGCTTTCAAAATAGATTTTACACATACCCCTTGTGCTGTGAAACACAACAAGAATTTGATATTATCAGGACTGGAAAAAACCAATTGCTGGGGCTAAGCAGAAAGCTTCCCGTGCGAGTGCATGAGCCTATGCCATCAATCTGCAAGATCCAAGGCTTTTGGAAGCTTCAGTGGCATAGCCTTTAGGCAAGCATGTGCATTTTGCAAGCAAGCCTAGGCAGTTTATTAAGATTCCAAAGGATTATCCAAAAGTTGTGAAGTTAAGTTTGCTAAATGAATATATACGCACACATTCATACCTTACCTGGAAGGAAAAGGGTAAAGCTACCCTGATTTTTCTGTGGATTAACTGACAGACAACACGTTTACCCCCTTATTTGTATATATCTATACCCCTTTGGGCATTTTCAGAGACACGGTGACACAGTTCCCCTCACAGAGTACACTGAGCACATATTCCAGCAAAGTCTTTTTTCACAGCTCTGTACAAAGACAGTTTGGGTTCTCCCTGCTGCTTTGCTGTGCAGTATCACACTCATTTGTGATGCTGCCATAAAAGAGACAACGCAACACTTGAACAGCAGAGAAACCCAGCAGAAAGGAATAAGGCAAAGAGAGTAACTTCAGTCACTGCTTGCAGTAGAAAACATCTGAGGAAAGAGAAGGAAAGCTTTCAAACCAAAGGCAAAACCCTTTTCTGTTTTCATAATTCATTTTGACAACCGTGAACGTCACAAAATCCCGTTCACATCTCTGAAGCAGATTAAAGCATGTGTTTTCATAAACAGCCAGCACTTAGGAGTTCCCCTTACTACACAGCTGGGCAGATTTACAGGAGAGCTTAGCTGTGAGCTGAGACTTCTGTGCTGTGCTCCTCCAGAACCAGAACCAAGCTAGCGGTGACAGCATTTCTGACATTGGGGTTTGTATGAAAAATGCATGTTTCACAACACCTTGGCAATAGCTCTGCAATCACAGTGCATAATTATCTCAAGCTCACACTACAGGAGTAACCGGGTCAGCTACACTGTATGGATACCACAGGATTACTCTGGCCAGCTTCATCCAACCATGCGAAGTGAGCTATAAGAGTGATAAGGTAGTTAACAATACAAAAAATAAACGTAAGCTTTAAAATCTTTCCAGTTTTAATAACTGATGGAGCGATGTTTTAATCTGGTTATCTTGCTCTGATATTTATTTTACAATGATGTAGTGGAAGCACAAGGTCACAAAGTTTCAAATTCTTTCCTGCTTCTGTCACAACTTGTTTTCAGGACAGCAAAATCCCCTACTCCTGTGATAAGCACCCTCTTAACTTGGACTCAGGTATTTCCCCTGAAATCTTAGTTTCCAGCAGCTGTCACTTTTATCCTCTTCCTGAGGGAATCCCAAGTCTAAGGAATATCCTTTACACAAACGTGCCAGACAGCTGGAAACAGTAGTTAAAAGATGGATTTGAGGAAGGACCTAGCAATCTGAGCCCTACTATCTGTGGTTAAACAGAAAACAAACCAAAACAATCCATGCAGCAACCACCTTCACAATTCCTACCACCTTTTGAGAGGGTCACTGCTTCTGGGAACTGCAATTCAGTGGCCATAACCACAGACCTGAGGCAAGCAACCATCTCTGAGGCTGCATGTAAGAATGACACAGGTTGTAATTTGGGGAGAATTCCATCCATTCTAAAAAGTCAGCAATCTGAAAGTTCAGGAGGTAAGATCATTCCCCACCAGGAACAGGAAGAAACTGGGATGCACAGCTGAAGGGCAAAGAAGCCAGAACTGTCAAGCGCACTCCGCTCAGCCCCAATTGCAGGCATGCTGCTATGAAGTTCTCCACCTTCACTTGCAGAGCTGGTTTTGTTCAAAGCCACTGGTGTCTGGAATGGTTCCAGATTAGCCAGGATACAATCACTTTTATCACGTAAGCATATAAAGGACTGTGCCTCGTATGCATTAACGCGACCTGACATATATGGCCTATCCATGGGGTACTTGTTTTCCCTGTGTAGAAAAGGTTCTGGCCACCAGAAACACAAACCCCCTTAATATCTAACACAGAAAACACACAACATAGCATGCAGTGACGTGTTTGCCATACAGCTCCCCAGACAAGCTTAGCTTTAAGAAGAAATTTAAAAAATATGATTTCACTTTTGCTGTAGTGTAAGTAGGAGACAATGGAGACAGAACTGCACAGCCCTGTTTGAGTACCTACTGCCTGTTGCTGCTTGCCCCCACTTACCTGGTCTGCACACTCACCTCCTTCAAAATATTAACAGATTAGACAAGCAGCTTAACTCAAATCAGTCTTTGTTTTCTGTCATTCCCCAAAAGCTAAGGAACAGAGTTTTACATTAATTCTATTTTAGGGGTAACAAGAAAAAAATAACCTTGGCCTTGGAAAAGAACAGTCTGAAGCCCTTCTCCAAAGTGTAAACTGAACTTGTAGCCACTAGAAGATACTCAAGATTCACTAGATAACTTGTTCAAACAGCTGGAACTTGTGCAGACACTACTTTATATATCTCAGATATTCTTCTCTGCCTTAAGAACACCAAAGTGCTCTGACCACGTCACAGAAACTAGGTCCCATCTTCCCTAGCATCCAGCCTTCAACAGCAGCCACAAGAGATGCCTAGGGAAGAGTGTAAGAGAAGGGCAGGCATATATGGTACTTCCTCCTAATATTTTCCCAGCCTCCAGACATATTTAGCTCACAGACTTCCTGAGCAGGATGCGATTTCTACATATTTGGTAATGCTCAAAGGATTCCCCTTCCTTGAATTCGAGCAATTATCCTAAACCAACGTAAACCTCTAATATCCACAGCACTGGCAAAGAGTTTCATATCACCTATCTGCTGCAAATAACCACGTAAATATCCTCTAGCTAGTTTTAAACTTAACTCCCACTAATTTCATTTGAAACCCTCACCTCCAGTTTTCACATCAGGACACAGAGTGAACAGCCAACTTTATCTGCTTTTTCTGCATCACTCATGAGTTTGTAGACATACCAAAGAAACCAAGTGATAGGAATTATTGTAGGTTACTTGTTAACAGCTCCATGTTCCCCCCCAGTTATGATCCTTGAGAATGAACAGTTCTAGATAAAAACAAGCAATGTAAGAGATACAATTTTGTTGACCTTCAATATTGTACTTTCATCATCTTTACTTGCCAGAAACTTACCTCTAATTCCTTAATTTTCTCTTCTGCTATTCTCTGTTTTTCTAAGAGTTGATTATGAATCACTCCTTTAGACTGAAGAATAAACCTGCAAGTGGAAAAACAGAGAAACAAATGTCGGATATTTGTTTACACATCTAACTATTGTACACCTAGCTGTGCACCAAGTTAAACTGCAATAACCTCTGCAAAGTACTCACATTCTCAACCTTCATGTTCTGTGCAAAGACAGAAGAAACAACCATGATAGACTGCCCAAAAGGTTCAAAAAAGTCAGCTGCAGAACAGTGATAATCTGCTACTGTAGTGGGTTTACGTGGCAAGGTTTTGGTAGCAGGGAGCCATAGGGGTGGTTTCTGTGAGAAAGATCTAGAAGCTGCCCCATGTTTGGGAAGGGCCCCATTGTTTTCCAGATCCGAGCCAATAAGCGATGTTGTTTTGCGCCTCTGTGAGAGCATATTTAAGACAGGGAAAAAAACGCTGCGCCAGACAGCAGCCGGGAGAGTCAAGGGAGTGAGAGAACAGCCTTGCACATGTCAAGGTCAGTGTAGAGGGAGGGGGAGAGGTGCTCCAGGCGCCGGAGCAGAAGTCCCCTGCGGCCTGTGGTGAGGACCATGGTGAAGCAGGATGTCCCCCTGCAGCCCATGGAGTGCCACAGTGGAGCAGGGTTCCACGCTGCAGCCCGTGGAGGAGACCACGGTGGAGCAGGTGGCCCTGCACCGACGGAGGCTGCCGCCTGTGGAAGACCCCTGCCGGAGCAGATTCCAGGCCGGACCTGTAGCCCGTGGAGAGGAGCCCACGCAGGAGCAGGTGACCTGGCAGGAGCTGCTGCCTGTGGGGGAGCCAGGTTGGAGCAGTTTTCTCCTGAGGGATGGACGCCGTGGTACGGACCCATATCTGGAGCAGTTCTGGAAGAGCTGCTGCCTGTGGGAAGCCCACGCCGGATCAGTTCATCAAGGACTGCATCCCGTGGGTGGGACCCCACAGCACAGGGGACGAGAGTGACCGAGAAGGAGCGGCAGAGAAGTGCTGTAGACTGACCATAACCCCCATTCCCCGTTCCCCTGCGCCGCTCGGGGGGAGGAGGTGGAAGAGGGTGGATGGGGGGGAAGGTGCTTTTGTTTTTTTTTTTTCCTTTGTTTTCTCACTTCTCTCGCTTGTTAGTTGTAGGCAATAAATCTTACTATCTCCTTATGCCGAGTCTGTTTTGCCCGTTACAATAATTATTGCGTGATTTTCTAGTCCTTATCTCAATCCTTGAGCCCTTTTCACATATTTTCTCCCCATTCCTCTTTGAGGAGGGGGAGTGAGAGAGCGGCTGTGGTGGAGCTCGGCTGCCCACTCGAGCGGAACCACGACAGCTACTAAAAACGATAGTTATTTAATAACCCCAAATAAAAACCTTCACTGTTAAATTAATAGACTCCAGATTTTCCTTCTGTTCATCAACCCTACAATACTTACCAACCTTCTGTCTTCATAATAGATCTTAACATGTGAAAAATACACACAGCATACCACTGAAACATCAACCCAGTGGACAAACATGATGCAAGTAGCCAGGCAACACGACAACCTGACCTGGTGGGTGGCATCCCTGCCTATGGCAGGGGGGTTGGAACCAGAGGATCTTCAAGGCCCCTTCCAACCCAAGCCGTTCTATGTTTCTGGGATTCTGTGGCTGCAATAACTGCCATGAAACCAGGCTGGCCTTTACGGTTTGCTCACTGATCTCACCCATTATTCTGGAGGAAGAAAATGGATCGACATGGATCACCCTCTCCAATTCAGTGTCCGTGAATATTTTGAAAGCAGTTTTTGCATACAACTAGCAATGGGAGTCTTTCTTTCCTATAAAGTATCCATCACAGACATTTTCACCAATGGCAGTCTAACACGTAATAGGATAGAAGTATAATCAAGGAGGCCTCTTTCATCACCTAAAAGCCGCACATCACCATTTTAGTGCTTGCAAGCTAAATGAACCTGTACCATAAAAACAAAGCTTTCTACAAGGCAAGGTGCTTTCACCAGAAACACAGAGACATGGTTCGCCTGTCTTCATTCGAACTTTCGCAGCTCCTACTGCTCAGGGCTTAGCTTTAACATGTACCCTCATTGAACTCCAAATTCCCATGTTTTCTAAATTCAGAGCGTTTTCCTACAGGGTTGGAAATGGTTGTTTAACTGCAACTGCAGCCACTAGTTTCTATTTGTTCCGCATTTTAATTGCCAAAGGGATCTGAAAGATGCATCTGTAACGTCTCAGTCACGGTGTCCCGTTGGACAGCATGCAAAAGCTGCCTGACGTGCTCAGAAGAACCAAAAGCATCCAAAGCACCTCCCAAGCACATGGCACTGGCATCCCGCAAAGAAGTAAAGGACAATTAAGTTCAGACAAATCTTAGGATCCCTCTATGGTTGCCTTTCCCTCCTTCCAGACATAAAGAATGTACAAGCTGGAGATGAGCCCCTTCCCTACTTAGAAAGTCCCTCAGGGGATTTAGACGGAGCCTCCCTGTGTCATACCAATGAGGTCGAGGTCTCCCCCCAGCAGTGCTGAGTGTTTGGGTCAGTGTCGTCTTGCCAGGTGACACGAGCTCATGCCTGGACAGTTACCGTGAACAGCTTTAGACAGTGCAAAATCAGAAAGCATTCCTTGTCTACGACAGAAGAGTCTGCAATCATTTGGTAGTGCCAACTCCCAGAAGGAATGATATTATTAATGGGTTTGCTCAGAGCCTGGACAATGTTCTTTGAGTATAAATGGTATCTGCTGCTTGGCTTGAAAACAGACTACTCTGCATCAGCATCACGATAGCAAAAAAGAGAACTGCCTGTCACATCCACTCCTGAAATGCATGAAAGCAGAACTGTGGGTAGGTACAACAGGTTGGAAATTAAAACTCAAGATGGGCAAAGAAGAAGGGAATACCTCCTCGTCAGCTTCCCAACTGTAGAGTAGTGTCAACAGCCTTAGTTCCAGTGAAGTCTCCAGCCTAAATAGCAAACTGAACTGATACAGCTTGATCAATGTTCCTCGTGCTGCAGCTGGGAAGATCTCTGAAGGGCTACGTGACACTGAAGTGATCCCTGCAGGCTTGGAAAGGTTACGGGCACTTCGAACAAACGGGCGGCTGACTTCACTCCTGTTCTGCAAATGTCAACAGCAGTCATCTGGGAAAATAACCCCCTCCCAGCCTCCTGCAACGCTCTGGCAGACTTGCAACAGTAAATTAAAATTGGATGGCTGAAGTTAGCACTGACGAGCCCCAAGCGGGCAGTTGGACACAAATACTACTCCGATTTTATTAAGCCAGAAAACAGTGGACTGGAACCTGTGTGGGTCCACAAGCTGGCTCAGAAGCAGACCAAATGGCTCAGACAGCAGCATCCTTCACAAGTTTGTCATCACTTGCAGTTCAAGCCCACAGTTAACTATTTAAATCCAGGCCTTCACTTTCCAACATTGTATGGACTCAAAGGGCTCATCAGTGTTTTAGCTTCTGGCTTGGAACACACAAGATGATGAAGATCTCGGCCAAAGTTTTTACCAAAGGAAATACATTGGCTTACAGCAGCCATCAGAAAAACACAGTACTTGTTCTGATCTTTAGGTAAGAAGTACCACAGGGCACCTGTAATAAACCAGAGTTTAAGTTTAACCTGGATTTCAATATTCTGGTTACTCTAACTAAAACACCAACTTGATCGTTTTTTCCCCTCACCAACCCAGGAAAATAAGGCACTATCACTGTCACATTGTTCTGTAAGATTTGGTTATTTATGCGTTTTTAAATTCATGAAAGAACCATGGGAGGTTTTAAGAATTTAGCTTTTCCTGCGTGAGTTTGTGAACAAGCCTTTCAAACACAGTAACTTCAGGGACTGAAGAACTTCCTCCATGGACCATTCCACAAGTCCATCATAAGAGGCTCCAAGCTCTGAGAGCTTGTACCCTGATTTGGGATGACTTTTAAGTACTGAGAGTCCACAGAAGACGAGCAGCAAAAATCTTCCAGGTAACTGTGGTCACTGGAAACGAAGCTTTTCTCACTTAGATGCAGCCAGCAGGTCACAGCACACACCAGGCAGGTCTGTCGGACACGACACGTACAATATCAACCATGAAGCGATGACTCAGAATACACCACTCAACAACATGGTGTTAATTGCAAAGCTTGACGACAATCCTCTCCACATGAGCTTTTTCCCTGTTGTTAAATAATACCAAGAATGTCTGGGTCATATTGGGCAGATTCACCAAGTCTCATCTGGTCACTCATTTTAAAGGGAATGGCTAAAAACAGCAGAACATGTTCGACTCCGGATACTTAGCAATATATCCAGCACCCCCGCATAGAAGTAAAAGCCCAAAACCAAACAATGAAAATCAGAGAAGAAAGTTATGGACTGGGGTCCTCGAGGACAGCCGTATTCAGCCAGATCTGGGCTGCCAACACAAACAGCTCTGTAACACTGGGAAGTATTTCTGAACCATCTGTATCTACGTGATCTGGTATCCCAGTGATTACTAGTTGTTAAAGAGCAATGCACGGAACAAAAATAGAGCACAAGGGAACTGAAAGAGAAACCTCACTCTAAATATTCCCTCTTGCTTCTATTTTCTTTCCTAGAGTCCTCTGCTAGCTCCACATCAGGCTTTTTGTTTCTCTAAGCCACAGCAAGCAATTTATAACACTGTGGGACTAGATGCTTGTTTCCCTCCGAAGAAATCTTGCACCCTTCCCAGCTCAAAATCTCTAGATATGAAGCCCCATTTGTCAGGGTTTATCCAGCACTCCCTCCCACCCTGGCCTTCGGGGTCCAGTTACACAGGTCAGCAGTGCTGTCAGCTTCATCTGGCTGCTCCTTTGTGTCACACGCACACACCCACAGAGTGATGTTCATAGGGTGTAAGTAATTCCATAACTCAGTTTGTTTGCACCAAAACGTACTGTTTATTTGACTTTAAAACATAGTGTTAGATATTGAAATATCCATCCCCTAACGAATGAGGTTATGGAGATGTTTGTTCAGCACAAGCCAGCCTTTACTATGACATCCAAGTTATTAAAGTTATTAAAGGTGGAGTAACAGCAATGCTCATGGTGAAGATTTTCCATTAAGAACCCCGATTTTCAATTACTTGCAACTTCAACCTTCAGCCCATATGTCTGAAACTTCTGGTGTCGGGCATCTGTCCCAGACACAAGCACTCTCTCCTCTTCATATTTTGCTTAGGTAACCACAATTCACGTGTTTTTAACAGGACACCAGTGGCTGCAAGAGGCAGACATCCCCGGGGAGCCACGTGAAGGACCTGCAGGGCTGGCACTAGCATTTTGCTCAGGAAATCACTCCAGTGGCCACGGTCTGAGCATTCGACTGCCCTGCACACATCAGCCCCGTGCTGGGGCTCAGGCCAAGCAGCACGAGGGCAGAGCCCCAGCACCTGCAGGGAAGGAGCAAGCATGGCTGCAAAGCTCCTCATCCTGCTTTGGTCTGCTGTGAGCACTTCCAGAACCTGCATGGGGCACCAGGGTAAAAACAGCCTTGTATTGATGTATATCCCTACACCGCACTTTGGAGAGAGGCAGTTTTACTGGTGGGAAAGCTCCAGTTCCTATTTTGCCAGAATAACAATGAATGACACAACTAGAAGTCCATTCATTCAGGTTTCCAACTCCCAGGAAGGGTCACTCTAACTTCAGCTTTACAGCTCCCATTGAATTTGGAAAACATGATACAGAAACTCGCTATGATACAGAAAAAAACTAGCAACTTTGTACAAACCTGTAATATTAACACCTTTCTTGTACCTCTAAAGGAAACTAACATGCCATGTTGTAACACTGCACAGCTGCTTGCAGGTAGAATCAGCTCCTTGAAACCAAGCCTTTTCATTAGGCTCCTCCATGAGAGAAGTTGGGCTAAGCCCAGTCATGCCCTTGTCTATTTAAAGACGCTTTTTAATTCTGAACTTGCACTGCTGTTCAAGCTTTGAGCACACTCAGTAGGAGATTAATGCATTTTAAGTACTGTTCAAAGCCAATGAAAGAGAGGCTTCCAATGAGCTGATCCCAAGCAATCTAGCTTGATTGAACAGGAACCGGCTGTTCACAATTGCAAGCACCCAGAAGTCCCATTTTACTCTCCCAGGGTCTGCTTACACTGCTATAAATGATTCCCCATGCAGCTCATAACAGGCACGGCTTAGACCACAGCAAATTCCAGTTTTAGTCATCCTAGATGAATTACCCCGTCCCAAATCAGACAAGCAAGCAAATTCAAAAAAGGAAAGCCATGACTAATTATAGTCGGTGCTGCCACCCTTCATGTCTAAAGGCTTCACATTTTTCAGTCTGATTTGAATTTCCCATTCAACAGATCAGAATCCTTAAGTAGCTCCTGAACAGGCTCACTTGGAACAGAGCAGTCGAAGCTTTTCCTACATTTTCTTTTATTTCAACGCTCAGTTGTCTCGCTAGGTCACTCAGTGCAGCTAAATGCAACTATTCCCCTTGCCAAAGCAGCACGGAACATAAAGCAACACAAATGCCACAGCTTTTATTGGGAGGATTGCAAATGACCACATTCTAGTGTAGGGCTCACTGCTGCACCCAGGGAGAGGTGCTTGCACCAGGTGCCAGGGGACACCTGGGAGAGAGATGCAGCAGAAGCGTGCTAGCAGAACCACAGGCAGGCAGCAGAACCTGTGCAAACTCAGCCTGACAGCACGGGAACACAAAGACGGGATTAGCAGCACTGGCAGCAGCCCAAAGGCAGTCTTACACAGGCCACAAGAAGCGTAACTTTTACTCAGATGAACATTTGTCAGCCATAAACCTATTTGCTCTAAGGAGCTAAAGGAAAACAAAAATGCCATACTGTTGGCTTTCCTCTAAACTCCCCACAGCCTCAACACGTATCTCGTCCAGCTGAGGGGCAGTGGGTTTTGTTCTGCACCTCCGGCCGTGTTTACATTGACTTTTCACTTTTTTTTTTTTTTTGGGGGGGGGGGAAGGAGGGAGAAAATGTGTCAATAGCTACAGGGTATTACATTACCTCAAATGAAGATAGTAACACAGCTCATAAACAGCAGTTTCTGCATTGCCAGACACTTAACTAGATGGTAGAATTATACCATTGTTCATACTTGGTTCTTTAAAAAAAAAAGGAATACACCTCTAAGAAGTGTGTATTAAATATAGCACAACCAAAAATAATAAAATACTACTGTGGTCAGCTTTTAAAGGACATCATCCATTCTTTCTGAATGCTCGTTCAAGATAAATGGAATTTTAAAAAAAAAAATGATTCCTCTTAATTATACAGGAATGAGTAACAGACGAGATTCAAACCACGTGTGGAAAACAGCACAAGCATGACTGCAGTTCACGATGGTAAAAGCTCCATGAATTGTTTTTCCTCAGTATATCCCTAGTTTAGAAATTTTATCTTCTATTTTTGTTTTATAGTAAGTTTTAGTATGTAGCAAAGATGACCTGTAGCTTGTTAAAGCAAAGGAAACTCAAACGAGTACAACGTACCTACTAAAGTATGCACTTCAAATCGATTGTCTGCAGTTTATTTTGTACCAAATTTGAAAGTTGCAAGCTGCAGAAAACAAAAGCCATTCCCTCTAACAACAGGATGTCCAGATCCACTTCTAAAGCATCCAGTATTTTCAACAATGTCCCAATTTTCTTAGGAAGAACAGCTAAAACAAACAAAAAACATCAAATGAATAGGCACCTAGGGAAACAGAAGCAAGCAAAAGAACACAAACATCTTTGTCAACCAATCCTGAAGTCATTTCTATTAAAAAAAAAAAAAAAGTTTTTCTATTGGTAAAACTTCAGTGATCAGAAAGATGAATTTTGTAGTGGTAAATGAAGTGACATGGAAACACTGCTGTACTCTGCAAACTTATATTTACACTGCTCAACAGCAACCCTTCACTAAGAACCTATATAGGAAAACCAGCAAAATCCGGATTCATCTCTTTTGAAAGGAAAATCCATACCCAGATGCAAGAAAAAAAATGCTTTGTTTCTCCTCCTGGGCACACAAAATCAAAAGTGAAAATACAGACATAAAAGGATCTTCCTTTTGAAATGCCAGAGTGAGAATGAAGACCCAGGCATCCATTTATGGTTCTTAAATAACACAGCCTTCACTCCTGCATACCACAAATCCTGCTATAAAAAATCAACAGAACATCAAAGAAACCAATACAGCAAACAGCACAGAAGTAGATGCAAGATAACTGTTCCAGTCAGAAGACCTATTTCGAGATGCTAAATTTAAATTAGCCAGCACTAAAACAATCACACTACAGCTTCCTAATCACTAAGAACAAAAAGAATGGATGTTGTTTTAGAAAATCATTCCTTCCCAGTATGTATGTGTTTGTTTTTTTTTTTTAATTATTATTATTTGTTTGTGTGGTTTTTTTGTTTTTGTTTGTTTGCTTGCTTTCCCCTCTATTTTTATTATTATTTTAAACTGGGTGAAACATTCTGTCAATTCAGCACATAGTTCTGGAGAAAACAAAAATTCAAGATAGCAGTTGCAGAATTCCTGAATTAAGCACTTTGGTTCTTGCATCTCTGCATTATAGCTATGTAAAATATAACCACATCCCACAGTATTGGAGTCCTCGTATTTCGCTTCACTGCTTTGGAGTAGGGGATATTAATTTAATCTTCCTACTTTCAGATTCTGAACAAGAGCAGGCAGCTAGCTCAAAGGATGCTCAGACCTGGATTTATCATTTGTATTAAGACTGTTCCAAATACATTTTATACACTATATTTAAATCTGCATATCAGACTGGGAACGGGCTCTGGGCATCTCCACTCACCAGCCCTAGGGCCCTAGGTGTCAGGCTAGCTTGTCACACAGCACAGTGGTACCACATCTGGAACAGCATTCCCAGGCACCACACGGACACAACAGGGACTCTTCCAGTACCTCTCTGGTCCACTAATTTGGTCATTTTCTTCTGCCACAGGAAAGCACCATTTAAACCCCTGTGCTAAAGCACAGAAACAGATCTATCTTCTGAAAGAAATGCTTTAACACTGAGCATTTCCCACAGGGACTCTAACCCTTGATTTCAAAATTTCCTGTGGGGAATGGGGGAAAAAGGCTCAAAATACAGTACTTGAAATCCAGTAAGCGTCAAAACAAGCAGAAGTTCTTTGCCGTTACAAAATATGAAACTGACATTTTAAGCGCAAAAATAAGATAGCCATCTTCCATCATTTTTGCAGGCATTTGGCACAGCCAGCTACAAAAGCAGGCGTTTGGATAATGCCTTTAATAACACACTTTAACTTTTGGTTAACCCTGCAGCAGTCAAGCAGTTGGACTCGATGTTCTCTGTAGGTCCTTTCCAACTGAACTATTCTATTCCCTAAATATTTAATACTTGTACAGAATTCTTCCAAAGGTAGCCCTGTAGCATTGAAGCAACAAATTTTTTGCATTTAACAAGAGATCCCAGATTTCCCGTTTTTGGAGGCTGGGACAAAACAAAGGTGCCTTACTATGTCCTTGCTCCCCACAACATATGACGTCCAAACAGCTGAAGTGCAAGACTTCTTGAAAGCTTTGGCACCTGCATTATAATACATTAGATATATTATAACAAAACGCCTCTGGACCACAGCAGATCAAACAACTTCTTCCATCTAGAATGGCATCCTGCACAAGTAGTCTGTCTTGGTTCTGCCTCTTATCTTCTAAGTTGAGATTTTATCTCCTTTACATCTACCCAGGTAGCTCTTTCCTCTGTAGGAGCCCCTGTCGAGGTAACAGGTAGGGAAAATACTATGGAAAAAGAAGATGCAAATGGAACAGATTTGTCTGAATTTCATACTCAAAGACCCAACACAAATGTACTCCTGAAGAGTTACGTATTTCCAGGCAAGGGAGAAAACCATCAAGTAAAAACTGCAGCCCTTCACTCAGTAACCTTCTATCACAATGCTCACAGAGTAGGTAGGGGAGCACAACCAAGAGGTTCTGAGCAAGGCTGAGAAAAGCAGCTATTCTTTAAGCTAGCTGTTATTTATAGTTTAAGACTATTTTCTTCTGTTGTGTATACATTTGATAAATACTGACTTATCTGATGTGTCTATTCTACACCAGTTCTCTGTCAAAGCTGTTTTTTTGTCCTTGTTTTTTGTTAAAAAAAAAAAAATGCAGCTATTTCCTGGAATTTAGCAGATAAGCATTTTGCATGCAAGCTATAAAAATCTTTTCTTCTCTAAAGTTTCAGTGTGTCATGGAGCAATTACATAGAGCAGCAGGGCAGGAGAGCTATAACTAGACCACAATATCCAGATTACAAGTGAGCAGCCCAGGGCAGCAGGAGTAAGATCAAGAACCAAGTGGGGGAACAGGGAAGAAGAACATCTTTGAGACATCAAAAGATGCCAAGCCGGCAAGGGAACCATCAGAACAAGCTCCCTTTCTGATCTTGAAGCAGAATCCAGCAGTCTGAACTCCCTGGATCCCTCTACCACCAGCAGTTAACTGAGAACCACTGATACCAATGGTACTCTTCTCTCACATTATTGATTCTACTTAATTAGACATTGTGGAAAATGAAATCTTGACTTTTTCAACAGCAAAATCACAGAATCACAGAATTGAAGGGGTTGGAAGGGACCTCAAGAGATCATCGGGTCCAACCCCCCTGTCAAAGCAGGTTCCTTAGAGCAAAATCCTTAGATGCCCAAGTAGGCGTCCAGATGAGTCTCAAATACCTCCAGAGGAGACTCCACAACCTCCCTGGACAGCCTGTCCCAGTGCTCCGTCACCCTCACCGTGAGGAAGTTCTTTCGCATGTTGGTGCGGAACTTCCTGGGCTCCATCTTGTGGCCATTGCCCCTTGTCCTGTCCCCACAAACCACTGAAGAGAGGTTGGCCAAATCCCTCTGTCTCCCACACTTCAGATATTTGTAAACATTGATGAGATCCCTTCTCAGTCTTCTCGAGGCTGAACAGCCCCAGGTCCCTCAGCCTTTCCTCATAGGGAAGATGCTCCAGGCCCCATCTCATCTTTGTGGCCCTCCTCTGGACTCTTTCCAGGAGCTCCCTGTCTTTTTTGTACTGGGGAGCCCAGAACTGGACCCAGTAGTCCAGGTGAGGCCTGACCAGGGCAGAGTAGAGGGGGAGGATCACCTCCCTTGACCTTCTGGCCACGCTCCTTTTAATGCACGCCAGGATCCCATTGTCCCTCTAGGCCACCAGGGCACACTGCTGGCTCATGGCCAACCTGTCGTCCACCAGGACCCCCAGGTCCTTCTCCTCAGAGCTCCTCTCCAGCAGGTCGTCCCCCAGCCTGTACTGATATTTCGGGTTGTTCCTTCCCAGGTGCAGGACTCTGCACTTGCTCTTGTTAAACCTCATTTGGTTTCTCCCTGCCCATCTCTCCAGCCTGTCCAGGTCTCGCTGGATGGCAGCACAGCCTCTGGCGTGTCAGCCACTCCTCCCAGCTTTGTGTCATCGGCGTACTTGCTGAGGGTGGACACTATTCCCTCATCAAGGTTGTCGATGAAGATGTTGAACAAGATAAGGAAGATTTAATTTTATCATCTATGTATTAGCCAGAGGCTGATAGCAACATGCTTGTCATGGGATTCATTTAAGTATTACAGCACCCATCAGCCTCTCAGCAGCTGGGCTTCAGTGCTGAACTCTGGACAAAGCCTTATCTGAAGAGATGGGCAACAGAGAGCCACTCGGATTTCACAGACCGACCTATAGTTAGTAACTGAACCATAAGGATTAAGCCTTGCATGTCCATCACTTCCCTGAGTTTTTGAAGTATGAGCAGGAAGGTACAGCTACCATATTCTGCAGTGATCTGTGCTGGTAAAATCTAACACCAATCCCATCCACAGAACAACAAAAAAACAACAATAAAATCAGCCCTTGCAGCTGTATCCAAAAAAGTGTCATCACCTGAGTGATTGCTCATGCTAAAGACAGGAATGCATTTAAATCTCACAAATGATCAAGAACGTTTAATCCTCCTTCAGCTTTCACTTGTGGATGGTTCCACCAAAAATCTGAGTCACTTTTAGAAGAAACAATGAAAACTACACCATTACAGCTGTTCCCATAAAATGGTATACTCACAGAAAACTTTGAATATAAAGTTGTGCTGCAGTATTTGCTTGATTTTTACTTTATTGCACTTCGTTTTTAAGTCTATTTCTACAACAAATGAGAGAACACTGATGATAAAGCAATGTCAAACCAAAACTGAGCATCTATTTTGGCATGGCATGAAAAATTGAAGTGCTGTCCTCACTGTGCCTCGCATAAGCCCTTGACATTTTTCTTCTCTAAATAAGAACCTTGTACAGGTTAATAGTTAAAAGAATGTAAAGGGAAAGGTCTGAATATTCAGACAGGATTCTGAAACTTAAACTTTCAGCATAGTTCTCAAAGCAGTATGATGATATCAGTTCACAAATAGCTTAAGCAGAAGTCCAGCACAGCAGTAGTTGTCTCAGGCTACGTAACAAGCCTTTCGAAAGAGTATGAAGTAAGAGAATTGCAATGTATTTGGCACAATGCCACTACTCAGATGATATCCTAGCCTCATAGACATGTACAGTACACAGCAATTCATCATCTCATACTATGTGGCACTGACATTTCTTGTGTTGAAACAAAAATAGCTATAGTAAAAGTAAATCAAGCACCACATGTGGAGGCCAGTAAGGCTTGTGCGTGTTATACACACTGCAATAATAACTAAGTAAAAACTAAAAACGAACTCACCCACACAAGTTTTGGAACAAGTGGACTTTCACATTCACTAGTGGTGCAAGAAAAGCCTCTCAGAAAGGAAGCAGGCTCAGGCTCTAGGTTCAGAGCACAGAAACCACACAACTACGGTCCATGTAGTGCAGAAACAAATACAGAACTAGGCAGACTTCTTCCCAGGATGCATCACATCACTACTGTGCCTCAGACCTTTCACTTCCACAAAGACCTGGAGTAGTTCATTCAATAGAAGTGCATGTGCTACCCTCATGCACACACCACATATTAATATAGCTGAAGAAAAAAAATTATCAGAAGTCAGATTCTAAGCAGCAGTTTCAGTGGGTTAAAGAAGAAAAGAAGACGGAAGGGAAAAAAAAAAAAAAGTGAAGTAAAACAAGAAAAAAAAGTTGAGTGCAGGAACAGAAGCACCAAACCTACTTTCAAGAATTTAGCTATTCAAGCAAGCTGTCAGAAGAGCTCCAATTACCAGAGCTGATACTGACACCAACACCAATCTTTTCTGGATAACTGAAATCTACTGGAGTTCTAACATTATTTACAGAAAACATCTATGCCTCTTTTGGTCACATGAGATAATGCTAAACTGTGCAAAACAAATCACAGGTGTTGAAGACATCACCAGCACCCAAAGGTGTGTAAAAACACATATCCATACAAGCCAATTAAATCAACAAGGTGTTTTGTGTGTGTGTGTTTTTGTTGTTGTTTGTTTTGCTTTGTTTGTTTGTTTTTAAGTCTCCAATTTCACTCTATAGAACACAGATTACAAAGACAAAACAACTGTAATGACCACTTCCTTGGAAATATAAATGGCCAGACTGCCCTTGGATTTTAATTCCTGCTCAAGCACAGCTTTAACCAATTTATCCAAATGCCCGGATTTCAGCCAGAAGTTTTCTATGACGGGATGGAGTGGGCTCCAGGAAGAGTCTTTTGTCCCTGGTGTGAGTTCATCGCATTAGCGAGTGACACAGAGCATACCAAAACACAGCTACCAATTTGCAAAGCAGATTTCAGCCCCATGGCCAGTATAGGCTGAGCTCACATAAATACTGCATCAGGCTAAAGAAGGGGAAGAAAAAAATATATATAAATAACTTATTCAGTATTGCGAACAGAATACTCTCTTAATCCGTATTTACATAATGACTACCACAACAAAATTCATTACAAGTTCAGGCTTTAAATACTTTCATAACACAAACCATATTTTTCTGGTGGCACCTCTACAATCCTCCAGGACCACAAATCCACCTAGCAGAGTCTAAACCACCTTATCTGGTCATTGAAAGGTAAGCAAGAGAAAATTCCCCAAAAGACTGTCACTCCAACAGCTGCTGCACACAGAGAAAATGTAAGTGGTTTTGGGGACAAAGAAGGTGAGTGTCTCTTACTGATAAGCTGGAAGCAGAAAGCAGGACAACGCATTTCAGCTAGCAAGGAAATACTGTTTAATTCACAAGCAACATTACTTTGCTGTAAAGATTGATACACTCATGCTTTTAAGGAATCTTGAAGCATTTCTCCATATTGAAGAAGTACTCTCTGCTTTCAGATTTTAAAAAAGCCCTAAAAAAAAAAAAAAAAAAGTTGACAACTCCTGAATTATCTACCCTCAGTCTGTCTTCTCTGTGACAAAAATGAACAGCCTCCAGTCTGACCAGGTTGCACCAGTCACCTCCTGCGAGAGAACAAAATCTATTTCCTTTCCAGGTCACTGGTATCTCCACGCAAACCCAAAATTTAGTTCATCTACATGGAGACATTTATTTACTGGGAGCCACACCATTCAGTGAGTAAGCTTGCATTCCAGATCTAAAACCAGCTTGTGTGAACTTCTACAAGGGACTGCTGAAGTCAAACAGAGGTGCATCAGCAATGTTAACCAAAACATATCACTTCTAGCTTAAGGTGTTTCTTTCAGCAACCATCCAACACGTGGCAGTAGCTTTCCATGGGTGCACTGGGACATGCTCACTTTCAAGGTTTAAATCCAGACAAGCCAGCACTGACATGACACTGCAAAGAGCTCTCCTGCAGACAAACACGTGTGGCAGCAAAGGCCTGAGCACGTCAGCTGCACATGGGTGCTGTCCACAGAGTCTGATGTAAATTATACCCAGAACAATCGCAGCTGGACAGACTGTGAGAGCCTCCCTTGCTGCTCACAAATGCAGCTTGTCCTTAGAACTTTGTTTTGCTAATTGAGATTATAAAATTCAAAGTCGTGGCAAACGAGACCATCACGGAGAGCAGCCGAGCCAGCAAGCCAACACGAGCAGAAGTACCAGGGGGGCTCCTAACAGTCCTTCCTAAAGGCATAGAGCAGCAAACCCCGACTGATAAACCCCAGTAAGCTTCGCTGTACTCCCAGAAAGACTGAGAGAATCCTGAGGGGAGGGAAAGCTGCCACATTCTTCATAACAAGAAGAAACCTCTCCCAAGAGACAGCAGCCTGGAGGCCTTTTACATACATAGGCCACGAAGATCTCCTCACCCACAGGGCTGCCACCTCGCTTACCTACAAAGAGGCACCCACCAGCCATTTACCAGCGGTACAGAGGAACACGAGGCCCAGGCCTTGCACCGGGGGCTACTCACATTCTGCCCACGCCCTCGTACATGCGGGTCTCGTCCACCAGCATCATGATCTCGGTGTCGGTGAGGTGTGCGTGCTTCTTCGTCTTGCTCAGCTGCTCGATCTGGATGTCGGCCAGCTTCACCTTCTGCTGCGTGTCTATCACCTTAGCCTGGAGCTCCGTGAAAGCCTGCGGGGGGGAGAGAGCAAACACAAGGAGAGGCTGGGGTGGCCGGGCCGGAGGCTGCGGGAGGGGAAGGGGCCAGCAGGGCAGCGCTGCCTCATGCGGGCGGGCAGGGGGCATTGGGCAGGGCCCCCCCGGGCCGCCCGTTACCTTCTTCAGCTCCAGGTCCACGGGCGCCGCCATCTTCCACCCGCCCGGCGCCTGCGCGGGGGAAGGGGGGGGGAGAGAGGAGATGGACGGGGAAGAGGAGGGGAGGGGAGAGGGATGGAGGAGAGCAGGGAAGGACAAGGCAGGAGAGGGATCGGGAGCTGTGTTTAGGGTCAGCAATAGCGCCAGCGACCAGCTCGGGTGGTGCCGAGCTGCGGCACGGCTCCGCGGTGGGGCTGCCTCCGGGGTAGCGCAGGCAAAGCGTGAGGCGCTCGCCGTGCTGCAGGCTGAGGAAGGGTCCCCAAGCCCAGAAGCTACAGGGACAGGTCAAATAAAGCTGTGTCCGTAGCTAAAGCTAGAGGCAGGAGTGCAAGCGCAGGCTTCGTGCACGCAGAAGCAGGGCTGCTGCTGCGGGGAGGGGATGGGGTGGGTCGGGGTGTCCTGCACCAGACGCAGGAGCGGGTTTATGTGGCAAGGTTTGGGTAACAGGGGCCATAGGGGTGGCTTCTGTGAGAAGAATCCAGAAGCTGTCCCATGTTAGATAAGGGCCCCGCTGCTGGCCAGAGCCGAGCCAATAAGCGACGTTTATGCCTCTGTGAGAGTAGAGTTAAGAAAGAGAAAGAGAAAAAAAAAAAAAAAAAAAAAAAAACTGCTTCACAGCAGATGGTAGAGTGAGATGAGTGAGAAACAGCCCTGCAGGTGCCAAGGTCAGTGAGGAAGGAGGGGGAGAGGTGCTCCAGGCAGCCTGTGGTGAGGCCCCTGGTGGAGCAGGCTGTCCCCCTGCAGCCCATGGGTCCCACATGGAGCAGATCTCCACGCTGCAGCCCATGGGTCCCACATGGAGCAGATCTCCACGCTGCAGCCCATGAATAAGCCCCCAGTGGAGCAGGTGGATGTGGCCTGGAGGAGGCTGCAGCCTGTGGAGAGCCCTCCTGGAGCAGATTCCAGGCCAGAGCTGCAGCCCGTGGAGAGGAGCCCATGCAGGAGCAGGGGCCTGGGGGGAGCTGCTGCCTGTGGGGGACCCAGGTTGGAGCAGTTTGCTCCTGAGGGATGGACCCCATGGTACGGAGCCATATCTGGAACAGTTCTTGAGGAGCTGCTGCCTGTGGGAAGCCCACGCAGGATCCGTTCAGCATGGATGGCATCCCGTGGGAGGGACCCCACGTCACAGGGAACGAGAGTGACCAAGAAGGAGCAGTGGAGACAAAGTACCACAGACTGACTGCAGCCACCATTCCCCTGCGCTGCTCAAGGGGAGGAGGTGGAAGAGGGTGGATGTGGGGAAGGTGCTTTTGGTTTCTTTCCTTTGTTTCTCACTTCTCTAGCTTGTTAGCAATAGGCAATAAATCTTACCATCTCCCTGTGCTGAGTCTGTTTTGCCCGTCACGATAATTGTTGAGTGATCTCCCCCATCCTTACCTCACCCCTTGAGCCCTTTTCGTTTCTCCCCCTTTCTCTTTGAGGAGGGGGAGTGAGGGAGCAGCCATGGTGGAACTGGGCTGCCCACACGAGTAAAACCCCCACAGGTGCACGGCTGCAGCTAGGACTGGGAATACCAACCAGCTCAAATCCAGTTAAAAGCTGTGAGAAAGGCTGAGGAGTGCAGCATGCTTGCCTGGCAGTTTGTGTGTTGACAGCACAGTACGAAGCCCAGGGTCTGTCTGTGACATGCAGGGGTAGCAGTGCTGCTTCTGCAGAGGTGGCTGCTCCAGCAGCCTGCTGATCCCTGCACAGCCCTGCTGGACTCAACCAAGTGAGTTCCTGCTCATGAATCACCTCCGCTGCTTCCAGTCCGAATTTTCCTTGGAGTTTGTCCAGACAGGCTATAGGACAATGTATGAGATCATGATGAGACCATCAGATGCCTTTTGGGGAAAGGCAGCAAAAAATTAAATGCCCAGCATGGCATTCTGTAGTCAGAGGCAAGCAGGAGGGAACCTGCTGGGGCACCCTGATTTAACAGCAGAGTGCAGGACCTGACCTTCAGGGACACTTGGTTCTTCTTGTAACCTGGACAGACACACGTGCTCTGAACCAGTTAAACCCCAAGCCTGGGATGCAGGGAAGATGTTTCCCTTTGATCCCTCTGTGTAAGACCTCAGACCGTTGAGGCCCCTCCTGCTGCTCTGCACCACAGACCCCAGTGTATACAGCACACAATGATTCCTGCAGAGAAAAGGAAAACCTTGCACTGAATAGCAGGAAGCATTTCATCAGCCAGCTCTAGCATGGCCTACTCTCCCTGGGGGAGCACGGGTGTCCCTCTGCTTGAGTCAGCCACAGTTTAGAGTCCACTGCACAAAAGGCTAGAGGATGCTCAGGAGTGAGGGACAGTGCCATGGCATGGGGACTTCCCACTTTGGCAGCGACAAATGCTCTGCATTGGGCTGGTGCTGGCTCCTGTAGGGGCAGGCTGCTGCCCAGCTCTATGCGATGCTGCTGGTGGTCTGTGAGCCCAAGAGCAGTTCTGGAGCCTTCTGGCCCTTAAGCTGCCCAGAGAGGTTGGCCATCATTTTCAGTGCCTTCCTGATCTCTTCCGAGTCACTGCAGCTACCATCCCAGCAGGCCCAAGCAGTGCTGCTCCCCAGGTAGAGAGCTGGAGCTGGGGACAGTCCATCCTCTGCCTGCACCTCCCAGATCCTTGGCACAGAGGTGTAAACCAAGAGGGCTGACCACCTCCAGATCCAGAATAAGACAGGCCTGGGCCAGGTCTGAGTATCCCTGTGATCCCTAGAAAAGGAGGATCTGCTGAGCAATTTTGCCCTGAAGCAACGCAGTGAATCTGGATGCCAAGCTGAGATGGTTATTAAATTGACTACTGTAACATAGTGCATTTTTTTCTCAATTAAACCCAAAGTTAGGATTTTGTCCGTCTGTAAGCCTGACTCTGGAGAACAGCCCATCAGTCCTGCCGTCCCAGCCCACAAGGGTGAACCGTGGCATGGTGGGGGCTGCTTCCTTCCCCAGTTCCCACAGGCCTGTGGCCAAGCAGCCCACTTTACCTCCACAGCACCCAGAGACCTGGGCAGGACAGAGCTCAGCATGACCCTAACGGGCTCTGGGGTGTCACCACACATCCTGGGCAGCATTGCAATGACGACTTGGCCCCGTGGCTCTCAGAGCTGCCACCACGGGGAGCACCTCCCCTGCTCTCATCCCATGGTCAGAAGGAGCAGACCTGCTGCAGTGGCCATCAGCCTCGCCCACGTGGGGCCTTGCCCTCAGGTGCAGGGATGCCCCATATCTTGCTCCCCCCCACGCAGTGACTGCCTTGGGTCCATCACAGGCAGGGCTGCAGCAGCGGTTGCATGGCCCCGTGCTCTGTCTTCCTGCACACAGCACCCTGAGCTGAGCGCCCACAGGCTGGGATCCCTGCCCATGCCAAGTCAGCAGATCCTGTTGTTAGCCCAGCTGGGGCTTGCAAAGGCTTTCACCCCCACTCCTGCACCTCCTGCTCACTCCTCCCCAGCCAGAGCAAAAATCAACACAACAATTCCGGTTGTCCGCAGAGAAAACATTCCAGCTGAGGTATTTCCAGTGTTGCCGGACCTGGGTCGGGCAGAGCTGCAAGCGTGCAGGGCTGCTGCTGAGGAAAGGCAGGACGGTGCTGCAGGATGGAGCTGGGAAACGGGAGCCCAGAGCTGGGGAGCCCCAGCAGCACGGGGAGGTGGGGATGCAGCAAGGGCCTCCTGCACAGCCACTGGGGATATTAATTGCTTAATGGACATTGAAACGGTCCAGAGTTCAGAGTCCTTGATGAGGCCAGCACTCTCACAGCATTAAGGTTCAGGTTCACACAAAGCAGAACGAGTAACTTGTTTCCCCATTGCTGGGACTAGGGCTGCTGTGGCTACTGGGGCTTTTGCTCCCTGGATGCTAATGCATGAGGGTACTCACTGCTGAATACCTGCTTCCACCTATCGCAGCTGTGTACTTTAACCGTTCTGTCTTGGGAAGCACTGGAGCCCTAAAGCATTGCTTCATCCCCCCTCCCATCCCCCAGGTTACAGCAAAACTCACTGGCTGTGCAAGGGGCTTGCACTACTAAACTCACTTCCTAAAGCAATCCCTCCCCCAGTCAGAAGATGAGCATAGAAATTATTTCATGCTTTACCAGAGCTACTTGGGGCTAAGCTTGTCAAAAACAAACACACACTCTCTACAGACTGTTCACTGCCCCTGCTTCAGCATACACTGTAGGAGCACGAGCAGAAAGCGCTCGCTTGGCATTCCCTTTTGAAAAATTCAACTCTGACATTTGCAAAAGCGAAATGGACTTGAGGAAAGCAGATTTCATGCAGTGGGATAGACATTTTTCTCTGCTTAATTCATCAGGAATGGGTCCTGAATCACAATCTGAAACCCCAAGTGACCCCAAGCCCCAGAAACCTGCATCCACAACCCTCAGCCAGCCCAGCAACCTCTAGGAGCTCCTCCAGGGCAGGTATGAGAATCCATCTCATAATTTTCAGCCAAATGCTGACTGATTCCTGGATTTTAAGCTCTGTTCGTGTTGATCTGTGATCAGTGGTGGAACTCAAGGAGGCTTTGCTTCATCAGCAGATACCTAAATACCACATCCAATACGTGACTCAGAATAAACACGTGGGGCCAGCCTGGCTGCAGGCTCTTGCCCCTGAGAAGCCAAGGCAGCTGCCCCATGGCAGGGTGAAGCAGATCCTGGCACCAGCCCCTTCCACCACACTGCTCAGCTCCAGCAGATGCTCTGCTGCACCCTAAGGGCAGCAGGAACAGGTCTAGTGGCCACCACAGCACACTCAGGATCCATGCCACTGTTTCACAGACGCACCTTGGTGTTTTGAGATATCCCACTAGCAAGGGCTTGTTACATACACCCTACAGGTCTGACTCCTTTCCACCCCCATCATTAAATTAACGAGCCAAGTGTTTGTTACAAAGTTATTTATTAGAATATTACATTGCACTTAAAAAATAAGGGCGGTCTGACCCTGTCGCGTCTTGACCTACCAAAGGACACAGGGGCAGACCTCCAATAAATATAAATACTATGTACAATTTATCTAAAATAAATATATAATTTAAAAGGAAAAAATATCGTGTTAAATAGCTGTTACCCTCCCACCCCTCCTGTGCCTAAGAAAGCCCCGAGCCAAGTTTCTCCGCCTTTCACAGTTTGTTCCTCCGCGTGCACCGCAGCGGGCATCCCCCAAGCTCTGGGCAGCCCCTCTGCTGATCGCTGGCCGGTTCCTCCTGCCCTTCTGTGGGGCCATCTCTGCAGCACGGCAAGGGATCTTGCCTCGTGGAGAGTCTCTCTCCCCAGTCTTCTCCATCCCAGAGGCTGCTGAAGCTCCCTGCAGCAGCACTGCTGCCCAACAGAATCCAAAGCGAGCACGGTCGTGCTGCTCCAGCAAGCTCCTGATGCACTGCAGGGTCCCAGGGGCAGCACTGGCTCCGTGGCTCACATCTTCCAGGAGGTAGAACTGCGTTAGTGCCGAGCCCTGAAACACAGCATCACGGGATCAGTCTCTGGCTGCACACCAGTATCCAAACACGCCGCTGATGTGCTGTCCGCAGCCACCCTCGCCCACAGAGCTGAGCCCTGTATACCAGAGCCAAGATGCTCACGGCATCCAACTGCTGAGAAAGCTCTTGTGGCCACTCTGCAGGATGGGACCCAGGAGAATTGAGGCCAGGATGCCAGGGGAAAGCCGTGGCAAAGTACAGGTAACCTCCCGTGTCTGTCATGGCATTGTTCCCCTGCACATGGCTTCCCCAGTCCCCAGGGCAGGGCAGAGGACAGCAGTGATAAATCTTGCTCTGATCCTCCTTCCCTAACCTTCAACTCCTGTCAAAAAGTAGAAATCCCACCCCCAACACTACCCAAAATCTAATAAATAACATTTCAGAAACCCTTTGAAGGCATTACTTGATACACCACCACCCCCAAAGAGCAAAGTACTTCCATTATTCGAAGGAGAAGTAGCCGTAATGTGTACGGGAACACCTAACATCAGGGTTTGGACCAAGGCAGAGGAAGTCTGCAGGCTTTCCAGCACCCAGCTACCACTGACATGTGGCCACCTCCAGGCCAGAGCACACCCAGAGTAACATCATGGGGCACTCCCATGCCCAGCTGCAAAGCATTACATTGCTGCAAGTAATAAGCAAAGGACAAGTGGGAGTGAAAAGGAAGGTCTTTTTTTTTAGATGTGTATATAAATAGAGGCAATATCTAAGGAGGGGAAATGACTCAGTGGGTCAGACAGAGGGAGCAGAGCGAGTAACAGAGTGGGGGATGAAGAGGGAAAGCAGCTTCCCTGCTGCCAAATATCCCCCAACCACGCAGCAACAGGCCAAAGGAGAGACATAAGGTTGTAAAGGAGGAGGTAGCAGGCAGGTGTCAGAGGACAGAGATTTGAACTGAAAGGGAAGGAAAGATAGCCGGGGCCACACGGGGCAGCCCTTGCTTTTGGGCCAAATCCAGCAAGCTGCTTCTCCAGGCTCAAAGCAAACTCAGCTCATGCCTGGCTCTGGCACAGGATCAGCACAACCAAGCAGAGCCCCAAGCCCCCACCAGCGCCCCAGCCCACAGCAAGGGCTCACCTTGCCAGCACCTGGCATCCTCAGTGATTCACAGTGATGCCCAGCTTTATTTTCTCTTCATTTTCTACATCGTAGACACCCCTCTTGTGACACCTGTGAGGCCAAGCAAAGAGAGGCTCAGAGCATGGAGCAAGCAGCCCCTGCCACCGTTCCCCACAAACGGGCTTCCCGGGGACAGGGCTCCAATAACACAGCCCCCACCCGCTCACCTGAGCATCAGCAGGGCTGCAATGATGACAAGACACAGCGAAGACAGGACCACAGCGACGACAGCCAGTGCTGTGGTGTGGTCATACGTGCTAGGAGGGTGCTCTACAGGCAGTGAAAGGCCATGGCATCGCTCTCCGTGATATCCTGGCTGGCATCTGGGTGAGAAAGAGAGTTTTTAAGGATGGTGGTGGCCAAGCAGCGGCGCTGTTGGGTCCCTCAATCCCCAGTGCGAAGGAACTGCCTCTGCTTAGCTTTGGCCAGAATCCTACAACCTTCTCCTCATCCCTATCCTGAGGCAGGAGGCCTGGTTCTCAGGGCACATAGAAGTTGGGTGCCAGGCAGGCTGCCTCCTTCGGGGAGGGGAAGCCTCAGGCAAGGAACAGGAAACCAGCTGGGGCCATGGACTCAATGCTTCCCTTGGAGCAGGATTTCCCTGTGCTCTTAGCCAGGGCAAGAAGCGCAGACTCCCTGCAGATCTGTGAAGTTGTTCACATATCAGAAATATCTTTCCCCATCAGAGCTGTGAGGCAGCCACCCAAGCCTTCCCCATGAGGCAAAGCACACTGACGTGACCAGCTGAATGCATCCAGTGCCACCAACCCTCAGCAGAGCTGGGCAGCACCACACATGCTCCTTCCCAGCACAGGGACTCCATCCAGCCCTTCTGCCCGGCTCACGATGCTGGGGCAAGTTCCAGGACAGCCACAAATTTCTATCCACTCTCCATCCATGCAGCAGGGCTGGGTGCTGCGCTCTGGCACCATCCACCCTCACTCCCAGCAGAAGCAGAGGTCAAGAAGACCCCACAACATGGCACAGCTGGAGCCAAAAGCAGCCAGGAGAGCAACCACGATCAAGTGACACCAGTTAACACGAAGCCTTGGGGCAGTTTGTCCCTTGAGCTGCTGCTGTTCTGAGAAGACAGCCCAGAGACAGGCCACCAGAACGGGGAGCCCCCACCTCAGCCCCAGCACCAAGGCTGGAGCGCCCTGCCTGCATCCCCAGCCCTCCTGCAGCTGGTCAGGAAGGGGGCACGTGGCTGGGGCCATGTCACACCCTGCTTTGGGCTGGGACCTCAGCCCGAACGGATCCTGGGCAGCCCCACGACACCTGGTCTGAGGGCCCAGCAACATTTTCATGTCAGGCTCCAGGCAGAGGAAACTAAGTAGTTCAAAGACCTGCGCAGACACTGATCCCCATGGATTGCAGGGGGCGAGAGCTTCTGGGCACTGTAAGCCAGGGAGCTATTATCTGCTCTGGGCACAGGGCTGAGTAGCTCAGGGGATTGATTGCAAAGAACAAAGCCTCTTATATCCACCAGCTCAACCCTTGTCCACGTCAGCAGAGATCAAGTGTGTACCCATGGCTATTTCCTGAGGTGGCAGAGCCAGATCCAGGTGCCCAGGCAGCAAGTAAACTATTTCTCCTCCACCTGCCTCGTCTGATCCCTGCTCGCTACCTGCGCCCCACGGAGTCTGTCACACACAGACCCGCGTGGTGACACAGCCCTGGCCTCAGGAGCAGAGAGCCACAGGGATGTAGTTTTAGCATTCTGCCCCCCAAGGAACTGCCTCTAATCCCACCTGCCTCACAGGTGCCTCAGTAGATGCTCTCCCCATCCCAGCTGGGGACGTGGCAGGGTGAAGGAGGGAGCCCGTTCTCCTCCCCAGCTCCTGCACTTTGATGGCACAGAGCCACGTAACCCACACTGAACAAGGGATCACACACACTGTGTGCTCATGCTGGAGCCTGGCATCTCTGTACCTGCAACACCCCTGCTGGGGACGCAGCCATGAGAGCTCCTTAGCTCTTGGACAGGGCTTGAAACAAAGAGATGGGTTGAGGAACATCACACCAGACCTACAGAACACTTTGGATGTAGGACCCAGCCCTTCTCAGAGGCCCAGGTGCTCAATTATTTCTCTGAGCCCAACCAAACCTCAAAGAAAGTCAGCCCCTGGACAGCTGCCAGGCCTCTCAGCCCCACAGGTTGGCCTCCTCCAAACTCCACCGCTGCAGGCCTCTGTGCCAACCTCAGCCAGAGCTCACTGAGCCATGCCCCACAGGCAGGGGTGCTGCGGAGCCTCCTGGGTCTAAAGCTAAGATTTTGGCAAGAGACAGAGCTGTTTAAAATTCAGGCCAGAGTGGAGGCTAAACTTTCCCACTGCTCCTCAAGTGGGACGCTGCGCGGAGAAGATGCAAAGTCAGAGCCATCCCCCCATGGACAGGGAACATGCACTAAAAATATCCCCTACGCTCTTCCTCTGCGCTGCCTAGAGAATTCAAGGAACAATGACTAAGGCTTTCCCGGTACAGGCACACACCAGAAACTCACATGCAGGATGGAGCACCCAGCTCTCGGATGTATTTGCATTCACCATGAATGCAGAAATCCTTGTACTTTCGCAGACACGGGTCTCTCTTCTTCCCCAAGCCTTTTCCTTTTCTTCTTTTATTCCCGTTCCCCTTTTTCCTGGGAGTAACCAGGCCTTGAGGCTTTGACAAGAAGGCAACTGGAAAACAATTTCAAAAGGAGAAAAAAAAGTTTATCACCTCAATTTGTCATTTGACGAAGAGACAGAGCAGCAAACCCTCTGTTACTGTGGCCAACTCAGCCCTGGCATTTGTGCAGCCTTTTGTTCAATCTGCCCCCAGGCAAAGGTTTTTCCATTTTTTCAGATTTTCACAAATATCATGGCCTTTCCAATTCATATGAACAATTCTAAAGGAAATAAAGGAACAATTAAACAAGAAACCAGGGGGAAAAACAAGAGCTTTATGCATCTCAAATGTTGCTATTATATGCACTAGTTTCCACTGAACACAGAAGACTGCTAATTGCGCTGCTATCTGGCTTTTATTTCCTTGATGAGTGCGGTCTTTTGTAAAGAGTCCATTCATGGCCCCGAGGGACTCGCCTTCCTGTGGTTACAACGATGCTTGCATACAGGACAAGAGCAGGATTAGAAGAGCAAACCCAGGTCAATTTTTGGTTTTGCAAAACCAAGTCGATGGCTAAGGAAGCGTTCCCATGAATTACAAAGGTATTTCTTAATTGCAGCGCAAAAATTGGTGGGTTTTGGTGCAAGGCCAGCTCCCTGCCAGGCTGGTGGGAACCGGAGCGAGAAGTCCCATGCGTGCTCCCCACAGACACAGAGTGAAACCATCAACATTATTGGAATAGTTTGGAGATGGGCAGATGTCAAAAATAAGCCCCCACTCTGCCCCCACCCCGAAAAGATCTGGCGAGGTGCCAGGAGGTCAGGGAACACTCCCTGCTCAGAGGGAGACTTCTCAGCTCTGCCTGGCCACGGCAGCCTCCCCGAGACTGGGGAAATAGGAACTAAATCGTGTTTAAACCAGGGAGGGTAAGGGGAAAAAGGGCAGCCACATCTAACCTGGCAAGTTTCAGCCTGCCCCATTCCTTCTCAGCAGCTTCCTTACATAACCGAGTCCTCAGCAATCTCTTCCTCCCTGTGCAAGACCATTTGCCTGTCTAAGGAGACATTTCAAGATCTCAACATCCTTCAAAGTAGGACTGGAGAACACTGACCCACCAGAAAACTCTGTGACTTGGTACAGGCGAGGCACAGAGCTCCAAGCAAGCTGCCTCAGGCTGGGAACAGGGGCTGCCCCCTCCGCAGCAGGCTACCACTGAGGGTGCCCCGCAGACCGGCACTGCCACAGGGCTGGCACAGCGCTGCTGACCCCCCCGTGCTATTTCACTGGTGGCCTCCACCGTTACCACCCCCTTGGGGCTCTGACCCTTGTCCCCCAAATAGTGCAGCTCCAGAGGCTTCAGATCATCTTGTGTGTTGGCAAACAGGTCCAGCCCAGAGGGGCAGGGGGATGCCAACAACACCCTTGGTACTCGGATACCTCGTGCCATGGGTCCTCATGGGCTGCACCACCAAGGGGAAGGTGCCTTCAACACACAAAGCGTGTTTTTCTGATTATAGCTCAGCTCAAGGCATTGAGAAAGTGCTCCAAGAGGCCACATGCTGCTGACCGTGCAGTGCTGCCTCAACAGCTGCTCTTTCCCACCCCATCAACCTGTCCTCCCCACAGACCAGGCACAGCCCAAGCCTGCCAGATCGCTTGCACCTCAGGGGGACGCATTGAGGAGCATCTCCCCATCGAGCCTCCCATCAGGAGGGGCAGCAGCGTTTCCCAGGGGCTGAGTCCCCTTTGTTTAGGGCTTAACCCAGTCTTGCAAGCCAGGGTTTGAGTCACAGTTGGACGAACGCAGACAGCAAAGAAAAGCAAGGAAAGGAGGGCTGGAGAGCCGGGGTGACCTACATGGAGCTGAGCACATTCACCCTGGTGCCAGGTTAGCAGTCTGAGCACACCACATGCCCAAAGCTGGGCAGGTGTGGGTCGCTTTTCTCAGCCTGCAGCGGGTCCCCTATCCCATCCCACCCTCACAACCCCTGGAGAGCCCTCCAGACGCCCTCTGCTCCTGACCCGGGGGGGGAGAGGAGCCAAGCATGAATGCACAGAGAGCCTAACAGAGAAACAGTGTCCCCAACGCCCCCGTGGCAGGGACTGCCGGCTGACTAACCCTGCCTAGGTATGAGGAGCAGCCGTGTGTGGGCGGCGGGTGACTCACAGCGATCCCCTCGCTGCCATCCACTGCTGCCGTGCCCGGGGGAGCCGCTCGGGCCCACGAGGTGACCGCAGGGTCGGGCTCCCACCCGGGGCCAGCAGGGACCCCCATGCCCAACACCAGCACCCCAACCTGGAGCAGGGAGGTGCCCGCTCTGCCGGGACCCCCACCCGGGGCTACTCTGGCATCGCCACCACCGGGCAGCCCCGATGGCCACGGCTACCACCAAAGCACACCCAGCTCCCGGGGACCCCCGACACCTCCCCCAAATCCGGGTTCACTCCGCAGCCTCACTTTTCAGTCCGGACCCACCACAGCCCACCCTCCAACCCCTCCGCCCTGCCAAGGGGCCGCTCCCCGATGCCGGTGAGGCCCCCCGGGATCACTCACGTACCTCTGGGCACCTCGCTCAGCTCGTCCCCCGAGGCCGCTCCGCCGCCCTCCTTCTCCGCGCTGCCTCCCAGCAGCGGGGCCGGGGCCGGGGCCAGCTCCCCACCGCCGCCCTTGTTCAGCACCTCGTTGTGCAGCTCCTCACGGCCGAGCCCCCCCGCCGCCGCCGAACACACTGCGGGGAACGGGACACGGTCAGATCGGGACCTGAACGGGACACATTCCCCGCACCCCCCACCCGGCAACCCCACACCCGGGACCCCCGCTTCCAGCCCCGTACCTGCTGCCAGCAGCGCCTGGATCAGCACCGCCCGCCCGTCCATGTCCCTTCTCCCGTTCCCGGCTCCGCTCCGCCGGCACCACTCGGCCCCCCCCGGCCCCGCCGCCGGTAGAAAGCAGCAGCGGGCGGCGGGGCGGGGCGAGGCGGGGCCGTGCGGGCCGCCCCTTCCTCGAAAAGGGCTTCCCCCGAGCCCCGAGGGGCCGCCTCCGTCGGGGCTGCAGCCAGCCCCGGTCCCCCCCCCTCCGCAGCTGGAGGTTTAGGGCCGGGGGGTGCCCTCCGAGGTTGGTCTGAGCCTGGGGTGGCCGGGGCGGGGCGCGCTGCCGGCTCGGCGGTGGGACTGGGGTGCTTTGAGGGGTGTCGAGGGAGTCTGGTGATTCATGGAATTGTAGAATAGAGTCATAGGATCATTAAGATTGGGAAAGACCTCCAAGATCATCTGGTCCAACCATCCCTCTACCACCACCATCACCCACTAAGCCATGTCCCCAAGCACCATGTCCAACCTTGCCTTGAACACCCCCAGGGACGGCGACTCCACCACCTCCCTGGGCAACCCGTCCCCATGACTAACCACTCCTGAGATGAAATGTCTCCTTATTTCCAATCTAAACCTCCCCTGGTGCAACTCGAGGCCATTCTCTCTACCCCTATCACTGGTTACCTGTGAGAAGAGGCTGACCCCAGCCCCCCACACCTTCCTTTCAGGTGGTTGTAGAGAGCAATGAGGTCTGCCCTGAGCCTCCTCTTCTCCAGACCAAACAACCCCAGTGCCCTCAGCCACTCCTCATAAGACTTCTGTTCCAGGCCCTTCCCCAGCTTCGTAGCCCTTCTCTGGACATGTTCCAGGGCCTCGATGTCCTTCTTGCAGTGAGGGGCCCAAAGCTGAACACAGCACTCGAGGTGCGGCCTCACCAGAGCAGAGCACAAGGGGACGATCACCTCCCTGGTGCTGGCTGCACTACTCCTGACACAACCAGGATGCCGTTGGCCTTCTTGGCCACCTGGGCACACTGCTGGCTCGTGTTCAGGTGAGCATCAACCAGCACCCCCAGATCCTTTTCCTCTGCACAGCTTTCCAGCCACTCTGCCCCAAGCCTGTAGCACTGCATGGGGTTATTGCGACCAAAGTGCAGGACCCAGCACTTGGCCATGTTGAACCTCATCCCATTGCCCTCTGCCCATTGACCCAACCTGTCCAGGTCCCTCTGCAGAGCCTTCCTACCCTACAGCAGATCGACACTTCCCCAACTTGGTGTCATCTGCAAACTTACCGAGGGTGCACTCAATTATTCCTTTATGACCACCCTAAAACTGTAGAAGGGAAGAAACAGATGAGAAAAATCAGACTGGAAACTTTCTGTTCACTTGTCTTGCACAGATGAAGAAGAAAGGGGATCACTGAGGATCCAGCATACACCATGGCATGTGGAACTTGGAACTTGCTGCTGCAGGATGTTCTCCAGATCATAATGTTAGTGTCAAAAGTGGACAGGTTTCAAGAGGAGCCAGGCTCTCTGTTAAGTACAGCCTGCAAGAAGAGTGTCAGACAGGAAGCAGAACTTCACCGTTTGGAGGTAAAACCTTTTCTGGCATTAGCAGTGGGGATGGCCCCCTGTTAAGGAACAGACTTCAAGCCGTGTGAACCTTGCCCTGTTGCCAGCAAGTATTGGAAACGGGAGACAGGTCCATATGACAGCCTGAGAAAGTAGTGGAAATCCTTTTTTTTTTTTTTTTGGAGGACATCCAGCAAAGGGCTACCAAGATGATGAAGGGACTGGGGCACCTCTCCTATAAGGAGAGGCTTGAGAGAGCTGTGACTGTTTAGCCTGGAGAAGAGGAGGGTTGGGGATCTCATCAGTGCCTGAAAATACCTGCAGGGAGGATGCAGAGAGGATGGAGCCAGCATCCCATTTCAAGGGTACCCAGTGCAAGAGGCAACAGGCACAAACTGGAACTCAGAAGGTTCCCCTGGACCATCATGAAGCACTTCTGTACTGTGTGGGTGACCGAGCACTGGCACAGGTTGCCCAGAGAGGTTGTGCCATCTCCCTCCTTGGAGACCTTCTAAAGCCGTATGGACGTGGTCCTGGGCACCCTGCTCTGGGTGTCCCTGCTTGAGCAGGGGGTTGAACCAGAGGTCCTTGCCAGCCTCAACCAGCCTGTGATTCTGTGATAAGCCCTGGTGCCACCTTTGTGCTTGGATGAAGAGTTCATTAACTAGGTTGATTCATGGCTTCCTCTCGCAATCTGGCGTGAAAACATCGAAGTCAGCTGATCGCCCTGGCTCTCCCCCACCGTTCCAGTCCGTGGTGCTCGTGTGTGGGGGCTGGCTGTGTTTCAGTCTGTCTCCTGTGTCATGCTGAGAATCGCTTTGGTTTGTGTTGAGTTTGGCCTTGTTTTCATGCCAGGTGACAGGCTAGAAAACAGTGATGACGCCAAACATTGGGCAAGGGCAGTGGCTTTGCATTGTTTCAAGTCACATTTGAGATGGACACATCCCCTTGATTGTTCCTGGTGGTAGCTTGAATTCCCAAGCCAAGAACTCTGGTGCCAGTTTCAGTTCAGCAAGGCATAGTCGCGGCATGATTAAATATTCCTGTGATTGTTGTTGTTGTCTCCAAGGAATACTGCCGGATTTGGCAACCCCCCCCTACTCACGCCCTCCTTCTTGCTCAGACTTGACTTTTGCAATTGTTTGCTGGATGTTGTTCCTTCCGGCTCCTCCAGGCATCATCAGCCTTTAAGAATTTGGCAACAGAAGCAGCACAGGTGAGGTGAGTTCATCGCAGCAGAGTGCTTCTTGCTCCTCTGAGCAGCAGAGGTGCCGGCACCTCCAGGACTCCTACCCATTCATTCCCTGGTATGCCCCTGTGTCAGGAAGGGATTTTCTGCCCGTCCAGTTCCCAGCCACGTTCCACCAAAACCCTTGAGGATGGTCTTGCACGGCTGACATGCGTGGGAGGTGCTTTTCCTGACTTACCTGAAGCAGCACCAAGCCAAGTGAGCACATAAGGAGAGAAAGGCACCAGCTCGTGTCGTCTGTGAAGGTTTTGCTTCCTGCATTCCTCAGCCCATACAAAATGTTTGACTCTGGCTTAGTGGGCGAGCAGCAGTAAAGGTTTGTTTTCAGGCCGTGGCTCATGCACAGGACCCTGAAAAAGCCCCGATACCGGCAGCGCAGCCTGCTGGTGTTACCAGTGGCAGGACTGGGCACTTGTGAGTTGTGTCAGGTCCTGGGTGGCTGAGATCAGCAGTTCTCCCACAGACCCAGAGCTGGGTTTGAGTCCACAGACCTCCTGACTAAGCTGTGTCTCAGCTCAGAGGCAGGCTCACTGGCCAGGCCTGCCCAGGAGCAAAGCAGCTGGGGATGTTTAATTCTCTTTTCCTGCTCAAGAAGATCCTGGCATCCTCCACCTGTGCCCCTGGGTCTGTGTTTGTTGGCTTCCTTCTCTCAGGCAGTGCACCTCTGCAGCTGCCGTGCCTCTCAGCCTCCCCCTGCCTGCAGCAACCAGCAGCCCCTGTGGCATGAATATATTCTGCTGGCTGTTGTTCCCGTGGACACTGTGTTCTCCTGCTCTAAAGCCCAGGAAGCCTTTCTGCCCAAAACCCTTTCTGCCTTGTGCTGCCGGTGTGCTGGCTGCCTCCCAGCCCTGAGGCCCCACATCTCTAGGATCGTCAGAGCTCTGTCTGCTCCTGTGCAGCACCACCCTGGAGGAGCAGCAGCTGTGTAGGAGCAGCATCCTCACGAGGGATGCAGAAACATGAATGCCCCAATGATCAATAAGTCAAAGATCAGTGATCAAAGGTCAATAAAGCTGTTGCTGTGCCCTGGAAGCGGCTTTGTGACTCTTGCTCAAGACAGGTCAGCCCATGCTACTGGTGGAACTGGGCAAACGCTGCCAGCCTGTTACAGCAGGGTCAGAGTGGTTTCAGGTGCTTTTCCTGGGCCTGGGCCTGGGCCAGTTCCAGTGGCTTTGCAAACACTTTTCTTTTTTTTTTTTTCTTTTTCCAACTGTTCTTTTCTCTAGCCACTGTGCGAAAAGACCTTTTGCAAACAGAGGAAGAAAACGGGCAGAAAAGCTGGCTGTTCCAGAAGAACCGAGGTGCAGGTCAAGCTCAAGGACCCATCAAATACCCTGGGCAAGATGCGTACAGATCCCTTTCAACTCCTCTCCTTGCAGGTCTGCGTTGAACACTGGAAAGAAAGCAAATCCAAGGGCGAACACACTTTTCTCTCCCTATTACCACACTTTTCTTGCCTGTGGCAGCACAGCAGGCAGTGGCTGGGGAGGGGCAGGCACTGCAGGCTGGGATCCTGCCTGCACACATGCCCTGTCTTCACCTCTGCTCTGGAAGCAAACCACAGGTCAGCTTTTCCACGCTGCACACGTAGGTGGCTCTCCGCAGGCCGAATGAAAGCTGCTGCATAGCTGCTAACCTGCAAACCACCCGTGTGCACTGGCATACTCCTTAGGAAAACACTGCTATCGCAGGGCAAACAACCCGGCAGGTACACGGAGCACAGCTGGCGTGGCGAGGGCCTCTGGGGGACGTGGGTGCCAGGCTCCAGCCCTGAGGGCAGTGCTTGGATCCCTGGGGATGTGGCAGGGTGAGATGTGGCTGAGAAGTGAGCAGAGAAGCGAGAGAAAAGGATCAGCGTTAAACTGAAAGGGAGAAGTGAGAATTTGGTACCTAACGGGAGAAGCAGGTTGAAGCGATGAGGGCAGGGAACAGAGCAGAGCAGAGAGGACATCTAGTGTCTCCTGAGCCAGGTGGGCAATCGCTGCCCCTCGAACAGGACAGCCTGGGGGTGTGGGTGAGCTGCTGAAGCTGCTGCTCCCAGACACGGCCTCCCACTTTGCCCAAGGAGCACTGGGGATGCGTGGCAGCCCCAAAGGGGCTGGGGATGGGCCTGGTAGGTGGGAAGCCCCAGTCAGTAGCTGTTGGTGCCAGAGCAAACCTGGTTTGCTGCATCCGATGGGATGCAGGCACAGGGCAGTGTGTAGGCATGAGGCAGATGTGGTTGTAGCTTTGGGATAATGAGGTTGGCTGGGAGGTGTGCAGGGAATGGGGAGATGAGGAGCAGGAAAAAGACATTTGACCAAAACAAGATGACCTTTTTTGACCAATTTGACCAAAACCCCCTCCTTGGGGTGGGACTGAGTGCCACACGGGGAATGGGGACCAGTGCAGGACCTGTCAGAGCTACCTGGGGAAGGCACAGGAGAGGCTGAGCAGCACAAGCAAAAAGAGTTCCTGTCCCTGCTCAGCACAGAGGGTCTCACACATCCCAGTGCCTCACTGTGGACCAGAGCCACCATGGCCTTAGCCTCAGCTCCTGGCCCACTGAGCCCAAGCTACAGCTGCTGCAGAGCAGATACCAGCACAGCACAGGCCATCATGTGCCCCTTTGGCACTGGGGCCCAAGTTTATGACCACCCGTGCTCCCCTGAAACGTGACTTCAGCAATGGTGGTGCCTGGCCCTGCTCCAGGCTGCTCCCAGCACCAACTCCTGCACAGACTGACTGGTTCCAGTACAAACAGCCAGTGTTTGCTGGGCTGTTTGTGTTGCATGTTGTGGTATTTGCACTGTATACAACGGGACTGTTTGTTTGCAAGGCACGAAAGTAGCAAAACCCCACGGCAGTGCGCTCCGTGCAGGCAGGGCTGCATGTTGTGGCAACACAGCAGGCTTGTCTCCATCCTGCCCTGGCACAGCAGCACAGGGCACCGCTCCCTGCCATCAGCTTTTCTCCAGGCGTGGCCAGCTCAAGGCACAGGGGTGTCCAGCTGTCCTCGCAGAGGAGGGTGGGCTGCTAACGGTTGCTTGGGCATGGTGAGAGTGGGTCAATGGTGGTGCGAGGAGGCCGACTTGCTGCTAGGACAAGTGAGGGCTGGGCTCTTCCTCCTGCGCTGGTGGAGCAGTGATGGGAAGGAGAAGCACTGACTGGGGCACAGGCTCTGCCTCCACCGGCTGTGGCTTCACTGTGCCAGCTCCCTCTGCCCAGGAGGGCCGTACAGATGTCCCCACATCCTTCCTCCTTGCACACGCTGCAACATCCGCTCGCCTGCCGCATCCCATGGTGACATCCACGCATGCCGTGATGGCCCTTGTCGCCACTCATGACGCACTGTTCACCTTCTGCCGGGAGCCCGCCAGCAGCTCCTCATCTGCCAGAGGCTCCCTCTTGCTCCACTCTGGATTTCCTCAGCGGTGACACATCTTTGCCTGTCGCACATCCCCGTTGCCCCATGCCAGCAAGGGAAGAGCACGGTGCCACATCCCCCTCCCCAGCAAACACTGCCATGGCGCCGTGTGCTCCTTCCTCCCACACACCGTGCGGAGAGTGGGCACAGGTGTTGGTGGTGGGTTCTGGCATTTAACCAGGAAAGCCCAATCACACCCTCACTGCAGCAATCACAGAGTCATCATGATGGTTATCTGGCTCTTGTCATTGTCCCCAGCAGCAAGCGAGGTGGGTAAGGATGGGCCATGTCACCCACAAGCCCAGGTTTAAAGCAGCTGGTGGCAGACCTGGGTTCCCCAGGGGTGCTCAGGTTGGTGACTAGGAGCAGTGGGAGCCAGAGACACCAAGGTTTTCAGGGCTAGCCACTGTATTTTGATAATGCTGTTTGGGGTTTGGCTCCTGGCTGTTAGTCTGTGGCCAGTTTGAACTGGCTCACAGCTTTTATAAGGGCGAGATGAGCAAGATGCCAGCAGCTCCAGAAGAGTGAGCACCCAGCAGAGCTGGTGCATGTGGCTCCCAGTCACTGGTCACAATGACAGACCAAGTGCCTGGGCCGGACAGTGCAGCTCCCCAGGCAGCAGATGCCCACCCACAGCTCAGGCACGAAGACACCCCGAGCAGCAGCTCTGATGTCCTCTACCCAGTGGTCAGCGGCAGCATCTTTGCCTCAAGCATCTCCTCAGCAGCAGAGCGAGTCCGTGCCATCCTGCAACAGGAAGAGGTGGGGGACAGAAAGTGTCCACTGCTGTTCATCCAGCTCAACGAGCTGCTCAGCACCCCGGCAGGCCTGGAGTGGAAAGAGACAGCCAGGTAGGCACTCGTGCTGTGGTCGGGCCAGCTGATGATGCTTGGGGAACCCAGGGTGAAATGGTCTTTAAGCTACTAGGTGCTCCAGCAGTGCTGAGCTGTCTGCTGGGCAAGTCTCCTGCCTTACTCTGGCATGTAATGGGTCCTCAACAACAGGGATGCTCAGTTTGCTCTCCCCCCTCCGGTGCCCATGCTATGTCTTCCAGGAAATTCTTCTTCCCAATTTTGCGTGACTCATTTCATCTGAAAGTTTCCACCAGCCGTGAGGACACAGTGTCAGGCAAGGTGCAGACAGTGACCCTGTCTTTGCACAGTGCTGACACAAGTATTTCCTCAGTTCTGCTTCTGCATTTCCTGCCTCTCCATGGCCTCAGCATCTATGCTGCAAGCTGGTGACGGGACAGTGCTCCATTGCTCGCTGTCTTTGAGCACTGGCCTGGCACAGCTGAAGCTGAAGCAGAACTGAAAGCATAGCAGCAAGATCACTGTGGGAAAACGGGGAAAGTAAGTGTCGTAGAAGAGCTGGGGAGAAGGATGTACCCTGCACTGCACTGGCGTCAGGGGCAAAGCCTGGGTGCAGACCACGAGCAGTCCAGCAACACTGGGCAGCTCTTCCCGAGAAGTGGCTGCAACCTTCTCAGAAACTGCTGGTGAAAATGGGGGCGTGCTGCCCTCCTCAAAAATTCTGGGACAGCGTGGAGGAGTTGGGTCTCAGCCCAGCACAGGGCCTAGGCCTGCGGCCATGATCCCTGCACACACAACCTGAAGGCCTGGGAGACGATTTGATTTCTTTTTGAGAGCATGGAAGAAAGGCCTGGAAAAATGCTTTGGCCATAGGGCAGCACTGCCAGGGTGGACCTGGGACATAGGGAGAAGGAAGGAGCAGGATGTGGAAATGGCTCAGGTGCCTGAGGCAGCAGGAGGCAGAAACAACCCGGGGAGGAGAGCTGGGAGCGGAGGAGTAGCTGGAGCTCAGGGCTGGCTGGGGCAGCTCAGGCCAAGGAGGGAATGGGGCCCTGGGGCTGAGGCACCAGCGGAGAGGAGCCAGGCCCAGCCATATGCTGGTGTGGGGTAGGAGCGTGGCCAGGATGTGTCCCCTCGCCATGCCACCCCTCCGCAGCATGGGAGGGATGATGTGTGTGAAAGGGGGCTCTGGCAGCAGCGGGGGGCCAGAGGGTATGGAGGAGAAGTGGGTGCCACTGCCCAAAAGCCAGAAGTGGGTGTGCTGGGGGATCTCCTCTGTCCTCTGCCAGCATGGCTGTGCCCCAGGCTCCGCCTCAGCCACCATGGGCCCCTCCTGGTCCTGCCTGGAGGAACGGCCAGCACTGGGCCCGCAGGGCACGCTCGCACCGCGCCGTGTGCTGGTGGGACAAAGGGAAGCTCTGTGTGTGCTGGGCTGCAAATATTTGGCACGGCCTGTTCAGGGTAAATGCCTCAGAACACGTCTCTTCTGGCTGCCAGCGAGCACTGCTAGCTACGGGGATGGGTGAAATTCCTCCGGGCAGGAACTCGGAGCAAGGTGTGAGGTGGCAGGGGTAGGGATGTACCTGCCTGGGTTGCTCCTGCCACCAATCACCCACACTGCCAGCCCCGGGCCCCAAAAACCCATCCCACCTGGTCTAGCCCCATGCTGAGATCAGCTCCTGCTGCTGGGCACGGGACCCCAGAGCAGCCCACTTTGTGCCACTGACCCTGTAATTCTTCCTGGGTAGGTGGATAAAGTTCGAGGAGAAGGTGGAGGATGGAGGGGAGCGCTGGAGCATGCCCCACATCCCAGCCCTCCCCCTGCACAGCCTCTTCGAGCTGAGGACGTGCCTGCAGAAGGGGACAGTGCTCCTGGATCTGGATGCCCACAGTGTCAAGGAAATAATTGGTACGTGGGAAACATAAAGGTCTCCTCAGAGGATGAGCTCCCTCTGGGAGAGGGGCCAGGCCACCAGGAGATCCCTCACTGAAAGCCGTGACACAGGATTGCCGGGTAGCCAAAGTGGCTCTGCCAGGCCAGCAAAGGGGGCTTTTCTCTGGCAGAGCCCCGTGGCTAGGATAGCACAGGGAGCTAAGCTAACCCTGTCCTTGTTGCAGACAAAGTGCTTTGCAGGCAGCCCGATGACTGGGTGCTGCCGCCTGAGCTGAGGGACCGCCTGGCAGCTCTGCTGCTCCTCCAGCCGCGGCACCAAGCCACCAAATCCCCACTGCTGGCACTCGCTGACCTCGGCCTCAGTCCCTGCAGAGGTAACGCCTGGCCATGCCCGTGCTGGGAGCTGAGTCGCTCACGGCCCAGCCACTGTCCCTCCTGCTGTGTCTCTGCTGCCTCTGGGCCACCTACCTGGGGCAATACCCATGCTGAGATTTTGCTTGCACATGTATTTTGCTGCCTTTTTTTTTTTTTTTTCCTCAGGGAAGGCCAAAAACTGCCCTCAGCCCAGAGCCCAGCTCTCAGAAACGCCTCTCAAGGAGCAGGTAAGGCAGGAATGGAGGCAGGAGGGAGCCAGGATCAGGGTCTCGGTGGAGGTAGTCATTTTTTTTCCAAGCAGTGGATGCGTTTCTTGGCCTCAAACCCAAAGTGGGCTGAAAAATTCTGCCCACTAATGGCATTACTGTTACGGGATAGGCCTGTGTGTGTCACTGCAGATCCAAGCCTTCCTGATGTGTCATCTCTGAGGGAGGCAGGGAGTCCCCAGGCCATGATGCCCCAAGGAGATGGCCAGGCAGGTGCACAGTGCAGCTGACAAGGCTGGCAGCTGGAAGTGCTGCAGCAGCTTGGTTTCATTGCAAGAGGTTCTCTGGCCCCTGGGCAGCCGTCACATCCTGAGTTCCAGCTGCTGAGCAGAGGGAAAGCCTTAGCTGTGACAGTGCTGTGGCAGGTGTCATCCTACACGGACTTTCCTTTCCATGTCATTTCAGCTGAGGAACCGATTTAAGAAGAAGCTCCCACCAGGGGCCGAAGTTGCCAACGTGATGGTTGGTGAAGTTGACTTCCTGAAGAAGCCGTTTACTGTCTTTGTTCGTTTAAGGGAGGTGGCGGCACTTGGCTCACTGACTGAAGTTGCTCTCCCCAGCAGGTAACTGGAGCTTGGCTAGTGGCCCTTTGCTGGCCACACAAGCCCCTTTTCCAGCCCTGCAGTCCCCTCTGTGGTCTGTGTCCCCACTCACTCCTGCATCCCTCAAGCTCTGGACCATGCAGCACAGAACAACCGCTTGAGCTAAGCACCAATGCCTAGACTCACCTGGTGAAAGCCAAGGGGAAGACACCCAAAGCCACACAAGGAGCCTGCGCAGTCCCAGAGCCCTGACTCACTGCCTGACTCCAGCTTTCCAGAGTCCCTCAGGAGCTTAGGTCACTGCAGCTGGGAAGTGCTGAGAGCAGTGCCAGCAGCTGCCAGGCTGCTGGGGGAGTCGACCCCTGTGTTGTCCCCACCTGAACTCCCTAGGAGGGTCTGGATGCACTCAGCTTCCTCCCCAGGAGCATCAAGGCTGGAAAGGGTTTCAGATTTTGGGGAGCCTTTCTCTTTCCTGCCAAGCTGGTCTGACAGATGCTTTTCAGAGCAGCGGGGTATCTCTTGCTCTAGTACGGGGCATTGTCAGCATAGAGGGGGAGGAGCGGGTGCAAGAGGTGTTTTGCCGTGGTTGCAGAGTGTATCACTTGAAGCTGTAACAGGGAAGTTCCAGTGTGTCCCTCTGAACTGGGGACTTCCTTAGGAAGCACACTAAGACAGACAGGGATCTGGAGGAACATTGCCACCTCCTGGCCACTGCAGCCAGAGCATCCAGAGGATGAACAGAAGCGGGACATTCACCTCCTGTAGTCTCCTTGATGGGAATCGTGTGTCTTGAGGTCGAGGCATATCCCCATGGAGCGCTGCTGTGTGTCTTTATATGGCTGATAACAACGCTTTTCCACGTATTTTCTGAATGGCCCTTTTTCCTCTCTGGACCCAAACGGGAGTAAGAGAGTTTGTCCCTTCCCATCCCATTACCCGTAACACCATTCCCCTTTGCCAGCCACTCTGAGCTGCCACGCAGATGCAGCCAACATTCCGGGGCTATCAGCCCCCCAGTTCCACCTCTAGGATTTTATCTATCTGGTTTTCCCATTGCCTCCATGCATGCACATATGTGAATGCAATCCCAGGCAGCTGCTGCTCTGTGCTGCTTTCCTCTCCTTCCTACCACCTGGAGCAGGGTCTGGGAGGCTTCAAGCACTGACACTGCACATCAGGGCTGGAGCAGGCTCTTTTCAGCCACATTCAGCCCTGCTCGTGCTGTCAGAATAGTTCCCCTGTCCCATTTCTGGATGTTGATCTGGGTCTGATCACTGTAACCACTCTGCAGCCTCTGTGTATCATGACAGTAACAGATTTCTGCAGTCTTAGAAAAAAAGTGGGGAACTTGGTTAAATATCTGGACAGGCTGCCCCTCTGTAGACTTTCTATTGCAGCTCTCTGTGAGGTGTGGGATTTTAGCCATATTTCTTCAAGGGCTCTGAGCCCCCTTTCCATTCTCTTCCTATGCCCATGCAGTCCTATCAAACCTGGCTTCCCACGCAGCTAGCAAGCTCTCCTTCCTGATGGTAATGCTCCCGCAAACTGCCTGTGAGTGACATCCCCACGAGCACGAACCCACACGTCAAGCACCTGACTCTTCCCGTGCCCCAAAGACCTGCCTCCCACCCCACTCAGCCCTTTCTGCAGACCTTGGGGTGCCGGTGCCCTGTGGTCTCCTGGCTGAGCATGGTTTCTAGGCACTGGGCAGCAGGCGTGTGTCCTGTCTTCTGCCCACCACCCCCAGCCTCCTGCTTGGGGTAGCCCCCCAGCTGCCCACGTGCAGGGGAGGCTGCTTGGCATCAGCAGTCCCTCAAGCTCGCAGAGCCTTTGTCCCTGGGATCCCAGCAGCATGGTGGCCTGCCCTCAGAAGAAGCTCCCGCAGGAGAAGTTGCTCGTACGGGGATGTTCATGGGTTGCTGTCCTGTCCACAGGTTTCTTTTCATTCTGCTGGGCCCCCACGCCAAAGTGAAAGCCTATCACGAGATCGGAAGGGCCATGGCCACACTGCTGACAGACGAGGTAAGCCTGGTGCAGCAGTTGTCCTGAGCACTCGGGGTGGAATGGGGCAGAGCTGAGGACACCAAGACTCCTCCTCTGCAGGCTGCCGTGTGAGAAGCAGGGGACAGAGCAGGCCGGCAGCTTCCATTGCCTAGGATAAGAAAACAAGAAAATAAGAAAATATGGAAATAAGAAAATAAGGAAATAAAATAAATAAATAAATAAATAAATAAATAAATAAAAGATTTTGGCTTGGTCTGTAGGATCTAGGTGTACCCATTGAAATGAAGTGTATGGCTGCTTTCCTGGCTGGGAGTCTGGGGGAAGAGCTCTGAGCAGCTGAATGCAGGGTTTTACAGCTAACCCACTGTGTATCACCACAGCTCTTCCAAAGGGTTGCCCTGCAGGCTAAGAACCAGGAGGACATCATTGCAGGGATTGATGTGTTTCTGGATGAGCTGACCGTGCTTCCTCCTGGGAAATGGGATGCCAGTGCCCGAATTCCTCCACCAAGCTGTTTGCCATCTCCGCACAAGAGGTATCCTTGGGGGAAGATCTGCTGCAAAAGATCTCTGCTGCAAGCCTGTGATGCTGAAATCTGGGTCTCCATGGGGATGAAGTCACCCAGGAGCCAATCTTTGCCAGGGAACTCCTCCTAGCCAAGCCCCTTCACATCTCCAGCTGATGCAGATCACAGTGATGGTCCCCAGTGCTGTTGGTCCTGTGGTCCCATGTGGATCTTGACAGTGAGGGAGTGGCAAAACCCCACGATGTACTGTTTGTGCAGGAGCTGCTGGGAATGTGGAACTGGAGCACACTCCAAGCAGGACACCTCCTGCTCTGCCCAGCTCCCCCTCTAGAACTGCTCCGGCTGGGGCTCATTCAGGGGCTGGTGAAGGGAATTTCTCCTCCTCATCCTCCTGATCCTTTTCCTCCTCCTCATTGCCAGGGGATATACAAGGTTCCTCCAGCCCTGCCTACAACCCTCTTCCCTCTCCAACCTTCCTGTCCCCTCGTAGCCTCTCCTAGATGCATCGGTGTCCTGAGGGTCTGTAGCCTACCTGCTCAGGCTTCCCTGGCTCTGCCTCAGGATCTCCATGCACCTGCGGGAGAGGAAACCTCACTGCAATGGGAGCACGGCAGCAGCAGAGGACAGACCTGGCCTGGGCCACCAGCACTTCAGTGAGGAGCTGGAGAGGACAGGGAGGTGAGTGCATAGACAGACAGGCGTCAGCCATTCCCCTTGCCGTGGAGCAGGGGAAGGACATTTGCCTGCAGGTCTTTGCCTGCTCCATCAGCCCTAGCTTAGCTGGGCAGTCCAAAGGTCCCCCCCAGTGCGTTTGCCAGAGCCACCACCTCCAAACCGTGCTGGCTGCTAGCTCCAAGGGAAGGGACCAGCAGCTCTCTGGTGGGGCTCTGGCCATCAGTGCTCTGAGACCTCTTTCCTCTCACAACCTTCTGGCTGTAGGCTCTTTGGGGGGCTAGTCCGAGACATCCGGAGGAAGGCACCTTGGTACAGGAGCGATTTCTCTGACGCCCTGCACATCCAGTGCCTCTCAGCAGTTCTCTACATCTACCTGGCGACTGTCACCAATGCCATCACCTTTGGGGGCATGCTGGGGGACGCAACAGCCAACATGCAGGTCAGTGTGCTCACGGGGTGCCAGGCTGGGCGTGAACCATGCCACAGGGTAGGCACGTGGGGCTTGCCTGGCAATGAGCGTCCCGAGGGCAGGGCTGCCAGGGGAAGCACAACACAAACCTCCTTGCTCATGCACCACTTGCCCAGGTTGCAGGACCTCATGAGGCACCACCTTCTGTTGGTGCCCGTGGAGTGGTGGCCAGGCCTGTGCATTTTAAACACTGTCTTTGGACAATAGTTTGCCCTTCCCTGGGCTTCCCAGGGCCCCAGTGCCAAACTAGGGCTGCACACTCTGGGGCTTCCCCTGCTCCAGGAAGGATGAGGGATGGCAGCTGCCTCAAGACACAGCCTGCAGGCACAGATGGGGCTGGTGGTGTTCTGGTGTGCTGCCCCACGGTGGGCCCAGGGGAGCTGCAGCCCCATCTATTTGCGTTGCAGGGCGTGCTGGAGAGCTTCCTGGGCACTGCTTTTGCTGGCTCCATTTTCTGCCTCTTTTCCGGCCAGCCCCTGACCATCCTGAGCAGCACCGGGCCCGTGCTGGTCTTCGAGCGCCTCCTCTTCTCCTTCAGCGAGTAAGGGCTGCGCTGAGGGGGGCTCCTTTGGGGGACATCCCCCTGCTGCCACCATCCCCTGGCATGGTTACCTTCGTGTGTCTGTGCCGTACTGAGGAGCTGGGTCACCCTTCCTGCTAGGGACTACAGCCTGGACTACCTGGAGTTTCGCCTCTGGATCGGGCTCTGGGTGGCCTTTTTTGGCCTGGTCTTGGTGGCCACCGAAGCGAGCCACCTGGTGCAGTACTTCACCCGCTTCACCGAGGAAGGCTTCTGTGCTCTCATCAGCCTGATCTTCATCTATGACTCCCTGAAGAAGATGCTGAGCCTGGCAGAAGCCTTCCCCATCAACTGGCACTACCGAACCGACGATGTCACCTTGTACAGCTGCTCCTGCAACCTGTCCAGCCCAGGTGAGCCCAGGCTGCCCTGACCGTGTTCGTGGGGCTGTACCTGCACAGGGACCTCACGGCTTGTGGCACAGCCCCAGCCTGGCAGCCTCAATGTTTTCTGCTGTGGACTGGTCTCCACCAGCCTGTCCCAGAGCAGGAACAAGGGAGGTGAGGCAGGTGAGCACAGCACGTCCCAGGCACCACAGAGCACAGCCCTGCCTTGTCCAGGGGCTAGGTTTGGCCCCAGGGAGTGCTGTGGTCCCCAAGGAAGATGAGGGCTGTCTGGCTCACCCTCATCCTACCTCTTTGGCTGCTCTGGGCATATCCCAGCGGGATATGGGGGCTGCCTTCCTGACTCTGGTGACAGCCACATTGACACTGCCCCATGCCAGGGACCCCTGCTGAGCCCCTCTGTGAGCTGTGGCTGGAATCAGGGCAGAGACACCATCCATCCACCCCTCACTCAACCTGTGTCACCTCTGTTGGAGTGCCCTGATGAGCACAGCCCAGCTCCTGCAGCTTGGGGATGGGGGGAGAAAGCCTTGCAGGGTCTGTGAGGGGCTGTGCCAGGGATGCATCCTGTACAACTTGGCTCCAGCCCCTCCACACAGCTGCCGATCAGCCTCTCCTTCTGCTGCCCAGAGACATCTCCAGGCCCCGGGGGTCCCAAAAGCCCTGCCTGGGCAGCCAGAGCAGCTCAGATCCCCCCGGGGATGCCACAGGAGCGGGGGCCTGGCTGCTCCAAGCCCAGCCCCGGGGCACTGACTCCCACCACTCTCCCGCAGGACACGTCTGGGCAGGGAATGCCACCGACACAGCGCTCCCTTCGCCCACAGCCCTGCATGAGGTATGGACCCATCTCTTTTTGGGGGATGCAGGGCTGCCCACCCTGGCCCTCGGGCTCCGGGTGCCCGCATCCCTGGCCCCTTTCCTCCTGCTCCCTCCCCGCATCCCCACAGCCTCCCGCAGCCCCTGCCTGGTTGAGCCGGGCGCAGTGCCTGAGCCGAGGAGGGCAGCTCCTGGGGACCAGCTGCCACTACGTGCCCGATGTCACCCTCCTGTCCTTCCTGCTCTTCGGGGGCACCTTCCTCTGCTGCACGGCGCTCAAGCACTTCAAGAGCAGCCGCTACTTTCCCACAGGGGTAAGTGGCCCCCAGCCGTGTTTCTGGGGTGCACGGATGGTTCCCCACACCGTGGCTGTTTTGGGGATGGTCCCCGGCCAGCCCTGGTAAAAGCCTCCCTGTCTGCGGCACGGCAGCTTCGGAAGCTGGTGAGCGACTTCTCCATCATCCTGGCCATCCTCATCTTCTGTGCCATCGACGTGGCCCTTGGCCTGGAGACCCCCAAGCTCCTCGTTCCCAGCGAGCTGAAGGTGACCGGCGGGCGGGGAATTGGCAGCACCTTCAAAGAGGTGCACGCAGGGCAGGGGCTGTGGCCCCTGCCTGGCCTTTTGGGCACACAGCGCTGCCCAGGCACCGCTGGGTGGGGGAAGACACCGGGGCAGGGGGCTGCTGCGGCTTGTGCAAGGTCTCAGCCCGGAGGAGGGAGGATCTGTAGAAGAATGGAGCCTTTGCTACGACTTGCTTGCTCCAGGCCAGCCCAGGCACGTCCCACGCACACCACGGGTGCTGGAGGGCTCGCCCTCGCTGGCAGGAGCCTGCCTGCTCATCTCCACAGCTCCTCGACTGTCTCCAGCATTGTCTCACAAATCGAGGGGGCCTTGGAGGAGAGAGGAGACAGGGTGGCCCAGAAGAGTTGGCATCCGTCCTCTGTGGGAAGCAGGTGTAGCCCACCCAGCCCCGGTGTAGCGCAGGGAGTGTAGTCCCTGTGGACAACAGGAGAAGCAGCTGGAGCAGCAGGCGTTGGCATGCCAAACCCACTCTGGCCAGCCGGGGAGCCTGGATGCCCAAAGACTGCAGGGATTTGCCATGCCAATGCCTAGGAGCTCAGCTCTTCACATTGCTGCTGGTGTCTTTCCCGTCAGTGTGGTCTGGGTGGAAATGCAGGGCGGATTGGTGGCATGGCATCAGCGTAGGTTCCTCCCCTGCACACAAGGGGCCGAGCCGCAGCTCCTGCGCTCTGTAAATCACCTGGCCCAGTCCTGCTCACACGGGACAACCGCCTCATGCTACAGCTCGTGCTGAAGCTGGAGGCACGAGCTCAAGCCTGGGCTTGGGCTCCCCACCCTGGGTGTGGAGAGGGATTGGCAGCGCTAAGGAGCAGGCTCAGCCTCTTCCAGGAGCTGGACTGTCGCCCACGTGTGCTGCCACCTCCTGCGAGGGCCTTGGGCACTGGTGGCTCCCTGTCATCAGACTCGCAGCATCTCCCTTTCTACCCAATACTTAGCCTCTGCCCCCACAGCCCGTGTCCCGGCAGGGCACGTGCTGCCCTAGGTGTGCCCAGCTCCTGGCACTCGCTCGTGGTGCCAGCTCAGATGGAGCCAGGGTGTCCTGGTAGGGCAGCCGGGTGAGTCAGGCCACCCAGCAAGGACCATCCGCAGGTACCCGTGTTGCTCCAGTTCGGGCACATACGGGCTAGTCTCTTCACCCTGCTGTGGCATCACGTCAGCCAGCGTGATCCTTCTGCCTCCCGTAGCCCACGAACCCCACCCGGGGTTGGATTGTCCTCCCCTTCGGAGCCAACCCCTGGTGGGTCTGCCTGGCAGCCGCCGTGCCCGCCATCCTCGTCACCATCCTCATTTTCATGGACCAGCAGATCACGGCTGTCATCCTCAACCGCAAGGAGTACAAGCTGAAGGTGAGCGGGGGGCAGAGGATGGGCAGGGGCTGCCTGTGGGGCCAGCCGTGGATGGGGAGCACCCTCCTGTACCCCACATCTGAGCCCTGGGACAAGCTGGGCAGCTGGGGACTCGGTGGGGCCTTACCATGGACACACACCCGCCCTGCTGGCTGGTGGGGACAGCCCCCGGGTCTGCCATCCTCCGGGACATCGCCTTGCCCCCTGTGGGAGCCCTCCAGCCCCGTGGTGCTGCCACAAGCCACAGCTCACCCCCAACCCTGCCCTCCCTCGTTGCAGAAAGGGGCAGGCTTTCACCTGGACCTCCTCTGCGTCTCCCTGCTGATGATCGTCACCTCTGTGACGGGCCTCCCCTGGTACGTGTCGGCCACTGTCATCTCCTTGGCGCACATGGACAGCCTCAGGAAGGAGAGCACAACCTCAGCGCCGGGAGAGCAGCCCGAGTTCCTGGGCATCCGGTATGGTCCGAGCTCGTCCCCCACAGCACCCCAATTTTGGGTGGCTCCCCTGTCCCTCCTGCCTGTTGCTGCAGCGCCAGGTACCCGCAGCAGTCAGCAGAGCTGGCACCAAGCTTTGGGACTGCTCGTGAGTCCGTGGGGAAGCCCCTGAGCCCCCCAGCAGCGCCTGGTGGGGCTCGGTGGTTGGGAGAGGCTCCCCAAAGCCCAGGGGCGCTGCTGTGTGCCGCCCCCACGTGCTGCCACCACCAGCAAAAATTAAAAAGCCTCCGCAGGGACCCAGTTGGATTCCTGGGGGCAGGCAGGGGCTGTGGGTGCCCGAGGGAGCCCCGAGCCTCATGTGACAGACGTGCCACCGCCCGCAGGGAGCAGAGGCTGACGGGGCTGGCAGTCTTCATCCTCACAGGAGTCTCCGTCTTCATGGCACCCGTTCTCAAGGTACGGAAAGCAGCTGCTGGTTTTGGCCTCCAAGGGTTTTTTGCCTCCTTTCTGAAGTCGGTGAGGAGTGCATGCAGCCAGCAAGGCCGGGGCCGTGGGCTGGTGGTTCCCAAACCAGACACCCCTCCAGCCGCAGCCAGGGGATAGCTCAGGGCATGCCAGGCCCCGGTGCCACTTCACGGAGCTGCCCGCTCCGTTATGGCCCTTCAGGCACCCATCCCAGGCCAAAACCTGCCTTTGCTTTGCCAGCCACCCTGCTATTAATAAATCTTAAGCCCCAAGACACATCTCCAAGTGGCTTGGTGCCTTAGCTCCAGCATTGGATGGCTCCTGCCACGTGCTGGAACATGAGGACACCCGGTGTGAGCGTTCCCTCTCTGAAGATGGAAATTGGTTGCATTGGTTTCCAAAACAGACAGGAACACACCAAGGCTGCAAAGCCCTCGGGTCCGTAATATAAGCAAAAATACATGAAATTGTGCTCTTGGAAGTGAGCAAATGTCATGGCCAAATACGCAGGCTGTTCTTAAGGGAAACAAAGCTCGGCGAGCGCAGATCACAGCCCGCTGAAGCCTCTCCCTGCTGTTTTGCAGTACATCCCAATGCCGGTGCTGTACGGGGTCTTCCTGCACATGGGGGTGGTGGCTCTGAACAGCATCCAGGTGAGTGGGGCTGCACGGAGCACGCCTCTGGACTGCTCTGGAGAAGCCTGTGGGTAGCGTTTGGGGGATGCAGGGGTTTGCTCGATACCAGCTTCTACTTTGCTGCGTGGCACAAAGCCTGGATTCTGAATCTGTGCAAGTTGTACCCACACGCCCAAGGCAGTGGGGCAAAGAGGGGCCTGTAAGGGTCAGAGGAAAGGGAAAGAGAAGCATCTGGGATGTGGGGGCACATGAGCAACTGCTGCACTGGCGGATCAGGTACTTTGGGAGAAGCAGAGGAGCAGTGGATGGCCCAGACCTGCTCTCCACAGCTGCAGGGGAGCACATCCCTGCGGTGTGTCTGGAACCAGGGGACCTTGCTGGTCCTTTGACTCTGGCCATAATTCTGATCTGCCAACTACATCCTACTCTTGCAGAACCCTACATGGGGGAGAATCCCCACTCCAGTAATATCTACCTATTTATTTATTTATTTATTTTTTCCTCTAAATGGTACTTTTTCCTCACAATTCCCCTGTTCTGGATAAGCTGGGAATCCTCCCTCCTCCCTTTGCTCAGGGAGTTCGGGGGTGGGGAGGGCTGTGCTGCATTAAATGCAGGAGCGGTTTCCTGCAAGAAGGGAAGAGTCGTCCAGCTCACAATGAGAACATGATTGCAGGGAGGTGCTGTGGGCTCAGGCCGGGAAGTCAAGGGGTTATCATTTCTTGGTTGCACTTTGGACAAGCTCGAGTTGTTTCTAAATGCTTCCCTGGGAAGAGCTTCCCTGGTTTGGAGCGATGTTGTGCCTGGCCTGGCAGCCCTGCTCAGACAAATTCACCTCTCACAGACCCCGTGGGCAGCCGCAGGGGCAACTCCTGGTGCCCCTCTGGGCTAGCTGGCGAGTGCTCACGACAGGGAGGGAGGTGGCAGCTGCCGGGAAGCTGGAGGTGCCAACAATGCCCTTCCCTGCGCTGTGTACGTGAGGAGCCTGCTGTCCTCTCGCTGCAGTTCACGGACCGGGTGCGGTTGTTCCTGATGCCAGCCAAGCACCAGCCCGACCTCCTCTACCTCCGCCACGTGCCCCTGCGACGCGTGCACCTCTTCACAGCCATCCAGGTCCTGTGCTTGGCTGTGCTCTGGGTCCTCAAGTCCACGGTGGCTGCCATTATCTTCCCGGTGATGGTAAGACACACCTGGTAGCCAGACAGCACTGCCGGCGACCAGAGCAAAGCCACGCACCCACCCTGACCTGCATCCACGTGGGCAGCGCCACGCGGTGCCCCAGCCCTGAGCGCTGTGCCCTGCTGACCTGCACTTTGCTCTGGCCCCAGCTGCTAGCCCTGGTGGGGATCCGGAAGGGACTGGAGTGCATCTTCTCTCTGCACGACCTGAGCTGGCTGGACAGCATCGTGCCTGAACCAGGCAGGAAGGAGGCAGAGGGGAAACTGCCCCGGAAGCATGAGGAGGAGGAAAGCGACACCGAGGAGGTGGGTGATGTCCTGGGAGCTGTGCTCTTTTGTTGTTGTCCCCATGGGCATGTTGGTGCTGAGGCTGAGCCTGGCCTGGGCGTGCAGCTCGGGGCAGCGGCATCTGCAGCCCGGAGAGGCAGGGAGAGCCAACAGCCTCAGCACAAGGCGTGGAGCCCAGCTGAAATTGTATCAAAGCCATGAGTGCTTGTGTCTGGGAAGCAGCACAGGAACAGGGACTGCAGCAAAGCCAGGCCATGGGCTCAGCTCACGCCGTGCCACAGTGATGCTCAGTGCTTCACGTGGCAGCCTGGGCCAGCCGCTGGCAGCAGCCGGGGTTGGCTCCCCTGGATGCAGCACGGCCGGGAGCACCACCAGCCTCATCCCTCTCTCCCTTCTCCCTCCAGTCTGAGCTGATGCATCGCCAAGGACCAGAGATCAACATCTCCGTCAACTAGGCTTGCAGCTGGGACACGGGGCAAGGTGAGTGGAGGAGGAGCACGGACCTGGGACCACCCTCACTGCTCATCTCCAGCTCACCAGAGACACCCGACCTGATGGCGTGCGGTTATTGCCACACCGCATTGCAACAGGACCCAAACCTCTCCTCACACTCCACCCTCCCAAGCCAGGTGTGCTCAGGGGGATTCATCCCCCGTGGGCGCATCACACCAGCGTGGACTTTGGCAGCACAAAGGCTGAACCGAGGGACTCAGAGCCAGGGGGTGCCACAGGACCAGCAGCCACCCCACACATATCTGCTGCCCACAGCTCCTGGGATGGCCGACCCCCTGCTTTAGGGGTGCCCTGAGTTTCTCTCCTTTCCCCCTCATCTCGCTGTGGGGGCTGTGGGGGCGCTGCCCGCACCACACCGCCCTGCGCCCCCTCAATGCCCTCATCCCCGCCTGCCACCCGGTGCAGCCCCAACAGCGGCTCCGTCCCCCCCTGCCACCGCCAGGCCCCGGCTGAGGCTGCGGGGAGCCCCGCGGCAACGCTGCGGGCGGGGTGGCGGAGATAATTACGGGTAATTTGCATTCGTCTTAATAAAGGGCCCCGCGCGCCCCCCTCCCTTCTCTCCCCGCCACAGCCGCCCGACTGCTGCCTCAGGGGGCAACGCCTGGGGGAGGGGCGGGCGGGAGGAGTGACAGCCCGCTCGGCCAATCGCGGCCCGCGCTGCGGGCGGGGGGGTGGGACATCGGGGGCGGCCCGCGCTCCTTGACGGGCAGCGGCTTCGTCCAATCGGCGGGCGCGGGCCAGGCTTTGGCGGTGACGGAGACCTTCACGGGGAGCCGAAGGGGGGAGGGGTCTTAGGCCGCGGCAGGAGCCAATCAGACGGCGCCAGACGCCGTGCGCTGTGAGCGACAACGCCAGCGCCCAATCAGACCCCGCGCTTCTCGTCTCACCGTTGATCGACGGGCGGCTAGCCCAATCGACACGCGGATCTCCGGCAGGGCTCTTGATCGACGCGCCGCGGAGCCAATCCACCCGCGGCTCGTTCAGGAAGCGAGCCCGGGGAAGTGGGGCGGGGCGGCGCTCTCCCAACCGCCTCGGCGTGTGCTCTCAAGGCAGCATGCTGGGAGCGCGTGACGCGGCGCGGAGCGACAGCCGCGCGGGCCAATGGCGGGCGGCTCCCGCCCTCCCTCCACCAATGGGCGCGGGGGGGGGGGGGCGGTGCGGCGGCGCGGCCGGCTAGGGTGTGAGAAGTTAGTGGCGCTGCTGCGGTGCCGTGAGGGACGGAGACGCCTGGGCTCGGCGAGCGGCGGCGGCCCCGGATCAGCGCCATGCTCACGGACGGCACCGCCGCCCCCCTCGGCGACGAGGAGCTCGATTCGGTCGCCCCCCGCGCGCCTCCTCCTCCTCCCCCTCCCCCCCCTCCTCCTCCTCCTCCTCCTCCTTCTTCTTCTTCTTCTTCTTCCTCCGCCGCCGTCGTCGTTGCCGCCGCCGCCGCCGCCTCAGAGCCGCCCGCCGCGGCCGGGCCGTCCCCGCTGGGGCTGCGGGCCGTGCGCCTCTTCGGGGAGGCCGGGCCCGGCGGGCCGGGAGGCCCCGGAGCGCCTGAGGCCGCCCTCGACTTCAAGCTGGCGGCCGCCGTGCTGCGCAGCGGGGGCGGTGGAAGCGGCGGCGGAGGTGGAGGAGGAGGTGGAGGTGGAGGTGGTGGTGGAGGCGGCTCCGGCAGCGACGAGGACGAGGTGTCCGAGGTGAGCCGGGGCCCGGCCTGCAAGCGGGGGTCGCGGCCCGCACCACGCCCCCTCCTCCCGCGCCGCCCCGGGGCCTCGCCGTGGGCGGGAGAGGCCGCAGCGCAGCGGGGCCGAGCGGCCGGGGCCTTCCGGAGGGGAGCGAGAAGGGCCCGGGCCTGGGCCGAGGGGTGGTGAGGGGGGGAAAGGGGCTCGGCTGATCGCCCCCTGGGTGGCTCCAGGCTCCTCCGGGCTCTCCTTCGCTGCCTCCCGGCCCGGCCCGGCCCGGCGGGGGAAGGTGTGCGCCGTGCTGCTGCCTCCTGACCTCGGGGAGTGGCTTCCGCTGCAGGGGGGGGGGGTGGGGGGGGGAGGCGAAGCCGTCTCCGTACCTGGGAGAACAAAGTGGAGGCTCCAACCCCGCCGCCCGATGACTCGGGGGGGAGGGAAATGAATCTGTTCGATGCCCCCCACGGATGGGGTTGGTGGAATAGAAATCCTCGCTACCCGGCAGCCTCTCTCCAGGAGGAATGGTGGAGGGGAATGGAGGTGGCTTTGATCTTCCAGACCTGCGGGGAGTTTTAAGGGAAAAGGGTGGGAGAGGGGCCGGAGCCTTATCCCAACCCAAACGGGGCTTCGTTGGGCAGGTAAAATTGTACCTGGTGCTGCTTTGTGTAGCGTGGGGAGAGAAGGGTCTGATTTGTCCCAGCTGCCCACTTATTACACCAAAGGGGGAACCGATGTTCTCGGTCACCTCCTTTAGAAAGAAGAATTAAGGATGCCAGCCACGAGCACAGCCCTTAATATAGTTTTAGTGGATGTCAGGAGAGAGTGGAAGCGCTTGGAAGCTTGTTGCAGATCCAGAGCTTTGCACTCCTATATGCTTCTACAGGAGGAGGAAGATGGTAGCCAGTATGAAACGTGCCATTGGAGGGGGGGAGCAGGAATGGTTACTTTAGTACGTGTCCACATTCCTTCTGAGAAAATAGAAGGAGGCAAGCCTACATTTGTCCTTCTATGTCTAAATTTTCTGCTTCCCGTTGACTATTCTCTTTCACCCAGTGTCCCCCAAAGTCTGAACTGCCAGGTCTGAATTAAAAAGTGATTAAACCGATGCAGACCCACTTTTGCACCATATGGCTGCCTAACCAAAGTTAAAACTTGTGGTAACAGCAGGGCATTGAACTAAACTCAAAATCTAGTGATCATGGAGCTAAAACTTGTGAACATTTCTTAATTGACTGATGTTCCAAGCATATGGTGGTACAGGATTGCATGTTCAGGTGCTTTCCTGTTTTGGGGAGCTGGAAGGCTTGTTGTAGGGTGAATAGGAGACAATGAACTTAGGAGTTTCTGCCATCTAGGCTGTTCTTTTAATGTCTGTCCATTCACATTTCAATATATTCTTGAAACGTGCAACGCTAGTTACAGAAACTGGAAAATGATGCGAAATAAACTATTTATTACAGCGCAGTGTCAATGGCACTCTTTGCAAGATGAAAATGGCAGAGTTGTGCTATGATAGCTTATCCCTTTTGAGCCTGCCCTATTATTTAAAGGACGTGAAGATTGAACACTTTAGCTGTTCAGTTGGTCTTTTGACTATTGGCAAGTATTAAGATAGGCCATTATAAATAATGTCTGGGAGGCTAGCACTGAGGTTAAAAAATAAAAAAAAAAGGTTTACAAACCGTTGTTAAAGTAAAATTACTTGTTTGAAAAACATGAGAAGAGCTTTCTTACTTAAACCGTGTCATCAAAATTAAATTGGAATTAAAACACTTGAAGAGTTCCAGAACATGGTTAGAGGACTTGGACCAATCCCTAGAGCTGAAATTGCAGGGGAGTTCTGGGGTTTTGTGTTTCTGGTTTTGCAGAGTAGTGTGTGGAAGAAATGTGGATGGTGAGGATGTGCCTTGCACATCTGTACAGCCTTGCTAGTTGATGGGGTGTGGTTGTGAGGACCCAAAGTGAATTTTCAGTTTTCTTTTCTTGGTATGAGAACTAAAGGAGCACCTGTTGCCAGTGTGGTGTGGGTTTGTTTTTTTTTTTTTTCTTTTTTTGTTGTTATTTTTCACAGAATATTAGGGATTGGAAGGGACTGGGAAAGATCATCTAATCCAGTCCCCCTGCTGGAGCGGGGGATTTTGTTTGAACAAAGAAAATTAAACTTGGGATGGAACATTACAATTCTTGAACAGCGCTGTTTTGAAAACCTCTTGGCTGTTTGGCTTGTGGTCTTGTGTCATGAGTCACTGAGTTGGGTGTATGGCTTTAGCTACTACCACTGAGTGGAATTAGTGAGAACTGGAAGGGAGAATTAAATAAATAACGTGAGCGTTTGCCATGCTGCCATGATCTGTGCCCTGTTCTTTACTTTTGAAGTCATTAAATAATGGTACAATATTCGGTAGCCTGTGCCATGGCTGTGCAGGTTTTGTATCCTTGTATTAGTCTGGGGGTAATACGCTGTAACTCATTAAAATGGCAGATTAAGCAGGAAAAAAAAGTAATCAGGGAAGTGCAGGAAGAAGAGCATAACGAAGTTTTTATTTAGGGAATGAAAAGAGCGATGTGCTTTCGCTGCTCCTTAAAAAATATATATATATATATATATTGCATTTCTTCCTTCAGTTCTTGAAGTAGTTTGCAGTGGGAGTGCGCTGAGTTTATCCTCCTGGTGCAAAACAGGTAGAAAAAAATGAAGTTTTCTGGTGTCCCAGCTCAGAGCTGGCTGATGGCAGGCACCGGGCAGCTGCTTGGTACGCCAGGGACTGAAACAGGTCCTGTGTGAGCTGTGCGAGGGCCGCAAGGTGAAATTGAAAGGCAGCTATAGGGAATATTTTCTAGACTTACCAGTTAAAACTATCACATGCAAACTGAAAGGACTGCAAGCTGAAGCACGCCTTGGGCCAAGGAAGGAAGAGACCAGGAGGCTTTCTGCTACTTCTGGGTAAAATAGAAAGGAAACCATGGTTCTCCTGAAAAACCTTCACCAGGGCTTGTGTTCTGCGAGGCGAGGTGGTTTCCACCTTGTTGTGTGTGGCTGCTTCATGGCCTTCTAACCTTGATCAGGACCTGGACGCAGCTTACATGGAATTGAATTTTGGTGTAATTTTACGTCTGCTATTGCCACTCCGTGTGAATTTTGCTGGCACTTCAAGTGGTGCCAAAGGCATGAGTATCAAGCAGCCTCCTAGATAATGGTTGGGAAGCCTGTAGGTCAGGGTGAAGGCATGCTGTCGGGGCGGTGAGTAATGGTGCGCCTATGCGGAGTTCGCAGGGTCCCTGCCTGAGAGGACTTCCAAGCACGGCGTGCGGGTTCTTATCGCCTGCTGGCTCGGCAGAAAGCTGCTATGGAGACATATGGAGTTGAAGCAGGTGATAAATACGGCAGAGTTAGTGCTCGCAGGATTACTGTGTGGTTTGATCTGTTGTAAATCAAGTATGAGAAGCTGCCAAAGGTACCAAAGGACCTCGGAGCTCTGTTTGGTCAGCGGCTCTTGGCCATAACCATCCGTGTGGCAACTCCTGCGCTCTGGGATTCGGGGCTTGGAGGCACGCAGTGGCAACGCTACCCACCTCTGGACTCAACTGAGCTCTTGGTTTCTCCTCTCCGGAGCAGGATGCCTGCCTCCACCAGCCTGCCTTACTTAAGCCTGTACCTATTGCATAAGCCTCTGGGGATATTTACATAAAGCATAATTAAAAATCAGACATAACCTCCCTCCTACAGTGAGCAGAATTATTATTCGAATGGCATGCATGCCAGATCAGTTCAGCACTTGGAGTTTTTGTTTGGGGCTTAATTTATTATTATTTTTTTTTCACAAATATTAAGTCTTTTAATTTTTCAACTGGGTTTTGAATTCAAAGTAAATACTTAAATGGTTTGTTTTAAATTAGCAATGCAATTTATTAAAGGCATGGCTGCGTCAGTGAACTTCTTAAGTGTGGCACTGCTTAAATGGTATTTACAATGTGTCTCTGGCTTTTGAGGTTGATTTAATGCGTATAAATTTTAGATTCAGCATGGTTAAAATAATGGAAGGGACGTTTTCTTGACAATAAGGAATAGAAATTCAAAAGGTTGATGCAAATTAGCTTGGATAATATTAGCCAGAAAAGCCTTTTCTCTGAAAATTTACTAGTTGATGTTTTTATACTATTCTTACTATCTCTTTCAAAGTTTGGGAAGAGATGGAACAAGATGGAAAAATTTTGTCTAGAATTACTCATTGATTAGAAAACATCGAGGGATAATGGGGTCAGGTTCCCAAAAGTATTCATTTAGATCCTTAATGTTGCAGGAAGCTGGTCAGTGGGGTTCATTCCTGTCCAACCTTTTAGGCATCTAATTCTTGAAAAATCCCTGAGAAGTATCTGAGATACTTTGGAAGTCTGGCCTGAGGTAGCCAGAAACAATCTGTCTAGTTGTAGCTAGGACTTCATGTCCAATAACACTTCCAAACAAACTGCTTTCTAATTTTTTTTTTTTTGTAGAATCCTGGTTTTCCTCTCGTGCAGCTTGACCCAGTTGAATACGTGACCTAAAATAAATATCATCAACCTTTTTCTAATGATAGGTATAGAAAGCAAAGATGTGAAATCCTACTATATAATTAATAGAAACATGCAGGACATCCCCTTGGTAAGGAAAAACTTACCAAATTTAGCAGAACATCTCTAGTTAGTTATAAATTTGCTCATAGGTTTCACCATTCAACTGGTTACTGTCTGGGGGTGCACAGGGTTCATTTAGGCTTCAATGCACAATAGATTACAGCTGGCAAATGAAGAATTGTCATGTTCTGATTCGAATTGGGGCAACCCAGCAATTCTCCTCTGAAATTGATGCTGGGATGCTCTCTCCTCTCTTCTCCTGTCCTCATCTCAGAGGAATCTGAGCAGCAGGATGCTGCTGCTGCAGCATTGTCCTGTGTTGAGAGGTCAAGCCCTTCCCGGGATACTCCCTTGAGAAAAGGCGAGGTGTGGAGGGAAGGGAAATGTAAAGGCACTCCTTTCTTCTGTCTGTGCACGTGGCCTGGCCTTTAGAGCTGTGAGCAGCTCTGTTACTGGCTTGGCGTGCTTGTGGAGGGAGTTGAGGCAGGGTTTTAGCCCCTGCAGGTGAGGAGACTGCGTGGCTTTGATCTGAGGAGGTCACTCTGAGTTCTCATGACATCTGTGAAGACACTTCAGAAGTATTGAGCTGTTGTGGCCAGGGGAGGAGAAATGACTCTGAAACTGAGGAGAGTCTGACATGAAAAAGACAACTTTCTCAGGCTTGTTTCACCCTTAAAACTTCATCGAGCAAGAAAAGTAACTTCTGCATCTTGTCTGAGGGCTCCGCAGAGCTCAGTGCCAGCTAAGTTCTGAAACCTTGGCCTTCAGTAGGGTGCTTCAGTGTTGCCTCTTTGGATCCTTGCAGACGTGTGGATCCAGCCAATGCACACATTGCAAACAACCACCTAAAGTCCGCCTTAAAGCTCACATCTCTCACTGAAACATCCCTTAATGGAAGAGTTCAGAAATCAGTGGTTTGGTCAAGGCTCGTTTCAAGGTTCATTTTTTTTTTTTCCTCTCCTTTTAACTACCCCTCTCTGGTTGTTGTGAAGGTGCAGAGGTTTCATTTTGCTTGTTTTTGGAGAAATGCTGAGCAAGTGAAATTTATGGAAGAAATGCACCATATCACAGCATGTTGTCTTCCTTTTACTCTTGCGGCTCATTACCTAATGTTAACAAAATATTGATTCTTTGACACTTTAGCAGATTTTTTAATCAAAATATTTAAAAACTTTCTCACATTTTTGCAGTATTCCACATATTATGTTCTGATGCATATCGGAAGCACCAAAAATATAAATAGAAGAATTGGTCCTGTAGTAGATCTTGTCATTTCTTGATTTCTTTTTTTTTATGGTTGATATCACTCATTTATTTCTTGCCTTTTTCTTTTGGGAGGAGGTTATGCAGATTTTTTTTTCCAACTTCTTTTCATCTTTAGCTCTTCTAAAGCATCCCCAGCCTAGAAGTCCTAGACTGAGTAGAGTTCCTCATGGTCGAGTTACTGTGTTGTGTTTTTCAGAGCGCTGGTATTGAGTGAGAGTGAACATGTGTGGCTGTTCTGTCCAGGAGTGATTTTGAAAGTTCCTGAACTGGATACTGGTCCACAGGAAGGATGAATCCCTATTTGTCAAGTTAAAAGATTTCTAATAAACTAAGAGGTTCTTCTAGGAAAGCCCTGACCTCTGTTGAACTCTTTCCTTTCCAAATCCACAAATAAAGCCAATGGTTTCACGTGGCTGACAGGTAGTAAATCCATCCTATTTCAAACCAAGGGAAAAAGGGGAGATCAGCTTTTAGGGCTGAATGCCCTGTCTTTGAGCCATGGTCTGTGGTCATGGCAGCTTCAGAGCATCATCTGTTGTGAGTGTGTGGTCGTCCTCAGCGTGACAACATAGCAAGGGGTAAAGGGAGTCTGGGAAAAAGATGCTTAAAGTCTTGGATTTTGTAGTTTAACCTCAATGCCGTATATGGGATGTTTTAGTTCTTTTGCTAAAATAGTTAACTTTAAAGCCCTTCTACTGCTGCATCTGGAGTTTTCATTCAAGCCTATTCTAGATAGGGGTCTCTGCTGTGTTATTCAGTATGATGGGTTTTAAAATGGTTAACCGATGAATTAGTAGGTACAGTTTGGTTTTTGCTGGTTTTTCAATAGTAGAGGACGCACCAACTTGTTTATGCAGGCGTTGAAAAATATCTGCCACTACCCTCAGCTCTGAGAATGGTAGAAAGCCCAGCAGGGTTTTCAGTTTGGTATGAGGCTCTAGATTAGCTAAAATTTAGTCACGTTAACTAGTGAGGCCTTTCTCTGTATGTGAGGGAAGTTGAAATGGGAACGGATTATTGAAGTATTAGAGCAGGCTGCATTCATCAGCTCCACGTCTATGATTTTGAGCACTGGAAAACTGTGTGTCCCTTTGGATTGCTGAGAGGCGTGAAAAGGTCACCTCCAGGTTAGTTAAGCTGTTGTTATTGAGGCAGTGCATTGGCATGAGAGGTGCTTCCCAAGACGATGGCTTAGAGTACTTGCCATCTCAGTGGGCGTGGGCTTTTGCATCAGCACCCATGTGCATTTGTTCATCGTCTGAAGTTTCTGTCACTTGATGAAAGCCCAGGCATGAAGATGCTCGAGCAGAGATCCCGCCCCAAAAGCCCTGGCTACGTCGAAACAAGAAGGCTCTTGATGCCTGTAAGTTTTATGTTCCTTAAGTCAGGACATGGACTAACACCTGCTGTTTCTCAGGTTGAGATGAGGAAAGAAGGGCTGTTTCTACAGGTCTGCCAGAAATAACAGGTGATAGGAGGGAATCTTAAAGCAAGTAGATGCAAAGGAACACCGAAAATGTGATTTAGAGTGGGCTGAGACAGAATACACGAAAACAGGTAGTGTTTAGCGTAGATGATGCTGATTTTAGATGGTAAACTCTGCTGGGCTCTCTTTGGGGGTCTTCAGTGAAGACAGTACAGGTCATGAACAGGCAGGCAGTTCAGGAGCATTAATGTGAATTTTGGATAACTTCTTTGTCAGTTCCAGTTCCGTAAATGGCAGTTCCTTGTCATAAGATAATATTTTATTATAAATTAGGAAAACTTAGTTATTTTGTTTCTACTTACCAGGCTTTGAATATTTGGTGGCTGCAGGTTAGTTTTTAAAGATCATTTTTTTAGTAAAAATGAGTGAAATAACTGGTGTTTTCTGTTCTGCTATACAGAGAAGGTTTTGTAATGCTGTCTGCCTCTTGTAACAAGAGGCTGCAATCTGTGTTCAGTGGCTTAGGTTTTTGTGAGGGTTAACTAGGTGTACGGTCGTGTCTTGGGTTTGTTGTTCTTGAATGGTGTTTTAATACAAATGAATTGCAGATTTCTAGTTTGTGGAGGAACTGTAAATCACACAGCTTTGTCTTTTAGACAAAAAATATCTCATGTCCATTTTTTGCTTAAGAGATAAATTTGCTATTTACCTGAAGTGGTTAAATGTATGTGAACCTTGATGACCGGCGTTTTATCGTGATTGCCTGCTTTTGCATTTTCTATTAGTATTAGCACGAGGAAATTGAAACCCTAGGATTAACAATCTCTAACACTGGAGAGTAGTCCCATAAAACATTAATTCCGAGTTATTACTTTATCTGCATGTTTCAACTACTAGCCATAGTCTTCAGAGCTGACTGCTTGCTTTGGGTGCTTGGCTTGAGATCCTCTGGGAGAGAAGCTGCCCGGGGAATATCAGGCCTGTCTTACTGCTGATGCAGCACCTATCGTGACTAAAGTCAGCTTCTGAAATCAGAAATTAATACTGACATCAGTTCCAGTGTGTGTGCCGGCACATCGAGGACATACCCCACAGGTCTATGTGTGACTGCCGGGTGTCTGTGCCGTGCTGTGTGTGTGGCAGTCCCTTCCTTTGTCTCCAGTGACGGACCATAAAGTTAGCATCGTGTCCATCTCTGTGTTACGTCTCGAGCAGTGTTTGCAAAATCAGCTGGTATTTTGAAAGAGGCTTATTACAGCCCAGCTCCTCTAGCTGCTAGTTTCATTTTGAACACAAGCCAGCAGTGTGCCCAGGTGGCCAAGAAGGCCAACAGCTCTGGTGAGGCTGCACCTCGAGTGCTGTGTTCAGCTTTGGGCCCCTCACTACAGGAAGGACATCGAGGTTCTGGAACGTGTCCAGAGAAGGGCTACGAAGCTGGGGAAGGGCCTGGAACAGAAGTCTTATGAGGAGTGGCTGAAGGAACTGGGGTTGTTAGTCTGGAGAAGAGGAGGCTCAGGGCAGACCTCATTGCTCTCTACAACCACCTGAAAGGAAGGTGTGGGGTGCTAGGGGTCGGCCTTTTGTCTCAGATAACCAGTGATAGGGGTAGAGGGAGTGGCCTCAAGGTGTGCCAGGGGAGGTTTAGGTTGGAAATGAGGAGACATTTCATCTCAGAAAGAGCAGTCAGGCACTGGGATGGGTTGCCCAGGGAGGTGGTGGAGTCACCGTCCCTGGGGGTGTTCAAGGCAAGGTTGGACGTGGTGCCTGGGGACATGGGTTAGTGGGTGACATTGGTGGTGGGGGGGATGGTTGGACCAGATGATCTTGGAGGTCTTTGCCAACGTTAATGATTCTGTGATTATCCAATAATTGCTTAATATATATCGGAATAAAGCTGTCTTTTTAGATAACCCAGCCTCATTGTAGTCAACTTAATGTTGTAGTTGGAGCTGAATAGAAGATGATCTGTTGGAGATCAGTAGATCGTAGTGACTTATTTAGGAATTCAGTTCAAGCCTACCAGCGGGGGTATATGTCCTTAATTATGGCTGTATTGTTATTTATGGTGATTACATGATGTTCTTATTCTTATGTGCTGACTCTGAAGTACTTTGAAATGCTTCTTTTCTTTCTCTCAAAGTGCCAAGAACATTAGAGTGCTGAGGTCCCACTGAAAAGTTTGGTGAAAACACCCATGTTCCTGTATGTTCTCCTCCACTTTTACCTGTTCTCTAGAAAATGAAACAGTAATGGCAGGATTATACTGTAATGTAGGTGTAAAAATACTTGGCTGATATTGCTGGGTTCTAGGGAAGCAGTGTTGAAAGGTACTTCGTAAAGTAAGCCCAAAGCAGAGCTCTCACTGGTATGAAGCCAGGGATGTGGTGCTGTTCTCGAGTGCCACGGAAGTAACAGTCCTTCCCTTTGCTTTCTCCTTGGGTTGATCATTTTGAGTAGTGTTGGAGGTGACATTCTTTAAATGTGGAATTCAGAGGGGCTCCACGCCAAATTTGAAATAGAAACTCATTTACAGTATTAACTTAGTTTTATCACAGAATATTAGGGATTGGAAGGGACCTTGGAAGATCACCCAGTCCAGTCCCTGTGCCGGAGCAGGAACACCTTGATCAGGTCACACAGGAACGTGTCCAGGAGGGTTTTGAAAGTCTCCAGAGAAGGAGACTCCACAACCCCCTGGGCAGCCTGTCCCAGTGCTCTGTCACCCTCACCGTTAAAAAGTTTTGTCTCACACTGAAGCAGAACCTCTGATGTTCCAGCTTGCACCCACTGCCCCTTGTCCTGTCATTGGGTGTCACCGAGAAGAGCCTGGCTCCATCCACCTGACACTTGCCCTGATATGATACCTGCTGTCCTATCAGTACTCCCAAAAACTTTTTCAAGTAGGAATGATGAAATAGAAGTCAGATACTGGCCTTCAGTGTAATAAAGAACGTGGCAGTGTAAAGTCAGAGGTAGGATTTATCAAAGAAAAAAAATATTTTAGTGTAGTTCTAATAGAGCACAGTACACTAATTGTGGAATACCAGTAGTTTAAACACAGGTGATCTATTTCCATTTTGTAACTTTGAACTTTTAGCCTAATACACAGGCCTGTATTAACCCTAAGGAAGCCAGGGTCCCTCTGTGTGTTAAGACCCGTTTGAGACTTGTCTAAATGGAATTGTTGCAGAAATAATTAGGAAGATACAGAAGAGAAAATAATTTCCAATTTCTAATGCAGAAGAGAAAATTGGGTAGCAGCTCATTTGCATTGTGATTTTGCTCAGGAGCCCCAGTCACGATGCTCGACTCCTTGGTGTTGTAGGCACTGCAGATGCAGTGCAAGGATGCCTGTTACCCCACTAGTGCTCATTGTTCAGAGCGTATCTGGACGACTCAAGTTCAAGGATGTGATTTCACAGCATCTTTCTCTTACACTTTTCATAAAGATACTCCTCCAGGTAGTTTGGCACAGAAGCTGCAATGGGCTGCCTTCGTGTGCAGCAGGAGGAGGAAAGAACAGCGCTGGTACAGCTAGAAGAGGAAGCTTTTCCAGTCTGTGGAGCCTGTGTCAGGAACAGGCTATTGGTGAACAGTCCAGGCTAGTCTGGAAAAAGTTCTTTTGTCTGTAACCAGCAGCTTGGCTCTTGTTGGCATAGAAATACCTTTTTTACTTTTTTTTTCTTTAAAAAATAAAAGAAAGTTCAATGTAGCGTAGATCGGCTTAGATTTGGTATTAGAAATCTAATCCCAATCCTGTAGGTCATTGCCAATTTTATAAGAATTGCTGGTGTTATTTTGGATGTTCGTGCTTGCAAAGTTGCCTGTGTATGCCCCTGACCTGAGGTGAACTCAATCATGGTATTAAGGTATAAATACTGATGTACTTCAGTCCGAAGATCTGTGAATGTGGCTGTTACCGAGTGAGCCACCAGGAGTGTAACTGGATCTGCAGAGCTGTGAGATCGCTGCAGTCTTTGGCAGGGCTTCAGGAAAGCTCCATCAGTGCTCTGGCTGGATGTGGAGGATCACAGTACGGTGGATTGCCCTGATGTTCAGGGCCCTGTCCTCAGGTCCCAGCCAGCTAGCAGCTTGCGATGCCTTTTGGAGTTTTTGATTGGGAATTATTGCTAGCTCTAAGTATTTTGGGAATTAGGCTGACATGTTGAATCCATGTATTCCTAATGAGTCTTTCCAAATAAGATGCTTATCAACCACTGCTGGCCAAAGCAGCTCAAAGAATAATCCCCAAATAGTGCAGTGACCAGGGACTATCAGTTTGCCTACAGATCTCATCAGGGTAAAGCAAGATACCTAAATTTTGCAATACAAGCATTATGTGAAGTCTTCCTGGAATTTGTGTGGTGGTGGTGGTGTTTTTTTTTTTTTTTTTTTTTTATTTTTCCCCTGTTTATTTAAATTTAAAATTTGTTGGATATATTTGGTGCCATTTGGTGGTGGTGATGTAACCATCATAGGTCACTCTCATTCACAAGTTGAGGTTGTTTCTTGCTCTGCTGATAGCGATGAAGTATCCAGCTGTGCATCCTCTGTAGCCGTGCCTGAGTGGAGAAACTCTGTCCATGTACAGAACCATCGCTTGTTCTGACTTGGAAATTCATTGAAACCCATTTTGAAAGATTGGCAGTGGCACAGTTGCTTAACCAGGTTGTGGATTTTCACGCTCCTTGTAGCCACAACACAAATATATACATTGTTAAACATGGGAAAAAAGAAAAATCAAAACCAGAGAATAATGAAGTACCCTGAAGCACTCCTGTATGCAGGCGTCAGCTTCTCCCCAGGTTATCTTTGCGTCAGCCCTTACGCCAGCAAGGAGTCCTTAAACTGAACAGAAACTGAAAGTTGAGTTCTGCAGAGGGGAGTCCTGGCGTACGAATACCTTTTGCTGTGTGTCATCAGCCCTTCTTTGTTTGTAGTAAAAGTGCGCACCCCTGGTTCAGGTCACTGCTTCTCTGCTTTTGTAACTCTCAGCTCTTTCTCACAGTGAAACAATACCCTTTAGTTTTAGGGCTGTTGTATCTCGTTTGGACTGAACTAGAAGTCGTGCTGCTTAAAGCCCTGAGTCATAGCCTGCTGTCTTACCTTGAATGTTCGTGTGTTGGCACGCGAGGTACAATGCCTTTAAGTTAGCCAATATTAGGCAGATCCCCTGAGATGAGGAACTGGTGATCTGTATTCCTGAAGGCTACTCTTCCCCCCCCTTTTCCCATGAATACAATTCATTGTACTCCTGTGTTAATGTTGCATTTCACTGGGCTAATGATGATTGCATTGGAGGCTAGGGGAAAAAGTTAAAAACGTTCACATAGCAAAAAGAAATTAACAGTTGCTTTTGAGGGCAGTATTACATGTAGCTCTCTAGACCCACAGCATCCTTCACCCAGTAGGGCACTTCAATTAATTTGTAGATGGCCTGATCTGGTTTTTGGAGCATTAAGGTGGCGTGTGATCTTACTGACTATGGTGGTAGGTTACCACCGGCATGGGAAAATTAGGGGAAAATAAGAGAAACGAAAATGAGGTTGGGACGTGAAGTTAGAAAGGACAGAAATCTGTCTCATTTCTAAGGGATACTGAAGGCACCAGTAGCCTTGAGCGGGTAATTTCTGATTGAGATAGGGTCCGTGTCTTCATTTTAAAATATTGCTGAGGATAGAGGGAGTTATGCCTGAACTTGAGGCAGATTCTGAAATGTAGTTGTGCTCTCATTAGCGTATGAGTCAGGTATCCTCCTTGTTTATTCTGGCAAGCTGTCCTTAAAGCACAGTGTGTTGTGTTGAGTAATTCCGTGAGCTTGTGTTTTGAGATGACGTGGACCAGTGGTGGGACAGCATTATTGCTACTTAGTTGGAATACCTGCTTGCTTAATTGTCCTACCGATCTGTTCTTGTCTAGGAAACACTGATGGCAGGTTTGAAGTGTCGGTGCGGGAACAGATGTTGTGGTTTGAGTTGTAGTTGGCTGTCTTTTTTTCTACTCAAAACAAACAAAATCCCTGCGCTGCATTAGCTGAAGTCCCTTTCAAAAGGGAACTGAAAAATGCTTTAGGAAATCTTTCAGTCCCTCCCTGGCTCTCAGGTAGTAACAACTTCGGTATGGCTGAACCTGATAGCTGCTTTTGGTTTTTGGTAACAAGGTAGGCAGACCCCTGGTGACAGAGGTGCTCCAGCCTCTTGTAGCAGTCTGTTCTGGTGGTTAACAGTGCAAACATCCATAACATTTTTCTGGTGTTTAATCTGAGCGGCCCTTGCTGTAGCTTCAGCTCTTGTTAATTAAGCTGTTGATGTGCTGGTTCTCGTGCTGAGTTTTTTCTTTTGTGATTTCATCATCTACTTTTTCAGTGAGTTGACCAAATCACCTCTAAGGTTCTGTCCAATAATCTGTACAGTTAAGCCATTACCATGATAGTACAGCTAAGTTATTCCTTGGATTTTATAATATTTTACGTTTATTATAAAATGTCAAAAATTGTAAAACTGTTTTTTTTGATTTCACAAACAGGTTGAATCGTTTATTTTGGACCAAGAAGATCTTGATAACCCAGTACTTAAAACCACATCGGAGTTGTTCTTATCGAGTGCTGCAGAAGGTGCAGACTTGAGAACTGTGGATCCAGAAACACAAGCAAGACTAGAAGCCTTACTGGAGGCAGCAGGTACTTTATGTATTTTTTTTTCTGAAGCCAACTTGCACACAGATCTGGCAACCTGTAAATTTTGACCCTAGTAAAGTGTTCACGAGTCTGGAAGTTTACTGTGATGATGAAGAGCTGAGAATAACAATAAGCTCATAGTTCTTGCAGGTGTCGAGGGTTGCTTAGCTCACTGTTTCTGTGAGCATAAGGTTAGAAAAGTTTGTTTGAAGTAAGTGGTATTTCCTTGATCAGGGAAGATTACAAGTTACCAGAGGGAGAGTTACAGGGGAAAGGATGGAAGGAAGTAGACATGCTAAAATCATATTTTTCTTTATGCTGCTTTTGTCAATATATAATTATTAATTCAGTACTTCAGAAATTCCTGCCTATGGCAGGGGGGTTGGAACTAGATGATCTTTAAGGTCCCTTCCAACCCAAGCTGTTCTATGATTCTATTCTATGAAATTTCCAAGTGAAATACTAGTTTCTATTTTGACTTTCATAAAAATCTTTCATGTTCTGTAGTTTTGAGACATGGCTGTTGGAAAATGCATACTTATTGCTCCCATTACAAAACCAGACTAGATAAACACGGTGCCACCACATTTGTTAGTTTTATGGTGAAAGCTTGACTAATTAAGGTTTTGTAAATTTTGTGGCTCAGATACTTGCAATGAAATAGGAAATCGCATCTTTTTCAAAATTCCAAGGAAAAAACACCCTGCTTTGAAAAAAAATAAATAAATAGTTTGATCACTGAGTGCATACTGAGACTAGTAGTCTTGTGCTGGAGTTTTCAGGCATTAGCTTTGAACACCCTTTAGGGGTAGATAAAATATATTTGTAGGTGTTAAGCTATCTACGGCTGGTCTTAAAGGAGAATTTCAATCTGAGGAAGCAAAGTTTGAGAAGTGGGCCTGCATGAACCTAAAGAGGTTCCACAAGGCCAAGTGCAAGGTGCTGCACCTAGGTTGGGGCAATCCCAGCCATGAGGACAGACTGGGAGAAAACTCATGGAGAGCAGCCCGGCAGAGAAAGACCTGGGGGTTCTGGTGGGTGAAAGCCTTGACGTAAGTCAGCAGTGTGCTTGCAGCCCAGAAGGCCAACTGCAACCTGGGCTGCATCAGCAGAGGAGTGGCCAGCAGGTGGAGGGAGGTGATGGTCCCCATCTGCTCTGCCCTTATGAGGCCTCACTTGCAGTCCTGCATCCAGGTCTGGGGCACCCAGCACGAGAAAGAAGTGGGTCTGTTAGAGGGAGTGCAGAGGAGGGCCAGGAAGTTGGATCAGAGAGCTGGAGCACCTCTAATACGAGGAAAGACTGAGAGATGGGGGAAGATTCAGCCTGAAGAAGGCTGAGGGGAGACCTTATTGCAACTTTTCAATACTTAAAGGGGACTAAAGAGGACTTATAAAAAAGATGGAAAGCAACTTTTTCCTTGGTTAGAGTTAGATAATGATAGGACACGGGGAACGGTTTTAAACCAAAAGAGGGGAGATTTATATTAGATACTAGGAGGAAATTCTTTGGTCAGAGGGTGGTGAGGCGCTGGAACAGGTTGCCCAGAGAACCTGTGGATGCCCCAACCCTGGTGGTGTTCAAGACAAGGTTGGATGAGGCCCTGGGCAACCTGATCTAGAGGATGGCATCTGTGCCCATGGCAGGGGGATTGGAACAAGATGATCTTTAAGGTCCCTCCCAACCTGAGATGTTCTGTGAAAGGGGGCAGGGGACTTATTTTGGTTTCTTTGCATTTTGAATGTTAAAAACAAACAAACAAAAAAAAGTACAGCTTTTGTCAGCAGAAAATTGCAGCACCTTAATTAATGATGGATCTCTGAATTTAATCTAAATGAATGTAGTTCTTGGGGACCAAACTTTGCTTTGCAGGAAAGATAGAATGTATCTGGAGTTCTCTGAAATCCCAAATTTAAATAGTTGGATCTGTTGCAGTTCTTCTCAGGTACCTAATGACTGATGTGGCCAAAAGCCTATTGCTAGCCTTATAAATTGTCAGTGAAGATGTCTGATGGCTAGTGTTATGAGGTACTGGTCTCTGAGGTATGTGTTTCCATCTAGGTTTGCAGTGTTTGAAATGAGTTCACAGTATATAATAAATCTAGGATGTACCATTGCTGCTTATAATGTCTGTGAGAATGCTTTCTTCAGGTTTCTAAATAGCACTTTGCCACTTGTCCTCTGGATTAGCTAATTTGTTTTTAATCTGAGATTCCTATGCTTTGATTTCCTCTTGTGCTTGGAGTGGAGATGTAGAAAATGGACAGAGCAGAATCTGGAAAGAAGAACAAGCCTGTTGGAGGGCTTTTGTTTGTTGGCTCCATCTCCTCTAAAAAGATCAGATGAAATTAATGCCTCTTGATTAATTTTTGTGGTTGAAAGATTGAAAATGCTTGGGAGAAAGTTCCCTAGTTAAGGCGTAGTTGTCTTTCCCACTGTGAATTCAAATACTAGAAATATCATTGGTTAAAAAAAATATCTAAATGATAAAAATATCCAAAGGAAACACTGATAATCTGGTAGCTTATTGATAAGACTTAAATTGAAGGTGACTAAAAAATAAGCTTGTGTTTCTGGGAGAGCTTCTAAATAGCTTCATTGGGGGGTTCACACTCATCTGACTGGCTTGACTGAAAACACCCTTTCTAGCCTTAAACGAGCCGTTTGGGTTTCCATCATGGGAACAAAATGACCTAATGCTGTGATTTTTGCATTGTTTGGCAGTTTGGCAATAAAGGTGATTTCTCCTGTTAGTCATGTTTTAGTCACATTTCATTCCCCAGCGTTAAGTATAGCTTGCAAAAAGTAGATGGCAGCACTGCTGCTGGAACAAGCAGTTAGGCTACAGCTTGTCTGATGTGGTTTGCAGGGCAGCTCGGCTTCCTTTGTTGTGATTTACCCCCTCCTGCAGGAGGCTCGATCTTAACTCGCAACCCGCAGTACAGTCAGTCGTGTGCTTCATGTCTCAGATTTCGTAGTATTTTTCACATGCCGGGTTCAGGCTGTGTCCTTAGGATTTAATGACTTGCAAAACTCGTTCTGCTTACTGTTCCCAAATCCCTTAATGCTCACATCTCACGTGAGCACGTTGGTTATTCGTTCTGGAAAGTTAGTTCTAGCAACTGCAGCCAGATGAAATATTCTTTTTCAAATTACATATGCAGAGTTTTCTTCAACCATTCCGTTCTTTTTATTTTTTAATTTTAATTTTTATTTTTTAGCAGCTGTTTTGATTTGTGAGCCCTTAGACCTGCATGTGAAGGTGTAGTGATCTGAGTTTAGCTGAACTGCTTACGAGTATTCCTATCCATCATGATGTAGTGCTGGATTTTTTTTTTTTCACAGTTTAGTTTTTGATTCCATTTCTGTTTTCAGGATGACTTAAAATATTTTATGTTCTCAGATGCTGAATGGGGACGGTCTTAGAATTTGTAGTGTTATGGCCATGCCCCTCTCCACTTCAACAGAGTAGTAGATATACACACGTACACACTAAATATACATACATACACGCATGCAGACCATGCTAGATTCAATGCATTTGCTAGGCCCTCTGAAAACCTGGCTAATTAGCTTTATTTATGACAACCAGGCTCCTGTAGTCTGTTTAAGCAAAGCACAATCACTTTGTTAATGAAAAACTACCTTTAAACAAATTCAAGTGATTGTATTTTTTGACAAATAAACCCAACAAACTAGCTTTACATTCTGAAGTCTGAGACACTTCACTGTTCTGAAGCAGAAGTATGAAGGTCATAAGTGACTTGTTCTGATCTTCAGAAAAAGAACTGAATCCCGTTGTTTGGGAAGCTATCCTAAACAAGCCGAGTTTGTTGCTTGTTTCAAGCAAAGTCTCGTCAGTTTTGACCCCTAGTAGTAAAAAAGGGATTTATAACTAAATTAACCTATGGAAAGAGAAATTGAAAGAGAACGCTGCTGTTTTGAGACATCTCATTTTCTTCAGACTGTAATTGAATTGATTCTTAGTGTTTGGATGCTGGGTTCATGTTCTGCACTAGAAACATTCAGGTCCACTGTTAATTAAGGTAATGTTGGTTTCCTAAAATAACATCCCAGCTTTAAAGAACTGTGGTTCTTTTGTGGATCTTCAATAAGGCTACCTATTAATTTTTATTTTTTTTTTGGGACAATAGTTGGCTGTTGGAAGATGAGCTCTGAATGAATGGGTATAACGCTTGTGTGTGAGTCCTTTACCCGCTCTAATCCTTCCTGGTACCTCAGAGGGGACCAGAGCTCTTGCTGCTCTTGGCAGATTCTTCAGTGGGTCCCTCAGCACATGTTCTTACAAGGACAAACTCCTCTCCAAAGAGCTGGGGAAGGTTTGGCGGGTTACAGCTGTTCCATGTTCTAGCCCCTCCTTTTATAGGCATCAGGAAGGGAAAATGATTTACTTATGTAGCACAGGGCTCTTTAGGGGAGTACAGGTGTTTTTTTTTGTTGTTTTTTCCTTTTTTTAAAGGAAAGATGTATTGGTTGAAGCACGTGGTCAAATAAAAGTCTTGGATGCTTGTTTGATGCTTTCAACACCTGAAATATGGAATACCACAAAGTTGTAAAATGCCAGTGTTAATCCCTGCAGTTAAAGCACCCTTTTCATAGTGTGCTTATGTGTGGTTATGGTGAGTTTTCTGGGAAGCAATATAGAATGCTGCTGAATTGTTTTAGAGCTTGAGGAAACAGCTTGGGTACTGTGTGCTTAACAGCAGGTCTTGTGAGCGTGGTTACAATCAGTTGGAATCTTGAAGCACTTGGACAATGAAGCATCAAAAAACAGATGTAGAAGAAAGCGGCAAAGGTTTTTTTTTTTTTTGTTGTTTGTTTTTTTTTTTTGGTAGAGTTAAGAGTACTTTTTATTCCTGTTGAATATTTATATAGGGAGGAGTTGCGTTAGCACGCAATGTGTTCTATTAAAGGAGACAGAAAACGGACTGCCCCTTGCCAGCTCAGTGTCTACCTGACACGTGCACTCCTTGGCAGTAACCATGCGGGCAGCACTAGGAATAAGTCTTAAGTCTTATCTGCAGGTACATTGGTACTTCTGACGTAAGAATTGTGCATAAAAGTCTGCTCAGGGCATATCAGAGGCTTGTGCAGGAAGATGGCTTGCACCATTTTGTGAGTGACTTCTTCAGAAATCCTACTATGATTCATGAAGAGACCTGTGAGGAAGATCACGGTATTTTAGAGAGGAGCCATCTTCAGCCAAGGGTTAATGAAACAGATGTGAGTAGTCCATTATTATGTTCACAGAGTGGAGGTGTATTTCAACAGAAAAGGATGTAAATAAGACTAAAAGGTGGCTGGAGACCAGCAAATAAATGAAGTTGGGTGTTTGAGACTTTAGAAAGATCAAATGTAGTGTAACTCTGTTCAAATAAATGTTAAAAAAATCATTTCTCTTTGACCAAGTGTCTGTTACTACAACAAGCATGCCTTTAAAAGAGGCAGTGGGCACAAACTGGAGTGCCAGTGGCTCTGTCTGAGTATCAGGTAGCACGCTGCCGTGCTGGAGACTGGGCAGGTTGTATGTTCTGGAACTGGGGACAGCAAAAAGGGGATCTGATCACCTGCTTAGTGGAAATAGAGAACACAGGTCAAAATAAGAATGGACCCAGATCAAATCTGCCCACTTTAGGATAATCTGAGAGGGTAGAGTTAGATCCAACAGCAGTAAAATTAAATGCTTCCCAGTGTGTCTCTTTATATAGCTCTGTATTTTCCCACTCCACGTGCTTTTTGTGATGTGAGCAAAACCATTCATTATTCACTGATGGCACTTTTTACAGTAAAGCTGATGTAAAATAAATAAAAATCACCCAACATTAGAGGGCTTGAATGCAATTAAGTAGACTTGTGATCCAGCACTACTGGGGAGTGCATATGTGGTCTAAATGAACAATTCAAAAGTTTCATGGCTTGCTTTCATCCTGCATCAGAGACACCCTTTGGAAAGTGTTGGAGACTGGGCTAGGTAAATATTTTGATCCATTTATGATAAAAAAAAAATTAATATTTGGATCTGGTATTTCTTTTCTTAGAGTTGATGAGTAACTTACCTCTGGTTTTTAAATATAGGTGAGCATCTCATGCATTAGAAACTTAAACTCTAAAGGGTGATCCAAGCTTCACTTCAAATTTTAGAATTTGGGGGCTGCAGAACACGTGGGTGATTCTGTTTATCAATTTAATGACTGCACATCTGTACTTGTGGTATGTAGTGAATGCCCTTCTAGATTTGTTTCAGTATTATTTTTTTTTTTAAAGAAAAAGTGGGCCCTTATTGGAGGAATCTAAGAGGGGATTGCTGGGATTGGAGCAAAGGTGAAGCTGTATTATTGTTAAATTATAGCAGTAACAGATTTGGAGTGTGTTTAGGCTTCTTCAACATGGCAAAAGCCTTTCTTTAGTCCAAGCAACCGTTTTGTTGTTTATTTTTAAAGAAAGGCTTCACCCTGATTTGCTTTGATCTGAAATACTTGTGTTAAATCATCATGGTATACGTATCAAACAAATGAAACAGTTCTCATCAAGATGGCCTCAATGGGCTTCGTTCTATGGGTTTCTGTAGAAATCAGGGCTGTGCTACTATTAAAATCATTAGTGCTTTGTAACTGGAATACTTCTGCCCTTTGAGATACTGACACATTACAGTGACTTGCTCATTTTCTTTCTTCACCATCTAAAGACTCAGAATGGGAAGGAATATATGGTATGTGAAACTCGCAGATGTGTTGTGCTTTTGATTAAGTTGTATAAACTGAGTTTTGTGCATGTAATTATTAATATGAAATTTTGCTAAGGTTTTGCATGACTGAAATATTTTTCTAATCTATTAGTCATTTAGATTAGAAAAAATCAAGTCTACTGTTGTGCTTAGAAACATTAACTTCCATATTGGAAAGTGTTTTGAACTGTATTGACTTCATGGTGTTGGATTCTTAGTTGGATTTTGCTGTGAAGAACAGTTTAATTTTAACACTTCAGTTGATGCTTCTGGGTGTCAGACAGTTATGTTACCATATTTGATCTGAATGTTAGGTTTTTAGAATTCTTTTATTTGACAAAGGAGATTCCAAGATTTTAACTTCTCCTTGCGGGATGTGGTGGTGGGAAGAGTCAAGATAATGAGTGAAAACCTTTAACTGGTGAAGTTGAAGAACACTGGCCAGGGCACTGTTCAATCTTTTTAGGTTACTGCTATATATAAGTGGTCAATGTTAATCAACTAGTGTTTTATGCCTGTACTGTATGCAACTTGCACAATTCTTTTTTTAATATTTTTTTTTATTTGAGCTCATAGATGCATTTTTATTCACTTCTCTTTCCTGTTTTACTTCTGTCTTGTTTTTTATGCGAGTTGGATTCATCTGCGAGGCAAAATCCTTCACTCTCCTGTTCTAATACGGGGATATTTCTGGTTAAAAGCTTTTTCCAGTTGGCATTATTTTGAGGGCGTCTTGTTATATCAGTGCTTCAAGTAGCCTCAGCCAAAGATTGAAAGTGGGGACGGTTCGGGCAGGAGAAAAGAGCTGGTGCTGTGTTGACAGTCCTGCTTAACACGGGATGGAAATGGAGCTCAGCCAGTACTCAGTGGGAATCCTAGCCTAGGACGTCCATGTTTTCTTCACTAATGGAAGTGGAAATACCGTGTTCAGGCTTCATGGGGGGGTAAAGGTGCTAAAGGAGTGGGGTAAAGGGGCTTTGTGCTACAGCAGGTGGCTCGGAGCTCGGTGTGCAGTACTGCGGCCTGCGCTGCGGAGCTGGTGCCCTGTGCAGGGCTGGGGGGGCTCTTGGGACCAGGTACTCTGCTGGCAATATATTGAAGCAGTATATGAAAACAAAAAACTCTATTTTGGTCATCCTGAGTTTTATGCTTGTTATATAAATAAAGATAGTTATGTAAATGTTATGTAAATAAAGATAGTGCTGAGCAATACCACGTGCAAGATGGTTACGTGGCGATGTGATATTAACCACGTGCAGGAAGAAAAAGAACACTAGCTCAAACCACAGGTTCCTTGAGGCTGAAAAGCTGGTAAATATTGCTGCTGCTCCAAATATCTTATACCAGAATGTGTCTTAGTTGTGTGTGGTGTATTTCTGCTGTGTCCTGTTCCGTTTATGTGCTTGTTTCCATGTCTCAATAGTGATAGGACAAAGGAGAACGGTTTTAAACTAAGATGGGAGATTGAGGTTGGAAATCAGGAGAAAGTTTTTCACTCAGAGGGTGGTGAGGCACTGGCACAGGTTGCCCAGAGAGGTTGTGGATGCCCCATCCCTGGAGGCATTCAAGGTCAAGCTGGATGCAGCTCTGGGCAGCCTGCTCTAGTGCTTGGCAACCCTGCCCAGAGCAGGGGGGTTGAAACTAGATGATCTTTAAGGTCCTTTCCAACCCAGGCCATTCTGTGGTATGATTCTTTTTGTGATGCCTGTGTAAGAGAGGAGCACTGACAGTAATGGTATGAAGTGAAGCAGTTGCTGTGCCTACAAGTTGGAGTTCATCAAAACATAACTCTTCTCCCCAAGTGCATCAGCACAGGGGGAAAGGAGTGAGAAGGTGGGAAAAGCCTGGCTGAAAAGCCTGTCTCTTGCTTGTATCTCCTGCAAGAAGATGTGTTTATAAGTAACTCGGTTACACAGGCAGGATAAAGTCTGTGGGTATGATTGTTTTCTGTGCAGAAATAGGATCCGAATCTCCCCAGTAAGATTTTTTTTTTTTTTGACTTTCTGGAACTTAATGATGAACTGTGATTGAAATAATTAGTGCTAGCCACTTAATCACACAAGACAGACTGGTAAGTCAGGCTCATGGTAGTCTGAGTGTGAAGCCACCCATTCTGGGGCGGCATGGCAGTAAGCTGTGAGATGTAACAAGTACATCTGAAACAAGGCTACCTGATACCTTGCTAAGAGTCGCTTAAACCTTCTGCTCTCTGCACTTTGACAAGTGGCTCAGGAGACTTGCAAAGAATAAACTGACCTCTTCTTGGTGTACTTACAACATGTTGTTCTATCAGTTTTGTAGCTGAACTAAATATTGTGTTACTGTGGTGTAGCAGATACATCTGATTCTCTTTTCAACTGGTAAATCACCTTTGACAAAATCCTGCTTTTTTATATTTAGGGATTAATCACAGTACATTATAGTTTCTAGTAAAAAATATGATAAAATATGCCTAGTGTAAATGATCAAATTCTGCTTATATCTAGAAAGCTAGACTATTTTTCATGAGACTAATGAAAAACTAAAAATACATAAAAATATTACCACTCATTCTTGGTTCTTCTTATGTGATCAAGAGGTCTTTTTTTTTTTTTTTTTTTTTTGCAATAGGACCCGAGCACTTTCATTTCCTATTTGAAATTCTGAAGACTTCATTTTGAAAGTTAAGAGTTTACATTTCTTTATTTAAAGCAAACTGTAGTATGTTAAGCATCTTGCACACTTTTGTCAATGCTGTTTCTAATAGGTAGCTTTTTATCCTAAACTTGCTGAAACATTCTTTACATGCTTCTTTTAATAATATTTATGAATATGAAGTATTTAAATATTTGAAGATTAGACACATACCAATACACTTAAATTTCTGTAATGCATTTTTAATTAATTATTCTTGTTTTATCCATCAGGAAACTACTTGCTGTGGAAACAGTGCAGTTCTGTAAAGGCTTTTTTCCACCCGTGTAACAAAGCGTTATCTCTACAACACCAATGTTAACTTCTTGTTTAGCCATTACCTTTTACTCATGTTTTGCACAGCTTCTTAAAACTTAATAATAGGGCTGGAAGAAATCTCAAATGTAGTTTTATCTCCTTCTCTTCCTTTTCCCCAGGCAACCTCAGCCGTGTCTGTGCCGTTCCTGACAGGTAGCTTTAAGAACTGGTTAGACAAACCATTGCCAGCACTGGAAGCTCCCGGCGTGCTGAGCCAGTTGTAGCCCTTAAGACTGAGGACTGATACTTAGAAAAAACTTCTAATCTTACGTGCTAAAATATGTAACTCGGGGGTCAAGGAAACACTAACCTGCTTTGGAAGGACTTCATGAGGAAGAGGAAGGAGGTTGTCCTAGTAAAGCATCTGATTTTTTTTTTTTTTTGGTGCAGTTGCTTTAGCTTCTTGCTTTACGCACCATATCTAGAGTTGAGTTCATTTTCATTCCAGCTTGACTTTTCTGTTCTTGTTCTCTGGAGTCTCCGTATGTGATCTGTGTTCTTCAGGGCTTGTCGCCCCAGTTTAGTAACATCACTGAAGCTGAGCTCTATTGATTCATAGAGAGTAGGAGTATTACTTCATCTGTCCTGCAAGATGTGCTTTTGTTTATCTGTCACATTTTGTTGACTGTCTCTTTGCAGGGGGAAATGTTGATTTACAGATTGAATTTGACCTTGAATAAATCTACCAGTACTCTTCCGAAAACTTACCTGAACAAGCTATTCTGTATTTGTGCAGCTGATTATTTCTGTATGCTTACATGTATTTGTTATTTCTGTTTGAATATGTCCTTTGAGAAGAACACCTTGACTCAGAATCGTTAGTTCTGAAGTTCTGTCATTGCTTTCAAAGAACTATATGGCTTTTGAGTAACAGAGGAAGGACACAGCTGGAGAGAATAGACTGATCAGCCTGGCCTGACTTCTAGTTGGTTTTGTCTTGCTTTGCCAGAGCAAGCAAGCACCATGCTTTAGAAGCTTCTACAGGGAAAAGGGTAGGTGGGAATGAGAAGATGAAAAATGTCCTTGTGGCCATGCTTTTGGCTAATAGCCTTCTGCTACAGTGAGCATATCGAGTGCCTGATCTTCCTAGATTGTAGGTAAAGATAGAATACAAGGAAGAACAACTTTTAGTTTCTTGTACAGATAAGAACAAAAATCTGGAGGGAAATGATGGAAGAAGTTTGCTTTACTAGAATCTTAATCTGCTGAATCTTTCTGTCATTTGAAACAACTTCATCTGTAATCCCATCAGATGGGATTCATGCTTTTTACAACTTTTCTTAACACTGTGCTCCAAACAAACACAGTAAAGCTTGCTTGTTGTGATGCTCTGCGTTTGATTCTGTGACCTCTGATGGACAAAAACCTCCATCTGATGAAGCAGAACTGTCTGAATTGGTTAGAGATGTAGACCTAGGTGAAAGAGCATCTCTTGACAGCATTATGTTGCCTTCCTTTTCATTTTTTTATTGATTTTTTTTTTTTTTAATTTTAAGAGGATATCCCTAGGAATTAAAAACATAATGGGATGAATTCCCTGGACTTTTCTTGTAGAGGTTTTTTTCTAATGCATTCAGGGTAGGTGGGTGTGTGCTTTCTTAAAGTTAGGTCATGGTAAAATAAATTCGATGTTCTTTCTGAATCCTGATTTTGGTGGTTTTCTCCTCTAACCTACTGTAGCATTCCTAGAGATACTATTTTCAGAATGCTCTTTTATTTACTGACAGTACACCCTCCCCCCCCCCATTGCTGAATTGCATAGTGAACCAGAGCTATTTTTTGATTAAGGAAAGCGTTTACGGTCCATTTGGACTCAGTTTTTCACTGAATGCTGCAAATTTGGGGTTCAAGTAGGATATTTGTCTATAAATAGCCTTTACAGGTTATTTGAGGTCTGTCTCTGCATCTTGATTGTGCAGAGATTGTGTCCTGCTGTTAGTCTCCAGAGAGTGATGATCCTTTTCCTCCATAAGCTGTAGGTTACTTAAAGATCAGAAAGTAATTCCGTTGTTTTCACCTTCTGCCACCGAATAGGTGAAGGTGTCTGCAAAGTATCTTTTTTTTCCCAAAAGTCAGAAGCCCTGAGGTAGATGAGGTGTAATATTTAGCATGGAATGGCAGCAGTAAAGAATAGGAATTCTGTGAACCTCTTACAGTATGAATGAATTTTATTCTTTTCATCAAGTTCCTCAGGGACATGTTTGTTTGTTTGTTTTTTCCTTTGATGTGTAACCTCTCACAGTGGACAATATTATTTCTAAGTTCTGTCTTTCCGTGTTTCAGCAGTAGTCTTAGTTCTGAGGTGTATCCTTAAGATTGTTGGAGGCAAGCAGCTGTTAAACATGCAGTGAGGAAATACTAGTGTTTTTCCATTAATTGCACTAAGGTGGTTGTCTGCGTTTTTACAAGGTAAGCTTTCCTATCACTGCAGGCACATCTCAATACCACATTCCTTCCTCCTAAACAATGTAACATCTCTGCAAAAACACAAAACCAATCTTTCTTACAGTTCATGATGTTTTTTTGCTCCTGGATCATTAATAAGGCTGCTGCCTTTATAGCTTTATAGGTTAGTATTGTAAGCACTACAATCTCATAGAATAAATTCCTCCAAGAGTGACTTAGGGCTTTAAAGTACTTTTAAAGCCCCTAGCAATCTTTTTTTTTTTCCTCAGTCCCCAGTCTGGATGCTTCCTAGAAATACGGTGCGTCAGAATTGATGCCCAGAACTCTCAATTTGGAGCCCAGCTCCTTTGATTCGTGCTGGATCACTCACTAGTTGATACCAATTCTTGTATGGTCGTTCAGTGCTGTATACTGTCATCGCAATCCAGCTGAGTGTGCTGGTATGCATGGGTTGCACTTACGCTTCACTGAAGGGACACGAGCAGGTGACTGTCTCTAGGGCAGATGTGCTGAGTCTGCCATTTGAGTGGGTCCATTTAAAAGCTAAACAAATCCAGGCAAACAATTCAGCTTGTAGTTGACGTTTTCTCTTAGCTAATCGCTGTGGTATTGTCAAATGGGGTACAACCAGACGAGCGTTTGGGTTTATAAATGTTCTTTGAATACTTGCTGATGCTGTGGCCCTGGAAAAGATGTAGCAGAAGGAAGAAACTGAGTAGGGAAGAGAAGGCTTGGTATGGAAAGGTCTTCAGGCACCCAAGTAATTCATTGAGACTTGGCTGCCATGGGAAATCTTTCTGGGTGTGTACTGCAGACTTTCACTTATGTGTGGGGTGGGGGAATGGGACACGGGACATACACAAACAAAAACAGCTTGGTCATTTCAGAAAATTCAAAAGTGAAGCAATAAGCTTATATTTAACATAGAATATGCAATATATATTACGATATCAAATACAAATTTAATATATAATATACAGTCCCTCCCATTTCATCTTAGAGGTGCTCCAAAACAAATTCATGTCCATAGTAATGTACAAGTTTATAAACTAGTGCTTAATCCTGTCCTTTTTCATTTGGATTAAGGTTAGTATCGTGCTTTGAATATTCCTGTAAAATGCAAGATTAAATTTATTTGCAATCAAAAACAAGTTAGAAAGGAGACTTTGCCTTGGGTAGAAGACCTTTTTTTAAAATCAAACACAAACAAAAGTGTTATGCAGCTGATAGAATTAGCTGTTACTCTGACTTGGTTTATAGAAAACACCTGAGTTACTCTCAGAACTTCTGTAATATTGCAGTAAGCCCAGTTTATATTCTGAGGGAAAACTGGCAAGATACTGTACTTTTCTGTAGGATACAGAATATTTTTTCCTACGTATTCCAGTATAGATTCCTAATTTGACACGAGATCTTTACAGCTGGAATCTAGGGAAAAATCTGCTGCAGGTACCACCCCTGGCTTCACATGCGGCTTTCAATAGTTGTAGTTAGACTGGGTTGCGGCTGTCCCAGAGTTAGAGCAATTCCTTGTGTTTTTCTGACTCTTTTCCATCATAGTTCTCACTCAGCAGTCCCTGTTGATGCCAGTTTCTTTTGTTGTTGTTTTGTTTTGTTTTCTGGTCTGGTGTTGTACTTTTGCTGTTAACTCATAATGAGTAAATAGAAGCTTTCTCCTCCTCTAGATCTAAATTCAAATGCATCTATGTACACTTAATGTCTTGCAAGGCTTAGTTCTCCCAGCGAAGATATTTTTAAAAGAAGTGGCTACTCCAGGCTAAGCTAGACAAGTCTGTTTTCATAATTGTTTTTTTTTTTTTTTGTGTACCTGCTAGAAGAAATATGAGTACTTTGCCATACTTGAATAAAATTATTCAGGTTTTGTGCTAGTTTGCTTTGTTCAAAGCAATTCGGTCACTGAATTGCTGTTTAAATCGTGACTTTGACAGAAGTGGCAAGTTCTTACTGTATTATTGCTTGTGTGTTAATTCTAGCTGCTTCTCTAAAGCAAGAGCTGATCCAAGAGGCAGATACTTGTACCAGATGCTTAACTGCAGTGAGATGGGTGAAAGTCATTTGCCCTTTGAGAACTTCCTACCTTCTGTGATTACTGCTGGAGCATCCACCTCTGCATTGCCGTGCAACATCTGCAGCTAATTTTCAGTTCTGTTTTGTGTTCTGGCTTCAGCAGCACTGAAGAACTTGTGGTGCTTGGCAAGAACACATGTGGCTAGGCTCCAGCTGAGGAAGAATGGAAGAATCACCCTTTTGATGAAAGGACTGAAGTTTTGTGAACAGTAAAACTTGCTAATAGTTGGTGCACAAAAAGCAGCAGCAGACCGTTAGTTTTCTATACGAGAATCCATCCCGTACTGTATTCAGGGATGGATTTTGCAGCTAATTGATAAGAACAGAAAATGGCTGATGACAAAGATCTGTGACTGTAACGTAGGAATAATATGTGATGCTTCCATACTAACCATGCGTAATATGTTAGGAAAGAAAGTGTGCTTGGTTGCTTGATCAGCATGGCTTTATGCACATACATATTTCTAATGAACGTGTCCAAATGTCTGGGTTCCTCTAAAGAATCAGAGGCATTGAGGATTGTATCTGGTAGCTTGTGACCTTGTAATCAGGTGAATGCTTCTTTGATAGAGATATAATAGGGAGAAAATATTGGAAAACCCAAATTTGTTTCTTTTTATGAACGTGTTCTCTTAGGAAACCTAACCATCTGGACATTCTGAATAACTAGCACAGAAACATTGTGGTTGAGGTAACTTGGTGCCTATTTGCTCTTACTGTCAGGCAGGAATCTTCTGTTCCTAGCTCTGCAATTGGCTCTTCTCTTTCCAGTTGTATTTGCTGGACCCTTTGCTGGTCATGTTCAACTTGCCATTCTGCCATAAAGCTCCTTTTCCCAAAATGTGAGTGTCCTGCACTTGGTGGGAGTGCCTTGGGAAAAATCAGAATAATAGCATCATAGAATGGTTTGGGTTGGAAGGGACCTTAAAGATCACCTAGTTCCCACCTCCCTGCCATGGGCAGGGACACCTCCTACCAGACCAGGTTGTCTTCATGGAACAAGCACTCCAGCCCCTTGATCATCTTTGTGTCCCTCCTCTGGACTTGTTCTAACACATCCGTGACCTTGTGGTGCTGAGGGTCCCAGAGCTGAGTGCAGCACTGCAGGTGAGGTCTCACAAGAGCAGAGCAGAGGGGGAGAATCACCTCCTTTGCCCTGCTCACCATGCAGCTTTGATGCAGCCCTGGATACAGCTGGCTGAAGAGGAATAGGAGGAGCACTGTCATCTGCCTTTCTGGCAGCAGCCAGATGCTAGAATATCCCCTGTTATTTCAACCTAAGAAGAGGTAACTAAAGAATTTGCTTAACTTCTGTATAATGGGTGAAAAAGGGCATTAGCAAAATTACAAGGGTTGAAAACTCATGCTGAGAGAGAAATGTGGATGCACATAGCGATGCAGGTTAAAATACAGTTTTGCAGTGAAAGCTTGTATCAAAAGTATATAAGGGATAAATTAGTGCATTAGGACAGGAATTTTAATGGTACAGTAAGGTTTCAGTGCACTAGAACTAAGATAAGACTATGATTTTCGTATTCTTTGTTGAAGATAAGAGTTACATGCTTGACTTCGAGAAGACTCAAAGTCTCGATGTAATTTTTTAGCATTTTAGAAAACAAAACTAAAATAAAATGTACCGTATCAAATTCTTACTACTTCCTGCCTGGGACCGATAATGTTGTAATGACCAATTGTAAAAATGTAGAAAAGTTTTGTTGTGTTGTCTTTTTTTCCTCTAGAAAAGCATTAAAGCTTTATACACAGGAAAAATTTCTTTTAAATGAGAAATTTCAAAGAAACGAAAACATGTTTTGGGAGTTTGTTAGCTGTGGTTTAAATACTTCACCATTATGTAATAAAAATGTTTATTCTCTGTCTGGTTGCAATCAAGATGTTCTCTTTTCTCTCAGAAGGGATTTGGAATTTGCTACCTTATTCTTGCTCTTCGTCCTGTCCCTTCCCAATCAAGACAAATTCGTCTACTTTTACAAGCCTTTTGTAACTTTTGAGGTCATGTTTCAGACATGCCAGGATTTTAAATATTAGCACTGCCATTGTCTGATTTTTTTTTTTTTTTTTCAGCTTAGGCGTAACTTCAAGTTTCGTTTGCACTGTAATTAAGAATTTTTCCTGACACGAGTACTGGCTCCTTTTCTCACAAGAGCTCTTAAGCCTGTAGAGCTATTTGCAGAAGAGTTTTGGAAGATAGCAAAGGCTTACTCAAGTTAAGCAAGGTCTATCTGCTGTCAGATTGCCTCTAGTGCCAAAGGTTATCCTCTGTAATCCTCTATTTGCCAGTACCGTCCATAGGGAATATTATTCTCACTTCTGTAGAGGTATCGTGCTTGGGAAAGCTTGAATTTTTTTTCTGTAGCTGTATGGGATTGCCCATTGATGGAAGTTACTGGATTGAATAACCCTACGGTGTAGGCTGAGGAAAGAGCAGAAGGACTGAGACCTTCTGCAGGGACGTTTTGTGGTTGCTCTGCACTAGTTGGCCACAATCCTGCTGAGGTAAGATGGCCCAGCTGGTCCCAGATGCATCCCAGCAGTGCCAGATTCAGTTAAACTACACAAATCAGCTCAGAGTTAGGTGTGCAATAGACACTGCTTCCCTGAAGCAGAGGTTATACTACATGCTATAGAAAGATGATTGAAACTTTTGGCTGGATAAGGTCATGGCAGTGCTAATTGCAGGGTTTTACTGCTGTGAAGAAGCCTTTAGATAAGGCCGGGGTACTAAAAATGCTGTTACTCTGAAAATGCATCAGCATGAGGAATGGAAGCATTAGGAAGGTTTGTGGCTGGCTTTGGCTTGTACATGTGAGGTGGTTAGGGATAACTTCAAATGGCTTTTTGCCTGTCTTTTATTTGGAGGCATCCCATGAGACAGGAAAAGCTTAGTGTGTTTTAAATGCTTCCTGAATTGAGATATACTGAGTATGCCAGTGATGTTCTGCTCACATAAAATGTCCTGTCAGAAAGATGCTTCATTTGCCTTGTTGCACGATTGGTTTCCGGCAAAAATGCTGAACTTTTCTCATCTCAGGATTGGGTTGGGAAAACTTAAAGCATTAAATCTAGTTCAGTAAGCAGGAGTCCCTTGTAGGTGAGGGGTTTTGAACTGAGGAAATGAGCATCACCTCTTGCTGAGGTCTCTTCTATTTTGAGATTCCTTCAAAGTCTAGATCTTGTAAGAGGGGAAGGAGTAGTGAACAGAAGATCCAGAGCCTGTCCTAAGGTATTTATGTCTATGCTAGAAGCTAGCATCTTACTACTTCCTGATTTTTGAGATATTTAAAAGCTTAGGTCTCTCTTAAAGGATGAGAAAAAGCTATAATCAAAGTTTTCTGGGTAGCGTGGTGATGAGCAAGTTTGTGACAGAACTATGTGTTGTTTTATATGTTGGGACATTGAGAATACAAAAACTTTGAATGAAGGTTTCTACTCAAATTTCATCTTTATTGTTAATAATGTGAAAGACGAGGTAAAAAAAATACTACGGCAAATAGGATATTTGCTACTAGTATATTTACGTAGGGGCAAAGGTCTTGTAAGAGGACTTCTATGGTATGATATTGAAGTCAAAATGTTTTTTGGAAAGCAAAGTAGAGTCAGCTACTTGTATTCCGTGCATATTCAGGTTCTTCAAATACCATTAAAAAATACGGCATGTTTCTTGACCTTGATTTTCATTTCATTTCTTTTAAGCTGTCTCCATTTGCATCACAACTTGCCTTTGTGGAAAGAGTGGTTCGAGACCTTAAGAAAACACAAGATTCAGTTAAGCTTCTGGGACTAGCAGATGGTTCCACGTGAGCTGCAGTTTTGTTAGATTTCATTAAAAATGTGAGGTCATCAGCCTGGCCTGTTAGCTGGGGATTGGCCTCAGTGGCCTTTGTTTCTGTGATGCCGGAGGCTGTCCTGAGGAGCCCCATACCCCTGAGGTCCCAGAGGAAGTTGAAATAAAGGAGTTGGGCTGGGTGAGGACCGATTAAGCAAGCTGGACATCCATAAGTCCATGGGTCGCGATGGGATGCACCCCCAGGTGCTGAGGGAGCTGGTGGAAGTCATTGCTAGGTTGTTCTCCATCACCTTTGGTATGTCATGTGCATTGGGAGAGGTGCCTGAGGACTGGAGGAGAGCAAATGTCACTCCAGTCTTCAAAAAGAGCAAGGAGGAGGACCTGGGTAACTATAGACAGGTCAGCCTCACCTCCGTCCCTGGAAAGGTGATGGAACAACTTATCCTTGGTGTTGTCTCCAGTCATATCAAGGATAAGAGGGTCATTAGGGGCAGTCAACATGGCTTCACCAAGGGGAAATCGCGCTTGACCAACCTGATAGCCTTTTATGAGGATATAACCAGGTGGATAGACGGTGGAAAGGCAGTGGATGTGGTCTGTCTTGATTTCAGTAAAGCTTCTGATGCTGTCTCCCACAGCATCCTCACAGCTAAACTGAGGAAGTGTGGTCTGGACGAGAACTGGCTGAAGGGAAGGAGCCAGAGGGTTGTGGTCAATGGGATGGAGTCAAGTTGGAGGCCTGCATATAGTTGAGTCCCTCAAGGGGTCAGTGCTGGCACCAGTACTGTTCAATATATTCATTGATGAGTTGGCTGCGGGAATGCCATGTGCCGTCAGCAAATTTGCTGATGACACAAACCTGGGAGGAGCAGCTGACATGCCAGAGGCTGTGCTGCCATCCAGCGGGACCTCACCAGGCTGGAGAGATGGGCAGGGAGAAATTTAATGAAATATAATGAGGACAAAGGTAGAGTCCTACATCTGGGCAAGAACAACTGCAGACACTGGTATAAGGCTGAGGGAGCTGGGTCTATAGCTTGGAGAAGAGGAGACTGAGGGGTGACCTTATTGATGCTTATAAATATTTAAAGGACGAGTGTCAGGAGGATGGAGCCAGGCTCTTCTCGGTGACACCTAATGACAGGACAAGGGGCAATGGGTGCAAGTTGTATGTAGGAGGTTCCACTTAAATGTGAGACAAAGCTTTTTCACAGTGAGGGTGGCAGAGCACTGGGACAGGCTGCCTAGGGGGGTTGTGGAGTCTCCTTCTCTGGAGACTTTCAAAACCCACCTGGTTGCGTTCCTGTGTGACCTGATCGAGGTGTTCCTGCTCCAGCATGGGGACTGGACTGGGTGATCTTCCAAGGTCCCTTCCAATCCCTAATATTCTGCGATTCTATGGTTCAAGTGTATGTTGCATCATACCTTGTGCTGGAATTGACTGAGGGGAAGGCAATCAGCACTGAATCAGCAGGTGTTTTTTTTTTTTTTTGTTTGTTTGTTTTTGGTGAGGGCTATCAGACCTGGCTTTTTGCAGTATGTGTTGATCTCTTTTGAACATCAATGGGGATTGCTCCGAGCATATGTTGACATCAGTCGTGTGATGCACGTAACCATGGGCTCCATACCACAGTCTTCTTAACATATTTTAAATGATAATTGTGAGCTATGAACTCTGAACTATTTTTCAGTATTTTTCTTGATATGAGCTTTAGGAAGGACAGAATAACTGATGCTCCTGTGAGATTGTTCCCTTTTTTGAAATAGAAAGGGAGGGGAATGGTTGCTAGAATGAGAATCACCTGACTCCTTCCTTTACTACACTGAACTTGAAACAACTTTGGACTGAGGTATTTCTGTAGGATCTTCAAGATTTGCTCATGACTTCTAATTTCTGTGTTTGAATTGTGAAAATACACGTACATAGTTTTCAGATGATGTTAATCTCCGATTCCTCATGGTGAAATCACAGAATGGTTTGGATTGGAAGGGGCCTTAAAGCTCGCCTTTTGGTGTGCAGTTGCTCCAGAGTCAACCCAGTTACATCCTAGGCAGTTGTCCGGGAAGCTCAGTTTCTGTGAGGCTGCTAAACTGTTGAAATGTTTAACCTGGTGGAAAGATCCTTTGCGGATGCAGCTGGAATTTGTGCACTGTGTATCCAGTAGTTTGTGGCCTGGTAGAGGGACTCATGGCCTTGCAGATCCTTGAATTCAGAACCGTTCCCTTGGGGTACTTCTCTTCTTCAGCTCAGAGATCTGCACGTTGATGTGTTGGGTGAGGAGGAGCTCAGTGTTTATCCCCAGTCAGGAGAGACCAGGATTAAGGGCTCTACTCTTATCCATCATGTAACACTGCTGGCCTTGCATCTCCCAGGCGAACCTGTTAATCTATTTCCAAATTCACTTCTTTTGGTATTCTGTGTGGCAGTTGAGCAAAAGTACTTCTTTTTGGTTTCCTTCTCAACATACTCTTGATAATTCTAGTGGTAGCCTTTCACTTTGCATTGAGACTGTCACTGTTGCCATATCTTCAACAACTGGACTGTTCTCAGTAAAGATCAGTCTGCAGTGGCTCCCTTCTTCTCCTTATAGATTTACCCTGCAACAGTGATCAGACCATGGGGGAAAAAGATACTAGACGGCATCTCTGGTGCTTTGCATTCTTGGAAGTGTGACGTTGTGCCACAGGAAGCAGAATGTCAAACACCGTAGGTTTCAGCTCAGGCGTTTTCTGAAGTCCTTAGCAATTCTTGTGACTCAGGAAAGTGCAAGTGAGACTAATAACGTGGAAAATTGAATTCATCTTTCTCACACACAAGTGATCACAGGCATGGAGAGTCCTCTTGAGGATGCTTCTAGTGGAGGATGGGAGAAGATGATGAGCTTGTGATTGCCGTCCACGTGTGCGTGAGGTGTTGGAAACAACTAGTGGAGTGACACAAGAACAAGTGGTAATCACATGGACACAAAGTTAAATAAGAGAGTAGAAAACGAGTGTTAGAGCAATAAAATTCTAGCATAGTCATCCTAAATCACAGAAGTAAAAACCGAGCTGGTTGGTAATTATTATTTAGATAGTACTATGAAGCTGCAAAAGGGTAATAAAGGCCAGGTGTCAGCAGCATCCAGCTTGGTAGTGCTTGTAGTCTGACTCCCTTGTACCATCCCCAGCCTAACATATGTCTGCTCAGATGTCTCAGGTGGCTGGCTGCTGATTAGTTTTACCGTGTAATAACAAAGTGATCAGGTTGTGGAGTCATGATGCCCTTGAACTCTGTTTGGACAACAGTTTTGTGTCATCGTCCTCCCCCCTGCCAGCTGATGTGAAATTAACACCAAGGAGCGGCACCGGGGTTGTTGAGCCGGAGTTGGCTGTGTAAATAAATGGCTGCTTCAGTTTACAACCTGAAAGTCCTTGGGATTATATCACCTTTTTTGGAACAAAGCAGGAAACAGTGAAGTGAGTTCAGTGTGCTTTGTAACACCTGTAAAGGGAGTGGGCAGTGACCTGTGGGGTGGTAATTCCCCTGGGAAACCATGGGTAGTAATCCGTGAAAACAGAGATTTTGGAGCAGGAGCTCTGCAGTGGCTGAATCCCATTTGTGTCATAGGACACAGGGCTGAGGTCTGTGCATGATTCATTTCTTTTGGCTTCCGAAATCCCGTGTATGAAAGCTTCGAAGAACAAACTTTAGGAATGGAGTCACTAGCCAAGTGCAGGTTCTGTTTGCTCGTACCTCATCCTGATGAGATCCAGCAGCTTTTCTTGGGCACTCACCAGGCTCTACAGCTCTGAGATGAGCAAAGAATTAGCCGAAGAGGCGCAGGTAACCCCCCCACCATACAGGGCCAGGATCAGCAGCCTGTACATCTGTCCCAGCTGTCTCACCTCATCCCTTCTTACGTACAGAGGTGAATTCTGCAGCCTGTCTAGGTATTCTGTCTGGCTGGCTACCCAAATCATTTGAAATGATTTGGATACCTAGTTTAGTTGCAGATAGCCAGGAAACTTTTTGTTCATTGACTGGAGCTTTTATTTCTCACCTCCTTTGCTAGCAGCAGAGCGGTATGTAGTTTTCCTTCCTGAGACCATTCTGGGTAGAGGAAAACTGCTGTTATGTACACTAAATGTAGCCTTTGCTCAGGGATCATTTTTCTGAATCCTTTGGACTTCTTGTACTCTTCCATTTTGCTTAACGCAGTGGTCAGATTTGGTTACACCAGTCCCAGATGAGGTCTCAGTGCTGTGTTGTGAACTCTTAATTCCCTTTCTTTCCTTAGGCAGTACTTGCAGATATACTCCAAGTTAGCACATGTGAGCCCTGCCACCAGAAATAGCTGCTGTAAACATTTGGGTAATTTCCTCTGGGAGCTGCCTTGGGACATCAGAGCCATGCAGAAGAACTTCCCTGCGTGGCCAGTGTTGGATTGTTCCCCGTGTGCTTCCCCAAGGGCTGTACCCCGCTGTGGGGCAGCGCTGCCGTGGGTGCAGAGACTTTTTGCTCCCGAGCAATCCCAACTTGCTTCCCTTTGAACTGCCAACACGTTCAGTGTGCGTTGATACGTGAGGTATGAGCTGTGGTGTTGGAGTCCTGCTATTCATAGCCTCGCTATATTTAGCAGCAGTGGCTAAAAAGGTTATGGCCTCAACAGGCTGGAGGCATCGCCAGCAGCCTTGTAAGTGGGGTAAGGAGTCTGTAGCCCTATATTTTGTTGGTCTGACTGCTCCTCAGCATGGTTTTGGCAATTTCTGACTGAAGATTTAGAGATTCCTATCGTGATTAGGACATTAGTCAGGACTAGTGCTAGCCTGTCTTTGAAAACCAGACAGGTGTGATGTGCTTAGAATCTACCTGGGATTTCTCATTGTATCACAGAGAGGGTAATTCATTATCAATGCCTTTTCACAGCTTCTTGATACTGCTGAAATTATCTGAAGTGATCTAGAGACAGGGTTAGAGCTGGGGAGATAATGTGCTGAGAGCTGGCCACAACCCTTCAGCATCTCAGTCTCCTTAGTGTACTCTCAATTTCAGTCATCTAAGTACTTTTTGCATCCCATCATGGTGTCTTGCTGAAGTTGATGGGATAGGATTTCTTCACTGTTCCCAGCAACTCAGTTTGAACACTAAGCCAGCACTTACAGCTCTGCAACAGTGGTGTAAGGTTATGTGGTTATGTGACGAAGCATCTCATATGCTGTTGTAAGTTGTCTTAGGACGCAAAAATGTGGCTAATGTTGGTTTTTGCATTAATGTACAACAAATCAGATGCTCTCAAACTGGGGAAATACAGTGTCTGAAGGCAGCACTCGACATTTTCAAAGTGTGATTTCAGGATTTATACTGGAATAGCTGCAAGCTAGTTGTGGGAAACCTGGTGTCAGTCAGTCTTGTGGAAGTGTGCACATGCCAAATAGCAAATGTCCAGAGATAAGCAATGCATTTTTTTTTCCCAGAGGTTTCTATCTAATTTGACTACATTTAATTGCTAAGGAACTGAAAAGTTACTGTTTCATCACTGGTAAAGATAGCGAATCTAAAAACTAGTGACCATTTGTTGTCTCTAGCATGTGAAGCTTTTTTTTGTTAGACCTGTTTTTTTCTTTACGCTATTTTCACAATTGTATATGTGAATATAACCCTGTTCAAGGCTGTGATGAACTTCATGGAATAAAACCTGTGGAGTAAAACTACGGAGCTGTACTGTGACTTTATAGCAACCATGTAAAAGAAAGAGATAAATAGCTGCTTTCAGTAGTGTTCTGTGTTGTACTGCAGGAAAGAAAATGATTAAAATAAAACACCAAAAAAAAGTTCATTGAATCCAAGTGTTTCTACTGTGTAGTGAGATGTTAGTGGAGAAGGGGCATTATTTTCAAATATACTTAAAATACTTTATTTTGTATTTGTAGCTGGAACTGTACAGTTTAGAATGTTACATTAGTGGGAATTTCAGCTAATTTTTAAAGCTTTTTCTCGCTCTTAAAAGAAGCAAAAAAAAAAAAAAAAGGTATCAGAGGTAAATCCACTTTACTTTGGGTGAATTTGGGTGAACAAAGTGGGAAATTCTTCTTCACACGCAGATAACCGTAATCCAAGTCTGGAATAATGCGTTCTTCCCATATGTCTGTGGGTGGGTTTAACCCTGTAGTCCTGTATCTGTCCCTCTACCTCCCCAAGATTTTAATTTGTATTTTAATTTGTGAAAGACAGTTTTATTAGTGCTTTATTCCAGTTAATTAAATGTTCAGGTTGTAGACAAGCATTAACAGTTTTAAGTAGTTGATTTTCTGGCATGTTTGCAAATGTTTTTCAACTAATAGTGCATGTGGCTGAAATCTAAAATAGTGTTTTTGCATTTCTTTTGTGTGACTTTCATACTAACCTCACTGATGAACGAACGTACACTGAAGGAATTGGTAAATTGTCCACTGCCGATGGTAAAGCCTTCGCAGATCCTGAGGTTCTCCGAAGACTGACGTCTTCTGTCAGCTGTGCACTGGATGAAGCTGCTGCTGCATTGACACGGATGAGGGCAGAGAACAATCACAATGCAGGACAAGTGGACAAGTACGTATTGATCATTCCCTACCCACAGCTCCTGAATAATAGAACATTTTTTAATTTCAAATTATTTTTTTACAGTCACTCTTTAGTAATATTCCTGCTGCAGTACTAGCATAAGCAAAGTTACTGAATCTGAAGCTGTAAGGGCTGCCACATCAGGTTGTTACCATAGAAGTATAAGAGAAGTACGAAAATGTTAACTGGTAGATTAGAGGAAATGCTGTTCTTTCTGTGTAATAGATAACTAATTTCGTTTTCAAAAACTGGTTAAGCTCTTAGCTGTAGAAGAGTTTGTGATATTTTTCTATTTACTGCCTCCACATATTTTGTGGAAACTAAAGGATCTAGTTCATAGTGTTTTCTTTCAACTTTTAATACAAATACTTAAAGGGTAGTGATTTGCCCAGGAGTCTTGCTAAAGAACTTGGGGGGGGGGAAAGAAACTTACCTGGTAACTTTTTTTAGGTGCTAATTAATGAGAATAGCATTCAACTCCCATGATTATACAACTAAGCTGCAAAAGCTTACTTCTTCATTGGTAATTTCAAAACATCATTAGGGGGCCTGAAGTACTTTCTATTCTGATAAGTGAACACAAGTTGTTCCTAAACTGTTGAGATAGTGACTGCACACATTGTTGAACTTCAAATCTCAGATCAGAAATCTTAAAGTCTATTTCTTTTTATATGGGTGAAATTATCAATTTTGTCAAAACACTGAAAGTGATTATAATACAAATATACGTAATCAGATACCTGAATGTGCTATTCAGGTCAGATCTCAGCTTGTTTTATTTAGCAGCTACTACTACGAAGGGCAACAAAGACGATGAGGGGTCTGGAGAACAAGTCTTACGAGGAGCAGCTGAGGGAGCTGGGGTTGTTCAGTCTGGAGAAGAGGAGGCTCAGGGGCAACCTTATAGCTCTCTTACAGGTACCTTAAAGGAGGCTGTAGCAAGGAGGAGATTGGTCTATTCCTCACATCTTTAAAAGACGTTTAGATGTAGAGTTTAGTGGTTTAGTGGAGGACTGGTTAGTGTTAGTTCAGAGGTTGGACTAGGTGATCCTGGAGGTCTCTTCCAACCTAGATGATTCTGTGACTAGCACAGTTAAGTTACATTTAGTTAGTACACAGTTAGTACATTTTTGGGTATCTGGCAAATGGGTTCCTTTTAAAATAAAGCCTTAATGTCATTTAACCATTAGTCTTTGGAAAAATTGGAACTTGCATACTTTCCTGAGGAAATCCTGGAGTCAGATGGATATATTCTTCATTGCAAATAAACTTCTTGAATGATTGTCTCTTTCAGAGAAGAAAAGTTGAAGGTTTTTAATGAATCTGAATATAATAGCTTTTGTTTTAAGACATAAGCATCCATATCTTGTAAATAAATTATACAAGTGGGAATGCATCACATACAGTCCACTGCCATTTCTACTAGAAGGCTCTTCCTCCCTTTCCTTCTACAACCACGGCATTAAATGTATTTTCACTCCTGGTGGCTCAGGGAGTGTGATTCCTTGCATATGTTTTCCAAACAAAACAATATCATTTAGATAAGTAACTGAGTTGATACTGAGAATGGCTTAATTTTGTTTACACTCAAGTGGTCAGCCATGCTTTAGTAGTTGTCTTTTCTGTTAGAATTAGACTTCTTGGTGCAGAAGAAGATTTAAAAGACAGATTTGGTTCAAAGTAAAATGAAGCTCACTCACCTTTTTCTAGATCTGTTTAGTGTGCTTCCCTAAGTATCAGGAGAAATAGCTCTTCTCTTTAGTGTAGAAGCTAATGATGGTTAAAGTAGTGCTTATAAACTTCCTGAGCTTTTAGATGTCAAGAACTTGGGGTATGTCTGGTCATTGCCTTTTAACACTTAGCTTGTAATTACCTATTCTGGCTTATGAAAGATCAGTTATTAGTGTTCCGTGTAGGATTTGTGGTGTTAGTGCTGTTCAAAAAAAGTGTACTTCAATTGGCTTATTTAATCCATATGAAAAGTTCTGTAATATACTTTCACTGTTGTATAAAAGGAAATAAGGTAAACTTTTTGTAAGACTCCTCTCCTTTCTTCCTTTAAGACCTCATTAGGTGAGGTAAGGGTTTTTCTTTGTTTGAAATGGCTGCTTAAGAAGAAGAAATTCACATGTTCACTTAAAAAAAAAAAAAAAAAAAAAAAAAGAAAGCTTTGGGCTAGTGCAGGGAAGGAAATGGTCCCACTTTGAGAAAGACAATGGTCAGGAAGTTTGTTTTGTGGCAATATTTGGTATTAGTAGCCTCTTTGATGCTAGGCTGTTCACTTCTTGGCTTTATCTTTACAGGAAATGTGCCTTGGTACCTGTAGTTTGTCATGGTCATAGCTTGTGTGTATCTGGCATTCTAGAGAAGTGTGAACAGCATCAATGAGGTTTACTTCTGTATCTTACACACACAGAACAAAGTGATTTGCAGAGAACTTTTCTTCATGTAGCCTATATAAGAGCAAGTGTTAAGCTAGCAACTGAGAACAAGATCTAATATGGACATCAGCAAGGTCTCTATCTCCGTTTCACCAATGGAAATAATGTATATATGTACTTTTTTCTTAAAAAAAAAAAAAAAAAAAAAAGTTGCAAGGTATATTTCCTAGTAAATCTTAGTGCTGCCATCAGCACTAAGACTATTTCCTTGCATAAGAACACTGCCCATCTGTTTTGTGCTTAGTCTTGTGACAAATGATTTTCCAGTCGCAGTTTGGCAGAAGCATGCTCAGATGGGGATGTAAATGCTGTCCGGAAGCTGCTGGATGAAGGAAGAAGCGTAAATGAACATACCGAAGAAGGAGAGAGTCTCCTTTGCTTGGCCTGTTCAGCTGGATACTATGAATTGGCACAAGTAAGTAACAAATACATTCACAACTAAACCTGTAGGAAACATTGTCTAAGGGGTTTCTTTGGTAGTTAAACATTCTAGATACTCTGATTAAAACAATTTTTGTAGTCTAAGTGGAGTATCAGTTAATACATCTTAATGTGGGTTTACAGCTACTGTTTGTCTTTTTAATGTTAAATGTCATCATGCATGTACATGCCTTAAGGTTTAACAGGCTTGTGTGAGGAATGTATCTAATGCTTTATGATTTATCTGTTTTTCTGGCATTGTTCTAGATGCAGTCAAGGTGTTCCGCCAAGCAGGCATTGCAAGAGGATCTAAAATATCAGCAAAATAAAAAATGCAAGGGCTTACATTCTGAAGACTTATGTCTCAGTCACTCAGCCTGTTTCTTAATGGCATCTGTGTCACCAGTTAGTTTTTGACTTTCATATATGTGTATTCAATAGCAGCTGCATGTTTTTTGTGATGGGCAAGTGTGCAGAGGGAAAACCGTTTACCTGTAAGCTTGACTTAATGTGGGGCTGTGGTCATTAATGCAGGTTTATAGTTTTTCTGTCACTCCGGTTAGTGAATTGCCCTGTGGCATTGGAAAAAGTCAGTACTGCACTGTAACTTAATGTTGATTTTAACATATACAAACAAATGTAGAAAACCAGCATTTTCTGAAGCAGAGTGTAGTACAGGTGGTAATTCTACACTATTCCTAGGGAGTACCATTTGTGCTTTGCGTTGGTATTAATGTAAGGCAATGTCATGGCTGACTGGGGAATCGTTTTCAAGCCCGACTGAACTAAAAGCAAAATGTCAATGCTAGAATTTATTCATATATTAACTGAACTTTTTTTTTCTTTAGGTGCTACTAGCAATGCATGCAAATGTTGAAGATCGAGGGAATAAAGGAGACATAACTCCCTTAATGGCAGCTGCCAGTGGAGGCTATGTAGATATTGTTAAACTTCTCCTTGTTCATGGTGCAGATGTCAATTCTCAGTCTTCAACAGGTAACTGGGAAGCAGGAAGTTGAGCAATCAACAAAATTAGCACATAAGCACATAAGTGCTTATGAATGTCAGTGTGTTTAACGTACAAGAAAACATGACATGATGAATGGTTAAGAATAGGCTAGATGCATGTTGGACGTGTTTAATAATGGCCAAATAAAGGTCCGAAGATTGCTTTTAGTATTAACAGTAATGGAAAGCACTGTTCCTCTGAAATCCATTGTGGTATTAGATGACCAGAAAAATTAATGAAGTTTAACTTCTCTCACTTTTATAATCCAAAACTACCCATTAAGAAGGGGACATAGCTGGTCGAGACCAGTTACTATGGTCTATTGCTTCTACCAAAGAAGAGCTACAGGTCTTTGGGCATTGAATTGTCTGCTTTGATGATGCCTGACCACAACTTAACTAACCTTGCTGAGAGTATTAAACTGCTGTTCACTTTTGCTAACCTTAAGATAGAATTCACGTTTTTTTCAAATTAAAGTCAGATGTTGAATTATGCAATGTTCATTTTATCCTTATGTTTAGTCATACTAAGTAGAACTTAAAATTTACTGTAACATTTAAATCATGGCCACACATGGTAGTCATTTTAAGAATTAGAATTTTAAGTTGCAATAATTTTATAAATGTTTTTTCAAGGGATCAATGGATGTTATTTTAGACAAAACACAACGAGCAATTTTCATGCTCACTACAGAGTTTGAGGTTTATTTGATCTCTGTGTGCTGAAGTAGGAAGCTTAAAGAAAAAACACCGATATTTTCTAATATTGTCTTAGTTTTAAAACTTTCATATTATAGTTGTGTTGAAGTTGTTGGCCGGAGTAACATTACTGTGAGGTAAAAGGCTGCTGCTTGTGATGTTTTTGGTTTTGTTCAGAGTTTTAAAAACTAAATTTTCTGTATTGGGACTAGGTAATGGAAAAGACTTACATGCAAACTTCTTCTCTGCAGGAAACACAGCGCTCACTTACGCTTGTGCTGGGGGCTTTGTTGACATAGTGAAGGTGCTATTGAAAGCAGGTGCTAACATTGAAGACCACAATGAGAATGGGCATACCCCCTTAATGGAAGCAGCCAGTGCAGGTCATGTTGAGGTTGCAAGAGTATTGCTGGAATATGGTGCAGGAATCAATACTCACTCCAACGAGTTCAAAGAAAGTGCACTTACACTTGCATGCTACAAAGGTATTATTTTGTACCTTATTTTGTTTTTGTTGTTGCAATTTCTTTTCTGGGGTTTGTCTAACTCAGGGTTCCAGCCAAACTTTGGTTCAATGTTTTCTTAACTGTTTACAGAATGCCAGATTTTAATTTTAAACTCCATGTCAGGAAATGATCATCCTTGGTGTAGTTGTATTAAGACTGTTTACTTGTATCCAAATGTGGTAGACACACATTCAGCATGCTGGAGATGAAATCTTGTGACTGGCTGTGTCCAAACTTGTGCTTTGGCACAGCACCACTTTCCTCTTTCCCCACTACTGCATTTTCCATTTCATTCAGATTCCCTTCACCAACTACCTGCAAGTTCTGAAAAACGCGTTACTATTAGTGAAATGTCAGGTTAGACTAGATATTTTTAGAATATATGATGGGGGAAAAATGCTAGTATTATTACTGAATACTTTTCCTCAACTGTAATTTTGGAAGATGTTTATGAATTAATTCATTATTGTGAACACTTGTGGACTTTAATTTCCTGTGCAGTTCAAAGTTTCTACATAAAATAACTTGGTGCCATGGTAATCCATTGGACTTCCAGATTCTCTTCTTCCAAAGGAAAAAACAAACAACAACAAAATTCCAGTGAATGTTTTTCTCCTAATAGAAACTATAAAGATGCAGATTATTGTCATAGTGATTTATGTTTTGGCTGTGCAGTTAGAATTGGAGGATACTTGTTATGTATAACCCATCAAAAGACTTGGATCTGATACTGTCATGGACTCCCTGCAACATACAGTAGTTCATTACAGAGTTTTCTGTAATGGTACTCCTGAAAATGTTGGAGGGATACTCTTGTTTCTTGCAATGTTAAACTTAGTAGGTGGGATGTAATGCAAGATCTTCATTGACTAGGGATTTCCTTATCTTTGGCAAGAAGGTTGAGCTACCTTATGTTCCCCTCCAAAATGTATATTGCTTTGGAACGCTTACACAACCGTGTAACAACATTGTTTAAGGAACAAGCACAGTCTTTTGTAGCTTGAAGTCACAAGTTCCTGTTGTATAAATTTGAATTAGAGAGGTCTGTCTTAATTTCATAGTTGGGCAGTATCATTGGAAAAGACAGTCTGATGCCTGACCGTTCTGCAATTGATTTTCATTAGAGGACTTAAAGAGCAGATTTATGAGTTGAAACATGGATTTACACTTTCATATCTTATTATAAAATTATTAAATGTATTTTCTGTACTACTGAAAACTTCTGATATTAAATGCTTGCTTATTTTGTTCCGTTTCATTTTGAAGGCCATTTAGATATGGTTCGTTTTTTGCTTGAAGCTGGAGCTGATCAAGAACATAAAACAGATGAGATGCACACAGCACTAATGGAGGCCTGCATGGTAAATAGCCTTTATTTGTACTTCTTCCCCCTCGGTGGGAGAGGAATAGAGGAGATGATAAAATGAAGGGGGCCTTTGTTAACAAGGTGTTTTAGGTCTGCAATTGAGAGTTTTAATTGTTACTGTAAGATAGTCTTTAGTATAGTTAACACAGGCAACTTCTTAGTCTAATTAGTTTTAGGGGAAAAAAATCTGTATTTTGGGTACGTGATACGTTGTATTAAATGTTCCCAATGTGAACTGTAGGTGTAATTAATTTGCAATGCTATAGGGTAGTAGGTTGATCCCAAGTCGCTTTCTTTTGCAGTATAAAGGAGTTTTCTGCCTTTGTCTTTATAAATAAGGTCTCACGGACCATCATGGCATGAGCCTTCCAGAAGTGCATTGAACTGGATGAGTAATGCATTGCACTTACCCTTTCACCACAGCAGGGAAAAAAGTGTTGCATGTAGAGACAGTTTGCTTTATTCTAGGTTTCTGTAAATGTGAGGTTTTTGTTTCGCAAACAAACAAAAACATAGTTCAAAAGTAGTTCAGTTCTTAGTTCCCTGTTTTCATAGGAAGCACAGAGAATGGAGGAAAAATTAGTTTTCTTCCAGTAAGCTATATTCCCTAGAATATTGGGTTGCGATGTTCCCCACTAGTCTTCTGAGATCAGGAGGATCGGTTGTTCTTTTACTGCAGCTGTGAGGTACTGATGCCAGTCACCAAGGTCAGATTATTACATCTCAAGTGGTGTTGGTCTTCTGATAGTGAGATGGTAATAGTCGCCTTGAATAGGCTTCCCTGTATGACAGCCTAGTGCCAATAAAGAATTTGGAAGGACCCAATTGTGGTGGGTGTGTGGTGTCACCTAAAGGAGATGGCAGCATGGCTGCAAACTGAACGTTAGATTTGGTCACTTCTTATAATAGTCTGAGCAGCATGTTAACTTGGGGTCTGTGAAATGTCTCAGCTGGGGAAGTTACGTTGGTGGTCTGAATGCTGTTATTTGGGGGTATTTCAGACCAGTTTGCATCATGTATTTGACCTTTAAAAGCAATAGAGAGGAAACTGATCTTTTTAAGTTCCAACTCCGAGTCTAGTGATGAAGTTTTTCCGTGTTATCTTTTAGCTACGCCCTTGTGGAAGGGAACCATTCTGGCAAATTATTGTGACTTTTGCCAGCCAGCCTTCCGTGTTCTTTAACCAGTGCTACAAAGAAATACAGGTTGATATTTGAACCTCCAAGTTTTGGTAGTATGTTCTGGTCAAATGGGAGCACTACACCAAAGATAATACATCTTGGTTAGGTGAGGTGGTGGTTGGCTCTTTGACCAGCATCACTGAGAACAACAGCCTGTCCTTAATTTACACATATGGTTGCTGTTAGTCTCATGTTACCTAGTATCTGCTTTGTGGTTAACCTAAAAGAGACAAGCATTGTCAGGAGTTGCCTGTTAGATACCCCTCTTTCCCTATTTTCTGTTGCGCTGTGTTAGCTGTTGGAGTTACTGGCTAGTGATTCTGAGATCAGAATGGGGAAGTAGTTCACTTAAGATCGCTGTTCTTAATGGAGTAAGTCTTTACTTTTGGGAATTAGTGTGTGATGTAAATAAGAATTCCACTTTATGATCATGTCTGTGCCCTAACCTGAACAACTCTGGTTTTAAGTTTGGACAAAGGGGTATTATAATGTCTTTTTTGCCCTTTAATATTGCTCAACTTCATTTGGATTTCCTTCCAAGAAAACAATGTAAAATCATCTGCTTTTTGCCACTGAAATTGGCCTTTTTTTTTTTTTTTTTTTTGGACTATACTGGGAGGAAGTATTCTCTTTCTTCTCTATGAAAATCTGCCAGTAACTGTTGGGGCCAGCTTCAAGTATTAATCCAGGTTTATCGTCGTGTCCCAGAAGAACCACTGTGTCAGGGCACAGAACTCTGTGAGCACAGCTAAATCATCAAAGCTGTCTGAACAGCTTTTTCCTCTTATAGAAGAATCCATATTTCTTCTTTGAATAGTAATTATAGTGATCATTATGATGCAACTAAAATGTATGCATCTGCAGTATACAAGGCAGAAAGTGTTTTTTCTCTAAGAGATACTAACAGCATACCTCAATTTAAGTCTCTCACTTTGGAATCCCCTTTTGTACTTACTATATCATATTACTTGTATATGCTGAAGAAAGATTCAGTATGACATCCTCTGATGAGACTCTTGTTTCTCACTGAGCACTGTTTCTATGACTTGAGTCTTCTACCAGCGTAGTTTATCCATTTGGGTTTTCCAATCTCCCTTCTCCGAAGTGTTCCAATCCATTTGTGTTAGTAATATGAGAGGGAGAAACCAGGAGGGTGTTCTTTCCTGATGCCAAAATTTCTTTGCATTTGCTTATTCTCAAAGGTATTGTGGCTCTCTACAAAACACACCTTAGGTAAATCATGAATTTTTGGTACTGGGGCTCTTTCAAGGAACTGGGAGTTTAGTAGTAGTTTCTGGAGAAGCTAACAGCTACCTTTATCTGCTTTGATTGGGAAGTCTGAATGACAGCTATGGCAATCCTAATTCTCTTCCTTCATTGGCAGATTGGTTCACCACAAGTCATTTTTCATTATCCTTTTAAGATCTGTTCCAGCCTTCCCTCCTCATGTTAACCTATCTTACTGAAGTTTTTCAGCAGATATCTTTCTCAGGATATAGAAACTGACAGTTGGAGCCTTTTTGTTTGTAGAAGCTATGAATCAACTCTAAAGAAAAAGTCTTTTTTTTTTTTTTTTTTTTTTTCCAGTGTTTGGTTTGAGGTTTAGTCATGCAGTGGATTTAGTCATGGTATTTGTTTGCTATCTACAATACTTTTGTGCCCCAGGTATTTTGCTGGGTATTTAAGAATGTCTTACCCCATAACTCTTCCCCTACTCAGCACAAGAAAGGGGGAAAGAAAATCTAGCTCTTTTTTTCCTGATGCATTTAAACCTAACATAAGTGTAGGTGGAAATCTAAATGTCAGTTTAATCCAATTATTACAATAATGTCGTAAATTAAACCATGAGCTTCCTCTAGGTCACTTTCAGACCTAGTGCACGTAGCAGTGGTTGCAACTAGTGCATTAAATGCCTTTTGACAGTTTCTGATTTCTGTTTTCACCTCTGTTTTGTAGGATGGACACGTGGAGGTAGCACGCTTGCTTTTAGACAGTGGTGCTCAAGTGAATATGCCTGCAGATTCATTTGAATCTCCCCTCACCCTGGCTGCTTGTGGTGGACATGTGGAGTTAGCAGCTCTCCTGATAGAAAGGGGAGCTAACCTGGAGGAAGTTAATGATGAAGGTTATACTCCTCTCATGGAAGCCGCACGCGAAGGTCATGAAGAGATGGTGGCATTGTTGCTGGCACAAGGTGAAATCACTGTTTCTATAGCATTATTATGAAGCATGCAGTGTTGACTTCCCCATTAAGTATTCTGTGCAAATTCCTCTAATCTGGCCTGTGCTGTAACTACAGAGCAAAGCTAAAACACCTGAACTGTGGAGGTGATAATCATTCGTGTTTCCATCCTTTCTCTGGTCAGTTAAAATAACAGCTATTTTGTTTCCTAGGGGCAAATATAAATGCACAGACAGAAGAAACACAGGAGACAGCTCTTACTCTGGCATGTTGTGGAGGGTTTTCCGAAGTGGCTGACTTCCTTATTAAGGCAGGAGCTGATATAGAACTTGGTTGCTCAACGCCTTTGATGGAAGCTGCTCAAGAGGGTCATCTTGAATTGGTGAAATACTTGCTAGCAGCAGGTACGTATACAGTACAAATGATCTGGCACGCAGACTTCATATATTTGAATCATATGATTTAGAAGATACCTAGGCTCGGTGGTGGCAGCGTTGTAACAAGAAACCATCCTCAGGTGCCTAGATAAGGGGCGTGTGTGTGTTCTTCACCTTAATATTGTTTGATACTGTTAACAGAGGAAGGTGCCTCATGGAATACTGGTTTCTGTTGAATCTCCAATAAATACCAATATTCATTAGGAAAATTGTTTCCAGCATTTAGCAAAATATTAATACAGATAATGCTTGTTTTTATATTCTGCTCCTGCTTTAACTAAGCCAAATGATCTGCAAACAAGTAGTCTTCCTGAATAACAAGTACTTCAGAAATTGGGCCCTGAGAAGCAGTGTACAAGACAGGTTTTGGAGTGTGCTGAATTTCTTCATTATAAAGTCATATAAAATTAAATCTTGCTGGAGTTGGGTGGGGTGAAAAGACACTTCAGTGTTCATCTGTCAATTTAAAGCTGGTAGAAACTACAGTATGTTAATATTATTAAAAAAAAAAAAAAAGAAAAAGCTGCTTTTTATACATTTTCCTTGTATTGGACAGTAACTTATTTGACATTCTGTTTTTTAAGAATAAGCATAAAATGTGCCGGATTTGTAATTCTAGAAAGTAATGCTCGCTGCTCATCAAGGGACAGTAACAATAGTGTCTCTTACGCAGTGACACCAGCATGTGACACCAGTCACAAGCTTGCTTGAAACTCTGCTTGCACTTCACTTACACTGATAATGTAGAAAGTTAATTGAGGATTTTTTTGGCATCACTTGATTTCTAAATATTTCTCACACCTTGGAAATAAGAAATTAGCTAATCACATTTCCTTTTTTAGAAGACTAAAACATGATTTTAATGTAGCTGATAAAAACAAAGCTAGCCAAATTATTTCACTAATATGGTTTTAAAGAAAACGGTTTCAAAGAACAGGGAAGAAATGAAATTTGTAGAAGTATATTTTCTTGTATAATTATTACTTATTCAGTAAAATGCATTTTGTCTGGTTTTACAGCTACCTGTCAAATGGATAGTCTAGACAAGCATCTGAATTAACTTTTGTTGTTGGAACTGAAATCTTTATTGCTGTAGGGGAAGAATAGTAATAAGTGACCAATAAGTGCTTCAGTTTTCAGTTAAGCCTCTTCTAAACCTTGGCTTATCCCATCTCCTCAGGATATTGTTAGTATGAGATCAATGTTGACCATGAGAGCAATGCCTGTGGGCTGTGGAAGCTTTAGGTCTGTAGGATGTAACTGTTGTTGTGGACAAATACTGCCTTGAATTTATGTTTATCAGATATGAAATACTTGATAAGGAGATGTCCAGTAAGAAGAAAACATTGTTGTCTCTGCAGGGGCTAATGTTCATGCCACCACGGCAACAGGAGATACAGCTTTGACCTATGCCTGTGAAAATGGACATACTGATGTTGCGGATGTGTTGCTTCAAGCTGGTGCTGATTTGGTAAGGCTTCTGTTGCCTTTTGTGGGGAAAACTTGGTTTGAAACTCCTTGCCAAAGGTTGTATGCTTGTAGAGCAGGAAGCTCTCAACAGCTGAGTTTCATATATGAATATGAAAAGAGGAGTGAGTAACTTTTTAAAAAGCTTACATGTTCTGCTTGCTCTAAAAAAAAAATAGAATTTCTTCTATGGGTCAAATATTAGCTAATAAGTTTTAGCTATAGATTACACATGTGACAGTTAATTACCATAATTTCAATATGTTCCATAGGTTTTCTTGTTTAGCAGGATACAATTCTACATTACCTTTATTTTTTTGTGCCTCATAATTTTTTCTAAAATATTGCAGATTACAGTTTCTGTTTTACTGCTGTGAATTTAAAATAGGCTAGTAGTAGGATATATTACTTTTCTGTTGTTAATTTCTGAGTCCTTTTGGTATTATTTTGTGTTGCAGCTTTCAAGAGTTAATCTAAGCAAATGACTTTTAAATGACCAACATAGTATGATCTTTTATTTTTTTCCAGAAATCTTTTCTTTCTTGTAACTTTTTTCTGTATACTGCTTTCATAGTGCTTCTTTTTTTATGATGCTTCTTTTTTTTTAATGATGCTTTTAACCACAACTTTTTTAATGTTAACTGTTTTTTAAATTTGTTTTTGCTTTTCTGATGTGCAGTGAGACACCTAAAATTTCTTCTTCATGACCTACAGTTATAATATTTGTCTGGCTTTTAAGCAGCAAAAGCAAACGATACCTTAGTCTTCTAAAGGAGATCAGGAGTCTTACATCTTATAAAGCAGAAGCAGGGAAGATTGTGCTTTTGTTTGTTTGTTTTAAATCTTCTTTTTCCTCACTGCTTTTGTGCTTTTTTTTTTTTTGGTGGGGAGGGTATTATTAGGGACTTATCTCAAAATAAGTCTTTAACTATTTGAAGTTTCAATTAAAAATTATATTTTTAATTACAATTAATACTTCCACTATTGTTGTGAATATAGGTTGTTTTTTTTGGGGGGGGTTTCAACAATTTTTCTGCAGGAAAATTGTAGTTCATAACAATGCCTTCCTACCAGGAAGGGAAGTCATGCTAATTGTGGGGGTGTTAGTGGAATTGTTAGGGGGTGGCACATCTTCTGAACTTTGCTCAATTTACTGTTAGTTACTAATCAGTAACCACTTAAATAGATGTAGGCCTTTTTGGTTTTACTTGTGATTTAAAAAAAAAAAAAAAAAAAAAGTACTTTGTTGGAAAAGTATATAATCCATGACAGTGAGTAGCACAGCTACAAAGCCTGAAACAAAGAAATATAAATTTGGTGTGCAGAAGCTTTTAAAAAGATACAACAGTTTCTGCTTGCATGTAACTTTAATTATTTACAATTTACAAAAATGTCAATTACTGTATTTTTTTTCTCTCACCTCTCCTGTGTGGGTTATTTAGAACAGTGCTTGTGGCCTTTAGCATCTAGCTCAGTGGTCAGTATTGCTGAGAAAAACAGCAAGCCTTTCTAAATTAAAGTCTTACTTTAATGCATTTTTTTTTGTGTGCTGCCAATCAAAATGAAAAACTGTCAAGAAAATTATAGTAAGGAAGAAAAGTAAAATTTCTGTCAGTGGTAATTGGCTGTAGTCTATCCAAATAGTTGCTTATTGTTGAAGCACTGGTTTACATGTGGGGAGGGAGTCTTTCCATGTGGTTTCCCTGGTTTTGAATTCTGATGTTACGTAACAATCTTGCATTTAAAAGGCAATTGCAGTCGCTAACATAGGTATGTTAAACTTCTGTAATTATTTCTTAAGATGGAGGGAAGATGTTTGTCAAAAGCCACATGGTAAAGTTGTATTCTGAATAGTAAAGATGAAATCTTTAGAACAGGGAGATGCCTGTAGAAGTGTCGCGATGCTTACAGTGGGTGCCTAGAGTTTTGAAGAGTTTCTTTTCAAACTTTGGTGTTGCTTTGCTTTTTTAGAAATTCTGAGCTGTTGTGAATAAATTTGCCATGATTGTGATTGATCTAAGGAAGGTTTTGCAAGAGTGTCACCTTATCGCTGGAGTTCGAAATCCCTTTGGCAGTACCGTTCTTGTAGATTTCAATGTTCACTTGTAATTTAAATGAGATTAGTTGTCTTCACCAAGTTGTCACAGGAAGTCTGTGGTGTTGTGGTTAAATTGGTGCTCTGTCTGTCACTGTTTTTCTCATTAATTTTGCTTTCTTTCTGATGTTAATGCACATCAGATGAAAATGCCTCTTCATTTGCTTTTCTTTTTCATGGTGCAACTTCAGTCATTCTTGAGACTGCTTTCTGGAATCCAACTCATTACCTGGGGTTTATATCACCATCACTGAGGAGATGGACATGTGCCATTTTACCTTGCTTTCCTTTTTGAGGGAAAATATTGATTATGTCTACATTAAAATAAAAGAGGGCCAAGGTCTGTTCCTGAACTGCCAGGAGAAAGGGCTGTTGTTGAACCCATCCATGCAGTGTTGCACTGGACCTGGGGATTCACCGAGCTTGTGCTTGTACCCAATGTCTATAAGGTTTTGGTTTATGTCTGTGGCTACATTGGCTTTTGGGCTATGTTGCAGTCCACCAGAACGGTGTTTGTTTAACACATCACTGGGACTATGCACTGAACATCCCTGCATGTGGGATGAGGTCTTGAAGTTTGTCAGGGTGCAAGGCCTCTGAGATCAGTGGAGACTAACTTGATGTTGTGTTATCTGTGCTGCCTGCGGGGAACAGCTTCTGGTGCCCCTTGTTCCCATGATTCTGGACAGGGCCAGAACTGTGCCAGGGAGGCTGTTAAGGAATAAACAGTGTGAAAGGTCAGAGATCCCATGCCTGAACTTGTTTCCTAGCCCTGGTTTATCTATTTACCTGGGAAACTACAGGCCAGTCAGTCTCACCTCTGTCCCTGGAAAGGTGTTGGAACAGCTTGTTCTAGATACATCTCCAAGCACTTCGAAGAGAAGAAGGTTATAAGGAGTAGTCAGCATGGATTCATCACAGGAAGTCATGCTCGACCAACCTCGTTGCCTTCTATGGCAGCATCACCAGCTGGGTAGATGAGGGGAGAGCAGTGGATGTCATCTATCTTGACTTGAGCAAGGCTTTTGGTACTGTTTCCCATGACATCCTACTAGCAAAGCTGAGAAAGTGTGGGATAGAGGAGTAGACAGTAAGGTGGGTTGAGAACTGGCTGACGGGCCGAGCTCAGAGGGTGGTGATCGGCGGCACAGAGTCTGGCTGGAGGCCTGTGACTGTTGTGGCCAGAAGGTCAAGGGAGGTGATCCTCCCCCTCTACTCTGCCCTGGTCAGGACTCACCTGGAATACTGTGTCCAGTTCCGGGCTCCCCGGTACAAAAAAGACAGCTCCTGGAAAGAGGAGGCCTGGAGGCCTACCTGGGCAACCTGCTCTAGGGAACCTGCTTTGGCAGGGGGGTTGGACCCAATGATCTCTTGAGGTCCCTTCCAACCCCTTCAATTCTGTGATTCACAGTAGAGGTGTGGTCAATGCTGAGTTTTGTTGTTGCTTTGTTTTGTGAGCTGTCTGCATACTGTTTACTTTCAGACCACGAAGACAGGGAGCACGTTTTTTTGAGAATTTTTCTCTCTGATGATAAATTGAGGAAAGTTGCTCATATTTCTTCCCCAAATGTGCTTGAAGTAAAGGAACTATAAATACTGGCTGTATTTATCTGTATTAAGTCTTTTCTCATTTGCTAGGTGGTCAGGTCTGAGCAGAATTTAAGTGGAGACTTCAAGGCTGCAGCTCTGAGGAGGAACCTCTTTTGGGCTGCATTAGTCACATCAGCAGAGGGCAGAAGATGTTTCTGTCAGGCAACTCATTGAGAACTGAATTCCTTGAACTTTGCTAAAGTTATGCAGCTCATGTCCTGAACTGATTTGTTTGTTGTTTGTGTCCTGTTGAGGCTTTATCAATCTCCAAATAGAATCATGAGCTGAAGTTCAAGCAAGTTATTCTAGTTCCCACTGAAGTCTTGTTTGAACTGAGCGATTATTACCACTATATCTCAGCACAAAAATGATGGTGTTCCTGCAAGCAGAAAAAGAGGGGTCTTGCTTTCCAGGGGCTGATTCTCTGACATAGGTATTAAACATGTAATTTATTCGAGGAACCAAGCACCAGGTGATGAAGGGAAATAGCCTCAAGTTGCACCAGGGAGGTTTAGGTTGGATATTAAGAGAAATTCCTTTACTGAAAGGGTTGTGCAGCATTGGAAGAGGCTGCTCAAGGAAATGGTTGAGTCGCCATCCCTGGAGGTCTTCAGGAAACTTGTAGTTGTAGAACTCAGTAGCATGGTTTAGTGGTGGGCTTGCCAGTATTAGGTTAAAGGTAGGACTAGATGGTCTTAGGGGTCTTTTTCAACCTGAATGATTCTATGAGTCTGAAGGCTTTGCTGAATTCATTAAGCCTAGTGGCTTTATAAGAACCAGGAGAACAATGATGCTTACGATTGATGTTCTTGGATGTGTTTGGTTTTCCCTTTAAAACTCTGTAGTGGGATGTTATACGAGAAGTGACAAATACCAGAGCATATCTTTGTCTTCTGCAGAGCTGTTTGCTCATGTATGGTATTTTTGATGAAGTCATATCTTCTTGTGACTAATTCTTTATGTCCTGACTTGTTAGCAATTATTTTGATTGTTTTCTAATGGAGTTCCTTAAGGTATATGTGTTTTATGTCTTGAAAGAAACAAAGTTGGCCTGTGCAAATCTGTAGTAAAATAGGTTTCACAGGTCTACAATTTTTCTTGTTAATGTATGTGTTTGAAATTTGCTTGCTTTTGTGAAGTATATGAATGACTTAATGAGGCACATCTGAAGACTTCAGACTGTGATTCCACCTGATTAAGATTCTCACACTAATGTGAATCCGTAATGCAAAACTCACTGTCCTTTATGTACGTGACACACTACATGTTTGCAGCATAGAATAACTTAGATTGGATTTAGGCCTAAGATCATCATGGCATGATGTGTAAGGCAGTTTTCAAACACCTACAAAAGTAGACAATACTTCAAGAATTCGAACGAAATGATAATGGAGATCTGTAATGGAATCTAACAACTAAGCTTTTTTTAGAGTGAGGGTTTTGAGTTGTCATGTTTTCCTATACCGCTTCTTTGAGCATCAGTGGAATATCAGGAATTTTGGGTCTCTTTAGATTTGGCCCTCAATCTTCTACAAATAAAGCAAAAGGCGGTAAGGACATGGGAAGCTGATTTTTGTAGTTAACGCCTTTTTGATGCTGTGTTTTTGCAATCTCTGGATGGTGTAAAGTACAATGAAATCCTTTGTTTTGCCAATAGGGAATAAAAGGTCATCTTGTATTTAATCAGATGCTGTGTATAACCTTTATGCTATCTTTGTGAACCTGAACGGATTGTAGTAGGAATCTTAACTGGTGAGAGCTGCGTTGCTTGGTTTTACCATTGTGTTTTGTTGGTGCAATTGCAGTAAAGCAGAACGTTCAGTTGGTGGATCTGATCCATTTAAATTCACTTTCCAGGTCTTCATGACCAAGGATGACATTTATGTGTAGAACAAGAGACGTGAGTTCTTCTTTTTCCTTCCGCAGGACAAGCAGGAGGACTTAAAGAAGACTATTTTGGAGGGCATAGAGACGGGCAAGCATCAGGTGAGGTTGGCCTTTGATGCTTGTAAGCTGCAGCCTCAGGATACGCAGCCTCAGGATACATGCTGAAGATGAGCATGGCTTTAAAGCACTTATGTTTCTTCAAAAAATCTTCAAAAGAGACTTGTGTAGACTAGAAATGCCTTCTTTGTCCTGCATTTTTCCTTCTTTTGGGTTTTCTGAAACCCTATTTTTATAGAAGAAAAAAGTACCTCAACCTGCAGCATGTATGAAGGTTATCTCATTGAGCCTATAAACACTAATAGTTCTGTTAAACTTCTTAGTGTATTTATGGTTTCCTGTAAGGTGTTCCCTTTTCAGATACTTACTCTAAATTAGAGGCCTAGTTGTGTTCTTAGGTGCCTCTGAAATTGTTTGCCCATGTATCTTGGGAAAGTTGTCTGGGACAATTAGGTTGGTGACTGCTAGCATCTTTTGATAGGAGTTCAATCTTGAAAACAAGCAAGTGGTATAGCATGAAGAACAGTATTACTTGTTGGCTGTCATAAGAAATCTTGTGTAAATCATTTTGCTGAGAGTAACAAATTTAGACTTGAGTTGTTAAATATCAACTTCAGAGTTGACAGTATTCACTGAGGAACTGAACATTGTTGTGGACTGGAGAGGCTTGCTAAAGAGTTGAGGAGAGAAGTTGGACCTTTTGTAGTGGGTTTATGTGGCAAGGTTTTGGTAATGGGGGGCTGCAGGAGGGGCCTCTTTGAGAGGAATCCAGAAGCTGCCCCATGTTAGATAAGGGCCAGCTTTAGTTGGCTCCAAAGGGGCCTGCTGCTGCTCAGAGCCAAGCCAGTAAGCAACATTAGTGATAGTCATAGAATGGCTTGGGTTGGAAGGGACCTTAAAGATCATCCAACTCCAACCCCTGCCGTAGGCGGGGTGCTCCAGGTGCTGGAGCTGAAGTTCCCCTGCGGCCTGTGGAGAGGCCCCTGGTGGAGCAGGCTGTCCCCCTGCAGCCCATGGGTCCCACATGGAGCAGATCTCCACGCTGCAGCCCCCCCATGGGTGGAGGAGCCCCTGGTGGAGCAGGTGGATGTGGCCTGGAGGAGGCTGCGGCCTGTGGAGAATCCCCGCCAGAGCTGCAGTTTGAGGAGAGGAGTCCACACAGGAGCAGGGGGTCTGGTGGGAGCTGCCGCCCATGGGGGACCCATGTTGGAGCAGTTTGCTTCTGACAGATGGACCCTGTAATAGGGACCCATATGTGGAGCAGTTCTTGAAGAGCTGCTGCCTCTGGAAAGCCCATGCAGGAGGGGGAGTGAGAGAATGGTTGTGGTGGAGCTCAGCTGTCCGGCAGGGTAAAGCCACCACATCTTCACTTGAAAAATTCAGATTTTGTTCTAGAACTCTTAAATAGCATACAACATTGGAAACAAACTTGTGAAAAATGTCTCAGTGAATAATACTTGCAAACCAAAGAGAATAGTTAATTAAAAAAAAGTTTAAGAGTAGTTGAGGTATTATTTATTTTTATCATGTAGCTGATCTTGAAAGTGTCTGAGGACATGAAATCAAGAGTAAGAAATACCAGTGATTGTTGTAAAATACTTGTGATGGCATTGCTTTTGCTCTTCTCCTAGACAAATCAATACTCGAGAGAACATGCTTACTATTAACTGGACTCTCATCTTGGTTTTGCACCTTTTTCACTGGGAATTAAATAATGTAGAGTTGTACCTGATTTGGGGAGTTTTCTCATTTTCCCCTCCCTTCCTTACCTGGTACGCAAACCTACAGAAAATTGCACTTGGGCACTATTTCTCTTCAGACAGGAATTAGCAGGAGAGTGCAGTGCGGAGAATGGCTTTTCTGGTCAGTGCTGGCATTAGGTGTCCTTTATACCTTTTTCCAATATGCTAATTACAGTATTCCTCAGGATTCGGGCAGTGAAGAGGGAAAGAATATTGTGGCAATTCCTGCAGTGTGGATAGCAGGGGAAATTGTCTTCGGAGATGAGTTGTCTTTGCTACTTCTTGTCCTTACAAAATGAGTGCTTACACATCTCCCTTGTATTAGCAAATGCACGTGCATTGTGAAGCAGGTGGGAGTTGCTCTTGGATAACTTCAGTGTTCTTTGTCCCAGTATTGATCAAGTATCTACTACAGCTTCAAAGAAATCTTTTATATTTATGGTCACTTCAGGTGAAATAAAGGAAGCAAGTAGAGAAGTGTAGTGTGCTGCTGTACTTTGGCTTGTTCTAGATGTTTGTCATTAAAGCTTGAGTTGATACTAATCTGTTAGCCTTTATGAAGGCTAAAGAGAATGCTGAAATCACAGAATTAATTTAATCTTAAAATAAGCATTCCTATATTCTGATAAGAAAAATACTATTAAAATACTATATTTTTTGAAGCAAATGGTTTAGCTTGGCTGGACTGGTGATGTGAATGATACTGCAAGTACCTGAAGTATATAAATGCTGAGGATCGAGTTCTGCCTACTCAATGACGTGACACTTGGTCAAAATGGTTAGAATAACTCTATTGTTTTTAAATCATGAAGCCTTCTGACATCTGTGTTTAAGACTTCAGCAGTGAAGTGTCCTAGGAATGGAGAATTTGTTGCAAATAGTGGTACCTAATTGCTAGATATCCAAAATACTACACTTGAATGCAATAAAGAATGGTCTTTCACTATCTTGAATTTAAGATAGTGAAATCTTGAATCAAGTTGAGCTAAAATACGTTTTGCTTTTTTGCTTTGTTTGCTGTTAAATCAGTGTGGGTTTTGAAATGTCTGTTAAATTGTTTAGGCAGTAATGTTCTGGACCTGTTCAGTCAGTGAAGTGTTATTTAATAGTTCTCTGCATTCATAGCTGTTTTGTGAATGGTTTGCCTGTAGTTCTGGGATTTTATTGTGCTTAAAACAAACGGCAGTATCTGGCTTTTTATAATGTATTGGCAGTAGCTGAGGATTAAAAAGCTATGCCAAATATCAGAGCTCTCGTGAGTATGCTACTAATCCCTGCATGTCATTGGGATACATACTAACAATTACTTTTACATGTCCTGTAAATATATGACTGCTGAGAATCTAAAAGCATGTATATATTTACTGATATTTAGGCAGTGATTTGCCCTGGTAGTATAATCTAATTATTAAAAAAAAAAAAAAAGTGATTTAAGTAGTAAGCCTGTAAGGCTTCCTGTCTGCCTGCATGTAATAAGTATATCTGTGTGTGTGTGTGTATGTAATAGCAAGCATTTCTTACGAAGGTGGCAAGAATGAAGTGCATAGGAGGGTAGTCTTACCTTCATGATGTCAAAGGATAGGTTTGTACTATTTGTGTGAAATCAGTCTCCAATATCAGATCCAGTCTAAATATTTCTTCCTCAAGTGGAAAAGCAATTCAGCCAAATAGATGTTGATGATTGCAAGAATCTTGGTAGGGTATGCAGAGATGCAGTCAGGAAGGCTAAGGCTCAGCTAGAACTGAAGTTGGCTGAAGATGTCGAGAACAGCACGAAAGAGTTCTTCAGATCTGTAAGAAGCAGCACAGGAAAGACAAAGGTCTGCAAATAGCGTTGACAAGGCAGAGGTTCTCAGTAGCTTCTTTGTCTCTGTCTTTAGTAGCAAGATTCCCAGATCACAGGACTGAGAAGCTACAATGCATGTAGAGGAGGAAGGGCTGGTCTGCAGCCTCAGGGGCAAAAACCCACTTCAGTTTATGGAACCAGGCAGAATCCACCCCAGGGTATGGACAGAATTGTCTGATGTTGTTGCAAGGCTGCTGTCGATAATATTTGGAAAGTTAGTGAGATCAGGGCATGTCCCTGATGACTGGAAGAGGGCAAACGTTATACTTGTCTACAAGAATGGCCCCAAAGAGAACCCGGGGAACGACAAGCCTATTAATCTTAATTTTAATCTTAATTTAATCCCTGGGAAAGTAATGGAACAAGTCCAACTAGAAACTATTACAAACCAAATGAATCAGGTGACTGGGAGAAGCTTACATGACTTTACAAAAGGCAAATCATGCATGACTAACCTGATCTTTCTACAACAAAAAAAAACTTCTTCTGTAGACATAGACTGGTCTGTGAGGTGGGTAAGAAATTGGCTAACAGGATGGTGCTCAAAGATCCTTACTCAGACTGGCTGCATGTCATAAGCTGGATCCCACAGTACTGCACCTGGAGTACTGTGTCCAGTTCTGGTCCCCACAACTCCAAACAAAAGATGACCAGACTGGAAAGGGTCCAAAGGAGGGCCACCAAGATGACCAAAGGGCTGGAGAACCTGCCAAATGGAGAAAGACTGGAGTTGTTTCTCTTCACCCTGGAGAAAAGTAGGCTCTGAGGGACCTCATTGCAGGACTCCAGTATTTCAAGGGCAGCTGCAAAGAGAAAGGAGGCCCTGTCTTCACAAGGAGACACATGTAGAAGACCAGGGGCAATGGGTACAAGTTGCACTGGGAGAAGTTTAGTCTTGATGCAAAAGAGATGTTCTATAGCGAGAACAATCAGTCATGGGCACAACCTCCCCAGGGATGTGGCAGAATCCCCATCACTGGGAGTGTTCAAGATGTGGTTGGACAGGCTGCTGGATAATCTCATCCAGGCTTCCTTTTCCCATGGAAGGTTGGATCCGGTGATGAAAAAAGGTCCCTTCCAACTTGGGCTTTTCCTTATGATTCTGTGAAGTGTGTGAACAGAAAGTTAACTTAAGCTGCAGGCTTGCAACCAAAGCAAGCAATGTGTCAAGATACATGCATAGTTTTTAGGAATATTGAAACTAAGGGAAGGAGTCAATTAGTTTGATCAAACGTGTTCTTCTGCTTTTACGTTTGTAAATTGTACCATTCCCCGTTGGTGCTAAATGTTAGCTTTCACGGTCAGATACACTTGCAATTCCAGGATTAAATAGTGTGTTTGGAGCTTGGCCTCCCAGATTCCTAATTTAAAAAATAAAAATACACATTCTCTTGTTCTTGTTGTATTATTGATTAGACTGAATATGAAGAGTGCAAATAAAAACACTCAGGAGGAGGATGTCCTTTCCCCTTGTTGCCGTGGGATAGTTGATGTGTGTCAGTCAGCATTCTTTGTAGCAGTAATCACGTCTACATAACAGGCAGACTTTCTATGTCTAACTTCTCTAATATAATTCTATTCAGCCACGTCTTTCCAGTTGTCAGGAACTTTTTAAATCAGAAAATCATTCTTGTTGTTCCTTCCTCTTTTGTTATTTTGTCATCTGTTCATCTGTGATGATGAAGTCATCCTTTTGTTGTCTTTGTGGTTTATTTTCCAGTACTTTTATTCAGAGGCTTGGGGACCTGCAGTGAAGGATATTTACCTGTCCAAAACAGAGAGGGAAAAAAAAAAAAAGAAAAAAGAAAAAAAAGGCGGTTGTCGTCTTTATATTGCTAATCCTCTTCAACGTGTCTTAAAAATGTTTTCTGCACTTTTAAAGTTATTTCAATTCTAAGTCTCGTGCAGCATGTGACAGTTCCCAGAACTGCTGCATATCAGTTCTGTGTATACTTCACAATGTGGGTTGATACGTGTGAAATGTTTATTGGCCCGCAAGGAGGAAATGAGCTGTTACTATTCTCAAGTGTGTTATGCGTTTGAATGCTAAAATAAAAATGGGTATAGAAATTGGGAAGCTTCCTTGTATGACTAACAGTATGGATGTGATCTTGATGACAAAATGATGAAAATTAATTCCAGTCAGTAAAGAAGATGTGGATCTTCTTCAGAGACTGATAATTCCAGTCCCATCACTGGGTGGTTCAAGAGCTGAAAGGATGGTGAAGTTTTTGCCCATTTATGTAACATCTGTTATTTCTCTCTTACAACAGGAGCATGAATCTGAAGGGGGGAGAACTCCGCTAATGAAGGCTGCACGGGCTGGTCATTTATGTACCGTGCAATTCCTTATTAGCAAAGGTAAAATATTAGTTTCAATAATTAGTTTTTAAAACTTATTGTACCAGTTACATTCTGCATTTGTGATCTGTCTTGTAAAATAATCTTATGTGTACGTGAGTGCTTGTCAAGCTGTTCACAGTTTTTTGAATTTCTTTTGGTTTATGCACTGGGTCCTGCACCTGGGCCAGGGCAACCCTGGCTGTACGTACAGACTGGGTGAGAAGATGCTGGAGAGCAGCCCCACAGAGAGGGATCTGGGGGTTGTGGTTGACAGCAAGTTGAATATGAGCCCTGGCAGCCAGGAGGGTCAATTGTATCCTGGGCTACACCAAGCACAGCATCGCTAGTCGGTCGAGGGAGGTGATTGTCCCGCTCTACTCTGCACTGGTGCGGCCTCACCTCGAGTACTGTGTGCAGTTCTGGGCACCACAGTACAAGAAGGACATTAAACTGTTGGAGAGCCTCCAGAGGAGGGCGATGAAGATGGTGAAGGGGCTAGAGGGGAAGATGTATGAGGACAGGCTGAGGTCACTTGGCCTGTTGAGCCTGGAAAAGAGGAGGCTGAGGGGAGACCTCATTGTGGCCTACAACTTCCTCATGAGGGAGAGTGAAGGGGCAGGCGCTGATCTATTCTCCTTAATGACCAGTGATAGGACAGAGGGAATGGTGTCAAGCTGAGGCAGGGGAGGTTTAGGCTGGACATCAGGAAGAGGCTCTTCACCGAGAGGGTGGTCACACACTGGAACAGGCTCCCCAGGGAGTAGTCACTTCCCCAGTGAAGTAGTCACTGCACTAAGCCTATGGGAGTTTAAGAAGCGTTTGGACTGTGCATTTAAGTCACATGGTCTGAAATTTTGGGTAGACCTGTGTGGGGCCAGGAGTTGGACTCAATGATCCTTATGGGTCCCTTCTGACTTGGGATATTCTATGATTATGATGCAGTGAATCTCAAAATATTTGGTAGCTGTTTTTTCAACTCCATTGTATAGATTAATAAATAGCTTTGAATTATGGCAAAAAAAAATATTTTCACAAAAGGGAAAGAAAGCGTATCCACACTCCTCTGGGGGGGAGAACAAAAACAAAAAACAAACCTGCATTTCTGCTTTGTGAGATGATGACAATTCTGTATACAAGTCATCAGTTTATCTAAAATCTCTTGCTCTTATCCCTAAAATACGTATGAATTTGGATGATTAAAAGAGCAATCTTCTTATTCCAGAAAACACTTCAGTATTTTTTTGATACTTTAAGGAAGTCCTTGTGTTTGATTCTGAGACTTTCTCTTTACAGGTGCCAACGTTAATAGGGCTACAGCTAATAATGACCACACAGTGGTGTCTCTGGCATGTGCAGGAGGCCACTTGGCAGTTGTTGAGCTCCTTCTGGCTCATGGTGCAGATCCTACTCATCGACTCAAGGTATTCACTTGAAACTATTTATTTATCATGGTTATTTCATGTATCAAAAGAACCACGTAATTGATTTAATTAAATAGTGAATGTGCAATTTTAAATTAAACATCATATCTGATGTTCTATACCAGGAAACAGAATTCATCTTCTGGCTTTTTATTTCCAAAATCTCAATTCAGGATGGCTCAACAATGCTCATTGAAGCTGCCAAAGGAGGACATACAAATGTTGTTTCTTACTTGCTGGATTACCCAAACAATGTTTTGTCAGTTCCTGCAGCAGACTTGTCTCAGCTCACACCTCCATCTCAGGATCAGTCTCAGGTAATGTATAAGAATTTTTTTTTTAATAACACCATAAATGTTGCAAGGAAACACTTCCTTTGTAACTAACTTCTCAAGCAACTTTAGATGCAAACAGAGTGGAAAGGAGGGGAAAAATAAAGTACACATTTGAAAATAACAGAGTAAGAAAGTTGATTGGTACTGTCTGCAGTACATGAACTTTTTCCCATTTTCTTCTCCCAGGAAATGGGATAGTCCCAGACCTAGTGTCTTAAAAGTGTATCATTTTCTTGGTTGCTTAGCATTTTGTTTCTACAGCTCTAAACTGTTAATGACAGTGCCTCTTAAATATTCTGATTTGTTATATAAAAGAAATTATGCTGTATAAATTTATTATTTTTTATTTATTATATATTTATTATTGAAGAGGTATCTTTCCAGCACAGTTAGTTCATTGAAAAGCCTAAAGATGTAAATAGCTGTCCAGCTTACACTGTCCAGAATTTTGTAATCACTACTATAGCTAACTGACATAAAATCCACCATAAAATGAGCTATACTGGTCATTCCAGCAGATAGCAGGGCACAGACAGTTTGGAAAGAGTAGAATGGAGGTCTTCTGTAGGAACATACCTTCATGTCAATGCCTCATGACTGGGTCAGTTTGAGAGATTTTTTTTTATCTGACTGTGTGTCTGTGACTTTATTTTAAGGTTCCTCGTGTACCAGTGCATACACTTGCTATGGTTGTACCTCCCCAGGAACCTGACAGAACCCCTCAAGAGAACTCGCCACCTCTCGTGGGAGTGGTGAAAGGTTAGTATGTAGCTCTTTGGAGGATACATGCAGTTTGGAAACTGTTAGGCTAGGGAACAGTTTTCTGAGTGCTTATACATAGTATAGTCTGCTCCATCAAGTTCTAAACACCTGTAATGAAGGTAGGACTTAAATATAAAAGTATTTTATGTAGTGTGTAGTTCTTGCTAATTTTCTTATTTACTACGGTATAGTAACAGTGGTTACTGGGCACGCTCATTCTAAGTTTTTGGAAGAAAGTGGTTTCAGTAACTGCCATAGTCCAGACTGATAAAAACATTAATAAACACTATGTATGGTGTTAACTTTTGAATTTTGTACGTTGGTTGTCTAGAATAGTTGCTGTTTCCACAAATATGTTAATATCAACTTCTTTTTTTTTTTTAAAGTAGCAGTGCAAGCATTTTGGCATCATAAAATGCCAATGTAGATTTACTTACAGGAGGACAATTTTTCTTCTATTAATAACAGTACCCTTGTAAGTAACTAACATCAGGGTTTTTGCTTTGAATGTGGTTAAGCTGACTGGTTACAATTATTTGCAGTTGTTAAATGGCAAATCTAGCATTTGATTTCCAGCTGTGGATGGAGTTACAAATTCTTCACTTCTGTTAAGGAAGTTCAGGAAGAGAAGCAGATTAAGTGGAAAGTTACAACTTCTGTCAATTTACTTAACAAGTTTTGGTTTGGAGGAGGGAGAGATTAGATATCATGGTATACAAACCTCTGTCAGATAGCTTCATTTCATTTGTTTATTCTTGAAGTGTTCAATGCTAAAACAAACTAAAAAAAAAAATAAAAATGCCAGGGGCACAAACGAATTAAGAAAAATATTGTGTACCTAGTGGTTTTTAAGTGTGTGAACTTGATTCTCCCTATGTATGCCATGTAACTTCTAAAGTACAGTTGCTGTATAATTTCTGTAGGATGTGCAACATCTGCTACTTCATATGACATAAGAATTAGTACCAAAAAAATGAAAAGAACATGCAACTTCTGGTCTAGATAACGCAGTGAAAATTATCTGCTAGCATAACATGCCTGCCCTTAAATAACTTCTGGTACCGATGAGTAGGCTAGGGTTCTGGAAATGCAGTTTGTGATGCATGGGAATTAATGAGAGCAGTTGATTGTGTATCAAAAGACTAAAGTTATAAGTTTAAAGTCAGATATTTAATCAAATTATGAGATGCAGAAAGTTGATATAGTTTAAGAAATAGATCCCTTTAAAAAAAAGAAAACTTACAGGAAATTTCAGCTCATATTTCAGGCATGTTTTTAGCAATACTGCGTTGCTGAAACTGGTACTGAGGGTTCTTGATGTTTCACAATATGCTTCATGTGTGTCAGCAAAACTAATCTGTGATGTGTTACGTCTGAAAAGTAGCCATCTGAAATGTCATTGGGTTAATGAAACATTACTGAAAACTGTGTGTAAAGTTCTGGTATATCTAAAATGCTTAGGGGAAAAAACATTATTTGTGTCAAAAACTGTGTGGTCATTATAAAGATACCACTCTTACTGTAACTGTGATAAGAACCAAAATTCAGCAGAGAACACAGTCTCTAACTTCTGACATGCACGTGGCTTTAATATAGCAGACTTCGTTGTTAGACTTGGGAAGTGAGGAGTGAAAGAGGGTGTAAATGAAGAAAGACACATTGGGGGGGAGGGGGAGACAGGGTTGGGGATGGGTCAGACAGAACAGTCTCAAGTTCTTATGTAATGATTTTATTTTATTAAGAAATTTCTTACCTGCAGAGTTAGAAATAAGCTCCTAAGTCTTTTTGCATAAATTCTTGACTACTTGGAGGAAGGAGAGGAACACCTAGCCTTTTTTACCTAATCTCAGTCTGTGTTAGGGGTCTGTATTACTTTTGCAACAAATGCAGTAGTAACAACTCATTTCCTAAAGAGTTCTTTACAAGTTGAGCATATAACTAGAATGCGCTTGTGTGTTGTTATAAGCCAAATATGCTGTGAAACTTCTGAGGAATTTATGGTTTGTTTTTGAATGAAATTATTTTTACTATAGTGAGAAGGCTTATAGGATCATTGCCATGGAATAAATGTTTTGGCAAATTATCTAATTTTGATTTTGGCAACTGAAAAAAAAACTTCAGAGCTGACAGTGGATATACAGAGACAGAGGCACTATGCAGAAGTCATAACCTCATAAAGAGATGAAGAAAAAACAAATGAAAGAAGTAGCAGAATTAGTTCATGGGAGTGGAAAGAATTTGACTTGTAATTTAACTCATGTTTGTTTTTAGTATACTTCTAACCTGTGTCTAGCTTGTCCATGTAAAAGTGAAATCAGTGTAGTTCTGTGCTTTTGTGTGAAAAGGCAGAAGATTGCATCCTTGTTGTTCTATATTTGTTGCTTCCCTCACTTGGATGCAGTCGGAATTGCTCAGCAGGAATTCTGATGCAGCTGAACAAGGATGGTCTTTCAGCTGGGGAAACGAGTTGCAGTATTTCTGCAGCTGGAGGATGAGCAGGTATCTTCTGCTGCTAGTTGTCCTCAGTGGGTACTGAAGCACCGTGGCAGATGTGCAGCTTCAAGTGTCCCTGCATCTGGCTCCCTGGAGTCTGCTGGGGCAGCTCTGTGCTCTCAGCCCAGCTGGCATGGAAGCTGCTCCTAGCACCAGCCAGCTCTCCAGCCAGGGTGAATAAATCTCTCTCTTGCTGTAAAGCACTGGCACTGGAAGGATAGACTTCTTGCAAGGCACAGTGACTCCAAGTGCAAGACTTAATAAAGAACCCTTTTGTAAAGCATTTCTCCTCACACTGTCTGAACCTAACTGGCTTAATTCTTTGCCAGTTCAGAAAGGTTGCTCTTCAGGCTCACTCCCCTGGAAATAAGCAGTGATGCTAAGAAACGTGATGTTTTGACTTCACATGGGCTATGTGAACTGTCAATTCCACTGAATGTAAGTTGTGAATACCATCAGGCTGCTTTTGTAACTTCAGGTGCACTTTAAAGACAGTTCTCTTTTACACCTCAAACGTGGACCATTTCCAATACGTGAAATGGTTGAAAAGAAAGCTATCACGTTTCTTCAAGAAACTAATCTGTGTAATATTGTATATCTTGTAAACTCAATCTAATGTTTAATAGTGGGATCCAAAGCTCCCAGCATGTGTGTATGATTCTGCACTGGCTTAGTCTTTCACAGCAAGCTTTTAGAACATTATTGAAAATAATCACACCAGTGAAACAAGGGGACGCTTGGGGAGTTCGTGGGAAGCAGTAGTACTGTTTTCTTAGTCAAAATATTTGAACTGATGTAAGGCTTTTTTAAACATGTAGATTTAAGTCTGTTTTTTCAACATGGAGATATCAGGTACTCTACTTTTTTTTTTCAAAATTTATTTTATTTCATAACTAATTTGAAATCTCGGTTACAAATTAATTAATTGGCCTTAATTGAGTGCTTAAAATTTCAACATTCCACGTCTTCACTATTTTTAAGTTGACAGTAACTTGCAGTGTTTCTTATTTGGAGAGCTTGGTTATGTATTAAGACCTCAACAGAACTTACAGACTTGCTTTTCCCAACTGCTGTTCACATCTGCCTTTGACCCCAGGGGAAGGAAACTACAACTCCCTTAAAGTTAAATGGGTTTGGGGGATTTTTAAGCTTTTTAAGTGAGACCTTTAACATACTGTTTTCTCTGTATCATCATACTAAGTCTTACTAACAGTCTAATAGCTTGGAGAAATTAAAACAAAAGCTTTCACTTCGCTACGAACTAAATATATGGGTTTTAGTCAAATATCTTACTACTTTGCCTAAATACTGAGTTATGTACTGATAAAGGTGAGTTGTGTGACTTAATTGAAAGATCCCAAAGCATAATATGCCTACAAAGGATAATTCTAGACAGTATTTTTTTAATCTCAAGAGAGCAGTCTATGCCTAACTAACTTAACTAATGCTTTCTCAGTAAACTTTACATACTCATTCTTCTATGTGACTCTTTAGTTGCAGGCAGATGATTTAAATGAGACAGGCGTAGATCCACATGATCACATGTATATTGAAATTATTTTCACGATGTTTTGTGAAATTCCAATCTTTGAAAGCTTCTGTTGCCTGCCTGCCACCTACTAATTTAGTCACATCCTAGCAATTTTCCAGTTAGATTCCATCAAGCCCCTGGATAAAAAAAAACCCTTGGGAAGATGACTATAGCTGGAAAGCAACCAAAACTTCTGAATGTCAGAAATTGAGTTAAGGTTGAGTAGAATGTCAGTTTGATTTCAGCCATGTAATCATTGCACCAAATTCCTGCAAGTTTTCTGTAGAAACAGTTGCAGGAGTGCTAAAGATTGACAGAAATACTACCTGGCTTGCAAGAGGAATGTAGTGGAATACAAGTTCATCTGAACATTCAGTCCTCCATGAACCATCCTGTTCTTAAAGAAGAGTTAAGTATGCAGTAAAACAGTGTAGCAGATGAATTTTTTGGGGAAAAGTAGATTATTTTTTCATTATCCAGTTAGCCCAATTAATATTTTGTGTATGTGGATTGACTGTTTCCCTGTGTTATTAGAGCTGAATTTCTTACTGATATTAATTATAGTTAAATACGTAATATTCTTGAAAATTCAACATTGAGCTCATCCTATTCCTGTTGAAACTGGTAAATTTTAATTGGAGACTGCAAATCTTAACTTTAACCTTCAATTTTTAAAAAAATCACCTGATTTCACTCTGATGTGCAAGAATAACAGTAGATGAAAAAAGCTGTAACAAAGCACTCATCACTGAAATCCTTTTCTATGGATTTATGCTTCCAAGCGCCTGCCTTTTGTGAAGGGAGGAACAAACTAAGTCTGGCTGTGTAGCTGGTTGGTTGGTTTTGTTTTTGTGAAGCCTAGGCAATATTAGCCATCAGGATGATGTGCTGATTAATACAGGTGTATATACTGGGTATTGATTCCAGTGGAGAGGATATCTTTAAATGTACAAATGTGTTTCACAGTTGTTTTTTTTTTTTCTTGCAATCATTTCTGTATGCCAGAAAAATCTTTTGGAATGTAACTGTTTGGATTTGGATCGACTCGTTTTCTTTTAACAGCTCTCGAAATTAAGGAGCTGTCAACAATCCCAGAATTTAATCTAGTAAAAAGTAAGTTAAAGCAAAGTGAAACTTACAGAACAGAAGTCCCTGTCTGTACTACTACTGGATGTTAGCAAATCTACACGGTACATCCAGTAACAAAGTCATTAGAGGTCAATAAGGTAGCTTGTTTGAGGTAGGTTCATCTGGGATAGGTAGCACTTCACCTGTGCTACTCCGTTAGTTGTGAAAGGACATAAAATCTACTACTTTATTGGGAAAACAAGATACCCCATAGATTAGATGACAGGACTAGAAGAGCAGTTTCCTAGAGAATCGTAAACACTAGGGATGAAATATGGTATCATATTTGTTCACAGGCAGCAACCCTGTAGAGAGTAAATGTGTGAAAGCAAATTTAAATTAGAAGATTTTAATTGCTTAGGAGAGCTGAGAGCTATAAATACTGAAGTTTCTTCAGTCTTGCTCAGAGCATCTAGGACCTTTAAATGTTATTTTATGCCAGAATTCAGTTTTAAAAAAGAACTGGTATTGGTGTTCTCCATATTATTGGATGCTGAAGAGTTCGGGTATGGTATTTGGGGCGTGCTGATCTGGATGGATGGATTATTGCAAATCAACTTAGGTACTCATGAGATTCTCTACAGGGTACTGGGATAAGTACAGTAGATTGAAGTAGAGAACTTATACTTCATATTTCTTGTAAGTGTAAGTGGATAAGAATTCAGAGAAAATGATGGGAAACTGAATTTGTATTCAGTTTGTACTTGAGTAGTGTATGTTTGGTGAAAAATGGCTGAAAATGTTCATGAGAGAAGTGCGGGAGGCAAAAAGTAAAATGGTGACTGCAGGTGTGATGGTAGAGGCTGTATTGATGAAGTTAGGATGCAGAACCTGTGGAAGTATGGGAAGAAAAATAGGTTCTGCAAACAAATGCGTGCTGTAAATATCTTGGTACTGCTACTGACAGAATAAATTAGGAAAGGATCGTTTCCTTCCTCCACTGCTTTCCTGGCATGCCCATAACCACCCTGGATTTTCTGTCAACTGAACAATTCCCTTTCCTGTAACCCTGATTACCTGCTAGCGTGATGTTGGTCTAGCTACGTCTGGGCTTTCACTGGACCTCAGTCTTTAGTCTTCTTGGTACAAAATAAATGGCCAAAACAGCTGCTTTAGAGACTGGATGGATTGCTTGGTATTGCTAGGTTTAATTTCATAGTAGGTTGGTTGTCTAGATTTACAACCCACTGAAAAGGTAAATTAAAATACAAGTTGAAGTAATTATGGTCTGGCCTATGCCTGAAATTCTAAGTCCTACCTTCAAAAGTGAAATTATATTGTCTTGTTCACAATTATTTACTGAAATGGGCACCTTTTTTTCTTTAGGATATTGTAATATAGAAAAGATCTGAATAAAGGCAGGAAATACCTACTTTCAAGTTCTAATATACTATATAATATACCATAGCACTTGCAATTTTTAAGCTACCAGTAGTGTCTTTTCCAGCTCTGTTTTGAACTGGTTGTTAGGATGTGAAGGTTTAGCAAATCTTTCTTCCTATTCCTCATCCTCTTCCATTATCCCCAAGACTATAGCTGGCAGGTAATTTCTGGCATAGAAAGAGTGATTTAGTGCCTATAAAGCATCTGTTCTAATCAATCAGAAGGTGATTGAAGTACACCTCTGCATCTTTTTTGGAATTTCAGAGCCTAGCTCTTCATTTGTAGCATGTCCATATTTGCATACACTTCGTGCTGTAGCATGCTGTGGGCTGTACTGATTTTTCTACATTTTGTTTTCAAAAAAAAATTCTGAATTTTCAGTGCGAAATCCAAATCTGAGGCACTGTTTGGACAATCTGATTCCCATTGTGAGACCAGCCTTGTCCTCTTTAATCAGTACAGACTAGAAACACCAGATCTTTGTACAAGCCTACTTGGTCTCTGTAGTTTCTCCTGTGTTCTGAGAACTTTTCCGATGACAACCAGGCTTGTTTTTTCCCCAGGTGGTAATTAGTTGAGGGGGGACATTGATAATTTATTATTTGGGGACTTCTTGAACTGCAATTTTTCTTTCCTATGGAGTGATGGAGGCTGTCCAAAACTGTCAAAAGTCATGAGAACACTTTGTGATACGATGAAGGTGGTATAGTACTCGTAGGAACAAAAATAAACAGAGCAGCATGAAGTGTTACTGTTTTAACTACATCTTAAATTATGTTTACTAAAATATAAAAAGAGCAGCCTAGTTTCAAAGCACCAACTGACTTTTTTTTAACTGATTTCTAACAAAGATGTAGAAAAACATTTTTCAGATTTTTGGTGAATAAATACATTTTCAATCGTGGTCTCCAAAACTTAAATTATATTTTAACTGTATGAATTAATTCACAGTTTTTAAAATGAAAGGGTAACTGTAGACTTCAGATATGCTATGAAGTCAATTAGCCAACAGCTTATAACAGCCTTGAGCTAAGCATCCAGTAGTATACCAGCCAGTACAAAGGAAGTCATTACTAAACTTTAATCAAGTTCCCTATTCTTTTCACAGAAATCATCTTGGTAATTAGGGACAGAACAGCAGAAATGTTTTGAGTAGGAGTTCAGCTGGAAGTACTGATCTTTCAGTGTATGGCAGGGATATAAAGTAGCTAAGCTAGAGAAGAAGCTTGGTTAAGGGTGTCTGTCTTGATGTAGCTACGGTTTTACAGCTTGTGGGTATGGTGGTAAATTTCCTGGGGCTATTAAGATTTTTGTTGTTCCCTTTAAATTTAGTTAGGTTTTGTTTTCAGTCCTGGGAATCTTTTCGGGGAAAGTATCCAGCATAGAGTTGGTTCAACTCTTACTCTTTTTTTTATTTTTTTGAGAGAAAATTCTCACGCTTGTTTGCTTCTTGAATTAGTACCTTAACAAAAATAACAATCTGGAAGTGCAGTGTGTGTGTCGCCCGTTTGGACTGCGGTGTGAAATGAAATCACTTGTAAATTAGTATTTTGGTGAAGGAAGACCCAGAGAGAAATAAATTAGTGTTTTGGGGAACTTAAACCTTCCAGAGCTAGTGGCTTATATAGAATTTAGTTCTAGCATCCAAACTTTCACTTAATTGTGTTATGTTCAGGTAGCTTTATTAATCCATAGATGAAATTGCATAATTTCAGTTCCCTTTTTAATGCTGAGATGTGAGTGCTCTGTAAGTGTTCAAGTTCTGTTTCTTTAAAGCTACATATATTGCTGCTTAGATATGGTAAATGAGTTTTACTGCAGAAAAGTAATCAAGCTAGAACATTTGATCAAGCTAAAACCTTTTACATTTGTCATTAGAATTTCTTAAAGTGAAGTACTAATTACAATTTAAGCACTTCATAGATTTATATTAGCAAGAACTGGCTGAAGCTTTCGCACATGGCTTTCAGGACTGTGCTGCTTGAAGGCAGTGCGTTGGGAGTTTTCACAGAAGCTGTGCTCAGGCATAGTGTGTCGTGCTGGATCGAAGATTTTCAAGTCTTCATAGTGAGCAGAATGGCTAATTTGTTACCAGAGAGAGGGAGGCAAGCAAGATGTTAATTTTCTCTCAGAACTGGTAAAGGGGTGCCAAAGCTTGAAAATATATATTTGTATATATTGAGCTTGCACTGGCAGGATTCTTTTGTAATGTAAAGGTAGGATGCTATAGCACTTGGATAAACCATATATAGTGATCCACAAAATACTGATCTCACTGTAGTTAGTTTTCTCTCAAATATGGAGAACTTTTGCTTGCAACCTCGCTGTTGGAATTAGCTTCTAGAAAATAGTTTAATTTGCTCTGCACACCCAAGCGACTTTGAGAACTTAGTAAATTATTTAAATTGCCTTGCTCTTGCTGATTTCCCTTCCAAGATGCATTGTTGTGGGTATCAGAAATCATAAAGGTTCCTTATTCTTTAAGATTAAAATAGTGCTGTTCAAGGGTGTATTAGGATCAATATTTAAAATTCCAGCATTTGCTTTGTCCTTTCTGTTTTAACGTGGAGTGTAGGGTTTACCTTTTTATGATTTGACAGATGTGCAGTGTTAGTTGTAAAGACTTTTATTTATTTATTTTTATTTTTTATTTTTATTTTTTTGGTGGGTGAGAGGGGAGGTATGGGGTATCTTCAGCATGGCATTTTTTCAAACATTTTTCATGTGCTTAGGTGCATCCAAGCAGAAGTCAAGTTCCCTGCAGGTAGCAGATAAGGACCTACTGCCACCTTTTCACCCATACCAGCCTTTGGAATGCATAGTAGAAGAGACTGAAGGCAAGCTGAATGAACTTGGACAGAGAATTAGTGCTATTGAAAAAGCACAACTTAAATCATTGGAATTAATTCAAGGTGAACCTTTAAATAAAGATAAGATTGAAGAACTTAAAAAGAACAGAGAAGAACAAGTACAGAAGAAGAAGAAAATATTGAAGGAGCTACAGAAGGTGGAAAGGCAGTTGCAGATGAAAACACAACAGCAGTTTACCAAAGAATATTTGGAGACCAAAGGTCAGACAGACACACCACTTCCCCTGCAGCAGCAGTGCCCACTTACAGGGGTCTTCCCAGAAGTGGAAGCTGATAAGGGTCTGCCAGAGGATAACTTTTCAGGGTTACCTCAGGTTGACACAATTTTGTCAAAAGATGATGAGCAACAACAGTCACCACCACCTGCTGAACAAATAGATTTTGTCCCTATCCAGCCTTTGCCAGCACTGCAATGTAATTTTTCTGGTAATTTAGGCTATAATGGGACAGAGTCTCTTGAACTTCAGAAAGCAATAGGTAATCAGCAGAATATAGGACAGCAGCAGCAAATTGCTGGGCAGGGACTGTTAGTTCAAGAACCAGACGGATTAATGGTTGCCACTCCAGCACAGACGCTTACCGACACTCTTGATGACCTAATAGCAGGTGGGTTAAGAAATATACCTCTTTTTGCATTAATTTGTGTGCTCAGTTTCCCTTTCTCTCCTTCCCTCCAAAAATATCTTGGGCTTTTCCAGTTTGGGAATACTTGCTCATGCATAAAGTTCCTGATTAATCTATTAATTTTAACATTGACTTCCGATTCTAATGTGAGACTTTAAAAAAAAAAAAAAAGTCTTTTTCCAAACATCCTGTACTGGTGCCCTGTTTGTTTATTTTTTTTAGACCTTTTGGCCTTTTTTTTTTTTTCTGTGCTACTTTAAAGCTACTTCAAAAAGCCTAATCATGAGTTATTTGTAGTGCCCACTAGGAGATCTGAGAATGTGACAGCTTTTTTTTGTCTTCTGTAGAATTTTCCATATAGGCTTATACCATAGAGGATATATTTAGTGTACTAGTCATCTCCAGAAAAATACAAACGATTGTCACTTGTATTGACAAATGTATCCCTCTCCATTCTGCTGGAAATGTTGCTACAGTTTGAACGCAATCTGGAATCCGTGCACAGCCATTGAGTTCTGTAATGGCTTGTGTTTTCGGAGTACATTTTAAACTGGGATCATTACACGAGAATATAGCTTGTTAGATGTAACATGGCAAAAAAAACAGTCCTGTTATCTGGATGAAAAGAAAAAAAAACAAAAGCACTCTTCCATTTGTTAATAACTACATGGAGCAGAATTGAAGGTCCCGCCCTGTGCGTTTTGTGAGTCCTGGTGTGGAGCAAATAGGTATCGTTTTCGTTGACTTCATTTCATACATTTTACTAGGATTTGCGTTTACTGCTGGAGGTACAGAATCACAGAAAAGTTTGGATTGGAAGAGGGGGCCTTAAGGATCATCTTAATTCCACCCCCACCCTGTTGTGCGATTCCACCAGACCAAGTTTCTTAATTCCACCCCCACCCTGTCCCAACTCCCACCAGACCAAGTTTCTCAAAGCCCCATCCAACCTTAAATGCTCACAGGGATGGGGCATCCACAGCTTCTCAGGGCAGCCTATGCCAGTGCCACCCCACCCTCTGAGTGAAGAATTTCTTCCTAATATCTAATCTAAATTTACCATTTTTTAGTTCTACATATATGCAGGGCATAGCCAATGTTGATTGGTCATTTTTTTTTTTTTTTAATTCAGTGTTTTTCAGCTTTTCTTTGCACCTTGTCTACCCGTAAGCCCTTATTTTCCTGTCTTTTTTATTTTTCCTTTTCATAGTCACTGCCTTCTCCTCTGAAGTTCATTTCAAGGTTTTAGAAATGTGTGGTAAGACTTGCTAGCAGTTTCTGTGAACTTTCAGAATGGTAATTGCCACAATTGAGCTCATGCATGTCAAGGCTAACTACAACTTTGCAGCCTTGCCTGGAAACCACAGTAGATCAAATAGCTGTGGTGTTTTGTATCAGCTGCCTTCAGCTATGTAGTTTTAATTCAATGAAATCTTCTTGTGTTTTTTTAAGTATCAGGCGTTGTGCAATATACTCAGCTAACTTGAAAGCAAAAATGCAATTGGATTGTTCTCAAAGCGTTACTCAAGATTTGAAACTGCGGTGTGCAAGGAGGAAATTTTGGATGTATAATGCAAAGCAACCAACAACAACTTCATGTTTGCAATAGTTACTGTGCAGAGTTGACCATCTGGCACAAAACCATGTGGTGTACAACTCTTAAAGGTTAGCAGCTGTGCATTATATTCAAAATCCTCGGTGCACACAGACCAAAAACTTCTAACAGTCATCTGAGTCAGCTCCACTAATTTTGTTTCAGATGTATTACTACCAAAATACTTCTAAGTGACTTGTCAATGATATTGGCATTGTGCCCTGTGACAAAATCTACCTTGTTTTTTCATTTCCAGATAGCATAAGAAAATGAAATATACTTCACTGTATGCTCGGGGAGTTGGGGGGGAGGGGGAAATATTGATCAGGAAAATAAATTTTTATCTTAAAAAAACAAACAAAAACAACACACAACTTTGAATAGAAATAGTTTGACTCAAGGACCTTTAACAGTGGATGTGCTAGTTCCTGTTGTTTCATTTTCAGATCTGTTTACTGCTTTTGCGAAGTAAATCTCATTTCAAAAACTATGTGCAGATAGAGCACACTTCTAAAAATGATTAGATGCAGTGTGCTTACAGATGCACATCAAGGAAACCTTAACTATCCTAATTCCAGATGCTCCTGCAAAAAAATACTGATGTTGCTTTACGTAAATTCATAAATTTGTTTTAAAAACAAAACGTCAGGAGATATTTAGATTGTTTTACACAGTATGGATTTTTTTTTTCAAATGAGCAAAAACTATGTGTAAATCATAGTCCTCCTAAACTCAAGCGTGTGTTTATTTAAAAACAATGTAAATCTACCTTATCTTACATGTAATTCTTTGATCTGTATTTAAAACAAACCTGATCATTTTCCACAAATTTGTTGATTAGTCGTTAATTTTGTAAAGCAATTTTGAGCAGAAAACATGATGAAAACTGTGTGCATACTATAGATGCTGGTTAAATTGTTAAAGGGGTGGGTGTCTGGTGTCTGGGAAGTCTGTCTCCATGAGAAGACTCCTGCTCTCCCTCTGACTGAGGATTTAGTGTGCCTGTGAGATACCTCCCTTGATTACAGTGCCACTGGTGGAACTACGTTAAAGGTGGTGAGTGACACTTGATTTAGAAGAGGTGTGAACATTTTTATTCCTGTTGAGTATTCAGTTTGTATCAAGTCTACTTTAGAAGAACAGAAAGTTCAAATCAGCTTTTTGTGCCCTCTGCACTGAAATGACATATTTTTGCTCTTATCAGTGGTAATATAAAGGCAAATTTCTCAAAGCTTCAGGTTGGCTATTTGTTTATAGGGAGGACATAGATTTCTACAAAACCCCAAATCTTCCTTTTGCTAAGTAACTCTGTTTGACAACCTACACAGAGTATTTCTCTTGTCAGCTAATAGAATAGCTACTAAGGGCTGAGATGAGTGATGGTAAGGTACAAGGTATTGAAAAGTAACAGGTAATTGCTGGGAGGTGTTTTTACCTGAGTCTCCTCATTCATAAAGCTGATCAACCTGCACCTGAGCTATGCAGAACTGAGCAATGTGTGGGAAGTCAGGTAAAACCTAAAAACAAAGCAACTCTTCTTGTCTCTTCATGTTTGGTTATAATGGAAATTCAGATATGCTGAAGTAAAAACTTTACAACTAATTTCTAATTCTATCTTTGAAGGTGTGATCTTTAGTCAAAATTTTAATTGGGTCTGCAGAAGAGATATATGAATGTAGCACAGTTTAGAGTGGGAAAACAATAATTTGGATCACATCTTCCAGTATAAGAGCCCATTTTTGACTTAATTTTCATTACTTGGTACAATTTTTTTAAAAAAGCTTCTTGCCTTGCATTGTTGGAGTTTCATTGCTGTGCACATTGCACATTTGCCTTAGTAAATTTCTTAGGTGGCAGTAGCTGAATTGATGCTTTCTTGCTTTTTATTTGTTTGTCTATTGAAGATGAAGGATTTTCTTTTGCTACTACATTTGCTCTGTAGCTAGAATATTCATGATTCCTGCTTGTACTGAGCTGTGGTTCTTTTTTGGGGGGATAGCATACTTTGTTTGAGATATCATACTATCTGCCTCTCCTCCTGGGAGTTCTGGTTTGTATACTTACATTCCAGATGTTTTAAGACACTTTATTAAATTTTATTTGGTTCTGAAATTCTGGTTGTGGTTGGTTATCCAGAACTGGATTTTTTTTTTAGCATAACTATTTTAAAGGTGTGAAATCTGCTATATTATTTTTAGGATTGCATTTTGGAGTAATACAGTTTACTAGGATAATGTGGAGTGAGAATTGTGATTCATAGAACGAGACGCTGCAATATACAGAAGAATTGTTCTCTTTGTCCTGCAAACACCAGTCCCTTTGAGGAAAGCAGAGCTGAAATACGAGTCCCCTGCTCATGACTTTACATGTTCGTGGCATAACAATTATTATGCATATTCTCCTTCAGACTACAGCTGTGGTCACCTCTAAAAGGTGTTTGCTTAAGTTTGTGCCAACACCTTGAGTCATAGCAAGACGAAATACGAAGTTCTTGCTTCCTTTTTTTTTTTTTTTTTACTCATGCTACTTGTGATTTACTTATTTTCCCATAACTTTGGGAAATAGCCATCCGTGTTTATTTGAGAATAAACAAAGGCTTCCCACTGGTGCAAAGGAAATCTCTTTGGAAAATTGCATGCCTTTCTTAAAATGTGGGGAAAATGGATTTTGACATTGTCATTTAAGGGTTGGACCTAGTAGAAATAAGTTTTTGGTTTAAATTTAAGTCTACAGAAGCATCCAAAACCTTTGTCACGAAATAAGCGTTTTATCATGATCTGAGGTCCATATTGTGAAAATTGATTTCAACTTATTCTTTAATCAGTGCCTGACTATCATTGTTCATGGGCATCCTTTCACATGGAAAGATGAAACAGTTGCTCGGTAGGAAGCAAGCTGCATTTTGAAAAGCTTTTAAAGCAACACGTTTTTCAAGTCCATCAGAAATTCCGGAGTGAGGCTTGACGCTTGGAGTCCCTGGAAGTGATCTTCCCTTTGATCACTTGTTTTGTATTCTCCAAGCAGTCTTTCCCCTGGAAGCAACGTGATTCACCTCCTTCCCTCACGCTGCTGTACTCCTACAGGTGTCCTTGTAGGACTCCCGATTGCTGAGACACGAGGAATTGCTGTGAGCTGCATCGGGTGCGGTGTTGCTGCTACTTCAGAAGTCTGTACTCTAGCTGTTGGTATTGGAAATACAACTTGCTAAAAATCAGTCGTTTGGAATTTATCCTCAATTTCCCTCTGGTCCTTCAGGCAGACGATGGGGTTCTTCCAGAGGTCTGACAGAGCTGGGCCTGGCCAGGGACGGGGATGGAGAGGTGCTTCTGCCCTTCCTAGGAAGGGTTGTTAAGATGCCTTGGAGACTTTGTTGCGAGATGATGCTTGGAGTTAAAAATCTCTATATTCTGTAACCTTTCTAATTCGCTGAACTGAAACATCTGCGTGAAACTGGAGGCAGAAGTTCTCAGATGGGTTTTACTTCGCAGAGCACAAAGCACGTTGGCGTGTCCCTTAGGCTGATCTGAAGCCTGACAGCCATTCTAAGGAAGTAAAAAATACACTTCAGGGAAAAAGAAATCCTGCCGTTTTGTTGACACAGCAGTTAAGAGGAAAGGATTAATCACTGCATAACGTAGGACTCCTGTTAGATGGTATTTTAAAGAAGAGGTTGGGGTGTCAGTAATGTGCAGGGTTTGTGTTTTGCTGCCTGTGGTGCTTTCTCTCACACTTGACGTTCTTACTGTGTAAGCAAAATGCTTAAAGCACGCTCATATCTCAAACACGTGATGAAAATCTAAAGTATGCAGGAAATAGTGTGACACTTCCAGTTACGGTTGTGAAATACAGAGAACTGGGTGAATCTCACAGCGACATTAAATGCATTTCATTAACAAATCTTAAAGTGGCTCAAGTGGAGTCCCTCCACACGCACCTGCTTTGTATGTCTCACATGCATATGTTTTTAGATGCCATCTGTAGCTGCAAGACCTGAAAGCATTGAGTCAGTATCTTGATTTAACGTAAAATCAGTCCTTAACAGGGTGATTCTGTGTTTCGTGTTTTAGAAGGAATAATCTTTAGAAATCCAGGTAATATCTTGCACTCCAGTGCTTTGAGGGAGAAAATAATTGTAGTGCACGAATTCTCATCTGCTGCTCTAAGCAGTAATCCGTAGGAAGCAGATGAAGTGTGGCAACTTGGAAACCTCAAAGGCAAACCTGGTTTGTTCGGGAAGGTTGTAAAGGGAAGCAGAGCTGGGAATGCAGGTAGAATATCTTGCTGCTGAAATGTTGTGGCCGAATGTTAATGCTTGTTTGTGACCATGGACCAAGGAGAACGCTTTTATTAAAGTAGCATTTAAAATTACAGTGGAAAATGGTAACTTCCCGCAGATTGTGTTACCCCTACCCCCATGCATTCATGCTTTCTCTCTTTCTGAACACGGGTGAACTGAGCTATCTACAACCTACTCCAGTCTGCATTTCCTTGTCACGTGCAGTTGTATGTGGATAGGCTTCATGAGTGGTATTAGAAGCCACGTGGAGGATTTTTCTAAGACTTTTCTACCTACACTATTTTTATATGAATAATTATGGATATGCAAGAGGAATCATGAAGGCTGAACTATTTAATCACGATTATTGGGAGAATTTTGCAAAAGTTCCTCTAACAATACATGGATGTGAGTTTATCCTTCATGTCCCCTTGCCACTTGAAATGTTTGAGCAGAAGCAGGTAACTGCACTGCGTGTTTCTTACCTGCAGTTGTTAATGTTTTCCATTAGTTGTTTGCTCCATGAATACTACAAAGCAGTATTTATATTGGAATAAGTAAAGCTAATGAAATATTGCATCTAAAGAGGCTGTGCAGTATAGAAACTTGGTATTCCTGCAGCACAAGTTACTTGTCAAATACAGATGTTACGTTAATATGACTGTAAAGTGTAAGTGACGTGCACTAGTGGTTAGTGCATTAGACCTTCCTGACAAGAAATCCCAGCTGAGAGCCTTGATTTGCGTTCCCCTTGTAGTCCCAAAGCTGGAAAAAACAGGGGAACCTTGAAGAAAATAGGGAGGCTTGTAGCTTCTATGGCTTTTGTAGTCTTTTAGCTGAGAAAATAAGGAAAGAGAGGCAGGTGGCCAGACATTTTCACTGTGTTACAGAGGCAGGCTAGGGTCTGGAGCATGCAATACATATCCGTGGGGATATTTCTTTGCTTGTTCTGTTAAAGCTTTTCAGCCCTTATATTTAAAACTAGTCGAATAAAAACCAAGTCTAAGTTACCAGTTTCTTAAGTTGTTAAGAAAAAAAATGAGGAAATAAAGTTGCGCTACCGACCTACTTCTGTCCCTGAGCTGAGAAGCGCCTTCAGGATGAAGTCTTTTAAAGGCTGTGACCAATCCTAATCCTAAGGAGAACACAGTCTGCAGTTTTCAGCTTTCTTATTCCCTATTCCCCCTTCTGTCTTTCAGCCTTTCTGGGTTGTTACAGCCCTTCATGGGTTGTAGATAACTCATGTAACTTTTGGGTTATTATAACACGATTGAAGGTGTAAGTCACTGTCACTTGTCTTGCTTTGGAAACCTCCTCTGGTGTCTAGATGTGCTCTAACCTTTACGTGAAAAACTTTTTAATTCCAGATTTATACTTTATTTCTGAACATTGGGTTTGTATTTTAGTGATTAAATTCACCTGTGGTTAAATCTAGTATATGATTGATCTCTAAAGTTGACAGTTGCAATTAAAAAAATAACTAAATGTTATAACTTATAATATTTACAGTCTAATTCATAAAATTATTTTTCTAAATTAACACAGTTTGGAGATAATACATTTATTATTGAACTCCTGGAAAGCTCCTTTACGTGAAACACCAACTTGTTTGTTGTTAGGAACCCTTAATTTGTTTTTTTTTTTTTCCACTTCTGTTTTGATACTAGACTGTTGTGGTTTTACAGGACTAAATTTCTCATACAAAATGTAGAATTTCGAAGAATGACTTCATGATCTGTTGTTACGTTTCAGCTGTGAATAGCAGAGTGCCCAGTGGCTCCACCAGCTCCTTGCACACTACGGAATCCCCTACACCTGAACCCTGCTCGCAGACATCCAGTAACGTGGCGTCACAGTCGGTGCTCCCTATGTATCCTTCAGTTGACATTGATGCTCATGTGAGTAATGCCAACGAGGCTCGAGTGCTTTTCCTTTCTGATAAATTCGGAAAAGACACTTTTTAATCTAGTACTGTCAAAAATGCTGAAGCTCTCTTAAAATATTTGTAATTTTTGACTGTCTTCTTTTCTTGCCCACCTGTGCAGACTGAAAGCAATCACGACACTGCTCTGACCCTTGCATGTGCGGGAGGTCATGAAGAACTTGTTTCTGTGCTAATTGCACGGGGTGCCAATATTGAACACAGAGACAAGAAGGGTAAGCTACGATATCAAAACAGTTTGACCTTGAGCTACAACTTGAAATTTGGTGTTCCAAATAGGAATTTGGGATTCCTTGCTTCAGAAAATGGCCGGGGTTGCAAAAATAATGAATTGCATTCTGGTGCTTCACGTAGAAATATTGACTATGTAAATCAAGAGACGTCGTATGGCATTCCGTCCTTATTTTTAAAAGTGCATCTATCTGAATTGGCATATTAGGCAAATTTCTGAAACATGAGGCATTTCTATCATGATTCACTCTTCACAAAAGACCTTAGTGTCCTAGATAGAGCAGCTAATTGGGGTAAATATCAAATCTTGGATGACAAAGGTAATGTTTTGATTGTGGATAATGTCAGGTTGCGTATCACGTCATTCCTAATAAACAAATTAAGCAAAATCTCAAATCTCTTGGAGCTGAGAGAACAAAAACATCCCACTCCCCAGAGCTGGCACTGGCCACTGGAAATAACCAATGTGCACAGTGCTGATTTGTTCACTGGTTGGAATGATACTAAATAAGAATTAAGTAGAAAGAGGTGACTTGCCTAGAGGCATGAATTGGTCAGAAGTTAATCCAGAATGATCAGTGCAATATTGTTCAGATTTATTTATTTATTTATTTGAAGAGCCTTTAAACATATTTGGGGTTAGGTCTAGAAGTCTCAAACTGTCACTATGAATTTTGCATTTCTGCTTCTTACAGTTCTGAAATTCTCTAGGTTACTTCTAACATATTTTTTTGTTATTAGGTTTTACACCTTTGATCTTGGCTGCAACAGCTGGACATGTTGGTGTAGTGGAAATTCTTTTAGATAAAGGTGGCGATATAGAAGCACAATCTGAGCGCACAAAGGATACTCCACTTTCATTGGCATGCTCTGGTGGACGCCAAGAGGTACAGATATTTGTCATCCTTGAATTTTAATTCTTTTTTAAAATTTGTTTTCTGAATGGTGTTTTTTTGTTGGGGATGGTATAATGCATCTTCCGTTTTTAAAAAAAGGTCTTTAAATTATATAAATGTGACTGGTTGTAGTCTTTCTGAAGAAGAAAGAGAATTTATTCTTTTTCCCCTTGGCTATTCCGGTTTTGTTACCTGTTATAACTTATGATCATTCTATCGATGTATCCCTAGAAGACAGGTAGTTTTGTGAAGGAGGTAGAGGCATTTAACTTCATTCACTGACCACTACCCTTATGAACCCTCCCTGCTCTCCAAACTTAAAACAGTCAGTGCAGGCAGACAGGAACAGAAACTGGAATTTTGTGTTGGCAGTACGTGGTTTTACTACTAAATTGATAAATGCGGATACAATGCACAGCACATTCTCAATAGAAGGACACATTATACGAGTCTAATGATGTTTCAGTTCTCTCAGCTGTTTTATTTGGACTTCAGTAGGTTGTTTCTCTTCTTTTTTTAAACCCTTCCTACTTCAGCTGTAGTCAGACTAGCTTTGAATATACCATTGTAATGGCAAAGGATTCCATGCCAGGTACAAGAGTGGTAAGTTCTGAAATCTGTAAGGGCTAAAGGGACTGGACAAAATTGGAAAGTTTCCTCTTTGTCTTCCCAATCACAGTAAAAGTGGTGCTCTTAAATAAAATGAGGTATTAATGTAGCATGTGATAGTATTGCTTATTAAACTACATGTCTCTTGTTCTTACCTTTTGTTTCGTTATGCCAGGATCTACCTGCCATGTTTCTGGCTTAGCAACTTGTGTAGAAGCTTTTTTACTGATCAGCTAGGCTATGGTACACCAGTGTGTAGTACTTCACCAGAAACATTTCAATTTTTTTCTCTTCTATTTCTCTTAAGCAGCTTCTGATCCAGAGAGTAGTTCTTCCTCATCCTTGTTCCATTAACATCAGTCTGATTTTTACTGTGTTTTATTGTAAAGACCATGTAACACAGTCAAACTTCTATCAAGTGTCATTTGAATTAAAGTTTTTGGGAGTTTCTGAAAGACGCTCAGCGTGAGACATTACAGGAGTTGAATGTACCCATTGTTTGCAAACTTAAATTCACAGGAAAAGATTCACTTCAAAGCCTTGTAATATTTGATTAGGTAAAATAATCTTTCTGGCAGACAAGTGCTGTACTGTTACAATGCACGTGGATTATCAGATATAGTTGTTAGTTGGTAAGCTGTACAGTGACATGGGAGGAAGGTAAAGATTCTACAGGAAAACCTCTATCTTCTTTTGCTCACCTTTTGACAATAGACACTGGCAGCAGACGAGAAAGTTTGAGTGTGATAGCTATCATCCAAGGAAGTTAAAGGCCACATAAATACGTCTTCTAATGTGTGGTGTTTTTTCAGGTCGTTGATTTGCTGTTGGCAAGGGGAGCAAATAAAGAGCATAGGAATGTGTCTGACTATACACCATTAAGCCTTGCTGCATCTGGTGGATATGTTAATATCATCAAGATTCTTCTCAGTGCTGGGGCAGAAATTAATTCAAGGTAACGTACCTAAGATGAACTGCATCTAAGGCATATATTGGAATCTCTAGTACTTTCAGACCTCCTTGCAGCTTTTCTACACTATTGATGTTACAGTTTTTGTTCACATTTCCTTTTATTACCTTTTAAGTTGCCTTTAATTACCACAGACAAACTTCATCTCTATATAAATTTTAAGTGGTGATGTAGCTTGTAAACCTATTCCTTCACTCTTTTATTTTTTTTTTCTGGGATCTAGAAGCCAAATTTCCAGTAGAGCCAGCCAAAGAACAAGGCAGCTTCATGTATTTGTTTGGAGACACTTTCTTCTGCAAAAGGAAGAGAATGTAGTTGTGTCTCTCAAGTTTCCTATTTATTAACTGTAGGAAAACTGATTTTTTTCTATCACTACAGAAATTTATGCTTCTAACACACGTGTAACTTTTCATGAATCAGATGTAGTCTTATTTATATGCTGTTTAATTCTTTTGTGTACTTCAGCCATCTAAACGTGTAAAAGCTGAAACAACTCTCACTTGTTTGTTAATTTTGGTAGTCTGTGGATGTAGTTAACTCTGCTGGTTTCTGATAATCAGTTCAGAATGGCTAGTATTTTAGGTGATTGTCTGCTTTTTTATATTTTAAATGTTTCGGTTTGGCTTCCAATGAAGCATCTTGTTCCTCTTAGATACACTTCCATTTTCCCAAGCGTTCATCCAGTTGTGGGAACTGTAGTGTTTCTTTCTCTTTAGGACTGGGAGTAAACTGGGTATTTCTCCTCTGATGTTGGCTGCTATGAATGGCCATGTACCTGCCGTGAAGCTGTTGCTTGATATGGGTTCTGATATTAACGCTCAGATCGAGACCAATCGCAATACAGCCCTCACCCTGGCCTGCTTCCAAGGCCGAGCAGAGGTGGTCAGTCTGCTCTTGGACAGGAAGGCCAATGTTGAGCACAGGGCAAAGGTAAGTGTGCGAATCACTTTTCTGTATCACTTATTTCTCACGAGTGTATTTCTAAGCAGTCATTTCTTCATGTTTTCCTATTACTTTTATGGCATTCATCTCTGTTTTCAGTGGTTCAGTAGCAAATTAGCAATGAAAGGAGGTGGATGTTTGATCAGGTGTCTTTTTCTTTAAAGATATTTGAACACAGTGCTTGCTGATGAAAGATTAAATAATTTTTAGTAAATACTCCTTGCCCCTGCTGTGCAGGTTTAATTTACTGCAAATGAGAAATATACGAGGACTTATTTAAAGTTCTGAGATGTTTGCTTTTGATGTCTTGTTTAAAAATGCAAGCATTGATGAAGGTGCATTGTTTGTATTGGGGGTGAAAGCAGACTGGTTCTTCCAACTTCATAATGTAGCTTAGATTTCCTCTTGCTCTCTAGTATTGGCAATATTTTCAGGTGTGATGTTGGTGTGATATTCATCAAAAGATATTTCTACATCTGAGTGAAGTCTAGACAGGAAGAGAAGCATAATGCTTGTAGTGATTCTTGTATACAACAGATCGCTTAAGCCACATGAACAGAAGTAGTGGAATCAAACCCTGTAAAACTAATCTAAAAATGTTGGTGCAGAACCCATGGTTTCAGTACTGTGACATTCTGTGCCTCTGAAATAGGTCCCATGTGTTGGTACCCTGGGGCAGCTTTGTATCTTGTGCCATAAAGCTTAAGGCTTGTGTGGACAGCCAGACTGATTTCCTAGCACAAAACATTTTTTGGTTAACTCATGACTGCTGAAATAATTGCCATCGGGCCAGCTTTTGGAATGGCTGTGGCTGGAGAAAAGGGGATATGGATAAAAGCCAGCTCTCAAATGGTCAGTTGGCGTAAGTTGGCATTTAACAGTGTAGTCGGGCAACTGATTTGGCCCCAGAACAGTCGTGCTAAGGGAGGCTAGAGAAATTGGATAAAGCTAGTTTGGGGACATTTTTTGTAGAAATAATCGTCTCCCTTTGGATCTGTTCTGACTTTTTTCTTCAAGATATGTTGTAAGCTTTGTTTTTCCTGTTGAGGTAGGTATCTGGCCGTACTTAATACAAACCCAGGCAAGCTCTTGACTAAACCAAATGGCAAGAGTTTTTTGAGAGACTGCTTCAAGTTAGGCTCTTTATATACAGCTAAGTAAACAAAAATCTGATTTCCACATGTAGAAAATCATGTATAGTTTACCCAAGTGGATTGTATGAGTTTCACATCATGTCATTCATTCTCTTTGCACAGACTGGTCTCACACCTCTGATGGAAGCTGCTTCAGGAGGATATGCAGAGGTTGGAAGGGTTCTCCTTGATAAGGGAGCAGATGTTAATGCTCCACCCGTGCCTTCCTCAAGAGATACAGCTTTAACAATTGCAGCAGATAAGGGTCACTACAAGTTCTGTGAGCTGTTGATTAATCGGTAAATTACTTCTCATTAGCAGCCTGTGTGTTCTGTAGCTATATTCCTCATGGCAAGGGTACTCTTGTTTACATTGCCTCATGCATCTGAGAGCAAATGGAATGGGAATCTTCAGAAGTAGGATGTTGCATCTGCTCCCTACTCTCCCATGTTATCCTAGAGTATCCTGCTACTCCAGTGTTAATTAAGCTAAGCAGACAGTTGGGACCACAGGTAAGCAAACAGTGTCTGATTTGGCAGCTCTGTTGGCTGTGTATTAATCCAGCAGTTCACACGTGATCATTGTCCCACTGTCACTTGTGGGGCAAAGCCTGGAAGTAGCTTGAGCTCTTCAAGCGCATCCCCATATATAGCTAACATCTCAAGGGGCTGCTTTGCCCTGTGTTTAGTCACCATGTTAATGAAACGGTGAAGGACCTTTGGTTGCTAGTTGCATAACCATGGTGTAGTAGGCTACAAGAGGTGGGTGCTCATTGCTGGGAAACGAGTAAAGGAGTCTTAAATAATCCTTGTGTTACTGTGTTGTGACATAAACGGATGATTTCAGGGACACAATTTCTCTAGCCACTAGGTTTTTAGTAATTAAAGTTTCATATCTAATCGTACTCTGCTCTTTCATTATCTTACTTCTGACTTCATTTTTACTCATGCTTTATTCCACTTGATTACACTTGTACTCTTTTAGAGGAGCGCATATTGATGTTCGTAACAAGAAAGGAAACACACCCCTTTGGTTGGCTGCTAATGGTGGTCACTATGATGTAGTCCAGTTGCTTGTGCAAGCAGGAGCAGATGTGGATGCAGCAGATAATCGGAAAATAACACCTCTTATGTCAGCATTTCGCAAGGTAGGACACCAACTGGATTCTGTGTTTCAGTGCAGTGTTTTCAAAACAATTTCTCATTTGGTCTTAAATCTAAATAGTTGGTTTTGGAAGAATCAACACACCAGAATTTCTGTTTTGATAAAATGCTTTAAAGTGATCGTAATTTTGTATTATTTACAACGATCTTAATTTTTTATGATTACTTTAATCATAATCTGTGAACCCTAGACCCTGTATGGAGAAGAGCTAAGATGTACTTCACACAGATCTAATTTATAAGAGGTGAAATCTTTGTTCCATAAAGCATGTTAAATAACTGTGCTATAGCAGAACAGTTCATTAACTGTAATTGTTTTATCTTTAATAAAATATCAAGCAAGTCTGCAGCTTTTTTTTTTTTTTTTTGACAAATGACAGTACTGAGAATTCTGCTTCTGTCTCTCCATTGCTTTCAAATAAATTCCGAGGCAACGGAGACTTTCTTTGTGGCTGCACAGTGTACCCCATCAAGTGGTGGATCCAGCAGCAAAAGAACGTTTGCCAGGATAATGTTCAGGTGGCTTAGTTCCCTGATCAGACTCACCTTGTAACTGGACAAATTGCATTCGCTCAGTGGAGTGACTGGCCAGAAAATGGACTAGAGGTGACAGGTGGGGGCAAAACAGGGTTCTGGCTGTTAAAAATGTGAACAGCTGGCTTTGCCCTCAAGCCTGGTTTGCTCATTGTAGTTTAAAAGAAACAATTACTTGCAAGAGAGCTTGTCATTGCCACCATTACATACAAAAGTAAATGTACTGTCAACACTAAGCAAACTGTAACTGCCTTTCAGCCCAAATAGCAGTTTAACAGAAATGTTTTCGCAGATTTTTGGTCTTCTGTACTGAACCAAGAGTATCAAATTCTTGTGTTGATGATGAATACTAACAATTTTATACCAGTGACTAGATTTTTCTTTGATATTCTAGGGGCATGTGAAAGTAGTTCAGTTCCTAGTGAAAGAAGTTAACCAGTTCCCGTCGGACATTGAATGCATGCGATACATAGCAACAATAACTGACAAGGTGAGTTTGAGAACAAACCCTGTCCAGTATTTTCAGCAAAAACGTATAAGAAATTCTTAAATATTCAAAAACTGAATGTGTGTTTGCTCATGTGCCTGTCTGATTCTGAGTTCTTTGAACATCTTATTAATCCAGAATTTAAAGTTGGTGTTTAGTGCCTTAATCTGTTGAAATAGTTTGTATGTTTATGAATACAGGGAATCTTGTGCTTTGTAGAGCAAGCCTGTCTCCTTAGTTTATTACATAGGTGGTAAGAGAAATTTTGTGTTCCAGGACCTGTTGAAAAAGTGTCACCAGTGTGTGGAGACGATTGTGAAAGCTAAAGACCAGCAGGCTGCAGAAGCGAATAAGAACGCGACTATATTGCTGAAGGAGCTAGACCTGGAAAAAGTGAGTTACGAATTGCAGTTGTGTAGCCTAATTGCTGAAGTTATGTGTAAATCTATAGGCTGTATTTCCTCTTGGTGTTTCTTTGGGCAGTAGCTCTTCATGCTATAACTGTATTTGCTTTCCTTAAATGTAAAATATATACTCAGGATGGCAGATCAGAACTGAATTTTGCTTTAGCCACTCCATTGTTATTTTTAGGAAAGCTTGGAGTTGGTGATTGTTAGCTTAGGTAGTAGCTCTTTTGCATTACTTCAGCACGGCTGGTAAGTTTGAATAAGGGAGGTTTTCAGTCCTGGTGGTGTGATACATGGTATGTTGCATACTGTGTGAAATATAGTCAGTAGATGTTGTAAGGACCTGTAATCAGGTTTGCAAAAGAGAGCGTGTCAGATGAGCTCAATGGAGTTGAGCAGATAGTGGGGAAAAGTCAAGTTCTTCCTCACTGAGAGTATTGATAAGTGTCCGGGAATAATGCAGAGGCTTCCGAAATACTCTTTAACAGGCTTTCTAATTGGAGGCTCTTAGAACTGCTGATGAACAGTTCATACTATTTCATTAGTGAGGGATATCTCGGACAATTACATACTCATTTTTTTTAAATCTTCTGAGATCGCTGACTTTTTTAACATCTATCAGTTGCTGTACAAAGCTACAGTATAGCGTAGCTGTGACTGATCCCATATACTAAAAATGTGATTAAAATGGAAAAATTATAGTAGTTTCTTCTGTAAAGTATTCTAGGATACTTTTGAGTCAAAGGTGGTAATCTCATCAGTATTTTTGCGACACTGTGAAATGTTTTTTTGAGAAAGGATAATGAGAGATTTTCTGGCTTTCCAGTAAAATTGTTTTTATATCGTCTCTTGTGTAGCTGCATTTTACTGACATTCTTTGGAAGCTTTTGAGACCAGCTAGTCCTGTTCCATGACGTCTGTCTAGTCTCTGCATGATGACCGTCACATACTGAATCATTATTGTTCACCCTGCTCTCCTCTCCTTTCTCCCCAACTTCACTTTGTAGGAATTATAATTTAGTTTTTGTCATAATGTTTATATATTAATACTTTTTTCCTACATAGTCAAGAGAAGAAAGCAGAAAACAAGCCCTTGCTGCTAAAAGAGAGAAGAGAAAGGAAAAGAGAAAGAAGAAGAAAGAGGAACAAAAGAGAAAACAAGAAGAAGATGAAGAAAACAAACCTAAAGAAACTCTAGAACTTCAAGAAGATGATGATGAAGAAGAAAATGATGATGAAGGTAAAGAACAAGTGTTTCTGTGAACAATACAGTTGGGGTTGCCTGTTTTTTGCAGTTTGTTTTCTTTTTAAACCACCTAGTGGTTAAAAGTGAATCTGTTAGGAAGCTGGTTTTTTTTTGGGTACTGTGACATTGTTGCATAGTTTCTGCCCTGGTTCTTACTCCTTCTGTCAGAAACTTGAGTGAGCAGTTGTCTGTGTTTTAGGTAAATCTGCTTTGTTCTTTTTTTTGGTCTCCTCCTATGTTCCCAAAGCTTTTACCTTCTTGGAGATTTTACAGCTGTATGTGGTGCAAATATACTGACAACTCATCAAAGAGCATAACTTCAGCTGGAGTATCTTCAGAGGCACTGATTCCTATGTTTTGTGATTTTTGACTGTATATCAAATCTTTTTCTTTCAGTGGAGCAAGAAGTTCCTATAGAGCCTCCTAGTGCAACTACGACGACTACAATTGGAATTTCTGCAACTTCAGCTACTTTCACAAATGCCTTTGGGAAAAAGAGAGCTAATGTGGTGACTACTCCCAGCACAAATAGAAAAAATAAGAAAAATAAAACAAAAGAGACTCCTCAGAATATGCAGATTATTTTGCCAGATCAGCATATATCTCTAGCACAGCAAAAAGCAGATAAAAATAAAATAAATGGAGAGCCAAGAGGTGGTGGTGCAAGTGGGAATAGTGATTCAGATAACTTGGATAGCACAGATTGCAATAGCGAAAGTAGCAGTGGAGGTAAAAGCCAGGAGTTGAACTTCACAATGGATACAAATTCCTCTGAGCGGCGCTATGCCTCGTTGCTTATCCCTTCTCAGGAAGAAAAAACGAGCGCTTCAGCTTCAAAAACACCAACAAGGTGAGACTTTCTTGTTGCTTCCCTGTTGTTTCACCGTGTTTTACCTATGCCAATGTAAATTTTTCTGTAGCTCAGGCCCTACGCCATTTGGTACATTCCCATAATCTTAAGATTGTTTGCTTTCCTGTTAAATCACTCTGTCAAGTTTGATTGCAGCCTTGTTAGAACACTAAAGATAAAATTTTTGATATTGCTGACTAGTTTTTAATACTACTTTGTGTGGTGGTTGTACCTGGCCAGACCCAGTACACTTTGTCAGAACAGCCAGTTTTCTCTGCGCTGTTTTAAATACCTGTGCTAAATTGGTAACTTCATTTGAATAGATTTTAGAGTAAATACACTGGGAATTTAAAAAATAAAAGCCAGCCTTTCTCATAATCTAGTTACAAGGGTTAGTTACCTCTTGATTGTTTTCTGGTTTCATCATTAACTCATTTGAATTGCAATCTCTTTGTTTTAAGGAGGGAAGATGTTGAGGACTCTGAGCATTTCAACTGTCAGGTTGATGGCCAGTTTGACTTAACCTTGTCGAGCCAGAGGTAAGAGTCAAAAGAACTCAGGGAATGTCTAAGGGCCATGTGAATGGTTTGGAAGATCAAGTTGCCAGTGAATGAGCTAATAACTAACCTTTATAAGACCAGGTTGGTTTGAACCAAAAAGCTCAGATCCAATCTAAATTTGTTATCTTTGCGAAAAGTTCCACTCTAACTTGGACATGTAAGTAGTACAAGCCTGATCTCCATATATATTTTTTTCCCTTGGCATTAAGTGAGGTAGAGGGGTTACATGGGTCAATCTTCAGGACACCTGTCTAAAAACCCAATTTCAATAAGAATGCAAACATGGGATCAAAAAACACAGCAAGCAAAAATGCAGTTGCCAGACTGATTGAGGCACTTGGCTGAGAAGTTGGGCTCTCAGCTTTTTTTCTTTTTCCCTTCAGGATTAAAATTAGGTGCAGAATTGAGTGGATTTGTCAGCCCTTGGGGTTGTGGGAAGGGAGAACGTCTCTAACGTTCTATACCAGTATTAGAAATTGGTTTCTGCCTATGTTCTGTTTTATGAATATAAACTGATTCTGCCTTGAACCTTTTGTCCAAGATCTACAAAAGCCTTTGAATATTGTACACTGAAGCAGGATTAACTAAATGTGTACTTCTAACTCCTTATATTGAAGAAAGGAGTGGTGCTTCTGTTAGAATTACACTTAAGAAACCAAAACAACAAAACAAGACAGTATATAAATTAAAATGAAGCTAGGATGTTTAACTTCTGCAGGTGCTCTTTGGCTCTTGCACCGGGCAGACTTTTTCTGAAAAAATGTCTTAAGTTTTTTCTCTTCCTGAATTCTTTTTCTCTTGGGTCATAGACAAGTCTGTGACAGTGCTGTTATAATTCAAACATTTTCCACTTGTGCTGTAGATTTGCTTGGCCGAATCAGTTAAGTTTAGTCTTATAACTATGACACACAAAATTTTATAACTTTTTAAAATTTTTATAAGACTTACAAGATTTTAGAGATCACCTGTGTTTCAGTGCTGCAGATGAACTTGTGAGCCACCAGAACCACTTCTTTCACCTTCATGTAGATCAGTTAGCCTACAAGAGTTTATCTGTTCTTCTTTCCCTTTTTCTCTCTCATCCAAACTTTGCACTGTTCATATCACTAGGCTGCTGTTGCAGTTTTAGTACAGCTAATGTTTGCATACATGCTTTCAAATTGACTTTACTGGGAGTTAAATATCCTAAAATACCTGTGCCCTGATTACCCTTTCATAAAATGGGGTCTTGAAGGTGTAAAAACACTTATCCAATATTTTACTACTTTCTGGGCAATCTGTAATAATAAGAGATGAAAATTGGAGACATTTTCAAGTACCTAGTAAGAAAGCAACATTATTCTCGAAGTACCTTTTATTAAAAAGCTATTCAAAAAAGAGAACACATAATCAGGGTGTACCTTAAGTGGCTGTGTACCACCTGTAATAAACTATTTTATAGATGATGTCCTTAGTACTTCTGGTATTAATTCGTTCAGTTTAGTGCCTCCACTTCTTGAAGAAAGAGTAGAGGCTGTGGACTAAAATGTGACAAGTTACTTAAGTCAGCCAGTGGTTTGGGGGGGGGGGGGGGGGGGAAGGAATGAAAGCAGTTGGGAAGTTCCACGTTCCAGAGATGTACGCTATAATGCTGTTGTCATCATTCTGTATTTTCTAATCATACATTTCTGTTCCCAGACTTGATGGTGAAGGTAATTCAAATTCTTTGTCAACTGCTTACAAGCCTGTTTCCCTGCCTCTGAGCTCTCCAAGTGTAAAGCTGAATCTGACTAGTCCAAAAAGAGGCCAGAAAAGAGAAGAAGGCTGGAAAGAAGTGGTCAGAAGGTAAAGACTTTAATTCTATGTTTAAGAACTGTTTCAACGTTTTATTTAGCTTGTAAATTATGCTCAAATATAGAATGTCCATCAGGTTCATTTAGTTATTTCAGTGTAATAATTTATTTTAAAAAAATCCTCTGTCTTGCAGTGCCATGAAAAATTGCAGTTCTAATTTGTAGTTACCCCTTACTAAGTTAATGTCAGTATGACACAAACACTTCATGTGGCATGAAGGTTTTCATCACCTGTGGCTTCAGCGGAATAAAGGATGTGGGGATAAGATAAAAGGGCAGGGGACAGATGGTAACAAAAAGTCCCTAAGGCAGATGATCACAAATGAACTAAAGGTGGAATAATGTTGGTGAAGTAGAGGGCAGGTGGATGATCACTGCAAGGCTAAACCTCAGTTGTGTTTTGGATGGTGACTTCGATCCCTGATTCCAATGAAACTTTTTTGTGAGCTTAATTTGGGTGCTGGAAAATGTTTACAACTAATTTGTACTTTTGTAAAGCACTCTTTCCCTTTGAAAATAACACTGATTTTTATTATCTGGCTATTAGCCACACAGCATCTCTTCTGTAATCTTCATTAGGTGTGCTACTTTTAACTAGAAATTGTCATCTGGCTTTCTTGTTTTGTTTCCTTTTTTAATAAAGGAATGCGGCATGAACATACAAGTGTCAGGTGCTTTAGGTGCACTTCTGCTTTTCTTTTCTGCAGTGGTAGTGACCAAATACCTCATTTTAGAGAATTTTAGGCTGTGTGCAAAGAAAATAATCATACAGCAGATTTAATGCATCCAGATTAGCGGAAGTCACAATTTTTTTATGAAAAGCAAAAAGGAGGGTTTTAATCTGACCACTTAAGCGTTTGAACCGTTAGAGTTGGCTCAGTCTTCTGCCTTTTGTTGCATTCACAAATATGGTTCTCTGCTGTGACAATGACCTTGTGTGGTCGCAGACTGCCCACCGCTTGGTGAGTCGTGCAGGCATGAAACCATGAAACAGGCAGCTGGCTCCTTTCCAGGGCTGCACACAGACCCCGCCATTGACCCTGGAGCTGCTCCATCTCTCCTCCTGTGTCTCCTGAGTCTCATAGGCTCAATTTAACTGCTTTGTTGGGTATTGTCTGCTGTCCTGCGGAGATGCTAGAGTTTTAGAAATAACATCCAAAACCCGAGCTTTCTTAATCCCCGAGGGCTCAGGTCTTGTCACAAAGAGAGAATGTGTGCATAAAGTGTTTGGTGCCAGTGTTTGCTGTGCCCTGCCTGACCAGCAAAGCATGTGAGCAGCCGAAAAGCGTTTTGGTGACTATAGATGTGGGTGCAAAATGCCTGGGAGCTGCATGCCTTCATCTCCTAAAGCCTTTCCCAGGCTCAACAGTGGGAATTCTCCTCCTTCACCTCCACCTCCTCCTCCTCCTCCTCTCCCCCCTCTCTCTAGTCCCCCCCCTGGCTAGAAGGGATGTCTATCAAAGAAGTAACCGATGAATGCATCCCCTCTACCCCTGACAGGCAAGTAGGCAGAGTTTTGAAAGACCCTCCCCCTAGCAACACTCTGCAGCCAACACCAATTGAGCAATTTCAGCTGCAGAGAGGAGGGCGCTGCTGTTCAGGAGCAAAAAGGTACTGTTTTGGGCACTTCTCAGGGTTAAAAAATGACTGAGCTTGGTGGGTAGGGAGGGAAACAGCAGTGGGTGTTGGGTGGGCAGGGCCCCTGGGTGCTGTGGTGAACTCTGCTGGGAGAGGGACATCTTCGTGGGTGGTGGCATGGGATTCTTAGTGGGCTGGGGTGAAAGGAGACCAAGGTTAAAGAGCCCTGTGTAATGTGGAGCTATCTTTAAAGATGGGTGATGATGGGATCTTTGGTTTGGGGAGGGAGCAGTTGGGATGTCTAGCTTGAGTGAGGAGCCTTTGGGGTAGAGGGGGCCCAAAGTATGATGTAGCCTTGGGATAGGAGCTTGGTGCATGCTCTGAGTTCCTGGTTTCTGGGGAAGGGAGGGTTGGAGTGTCATCTCCTGGCAGAAGGGAAAAGAAAAAACACCTTGGAAAGACAAGGTTAATTCTTTAGAACATTTCCATGTATTTCAATATGTTTAAAATAAAATGTTTTCTGTAAATCCTGTTAACTGAGAAACAATTCCCGGAGGATCAAATTACTTGATATTTTCAAGGACTGGAGTAGCTAGGTGAAGCTGGCAGCCTTAGGGATGGGGTGGGGGTGCTGTGTGTGTGATCTGTACAGTGTTCAGAGGTGCTTGAACTGCAATCACAGTGGTTTCTGAAACCCCTTTGAATCCCCTCTAATTGTTCAGTGTTGAGCTACTGCACATCACTAGCAAGCTGAAAAGCAGTGTATGGGCTTGAGAGGTCCAGCCTTTAAAGTCTGGGGACGTTGGTGGCCCAGAGAGACCTTAGCTGGGGTCTGGATGCAAGCATTGATCATATTCAAAGACTTCCCACTGCTGTATGCCTGCACTGACCCACCAAAACTATTTGAATTGGAAAAATCCTAAAATGATGTTTCACTGAGCATATGGGTTACAGTGTTATGGCCTAAAAATGAGCCTGCTTCTGAAAATCTGTGCTACCTTCATAGTGGCAGCTCATTAAATCACGGAACTGCACGATTTAACAGACTGGTGTCCACCATTGTGTAGTGGCACCAATTAAACTTTAGGATCATGTTTGGTCAAGGTCTGAGAGAGGTGGATACTAAAAGGGTCGCGAATGCAAAGGGTACCAGAGAGCTGATCATTGGGAAAACACTGGCAAATCGCCTTCTCCTAGCTGTAAATGACCAAAGTGGCTAAGTTATGGCCTTTTGTATTTGAAGCAGTGCTGCCTATGTAAATTCAGGCCAATAAGCTGAGGCTTTGTCTCACTTTGAAGTTACACAAGATTTAAAAAAAAATAAAAAAGTGTTTCTGAAGCAGTTTGAGGCACATACACCTGTGATACAGCAGTGGTGGTAGAAATGCTTCTGAAGAGTCCTCATCAGGTACTGAGGATGTGAGTGGGGGATTTTTAGAGAGGCTCCAACGGGTGAGCAAAATACCAGCAGAAAACCACTTGTTACCCTGAAATTTAAAAATTTTGCTGCAGACAATGAGGGAGTTTGTACGTGTTTAAATCCATTTCACAAATTTGTGATCTTTGTGATATAGGTCAAAGAAATTATCTGTCCCAGCTTCTGTCGTATCTAGAATAATGGGGAGAGGTGGATGCAACATTACAGCAATTCAGGATGTCACTGGCGCCCATATTGATGTTGATAAACAAAAAGATAAGAATGGAGAGAGAATGATCACTATAAGGTACAGTATCTAGAAGTGAAAGTTTAAGTTAGTCCAAAATGTCATTTATTAATAAGCTTTGTTTGCTTTTTAAGACAGGATGTATTTGGTTTCTTGGTTCTAGAGTAAAACGCCTATAACTGCTGCCAAGATATGCTGAAGGTCTGCTTATTCAAAGTTGTTTCTTGACTTTTGCTTATCTTAAGGATTAACTTACTGGAGTAAGTTGCAGTAGACTTGTAGATCAGTATTAAATTGGGGCTACAGAATGCTGCACTTACCTTTTTCTAAAAGACAAATCTGTTCCTATTTAATACAGGGGTGGTACTGAGTCAACGCGATATGCAGTGCAACTCATCAATGCCCTTATTCAAGATCCTGCTAAGGAACTGGAAGACTTGATTCCTAAAACTCATATAAGAACACCTGCTTCAAGTACCAAATCAATCCATGCAAACTTTTCATCTGGAGTTAGCACTGCATCTGCTTCAAACAAAAACTCCTTCCCTCTTGGAGCACCACCTCTCGTTACATCGCAGTCATCAACACTGTCTACTTTCCAGCCTACGAACAAATTAAACAAGAATGTCCCAGCAAATGTGCGCTCATCTTTTCCAGTGTCTCTTCCTCTAGCTTATTCTCATCCACATTTTGCCTTGCTGGCTGCCCAAACTATGCAACAGATCCGGCACCCTCGCTTACCTATGGCCCAATTTGGAGGAACGTTTTCACCTTCGCCAAACACTTGGGGACCATTCCCAGTGAGACCAGTTAACCCTGGCAGCACAAACAGCTCTCCTAAGCATAATAGTTCAAATCGCGTAGGTAGTCAGAATGGGAATATTTTACAGACGGAGTCTCCTGGATTAGCTACTTCTAGTTGCCCCATTACTGTCTCTTCAGTAGTTGCTTCCACCCAGCCGCTATGTGTAACAAGTAATCGGACTCCCTCTTCAGTCAGAAAGCAGTTGTTTGCCTGTGTTCCTAAGACGAGTGCTGCAGCAACAGCGATCTCAACCGTGACAAGCACATGTAGCGCTCTGCCTTCGGCCTCCTCTGCACCCCCAAACAATGGGCAAGTTCCTGCAGCGTTTCTGCCTTCTAATGCTCCACAAACACAGCATTCTGCACTTAAAGTGGACTCTTTCTCAGCTGTCTCAGCACCCAAAGAGAAGGTATCGCCACCAGACCAGCCTGTTGGAAATGCGTGCGTGCCATCTTCAGTTGCAAGTAGTTCCAGTATGTCGACTAGCAGCAATTCAGGAGTCGCCGAAGCTCACCCATCCAGCAGCCCCACGCCACAAAGTAACGCCCAAGATGAAATACTACCAGCCAGCGTGTCGGAGATCGGTCCTTCTATGTCGATGCCTTTTTCTTCCAGCTCCGAGCCCTCTCCTTTAAGCTTAGCGTCACCCAGGTCAGTTGTTGCGGATAATCAGGACAACAGTAACTTACCTCAAGTAGCTGTACCAGCACCTCGAGTTACTCACAGGATGCAGTCCAGAGGTTCTTTCTATTCAGTGGTACCAAATGCAAACCTACATCAAGATCCTCAGTCTATTTTTGTTACAAATCAAGTTCCCATAACACCTTCTCAAGGTCCACCTGCTGCGGTGCAGCTTTCGTCAGCCATGAACGTTATGAATGGTTCTCAGATGCACATTAACTCAGCAAATAAATCATTGCCTCCTGCCTTTGGGCCAGCAACGCTCTTCAATCACTTCAGTAGTCTTTTTGATAGCAACCAGGTGCCCTCTAACCAAGGATGGGGAGACTGTCCTCTCTCTACCCGAGCAGCAGCTGACCCATCTTTCACTGTTCAGTCTACCTTTCTGAATAACTCTGTGCTAGGACATGTGGAAAACATGCATCCTGATAACTCCAAGGCTCCTGGTTTCAGGCCACCTTCCCAGCGGGTTTCTACTAGCCCTGTAGGTAAGTCACTAAGATCATGCACCGGACAGAATTTTTTTTTCCAACCGTTAACACTTCGGTCATTTGAAATTGTTTGAGAAATAGTTTACAAACTAAGGTTATAGAATACTAGCGTAACAAATACAGCCTAGTTTTGTTCAAGTGCTCTTTAAAATTGTTATAAGCTTACATGCTTTGAGAAATTGGTGTGCTCCTGCATGGTGTGTTACTAGGAAGTTGCTGCCCTTCAACTCCTAAGTGCAGTAGTTGAAGTTTACGTGTTTTTCATTGAAATGGGTTAGGAATGCTTGAAGTGAGCTCACTGCCTGCTATACTCTGCCTCAAAGATCATCATCCTCTTATTAATGATGATGATAGTGCAGGGTAACTAGCAGCATCCACTCGCCTGAAAGGGATCCTCGAGAGATTTTCTTCTTTGCTACCCCGTTCTCCCATTTGTTCTTGCTGTAATGAATTTATGGTGCCTTGAAGCTGGATGGCTGGAGAGCCTTGCTTTGAAGTTGAAGATATCTAACACCGTGTGTTAGATATTTGAGCTCATGCTTCAGGAGTTGAATGCTGAATTTGGGCATTTCAGTAGTTTGACTTTCAGAGTAAAGGAAAGGGGGACACCGGGAAGATGTAGTGGCAGATGAAAAAGATTTTCAGCATTCCCATTCATCCCAGTTAATTTTAAAATATCCAGGGCTTCTGAAAACCAGATCACCTCTCTCAGATCAGGTTTAACCACAAAATCGAGATGCTTGCTGTCATGGTAGTTTTCTTAGCCATCTAGTTTGGGCTGTGTAGCTGCACTGCAAAGAACATGAACACCAGTCAAAGTTAAGACAGGGAGGGAGGATGTTAAAGTAACTGGGCCTTGCTCATCAGATAGTCTGCCACGAGAAGAATTGCCAGGCCCTCCTCAGTAGATACCAGAAGCATTTACATTGTCTCACCTTTCTCTGCAGTGCTCTCAACTGGATGTTGACTCCTAATGGAACACCCTGCTCAGGGGAAGGAAAGTTAGGGCAAATGGGGCCCAATCATTTTTCTTATGAATGTGCTCTGTGTGTACAGAGACTTCACATAGCAGCAAAAAAAAATTGCTGTTCACTTATGTTAGTGTCATCTGTTTTTCATTAGGGGGAAAAACATTTTTTATATATTTAAATGGCTGTAAATATTTTAAAGATAGCTGTTCTGAGTTAAGAGTTAAGTAAATACTCAAGGGCAGTGAGTTTGGGGAGATAAGCATGAAGTTCTTCTCATCTGATGCACAAAAATATTCAGATGTAACCCAATTCTTCTAGCCTGGAACTTGATTGGGATATTACAAAATAAAGAACAACTGAAAGATAAGTAAAATGTGCCCCTAAAATCCTGACTGGTGACTGGCTTGTCAGGTCCTCTGTTGGCTCATAATGTCATTCCACTTTAGGCTACTTCTGATCACCCTCATTTCAGAATCTAAATGTGGTCTGTTACACAAAAGGAGAAGTGATTTACTGGAGTTAAAGGAGAAGGGGACACTTGTAGGTGTGATGCTGAGGAAAGAAGAGGGGACAGTAGGCTGGGGACCTCTCTTACGAACCTTGTACCAGAAGCGTGGTCCTGCAAGTCTGCCTGTGTCTTTCACTGGTGGTTCACAGATGAACAAACTTGAGTTTTCTCTAATTGACCAGTTCCTTTGGGAAGTGTTTGTGCATGTCCCTGCTGGCTGTGGATCTGTTCTGGAAATGACCCTTTGTCCTGTATGTGTCTTCATATCTCTTGTTCTAGCAGTTTACAGATTGAGGGCAGGCTTAGACTGTTTGGGAAGGCTGTACAGAAGACCTGAAATTATTTTTTTTTCCTGTGCATTTTAAGAAAAGATTTGAGACCTTGCTCTTCATTAAAAGGTATTGCAAACTCAGTGTAGGTCAGCTTAAAAAGCAGCAGGACTACAAAGTTGCATGAGATGACTGGGCTCCCTATTTTACAAGGAGTCACCAAGTATCGTTTCTTCTTATCAAAATGTGGAGTTAGCTCTTGCAGTTAACAAACTTTTGCAGGAGTGTCTGGGGCCTTTGGTAAACTGAATTTTGAGCAGAATTTGTGTGAGGCTGATAAACCAGTCTCTTAAAGCTCAGTTATGCTTTCAGAGTGTAATGAAGAGCCCAAATTTATGGGTGAAGTAACTGCAGATTACACTGTTGCAAAATGTTCTATTCTTAGTTTTAATATTAAAGCATCTGATTCCATTGGTAAATACACAAACAGAAAGCTCATTACTGAAATCAGAATGAAATCTTAAGTCATTGTTCATAGAAGCGATTTTTAATATTAAACTAAGCTTTTTTCATCTGCTTCAATGAATCATAGAATCATTTAGGTTGGAAAAGACCTCTCAGATCATCAGTCCAACTGTAAAGACAAAACAAAAGCAAGATTGAAAAGTGACTGATCTGTTGAATTTGCACATCTCTGGCTGTCACACCTCCTTCTACCTGTACAAAATACACAGCAGTGCCGAAACTGCTGTGACTGTTTAGTCATTGCACTCTGAAAGCTGTGTCCCCGTCCTGCCAAGCATTCAAGAAGCACACTTAGGCACCTTTACTTCTGCTGAAGAGCTCTCTTTGTCACAATCTGTACCTTGTTCTCCATTTAGGAAACAAGCAGTCCCCACGGGCCTCAGCTCTGTTACCCCTTCTGTGCAGGGAAGAGTTCTTGAAACTCAGCATCTTCAGTGGTTTGTCAGCCAGCTGGAAACCAGTTGTTTTGTGGTAGAACTTACAACCATGGGTGCCTTTTGACTACTCCAGAATGTACTTTTGTGCATGGAGGGTAGGAAGAGCATCCTGTTGGTAGCTCCATAACAGGCGTGGAGGAAGGGCCCCTCAGCTAGAGATGCTGCAGTCTGCTTATTGCTGTGCTAGAGGTGAGCCTGCAGGCTCTGGGCAGGTAAAGATCACTTGAGCTGCATTTGCAGGCAGCCTGCACAGGCATTAGCATCTTCCTTACGGTGGTGCTGTGACAAACGTGTAAGATTGTACTCCCCAATCAGGTTTCCCTCATGAGCACCCTAGAGTTGGGCGATGGTGATTGACTTCTACTTCCTATTGCCTGTTACTGAGACTTAATCTTTTGGGTAGGACTAGTGAGAAAAATGCCACGTTTTTCAAATCTACTCAGTTCTGTTGATGTGGTCAGGTTGGATCTGCCACTTTTGGAAGGAGTAAATCGGGGCTTTGTGGTTTGCATGGGGCTTCTGCTTCATTTAATACTGGGGATGAGACCTAGCTTTCAGTAACACATCCAAGAGATGCAAGGTACACCTCTAGTTTATGACCTGTTGCCTGTCACCACTGCTGTTTTCAGACCTCAGGGATGTAAGTAGGAACTTAGTTTCAGCCTTGCTCTGCGGCAGTATAGGCTAGTCCTGGTTGTGGTCATTCTGAAATGTTTAAACGGTGTTGAAACTAGTCTTGTTTAATAGGCCCTTGAAACTAAACCCAGAACTCAGGTAAACACACGGTCATGCCTGCTTATGCTTTTTTCTGGTAATAACGTGTGATAAAATCTTTCACATCATTTCGGAAAAGTGCTTAAAAGCTTTGGCTTGTTCAAAAACTGTAATTACCTTTTGTTAATTCATTACTGTGGGACTGAACTTTCTCTCCATCTTACCCTTCCTCACCTTACATCTGTAGAGAGCAGCCCCCTCACCTTTTGCACTGTGGATTATCAGCACTGTTTTCTGGGATGCGTTATGCTCTGACTGACCTGTATGTGAATGTAGCTGTGGGATGGCAAAAACTGTACTGCAGTGAAACTTCCTTGTTGTTTGATTCCCTCAGGACTTTCACAGAGCCCTCTGTTCCTGTTTAACTTGCATGGCTCTTTTCTAAGGAAAGATTTTTTTTTTTTTTAATACTCCCAGTTTTTCTCTTTTGCCTTCCATGCTAGGACTTCGATTCCTTCCAGTGACCAAAATGTTGTTTTCTCTGCTTTCACCTCAAGTTTTAACAAAAACATACATAAATTCATTCTGGTAGCTTCTGTCTGAGGGAGAATCATGCATCTGTAAAATGAACTTACCGTGTGCAGGTACCCTTGAAGGTGATGAGGTGCTGTAGTTATATTTGGAGCAGTAGCTCTCTCTGGTGCTTTGAAGCAGGTTCCCGGAGAGAAATATTTAATGAAATTTATGTTTATTTCAGGCTTACCCTCTCTAGATCCATCCAACAGCTCTACAACTTCTTCTTCAGGTCCTTTGACAGGCTTTTCAGCAAACATGCAAGGAGCACGGGTTTACCTTCAAGGGCCAGCGCCTGTTGGGACTCCCAGCTTTAACAGACAGCATTTTTCACCACATCCTTGGACAAGCGCAACAAATTCATGTAGGAACTTCATGGGTCTGTCTTAGTTAACTGTAAATTCTTAGTAGATTTGTAACTTGAGGGGAAATGAGCCAGTGATGCACAAAATGCTTTCCAATTGTGTTTAGCAGTTGTGAGGATGAAGTGCTAATCCCACCTATTTGTTTCTTAACGTGTAAAATGTCACTAGTTCTGGTAGCATAACTAAAGACGTATTTGGGCAAAAATTCAGTCATAGCTTCTAAAAGGAGAAGGCATGAAGTTGCGGGGGAGTGGAAGGGATTGTACCAAACCTAGGATTCCCCTCTAAATGAGTGTAAAATTAGGTGAAAATGTCGTGTGTAACTTCAAACCATGGCAAACTTCTTTGTTGTTGTTTTTTAAATTGATATTCTGGAATTTTCATGTTAGTTAAAATGTTCCAGATTCTTAATGCATCACCCAGGGTAATATAGGGGCATAGGGTTTTCCTCCTCATGGGAAGAACATGGAAGTAGCTTTACAGAAAATATGGATCTTTGATTCAGAGGCTTAAATGAAGAGACTTCTCATGTCACTGCATGCAACTTCACTGCCACTCTAAGCGTAAGAACTAAAATGTTTAAATGAGTGCTCAAAAGAAGTTGGATTTCACAGTGAGAGTCAGTGACGCTTCTGAAGTTGGTGGAAGTTACGCTTTTATGTTACATATGTTGACTTTGGGAAGCTGTCTTTAGTTTCTCTTCTGCTGGAGGTGGTGGAGACCAAAACCAGGCTGCTTAGATATTTACGGAATTTTGGCTGATTTTTTTCATATCTTCCTGAAACTCTTCCATGTTTCTTATTCTTTCTTCTAGTTATTTTAGATGCACTTCTATGTCATGACGCTGTCACCATTCTGATGGCTTAAAGCATTTGTGTTAATGTTTGTTTTAGGGTTAAACTTTTAAACAGCAGTTCTGTGAAATTCTGTGAAAGAGTGAAGAATGATGGGGGGGCGAGGAAGGCTTTAAAACTTTCTTATTATTTGAGTTGAGACAATATTGGGGGGATAGAGAGGACTGCATTTACTGTCACTATCTTGTGTGCTTTTTGTGTGATTAAGCAAAAGAAATGCTCTTTCAGCAGGTGAATCTCCAATTCCATCAGTTTCCTCAGGATCGTCTTCGCCCCTTTCAGCTGCTTCTGCACCTTCGAACTTGGGCCAGCCAAAAACGGGTAACACAAATCAAGATCGAAAGGTACCCCCTCCCATCGGGACAGAAAGACTCGCTAGAATTCGACAGGGGGGATCGGTCACGCCTACGCCCTTAGGAACCAACTTTACAGCTCCCGTTGGTCATAGTGGCATTTGGTCGTTTGGAGTTAACAGTGTGTCTGGTAAGTCCGCTCCATACAGTCTGGGATAGCCTGAATAAACTTGTGGAGCCTTGTGGAAATACTCCATTTCAAAAAGAAGTTGGATAGGGAAAGTGGGAGGAGGAATAAAGTTCCACAGCCCAATCAACCTCCATGTAGTATATCCTAAAAGGAAAACTGGGATCAAAGTGGTGTGTTTTTTCAAAGAAATCGTCAATGAAAGCGTGGCTTTCTCTCCTAGTATAGGTAATTCTCACACAGTCTAGATTCTGAGTAAAATTGTTAAACCCTGAAAACAGATTTAAAATGTCATTAGGTGTATTGAATGATTTGGAATTTTAAAAATAAATAATTTTACCTATTAAGGGAATCTATCTCCAAGTCTGACCTTTAGCCTGAAAGGCCAAGAGCCTTTCTCCAAGTTTCTTCTTATTATCCATCAACACTTCAAAATATGAGCTGTGGTGCAGCTAATACATCCAGAAATGCATGGTTGTGGATGATGATTTTACGTTGATCTCCTCATGGCTCTTAAAGAGGATGGGATAACTTCTGTTCTAGACAGTTCAATTTTAGAAAGAATTACTTAGAAACAGCTGAAGTCGTGCATTCAGTTTCCTGATAGCATGGGATTCTTCTGGAAGGGAGGAGCTACATCATTTGAGTTGTAGGTTGTTTCTATTTGTAAGCTAAAGACAAATGCATAATGGCCCTGTATTTGTTACATTTTTGGGTAATGCCTTAGATATTTCCTTTAACTTCAGTTTCTCACTCTTACTGTGTTGGAAAACAAACAAGAAAAGTTCACGTATGCTCACAGACAATGGTAGGAAGTTCATTGAATCTTAATGGTTCTACTGTGGACATGTGAAGTTTGAAGTTACTAAAACTCTCCATAGCCTCCATGCTTGTCCGGAGAACCAAGATGAATGTGCACTCAGATGGTCTGTGTCCGGTGCTTCCAAACTTCCCTGGTCTTAATGGACTCTCTTCTTTCCCTTTTTTTGGTCCCTATCTAAAAGTGTAATTTTTTTGTGTTCCTGTGACAACGGACAGCTACACGACAAAGGAAATGGAACAGCCTTACCTGGTGTGCTTTCAGCAGCTTCCCTGTGAGAGGCCATGACACTGCTGCTAAGACTTGTCTTTGCTTTGTTTGTAATGTGTTAATAGCCTAAAAATTGCAGGTATCTTCCTACTATGTGTAAGCTGTGGGAATTCGGCCTTTGCCCAAAGTAGAGCCTAAAATACTCTGCAACTATGTGTTTTCTGGGAGCCTTTGGATATGTGGGGATGTGTGCAGCTGTATACACCAGCGCTCTAGAGAATCTTCAATCGATTTGTAATTGTCCATTTTCAATCTCTTCCTTTCCAGAAGGCTTGTCAGGTTGGTCTCAGCCTGTAATGGGAAATCATCCAATGCATCAGCAGTTGTCAGATCCAGGCACCTTTTCTCAGCATCAGCCGATGGAGAGAGATGATTCTGGAATAGTGGCACCCTCGAACATTTTCCACCAACCTATGCCAAATAGTTTTGTGGATTTTTCTAAGGTAAGTCACAGAGGGCTGGGTTTGGGCTATTAAATGACCAAATAATTTATTAGCTGGAGTTATTTGGGTAGTATAAGACTAACAGACAGGGTTCATGACACTACTTTTCTGAAAACAACTGATCGCTTTGGAAAATCACTGATCTGTTCAGGTGTTTCGCTGTGCTAGTAGACATGAGGAGTCTGTAGCATTTATGTTGAGACAGATTTATGCTGGAGTAAATCTGTTTTTACACTGGCTTACGTTCTATTTTGCCAATTTGCACAGTATGTCTGTCTTCTACCATTTCTCAGGGTACCTAGTTCTGAACCTCCTTTCATCCTAGTACTGATTTTGCTGGCTATAAAAGATACACAAACCTAGAGGTGCACTTAAAAACAGAATTTGGGGATTGCAAATGTTCCCTTGTTCAGGCACTAGATGCTTCTATCATTCTTCGGTTTCCTTTCTGAGAGACTCAGCCAGTTGGAAGTGGTATCAAAAGGCTTGTTCAGCTCTTGAGTCTGTTGAAACATACAAGTCGTGCCTGTGAACGCTACAAACCTTTCTTAAGGAAGTGTCAGCCTGAGAGAACTGCTCACAAGTCTGTATATTGTTGTTAGTATTGCAAAGTAGCTTGAAGCAAACCGATGTTGCCAAGCCATCATCAGCTCAGCATCCACTGGGGGAATGTCCGGGGCATGTGCTTTTTGGATCTTTCAAATTGTAGAGCAGCAGTCATCTGAACACAAGAAAAAAGTCTTGTAATTGCAAAATCTGCTCTTTAACTTCCTCTTTCTGAGCTGGATGAATATTTTAGATGGCTGTTAAGTAATTTATAGAAAATATTCAACTTGGAGTCTTGTAGTCTCAAGCTGCCTGAGGGCTTCGCTGTAGCAGCCCTCTAGCTGTGGCACTGTGTGCAGCAAGATCATCGTGTTACAGAGGTGAAAAGAGGGAATTCTGAGATCACTTTGTGCAACTGCTGTGTCCTGCTTTTGGGGTAATCTGAAGGCATTTTGCAGAATTCTTCACCTTTTTAATTCACTGTAAGATGTAATTTCAGAAAAATGGGTACATTGTCCTGAATCTCAAGCTTTGAAGAGTCTTTGTATTGCAAATTCTACCAAGGTGTGCAGTGATGTCCCTTTCCTTACAGTGCTAATACTTACCAGTATGTGAATGTTACACAGGGATTTGAACCATCTCTGTCATCTTGGAGAACGTGGTTTATGCTTGTGCATAATCCTTTGCAACTGAAGTCTGACTAAATGTTGATTTATTTTTTTTTACTGCTTTCTGCATTGTTTTTAAAATACTACAAATCGGGTGTGGTGCATTTTTTTCATTTTCAACATTTCCTGGTGGTGTCCTTGCCCCTCTCTTAGGCCAGCATTTCAGAGGCACATGTGATCTCTGAAGTGTTTGGTTGTTGTGTGACAAAAGATGAAAGGTACTGTACTGCACTGCAGAAGCAAGGGAAAAGACGACCACAGTCATCTTCCCTAACCACTAACTGTTCCCTGATGGTGCTCTTTTTCTTTTCTTTTAGGGCCTACCAATTTCCATGTATGGTGGCACTCTAATACCGTCACACCCTCAGCTCGCGGACGGTCCCGGAGGCCCACTCTTTAACGGGCTTCATACTCCAGATCCAGCCTGGAACCCCATGATCAAAGTAGTCCAGAATTCAACAGAATGTACTGATGCTCAGCAGGTAGTGTGATTGCATTTTTCCCCCTTTGCTTCTGTGGGGTTTTGTACAGTGGTGTGCTTTATTTTGTTTTTCTTGATTAAGCTAGGTGACTTTTTCCAGTTCTTTGATAGTAGAATTGAGATGGTGCATGATTTTTCACCCATAGTGTGTGTTTACAAATGCGTATAGCACTATCCATGCCACAGCTTTCAGGTAAAACGGCCAGACTTCTTTAAAAAAAAAAAAAAAAAAAAAGCACAACAAGGTAAGAGACTTTGTAAGGGGTAGGGTTTACATCCATACTTGTTGTCGTGCAGGTTGTCAGTCAAAACCTGGCCAGAGATGAAGACAGCTCCCATTCTTTGGTAGTTGGGTTGTATTTTAGGGGGAAGCCTTAAGCATGCCCTCTAGTGGTTAAATTCTATTAAAGGAAACTTTATTTGTTTTCATAATACCCTTGTCTTTTTATTTCTTGCTGTAGATTTGGCCTGGCACCTGGGCACCTCACATTGGAAACATGCATCTCAAGTACGTCAACTGATTTAAGGGGGTCTATCTGTTGTTTTTTTTTTTTTTTTTAAGCCTTGTTTGGGAAACCTTATGATCTTGGAGAACCTTGGGGATTTTTTATAATGTGCCTAACTAAGCAATTTTCTGTGGGCTGTAACAATGAAAACTTTATTGCTCGTTGTATAAGAACAAATTGATTTACTTAAACAACTGATTCTGTTCTCCAGTTAGTTTAGCCATTCTGAACTTAAAAAACTAACTGACTTAAAACTAATGCTGGCTAAACTCTACTGGATGCTACTTGCAGGAGAGAACAAGATGATTTCAAACTTCTAGGGTGGTAAATACATGTATAATTGTTCACATAAAAAGAACAGCTGGGTAAATGTCATGTCGTATAGTGGCTCTACTTTATGTAGCCTGTATTAATGTGAAATACCTGAATATTCAATAAAAGGCCAACAGTATTTATAGGTTGTCTGTGAGAATTTTGGAAGAGGATATATGTGGCTATCACTGGTAGCTGCCATGACCAGTGGTGCATCCTTTCAGAGTCACGTCGTTAGCACGTGGATGTAGGGTTTGGGGGAAGGAAGGGGGTGTTTCAATGTGATATGAACTCCACTGGGTTCTCCCCCCTGCCAGTCATAGTTATTGTTTGTTTGTCTTGTGAACGTGGCTGTGTATCTGTCTTTTCTGGGTTAGTTCTGTTTCTTGTAGCGCTCTTTTTGCAGGTGGGTTGCGTGAGACAATCAGGTATTGTTCAGTGGTTGACTTGACACCTTGGCAGCCTAATGGTGTCTTAATTTGCAGAAGGTAAATCAGCAGCTTATAGATGAATGCAGGGCTTGGCTTCTTCACCTGACTCTGTGACTAACTGCTCAGAAGCAGATACTAGGAAAGCAGAGACCACTTACTACCAGAGAAAACGTAATTAATTAATTTTAAACATCTCATATCCTTTAAATCTGGTAAGAGCTTCTCAAGCCTCTTCCCTAAGAAGGAAGGGGATTTTTGCATACTACTTAAGCGGAACCATCCTTCTCCACCCAGCCTGATTGCAGAGTTGGCCTGCACTTGGAAGTTTTCCACTTCCTGCCTTCAGCCTGTGCTTATTTCTGATTTTGATGAGTGGTGATGCAGTAACTACACTGAATGTTTGGTCCATTTCTCAAGCAGGTAACTACAGTGCACAAACTGTCCAATGCAATGGACCACTTTTGATGGTCTCTTAGACCAGAGAACAGATGGAGACTTCTTTGCCTTCCTTCCTCCTCCTCCTGACCATTCCTTACATGCAACAGCAGTTTCCCCAGGAAAAGCATGAGGAAAGAGCACCCAAAAGAGAGGATCAGTGATAATTTGCATGGAGTAAACTCTTGAAATAATGTGATGGTGTGTGTTGGCTGTCCCAGTTACTCCTGAGCATTGAGGAGTGCTGAAAACATGAAGTGCACAAGTAGAATCTGAGTACAATAGGCAAATAAACCTCAGGAACAATACTGGATGTGTTCAGATATTCTACCAGGTACTCAAGAAGGAAAAGAAAAATGTATATATATTTGGTGTTAGTGCTACCCTGACAATGCAAATGCCAAAGGAGAAACACTTGGGTTAACAGTAGTTGTCTACTGCAAATGGAGAAGGAAAAAAATGGCAGTCCAGTAAAGTGGCTTTCATGCTTGTTTAGGCATCTGCTCTTGGGGATCCTGGGGTGAGCTGTTGCAGCTGTGGCCCTGTGGGTGGCACTCTGCCTAGCAGCATGTGCACCGGAATGAGTTGCCCTCAATTTTGCGTTAGTGAAGAGTCCTGGAGCTCTGCTGTAGGCACTGTGTTATTTTTTGCTGGCCATCAGATGCCGCCCAAGAGAGCTGGAAAGAGAAGGGTTGGCAGGGCCCCTAAACCGGTTTTGTGAAGCACATCTGAGAACTGGGCTGTGTCAGCGTCGGGTGTGGGGCTGAGGCTGTTGCAAGCCTGTGTGCTGCTGGGGTGAGCAGCCCTGGGGGGCCAGGGCCCTGCCACACGTGTGTGTGGGTCCCCTGCCCCTCGAGGCTCCGTGGTGTGGGCAGCATCACCTCCTCATGCCCCATCCTGGGTGGTTGCAGCTTCCCTGCCTCGGATGGCTACGGTCCTACTCCAGGTGCCATCCCCTGCTGCACTACATCAGGCTGCGTGTGCAGGGCCACGCTGGGGAGAGCTGAACTTTAATCTTGAGTGAAGAGCGGTGGCCCTGGTCATTTCTGCTGCTGGGCAGCCCTGGCTGTGCCCCTCTGCCTCATTCCTGGTGGTGCAGGCACCTCCCTGCCCAGGCACACCGCAGCAACCCCCCTGGCATCTGGCAGGCCTCCCCTCCCTAGCTGGAGTGGCAAAGGGAACCTCATGTTTTGTGTAAGGACTGCAGAAGCTGTAGCCACTGCAGAGGCCAGCATTGCCCTCGTACAACCCACAGGAGCAGGCAGAGGCTGTGCCTGGCATCTGAGGGCTGCGCTGCTGGGGAACGGGCTCCTGGCAGCACTGCTGCAGCTGCTGGGGGCCGTTCTGCTCCCAGGGATAGGCTGTACCCTGGCTCCTGGATGGAGAAGCATCCAGTTTTAAAGGCCGAAGTGCTGCAGGCACCACAGGGCTGGGCTTGGAGCCACCCAGCGCTGTGGCTGGCCAGTACTGCATGGGCTGCCCCAGGGAAATGTGTGGCTCCCACACCCCCTGCCCTGCACCCTGCCTTCCAAGGCTCTGGGAGGCCCAGGAGGAAGGAACTGCGTTGGGAGCAGCTGCAGGGTGGTGTTCAGTCTGTAGGAAGCCTCACCGTTGTTCCAAACCCAGCCGTGGCTCTACCAAGGCCAAACGCTGCGTCCCACCCCTGCTCTAGGCTCAGGCCCAGGCTGTGCTTCTCAGGGAAGGGGGCTGCCAGGGGAAAGCAGCGCCTGACAGCCCCCTGCTTTTGGCAGGTACCCCCATCATCTACGTCCGCAAGTTCCTGCTGGAGTGCAAGAATTCGCCCGCGGCCAGGACTCTTCCCTGCTGCCTGCCCCAGATCCCCGGTGTCACCTCCCTGGCCCGGTGCAGCCTCGTCAAGCCGGGGGAGCTCAAGGAGCAGAATGAGAGTGAAGAAGCCATGCCAGGTGAGCGGCCCAGGCAGCACGGCCCCTGCCTCAGCAGGCCCCGCTGCCTGGGGCGTGGGGCTCTCACCTGGCCCCCCTCCAGCCCTTTGCATGTTTCCTTTGAGGCAGCCCCCTCCTAATGCCTCGTATGCCTCCCTACCCCTGCAGATCAAGACCAGTGTGAGATGGACATCTGACTTTCCGGCTTCCACTCTCTGGGCCGTGGCTGGGCCTGTTCCTGGGCCTCGTGGAGGTGCTGGCACCGTGACCAGCTGGCTGCAGTCCTCTCTGATGCTGGGGATGGATATGACACCTCAGGCTCTAGCACAACTGGCTGGTGCAGCTGCCTAGGAGCTCATGCTTGATTAATAAACACCCTGAAATCCCTGTGTGGAAATGATGAATCTCTCTACGCTGGGGCTCAGCTGGGTCTCAGAGCCCTGGGGAAGGCAGCTTGGAGGAGCTGTTTGGTGCCAGGTAACCTTCCAGGCTGCAGAAGTATTTTTCCTCCTGTAGTGTGATCCTGCACGTTAACACAGGACCCTAGGATCATGCCCAGCATTGCCTGGACCTGCACTGAGGCCAGTACTGCACTTGGAAATACAGGCTCAGGCTGGGGCCCAGCTGGATCTGCTCCCACATTTGGGATGCTGTGTGCCCCCCTACTGCCCGAGCTGTGGTTGGGGCAGCTGCTGAGACCTTCTGAAAGCAGAGGGTGGAGCAGTGCACATGGGGCTGTATGGGGTCACTGTAACAGCCAGAACTTACAGGGCTTGGTGGGCCTGGGCCAAGCATTGAGATGTTTCTGCCCCCTCCCTGAGGCTGCCTGGATCGAGGCGCCCAGACCCTGAGCCGTGCTCAGGTGATAGTGACAACCCCGCCTGCAGCTGTGGCACGAACCAAAGATCTGTGGTAGCCGAGAGCCGACGGCGCCAAAGTTCCAGAGCAGGTCGTGAGCAGGGGCAGAGAGCGCTATTTATTGACAGGTAGTGAGTCGCCACTGCCAGGCAGTGAGTAAAGTCCCCCTCAGGAGAGCGCCGGAGCCAGGAGGGTTGCCCCTTCTGGGAGTTCTTTCTGCTGGCAGCTGGAGCCAGAAGCTGCCCTGCTCGCAGTCTGCAGCTCTGTGCTGGGCTTCAGGGAGCCTCCTGCTCGGGCTGGGCCTCGGTGCTGTCGTCCCTCGGTGCAGCTGGTTCCTCGGCGGGCAGTTTCCTTGTCTCAGCTATCAGGCGCTTGACGCCTACCAGCCACTGGCTCACCTCATTCACATAGTCCACCATGAGGGAGCGGTGGATTTCGTCTGCCGCGTCCCAGTGGCATTGCTGCAGCTCTGCCAAGAAAGGGGAACCCGTCAGCAGCTCCGGGTCAGCGCTCCCATGGCCCGGGGGTGGTTTGTGTGCAACACCCCGTCCCTCACCTTGCACCAGGAGGCTCATCCTCTTCCTCACAGGTGCCGACAGCTTCCCCTGAGCCCACGACTCTTCCAGCACTGTCAGACGCCGCCCGATGTCATCGCACACTTGTTTCTGGAAGCACCAAGATGAGCCCTGGAGGGGACCTGCCTCGGGGCAGCCCTCCCAGCCAGGGGTGGCTGTCGTCACCCCAGACATCCTGGGTTTCTGGCGGGTTGCCACCCTTCCACGTTTCTCTCCACAGGCCAGCAGCGCTGTCTCGTTTGAGCAGCCCTGCCTGGTGGGGCTAGGAGGAAGAGGAGTGAGCGTTTTGGCCTCACCTGCATTGTGGGCCGGCAGCTGGCAAGGGTCTCCCTCAGAGGGCCGAGGACAGCGTCTGCTGGCACATCGCTGCCCTCAGAGCTCTCCTCTGCAGCCGGCCTGGCGCTCTCTGTCCTCAGGGCAAGGTTAACAGGCCCAAGCGGGGGTGGCCCCAGCGCTTTGGGGGGCTGTGCTGCAGCTGCAGCAGGGGCAGTGTCTGGAGGAGCACCTGGGGAGGAGATGGGGTGTGAAGCCTCATAAAGCTCTATGACCACAGCCCAGAGGGCAGAGGCGCCAGCCAGGTGCAGGGAAATGCCATGGTGCCACCCCATAACACATGCTGAAGGGGATCTTAGCCCACCACCACCTCCTGGCTCCATCACCCCCTGGCTGCCCAGGACCCGGTTGTCCCATGGGGTTGGATGTGCGGTGCCAGCACCGCCTGGCCCGAGGGGCTGCAGCAACAGCGGGCACCAGCGCTTCTGCTCTGCACCCCGCGCCCCTCACGGGGCAGGGGGAATGCAGGGCGCGATCCCTGAGCCGGTCCCGATCCCACCGGCCCCAAACGCAGAGTGCCAGGGCTCCATCCCCCAGGGTCTCTCTGGGCTTTGCGGGGCCCGGCAGCTGCTGACCTGGGAGAGCTCCCGGGGCGGGCACCCGGCGAGTGAGAGGAGCTCGCCTGGGCCCCGCTCCCTGCGCCTGCAGCCCGTAGGAGAACTGGGGGGGGTCGTTCCAGCCGCGCTCCTTGTTCCCTGCGGGGGCAAAGGCCAGGGTGAGAGGCTGCCGCTCGGCCTGCCCAAAAACACCGCCCCGCAGCCCGGCCCGGCCGCGCTGCGCCACCCCAGCTCCCGGCCTTAAATCCCCAGCCCCTCCCCGAGCCCTCCCCGGGTCCCCCCCGGGTCCCCCCCCGGTCCCGCAGCCCCTCACCCGGCTTCACGTAGAGCTCCGCCATCCCGGCCCGGCCCCGCGCCGCTCCCCGGGGCCCTCCCGCGGGGCGGAGGCGGCCGGGGGCAGGGAGGGAGCCGCGGGGCGGCGCAAGGCGGAGCCGGCAGCTGCGTGGCGGAGCTTTATTGGGGGCGGCAGCGGCGCTGGATGGACGAGGAGGAGGAGGAAGAGGAGGAGGAGGAGGAGGATGATGATGGGGATGGGGGGGGACGCGGCACTCGGCCCGGCCGCGGAGCTCCGGCTCCCCCCCCTCTCCCGGCCCCCGGGGTCCATCCGAGCCGAGCCCCGCTAGGGCAGGTGCAGCAGGGAGTGCTTCTGGCGGAAGGCCTCCAGGAAGGAGAAGACGCCGCGTTTGCGAGGCCCGGGCCCCGCAGCCCCGCCGCTGCCCCCGTTCGCCTTCGGTACCTCCCCGCTCGGTGCCTCCCCCGCCGCCGCCGCCGCCGCCGCCCGCTGCCCCTCCAAGGGTGCGCGCTTCGGCCTCGCCCCCGGCGCGGCGGCCACCAGGCACTTCTGGTACTGCACCTGCGGGGACACGGGGGGACACTTGGGGACACATGGGGACACGGTGTGACAGCCACCCGGCAGCAGGGCAGGACACGCAGGGCCGTGGGGTGATGCCTGGCACGGCGATCCGGCACCCTCCTGACCCCACACTGCGCCCAGCCTCGCCCCCAACCCTCCTGCCAGGAGCGCAGATGTCCAGGCTGGGTGGATGCTGTGGGGTGTTCGGGGAAGCAGTGTGGGGTTATCCCCCCTCCCCGGGGTGCCGCTCACCATGCAAGCCGCCTGCACCGCCTCCGAGATGGTGCCGGCGTCGGGCTCGCACCAGAAGGCCGTGCACTGGAAGTGCTGTCCCGTGTCCACGATGAGCGCAAAGGTGTGCGCGTCCCGGCCCACCCCGAGGAAGGTCACGTAGCGCACCTGGCACTCCCAGATGTGGGGCCTCTCTTCCTCCTGCTGGGACAGGACAGGCTGAGCCATCGCACGCCGAACCCACAGGGAGCCCTGCAGACCTGGGCACCCCCCAGCCAGATCTCCTCCTCCCCGTGGGGGCTCGGCCGCTGTGGGCCAGGCCCTCCCCAGGGGGCTGCTTCTTCCTACCCTGGGTGCCTGCTTCCTTCAGCCTCATCACCCCAGGGCCCCCCCTTCCCTCCCTGGTCCCACCTGTGCAGGGTGCACCCGCATGGCCGTGTCGGACACGCTGATGAGGGAGGGCGTCCAGCACTCCCGCCCAGGGCCTCTGGTCAGCTTCTCGATGGCCTCGTTCAGCACGTCCATCCCTGGCAGGAGAGAAGCCTGGCTGCCGCTCCCTGCCCCAGCGAGGTGGCTGCTGGTGCTGGGTGCCCCGCAGGTAGCGGCCCCCTACGTGGGATTTGCTCGGTCTCCCCACACACGTCGGCATTTCTCCGGCATCCGCAGGGCCAGCAGCACTTACCCATGGCCCTGGGTACGGGCAGGCTGCCGATGTACAGTGCTTCGTACTTCTGGATCGACTGCCTCACAGCATCCAGGATATCCACTGCCAAGAAAGGAGGCTTGGATGGGATCCCTGGCCCCCCCAACGACTCCCAGGGTCCACCCCAAGGCCCACAGGGATGCATCAAGCCAGGCCACGACGTTCTGTCTGCTGGGCACCCCATGGCCCTGCTGGTCTTTGTGCTGGGGGCAGCAGCACCCAGAGACCTTGAGCAACACAGCCCCGCAGTGCGCTGGCAGGGGCACGGGAGCTGCAGCCAGGCCCTGTGCCCACGAGGTGGTACCTTGCAGCGGCAGGTCGTTAGTGGAGATGGGTTCCAGCGTGATGGCGTGTGGCAGCCTGCTGCTCGCTACTGCTCGCTCGGCCACGATCTGCAAGAGACGGAGTGCACGGGGTGCCGCACGCTAAGGGGCAGCCTGATGGCTACTGTGGACACCCAGACACCCTCCCCATGGAGGGTGAGCAGAGCTCTGCGTGGGGAAACTGAGGCTCACAGTGGCAGAAGCAGGGCTCCTGTGCCTCCCCTCACCCCCAAGACCACCCTAAAACACCCCCCCGTGAGCACCAGGGCCATGAGAGGGCTCTGTCCACGCATGCCTGCAGGCCCTATTAGCCCACCTTGGAGCACATTTTGTGCAGGGCCTTGGCGATGCCCTTGGCAGGAACGTTGCAGTGGAAGACGTGACACTTGAGCACACAGGTGTCCTTGTCACTGGCCACAAACGCGAAGTCCCTGCAAGGCCACGAGCAAATAAATGAGCGAGGTCGCAGCAGAGGCAGCCTGCTGCGCTGCCCCTAGCCCGACACCACGTTACCTGTCCCTGCACGTCGCAACAGGAGGGGAGAAAGGAGAGCAGATAGGTTACTGCCTGGGTTCCTTCACCCCGAACGGGCAGAGCCACAGCGAGCCCGTGTGTTCTGGCCCTGCCTCCAGCACCTGCCGTTGTTGCAGCCAACACCCCAGACGCGGATGTTGAGGATGGGCTGGCAATGGATGAGGCTGTGGTCGAGGGGGTCTACCAGGCTCATGGTGTCCTTCTTCAGGATCATCACCAGGTCCTGGCCCTGCAGAGAGTCGGGGGCACCCTCAGCTTGGCAGCAGGCCTGGGCAGCCCCAGCACACGCCCCATGTGTGGGGACAGCCCCAGCCATTCAGCCTACTGTACGTGGTCACAGTTGGCTCCCTGGGCTCCCCACTCCCTTTGTGTGAGGACAGCCAGCCCCAGCAGCACTGGTCCCTGGGCACGGAGGGGATGCGGTACCGTGACTGAGCACCACCCCAGGCTCTCACCTCACCCCAGTTGTCTGCAGAGCCCTGGCCCTGGCACTTGCTGTTGGAGAGCTGCTGGATGCAGTTGTTGACAGCGATGCTGCTCTTGCCAGGTGCCAGGTCCTCCTCAGGGATCTCGACCCAGCCCAGCGAACGTACAGCGAAGCACTGAGCAGAAACACACCTGGGGCTTGAACGACAGGCCAGCACAGCCCCTCTCTCACGCCCCTCACCATGCCAACACGGCCACCCCTGCCCTTGCTTCCACCTCTGTGCCTGCCAGCTGCTAACTGCATGCTCCTCTGCCAGCCCCAGCACACGGTGCTGCAGCGAACCCTCTGCGTGGGCTGGGCTGGGTGCAGGAATCATCTGGCATGCCAGGAAGCCCCCTGATGCAGTACCTTTGAGCTGGGCTCCGTGCTGTGCTGGAGGTCATCTCTGTGCCAGGGCAGCGAGGTCCTGCAAAGGGACAGGGTGGTGAGGGGAATGTCCAGGGAAGTGCAGGTTAAGAAAGCCCTGGCACCAAGAGACCCCCACAGCACCAGCCGGGTGCTATCCCACAAAGGTGCTCAGCTGGAGCCCAATCCGTGTGGCTGTTCTGGGGGAACACAGCAGGGACCAGCACCCACTGGTGGTCGTGGGACACCAGTACCCCTGAGTACCACAAGCTGGCAGAGCACGCAGGCAGCCCTACCTCCTGGAGAGCGAAGCCATGGGGCTGGGAATGGGCCTGGTTTTTGTTGGGTGCTTCACCACGGAGGCCTGGCAGTCCTGAGAAAGAAGACGAAAGGGGTGAGGGCAGCAAGAGGGGGTGTCAGGAGAGGACGTCTGCAGAGGCGCCAGGTAGGAGGCCTCCCTCCCAGGACAGCAGTCTCAGTTCACGGGCAGCCTGAGAAGAACCAGGATAGGATCAACACGGGCCCTCCTGAAGTCCTTCAATGGGCTTAACCCTGACCAGGAGCAGGACTTTGGGGTGACAGAGAGAGTCCTGCTCCAAGGGGAGGCAGGACAAGGTACCCAGAGGGTCCTTCAGCAACCCACCCGCTCCCACAGCAGGCTTCTGCCGGGTAGTGGGAACCAACACTCCCCTGCCCACATCCCCTACCGTTTCCTGGAGTGTCTCCTCTCCATCAGCCTTCAGGCACCCTCCTGGGCTCGTGGTATGTGCAGGGTGCTGCCACTGCGTTGTGCCAGTGGGCACGTGCCAGTAGTAGGTGCCCAGAGTGTCATGGATTTTCCTCCAGCCTGGGGGGAGGTCTGTGTCCATCTCCAGGCTCTGGTCACTCCAGAGGTTGTCTGTGCAGGGAGAGCGTGAAGCAAAGGGGGAAAGCTCCCACAGCTGCTCCCAGCTGCAGGGAGCCTTGAGAAGCAAGCAGCTTTGGCCAGCAGGGAGAGGGTCATGCAGCTGCCTTCAGGGAACAATGTGTTGCCCCAAAACACAGCTGAGCACAGGGTTTGGTAGAGGAGTGCTGACCAGGAAGGTTTACAGGTATGCCAGAGAGGCTGCAGTAGCAGCAGACCCCAGGGCACCACGATCAGTGCAGGCAGTCACCTCCCTGACATCTGGAGGAACGGGGTGACCCCACCATGAGCACAGAGAGTTTGGGCAGCCTGAAGCTGTCAGGAGGCCTTGCCAGGGATGTTACCGTGCTGACTGCCAGCCCTGAGACCCTCTGCTAGCACTCAGGTCCCAGCTCTTTGCCAGCACTCCGGGCTGCCCGAGCCTGGCTTCCTCCCAGCTTCGCTGGGGAAAGGCATAGACCCTCCTCCCCGCACCTCCAGCTCCGAAGAGATTAAGCAAACGAGCCCGCGGTACGGATAAATAACCAGATCTGCTCCTGGGCGTGCGGCTAAAAATACCCAGAGGTCGCCGTGCCCCTTTGTGGGTGCTTATCCCCGGGGGGCTGTGCTGGCCTGAGCATAACCACACCACTGACAGCGGCCCTGCCACCACCAGCGGGGCCGTGCTCACCCCGCTCCGAGCCCTGCACCCTGTGGGCTGCCTCCTGCGCCCCGTCTGCTCTCGGGGTTCTGGCTGCAGACCCAGGATCTGCCCCCTCCACCTCTTTCTGCACCCCCCCATCTCTCTGTGCCCTGCCCGTGCCCTTCCTCCGGGCAGCGGGGAGCGCAGCAGGAGGCAGACAATGGCGCAGAGCCCGCAAGGGCTGCGCCCAGCATCTCCTGCAGCAGCCGGGCAGGGCCGAGGGGCTCCCCAAAGCCCCGCACCCCCCGTCTGAGCTCGGGAGGGTGATGGGGGGGTCCCCGACCATCACCCTCTGCACGTCCCGGCCCCGTTCCCACCCCTTTTAGCCCCGGCTGACCGTCGCAGTTGACGAGGATGATGGCCAGCATGTAGTCCTTGCCCAGCATGGCCCCAGCTGCCGGGCCCCGGCTGCGGCAGGGGCTGGAGGGGAGCGGGGGCAGCGCCCTGGGGTGGGGGGGGGTCTGCGGCTACCGGGAGCCGGAGCGCAGGGAAGGGGCCGGGAGGGAGCGGTGGGAGGGCGGTGTTTGGGGTAGGAGGGGACGGGCTGGGCGTGGAAAGGGCGTGGGGGGAGGCTGGGGGGGGGATTGGGAGCGATTGGGAAGCGAGCGGAGGGGAAGGGGAGGAGGCGGCTGAGGGTGGGGGTCCCGAGCCCGGGGGGTGCTGGTGTGGGAGGTTGTCAGGTGCAGGTGTCGGTGGGGAAAGGGTATTTGGTGTGTAGGGGCAGGGAGGGAGGGGTTTGGGGTGTGTTAGTGGGCTCAGATGGGCTCTATCCCACCCCGTGTGCCCTCGGGTTCGTGCTTTCCCCTCCCCACGCCATAAGGCTTTTTCCATTCCCGTGCCCTAACACGGATCACCCCTTTCCCATTCCCTCCACGCTTATTCTGCATTAACTCTCTCTCATGCATGCTCAGATCCTCGCCATTTAGGGGGAAATCGGAGGATTTGCACAGGTCTAAAGACAACTGCCCGTGGTCCAACCTCTTCCAGGCAGTAACAAACCACCGGGCTGTGGGTGCCCATCGCGTTCCTCCTTTCACGCAACGTGCAGCGCTTTGCATTTCCAGTTTGAGGCTTCTGCTTGCCCTGCTGTCCTGAGCTGACAGTCTTAGCTCGGTACCTGGGGACAGAAGCTCTGGATACATTTGTTGTGCATCTCAATTTCGCAGAATCGTAGAATGTCTCGGGTTGGAAGGGGCCTTAAAGATCCTCTGACCCCAACTCCACCATAGGCAGGGGTGCCACCAGCTGGATCAGGTTGGCCAAGGCCCCATCCAGCATGGCCTCAAACACCTCCAGGGATGGGGCATCCACAACTTCTCTTGACACTTGTTCCAGTGCCTCACTACCCTTACAGTGAAGAATTTCCTCCTAATGTCTACCCCCTTCTGGTTTACGACCATTCCCCCTTGTTCTATCATTATTTACCTGAGTAGAGTCCTTCACCATTTTTTATAAGACCCCTTTAAGTACCGAAAGGTCTCAATGAGGTCTCCCCCACTCCTTTTCCCCATGGAGCTCCCCATGTGCTGTTACAGACAGTCCTTCCAAGCATTAGGTGCCCAGTGACATGTTCCAAGGTGGTTTGCAATCTGTCTGGCCAGCCCATGATGGCTTCTTATTGTTTCCTTCCACACATCCAGAAGCTAGGAGTCCACGCAGGGCTTCTTCTAGCCTGGATGTAGCATATATTCTTGAGAGCCTCCCATGCCAACTCGTCTGCCCTGCTTCTTTCCATGCATGGCTCCCCACAGAGCTTGTATTTTTTGGAAGTACAAAATAAAGTTTTCATGTACGTTTCTTTGCTTTCAGCTAGGCCTGCCATTTTTGCTCAGAGCTCAGCCCAATTCGTGCGCTCTGTGGGCTAACATGCCCCAAATCTCATGAGACTGTTTCACACTACCCTTCCCTCCTATCTGCTCGTCTGATGGCCTAAAAAAGGCACCAGCTCCATAATCCAATTTGGTAGCAATCTACCATTATTTCTGTCTTTTTATCTTCTGTTGAAATCTGTTTTCTTGGCTGCAAGCTATTTTTTTTTTTTTTATTTCTTTATGAGGAACAACTGAAGGAATTGAGGCTGTTTAGCCTTGGGAAAAGGAGGCTGAGGGGAGACCTCATTGCTCTCTACAGCTACCTGAAAGAAGGAAAGAAGGAGGTTGCAGTGAAGTGGTTGTCATTCCTTTTTTTTTTTTTTTTTTTTTTTTTTTTTTTTCCAGGTGACAAATGATAGGATGCAAGGAAACTGTTTCCAGTACCACCGGGGGAGGTTTGTCTTGGATATTACTTGTTATAGTAACTTATTACTTGTGATATTACTTGTAGTATCACAGTGTGTTCTTCTACATGTTTCCTTGTCCTTAGTGCAACTGAATTTTATAGAACACTTCTCAAAACTGGGCTTGGATATTCAGACATGTGGCAACAACTCTGAATCAAATTGTTCTGTTTTTTCTACCTGCTTAGTAGACCTGTCAGTGACCTCCAAAGAAGAAGAAATGAAAAAGAGAAAGTCTGAAGATGCCAGATCAGAAACCCTGTCCCAACAAACACTTGCTTGATAAAGCACTTGGTTACATGTCTAAAGGCTAATCAAAGGAAATAGAAGAAATAACAGCAGGCAGAGAGAGCCCTGTAACCTACTCAGTGAAAATGGAGCACACTAAATAGGCTGATCCTCATATCATCAGGGAAGAGCAGTCCCTGGTGCCATGGGTGATCCACCCCTGCATCATCCCTGGTGCAAAACCCACCAAGGTGACTTGCTGAAAGGAACTGTCTCCTGGTAATGTCATGAAGGGTAATTATGGCCTACAGCGATATAAGACATTACGGGATGCAGAGGGAGAATTTAGAAATGGAACAGAGCAGAACCTAGCGACTGCATGAAACTTCATATGGGATGTTTAGGGGAACAGACATAGGAAGGGGAAAAGGTGGGAGGGATGAACACGGCAATCCAGATATGGGAGGGATGAACACGGCAAAACAGATAAAAAAGAAAAAAAGAGAAAAAGAGCCAGTGGCATGTAAACAAGGGGCAGGTAGGTATGCTTGACTAACAGAGCATTTTGTTTCATCACTGTAGTCTGTCCTATACTCTTCTTAAATCCTATTTCTTCTGTGTAACTGTGCTCTCTGCTTTGAGCCTTTGTTTCTGAGCAGCTAGTGAACCTCAGGCTGCACTAACTGCTGAGTAGACTAGGTGGTCTGGATAACCCCAGCGTCTGAGGGACCGGGCTGGTCCACCATAAAAATGGGTAAATTCAATGTGAGGGAAGGGACATTGCTCCTAGCTGCTATGGTAAGCACCAGGAAGCTCTTTTGGTAAAGGTAAGGTAAGCTCTTTTGACCATTGCTCTAGAACTACACCCTAAGAAAGGAAAATACAACACACGAGAGTATGTAGCAGGGAGAGTACCTTGCACACTCACCCAAACCTGCTTTAAGCACAGTAAATTCATCTCTGGACCAGATATGGATTTGAGGGCAAGCTGTTGATGGGAGCAGCCATAAAGATGACCTGGTTATAATGGAAAAAATACAATCAATTACCATTGAGCATTTATATCCCCACAAGCTAGCACCTGACAGGCATTTAACATGACAGCTTGAGGCACTTCTCTGTCACATTCACACATATCTTGACAGGGTATCCTGTTGCTTCCCTTCTTGGTCATCCTTTTTCCAATTGACCAAGGCCCTCTGAGGCATAAAAAGGCCAGAGTCAAAACTAATAGTTGACCTCTCCCTGACATTATTTTTAAATCTTAGGTTTCCAAATAATTATCAATATTAAGAATAAGATGAACTCTGCTACAAGAATTAAAACCCTTTGGGGGCACTCCAGTTCTGTGTAGGCCAGTCCTTTCTCCCAATCACAAGTCACATTCATTAGTTACTTGTGAAAATAAAATTTGGTTTACAATTATAAGCTTTAATTACACACAGAGTCTACTATGAAACTTCCTTTTTAATTTTAACTTTCAACGACTCTTCTGTAGGAACAACTTCCCAGGTACTAGGGTCGACAGATGTTTTCACTTGAGTATACTGAGTCCAGCCTTTTCCCACAGCTCTTGTGGTTGTTTCAGGGGTGAGCAGTACTTGGAATGATCCTTCCCGCTCAGGGTGGAGTTCTGATTCTCTCCAGGTACGTATCAGCATCCATCACATGGAATGAATGCACTGGGAATTCCAACAGTGGGCTTTGAGCCAACAGTCCATGAGCCCTGAGAGACGTCAAGGAAGAAGACAACCTGAGTATATAGTTTTTGAGAAAAAGACCCTTGGTTTCAAGAGTAGGTATCTCACTGCTTCTACCCAGGTATGGTAGTCCAAACAACATCTCATATGGCAAAACTCCTATATCTTTCCTAGAAGCAGTTTGAATTCTGAGAAGAGCTAAAAGTAAGCATTTTGTCCAGGAAAGCTTAGTCTCTAAAGCCAGTTTTGACAGGTGTTTCTTTAATGTCTCCAGACGAGAAAGGCTACCACGGAGTGTGAAACTCCCATTTTATTCCCAAAGTTCTCATTAATCCTTGCAAAATGTATGAAGTAAAATGACTTCCTTGATCTGAGTCTATATTTTCAACAATCCCATACATAGGAATAATTTGTTCCAGAATTACCTTTATCACCTCAATAGCTGTTGTTGATACTGAAGGAAAAACTTCTACCCATTCTGGCAAACGGTCAATTAATGCTAGCACATACTTTCATCTACCTACATTATGTAATTCAGTAAAATCTAAAATCTACTTGGATGCTCTGAAAGGGTCAAAGTCCTGGCCTCCAGGGGTTGCCTTCTTACTCACTCGTTGGCCTGCCCTGCTCCCATGACACACCCCATTCCTACACACACGTATTTCTCAATAGTGTCACACCTTGCCTGGCTTCCCAGTGGCTTCCCTGACATAGAACAGCTAAAATTTCCCTCATGATTTGTTTATTTACTATTTCTCTTCCATCAGGGAGAGCCCACCATCCTTCTGACTCCTGTGTTCCTAACTCCTTGACGGTTTCTATCTCTTTTTCATTGCTTTTCAGGTGGAAGCTTACACACGTGTAGAAGAAACAGCTTCATTTCTACTTCTAATTGCAGAGCCATTTTTTAAGCCTTTTCACCTATAATTCTATTTCCCCATTGAATGAGGGAGTTTCCTTTTTGATGTCCTCTTGATACACACCACAGCAATCCCTTCAGGTAACAATAATTTTTCCCAAATCTGCCTAATTAATTCTTCATGGATTGATCCCTCTCCCTTACTGTTTATTAAACCCATTTCTTTCAATTTTTTTCCCCCAATGTACGTATCACCCCATATGCACATCACAAACATACAGTTCCCCGTTTCCCTTGTAAAACTTTTATTTTATCAATTCTGACGTAAGAACAACGTTTTTGGCCCTGCCCTTCACGGACCGCGCATGCGCAGAGGCGGCGCTGTGCCGCCACGCACCAAGCGGCGGGCGGGGCACAGGGCGAGCTCCGCGGCGCCCTCTGGCGCCACCTGCTGGCAGCTGCCGGTACTGCAGGCGCAGGGCAGCCTTGCCCTCTGCTGCCGCCTGGCGGCACGACAGCGGTACCACAGGCGAGGGGCGCTGCGCATGCGCAGTTCGGGGTTTTGCTCTAGTGCAGTAGGCGCAGTGGGGCCTCGCAGCCCTGCTGCCTGCAGGAGGGCTCCGGGCTGTGTCCCTACCCGTGAACTAACCCTTAAACGGCAACCCGAATCCAAGCCTTAAACACAACCCCGAACCCAACCCTTAAACACAATCCCAAATCCAAGCCTTAAACACAACCCCAAACCCAACCCTTAAACGCACCCCTGAATCCAACCCCTAAACACAACTGAACCCGGAACCCAACCCTTAAATACAACCCCGAACCCAACTCCTAACCACAACCCCAAACCTAACCCTTAAACACAACCCCAAACCCTAAACAAAACCCCAAATCCAGCAGCAGTGTTTGCAGGGCTTGGGCGCACTTGTTGAGTGCTGCTCGCTGCACATAGCTCAAGCAGCCCGGCACGTGCTTTGTTTTTTGTCGCTGTGGCGTGGCCAGGCTAATGCCATCACTTGTATGATCAATTCTCCATTTCATTATTTTTTCTTTTTCTTTTAATGGTTCTCCTCTTTTTCAGGAGGGCATCCTTTCTGAGCTGGCCATCAGGTGCTCCGAAGTTGGGACTGGAGCTTTCAATGGCAAGAACCTTAGACTGCAGTCCAGGAGACCTGAAATTCCCCTGGCAAACCTTACACCACTGCACTCCCAACAGGACTCTGTGATTTCTCTCCTTCCAGACCCTTTCTCTCCTCTAATACTCACCCTAACCTGAGATTAAAGCTACCTGAGTTACCAATGAAATAATGAAATCCTCTTGGGAGACTGCAGCTGGCAGCCTTAATTGAATCCCACCCACAATGGGACTCTGAGCTTTGTTGTTCCCAAAACCTAAGCCCCAGAACAGAACACTGACCCCAAGGCAAAACTCACGGTATCTAACCACCAAGGAGCCATCTCTTTTACAAGCATTTCTCTGTTTAATCATTTTTCTTTTTATTTTACTGCTTCTCAACTGGACACTGAACTTTATTGCTCCCCAAAACCTAAGCCTAAACAAAACCCTCACACCCTAGGCAAAGTGAACTGTAACTATGTGCTAAGGAGAGCTGGAGCTCGGCACTTCTTCCTGAATGCAGCACTGATTCTGTCGCTCTGGCATTGCCAGACTGATGCCATCACATTTACAAGCAATTCTTCATTTTCTTTTTTTTTTTTTTAATGCTTCTTCTCTTTCAGGAGTTCATCCTTGCTGAGCTGGACATGAAGTGCTGTGCTGAAGCTGGAATGCTGCGTGCTTAATGGCAGAGTGGCAAGAACCTTAGACTGCAGTCAGAGACATGAAATTCCCTTGGCAAGCTTTACACAACCGCACTCCCAACAGATCTCTGCACTCTCTCTCCTTCCAAACCCTTTCCCTCCTCTAAAACTCACCTTAACCTTAGACTACAGCTACCTAAACCTCCCATGAAATAGTGCTACCAAGGGAAGCCTTTTGGGAGACCTGAACACGCAGCCTTAATACGATTCCGCTCATGGCAGGACTCTGAGTTTGTCGCACCCCATGAGCTAACCCTTAAACAGAACCCTGAATCCCAAGGCAAGGCGCACTGTAGCTAGCTGCCAAGGAGCGCTGGAGCTTGGATCTTCTCCACGAAAGTGGCTCGCCCCCTTGCTGGAGGACCGCGGGGACTCCAGGTTGGCCCACGTCACTGCGGAGTGGGAGGCCGGTGCCCAACACCACTTCCCAACACGTCTGCCCCACTGCGCTGCTTTCTCCTGCCGTGTGCTTCCCCTTCACCGCTAGCACATCCTGCGACAGTGCCCACAATGCACACACACCAGCGCTGACGCTACCACCGCAAGGACTTCCCAGCTTCTCTGGAGCTCATTTTGCATGTTGGGATTTTTGGGACTTTACCTCCCCTCCTGAAAGACCAGGACACCAGGAGAGGTGCCGCAAGATCTGCCTGAAGAAGGAGTGATGGCAAAGGCTTCAGGTCAGCCGAAACAAGGTGTGCTAAAACCTTCAAGGATCTTTCCCTCTTGACCGCTGACACTGCTGCATGCCAAGGCCAAAGGAGCACACTGCTGTGGCTCCCAGGCAGTCTCAGGGCATATTGCCTGAAGTCAGGTATTTTGGGACTGCTTCATTTCCCCCCTGCATGCATATTTGGGTCCTGGTGCTGGTGCAGCCCCTGCTCCTGACCCCACAAAGCCCAGCCACGAGGCCAGGCACTGCCAGCAGCTCTGGATGAGCAGCATCAGCACAGTGCTGTGAAAGGAGCCTTCTACCAGCTGCAGTTCTGACCCTGAGGCTCCTGACCTGCTTTCCCACTGCCAGCTACAGTTTGACCCATTAAAGGTCATCGGAAGCTGTGTTTATTTTTAGTTTTCCCTTTTAAGCTGCCCTCAAGCACCGAGGACTGATGGGAGGAAGAACCATCCTCCCTCCCACCAATGCTGGACCAGGACCCTAGGACATTGATGCTGAGCAGCCATGCCCACCATGAGTCCTAACGAGAGGCACGGCACTGGTGGCACCAGGCTGGCACAACTCCTGCCATGCTCCCCGGGGAGTCCCCGGCCATGGCTTCCCAGTAAGAGCCATGCAGCCTTGGCAAGTGCTGCTGCTTTCTTCTTGGCGTTATCACAAGGGCTTGGTTTTCCTTTTGTTCCTCATATTGTTTCACAGGGAAACAGAGAAGCACAGTGGTTCCTGCAGAGCTTGGGGATTGCTGGGTCCCTGCACCCACCAGGCTGGCCTGGGGACACAGCATTTTCCTCCCCCTTCCCCATCACCCACCCTCCATCCCATGCTGCAGCCAGCCACCATGAGGAGCCTGAGCCACGTAATTAGGAAAAATCATTTCTTTTTACACTTCTAAGGGTAAGAAATACCACAGAACCGCTAGCCACAGGTAGGTGGCGGGTTCTCTCTTTTGTAGGAAACCTCACTTTTTTCTTTTCTTCCCCACAGTCTAAAAATGGAACGCGGGCACTTCAAATAAATTCCTGGAGAACAAAACTGAGAAAACACAATGGGATTTGTATCAAAGTGTTTGGATTAATTAGTTAAACTGAAAGCTTTCATTCTGATTTCAACCTCAGCTTTATGTACCAATAAATAAATAAATAAAAAATTAAAGCAACAAAGCTTTGCAAGTTGAAAAATCAAAATGTTGCGCCCTGAAAATATCAAAACGAGATGCTTAGCCTCGCCGAGCTGCTTTGTTTCTTTCTAAAAGCAAATGGCATCAAGACCAACACCTTTGCAAGCAGCTTGGATCATTAAGAGCTTCAAAAAAATCTAGATCAGCATAAGCAATTAATATCTTAAGCCGTTTTTTTTTTTTTTTTTTTTTTTTTTTTTTCCCTCACAAGGAAGTGTAAAACTACTAGCTGGCCAAAATTATCAAACTATTTCTTTGAATACTTTCCTTTTACTGTGTGGTTGTCACATGGAACTTGAGCCTGAAACCCCGAACTTGGTGCTCAGTGCTCTGTGTTGGACACATCAGTTCAGCCCCTCGCAGCTCATATTGTGAATCCTGGAAGGGAAAGAGATATGAAGGAGGTTGGGATTTTATCAATGTTTGTAGTCTAAAGATGAACACACCAAGTTTTTGTGAACATTTTCTTACTGTGGGTGAAATTGAGAAATGAAAAATTGGGGATCTGGGGATCATTGTGCTCACTTTGTTACTTTCTTTTCTCCTTCCTTGTCAAATGCATTTCTGTTTCAACAGCAAAATATGAAAAGGGTAAAACCAGAAGCAGAGAAGAATAATAGAGGAAAAGAGAGGCTGGAAAGTAGAAATGCAGGGAAACAGAGAAGGTGCAGCTGTTGTGGGCTGGGGGCTTGGGGCAGCAGGGCTGGGGGCTGGCTCCAAATGGTTTTGTGCAAGGATGGGGCCGCTGATGGTGCAGTGGTTGCTGTCACCTGTTGGCTCTGATAATTAATAAGCTGGAGGGGGAGAGCCCCGCTGCCAGCACCATGCACTTCTGCAGGGTTGGTACCAATTAGCTAATGAGCATTCCCGTGAGGCTGCGGGTCTGCTGGGGGACGCTGAGGCTGAAAAGCAGAATAAGGTCCCATGAGGTGATGCTGAGCGCAGAGGGGGAGGCAGAGCTTGGGTGCTCCTGGGCCAAGGTCCCTGCAGCGATGTCCTTCCTGGGGGGAGGTGAAGGCACCCTGGGATTTGCATGCAGAAGGTCTGCACCGACAGGAACCTACCGGTGGCCAAGTGGTCACAGCCCGTTCCTCCTCTTATGGCAAGGAGCTGGAAGATGCGGCATCCTCAACGGGAGCATGCTCCAAACACTGGTCGTGCCCCAGGCTCCATGCAATGAAGGTGGCCCTGGACGTGGTGCTGGCACCTGGCACGGCCCCATGCACCCAGAGGAAACCCCCGGTGCCCATGGCCAGTCGGTGCCATCCCTGTGTCCCTGCAGCCAGTGGGCAGCCGACTCACCAGGGGGAGAGAGAGCATCCCTGCCAGGTCACTCGGGGCCAGAGGGGTGAGCAGAGCAGGGGCTCACCGCCCTGATGCAGGCTGCAGGCACTTCTCCGCACCCCACGCTTTGCCTGGCCAAGTCCAGGGGGGTCTTGGTGTCCCTCAGAGGGTGGAAGCTCTCTACAAGCTACCTGCCATCAATTCTCCTGCATTATTGATAGGGTTGAGTGCATTTAATGCTCTGGTCAGTGCAGGGCAGAGATATTTCCAGCATGGGAGGAGAGCAGGGATGAGGGACCGCGGAGAGAAGCCATGACCGGATGGGGCAGCGGGAAGGGTGGAACTGGGGGACTCCTTTGCAGCAGCTCTTCCATCAGCCAGGAGAAACCAGGTGGGCAGGAGAGACCTGGCATCACCTGGGGACCTTCTGCAGGCGGAGCTGGCTGCCAGCTGCACGTGTGGCCCCATGGGGCTGAGTTCTGGGCTGGGCTTCACGGTGGTGCAGGGCTGAGGCGGTGTTGGGAGGGAGGGAAAGTGAGGGCTCCAGAAGTGGTGGTGGTTGGAGGGGCAGTGGGAAGGGCTCCTCTGCTGCATTCGTGGTGAAAAAAGTGACGTGGAGAGCATGTTGCAGGTGAGTCGGGGGGCTGGGATGTGGGACGAGCTGGGGACACCAGCAGCTCATGGCACACCTCATATCCCCTTACATGGGGGCAGCGTCCTTGTGCAGGCAGGGAGCACCCTGTAACCTTGTCGTGGTACATGCAGGAGAGACCCGACAGGAGCTGGTGTGGGCTGGGAGGAGCATCTCGAGGGCACGCGATGTTTTCAGGAGCTGTTGGCTCACATCTGGCAGAGCACATGAGTCCTGGACTCCTCTGCCTCCCTGCAACCTTGGAAGAAGCTCTTCTAGAGGCAGAAGGAGTTTTACCCTGGCAGCTCTGTGTCCAAAATCTGCTCGTACCTCCTGAGGCTGCCCCAGAAGCAGCAGTGGGGGCTGCTGGAGCTCTGCTTTCACCCACAGCAGGGTGCTTGAGCACGGTCACTGCTGAGCAGGGGCGGTGAAGAAGGGCTGCAGCAGCTAAAGAGCTCAGAAAGGCTCCGAGTCCTGGTCCCTGCACGCCTGGAAACCCCCGAGGTGGTTGCACGGAGGTGAGCTGATGGTCCAAAACCAAGCAGCAGGGAGGAGACCCCAGAGCAGAGCCCAGGCTGCTCCTGGGTGCTGGGCACCCCCGATGATTTGGGGTGCAGGGGCTCTAAGCCCACCCGACCCGGCGGCATGACTGGGGCCCGCCGGCTGGTTTCCAAGAGCACTTATTTACTTCCTCTGCCCTCGGCTGGAACAATGCAAGCCAGGGAGAGGCGCAGGCCTCAGCATTTCTGAAAATGAAGCGCTGAGTTCAGCGCCGTTTGGCCCCGGCGCCCGCGTAACCCTTTCGCTGCAGGATGCAGAGGGGGCCCCTGGGGGCAGCAACTGCGGGAATGGTAAGGAGGTCTTGGAGGTGGAAGGAAATTCCTGAGTGAGGGCCACCAGGGAGAAGAAATGTCTTACAGCCAGGCCTGCATCTCAGCAATTTGCCACGCTGATTTTGTTGCAAAATCATTTTTTTTTCCCTTGTGTCCTGCATCCATGCATGACCGCCCTCCATCCCCAGCTCCCTCCAGCTGGCACCACCCCAAGGCCAACACATTTTGGGGGACCTCTCTGCCCCCAGCAGCCAGGAGGCTGTGCTCAGGGCAGGGGGTTTTCACCTCTCCGTGCCTGTTTGCAGCAGGTGAAAGCAGGAACAGGGAGCGCAGGAATGAGGAAACGCCACGGCCGGCCGGACTCTGCCCTCCTGCCCGGGGCACTGCTGGGGCAGGGGGGGCTCTCAGCAATCAAGGGGAGGAAAACACTGCCCAGCCCAGCACCAAAGCAGGTTCCCCAGCCCTATCGGAGCATCAAAACCGCGGAACAGAAGTTTGTTTGACCCGAAACGAAATGTTTCATCTTGTTTGTTTGCTTTTTCCCTGGCTGCCGTCAGGTGGAGGCCGGTTTCCTTTTGCTTTCAGGTTCATTTTTAGATTACAAAGTGAAAAGCGAGGAGGCTTCATTTTGAGCCTGCCAAGGAATGGTCAACGTCTGAGCGCTCCCAGAAGGAAACAGGAATATTGGATAAGATTATTAACCCTTTCTTTATTTTTAAAAGAAAAAAAAACAACAACAACACTATTTTTCTCAGCTAGCACTGTTTGCCCAGGCGCACAAATACTGCTGGCTCCACAGATCTCTTATCCTGTGTGTCTGCACTCGCAGTTTGTCTGAAAAGCAGCGAGTTCCCGAGCTGCTCCCCGGGCTGCTGAGCCTGTCCCCGGGCAGCGAGGACGGGAAGTCCCCAGCCTCAAGGACACGACGCCCGAGCAGGGGACAGGTGAGAGCCGGGAGGGACCGGTGGTGGCACGGCACGGGGTGGACATGCGTGGAGAGGGACGGAGCCCAGACGTGGTGGCCTCCCCGGCGCTTGTTTCCCGACGAGGCTTCCCCTGGGGAGGCAGCGCCCTGTTGCCCTGCTGACCTCTGCTCCGGAGGCTCTGCTGGGAAGCGGAGGTTCCCGAGGTGATAAGCCTCTCTGGGAAGAAATTCCTTTCCTCGTGCGAGGGAGTGGCGGCGTTGGGGACGCCTTGCAGGCACGTCCACACCTCTGCGCACACCGCCAGCTCCCGGGGGACTTGGAGAGGTGGGAGCAGCGAGGCTGAGGCTCCCCGGGGAGGACGGCGGTGCCGAGTGCTGTGGAGGAGCAGGTCAGTACGGCCACTTGCACCGCCGTGTCCCCGTGCCTGTCGCATGCTGGCTGGTCCCAGCTGAGCAAACAGGGCTGGGCAGCGGTGCTTGCAGGTGCTCGGAGCAGCTGCGTGCAAGAGGGCGGCTGCGCAGAGGGTGGCTGCCCTCCAGAGCGGGGCAGGGAGCTGGGATTTGGGTCCCGGTGGGGTTGGAGGCTTGGATACGGTGGTAATGAGCACACCGGGGAGGGTTAGGTCTGTCTGGGGTCCTTTGTGTGTGGGAACCGGTGGGAGAGTGAAAGGGGAAATTGCACCAGCAGGAGCTAGGTTTAGCAAAGAGAATTTGGTGCCAGGAAAGGGTGAGACAGCCCCAGAGAGCAGCGGGGTCCCCAGGTGAGGGTTGCCCAGGCAGCCCCGCTGCCTGTTTCGTGCCCTGGGGAGGGAAGCGGGGCCAGCAGCGGGGGCTGCGCCAGGGCTGCACGGGGAGCAGAGGCCCTGGGGGGCTGGTGGTGGTGGCTGTCCCCTCCTTGGGCAGGGGCTGTGCCCGTGGGGACCCCAGGACATCACTTCTGCAGGACAGGGTGCTCCTAAGGAGGCCAGGGTGAGATCATCATCAGCAGCAATGGGGGCTCTGCAGGGGTACCCGTGGTGCTGAGGGGACAGGGGGGAGTGGAATAGGAGGAAGTTGGGTTTCTGGCCAAAAAGAAAATTAAATTTCAGATCAAACTGGGGGTCAAAACCTTCACCTGGAGATGGGTGGGTTTGGTTATTGAGTTATCTGGGTAAATTTGACAACAAACGGAAATTTCAAAAGAACAAATTATTATTATTTTTTTTAATGAAACATAATCTTCTGTTGATTTTTTTTAATGAGTATTTTCCCCTGCATTGATGTTAATTTATAAATAGATGCTGCTAAAACAAACTGCCCTGCTCCAGCCCTGGCCACTTTGGCAAGGTGGGCCCAAACCAGCAGCATCTGTCCCGTATAGATGTGCCTGGTGGCACCCCACAAACCCAGGCTGTGATTTGAATTCCCCCTCTGGTCCCCTGATCTTCAGAGCATCCCCAGACTGACTGGGGGAGTTTTCTAAATCCGGAGCCTGCCAAGGCTGCGTGCAGTGGGAGCAGGCAGCGTCCTTGCCAGGGGCAGCACCTGTCCCAGCCGCTCACCTTTGCACCGGTTCCCTCCGTCGTGCAGCTTTGCGGGGCTGCAGGGCAAGGATCAGCTCGGTTTTAGCACGCCAGGAAACAGCAGCAGGGCTTTGCGCGCTCACATCGAGGGCTGCAGCACGGAGGGGAAGGAGGACGGTCCCTCCCCCAGGCAACCCCAGCATTTTGACATCTGGGAGAGCCAGCGGTGCTCCTGGAGCATGGCACAGCAAGCAGGGCACTGCCGCGTGGCACTGGCATCGGCTGGCGTGAAGGTGCATCCCTAAAAACCTCCCTGCCTGTGACTTCTCACCCTACACCGCCTTTTGTTGTTTTTCTCTTCACACAGGGGCTGTGTTGACCTTCCCAAAGCTGCTCTGAAGAAGTCTGCCACCACGCTGAGGCCACCCAGCGGGTCCTGAGTGCTGCTCCTGGAGGCTGGGGAAGGTCAGGGTGTGAGAGTCCACCTGGGCAGACCCTGGTGGAGATCCTGCACAGACACCAGATCACTCCCTCCTGCTGTTTGTGGCTGCAGTTCAAAGATCTCAGAGCCGAGATGAGCCCTGCTAGCCTCTCACGAGGTGGCTGTTTGTGCTGCAGAGCCTGGTGCCTCGCTTGGCCATAGCTCGGAGGCCAGCGTGGTGCCCTTGCCGTGCAGTGGGGAGAGCGGGGCTGCTGGCTGGAGCGATGCTGGAGGATTCTGGAGGAGCCCCGGCGGGCTGTGCCAGCAGGTGAGGGGGTGTCACAGCGGCATCAGGAGTGGGGTTGGCTTTGGATGGGGGGAGATCAGGGCTGCAGCTCTCCGGAGGGGCCAGCTTGAAGCGCTCCCTGTGTCACAGCAGCAGCCGGCAGGAGGAATGAGAGGAATGCGCCACGTGGGCCTGGCGACAGGCACCCGAAGGCGAGGGCGAGAGCAGAGCCTGGGGCAACGGCAGGGCAGCGATGCGGGCGTGAGATGTGCCCGTCCCCCGCCCCACAGGCAGATAGGGCCCGTTCAAAAGGCACATTGTGCATTGTGGCTGGGGCTGAGCTGCAGTGGGGCCGGCGGTGAGCAGCTCGCTCCCTCCACCAGCACAGCAGCAGCCCGCCGGCTCGGGGCTGGCGGCGATGCTGGACACATGGGCTGCTGCTTGGGGGCCCCTTGGCACCAGGACCTGTCCCTGGGGTGCACAGGTAAGTTGTCCCATGGGGAGGCTACAGCCTGGCTTTGTCTGGCTCGGGGGGCTGGTTTATTCCCATGTCGTGGGCTTTTCGGGCATCCTGTCACCTCATCCTGCTGCCCAGGAGCACCCTGAGCACTGCAGGGCTCACAGAGCCCTGGGTGCTGGAGCAGGGGGGCAGCGCAGGGCCAGCAGCTGTGGTCGTGTGCCCCCAGGAGAGCAGGGCCAGTGGGTGCCAGGAGCACAGCCGGAGAGCCTGGGACCTGCTCTCAGCTCCAGGCTGGGGCTGCTTCCTGCCCCGCATTGCAAAATCTTTCAGCAGTCGGGAGGTAAATGAGTCACTGGCACGAATGGGAACGACTCTCCACCAGCACTTTCAATTGGTCTCTTGAAAGAGCTCCCAGTTCCCTTTCTGAGGCTGGCCCAAACGCAAACAAACACTGAAGCAGCGAGCACAGCCATGAGCAAACCCTCTTCTCTCACCCAAGGAAGCTCCGTTCCCATTTTGCCCGGCTCTGCGGGGACCCACCGGGGTGCTCGGCCACGCTGCTGGCAGTGCCACCATGAGCGGTGCCCCAACTGCCCCCTCCTTCCCCATGGCTGCCCATGGGGCACAAGGAGACCCCTTGGGCCTGGAGCATCCCTCCGGGGGGCTGAATGCCTCCCCTGACCACCCCTTTTCCCCAGGCGAAGAGTGTGAGTCCTGCTGCCCCCGCTCGCCCCTGCTCCTGCCCCGCTGGGACCGCCTGCAGCGCGCCGCCACCGAGCGCCGGGGACCATGGTGGCGAGGGACAACCATGGCATCAGGTACTGTCCCTGGGGAGGGGACACCAGCCTGCAGAGCCCGCAGGGACTGCCAGGGTGCAGGGAGCAGAGGAAGGGAGGGACGTGGGAAGCGAGTGCCGCCCAGCCCAGGCAGCTCTGTTGTAACTCTGCCTCTGGCTCCTTTCGCTTCCCCGTCTCCGTTTCCCCCCCATGTGTCAGAGGGGTTGGAGTTCCTGGATGAAGTCCTTTGTTAAGCGTGCTCAGTTCTGCTGTTGAGAAATGTAGAGGCTTTTCTTCCAAAGAAAAGCCCCATTTGTTGCCTGTCCAGCCTTGGGCCATTCTTTTCTGCTGCTAACTCTAAGTGAGGATTATAATTCTGTGTGCAAATAACGCAGCTATTTGACTGGCTAGCAAAGTGGGCTGAATAATAAGACCTACAGAGAACAGTTATGGTCACAAAAGTAGCGTAGGAAAGCTGTTTCACTGTTCAGCTCCAGATCTCTGGGTACATGTTAGTTGTGCGAGTCCTCTCTGATTACTGACAAAAATTGGTTTCTAACCTTGTTATCCCTCCACAGCCAATACAGCTGTGGAAGAGCAAGCTGGATTTGTGTGTGCCTCAGCCATCATTAGCATAATTACCAGTGAAAGTTTCCACTCCTGAATCCTTTATGGCAATCGTTGGCAATGTACGAAGCTGAGAGCATGCAGCTTGGATTTCAAATAGCAATTGGATCAGGCAGGGGAGAAAATCTTATTCTGTCAAACTGATGAGCAAAGAGTTTTGCAAGTCCTTGGCTCACCCGTGCTGGAGAAGTGTTCTCACTCTGAGATCTCCTCCAGAAAGCCTCTCTGTCCTGGGGTCTGCTCTGTGACACTGGCCTCGGAGCAAGCACCGAAAGTCCCTCACTTCAGGCCACCCCTGCACTGGGAAGGACCCAGTCACCAAGGGTACTGCATAGGCAGAATTCATTAATCTTGCTTCCCCCTTTCAGTACGATTTCAGGGTGATGCCCTTTGCATGCAGTCCCCCAGGCAGATCTGCAGTATAGCCCACGGACTTTGCTTTCAGGTGGCATGGCTAGGCAGAATAGCCTAGATCCCACTACCAAACCTGACAGCAGTGTTTCTGTGTCCTGTGTAGGTAGGGCTGGGGCACCAGAGCCAAATGGTGCAGCTACTGAGGCAGCAGAAGGCTTGCCGGACACCTCCTCGGTGCTGCTGGCTGTTGGGGAGAGCTTCCCCCCAGGTAAGAGGCTGCCTTTGGCATCACCCAGATTTCCAGTGGCTGCACGTACAAGGCCAGGCATTGCGGCTGAGCAAGCCCTGCCATCCCTCGGGTTGCTGGAGGGGAAGGATGGGATCTGCCCGTGCTCCTGGAGCACACAGCCGGGCTGGAGGCAGCCCCATCAGTGCTGTGGGGCTCCTTCCCCCCTAACCCTGCATGTTTCCTCTCCAAGAGATTTCTCTCTTCTTCTCCGTGGAGAGCTGCTCCTCCCAGTGCCTCAATTCCCAGCTGCAGGAAGCTGCCAGGAAGAAACTGTGGGCCCTGGAGAGTGACGACAGAGCGGTCCGTGCCCTCTTCAAGGTGGGAGCTGATGGGGGAATGCTGGTCTGGTGGGATGTGTGACGGGACACCGAGCCTGGCCGAGGAGGAGGAGGTCCTCTGGGATGTGTCCTGCATACAGGGGGGCTAGAATGATGTGGGAAAGGAAATGGTGATGGGTGAGGGGTAGATCCTCATGTCTGGAGCCTCGTATCAGGGGCAGTGAGCTGCCGGAGGGATGGTGCAGGTAGCACCGGGGTGAGTGCTGAGGAGCTGGTTGTGCTTCATAAAGAAAAATCCCATTCACTGCCCTGAACAATCCTTCCCAGCTGGCTTTCCATGCCCTCACCCCTGAGGGCACCCTGCAGAGCTGCCCAGAAGACCTGGGACAGTTCATAGCTTCGGTCTCAACTGTGCTAATAAATGCCTGCCTGGTCTCATCCCGGGGGCTGCTTTTATGGCCACACTGCCAGGAAAACCCCTGTCAGGCTCCCATCCCTCTCCTTCAGCCTTGCTTTCTGTTCTCCGTGCAGGAGCTGTCAGCCAGGCTGGTGTGTGTACAAGCACAGGAAGATCGGTTCCTGCTCACCTTCAAAACCCTGGAGGAAGTCTGGAAGTTCTCCACATACCTAGCTTTAGGTAATGTTTTCAAGGCATGAGGGATCCAAACAGGTGGTGTGAGAGGGATTTTTGGAGAAGGTATTCCGTGACACCAAGAAAAAGTAATGCAACAGGGAGAACACCTTGAAGAGGAAGGAATATTAATGAGACCTTGGTATTCGTGTACAGCTTTATGAAACCACAGTCTGGATCAGTGGAAAAGATCCAGGAGGTTTCCTTTTGGGTAATTCCTCTATTACACCTGGGGTTGGAGACAGAATTGGAGATCATTGCCTTACAGCATGGTTGCAGGTGGCAGATTAGGAGACACTGGAAAAAACTGCTTGTGCTGCCCAGCAAAGGAGGGTGCTACCATTACTTTCCTCTTTGCTGTCGTAGGCTATGTGGGCAGCTGCTTGGAGCAGCTTCTCTTTGGCCAGGAGTACTGGCTGAACTGTGCTCTGATGGAGGACACGGTGATCAGAGTTAGCATGGATGAAGATCGCTTGGCCACCATCTACCTGGGTCTGCTGCTGCAGGAAGGTGAGACGGGGCTGCGACAGCATCTCGGCAGGACAAGGACGAGGGTGGCCATCTCTGGGTCTGTCCTGCACTGGTGCCATTGACCTGGCCGTGACTCTTTCTATCTGCAGGTAACTTTTTTTCCAGAGCAGTGCCTGGTGTCTGCCAGCCTGAGGAGGAGGGAGAGGAAGGCCTGCGGCTCCGCAGGAACGAGCTGATCCACGTGAAGAACGTTGGAGAGGAGTCCACGTGGGAAGGGGTGTCCTTGCTGACGGGGCAACGAGGGCTGGTGCCTGTGGCAGCTCTCGAGCCCGTTCCTCACCCATTTTACCAGTAAGTAGGTGGGCAATGGATGGTGCTCAAGCCAAGTTAATTCCTGACCCAGATGCACCACCTAACACCAAGTCAGCAGTGAGGAACTGCTCTTACCTCTGGCACTGGGCAAGAGCCAGATAATTTTGTGAGAATAAACACTGTAGAGACAGCCACTGGAACCAGTTCAGGTCCTGTAGTGGGATAGAGCAAGGGCATAGTTCTGATATCGTTCTTGTATAATATTGACTTAGGTCATACCCGGGACTATTTGTGATTTACAGGTCAGTAACTGGGACACAAAACAGCCTGTCTTGGGCAATGCCAGCCAAAATGGGGCCTGACACCTGGCTGAGCCTCACAGACAGTCACAGATCTTCTTGTAGGCACACAGAAATCCTCCATAAGGATTGGCAAAATCATCTGCCCTCTGTGTCCTCTGTGTCATTAGGGGGCATCTGTCCTGCTGTGTGGGACTGTCCCTCCTGGTGGCCCGAGGACTGCTCGGGGAGGACCAGCGTGGCTCCCTCTTGCCTTGCAGGTGGTTCCTGAAGAATTATGCTGTGAGTTTTGGCATCTCCCAGGAGATCAGTGGGGCAACCTCCCAGCCGATCGGTGAGTGATACCTGTGTAAGGTGGCCGTCCTTCCCATCAGGAGCATGGCTTTTGGAGACTGGGTTTGGCCAAAAATGCAATGGGTCCATCTCCTGTTCTGACAATGGCACTCCATGGCAAGGGGTTGCATCTTGAGACTCTCCTGAGCAGATAACAGACCTTTAAAATTGCAGGTGCTCAGAAGGGTGATCCAAGGAGCACAATAAGGGTCTGAGACTGAGAGCACAATAAAGCTCAGGGGACACAGAGACAGGCTGCTCCTGCTGAAATCACGGTCTCTTTGCCCAGGTCTTTTCCAGCAAGGAAGTTTTTGCACTGGGCCTCACACCAAAATGTGGTTGTTTGCCTTTGTTTCCCAGTGAAAGGCAGGTGCACAGCCACAGAGGACCATAAAGGAGCAGCATGGGATGAACTGAGTTTCTCCGAGGGAGACAGCATAGAAATCATCGGCTTCCTCATTCCAGGACTCCCCTGGTTCGTGGGCAAATCCCTGAGCAGTGGCAACATTGGCTTTGTCCCAACGCGATGCATAAATGCCACGGCTTGTGAACCCTTGTAAGTTTACTGCTACCATCTAGATGAATTTAAAGTCAGGGGAAAAGCAGGGGAAGACCCAAAATCCCAGTTCAAGGCTATGTGCGAGTCCGGAGCAGGTAATTTGCTTTGCAAGGACTTCATAGAGGATTTGTCTGAGGTCTGTCCAGAAGCCTTGGCCAGGCTCTTCTGCCACCAGCCTGACGTTGCTTGCCTGCTGAGGGATGCCAAGGCAGGACAACCACTGGCACAGCTCCTCTCTGAGCAGAATTGAGCACCCTGCTGTGGACGAGGACAAGAGTTATCTGGGGAGGAGGGTGACACCTTAAGATCCAGCAGTTGTCTTTGTTGCTGCCTTAAAGACAGCTCCATTTCAATACCCATCCAAAAAGGCTTCTCCTCCAAGACCATGTGTGGGGGGACGGGGTCCTTAAGCTGTTGCTAGCTCTGCTAACGCATCTTTTGGGCTTTCCTGGGTCATGTTGACTCAAGATAAGTCTTAGGCACTTTCCTCTGACACTACAGAGAAACAGAGAGGAGATCAGATGTGTCCTGGCCTCAGAAAGGGCTTCTGGAGAGAAAAAAAAGGCTAATAGTTTACTCCCTCTGGCACTCCTTAGTTTCTCCATGGAGGAGCTGGATCTCAGAGCCCTGATAGGGAAGGGATACAGACTCTGGTATCCACCTGCAGCAGAGCTTTTCTAGTGGGAGGAGGAGGAGGGGTGGGAAAACCCATCTCCATCCCACAGGACAGCTGTAGTGTCAAGAGATGGGAAGACACTGAACTGTTTTTCCATTGTGTCTGCTTCAACCTAGGGGAAAGGGCTTGGTGTTTCTGAGCGAAGAGGAAAAATCCCCCCTCCTGCGCATCCCCTGCAATGGGGGCGAGCAGCACTTCGCCACCCTCCTGGGCGAGCTGGCACGCACAGATATCACCTCCGTGTACCGGCTGGGTGAGTTCCCCTCCTCTTCTGTGCACAGCCCCACTGATCCCCCCGGGGAGCAGCCCTGGGCCATGCCTAGAGAGCTCCTGCTAGGGGCTCTGCCAGGGCTGAGACGGCTGCTAGGCCCTCTGCTCAGCCTGGCCCAGGAGGCTGGAGATACCCTAAAGGACTGCAGTTTGCAGGAGGCTTCTCTGCTGCAACTGTAATCACTGGGGCTCTCCTAAATACAGGTCTGGGGTTTAGCAAAGCAGCAGATCTCTGTAAGGTTTGTGTGCTCTGCCTGCACACTAACATTGACTTGGGCTTTTTCTTTCTGTTTGTCTCTTTGTGTAGATGGTTTTGAACCCACAGCCATGTTCCCCAAGGTGCCATCAGGTGAGTGTGTGGAGGATGCTTTTATAAATATGTCAGAGGGTGAATTTTGACGTGGGGAAACATTCTGCTATGGTTTTCCTGTCCCCTTCCAGAGGCTGTTCTCCATGGTGGTAAGGATATCCAGCTGCTCCAGTCCTGGGAGGAAATAAATGGCCTGGCTACAGCTAGCACCTCCGAGCAGTCCAGCCCCGGGAGTGAATTGGCCTCTGCTACATTGGAAGATGTTCTCCTGGACAAGCTGGATGACTTTGATGATCCCAAGTTCTTTATTGACCTGAATGCTGGACACATGGAAGATGCCGATGTCTTTGACCCCATACTGACCTTCCTTAACCACGAGAGTTATGTGCCCAGTTTTCAAAGCCTCTACGATATGAGTTTTTCCTTTCTCAACTCCACTTTTTATGGTTTCTCTGATGAGGACGAACTGGTCTTGTACCTTGAAACGTCCAGGAACTGGGCTAAGAGGACTCACGCAATTTGGGCTCATGTGAGGCTCTGTTTCCTCTTGGGCAAGCTCTGCATCAGAAAGGTCAAGTTCTCCCAGGCTCGAGTCTATTTTGAGGAAGCCCTGAGCACCCTGGACAGGGGCTTTGGGGACCTGCCCCTGCTGGCTGCCTTGCACGTGAACCTCGCTTCCATCTACCTGAAACAGAACATGAAGAACAAATTCTCCTCCTTGCTGGGCAAAATGGTGACCTTGCTCGTCTGCTTGCCTGGCCGCCCTTTTAGCTCTGAGAACGAGCTGGAAGTCATGGTGTACGTGCTGAGGGAAGCCATTGCCGTGGGCAATGCTCCCCTGGAGGCGCGGGTCTGCTTCTTTATTGTCAAGCTCTTCCTACAGCTGGGAAAAAACGATGAGGTGCTGCCCTTTACTGAGCATCTCCAGTGTCTCACCACCACATTACTCAGCCAAGACGCTGGTGCTGTGCCGCTGGATGTCACCCCCATCTTGAGCTACCTGTACGACAAGAAGTACTTGCCAAACATTGCGCTGGCCTCTGCCAGGCTCTTTGTTCCCAGCGGCACCAAGGGGGCACCAACACCCATTTGGAGAGCTGGCTTCATCCTCCAAACTACATCCAAGCTCCTGGGAAGCCAACCGGAGAGGAGCAGCATCCCGGCGCTGGCTTGTTCCTACCTCCAGCAGGCCCTGCGCTTCTCCTGCGAGAGCCGTGCCGTGCCCACCCAGAGGACGCTGTGCACCATCTTGTCCCGGCTGCACCTCCAGCATGGCCTGCTGCACGGGGCGCTCCACCACGCCGCCAGGGCCGTGGCTTTCAGCAGTCTGATGGGCGAGGAGGAGGCCTTTGAGTCTTCCCTCTCCCTGGGGTGGACGTATCTCCTGAACAGCCAGCCAGGCCCGGCCGCAGAGATCATGGGACAGCTCCTGCAGTCCCTGCACGGGACGGACAGCGTGACGCAGGGGGGGGCCGTACACAACCTCCTGGCCATTGCCCTCAAAGGGGAAGGACGGGTGCAGAAGGCTGCGGAGAACTACCTCTGGGCTCTGCACAAGGCCAAGGAGACGGGCAACAAGAGGAACCAGGCCATCGCCCTGGCCAACCTGGGGCAGCTGAGCCTCTCGCATGGAGCGAGCCAGCTGTCTGAGCTCTACCTGCTGCAGTCCGCTCGGCTCTACGCTGAGCTGCAGGGCTGCCAGGATCCAGAGCTGGAGGCGGTGCAGGTGCTGCTGTGGCTGGCGCAGGCCATGGTGAAGAGACAGAAAGTGGAAGATGGCAAACTCTGCTATGAACTGGCGCTGGGTTTTGCCCTGAAGTGGCGTAATGTGAGGAGTGAGTACCACTGGGCTGGCAGGAACTCACCGTGGTGCAATGCCTGTTAGGTCCCTAAAGCCGTCCCTTTCCCTTCCCTCTACCACGCAGGTCAGCTCCACATCACGGAGGCTCTCTGCCATTTCTACAGCGAGGTGTCCCCCAACCTCCAGGCCTGCATCACCTACCACGAGCACTGGGTGTCTCTGGCCCAGCAGCTCCAGGACAGAGAGATGGAAGGCGATGTTCGGCAGACCCTCAGCCAGCTCTACCAGGATTTGGACACCACCGAGTAAGTCCTGAGTGGGGCTGTTAGTGTAGATGCTTTCAGAGCAGTTTCTGCTTGCCCAACACCAGAGCAGTGGCCTTTTTGAGGTGTCTGGAGCAAAAGTCCCCAGGGAGAGGTGGGGAAGGTGTGTGGCAGCTCCCTTTTGGCAGGCTGGTGGCTGGGGAACTGCCGAGGGTTGTGAGCTGTCCCTGTGCCGTGACGGGGGGAACAGCTCAATGTCAGCCAGAACGTGGTGACTGCTGGGCAAACACCGGGCTGCGAGCTGGGGCACGGCCAAACACGGCTCTCCAGAGACACACGCAGCCCTCTTCAGAGGAGACCCAGTGACAGGGAATTCATCACTTCCTTTGGAGGCTTATTTCAGTGATTAATCACCGTCCGCCGATAAAAATAGACTCCTTATCTGTTATTGAAACAAGCCTGGCTTCGGCCTCCAGCCGCTGAGTCTGCCCTTCCCATCTCTACTGGAATATTTTCCCCAGGGATGCACGTAAGACCCTCTGTCAGCTCACCCTTCAATCTCCCACTTGACACATGCAGGTGACATAAGGTTAGGCAGGAGGGGAGAGAAAAACTTGGGCAGACCACAGACTTTCTTCCGTTTTTGAAAGCAAACGTGTCCAACAGCAGAGATCTGGCTCCCATGTCCCAGGAGGACAAGTGGGCAGGGACTGTCGTTAACTGGGACGTTAACCTTCCCCTGCTGGGTCGCAGTGAGTTCAGAGGGAAGGAATTTAGGAAGCAGACGCCTGTCATGTGAGCGGTGCTATTTAAGATCACAAAGCGTCCCCCAGCCTGGGCTGGAAGGACAGCTGGAGCGCAGTCAGCAGCAGGCGAGACACCAGGCAAGCAGACATGCCCTGGGCACTGCCCTGTGCTCCCCTGGCCATGGGTGCCTCCTGCCTTCGGCCTGTCACCTTGTCCTGCTGCTCGTCCCCTCATCCTCCAGTGACATGGGGCTTGGGAAGGGGCTGTCAGGCCTTGCACATATGGCCACACAGCTCTTTTCGGATGCCCCAAGGGGCAAACAGCAGGCAGAGGTGTGGATCTGGGTTCCAGAGGCTGTTCCAGAGGCTGTTTGGGAGATGAAGGTGCAAGCACTGCCAGCCTGCACTCCCTTTGTGGCTGGGGGTGACTTGGGGCTTGGTGTAGGGGGAAATAGGGTTGGCAGGTGACTTGGACAAACCTGCTTCATCAGCTAAAATGAGGAGCAGCCACTGGGGAGCTGCTCCCTGGGGGCTGTGCTGAGATAGGAAACACACATATACATGTACGTCCTGTCCTTTTGCCACTACACATAGCTAGGAGCTGTGGCTGTCCATTTGGCTCTAATCTGCAGCAACAGCAGGAGGAGAAGACAGCACTGCTAACAGGGAGGTGCTGCAGCCCTGCAGCTGGTTGCTGGTGCCCTGTGATTGCTCTGTAATGGCTTTCTGCCCGTTGCTGTTGCAGGGCTTTGAGAAGGTCTCTGGACTGCACCAAGCAGAGCCTAAGGATCTTCATCGACCTGGAGGAGACTGGCAAGGCAGCAGAGGCCTGGCTGCAGGCAGGAAGGCTCTACTACCTTATGCAGGAAGATGAGCTGGTGGAAATGTACTTCCAGGTATGGGGGAGGTGTCTGGAGCAGCCCTGTTCCCATCCTGGCTAGCTGCATTCCCATCATGGCTGTGTGGCTCAGGGGGAGAAATTTGGGGCTGGAAAACTTGGAGAGTTTTCTCATGAGCGGCAGAAACCTGCTGCTGCAAGGAAGCGCTGTTGCCTCAGCACTCGCGTTTAAATTTCCTATTAATTTTCCTATCTTTCCTTCCATCTGCTGGGTTTGGAGGATTCTGGGGTGAAAGTAAGTGAATTTATTGAGTCAGAAAGTGGTGTGGGAGTGCCAGAGAGAGCTGGAGCTGCTAGGTGATCAGTTCCCATCGAAATGCACGTGGGTAAGGGTGAGGTGCCAGGGATGTGCTTGGAGATTTCTTGGAGCAGAAGACTTCTGGCTTCTTTCCATCTCTAACATTATCCTATCAGCTGGGCTGCAAAGAGGAAGAGCTACTCATAAAATCTTAGGGCTGCATCCTCCAGGGAGCATCTATTTAGAGCATCTATTTGGGCCTTCCACATGCCCAAAGTAAGCAGAGCAGGAGGCTGGCTGGGTCTGCTGGCGTTGCATTGAGCTGGGGTCTCCAGCAAAGCACCAGCCTGAGCACACACAGAGGATGCTCTGCGTCCTCACCCTGTGACCCCAGAAGCATTTCAGAGCTGGTGGGGCTGACTGACTGAGGCACCTGGTGGTGGGGACAGGGCGAGGAGCCTTTCCATCAGCCACACTAGCCTGCCTCCAAATCAAGGTGCTAGAGGCACCTGTATTACTGGTACTGGGAGGCTGCTCAGGGACCTGGGTGCCTCGAACATGTGGCTCTGGCATCAGCTGGTTTCCTAGCCCAGAACGAAGAGCCATCATTGCCTTTCTTGTGGTTTCAGCAGGTTTTCAGGAGCTAAAGAGGGGTGACTTCCCATTAAGACGAGCCAGTGGAGGACAGATCTCAGCAGGACATGTCTGCAACCCTGAGGGGCCCTTTTCCAGGCACGGTCATTGGCAATGATCGATTGTAACGATGAAAGGAACAACACGTTCCTGCTGGAAGGTGGCACCAGGGTCAAGTGTGCAATTGGCACAGACATCTCTTCTTCCCAGAAGTTAGCATACCTGCCCTCCTGCTGGCTTTGCCCTTTCCCTGTCCCAGCTCTCTGCTCCCCTTGTCAATCTTCACGTTGGCTCCATCACACCGCAGGGACAGCCCAGCACAGGGCAGCTGCCGCCCGCACCCTTCCCACTCTAAATCCTGATGCCAAAGGACGTCCTGGCTGGTCGGTCTGGCACACTGACCCTGCATGGGGATGGGTGGGTGGCTCCATCCTCACACGTCACCAGGAAACACAGCACAATGTCCCCCCAGCTTGTTTACCAACCCGTGTCCTTGCTGTTAGGAGCACTCGGGCTCACGTTTAGGGTGACTTGGCTTTATTTTGTTACTCCAAAGTCTTTGTGCAGATGTCTCTTTCCAAGTCTCACTGCAGTTCCTCTTCCCTCTAGGCAGCCATTCAGACAGCTCTGAAGTCTGAGAACTTCTCCTTGGCCATGGAGCTTTATGAAAAAGCAGGCGATACCTTTTTCAATGGCAGCCGAAACAGAGACCGAGCAGTGGAGTTTTACAGGGTACTGATCCCTCCAAGTGTTTCTCTGTTTATGTCCCTGCTACACGACGGCCATGGGGAGCTGTGCCCAGCAGGATGGAGGGTGGAAAGGGACGGGGTTGGTCTGTGTGTGCTGGCACGCAAATGTGGCTGGGGGGGGAACCTGCAGCACGGACACATCTGTAACACCTTACTCCATCTCCTGCTGCTCCATCACCCCTCTGCAGGCAGTGCTGTACCCACACCTTCAGGAACAGCCTGGACTCACTCTTTTCTCTCCCCAGGGTGGCGCTGTGCCCTTGGCCAGGAAGCTAAAAGCCCTTAAGACAGAGCTACGGCTGTTCAACAAGCTGGCAGAGCTGCAGATTGGGCTGCAAGGCTACGAGAAGGCACTGGAGTTTGCCACGCTGGCAGCCCGGCTGAGCATCAGGGTGGGTGAGTGATGCACACCCCCGGGGAGCAGGGCAGAGGGGGTGCCTGTCTGCGTGACAGCACTGTGCACGTGAAAGGGAGGTGCTCCTGCTTTCATAAGACCTCTGGACCAATTCTTATCCCAAGGGTTACATCTCTTTAAAGGCTGCTTCCCTTTTTAAGCTGCCCATGGGGGTGCTCCGCTGTGGCGGCGGTGGGGCTGGCTGAGCAGAGGGCTGTTGCTACACCAGAGCACAGGAAATCTGATGAGGGCATGGGACTGAACGGTTCCTCTTTGCCCTGGCTCTTCCGATAAACCTACCCCTTTCCATTGCAGAAGTAGGCCTAATGGGCAAAATAAATGCCTGAGACGGAACCAGCCTTGTAATAACCCTCTCCAGCCCCCAAGAAATCCCCTGGCCGAATGATATATGATATATATGGCAATATATATATGATATATATAGACTGACAATCTATCCCACTTTGGTATCAGCACCCCTGATAGCTCTGTTTTCTCTGGACCATCTTCAAAGGCAGTGCCTCCTTATGAAGACAGATATCTGTGCCCTGGGGCTGTGGAGCAAACACATCCCTGAGCGGCTCAGTGTGCTGGGCTAGGAACTGTGTGTGAGTGCCCTGCAGTCTGACTGTATCAGCAACTTTTTTCCAGGAGATCAATTGCAAGAGCTGGTTGCATTCCACCGCCTGGCTACAGCCTACTATTTTCTGCAGATGTATGAGATGGCAGAAGACTGCTACCTGAAGACTCTCGCCCTGCGCTCCCCCGTGCTGCAGTGCTCTGGAGAGGCTCTGTACTACTCCAAGGTGTATTGCCACCTTGGCAACCTCACCCTGCACAAACTGAAGGTAGGAGGACACTTGCTATGATGCTGTGTTGAGTTCTTGGGTCTTCATGGGGCGCTGGAGGTGGAGTATCCCATCTGCTGGCAGAGTAGCCATGCTTGTATACAGCAGCATCCTGTGGCTCTCTGTCCCGGCTGCAGCTTTACAATAAGCACACACAGTGCTGGCACAGCCAGGTTTTGACGTGGGACAGGCAGTTTGGAAAGAAGTGCTAGCACTTAGTGACTGTACAGAGCCCATTTCAATGAAGTCAGGTGTTACCAGCTTCTGCCTGGAACCGCTGGGCTCTGCTCCAGCACCCTCACACCCCGTGGCCTTGCATTACTTCCTAACTGCCCTGCTCTTTATGCTTAGGACGAACAGGATGCAGCAGCCTACTTCCTCCTGGCCCTCGCTGCGGCGACCGAGCTGGGAGACCAGGAGCTACAAGGCCGCATTCACGCCAAGCTGGCTGACATCCCCAGGGTCACGCTGGGGCCTGTGGGCACGCCGGGCTGTGCCACGTACCGGGCCCGGTGGCTGAGCGAAGGCGGCCACGTCGTCTGACCCATCCATCGCCATGAGGACATGCCTGCAAACAGCTTCTTGCCTCGCACGGGTCCACATGCTCTCCAGAAGCAGCATCACAGGAGGGGTCTGGCTGCCAACAGCAATTTATCTCCATGTCCCCAGCAGACAAGGGACCTGGGACCCTCATTTCTTGGGAGTGGCGCTGTGTGCCATGGCGCTGCTGGCAGAGCGAGGCAGGATGGGGCCCAGGAGCAGGTGCTGGAGCACAGTGCAATGGGGAGAGAGGCAGGCAGCACTCCAGGAGTGTGGCTGTGCGGGATGGGGATGAGGACAGGGACATGGACGGGGGGGGGGGGACAGGTACAGGGATGGGGACAGGGACAGGGTGCCACCCGTCCCCACCCAGACCCCACCGGACAGCTCAACCGGCGACGGGACACCTCCGACCCGAGCGTGTTTTAACTCGAATAGCAACTCTATTTATTCCTACCTGTTCTCTGTGCTGTGTGCTCTGCTCTGTGACCCCACAGCTCCGCAGGAGCCGGGTCCTGTTGGGCACCGAGCTGCAGCCCCGCTCACCGCCAGGGCGCACCAGAGCCCCGCGGTTGCGGGCGGCGGAGCCGCTCCTCGTCCCGCTCGGCCCCAGCCCTGCTGCGGGTGCTGAGCCAGGGGGGAGCGCTCCCCCGGGCTCGAAAGGCTGTGCCAGCCAGCTGGGGCTCCACGGGGAGACCCTGCTACAAGTCCCTTCGTCTCCCTTCCATGCTGCGCCCCTTGGAAGTGCCAAACGCACAGCGTGGGTTTCCTCGCCCCCGCTGCAAGTGCCCACTTCGTTTTCCCCTTCTGACCCCTGTGAGCCATCCATCACCAGGGCAGCGAATAGTTTAATGCTTGTTTACCAAGCATTCCTGCGATGCCATCGGGGCAACCTCAGCCCTGTGTTGGGAGGAGGCAAATCTCTGTCCCGTTTGACATCCAGTGAGCTTTTGGGGGAACTGGTCCAGGAAAATCCTCTGGCTGGCCCCATGGGCAGCCCGCTCTGCACTCAGCTCAGGTGCCGTGCGCTCTCCCAACAGAGGCCAGGATCTGTGCAGCTGCACCAGCCCTTCTGTGTGCACATCCCGTCCTCAGCTGTGTCCTTGGGGGCCCCAAAATGACACCTGGGGCCACCATGAGGTCAAGCACCCAGGTGGGTGCAGACCCAGCATCCCTGCAGACCCACATGGGTGGCCAGTGGCTCTTGTGGTTCTTGTCAAAGCAAAGCCCCGTGGAGGATGAATCATGCAGAGAGCATTCTCCCTAAAATATCCCTTCCAGAGCCAAAACCTGAGGCCTTTCCGCCTAGCACCAGTGAGAAATAATGGTCTTTGTTTAAACACAGCAAGTCAGAATTTCAGCTGGTCTAAATCAGCTGAGATCCTGATCTGCAGGACTGTAGGTCTGGCCCATAGTTTTTAACCAGACATGTGTTTTCTAAATCACAGCAAATGACTTTGTGCTGCCTGGGGGAAAAAATAAAAATGAGGAGGCTCACTCTTTGAGAACATCCCATAAAACATCCTTTTCCTTCTCATCCACGAGCTCTCTCTGACAAAGCCGGGCTGTTTTCCTATCAGGATGAGAGGTCAGGGTGGCCAGGGCTGATTAAACACCATAATAACACTTGAAAGTAAAGTGAAACTTGGTGCGTGCCCAAGGGTGGGTGAGGACCCAGCGTTCCTGCAGCTGGGGAGGAGATTTCTCCTTGTCCCATTCTTTCTGGGCAAGGAAAAGAAGGTCTTTTGGGGTCTTCATGCTGGAAGAGGTCCCTGAGTGATGGCACAAGCCCCCGGGCAGCCTGGCTGGGGGTTATCACCTTCCACATTTCCATCTATCATTCCTTGGGCACAGGGCTGGGAGCTGTCTGCCTCTTGGGCTCACCATGGAGCTGTCGTGTATGTGTAGGAGGCACAGAGACCACGCAGGGGGTGTGCACCCCAAAGTGCTGCAGGGTGCAGAGCTGTGGCATTGCTTTACCAACGAGGAGGTCAGAAGAGAAGGACGGTAGCGAGACAGGAGATATTTATCCTACAGGCCCTGCCACCAGTGCCCAGCCTGCTTCACCAGTGCAAATGCCACTCCGAGCAGAGGAAAAAATAGGGGAAAGGGAATGGATGGATCAGGTCTCCTCGTATCCCAGGTGTTGTCGCCGTGCTGTGGCTTGTGACTCATTTCTGAGCTCCATGTGACTGCCTGCTCCATGCCCAGTCCCGGCACTTTTCCTGCCCCCAGTCCCTGGCCAGCAGAGCTGGAAATAGCACCAGTGGCCCCACGTGTGGCAGCATGCACCTCCACACTGCCACAGAAAGCTGCACCTTCCCTTCCAGCACGTTCAGAGGGCGAAGGGTGCTGCTGGAGGAACCTCCTCGCTTTGGTGCCAGAGCTCGTACGTGCCTGGGGCCATCCCCTGGCTCTGATCTTCCGCCAGTGTGATCCTCCAGGCACCAGCACGACCAGCTCTGATGCAAGCCTGCGTAAAGAAATGAAGCTGGCACCCTGACCCCATTTTTGGCCAATGCCCCGAGGGGAAATTAAGGTCTGGAGTAAAGAAGGACTGGATTTCTCTAACATATGTTCATTCTTGGATAGTGGAAGTACTACGACGAGAATAATTCCTGGATCATCTTAGCTCTGGTGTTAGCCTCCAGGGCGTTATAAAAAAGGAAGCGCTGATAACTGCACGTATAGATACGGACAGAAGTGTCGAGATAGCTGGATTTATTTGGGTTTACACAGAAACTACTCTTTCCTGCAGAAACACAACACCCAGCAGTAATAATTGCTATGAGCTGACATCTTTCATTGTACAGTGCTGCAAATCTTCCTGGTCCGTGCTGGACAGACCTTCGTATTCCAGCTGCACCACACAGCCTCATCCCACACCCTGCCTGAGGGCCCTGTGGGTTAGCTGAGGGGCAGAAACCCTCACTGAGTGCTGTCAAAGCCCTGCGGTGGGGCAGGGACGGTGCTTGTTTCTTGGGTGAGATGTTTGAATTTCAGGATGTGCTGCACGGATCCAGGGACTGGGTAGGAGCCATCCCGAGGACCTGTGCCTGGGCATCCCTTAACCAAGATAACCAACCACAGCACAGCAGCCTACCCTGCTAGGAGCACACCAGGGCTGTGCAGAGCTCTTCCGTGCCCAGGTTTTGCAGCCAGAGATGCTGTCTATGGATCTTACATCATTTATCCATCCCCATCAACCTTATATTTTGGCAGAGGGGTGGTGCTGGCTTCCAGCAGTCTGCTTCCCCTCGGGCTTGTTGAGGATGCGGAGGAGCAAAGCGTCGGGGGCAGAGCTCACCTTATCTCAGGGGCGGCTGGTCCTGCCATCTTCCTGCTTGGGAGAGTAACGAGAGGCTGGTAAACACCAGCTGTTCTGCTAAGCAGAGGTGGGTGAAGTATGTAAAACGGGCGATTTAGATTAAAAATAATTTATTTTCAGAGCAAGCCGGGTTTTTGTTTGGTGTTAATTGGGATCATAAATATGCATGCTGGGAGGTGTGTTTGAGGCTGATGCCAGGAGCCTGAGCAAGAGCCAAGAGTCACTAACTGTAACTCCATGTGCTTAGATAAACCTGCCCTGCCCTGCACTAGGCAGCCCATCTCTACTTGCTGCGATGGGGGCTCATGTTTGCACTGCTGGTGTCCCCATCCTGGGAGCTCACCATGTCCCTGGGGCAGGGGAGAAGCAAAACCAAGAAGAGAGGAGGGAGAGAGCAGCTGGGAAGTGACTGATGGTGCAGACAAGGGGTGGTGAGGCCAGATATAAACCATTTCCTAGCCGGGATGTAACAGGTTTTGTGCTGAGATGGCATCAGGCGTGGGTCAGCACTGGGGCTGTCATTGTTCACAGGACACCCACACCTCCAGATCGTACCCATACCTCTGCATCTTCTGCCCTCGTGAGCACTCTGCATCCAGCCAGACCGCCTGGACACCAGCACTGGATGATGTGCTGGGCAGTGCCAGGGCAGGCAGCCCTCTGGAACCAGAGAGAGCAGAGAGAATAAGTGGCAAACACAGGGCAGAAGGCATTAGAGCACTATCCTTTCAAGCACCCAGCTGGCAGAAGCCATGTATGCTGGTGACAAGCACTCCAAGAATCACAGAATCACAGAATCACAGAATTTTCTAGGTTGGAAGAGACCTCAAGGTCATCGAGTCCAACCTCCAACCTAATGCTAACAGCCCTCCACTAAACCATATCCCTAAGCTCTACATCTAAACATCTTTTGAAGACTTCCAGGGATGGTGACTCCACCACTTCCCTGGGCAGCCTGTTCCAGTGCCTCACAACCCTTTCAGTGAAGAAGTTCTTCCTAACATCTAACCTAAAACTCCCCTGGCTCAACTTAAGCCCATTCCCCCTCGTCCTGTCACCAGGCACGTGGGAGAACAGGCCAACCCCCACCTCGCTACAGCCTCCCTTGAGATACCTATAGAGAGCGATAAGGTCACCCCTGAGCCTCCTCTTCTCCAGGCTGAACAAGCCCAGCTCCCTCAGCCGCTCCTCGTAGGACTTGTTCTCCAGGCCCCTCACCAGCTTCGTCGCCCTTCTCTGCACCCGCTCAAGCACCTCGATGTCCTTCTTGTAGCGAGGGGCCCAAAACTGAACACAGTACTCGAGGTGCGGCCTCACCAGAGCTGAGTACAGGGGGACGATCACCTCCCTAGCCCTGCTGGTCACGCTGTTCCTGATACAAGCCAGGATGCCGTTGGCCTTCTTGGCCACCTGAGCACACTGCTGGCTCATATTCAGGTGACTATCCACCATCACTCCCAGGTCCTTCTCTGCCTGGCAGCTCTCCAACCATTCCTCTCCCAGTCTGTAGCTCTGCTTGGGGTTATTGCGCCCCAGGTGCAGGACCCGGCACTTGGCCTTGTTGAACTTCATGCAGTTGACCTCAGCCCATCGGTGCAGCCTATCCAGATCCTCCTGCAGAGCTTTCCTACCCTCAAGCAGATCGACACACGCACCTAACTTGGTGTCATCTGCGAACTGACTGAGGGTGCACTCGATGCCCTTGTCCAGATCATCAATGAAGATATTAAAGAGGACCGGCCCCAGCACTGAGCCCTGGGGGATGCCACTAGTGACTGGCCTCCAACTGGACTTGGCTCCATTCACCACGACTCTTTGGGCCCGGCTATCCAGCCAGTTTCTAACCCAGCGAAGCGTGCGCCAGTCCAAGCCAAGAGCAGCCAGAAAAGAAGGGTGACTCTCTCTCCTGGTGGGTCAAGAGCTCCATGTCCCTGGCTTGTCCCATCTCCAGACAAACGGGATGGTGCCAGCATGTGCCAGGGCACACCAAGGTCCCAGCAAAGCTGCTCTCCTTGTAGCTCCCCAGCTCCTGCCTGGTGTCCCACCAGCTGCAGCTCCTCACTGAAAGGGGTACAGACAAGAAACCTGGCAGTGAGACCCCCCCCCATCACTGGGGACACGCAGAGGAAACCATTCAAATGTCAACAATTCCTGTCTGCTGCAGGGGAGGGGGGAAGGAAAAAGTGATTTGGGGAAAAGAAGCATAAAGTTTTACATAACCAGCACACAAAGGGGTTTTGTTTATGGTGATTTTCTTTTTTAATCATTATTATTATTTTTTTCTTCCTTTCTTTTGCACCTGCTCTGGCAGTGGCACTGGGGCCACACAAGAACACATGGATGTACGGGGAGCAACGGCTGTAGCATTTATGTCCCGAATCTCACATTTAACTTTGCCTGGGGCACCTCCAGATCCTTGCAGCTGGTTTTCCAGTTGCAGCATGACCTTTCCCCATTGCTGTCCAAGATTTAAGTCATGCCTGATCCCAAAGTATTAGTATAATATTAAAATGTTTACTCCAATGCCTTAGGAAGGATTTGCAGAAGTTCCTAAATGCCTCTTGTGCACCAGGTTTGTGTTCTGAAAGCTCTCCAAACTCTTCTGACTCATCTCTGTCCTCTGAGCCTGTATCATCCATCTCGTGCCTGTTTGGGAAGCTATTTTGCGCTCCAGAAGCTCCAGTCCTGGGGGGTGACAGGACCTGCTCTGTGCCTGGCTTATTCTGCAGAATAGGGTTTGTGAGCCTGGCACCTGCCAGTCCTTTATCAGCTCAGTTTTCATCCTGCACCCTGCTGAACTCCTACCTAAAGTGCCTTTGTCTGGGATCGACATCTTTTTCTCTTAAATCTCGAGAAGCAGGGGCATTTCTATCAAAACTGGCCGTCTTGATAAACTAGTGGGCATGAGCACTCACAGTTCTTTGTTTAGTATGTTTTGTTTGTTTGTTTGTTTTTCTCAGATTTTTTCCAAATCTGCCTTGAAAACTGGCACATAGCTCCTTTTTTGATGCCACATCCTGCTGTGTTTCCAGTGTTCATCTCAGATTGGAAATCACTTGATCTTGCTTATCTGTCGTACTTTTATGTGCAGGAGGAACACAATGGGTAAGGAGGCACTTAGACAATAATGTCTATTAGACACTTTACAAACCCAAATGGTCGCTGAATGGACATCTGGTGATTTGCATCGGCTTTTGGCAGGAAAGCAGTTGATTTTGGAAGTCAGCAGGTGTCCCTTGGATGGAGCCACGGTCGCTGAAATTTTCATCTCTTGCCTTTCTCCAAGCTGAAATCTGCTCCTGCCTCTCCCTGAAGCCTGAACCAGGGCTGTGTGAGGGTGCCCCAGTGCCTTGCCCCAGAATGTCACCTGCCATGGCACTGTCCTGCCAGCCTGTTTGAAGCAGTATTGCCTGCTCTAACCAAAATCCCTGCTGGCACTGCTCCCCGTGCTGCTGTGGCAGTTCCCACCCCGCAGCTGGTGCCGTGCTCCTGCTGGCACAGAAGCTTCAGCGAGGCTGAGTCTGGTGGAGCTGTGCTGCCTCCACCTCCAGAGCACTGAGGCAGTTCCTATGGCCTCCCAAATCCTCTGACACCTTGGTGCCAATTTGGCATTGAATTGGAGGTCGATCTGCACGCGGCTGCCGTGCAAGGTGACCGAGCTCCTCTGCGCCTTCATTTCTCCCTGACAATTTGCACTACTTGCGGTGTCACCCCAGGGCATAACCCCAACCCCTCAGTGGTGGCTCTGACAGGCTGGCTCTTTCATGTGCTTTTCTGCTCTGCAGGCTTTAGTATGACAATTCTTGCCACGGGCTCTGCACAGGAACCGTATGCACATCATTTTCCACTGTCATCTTTTTCTCATCACCACCCACAGACCTTTCTTTGCAGTTGTTTTCCCTTTTTCCTTTTATCTCTGATGTCTCTGGATGTGTTTAAATTTTATTTCCCTGAGATTTCCCCTGCTGGACTGTGGCATATTGCTGCTCTCACCTCGCCCAGCACACCAGCCCCGGTTGCCCTTCCTCAGAGCAGCCCTGCAGCCTTCCTCCCTCCTCCAAGCTGCAGTGAGCAAGCACAGCTCCGAGGGCTGGGCCATCACTCCTGCTGATGAGATGCTGGTTTCCAGCAGGCACAAAGCCTCTCCCACACCTCCCTGTCACCTCTGCAAGTGGGACATTGCAGGAGCCTTTCAGAGCTGCCAGCAGCTCAGCACAAGCAACCTTTGCCCATTGCAGCTTGCCACGAGGCTGCTCTGCCTTCCCGGCTCTCTCCCAGCCTCGCTGCAGTCCTGCTGGCTCTGTACTCTGGAAAATGCCCAATTTCTGAACATTTCCTGTGTTGTGTCCAAAGGCTTGGAAGTCGGTGTGCTGCTGTGTGCATTGTTTTCTGTGTGATGTTTGTTTCTTTCCTTTTGTTTTGCTGGATTTCTTGGTTCCGGTGGCCCCTTGCCAGCCTCCTGGTGTGTGGAGTATGGGATACTAAATCCCCTGTCCCTGGGCACTTGCTTTCTCCATAGGATTGCACTGCCTGAACCATGGGGAAGGGGAAGCACTGAGAGCTTCTCAGCGGAGGATAAGGAGGTGAGGGTGCTCAGATGGCAGGGGAATGGGTGGGAAGTGATGGGAAGTGATTTGGACCACAAGGGAGATGGAGCAGAGACATAAAGACAGAATAGAAAAGAGAAATGCACGTTTTTGGAAGGCTGAATTGTCCCCCCATCCCAGCCCTGTGTGAGTGCGTGTACGCAGGGGTGTGTGTGAGAGAGCAGCCCAGCAATAATTAGCAGCTCATTAATATTTCCTGCTGCCCAGGCTGAAGGCCATTCCTCGTGCAACCTCACCGACACGGCCCCACGCTCGCAGGCATCCTGAGCCCTCCCCTGCCAAGCCACAGCTGCTGTTCCTGCCTGGCCAGGGGAAACGAGCTCTTCCCTTTCCCTTCCCTTTTTGAGGGGCCTTGGCTAATGCAAAAATACACATGAACCAGGAGCAGGACAAAGGCGAGTCACGGGGCCAGCTGCTGTTGTAAACAAAGCTTTCCTCCCCTCCCTGGGCTCTCTCTCAGCTTTCCTGGAGATCCCACAGCCCTGCCAGCCCAGCTCACAGCTGGGGGCATGCTCCTGGGGTCTGTGAGAGGAAGAGGAGGATGGCAGCAGGGAAGCAGGCAGTGCCCCAGCGAGCGCTTGGTCACAGCTCCAGCTATTTCCCCCACAGAGCCTTTGGAAATCCCAAATCTTTCCTCGTTATTCAAGATTTTATCAACATTAATTCTGAAAGTTGCTGCCTTGGCCTCCCCAGACACTCCACGTGTTCTTCTGTTGGCCCTAGATCTGCTTTAGCCAGAGCTATCTTTGAGAAAGGCACCCAGTCCTGCTTTGACAGCCTCCCAGCACCAGTGAACTGCTCCACCCCTGTGGGTGCTGTTCTACTATTTAATTACTTACCCTGCTTCCCATTCTGAATTTGTCTAATTTCACCTTCCAGGCTCTGGGTCTGCCCGTGTCCTTCTCTACTTGGTTGAAGACCTCCTTATCATCACAAAGCTTTTTCCGAGCTGGCATTTATAGTCTGTAACCAAGTTACACATCTGTCTTCTCTTTTTCAAAGAAAATAGATTGGATTTCTTTAATCTGCTCCTGCAAGCCCAGGTTGCCAGACCCTTTTTGTTTTCTCCTGCACAGAGTGCACCTTGGCAAGAGCTCCAAGTGCCATATATGCCCCGAGGGAGCTTTTTAAAGAGAGGGGAGAGAGTTTTTTTCCAAAATTGGCTGAATTTTGCTGCTCACATTGGCATCCCGTTTGCAACTTTTGATACCGTTCCCGTATATTAAGTGATGTGTTTAATGTTCAGCTGCACAGATTAATAAACACGACCCTTCTGTGGCTGCCTGGAGCTGGGCAGGGTGATGGGTTCATCCTGCCAGGCGCAGGCCCTGTGCCGAAGCTTTTACAGTCCAATGTAGGACGAGCTTCGAGGGAAGCCGTCTAGAAGGGTGAATGAAAAACCAGCAGGAGAAATGATGAAGGAGATGCCTGGGTAATGTCACCTCGTGTGGGTGGGTGGCCAGTGTCTGCTTCTGCTGCTCCTCATGGGTGGAAAGGTGCTGGGAGTGTGGGGAAGAGCTGGTGGGGAATAGCCAGGCTGTGGAAGTGGAAGAAGGGGACACTGAGGGACAATTGCTGGTGGGGGTGTGCACAGAAGGATGGGAAGGATGGGAAAGGCAGCCCGGACACTGCTTTCTTGGCTCTCGCTCTGTGACAGATTGGCAGTGCCAGGCAGGCAGGGCAGCCAGCACAACTCGCAGGGACGTGCCGCAGGCAGCCACGAGCTCGTCAGCATCGCTTGGTGACCCACAAAAAGTACGGCTGATTTTTAACCCGATGCAGGGTGTAGGAGTTTGCAGGAGGAGAGGGGCCACCTCTGTTTTTATGCACCAAGGAGGGCTGTGGGGGCAGCACAAGTGATGTCGGGACATCAGATTAATGGGTTCATCACGAAAGGCAGCATTTCAGACAGGCAGCTCCTGGTGTAGCCCTCCGCTAAGCCTGCTCTCTTCTGAAGCATCAATGCAAAAGCTTCATCCCAAAGAGGCTGCTGTGCATTCTCTGTATTCATAGGGAAGTCACAGGCTTTCAAAAGCTGGGGTCTGTACGTGGTGGCTTGGCCCAGAAGTGGGATGGTGAGGGGCAGCTAAAACTCATGGGCATCCCGGGGAAAAAATAGCCAGCATTAGCAGGTGGAAGGGCAGCACGTGGCCAGGAAAAGGGGTTACCATGGCAAAGAGCAGGCTGCTCCGAAGGACGTCCTGAACTCTTCCAGCGAGCAGCCCAGGCTGGAGCCCGCAGCAATCCCCGCTGCTAACCGGGGCTGCTCTGCGTACGGGCCTGCACCAGGTGAGCTTCATTAATTCAGTTTGGGCAAGGTGGTAATTGCCTGTTTATGAACAAGCACAAATAAAAAAAAATGACTGAGATTTAATATCTGCCCGGGAGACACGGATTGATTTCCTGTTCATCAGCCAGTCTGTAATTATTGCTATGCACCTTTTTATTTTGTTTCCTAAAGAAAAGGCAATGAAAAATAGAGACGAGCATTAGATACCTATAACTCAATTTATGTATAATAGCTTTATTAGCTTGAAGCCTGGAATGTTCCAGGAGAATTATCACAATACATCCTCAAGATACGAGCACTCACTTTAGCTCTGTGGGGACAAAAAACGCTGCCACACTGTCCTGGCCAGGGCAGGCTCCCAGCATGGGCAGCAGTTTTCTGCCACCTCTCCTGGAGCACAGCACCTGCAAAGCTTCTGGGGTTACTGTGTCTTGAGCCTCTTTTGAGGTGTTAGTCATTGTCACTTGAAAAAGTGCTCGCATTTCAACATTTATTAGCAGTTATCTCTGAAAGCTTGCCCCACGCTTTGCCTTTGCCTTAGGGGAACGCTGTGCCCAAGTACTTGGTGGCCCTGTCATTTCTTGTGCATGTCTTGGCTCCATCGTACGCCTCGTTAGTTAATTACATGGCAGAAAAGTGAGCAGCACAAGTCAGAGCAGCCCTACAAAATGTGTGAAAATGTCAGAGGAGCTCACAAAGGTGCTGCCCGGGGTGAAAGCCCCACATTGTGCATCTTGTTGCTGTCATTCAGGATGAACACGGAGCGTAGGTGAATGCTTGTGCCACACCAGGACAGCTCTGGTAGGGGAAGAAAACACCTCACAGGGTGCCTGGCTGCCACCCCATGCCCAGAGGGGACACCCTGCCCCAGGGTGACAGACAGCAGCGTGACCCCAGCTCTCCACAGGACCCTTCTCATTGCAGTGCAGGTGCCGTGCAGGCACCCCCTGCCTGCCCAGGGGCTGCCCTTCAGCTTTCAAGGGTGATTTCCAGCATTGCATCATTTCTATTTTTTTTTTGAAAGAGAAGCAGGGCTGTGCTGCTCCAGGGTTGCCAGGACGCCCATCAGTTGTGCAGTGGGTTCCTGCTTTGCCACAGGCCCTCTCTGCCACCTACTCTCTTCTATTCATTTCTCCAACAGAAAGGGATAAAGGGCAACACTTCACCATTCAGCCAGTTTTTGGTCCACGTCAGAGGCCAGGTTGCTCTGCTGGCATGCTGGCACATGCCAGCCCCGCAGGTGGACCCCACCTGGGCAGCCCCAGCCCTCGCTGTCCTGTCCAAGGACCTCAATCCCAGGATTTACCTGTTGCGACACAGAGGAACAGACCCCCTTGTGTCCCCGTGGGGAGGTATTTTTCAAAGACCACATTTTTTACACACATAAAAATGACTTTTCCTATTTGGGAGGAAGGTGAAAGCCACAGATTTATGGATATGGAGCCAGAAGGTGCTGTCCTGATCGCTCCATCTGGTCACACAACCTCCTGCCCAGGCTTCCTCCACTTCCTACATGAGGTGTGTACAGGCAGGGGGAGAGCAGAAACCTGCCCTAGGGAGATATCCAGGTTTGATTTAATAACTGCTAGAAGGTGCACCTACATGGGTATTCAGTCTTGCCTTACTGCAGCATTTCTGCAGCCGCAGGACTATTTCTATGCCAGGCACTCAGGACTTTGCAGACCTCTTCTGCAAAGCCTCTTACCCTTAGCATGCAAAGCACATGCTTGGGGTGTCCAGCCCCAAGGAGCCCCTCTTGCTGCCCTGTCCTCCAGAAGTCAGAGCTCTGTCCAAGGCCAGACCCAGGCACCAGAGCTCCCCTCCTGCAGGGCAGGGCAGGGCAAACACCCACGGGCTGCTGGGGGACACGGGGAGGCAGGAGAAAGCCTCCACTGCAAGGCACAGCCAGTGCTTTCTGGAATTTGCTCTGCCACGTGGGCCACGGTATTGATTTTTAAAACCCCTCTGCTGGTTATTTTGTTCTGAAATCAAGCCCTGTGCCTGTGAGCTGGGCACAACTCTAAATTTTAGGGAGTATATTGTACCTGGCTAATTTTATGGTCTGCCTTGCCTTTTATCTTAGCTTGCTATTAATTTAACAGCAAATCTCTGTGTTTGTCAGTTCTGATTCCTGGGGTACCATATAATTTCGTTTGAAAATTCATTTGAGCTTTCTGATACTTCAATAAACCCATTTGGTATAAACACAGCTCTTCATTTCCCTGTGAGTACGTGGACAACAAGCAGCAGCTGAGCACAAAAATAGACATTTATTTAACCAGCAAGTATAGCAAGGGGGGTGGCAGGAGCGGGGCGGGTGAAGCAAGCAGCAGTCTGCTGACAGCCTTCAAACAAAGTGCGGATTTTGGTGCAAACCATGCAGCAGTTATGTCCAGGCAGGCCCCACTGGATGCAATACCCTGCTTATCTGCTCTGTGCAGGTGAGAGGTTTGGGGTATCACGGGGACCCCCAGCTCCCCGGGCTGCACTGCCTGAGATGCCGCGATGTTTCCCAGCCCCAGCATCTCTCCAGGTGGAGATGGAGCGGGTGGAGTGTTGAGCAGGGACCAAAGGAGACCGAGCCCAAGCTGGGAAAAGACTTAGCTCTTCATCCTGGAAGGCCACCAGGGCTCCCTGCTCCTTCTCCTCAACTGTTCCTGTTCTGGGTGCTCATCCTCCCCTTCTCATGCCCAGTTTCTTACCCGCCTCACCAGCAGTGGATCATGGTGGAGCAGCTGCCACCTGGCAGAGAGGACAGACATTGTTCATCTTCATTCCTCTTTGCAACCAACTTTTTTCTCTATGCTGTCTTGCAGGACACCAAGGCAGCAGCGTGGAGCATCCACAGCCCTTATCCCACTTGGAGACAAGCTGCAGGTCTGGGCTCAGCCAGCTGGCTGTGCAGCCACTGCAGCTTGTTCAGCGCACAAATAGCTCTTGAAAGCCCACAGTAACTACTAATTAAACTAATTTTATAGTTGATGTGCCATGTGCAGGCAGTGGGTGATTCACAAACAGGGCTCTTGTTAGGAGTATTGGCTCAGAAACCGCTTTCAGGCTGGGCACCGTGTGAAATATCGATGAATGTGGAGAAGAGACACGGCACTTGCAGCCAGGAGGGCTCAGCCAAAGGCTCTGCTCCCGCTCAGATAAATTCAGATAACTTCACGAGGGATGTGTGCTGTGACAGGGGAGGGCTGTCACTTCAGGGATATGGTTTAGTGGGGACTGCTAGCGTTAGGTCAGAGGTTGGACTCAATGATCTTGAGGTCTCTTCCAACCTAGAAATTCTGTGATTCTGTGATTCTGTGATTCTCTGTATGCCTCCTGGGCCACAGTTGCTGCTCAGGGTCTAACACCCAGTGCCCACTGGTGGGAAGACCCTGGGCAAGATGGGCTGAGGCAAAACCAGGGGCACCCAGGTGGAGCACCTGGTGTGCCATCATACCGCTGCCTTCCTGGGAAAGCCTGCGAGAAGGACCAGCTTTCTGGGGGCTTTTATCAGCAAAGATAATTTCATTCATGTGTAATCTTCTACGCTGTCTATGCAAAGGAACTTGCAAGGTTCCTTCCATCAGTTTTTGCTGGCTGCATTGCTGAGGACTGGCATATGGGATGCAACACCCTTCTGGCACAAGCAGCACCTGCAGGGAATGCAGGGCAGCATTTTAACCAGAGCACCAAGGGCTAGGAGAAAACGTGCTGAAAGCTGTGCAGATGCTGTGGAGTGGGGCTACACCACATGCAGCTTGTTAGGGGAAAGGACAAGTGGCAGAGCACCTAACTACAGGCAATGGAAACCACCTCTACAACTGCTTTGTCGTGTGCCAAGTTGATAGACCTCCTTCTGCTTCTGTAATATAATTCTTTAAGCCTTCCCTCAGCAATCAGTAAAATGCAGTTTGTGAATGTTCTCCTTTTGTTACTTCTTTTATTTTATAAACCCATAACCCGGTATAGAGGCACACACTTTGATTACTGCATTCACTTTCTCTTCTCAGCTGTATGTTTTATACCTTTTTTTTTTTTCCTTCCCAGTTAATGAAGCTTACTTGTATGACTGCAGATTGTGAGATTAGAGCTAGAAAAGTTTTATCTCAAATAGCTCCCAATTATCATTTAGACTTTTGTTATTTTTTGTCCTCCCAGATCAATACTGTTCTTAACTATTGCAGATTGGAGATAAGCCATCAAAATACTCGATTTCCACAAAAGATGTATGATTAGGTCGCTCGTTCCAAGTCACCAATCATTTTTATGATAATCATTTCTCTAAAGGAATTTCCTTTTCCATTTCTGAAACTCTTTTCAAGTGCAAATACCAGGAAAAGCCAGCTAAAGTCAAACTTGACTTCTCATAAGGTAACAGGTTGGTTAATTTTTAGGGGGTGGGGAAAAGCATTTTGAAAAAAAAAAAAAAAAAAAAAAGAATTTGTAAACTGATATAAAAATAAGTTCATTTCTATCTTCCAAAATGAAACTTTTATTTATTTGTTTATTTTTTGTACAAATCCATTTCTGCTGTCAGCCACAGGCTGGCTGGGAGATCTCTGTGTGGGAGAGTGAAATTGCTCAGGCTGCACCAAGTTAATGATGTAGAGTGAGATATTCTCTTTTATTTATTTTCCTCTTTTCATCAGACAACATTTGTCCATGTGCCTTTTCCCCCAGTTCTCAAATGCTAAGGGGAAGAGGTCCCCACGTGCAGCAAGGTGCCTCCTCAGCCCCACACTGCCTTAGAGAGGGGCTGTCAAAAAAACCCTTGTGAGTCCTTCAAAGTTTTGAAGGGAGAGCAGCCTCCAGCATATTTTCAGTGCATTTCATCTCCCCTTTAGCTATTCCATGGCTAAATATTCTCCCAGCAGTGCAGCCACCTCCCCGTGGGTGGTGGGCGATGCTTCTCCAGGCCAGGGATGGATGGCAATGGCATTTACTGCAGTCTGCCAGCAGGCCACAGCTGGGTGGGCAGTGCCTCCAACAAGGGCTGCATCACCTTGTCCTCCCCAATGCACTGTGCAGAGCTCGTTCCCACATCTGCCCATCATTGAGGCATCTATTTCATGCATTCCCAAAAAAAAAACCTTGCACAGGAGGGAGCAAGGAGGTCGCAGGCTGCAGGCTGGTGACAGCAGCCTCTTTTATATATATATAAAGTGCCTCTCACCATACTGATAAACACTCTTTTGAATTCCTCTGATGGCAGGGGTAAGAACAGGAGTTATCCCCTTACCTCAGCTCTCCTCTTTCCAACCACTGCCCCTGTTAATGCCCCCCCAGGTCAGACAGCGAAACCACAGAGGAGCTGAACAGAGAAGGGTGCTCAAGTGGCAGCATTACAAAATGCCTCCTTCTTTGAAATTAATTGCCTGGATTCTGACAGAACCTGTTATTAAAAGAATACCCTTGCCTGCTTAATTGAGTTGTTTGTAAAGCTCTCCCAGAAACTGGAAATCATTCCCCCTCCCTTCCTGTCCCCCCCCCCCCCCAGCTCTTCTGTTCATTTCCATCTGAGGGGAATTCATGAGAATTCATTAAAAAAAAAATTATTGTCAACACAGAGCCAAAGGCAATGGGCCTCTCAAAACATCCAAATAAAAACAGCTCTAATGAATATCTGCTGTCAAATGGCCAGGCCAAAAAGGAGAGATAGGACAGCAAGCATAACTAAACAAACTTCAGCGTTTGCCTGTTCAGGGACTGCAGTTACACGTTCTGTGATTCACACCCCAGCTGTCTCCAAAATTATGCAAGGCAGAGAGCATCACCCTCATGCCCTGGGCCTTTCATTTTTTGAGCAAAAACCCAGGGCTGAAGGCAGCTGGGGTGCTGTGAACCTACAGATGTAACTTAAAATAAGGAAACAAGGAGAAATCAGCTCAAGGCAAGCTTTGACCTGCCATCTCCTGACCACCACGAGGTGGGAGCAGGTTCAGAGGAGGTAACGGCCTGATTCTGGGCACTGAGCCTGGGGACCCTGCCCTTGGCCCTTGCCCTCAGGCACCATGCCATGGCACCAGGGGCTTTGCAGCATTTGGGCCGCACTCACAGTGGCTGCATCAATATTCAGCCCGCTGTAAACATGACCTGCCCCTGCTGCTCGGAGTCACTTCAGACCAACAGCGCCAAATCAATGTGAATAATGATTAAATGCAATGTTCTTCAAAGCCTGCATTTAACAAGAGAGCTTGATTGGATTTGCTGTTTTGAGGTTGGGTGGGTTGTTTTCAGTTACGCTGCCTTTTTTTTTTTTCCTCCCCCTTGTGGAACATTGTGTCATTTTCCAAATGAAGAATTACCCTCTTGCCTTTCAATAAAAACTTCCCTCTGAAGGATTCGCATCTTCCTGCTTAACCAGACAGCTGCTATATCACACCCCAGGCAGGCAGCACCCAGCACTGTGCCGCAGGGACAGGGACACCAGGGGCAGGTGGGTGCCAACTCCAGATGAGACCACCCAGGACAGGATCGCACACAGCCCAGCTGGGTGCCCACCGCCCCGCCGGCTCAGACAAATCCCACTGGCTCTGGCAGTGCCCAAGCCATTCTGTGTTTTTCTGGATAGATAAAAATGGTATTGACATTTGTGTCTCGGCTTCCATCAGCCGGAACAAACAGCAATTACAAAACCCGGTGCTTGCCCTGGAGAAAGCTTTATATCTTCACAGAGAAAGTCAGAAGACAAAATGCAGAAAGAAGTTATTTACTTGATGATCCCTATGGGCAGTGCTGGAAAGGCATCCCTGAAACTCCACCACAGCACAGTTTTACCTTTTAAGTGTTCATCAAGAGCCCATCCACCCATCCAAACACCACCCATTGAGGGGTCCCAGCCTCCACAGAAAAAGTCCGGAGTTAAATCCGAAGGAGGAACACGCTCCATGTAGACACACCAAGATGCAATTGCTACACACACCTGGGGCAATGCAATGGGTGAACAAGGGCATAGTTTTACTGCAAACAGAGCTGCCATTGTATTTCTCATCTTGTCTGAAAGCGAAACAACATACAAGGGCTCAAAAACACTTTGTAAGAATGGAAAAACAGGGAGAGGACAGAACAGTGAAATTGCTGAGTTGCTACTAGTTAACGACAACAGTGTGAAAGGAAGAAGTGAAATCAAAGACAGTAAAAAAAAAAAAAAAGTCACTGACCCTCCAAAGCACAGAAGTGCTAAGAAAAGCAGCAGGCCAGCAGCCCCTGGGGCTGTGTGACACCGACGTGGGGACACGGGCACTCTCACCCCGTGCTACGTGCACCAGCAGCGCCGCCACTGCTGCGTATGCGTGGGCACGAGAGTGTTGCTGCTCAGGTCCCTGCGCCTGGGAGGAGATGGACAGATTGACGTGACCCAGAGGTCCGGGGTTACATCTGGTTAGCCTCAACGAGATGAAATCCGTTTCAGGATCTCTAATGGCCCTCCTTCAGAGAGGAACGCTGGAGCCGGGATATTAAGGGCACCTGTCAGGGTTATTTTAGGAACCAGAAGCCTCCTGCCTCCCTCCCGTCTGCACTGAGCTTACGTGGTGTCAAATGAGGTCTGCTGGAGCAGGGTGCTCAGTTTTGTTTTCAGTGGAAAGAGTGGATGAGAAAGTGACTTTCTGAGCCCCCTCCAGTCACCCACAGCCCTGAACCTGACCCATTACACCAGGATAAAGGCGAGGATGAACTGGGCTCGCTCTTCCATGAAAGCTTTTTCTGGAAATACCTCACCTCTTCTCAGGAACTGCCACAGGCTAAGTTTCCCTCTCAGCATGAGCTGAGCTGACCTCGGGCACCTCTGCACGGGGGCTGCAGCACAGCCTGTCCCTGCAGAGCCAGCACTGACAGGAGCGCTGCGAGCCCGGCATGCTTGGCTTGGGCCAGGATAGCCTGGGGAAAAACACGTAAGGGAGGGACAGAGAGCATTTTAAAGCAAGAGACTACAAAGCAAACACATTAAGTGCACCGTATGGAGGAGGAACCCTTCCAGCTCAAGAAGGCTCCTGCTGTGATTTGCATGGGAAATAAACCCTCGGTGGAGGCAAGTAGGTGTACGATTTCTCATCAAATGAGCAGCTCAGGCAGACAAGAACACGGTTCTCAAGATTATGTTGCAATTAATTCAGTTTAGCATCAAAGCCTTTTTTTCCGCTTGTCCCATTATCTCCTCCAAGGCTTCAGACCCAAATTTCTCTTTAGCAACCGTACTTGCCAGCGCAGGGGAGGCCACCACCATGCAGCCAGCTCCTGCGGCAACAAGCTTGGAGGCAAGTGCTCTTCCTGACCTTCAGGGAACCAGAGGTGAGATGCATTTCACCTACTACTGCTCATAAGGTGAGGAAAGAAACAGGGGGAAAGTAAGAAATAAGTGAAGGAAAAAGTTAGTGCTTTATGTGTGAGATGCCTCACCAGCTCAGTATGCCCAGAGCAGTGCTGCAGCCCTGCCATGAGCTGTGTTTGGATTTATCACCCACCTTTTGCTTTCAGCCTCCATCATTGAATTGCAGTCTCAGGCTGTTCCTTCCTCTCCCAGAAGGGACATAGTGGTAACCAAACTGCTCCCAGAGATAACTTGATTTATGGGCAGCCTGAGAGCCCTACTTTCCAGCAACAGCAGCTCCAGTGCCTGGTTTCCAGCTCTCCTTAAAGGCATCTTTAAGGGCATGAGCAGGCAACAAGAGCACTGAGAAACCACTCCTGGTTCTGGATGAGAGGCCTTCCTGCAGTGAGAGCATGCACTTTTTTTTACACTGCTTTCCAGCACAGCCCTAGTGTAAAAAAGCTTGTTTTCTTCTTCTGTGGAGAATTTGAAGACCCACCTGTGCTGTGAGTGGCTGCTGGCAGGATAGGAGGGAATATACCTTTATACCTGACCAGGTATAAAGGACTCTGCCAGAGCCTGCCTTTGGCTGGGGAGCTGTAGGCTGGCCTGAGCTGTAAGGTATAACTAAGGAAATTTACTGTTCTGTAACTTCTTATAAATTTGATTATGTTTTCTTTTCTGCTAGGTGTTCCTGATGGCCCATGTGTTCCTTCCATGTGCTCTCAGTGCTGCTCACTGGAGTGCTTGCTGTGCTCTGCCAGCTGCACTGCAAAGCAGGGTGCTGGCTCTGTGACCCTTCCTCTGGCTTTCCCACCCCAATCCTGATCATTGGGATGTCTTTGTGGGTAAAACTGCCTCAGAACTGAATTTATCCTGGTATTTCCTCTTGGGAGAGGTCTGTTCAATCTGCTGCAGATGAGTCCTTGGTGAGTTCCTGTTGTAGGGAATCACCACCTGCATTGATTTAACCTAGTTACTGGTGAGCTGAAAGGCCTATAGCTCAGTTCCTGATGTAGTGATTCTATTGCTTACAAATCCTGTTACATCAGCAGATGCAGTTTAGGTTGCTGAAGGCTGCACTAATCACAAATAAATGCAGTAATATATCTGTCACTGAAACTTATCCCTGTGCCTGACTGTGGAAAACAAATGCATCCCAAAGCTACTTCTAGAGCTGAAAGAAAACTTTCCAATCAACACTCCTGTTGTTTTTTCTCCAGAAATCATTGAAAGGGGAAGGAAATGGGAGGAAAGGGAGACATATTGTAGATAAAGCTTGAGCTTTGTCCACCTGCTTCTGGCAGAAGGCAGCAGGGCTCTGTGCCCCATCCAGCTGTGCAGCAGCCCCAGTCCTGTGCTGGAGGAGGGGTCTGAGCACCTCTTCCTGGGCCGTGTGCCCCTAGTGCAGGAGGGACCAGGTGGCTGCAGGGTGATGGCTGCAGGCAGGCATGAAGGGCACTTCTGTCATCAGACAGACATCTGCCCGCAGGGGGACAGAGTCACGGACTCCTCCGGCAGGCGCTGCCCTGGAGAGATTAACCCCAAAAAGGGGATGGAAAAACAGCCTGACATGAACCTGCATTCCCTGCAAGCAAGTCTGGAAGGAAATTTGGGCACAGGACACAGTGAGTCAGGCTCCTTTTTCTCCCCTCTAATAATACCACCCTGAGAAGGGTCCCCTGGAGCTGGGGACTGGGTTATGTGAGGTTGCAGGGGAGGTTTCCAGGAAAAAGCAGAGCTGTAATGACTGCTGGAAAGCCTGGTCATGTCTCAGCCCTTTCGGGGTTGCAGTGGTGCTGGATTTACACCTGTGTAAGTGAGAGGTGAGAGCCTGTTCGGATGTGGCTTGCCAAGATACACCCTCACCAACACCCAGGCACATACACGTGGCTGCAGCATCCCCAAAAGGGCGCTCTCCCAGCCTAGCTGCATCCCTTAAAGTTCTTGCAGAAGTCCCCACACCAGAGCTTTTCTGTTCCAGAAGAAAAGCCAGGCAGTAAATACTGGGAAAAGCTGTGACTGATGAATTGCTGCTGTGAAAAGAAATCCCTTCAGCCTGGCAGGAACTTTCTCTTAAAGTCTTTAGTCTCGGTTTCTCCCTGGGGAACAGTAATGGAGCTCATTAGAAGCCCCATGACAAACAAACCCTGGTGGCGTGCCTGAGGCCAGGCAAGTCTGCCAGCTCCCTGGTTCCCTCCTGGAGATGTGAGGGGATGCCTTGTGCTGCAAGTGCCACGCCAGGGGACAACGTGACAGTGCCACAGGCTTGGGCTGCTGGTGAAGATAACTCCTGTCCCTTGAGGAGCTGTGTGCTCAGCACCCACCTCTGCATCCGGGAGAGTGCTGGAGAGGGCAGCCAGGCTTGGTCTGTGCTCTGCATCCACAGGAGGCATTGATGCTGGTGCATTTGCCTTGTCCTCACCTTGCTGCTATGGTCCCCAGCTTTGAGCTGAGCTAATCCCAATGCCCACTTTATCAGCTGTATCTGGTGAAGACCTGGAACAAGAGGTGCCACTTGTCCCATCTGTCCTGGTCCTGCTCTCTTGGCTGCCTGGTGCTGCTGCTGGTGGAAGACACCTGGCTGTGGTGGGGTCGCGCTCTGCCCGGGTTAAATTACTCAGCTATTGACTATGTTCGTTAGTCACATATTGACTCACTGTGCTGAAGAAAATGAGGACTGCTACAGTAACTGCTTCAGTGCTCGGTCTGTTGAAAGAAAAGCTTCTCCCCAAAAAGTTGAATATTCAAAAGGTCAGAAGGATGTCTCAGCATGAATCAGCCAGGAGATGTAGATCTCAGATCAAAGGGATTGTCAATCCAATTAACAGCCTGGGTTCCTGCAGTGGCAGGCTGTTTGCTTACAAAATACACTCATTCAGTGTTTCATCTCCAAGTCCCGGTCCCTCTGGAAGTCTCAAGTTTTTCTTCCCATCTCCCTGCTGACCCAGACATCCCTCAGCTGGCAGGAGCAGTTCTATTACCAAGAGCGTAAATACTTTTTTCTCTTCTTCCCCAGAGATGCAGCTTTTTTATTTATTTTTTTTTAGGTTAATTAAAACCACCCTGTTTTCTTGTTGCGGCTGCCTGCCCAGACTAGAGGGAGGAAGCTCAGCGTGTCGGCCTGCAGAAGGGAATTCTGGATTTTGGATCATAAGCAGGCCATGAACTGAGCTCCGGGGGGAGCAGGAGATGAAGCTCAGTACCTCTGCCCAGGGATGGGGCTCTGCTGTTGGTGGTGCCTAGCGCTGCTCTGCACCCATCTGTGTGGCTTATTACACAGAAAGGCAGCATGGGCTGGCTTAAAGCAGGAGGATTAACCCTGAGAAAGGAAGAGATTGAGAAATGTTGGAGGTGTACAAAGGACCTCCTGAAGGTCTTGCTCCAGGCAGGTTAAAATCCACGTGCCCTACATGAAACAGCTTCCCCGAGGAAGCGAAGCCGGGCTATTAATACCCTGCATCAGTGCCAGTTCCTTGGGGACGCCCAGGGTACCCATTTTAATACCCTATCAGCACATTAGGATTCATGTGGGCGCAAGAGAGACTGCACCAAAAGGATGAATAGTGATGAGGCCATTATCTTATTGGGCTTCCTGGAAATACTGATGTCCCCTGTGCAGAATTAGCATAGCAAGCAGTGGTGTTGCAGGCAGCCAGGAGGACTTGCCAAGCATTCGGGACCTCCGAGCACCCGAAGCACTGTGGATACAGGTTCCTACCCTCTGAATCCCTCCCTGATGGGAGATGAGGAGTCACTGTGTCCTCCCTGGGCAAGGAGGTGACAGCTTGTAGGAAAGGAGGGCTTGACACCTCCTCTGCCTTATTGCCAACACCCGGTCTCTGGTAATGGCTGTCCCAGAGGAAGATGAGCACACAAACAAAGCAAGCCCTGGCTGAGTGCTCAAGGTTTTCCTGTTCCCCAGCCAAGTTAATAATAGAGCAGCATCCAAACCCAGAGAGCCATGTCGTATTTTAAGCTGGTCCCAGTTCCTTCAGGGGAGCCAGTGGACTACATGCAACTGGCTGGTTACCTGGCCATGGGAAGGTGGGAAGGCCATGGAAAGGCAGTGCTGGTGGAGAAAAGCCCCCCTTGCATTGCTCTCTGATACCCTCATCTGGTTAAATCTGGAAACTCAACCTCCCAATGGACAGGACATTAACCCAGTAGCTCCTCATCAGCATTTAGGATAAATATGTGGAGTTGGGACCAGGCAGCTCTTCCACCAGGCACCTAGAGAGTGCTGAGCTAAGGGAATTCACGACAAAGAAACCTCACTTTTGAAACATGTTTTCTTCCTCCAAAGTTCTCCAGTCAGGTGATTTTCTATTAAAAGTCACCCCGAGATGCAGCTGCCGGGTTTACACGGCATCACCCCGGTTGGCTCTGCAGTCCCCAGCTGTGCCGTGGCGATGCTCTGGTACATTCTGTAATTGCTAATCAGCTCCATGCAGCCCCGGGAATCGATGCTTAAATAAGTACAGGGAAGTCTGAGCTAATGAAATGGGTGTTCGTTTCTATTCTGGGGCCAGGCTTGTTCTCTTCTTCCTGAGAAGTATGCTGGGTTTGTGTGCTGACGTTGAAGCAAGTGTGGCAGTTGTGAGTCCCAGATCTGCATCTGCTTAAACATTTCCCATGACACATCAACAGGGGCATCTTGCAGAGAAACCAGTCTGCTGCTATCGTACCACCACCATTCACCCCTTCAGAGCTATAAGGCTCTGAGGTTGAGTTGCTCTCTGTTTTTTATAGGTGAGCATCCAGGACATGAGTGCATGTTTTATGAATCAAATACAGAGGCAGGAAATGAGGACAAAGCCACAACCACGGTCTTTCCCTGTGGTTTCAAGATGTTTGCTTGGGGAGAGCTGCTTTGCTCTCCCTCATTCCCTGGACCAGCTTTATTTCTACAGCCCAACCCTGATGCCTTTGCTCATGTTGTTGTTGCCATATTTTGTCCATTAATTTTTGAGCTTTTGGCTGGAAGAAACACGCCTCAGCTGCTGGTGGGCCAAGAGGTAGAGACCACCAGGGAAAAGAGCAGTGATGAGGCTTCCCTCTATTCAGAGGTGATATGAGCATTGTGTGAGCCAATGGTCCCCTCTCCCTGAAGCACCCAAAAGGAGGGGAGGCCTGAGGCAGAATGAAGGCTCCAGGCAACAGAAAATGTGGAGTACTTGTTCGCAGCAGGATGAAAGCAACACTCATTGAAAGCTTTCCAGGGACTTGCCCTGCCGGTGTATCTTTATTAAGCTTGTCAGCTTTGGAGCTTTTCTGGCATCTGTGGGTGCCACCACATGATCTGGCTCCTATCAACAAGAAAATCCTCTCCTGTGAAGTTCCTCTGTTGAGTTGTGTAGTCTGTGCAGACTGTCCCTTATCAGTCAAGCTCCCTGATCCTAGAAAAAACACCTCTCATCCCTGCTTCCCTCCTTCAAACCTCATCTGGGGGTTATGTCTAGCCCAGCCTGTTGCAGATGCAGGATGTTTCTCTTAGCACTGCATGGGGAGATCAGCCCCGTGCCTTTCTGCCATCCCAGCATTGCTGCAAAATTGCAAATATCATCCCTGCTGGTGCTGAGCCCCGAGCATCTTGCCCTGCTGGGGACATCTGGGTCAGCCCTTCCTGCCCCTGCCTGGGGCAGCGCTTGCTGCTGAGCCCTCTCTCCGTAGCCAGCCTGGCTCTCCTGTATGTGGGGCACATTAATCCTTCCTGCCCTCAGGCATGCTCCAGAAATAGCGCTGAGCCCCCGCCGAGCGTGGCCACGACAGCAACAGGTGCCGGGCCGTGCAGAGCACGCCAGCCCCAGCCTGCTCCTCATCCCAGGGGCTTTGGGGCCATTTCTGGGCAATTAGCATGAAGCTGAAGTGTGACCCACATGTACCCCACTCCCCCTGGGCTCAGAGAGAAGAAGAAGTGTGCTTGAGGAGCCTCCGCTTGCTCCATCTCACCCAGCACCACGGCCAGCCTGCTGCAAGCCCTCCTGCAGGGCCTGCTTCCATCCCACGTGGTGATCTCAAAAAGAGGGGCAATTTCTCTTTCTTGGCAGCGTGCTGGTACCCCATGGCCAGGCGTGTCACTGCACCAGCTGCAGGTGCAGCACGGGAATTAAAACCAGGTCTGCCCTTCTCCATGCTGCAAACCCTCAGCTGGACACAGCCCATGGCATTTAACAGCATCAGAAAAGAAAAATCCCCAAATGGGTTAAAATGCCAGGAGGTACACCATGGAAATCAATCCAGGAACAGTATAATTTCTGCCTGCAGCAGGTCAACAGGTGAGGGAAGTGAGGGAAACCAAGATAGCTGCTGCACACCGATGTCCCCAGCCCTGCTGGCCTCATCTGTGGTGCCGTGGGGGTGCTGGGGATGTCGTGTCCTCGGGGCTGAGCATGGCATGAAGGCTCAGTCACCCAGGGCTTATTTGCCAAGTGGGACTTGGCAAAAGTCCCACTCATCAAAACCTTCCTGAATCCATGCAGGGACCAGCATGAAGAAGTACTCCACCACCGCCACAGGATGGAGAGCTGGAAGTACCATTTAATGGAAACGGCCACAGTCCGGGGATGAAAGGGTCTGATTCCATCAAACCCATCTCCTTTTCTCAAAAACATAATTTATGATTTCATTTCCATAAGGGCACCTCTGAAACATGGCAAGCTTCATTTTGGGTTGATGCATTCATTTTGCTTTGGTTTTGATGATAAAAGAAAACTGAAAAATTTAATTTCCTCTTTGTTTGCTTTGTCCCTGAATGCACTTGTCTAGGCGATGCTGAGGGCACTCTGGTTCTTCCCCTCCCCCTTCTCTGTTATTTTTAAGCAAAACAAATAAAAAAAAAACTTTCCCAACTGAGGAAGGGTAGGGGAAAGCAGAACAACCTGGGGGGCGGTGCACTCTGCGTAGAGTTGGGAAGGGGAGGAATGGGGTGACGGAGATACAGTTTATTTATTTAAAGGAAAAAAAAAAGTCTGATTTTTCAAACACAAATATTCACTTAAGGAAAAAAAACTTTTTTCCAAACAGCTGCCTTGACAAGCTTGGTGTTTGTTGTGCAATTGCCCTCTGGTTCTACCCTTGGTGCACGTGCTCCCTGCAGGCAGCAGCAGCCTGCTGGGCTTGTGCAGGGGCAGTGCCCCTGGGGGGGCCACAGGGAAGGCTGGCACGGGGGGGCTACGAGTGCCTTTGCCCCACGGCTGGGCCACAGACATGGAAAAGAGTAGACCAAGTGGCCAGCATCAGTCTGAGCATTTGCAAATATCTCCAGCCGAGCTGCTACAAATTGCTTGTGTAACCTTGGTAGAAAAATCGTCCTTTGAGAGGCAGTTTGTTACCTCTTAAACAAGTGTGCTGCCGTGCAGCCTGCAGCCGAGATTAACAGCAAAATGGTTAATGATTGCATTAAATATTTTTCTACTCCTTCAGTTTCAAGCTGCAACAGTCTTTAGAGAAGCAGCACTGGTAAATCAGTCTCTGCCCGGAAATGTTTTGCTGTTGTTTTTTGTTTTAATTACCATAATTTCCATCTCTGTAACACCCTGTCTTCCTGTTTTTTGTTTTCTGCTGTCAGATGACAGCCTGGTCTGTGCAGATTCACATTTTTGTTACAAATTTCACTGACAGACACGTTCGAAAAGAAAAGCAGGCAAATAACCCAGCCCCCATAGCTTCCCCAGCCGATGAGCCAAAGCCATTCTCCCCAGCATCGGGACTGTGCGATTGAAAGGTGATTTATTTTTTTTAATCAGTTTCCATGGAGACCAAAATAGAGTGCCTGGGATTTAAAAGTTCTCCTGTGTTAATCAAAATTATGGTAAATTACTGGGACGAAGTTATTTAATCCAACATTTGCTGGGATTTGTGCCTCTGGAATTGGAAGCAAGCATGTCTGGGAGCTCCGGAATTGGGCTGCCGCCTTGGGAAGCGGGTCGGGATGTCAGGCAGGCTCAGGGCTGACGTGGGTGCCATGACAGCAGCGCCCTTCAGGGTGGTGTCAGGCCAGGGAAGCGTGACCGGGAAAAGGGGCACGTCCTCCAGAAGCTATGCCAGGCATACGGGGCAGGGCAAGCACCTCGCTGCTGTCTATGCCCAGCCATGTGGTTTTTAAAAGGATGCTGTGGATGGAGGACACCAGGTGAGGGGCTGCGGTTACAGCAGGGGAACCGTGGCTCTGGGGTCAGTGTGGGGGCTGCTGCTGGGGGCAGGGTCCCCTCGATGCCCCTCTGTCCTCCAGGGAAATCTGCATCAGGATCAGCAAGGCTCTGCAGGAAGGCACCTACGGGGTTTGCTGGCTGTTAGCTTGTGCGGCTGCTAACAGAGCAGCCCTCAAAGTTGCAGCTGGAGCACTGAACATTTCTTTTCTCTGGTTTTGCTGCTGGCTGCCCCCGAAGAACCCCTGACTCCTCCATAGCCTCTGCTATCTGCCAAGTAGCAGGTAAGCTAGCCAGACGTGGGGCTCTTTTTTATCAAAGTTATATTTTCAAGCTGCAAGACATCTCGTCTGCTGCAAGGGATGACGGTGCCAGAGCCTCGAGCAAACAAACAGGCAAGGAAGCAGGGAGCGAGGAGTGAATGTGATGCTCAGAGCGGGCAGAAAGGGGTCGTTCAATTCCTGGAAGGATTAAACTGGCTTGTAAAAGAGCCCCATTCAGACAGCAGCGTTTGTGAGCGCTGACATCTTAGCTTAACAAGGCTCTTTACCCGCAGTTTGAGAAAACAATTTTACATGCTGCTCTCAAGAGGCTTAAGCTGCCATAATTCATGTTCATACCTCTAACCATGAAAGGATGAAGAAAAGGTTTATTGCAGTTTTGTGCCGCAATAATCTCACAGCTCTTTTCTCAGGATTGCTTTAAAGCTTTAGGAACTTCAGAAAGATATTTGGACACATCATGGGATGTCTGGTTGTGTTCTTGGAAAATAAGGCTCACAATCCAGTCCCAAAAACCCCAGACTGACCCCAGAGCTCAGTAAATCCAGATACGAAGTCTGGGAGATGGGGAAAATGCATCCTGTTAGCTTGCTGGAGGCCTGCATGGGCTAGACAAGCCTTGTTACTGTGGATGTGCAGGCGCTTGGGTCTGCACCTGGCTGGTGTAAAAGTCTCTGAGCCCTAAGTGACTTTGGAAATGTCCTCAGAAAGCAGGACAGGAAGGATGCTGAGTTTTTGTGGTACTCAGCCCCACAAAAAAGTGAAGCTATAGCACTGTGGGGATGTGTATACAGCTATACAACAGCTGAAGGCTGTTGCTACTCCTTGATAAAAGACACCCAGGCTCTCGGGGTATCTCTGCCTGCTGCTCTCCCCAGCTGACTGTTCCCAGGCTGCGTGCACCCACGGTGCAGACACTGCCCAAAGCCCCGTGCTCCCTGCCAGCCATGGAACACAACCACAGCCTCGAACATCTTTATGTATCGAGGCCCTTCAGGCCCTCCAATGTTTTAAATTGGGATGATTAATTGTCTAATCATGAATTCTGCTGGAAATGTGTTGTTTTGATTCTTTCGGCGTGTGGGGACCAAATGCTTCTCCTGACAATTGCTTCTGGAAAGCTGTAATGCTGTCACCGCCACCCTGCCCCAATTCACAGGAGAGAGCAGCTGGGGTTGGAGAGGGGCAATTAAGGATTGTTTTGGTGCATCACCAACCTGATGTTTGGCCACAGAAGGAGCACCTGGAAGCACACTGCCACATGCAAGGGACTCTCCAGATTCCTTTATCATCATCCTGAGAAACCCTTGGGAGTCTCAGCATCCTCCCTCATCTTTTTGTCTCCTCAGTTTCCTTGACCTCCCATCCTCCTGCCCCACACCACAGCAGCTGCAGGCCCAGCACCACCCCAGACTGCCTTGTGTCGCTCAGCTCCCTCCAGCCCGGTCCCACAGCCCCATCCCCAGGAGATGCTGCACCCCGGCTGCCTCAGCAAACTCCCTGGAAGTTCCCTGCTCCTGTGCCCTTTGCATTTGCTTTCCTGGCTGCTCTGCCTGCATTCGACCCCTCCCCAGGTGACCCCTGGCACCTCCCCACGAGCTGTCCTGGTGTCCCCAGGAGCGCAGCAACTTCTGCTCCTCCCACCTTGGTGCTGTCCCTTCCTGCAGCACCGCTTGATGAATAGTGTAAAAAAGACGAGTGGGAAGAGGAGGGCTTTTCATTCTTTATTTGTAGGAACAATTTGTTCAGTGAGGAGAGAACAGAGCTCTTACGATCACAATAGTGCTCTGGCTGAGCACGGCACGCGAGGCTGCCCCAGCACGTGCTCCACGTGCGTTGGTGCTCAGCACCCCTCTGCTGAGCAGGATGTGGGGTGCCCTCGGTGCTGAGCTCATGGACCTGATTTCCAGGCAGCACAGCACAGACAGTGGCTATGGTGCCCAGGTGCTCCCTTCCCCATCGCTCAGCCTGCATTTTGCAGAGATGGAGAGGTGGTTGTGCGCTCTCCCTAGCAGATATTTGCTATCTGTGGGACATGAGCTGCTCACTGCTGACTTGGACACATCTCTGCATCTGCCCTGCTTCTGTACCACGCGTGCTGTGCAAGGAGGTGGAGAGCAGCTCCAAGCAGCTGGGGAGACTGGGCTCTGCTATGGGTCCTGGCTGCTCTGCTCCTGGGTGCAGATCCCTGACAAAAACCCCCAAACTCTGATTTAACAGCAAACAGGCTCGTTCTGTGCCAAACTATGGGAAGGATAGAGCAGCAGAAACCAGGGAGCCAGAGAGGTTCGTGGGGGAGGCAGGAGGAGTGCAGTTCAAGTGGCAGAGCTTGCCCAGGGCATAACGAGCAGCGGGTATTTGAAGGAATAACTGGGAATTAGATTATTCCCATCACTAGGAATAATGGAATGAAATTTTCAGGAGGAAATGCAGGTGCAATGCTAACAGCAGCTCATGACTTGGACTACGGAGCAGCCTCCCAAAGGACAGCACATTAACCCTGGTGTCAGTGCATTTAAAAATAGACTGAGCATACCACCAGTAAATGGAATACATGGAACAAGCCTGAAGGTTCATAGGCAGATGGATTTGTAATACATCTCTTCCATATCCAACTCTTACGACTCTGCAAGGAAGCAATCAGCAATAAGCAGGTCACTGCTTTGGGGCCGCTCTGGTGAATTATTGGAGAAAGTGCGTCCATCTCATGTATTGCAAACTGCCCTCGAGCATGAGAGGATTTGTGAGAAAAAGACCTACAAAGATCCCATGCGTGTCTCTAACCTGAACGCTAATCCCAAGGGCAGTGTTTCCAGTACATAATACGTGACTGGAGCCAGCCAGGAATCTTCTGAGGGAACAGGTTTTTGGTTGAGAAATATTTCCATTTAGCAGCGACACAGGTTTGGACAAAGCCCCTCGCCCAGAGACACGGCTCCTCCAAGGCAGGGGACGTCTGCTTCGTTGCAGCTGGGAGGGCAGGATCTGCGCATGAAGCAGGAAAAAGTGATTTGTGCATAAGCACTGCACAAACTCAGCTGCACACAGAGCACGAGGCTGGAAGGGCTCCGCAGAGCTTATGCAGCACACATCTGTCCCACTGTCCTTCCCGTCCCTCTGTCTTTCCCAACAAGGGTTTGTCCAACCTGTTCTTAATTCTCCAAAGACCAAAATTTGTGCTGCCCAGGCAACACATTCCTGTTTTACTGGCAGCCTTTTCCTCCTGCCTCACACTCAGGTACTCCCACACTCCGTGTGCGTGCCCGGATCCGGCGTGATGGAGGCGTTTACACCTGCTGCACATCACCCCCAGAAGCCTGCTTGTCCCTGCATGTGCATGACCCACTGTGTGCCCTTGTCACCAGCCTGTTAACTCTGTGCTTCATGCAGACAGCACCGAGGGTAGGGCAGGCATCTGTCTGTCCGTCTGTCCACTCTCATCTCACAGACAGACGTACAGCACACGCTTCCTCTCTGCGTCCTCGCCCAGCATGGGAGGTGCTTGGGGAGGGTGCCCTGTTAGCAGCGTTGCATCAAGCAGCAAGGTAATAAATAAATAAATACGATTGCACACAAGGGAAGGGTTTTGCAGCTGGAAGCCCAACAGAGAAGGTCCCAGCACAGGTCAGTACCAGCTCGTTTTGCCCAGGCATCCGGGAGAGGCCCGCTGAGCAGAGACCTGCAGCCTCCCAGCTGGATGTGTCAGTCTGCTGCTGGGACGCCATCTACAATTAAGAAGTGCAAGATTCCCTGTGGTTTTGAACCATTTTTTTTCCTAAAAATTCCTGCCTGAGCCTTTGTCACTCCCTATGTCTCTGTCTCTTTCTCCGCTGAATGAATTTTTAAAAATCCGCGATGCAGGAGCTGAGTGTGCAGCCTGCCAGCATGCTCGTTTCAACAGCTACAGCAGAGAGGTGGATCCTCTGTGTGATTTTGGGGCTCTGGTATTAAACTTGGCTCCCAAGAGTGGCTCGTTGTGCTAGCATATGACTGCTTGTGAGTAGGATTGCCAGGCTTGAGCCTTTCTCCCAGCTGAAGTCCAGGCATTGCAGCTGCAGATCTGTTGGCATGTGGAGCAAATGAAGGCCAGGCTGTGTTTGCACTGTGCAACGTCAGCCCCATCTGGCAACAGCAAACTGCACTGGGCAGGATTTGCCCTGTGCTAATCCCCCTGCTTGTTTGTGTGGGTCTGTGCCCCATATGCAGTACATTTAGGGCTAAAGAGAAAAAGAGGTAGACAGAGAAGATACCAGAAGGAGAAACAAGCACAGAATAAACCAAAGCAATCTTCCATGCTCCTTCTCTCTCAGTCTTGGTCAGATTCCTGTTTGTCTGGAGCCCCAGTCAACATGTGGACGGGGGCTGTGGGCACATCCTGCCACTCTTCTGACCTAGCCGTAAGGCAGGGACCTTGCTGTGGCTCTTCTGAACCAGCCACTGGAGACAGCCACGTGGTCCTGCTCCCCCCTGCCCTTTTGAAAGTGCTTTCCAAGGATGCTGTGCCAGGAAAACCCTGAAGCACCTTTTGTACTGACTCGGACCTTCACCTCCGTCAGTTCACAGGGCTCTTGTAGCTTCTTTCCAGAGCTGGTTTCTCTGCAGTGACTCCTGCAAAGTGCCTCTCTTAGTGCTGGTTCCCCATCTGCGTCCTCTGATGCTTGAAGTGCTGCTGGTAGAGCCTTTCGTGGTCCTCTGGTAATCCTTCATCAGCTTCTCCTTCAGGCAATGCGTGATGGGCTAGGGGTTGAGATGAAGACATTTGCCAAGGCGATCACTTCCCGCAGCATCCCCAGGCTCAGAGAAGCAAGGCTGTGCTCCCACTCGATCCCTTCAGAGCCCTCAGGAGCTCAGGGTGGTGAGGAAAAGAGGTCGGCCCATTCAGCTCTCAACCATTCCTGGACACCCAGGGATCTCTGTGTGAGAAAGAAAAGGAAAAAAATGCATCAGATTTGCATAGTAGGAGTTGGAATAGAGGAGGGATTCAGATGCTGAAGCCAGGGGAGAGGTTACACTTCCCTGGGACTCTGCTGCCTGCTGTACCCCGTGCCCACTGGCACTTAGCCTACAGACACTCATTTGATACATCCCCCGAGGTAGCCAGTGGATGCATGGGCACCAGGAGCAGCCTCTCTTCATACCCCCTGCCCACACACAGCACCACATACCCGTGCTGCTCCTCCTCGAGGTAGGTGAGCCTCAGCCCCATGGGCTGCAGCGATGTTTCTACAGTGCCCTTGTAATCCTGGGCTGTGCGAGCCATTCTGCAAGGACAGCTGGGTGTATTAGCACCCGGGCAATAGTTTTCCTGCAGTGCCTACCAAAAAGCACTTCTTTTCATGAAATAATTGGAATAAACAGATGCGGCTCTACGCATGCGCTCAGGTCTGCTGACCAGAAGATGAGAACATATTTCCTTCTGGTTTTAATATCTGTGAATCTACAAAAGGGAAGGAACAGGGCTTTCTCTTGATTGTGGAGATACCTGAATGACTGACATGTTAGATGGAAAAATGGGAAATTAATCTTGAGAGAGAGAAAGGAACAAGTACTAGATATGCCTGTGCTTTTGTTTATTTGAAAGCGACATTTTAATAAGTATGTGGCAAAGATTACAGTCGGGGGGGGGGGGGGGCGGCAGCATTTGTGAATAGAATAAATCTGAAGAAATGAAGAAAAAAAATCCTGTTCTTTGGGAAAACAAAACCTCTCTTTGAAGAATTCTGCGTACAAAAGATGAAGCTGCATTTCTTGCGCAAATGGAAGCTGAAGTTCCAATATGAGAGGGCTGATATGAAACACTATCAGTTGCCGGCACCACTTTTAAAAAACATTTCACTCTCCATCTGCCCTGCAATTTGTCCATCCCTCCACCCTTCCTTCCTTCCTACCTTCCATTTCAGAGTAACCCTGGCTCCTGTGATGTCAAACCACTGATCTCTCCTGCAAAACCTGGGTTTTATTCTGTACACTGATTTAAGCAAATATGAGGAAGGACTGTGAGTTCTCCAGGGTGAGCAGAGAACTTTGCAGGGTGCTGTTGGAGCAGGTGGCAGAGCAGGAATGCAGAGAAAGGGGTTCCCAGTGGGAACAACAGCCCCATGGAAAAAGCCCAGCCATGGCCAAGCTCTGCACCTCAGAGCAGCTCCGGCCATGGCTGGGGTGTGCAGGTGGCACTGGGGGGGAGATGTGTGCGTGGGGCTGGTTGGGGATGCACAACCAGAAATGTTGGGGTGGAGTACTTAAGAAAGTACAATTACACCCTGAGCATAAAATCAAGCATGCTGTGGAGAATTTTATATTGCCAAGAAGGTTTCTACTTTGCACAAAAGAAGGAAAAAAAAGTTTTTCACCTCTTAAGTTTTTTACTCTAAAAAACCTCTGTGAGCTGCAATTACTTCTGCTGGTGCAGCTGGTGCAGTAAAGTTTGGGCTGGGGCTGGCAATGATTAAACACCAAGGTGAGGAAAACTGATTCGCTAAATCAGCTGGATTTAGATGATTTGTATATGTTAATTGTTACCATTTAGTTTTATATACGGGGCACTGCAGTCTATCAGAACTGTCGCATGGAAATCTTACAAATCAGAAGCTCTTTAGAAAATCCCTGAGATTTCCCATGTGGAGTGATAACATCTCCATAACTCCAAGTGATTTCCGCAGGCAACAGCCCCACGGTCATGCAGTCTGAGAGCAAGGGCTGACAGTTTAACTAGGGAAGAAAACTATACCCAAATATGAAGTAACAATGAGGAAATCGGTGACATTCCGCAACACGGTATGCTGGAATTTCTCCAGAAGAAAACTGGAATTTCTGAATGATGCTTCTCTGCCCTTTTTAATCAGCTTGAAGCCAAAGGGCTCTTCTTCTACTATCCTATAGATGGAGCCTGTAAGCTTACAAGGACACTTGAACCATGCTGCAGCTCCAAGGGCAAAGCCACTGCTTTAGAGTTCATCCGGAAAGGAGGAGGGAATTTCAGGAAAGACACCCATGAGGCAGAGCAAGGTTAAGTTTCCTGCATTCCTCCACCGCTATGATTTAATTGCCCCCGCTCCTCATGGGAAGAGCTCTGGGACTGGTGATGGTGCTACTGACTGCCCTCACAGGCAGCCCCAAGGTCCTGACTTCACTCTTGCCAAGAATGCCAAAGAAGTCTGTGTTTTTTGATATCCGGATATTTTATGACATTATTATTATAATAGTGACTGTCTGGTATTCCGAATCCCAGCCGTGCAGATTAGCTTTGATAGGACACAGAAGTCCAATGTCCTCTCTTGCTCCCGCATTGGATGAGCTTCACTTTCAAGCCCAGATCCCTATGGCAACAATCAGTTTTGTTTCATGACTGGCAAAGTTCACAGCTTGCTGCCAGTGAACACATCGGCTAAGTTATTCACTGCTGGTGAGAACAGAAAGGGTGGGAAGACCTGGGCCGTGCTCCCCTGGCTCTGGTTTCATCTTCACCTTGCAGCAGGGGGGGACACGGTGGGGGCAGCGGGCTCCAGGTGTCTCCGAGCAGCACCAGGCGATGGCTGGGCCTCCTTGGGGCCAGGAGCATGGAGAAGAGTGTTTGTTCTCCTGTCTGCAGCCAGCCTTCTGGATAGCAAGTGGAGAGGGAAGGACTGCAGTTCCTGGCAGGTTTCTGGGGTTCTCCTGGGCCTCTCACCTCTGGCAGCACAGGGGAGGCTCTTTGGGAAGAGCACTGAGGAAAGTGCAACCTCAGTTGAAGTAAAACAGGAAGAAAATGGAGGGCTTTCCACTTTCCAGCAAGAGTAGGAGCTACCTGGCACACTCACAGCCATGTCCTGCTCTGTGGCACCTCCAGGCTACCCGGTGGGTCAAGCAAGCCTCACATCGATGTGTTGCCATTGCAGCAGTCACACCATGCAGGGTTGCATTTCACCCCGTGCCACTCACAGCACACCCGTGCCATTACAGGTCACTTAAGAACAATTAAGGGACTGGCCACATGCCAACAGGAGATCGCAGGCCAGCGGGTGTAAATCTGTTTGTCTCCACTGGCTTTAATGGAGCAAGGCTGACAGACACCGAGGTAACCACTGAGCTCTCTGACTTCCCAGAGGAAAACCAGCAGAAATCCAGAGCCAAAGTCTCTTTCATACAGCAAGACGGTGTGGAAAACCCTGCAGTTTCAAGAGGAAATTTCCATTTCTTGTCTCCTGCTTAAATCTGCAGTCCGCCGGCTGAAGCCACTGGAGATCAGAGGAGGGGCCAGCACCCCTTTTACAGCCAGGCTTTCACCTCTAGCCCTTTACAGACAAGGTGGGAAAATCCAGAGAAACAAGTGTATAAGGATTAACACCCTGACCGCTGCCAGCACAGAATGCCTGCAACAACTGCGGGTGCCCTCTCAGAGGAGAAAAGTGCAGCCAGCTCTCCTACCCTCCCTCCTGGCCCTCAGCAGTTTGAGCTACTGCTAATGCAGCATGCCTGCAGTTTGCAGCCCCTGATCCTTCCTGACACCCACCTGGGAGCAGTCTGTCAAGACAAATGGACAGATTTACCCCTAGGTAACTCTCCTGGGGTAGTGACCAGCGATAGGAGAAATCACTTTGCATGGGAGTGTTGGCTTATTCTTTTTTTCACTCACCACCTGCTAGATGAAGCTCACCTAGCCCCAATCTGTAGTGAAGCTACCAGTAATTTTCATCAGCATAATGCCTGTGAAATCAGCAGAGTTGTTCTCCATCGTCACCACTGTATCCCACATGTCCCACTGTTCAGTTACGTAGTGCTAGGACATGCTGAGCCCCGCTACTTTTGCTCTTGTTCTGGCGTAAATCAGCAGCAATGCTGTGAAGCCAAGACAGCCCAGTGTTCCTTTACACCGCTATTACAGTGCTGACGTCAGTGGAGTGACTTCAGATTTATGCTAGTGTCACTGAGGAAGGAATTAGACCTAGATGATTTACACCACTGTAACACTGATGCACAAGGGGAACTGGGTTTGCAGCACACAGACCTGTCCGAGCACTGACAGAAGACAGGGCTATCTACCCAAATAACGGCATAACCTGAACAATCCTTATTTATGGTCTCCAAATGTGTGCGTGAACACAGAAAAGAGGTTTAGAAGATGGCAATTAAAATAAACAGCAGATCACTTCTCCTAAACATATGCCTCGTAAAAGCAGAAAATCAGATGTTGTCCTGGAACGCTCGCTATTTGCTGCTCTGGGTAACGCAGAGCTCGCCTGACCTCTTCCAACATTTCCTCTGCCCTGAATTCCTCCTTTTTCACAAGTCAAAACATAATTTTCAAAACAGAAGTCGTCTGAAGAAGCCTTGTGGTCTCTGTTATTGACTGGTGCCTGTTGGGAAGCCTGGTTTCGTGCACAGGCCAGCCAAGATGAGAGGATGGACCACGTGCATCCCACAAAGCAACGGATGTGTGTAGAACAGGCCTGGTGAGTGCATCTTGCTAACTACATAGCCAGCTTGATATCAGTAATGTGCATGCCCTTATGTAGTACCAGTACAGTCCTAGAAGAGATGGAAGACTAATGATGAAACCACTTCCGTCCATTACTTGTAATACATGTCAGGCTTCAGAGCAATCATTCTGCAGAGTAAAACTCTGATGAGAAAATAAATATTACCTTTTAAATCAAAGGGAATTGACTATTACCTACACTGTTACAGTGGGACTTCAAAGTGCCCCTGAGGGACATTTCCCAAGGGCTCAAGGGAAGGATGAAGAGAGGAAAAATCCTTCACTGGCCCCAGGTTGTAGATTGGCAGTAGAGTTATCTGAAGTGGTCTCTCCTGTTTCCTGGAGATCATGGAAAGCCCCAACACACTCAGCTTTCTGGGGTCCAATGTGATGGATTACTCCCACAGGGAATGCTTTCAGCCTTTCTTGCTCAGCTTGCCCCAACTCCCAGTCCACACTGAGAACTCCTACAGAGTCAAAATCCAGATATCCCCGGGGCAGATACTGCACAGGTAGGCTCTATGAAGCCTGGAGAACTCAAAAGCCCATATTTTTTCTCGCTGTGGAGCTCCCCACTTGAACTAGTCATCCAGGCTGTCTTCACGGCCAGAGGAGAGAAATGGGCTTCTCTAGGACTCAGTCCTCAGCTCATTGTAGCTATCTGCAAGACAGCCAAACAACTTTGCCAAGCATCAGTTGGTTTTAGGGTGAAGTGAGGGTACAGCAAAAGCCTTCGGGCATCCCAGGCAAACAAGATAGTCTGTCAACCTTACACTGCACAGCCTGTGCATCTGAACAGAGGTCTTCCAACTGAATAAAGTCTGGTGCAGACTGTCTACAGATTGTCCCCTCCTTCCCTTCATGCTTTTTCAATGTCTCACTGGAAACTTTTTCTATTTTATGTTTCAGCAGACTGTCACCTACCATTTGCCAACAATTCTTCCTATAATCTTTAAATAGCATACGTTAAAAGTGCAGGGTGTAAGAAGGATCCTAGGGTGCAACAACATGAAACAAACCATCAGCTGCTTCTTCACAGATCAAAGTAAAAGAGGAACCAGTTAATACGTGATAAGAATCACAGAATCACAGAATCACAGAATTTCTAGGTTGGAAGAGACCTCAAGATCATCGAGTCCAACCTCTGACCTAACGCTAGCAGTCCCCACTAAACCATATCCCTAAGCTCTACATCTAAACGTCTTTTGAAGACTTCCAGGGATGGTGACTCCACCACTTCCCTGGGCAGCCTGTTCCAATGCCTCACAACCCTTTCAGTGAAGAAGTTCTTCCTAACATCTAACCTAAAACTCCCCTGGCTCAACTTAAGCCCAATTCCCCCAGAAGAAGCTGAGGTGTAACATAGGTCAGAAGGAACCACAGAGCGCATCAATCCCAGAGTTAGGCTACTTTATGACCAGACTTATTTGAACGGAAACAAAACAAAACAAAACAAAACAAAACAAAACTTTCCATTTGCTGTAACCCAAACCTGTGCTTCAGGGCCTGTCTGTACTTGCCTGTACAGGGTGACACATGGTGATACTACTTGTTTTCATTTTGTTGCAGGGCTCTGATAGAGAATCAGAGAATCATCCCTCCACAGAGCCCATCCATGACTCCAGATACAACTTGCAGCTTTGGGAATGTCTGGCAGTGCCTCTGAGCATTTTATAATGAATCTGTCAGCTCAGGATTCATTATTACTCAGTAGTATTTTTCCTCTGTCACTCTCACCAGTTTGTGCTCATTTTGTACTCCTTCCCTGTGAGCTCTCCGAGGGAAGAGGCATCCAGCAGTCAGTGCAACCAAGACAAACCTTGACACAACTTCCCAGTTAGTGTCAGTCCTTAGCACATCTCCAGTGTGCTTGCTACTAGCCAAGCACTGACTCAACTTCACATTTCCACTTTTTGGTTGTTATCAAACTTCTCTGAGTCCTCGTTGTCCTTTATTACCAGTTGGAGAACACAGATCTCTCACCACAAGGATACACTCAGATCTGCCAGAGGCCCTGTGAAAATTACTGGCTCTTCAATTGATGCAGGTGACACCACTAAAACCCCTACCTGGATCCTCATTTACTTTAGTGAGAAACTTTAGAAAATGTCCTCATCAAATTCTACATTTGAAGGACTTCTTTTTCCTGGCAGTCAATCATCAGAGTAACTCTGGAAAGTAGCCAGAATGTGGAACAGCTGCAAAGCAACAAGATTTTAAAAGCTATGTTACCTTATTTCTCTCTCTTGTTTGCTTGCCCCGGATTTTCTGAGGGGGTTGTTTGCTTCCTTTTTGATTTTTGGGGAAGTCGGAAGGAGATTGTTTACTTTGCTTTTTTTTTTTTTTTTTTAATCATTTAATAGATTGAAGGTGGTTCCCAGCAGAATAGCAATTTTCTTTGAAACTATTAAGTCAAACTGCAAAATCTTGTAGTCCCCCAGCAGAAACTCTTGACTGTCAGAGAGCTGGGAGCCCTGTGCAAAGTTTTTTCTGGGGTTTTATGTGTGTGTTTTTTTTTGGCAAATAATGATTTTCCTCCCTGTGTTTTCCTGACAATACTGCAAAGTGCTGCTCTTGTGCATTCAGTCTGTGCAGCTGATAGACTTCACTTAAATGTTGCAATTGTGATGTTAACTATATCATCAGGGCAAGAAGAAGGACTACAGAAAGAGAAGACACTTTCTGAAGCCTTAATGGGAGAGGTTGACTGTGAAACATGAGCTACTGCATGCACACATGATGTGAGGCAAATGACTTTCTTCACTGTTGGAAACACTGGGACAGGGCTCCGTGGAAAAGCTGCAATGCAGCCAGTGGCAGCAGGCACTCAGCCCACACTGATCTGATAACGCTCACACCAGGCACCTCGCTGCTGGCTAGAGCTGCGTGCATTCCCCCAGGGCTGCATGCATTCCTGCAGAGCTGGATGCATTCCTATAGGTCTGCACATTCCCATATAGCTGCATACATTCCCTCAGAGCTGCACGCATCCCAGTTCTGGCCACGTGTGAATACCACGTATATGGGACCTCCCTATGCTCTCAAGGTGCAGAAACATGATTTCACAACCATGTAAAAAACACATCCTTTTGATGCTCCGCAAGCCTGCAATCATAACAGAGATAAATGTGCTGTTATAACCAAAGCCATGAATGCCAAATAATGCAGGCAGTGCTTTTGTCTTGGGTTGTGGCAAGACACAAGCTTCCTCTCCTTGGTGTGATGCCAATATACACTTCTCCTTAAGCCAGGCTTACACTCAGTTTCCTCTGATCTTGTTTCAACTAATACAGACTTAAAAACAAATCAAACAAGTTACAATGAACAGAAAGTCCTTCTTCCCGTAGGAACAACAGACGACTCAAACATCATGCACACTCCTCCGTCTGCTCTGTGTTCAGTGCCCTGGTGAAGGAAGGTGCTGGGACGGGACCTCAGCTCCTCTCCTGCCCCAGTCAAAGGCACAGCAGTGAGCAGCCTGCTCTCACTGACCCTGCTTTGGGCAGGGGGCTCGGACCGGGTGATCTCCAGAGGTCCCTGCCAGCCCCAGCCATTCTGTGAAGCTTTGAAACACAGCAGGTAGCACTGCTGGGGGCATGTAGCATGAAAAAGGGTATACATGGAGACACTGACATCTCTTCTTTCCTGCCAGCCAGCTGTGAAGTCGCAAAGACCTAATGTTCCTCTGAAATGCCTAGATGCTGCCCTCTGGGCAGCACACTGAGCTTGCAGGGCTGTCAAACACATTAGGTACTATGCTGGCACCAAGGGGCACTCCAGTAGCAGTTTCCCTAAGGACTCTTGAGGCTCCCAGTGAATTGCAGCAGCAAGAACCCTTCACTTAAGTGCCATTCTGTTATTTAAGTAACAAGGTGGTCACAACCAGCTGAAATAGAACCTCCCGATGACTTTACAGCAGTGTTTTTCCCACTAACTCAGAAGTTCTCCGTTTTCCTGCTACGCTGGGATTTGTTGCTAGGTAGGCTACGTCCAGCCCCAGGACACAGTGGTGGACCACCATCAAGACAACCAAACCTAAGGGCTGTTAAGGCAGAGATTAAGCCCAGGTGCCTTCCCTGCCATGCTTTTAGATGCAAATTTTTAAGTATGAATAGCAAGCAAGGGCCCTCTGGGTGAGAAAGAGCCAGGAATGGGAACAGAGGTGACAGCGGCACATCAGCAGGTGCTTGCCTGTGAGTGCCTGGCGGGGCTTTCACACTAGAACAAGTTCGAAGTATTAAGAAAGAAGCATTTGTGAGCAGCTGTCCCGTGGTCACTCAGAGCACAGAATCTCTCCTTCTGGAGGAATCTGATAGTCACAGCTAGATTGTTGTAACCTACATTCTGCCTCATTGAACCAAACATTTCCAGGATGGTTTCCAGCCCTGGACAAGGGACCCAGACACTGGTGGAACTCAGGGCAGGTGACACTGGGCATTGCCATGTCCCCCTTCAGAAACACAGAGACTGAACATCCCCGCTAGTGCTTCGCAGTGAGCTTTTGTGCTGCTGTTGCGGTTCCCTGGGCCTCCTCCTCGGTGAAGAGGCAGGAGGAGAGTGCGAGACAGGAGGACATCCTCCCCTTCCTCTCACACACAGCTTTGCGGCCGTCCCTTTCGCGGGCGCCGTTCCTATGCGAGGCTCAGGTGGAATGGCCTCAGATGTGGGAAATGGTTTGCAACCTCAAAGCCAAGTCCTTTATTCTCAGGCAGCCTGTGAACCCTGCGCTCACCCCAGGGCTAGGCAGAGGCACGGGGAGGCTGGACGTGACACTTCCATCACTTGTTGCTGGGCCCTGCTGAGCCGCAGAGGTTTGTTTGGTGTGCCGGGAGCTTGTGGCCACTGGGATTTCCTCTCCTGCTGGGAGAAGCTGAGAAGGAGACAGGTGGCTTGTCTGCATCCAGCTCTGACACTCCTGCCCGCCCCATGCTGCTCTCCTCCTTCCTCAGCAAAGCCCAGCCTGAGACGTGCATGGAGCGCTGACCCCGTGCAATGCCAGAAATGATCCGGAGCGGGGCCGGATGGAGGAAATGGCCCCTGGGGCCGTCCCCCAGAAGGAAGGAGCTGCTGCTGCTGCCTGGGGCTGCCGGCGCCGTGCTGCGTGGCCGGCGGTGCTGCCGCGGCGTGGTCCCACCACTGGGAGTGAGGAGGAAGGCGTCTGCCTGCTTGCATCACCTCACAAGTATTTCCCTCGCTTTCAGAATGCTGTGTGTCACCTGCCTTTAGTCAGAAAGACGTGCTCTCTCCCACCCAGCAAGGAGGGGCTGGGACCTGACCAAGGGCACTCAGCAAGCCAGGGCTACTAGAGACAGAAGCCTGGTTGCCAAATCCCCGATCTTCAGCCAGCTCTCTGCACAGCTCTGGCATCTCCTGGTGCTTCCTGATCTAACGCTAGTGCTAGTTTATGACTAACATGACTAATGAGGTAATGCGAAAGCTAGTTTAGACTCAGAGATGTAGCAAATGCCGTTTCACTTACAAATAAAATTCTTTATTCAAAGAAATCCCCTCCTTCTCCTTAGAAGATCACATTCTCCAAAGCTGGGCATTATCAACCTGTTAATTTCTTGGCGTTGGGATACGGCGGAGAGGACAAGGGACCAGGCAGGGGCTACCCATGAGAGGTGACTATGGGGGAAATCCAGTTCCTGGGGTTTAAATTAGTCAATCGCTTACACAAAAGTGAATTTGGTGAGAGTATCCAGGCACAGATCGAAAGCAGCAGTTCCTAGATATGATTTTAGTGATCTAATTTCAATCAGCCCCGCTCAGGAAGGAAGGAGGGAGTCACGAGGTTCTGTTCTGTTCATGTTCTGCAGCCACGTGGCTGCACTGACCGCAAAGGGACGTGGCCGCCTTGCAAAGACAACTGGGGCATTTCAGGGGTTGCCCAGGGTTTGTTCAAGGGCTCAGGTTTTTTGGTCAGGCTAAAGGTGTGGAAGGCAACTTACCCTAATGAATGGAAATCAAAATGGAAAGAGAAAGTGGTGAAACCTTAATGCTACAGCGGGGCAGGAGGTGCCCTCTGTTCTCAGGCGAGACTACAGGGCTCAGAAATGTCAGGGCTTCTTTTTCAGAGTTGTAAGAGTTGACGTGGCAAGGTGTTGGTGCTGCCACTGTACGTAAGGGACATGCTGCTGCCCCTCGGGACAGCCCCAGCAGCTGGAAAGCTCGGCGCTGCCACAGCTGGGGGGGTTCTGCAGGGAGCAGGCGGTGGCAACAGGGGAAAGCAAAGAAAGGGGAAGAAAGAAGAGCCATAAGGTTTTGAGGTTTTCTTAAGGCAGATACTGGAGGACTTACACGGTTTCCTAATGCTTGGGGAGAAGGCGTTTACGTAACTGTACATGATTCAGCACAAAGAAACCATCTGGAGACAGCAAGTCCTTCCCCTCTGTGTCAGTGGCGGCACTAAGGGAGCAAGTAGATAACACAACGGGAATGCAAACAGCGTCGCCATCCCCGTCACAGCTTTCCTGCACGGCCACGCTGCGCAGCAACCCTCCTGCAGGACACACAGGGCTCCAGGGAGCGTGGAGGTGGCATTAACCCCCTGGGAACTGGCATCCTCCCTGCACACGTCCCCAGACTGCACGGAGCAGCACGGAGCAGCTCTCCCCCGAGCTGGGGCTCGCAGGGTGCTTCCTCTGCAGCAGTAGTTTCTCACTTCTGTTTCTTAAGACCTAAGCAAGCCTGGAGGCTCCTGAATAGCAATGGAAGCAGCCTGATCTCATCCAGCCAAAGAGGCAGCAGGAGAGAAGGCTGGGCAGAGCAGAGCCTGCAGAGCCCAGGATTGCAGCCATATCTGAGGTTGTTGGGTCTCCTCATGGTGCCATCTCCGACACAGAGCACATGGGAAGCTTTATTTTGAAGATCAAATGACATGTTAGGTCTCTGGGAGATCCTCTCAGTAAACTATTCCTGAGAGGCTTCAGTATGGCATTAGTGTACCACATCTAATGACACTATTTCCCTTCCCATGATATGTGACCTAATAAAAAAGAACCTATTTTTCACCTCATACAAGAGTAACCTAAGAGCAAACACGTGCATTTCATCCTGTGTGTGCTGAGGTCACAGGAACAACTTGCAATGGCAGTTTTCTGCAGTCATGGTTATATACTGGTGCTTGGAGGATATCACTCCCAGGAAGCCCAGTGGCTCCATCATCCCGTTAAATCAGGGAGGAACACATGAGAATTACCTAAGTGTGTGGGCAGGCCGAGAGATGGAGCGCTGCCTGTCCTTTATTCCTCTCTTGTGCAGTAACTTTTTCAAAAGTGGCTCTGGAGCTTAAGCCCCATTTTCAAAATTACCTTGGGAATCACTCACATTTACTCCCCACATGAGTAACTTCATGAGAAGAAGCCGAATCCCTTTTCCCTTATCCTGCTCATCCACATCAAAGGGTGGAGCACAGAGGCCTGTGCCAGGGCTGATAAACACTCCCAGGTTTTCCAGAGCTAAACCTGTGCAGAAAATGCCAGGCTTCACCACAGCAGAGCTCCCTCTGCACATTTTTTTCCTTCAAAGAAAAGCTGCAGCCGCCCAAGCAGGGGCTGGCGCTCCGAGGTGCTGGACACAGCTGATGGTATCGCAGGCAGACAAAACACCACCCTGCAGCAAGCTGCTGTTTGCAGCACAAACAGCACAAAGGCGACTGCCAGGAATCCATGGGTGGAGCGGGCATCACACCTGGGCAAATACAGCCCCAGCAAGAAGGCCTTTTTTTCCCAGAGCCCGGCTTCGAGCTGGTGATTGCACCACATCAGCCCTCGGGGGCTTTTCTGCATTACTCTCTGGCAAGCAGCTTTGTGAGTGAGTGAGCAAATGGTTGGCATCTGCCACGGAGCTATAAGAAGACTTCCCTGTGAGGTGGAGCTTGGCTTGCAGATGATCTCATGGTTTCAGTCACGGTGACCTGCTGCACTTGATGGATGCACCCCTTCCTCCAGTGCCCCCGCTCCTGCCCTCCTGTCATTCCTGTCTACAGATGGGTTTCCAGCCAGTGAGGCTGCAGGCTCAAACCTGTGGCTTTCCATTGCAAATGGAAAAAAAAAAAACCCTGAAGTTAACGAAAGGAGAGGAAGAGCCCAGCAACCCCCTTCCATAAACATGCAGAAATGGCAGGGGCAGAATGCGAAAGGGACACCAGGTTCTAATTTCAGCAGTTTATTTATTGCAATTTCCCTGCTCTTTAGGAAGGGCCAAATCTTACCTCACGGCATCATGACCCTGAAGCAAGTGCAGGCTGCGAAGCCCAGCTGTAACCCAAAACCCCATTTAAAGCATGGATGGTCCCAAGGCTTCTGCAGGATGACTGTCCTGCTATTTATTTACGAGGTATTCAGGCGGCTCAGCTACAGCCCTCTGATGGTCTGGTTTGGAAGGGATTTCAGGTTTATTGTATTTTCAATCAGTTGCACAGTTATGACTACGCTGACATCTGAAGCCCTCTGGCTTGCCTACTGGAGACTCACCAGCAGGTGAATATCAATAATCAGCTGTCTGATCCCTCCACACCTGAGCCTGAGATACAAGAGCTCACTGTGATGGTGAGAGGAAAGAGTGGTTTCAGGACCACTGGAGTTTCCAGCTGTGTGCTAAAATGGCCAATATAGAACCAGTGGCATGCAAAGGAACAGTGGTTCCTGTGGCACGGGAATCCACACAGAGGGAGTCCTCATGGAAATCATTGAACTTTTCATAAATTACTGGAAGTCGGACGTTAACAACCTCCTTGTAAGGAGATACAAGGTGGAGCAGGTGAGATGCGTACATAGATTCAGCTTTATTCACCTCACCTCACAAACCAGTCCAGCCAGCCCTTTAATCGCTCAGCAGCTCATCCCCAACTTGTCTCTATTTTTAACAGTCCTGTGCTCGTGGGAGCTGCGGGTGGGGATGAGGACACCTGCGGTGACAGGCACCCCGCTGGCACAGGGCAGAGCCCCAGCATCCCTCTGCTGCCCTCCTCGAACAGCCAGAGGGACTGAAACACGGCGATGTGAGCAAGGGCATGAAGTTCAAGGGACACAGGAATAGGAAAACGTGTGCTTCTGGGGAATCCCAGACTTCTGTCTGAGGGAGAGGTGGGCACCCTGTTGTCCTGTGTAGGACAAACAGCATGAAGAGCTTATGGGTGACTTCTGAGCACAACATGCTCACACATGTCTACGTTACAGCAGAGGAATCCTCCAGAAATGCAGCAGATGAGATAATAGGTCTAGTTGGTCTAGTTTCTTTTAGTCATCTGCTTGTAACAAACAGTAATTGGAACTTCTGGCTAAAATCACCGGGGGTTTCCTCAGGCAAAGCCATAGCTTGGACCTGGCTTTGCTGATGCTATAATTAGCAGGAGTACAGAGAGGTACCCATTAGCATCCGCCGACTCCTTTGGCCCTATTTGCACTGATGGCTGTGATGCGCTGGCTTCTTGTATCACCCACGGAGGAACGTGGCATCCCTGGATGAATCATGCAAGAAGCAGCGGGGAAGGAAGAAAGCTCTCTGCAAACACAGCTTTTTTCTTAGGCAGCTGAAGGAAGGAAATGGGGGGAGAAAAATGTAGCCACTGTTTGGGGTTAATTAAAATGAAACGCTTTTGCAGGACGCTGATGTTGCTTTTAGATTAGGTGGAATCGCTCAAAACTCTCTGCAAAATCTAACAGTTAATGACTTTCTACTGCAACTCGGAAGTTTCCTTCTTGGTGCAAAGGGTTTATCTTATCCACTGGGGATCTTGCCCCGGTCTCTCAGCCTGCTTGTGGTGAGACGTAATGCTGTAACAGCTCTTGTCTCACAGACAACCTCGCAGCACTCTAGGTAAGCTCTGGCAAAGTCACAAACGGTTTAATCATTAAATGAAACTGGATCGGGCTGAGGTTGAGATTCCTGCCGCGGCAGCCAAGAGATGACAATACCTGGCAGCTGTGAAGCATCTCTCCTCTCCAAACTCCCTGACACCGCTTGCAGAGGCACTGCCCTCCATGGCTCCGCGCGCCCAGCAGGCTCCATCTCGCATCATGCACAGCACCGCGATGTGCAGTGAGTCACGGCACCGGAGCGCAGCCCTCGGCGCTCTCAGCTTCTAATCTGGTGCCTGCATCGCAGATGTTTGTCACCACGGAACATGCTGATATTTTTGTGCTGTATTTCTTCCTGTAACTCAACAAGAACCTCACATAAAAGTCTTTGTGCTTTAGAGAGGGTTGAGGTCTAGAGGAATTACGAATATTTTGGCGCTACTGACTCGCTTCTGTTTCTGTAACACCACAACAGAATATCATGTAACAAAATGCTTTTCAGGGATGGCAAGGGACACTGAGGGCTGAGAGCATCTCAATGTTACTCCAAGAGCACCTTGCACATCAGGACATCTCCAGTCCAGACGCAGATAGGTTTACACCCCTCATATGGCCAGGGTCATGCCCAGGTCCCGGTCCTGCTGGGCTCCCTGCATGAGGCCCGATGTCCCTTCAGGCGTGGGGCAGCTGCAGGACCCTCTGTATATCCTCCTGAGCTGCTAACAGCAAAACCATCTCAGCAAGCCAGGGCTGACGCTAGCCACGCAGCATGCACCCATGTTACCACAAATAGTGTGGCTGGAACAGTGCAAGGAAGCAGTGTGGGCACACCAGGAGAGATGAGCTATGGTGACCTGTCCTCTTCTAGCTACAGCTGCCGGCTGGCACATCTTGTTTCATGGCAACACCCCCAGCCGACACATAAAATGCAAGCAACGAGCAGCAAAACTTTGGGGAGCGATGCTGGTGCCAGAGCCCAAGCAGCATCCCTGCTCCCACCCCGCTGCCCGTCCCCTTCCTGCGCCTCTCCTGCAGGGAAATCCCGGCTGTCCCCACCTGCACCTCGCAGCTACATCTCCCGCTTATCACCAGGGCCATCACCAGGCCAGGCAGGAGATGGCTGTCCCCATTTGTCTCCATACCTGGCAGGCACGCTGGCTGCAGAGGCTCGCAGGCTTGCAGAACAGCAGGTCCGCCTGCTCCACGCCCTCCCTAATCGCACCTTGGCAGGCGGCGGAGCAGCTCCGAGGAGGAAGCAAACTCACGTTAGAGGAAATTGCTGCTCCACACAAAGCTTCAGCAATGCGGGAAGGAACCTGGTTACTGAGAGGAAGTCAGGAATGCGTTGCTTTAAATACTCCTGCCTTGCGCCAAGGATTAGGAGGGGGCTTTCCAAAGGCACGGCCTTGTCCTTGTGTCTTCTAGAAGACACGAGAGGAGGAAAAAGATGCTTTAGGAAACAACTAGGTTGCAGGACTCAAGGGACCCAGCTCCAGAAGGAGAGGGGTGGAAAATAAAGGACACACAGATGGTTTATTAGGGCAGACAACTTATTTTTGGAAATGGATAACAGGTTGCCTTCATCTGCTGGCCATCACTGGTTTTCTCTGGGCATCTTTATCAACAGGTGGTATCAAAAGCATTTAAAAAATGCTTTTTTAAAGGCACCTTCTAATTCTTTCAGCACTCACAGACATCAGAAGTTAAAAACCCCAGCTAATGCCAGCCAGAGCACAAGCAGGTACTACACAAGCATTTGTCTACCCCTATTTTAAACCAAAACAGTGCTGTCCCAAGCTGAGGCTGTTCCCCCCCCAAAAAAATGCTTTCAGCAGGGACTCCTTCCTTGGCCATTTGACCTGTGGTCCTAGGATTCAACCCACCCCTTCCACAGGGTCACTTTCTTAAAAAAAAAAACTGCTGTGCAGGACACATTTTTCACATGACTCCAGCAGAAGTGTGCTGGAACACTCCTAGTTGCTGGGACACCCGTAGTTGTGAAACCCTTCTTCCCTCAGCCACCCTTCCTTTGGGCTGAGAGCTGCAGCAGGCTGCAGGAGATGGCTCTGTGCCCTGGCTGCGTGGCTGTACCTGGGTCTGTCCCCTTTGCACTGTCTGAGCATGTGCTCGGATCCAAGAAAAGCCTCCCTGACACATCGGGAAAGTTAGGAGAGCATTTCACCAGCAGCAAAGAGCATTTCGACGTTCGGAGATTTTACTCTTGGGTTTACTCATTGCTAGCACAGCACAGGTAATGTATTCTGGTCCATCAGCCAGGCAGGCTCCTACGTAAGCATCGTGTTGGCAAAACACGGCATCTATGCCAATATTTCCCCCTGCAGTGTGGACCAGCAGCTGCTGGCTCCTGGCTCCCACTGACAGCTCTGCGCGAGCTCCGGTGCTGTTCCCAGAAGACAGAGGCAGCGCAGGATGGAGGAGAGGAGGGGGTGAATGGTTTTCATCCCCTCTCAGCCAGGTTCCCCAGCATTTCTCTTCCACCCAGAAGCTGTCCCCTCTCCCTGCCTCCTGCCTTCCTCCTCCTTCCTCTTCCTGCCAGCTCCAGCTAGCACCAGCAGAAAAAAGATGAGAATGAAACACTAACGCAGGAGGGAAGAGGCACCAGTCAGGCTGCCTACAATGAAATGCAGATCCTGCTCTCGTGGCATTTTCCAGCCCTGTCTCTTCTCCTTCTGCAATCCCTTTCCAGCTTCTCTCTCCGTTTCCACAAGGGACTCAGCCTCTTGCTTTCCACCCCAAGTTTCCTGCTGGTGTTTGAGTCATTTTCTCCCCTAGGGCCCATTTCTCATCTCTGTTTGTTTCTTTGTCACCATTTTATGCTCTCTTTGGGCAATATTTCATTTTGCCTTTGTTCTTTGGTTGCCTCCATCTGTCCCTTCAGCCATTCTCCTAAATGTCCTTCTGTTTCCCTCCAGTTTTCTTCAGTAGTCTATATTGTATTTATGAATCTGTTGGGAGATGAAAGCTTCCTTACAGACACAGGCCCTCAGTAAGCTGCAGTTGTCCAAATCTATGCTAAAAGGTTGGCTTTTCCAAACAGATTTATCATTATTTTTCATCTCCAGAGACTTGCAGTGTAAAGGGAACCTTTAGGCAGAAAATGTCTCCAAAAATCACTCTGATTTCGATACAAGCCTTTGGCTTTGTATATCAAATCACACAGGAAAATCCCCAAAGCTTTGCCACCTGGCTTTAGCCCTCTGAAATCCAACAGTGGCTTGTCTCCGGCACAGGAGCTTGAAAGGAGCCTGTCCAGCCTGAGACCAATCCCAAGCAGACGCAATGCCTGCACCCCTCTGGTCCCTGGGGTTCGGGGGGGCACTGCAGACTGGATGGGGATGCACGTGAGCTTGTTGTGCCTCTCAGCAGCACTTTGTAGGAGCCCCATGCTTCACTGGGATGGCAGGAGGACCAGCCTGCACATCACCGGGATGGGGAGATGTGCATTCAGGGCTGTGTGGCTCTCCTGCAAGGGTTTCCATGCTATAAATAGGTCCTGCGAGGATCCCCTTTTAACAAGGGTCTTCCTCTGCAGCAGGAAGCCCGGAAGGGATCGGGAACTAACTGCACAGCCAGGCTCTAAGTGGGCTGAACAAATCATACCATGCAGTTACAAGGAACTTCTCTCCGTGAGTCACAAAATATCTTTCAGGGGTTCTGCTCTCTCTTTTTCTTGCCGTGCTTCCCCTCCCTGCAGCTCTGCTTTGTCTCAGCTGCTGTGCTGAAGGGATATGAATTAACTCCAGCAGCTGTGCATTGTGCCCCAGCTCAGTGCCTTCCTCTCTGCCACATCTGCATCCGTGTGCATTTCAGCCTTGTCTCTGGATTTGTTTGTCAGCAGGACACAGCAGGACCTCCAGGTCTGGGTGGGACTTGCCCTCACTGCTCCCCCCTGTGAACTGCTCCCCGGGCAGGGAGGCTGCTAACAGCTCCGTTGTGCAAAAGCCTGGCTAGCTCACAAGTGACTCCACTTTCCAGAAGCAGCGAAGAAGAGGACAGCCTGTGCCTGCGAGGAGAAGACGAGGGGAGGGGAGAGCTGAGCCACAGCACGTCACAGAGAAACGCAGGTCCCTACCGGCGCTTGCTGCAACCCAAACCAGGCTGTGATGCAATGTAAGACACTGCTCTGACGTCTGTGCTAGAAAACCAGTCCTGCTGCGTCACACCGACCCCTCCAGCCCATCTGTGCCAGCATCTCCCTTCCCCTCCCACCTACCACAGCAAAGATCTCTACAGGCATGCCCTCCAGACCATGCAGAGCATCGACCGAGTCCCTCTCACGACCGGTTGCACCGATTCTGGTAACACAGTCCAGCTCAACAAGGGCACAGAGCATTACATGTCTGCTTGGAAAATCTGTGACCTGATGGCTTACAGCACAGTTGTCTTTCATGTATAGCAAGCTGGCTACTAAGAGGTCCTGCTCAAATCAGGCTGGTTTACATAGAGCCACGCAAGGCACCTGGAAAGGCACCGGGGAAGAAGGGCCCAGCACTGCAAATCCCTGGGGAGAGCATCCTACAGCCAGCCCACATCAACACCTCTCTGTACCGAACTGCTGGGGTGCTACCAGGGTTTTTCCCATCCCAGCACGAGGGAGCTATTGCTCTTTCTCATCTTTAGCTACAAAGCAGTTTGTCCAGCCCTTCCTGCTCAGCAGCTCTGCGCTCCAGCTTTTGAGCCCGACTTGTCTCTACAAAGAGCCCAGACTCGCGTGGAGGCATGATATCACTGTAGGATCTGGGTTACGGGGACATGTCACCACAGCCTACAGCCGAGACTGATAGGGATTTATCTCAGCATCACTCTGGTGCAGGGCTGCCCGCAGTGCTGGCATGCATCCTGCCACAGCCCAGTGGCTGGCAGCAATGCCCTCATCTGGGTGAGACACTGACCTCGAGCGAGGTCCTGGGCTGGAGGGGAGTGGTGACAGCCTATGCCCAGGCCCACCTGAGCAGGACAGCCAGATACAACAAATGGAGAGTGAGAAAACATCTGAACAGCAGTGACACATTTCCCAGGGAATAGATTTCTACACAGCTCCTCCATCCCCCTCTGCACAGACGTGTTGGGTGCCCCCATCTCTGCTGCATACACAAATATTTCCTTTCTCACCCAGCTTCTACCAGAAAGCGAGGAGTATCTCTCCCTGGGCAGTTTGCTTTCAGGGTGCTGCCATCACTAATCCACTGCTGTCCACACCATGGGACTCCCACCCAGGTGACACCGAGCAGTGTCACATCCCGGTCCTGCTGCGCACCCAGTGGGGCTGGCACCATTCACTCCAGCACCAGCATGCTTCAGAGGCAGGATGAGCAATAGGGATTTGGGGGCGATAAGAAATGCTGTTGGCAGCATGGATTTTGGTTGGTCTAATGGTTACAAAACACGAAATATCAAACCGCAGGCTGTCCCTGCCCAGGGATGAACAAACATTTCTTTCCGCCAGAAAGAGAAAAGATTAAGGAGGGATATTTCACACTCGCATACACTTAAGAGGAAAAAATATTTATATGAAGGAGAAAGGACTTGGCAGGGTTTTCCCAGAGGCCCCGTTTGCTGTTTATGCGTTTCTCAGGACGGGGTTGATGTTGCGGAGCCCAGCGGAGGAGCCCGAGCTCCCCCCTGCTGCCGAGGCGGGGGCGCAAGCGGGGGCTGCACACAGGCTGCCTGCAGGGCTGCTGAGAGATCTCGCCGAGGCTGCTGTTGCCCACGCCTGCAGTGAAGTCATGTCTGCGAGACTGCAGGTAGCTCTGGCAGCAGCTGCCGTGGTTTCCTGATGGCACTCATTTGGCACAGCTGGGGACCAGAGCCAGGAGGGGGTGAGCACCAACAGTGCTGGGAAGTGGGCGCTGGGCTCTAAGTACCTCTTAGGACCAAGCCCAAGGTGGGACGTGGTGAGAAATGTTCTCCACTCTGAACGTCTTGTTTTAAAAGGGTGCATGGCAGCTCAGGCTCCCACCGAGATACTGAAGGGCTGAGCCCCTTTTCCAAAGCCCTGCAGCTGGCAGTGGCTCCTGTTCCTAGCTGGAGCTCTCTATCCCTTGAAAGCACAAAGTTACAAAACCATAAACAATTATAATTTGGGCACCTGCCGTGCTTTGGAAGTGCCTGGTGCAATCCCTCCCTGTCCAAGCTGCACTACGACTCCTGTTCTTGTTTCTGGAAAGGAGAAGCCTTGAAACGTGCAGGGCTTGCACTGGCCTTTGCTGCCAACGCTTTCATCATGGTCTTAAGTGGCATAAAGAACGCAAATACTTGTCATTGCAACACGCGGGGCTGGGATCTTGCTTAACATAAAGCATACTTTCTTCACCCCACCTGAGGCAGTGAGAGCAGCAGCACGATAGGGCTGGGCAGCAGGTACCAGAGGAACAGGCTGGGGCTAGGATGTTTTCCCAAAGACCTCTCCAGAAGGATTTTCCGATCCTAATTAGGAGATAAAGCAACCTGAGACAGGCAGGAGACAGCCACCACACTGTGCTACTGTCCCCCGCTCCTGCAGGTCAGAGCATCATTGCTGCTTCACCCCAAGCTCCAAACCAGCACAGCTGGAGGTGCTGCAGGGAAGCTTGCTGAGCCAGGACAAAGAAGCCCCAAGAGGTGTGCAGCTCCCATCGTGGGCACAGTGAGACCTCACCCAGGCAGCTCAGAGGGAGTTTTACGGTCGATCCCTGTATGCACTGCCCATATTTCACATTTCCCATCCCTGGGCTCTGTGCTGGACATCCATGTGCTCCTCCCGGCACTGGGGAAGGCTGGCACCAGAGACCAGCAACAAAGGATTAAAAGCCCAGCTGTCTTCAACCCTGCTTCTTCAGCAGTCCCACTCTGCCACCACATGACTGCGGCTGTTTCAAGTCCAAACAGGCAGCAGAGCAGGTGGACTTTCAAAAAACACTTTACCTACGAGCCCTGGCAGAGGAGATGAAAGCCAGAGAAGCCTTTTCACAGGGCGATGCTGAGCACCCCCAGCTTTCTCAGTGTTTCCAGGTAAGGAGAGCTCACAGCACTGCACAAACGAATGAAATTCTCTGCCACTTGATGCTCCATGTGCCTCCCAGCCCGCACCAGGCAGCTCGGCTTTGTTTTGTGTTTCACAGGAGCCCTGAAGATTCACTGGAAGAGTCTTGGAGAGTATGTGGTAGATACGGCCAGAACAGCTTTAAGCAAGGACACTTGACTACAAGCATACCATAAATACTCTTTATTTAAACACATTGTCAATCAAGAGAACCTGGAATAAATACTCAAACTTCTGAACATACATGTCCTCACCTATGTATCTAGCCAGCACAAAACACCTTTACATTTCCTTGTTTATATACAGATCTATATATCACTGTATATAGATAATAGATATATACACACATATACATATGTATATCAAAATATATATGTACTTGTGCAAAAGTGACCTTACCAAGGACAGTAAACAAGTACGTATTTCCCAATCCACTCTCACTGGCAATATTGCACTGAAGTTCAGTTGTATGCTCCTGCCATCAGGAGAGCGAGAAAACAGGAGAAAAACTGAAATTGCATGCATGGAGAAGCAGCAAATCCACTTTTATCATGATCAATGACATTTGTAAGGGCTTGATGCCCCCTGAAATACCAGGCTTGATTCAGCACCCTTACAGACAGCAATCCCAGCAGATACCCACTGCCAAATCCAGGGGGAATCAGGGTTGTGTCCAGCTCTTACAAATAGATCCCATGACACTTACCAGGAGAGATAACCGCCTCCCAAGCTCTGTGTAAACTTGTTTCCAGCGTGCACAGCTCTGTCTGGACCTGGGCTGTGTTACCATGACCCCAGCCGAGCTGGCTGTACTTTGTTCTGTGGCAGGCAAACAGCCTCAGCACTGCAGCTGAGGGTGCAAGGGGCAGCAGTTGTGTGCCCCAGGGTCTGCCTGAACCACCAGCTGCAGCTCAGACCCCAAGGAACAGCTGTAGAGCATCTCTCAAGAGGCAGAAATGGGCAAACCATTCACTGCCCTGCTCTGCAATATCATGAAAAGCACCTACAGGTTAGCTTGGGTGCCCCTGCAGCTGGAGACAGGGGAGGAATGTCAGTGATAGGAGGGTGTAGCTACCCCAGCTGCCAAACGGGGATGTGTGTTCACTGCAAAACGTTCTCTTTGCCTCCAAAAAAGAAAGGTTAGGGCTAATGCTCACTTTCAAGCAGCTCCAATAAAAGGCTAACCGGGGGAAGATGTGCTCAGCTCTCAGAAAGAGCCAAGCTCTCACACTGAAAGAGACTTTGTTGACAGGGAGATGCCCAACAGTGGCTGTAGTCCTATTCCTGGTCCTGGGAAGCCAAGCACAAGTGCAAAAACAGTGATGAAAGGAACCTTAATCCTTGCAAAACACTGGTCTCGGGGAGCCAGGGGTCACAGCACCTCTCTGCCGAGCACAACATCCAAGGCCAGGGTGGTTTTTCAAAACAGCCCTTGCTGATCTAAACCTGAAGCACCACCCTTGGATACTATGCACACTGCAAACACCAAGCGCAGGCACACAGCTTGGACAAGTTCGCAAATTCACAAAAGACGTGGGTCAGATGAAGTACAAAGTGCTTCCCCCGGGCTGGATGCTCCTACAAATGGCTGGGGAAGGGGCAGCCCCCCTGGCTCCCCCTTCCCACTCTCCCTGTCCTGGGAGACAGCCAGGCTGCTGAGGAAACCTTTGCCTCCCTGCCGCTTTTGAAGGGGTGGCACTTTGTATCTGCTGACAGAGAGCAGAGTAGGGAACGTGGAAGGCAGGACGTCCTCCCCCCTGCCAGAGGAATGAACATGCTCATAAACTCATCTCCTTGGGAAATGGATTCATCATACCAGTTAACACAAACACGCAGAGGCAGGGGACTGGCAAAGGCAGGGGAGGAAAGCCTTTCCCTGAGCCAGTGCGGGTGATCTGGGCTCCTGGCAGCTGAGCATTGTAACATCAGAAGGGCAAGAGATGCTAGGAGCGAGACTGCAGCCTGCTGTTTACTCCTAGCCAGCCCTGTCAATGCCCTCCCCTCTACAGCAAAAACATGTCCCTTATAGTAAATAAATACATAAATAAGCCCTTTGAAAAGCACAGTGGCCGTGATGTGGCAGGGCTGAAGAGCACGGCGTGTGCCTGCTCGCACACCCACTCCGCAGGAGCGGGGCTCTCCTTTCTGCACTACTAAGCCCTGGCCTATTTTCAAACATTTGGGAGGATTTGGTAACTTAAGTCTCTTCCCTCCCTCCCTGCCATACCCAGCGCCTGGGCAGTGCCCTCAGGCAGGGCTCCCACGCTGTCCTCAACCAGAGGAGAAGCCCACACGGTCTGGACCTGACTCCACAGGCTCCGTGAGCCCCCCGGCACCCCACAGATTTGCAGACCCCACCAGGCAGAGATCTGTGCCAGCCTGCTCCCCCTGTGCTGCTCCCCTTGCACAGCAGATTGTATTTCAAGACCTAGGCTTCCCTGAAAGCAAAAGGTCTCCAGCAATGCTCCCAAGAGGCAAAGGACTGACAGAACTCACGACACTCTGCCCGCTGTGCTGGATGAAGCCAAGACAACTCCTGATGTGGAAGCTGCAGCTGCCAGAGCAGGGCCACTTGCAGCAAGGACAGGATTTTTAACACAAAAGCTGCATTTGTGACACTCATCTTGAGCAAGACATTAAAAGCAGTAACAACCTGTCTGACTGCGGCTGAAAGGGTGAACGTACCGCAGTGCAAAGCTCCAGTCTGTGGAGCCTGCCCATGTCCTGCACCATTTGTAAGGTACAAACCAGCAGCACTGAAGGCAGCCTGGTCAGTTTGCAGTTAGAATCGGGTATTTCAGCACAGTGACTGTCCTCTAATGAAGTCACTGCTGTGTTTTCTCAGTTGTACTTAACCTGAGTCAACCCTCTGCTTGTGTAAATCCCAAGTACCCTAAAATCACTGTAAGCGGTTCATGTCTGGACTTAAATGTTCTATTTTTGAATGCCTAGCATACATCTATAAAATTTTTTATTACAAAATATTTTAATAGGCAAAAGGATTCCTTTATACAGCTTATCTTTGCAACCCTGGAACAGGAAAGGTTTGTCATGTTTGGCTTTGCTCGTGCCACAATATTTTGTCCTCAATTATTTCTCTTTTGGTTCCCGCTGCCTCCAGAACTGAGCAGTTTATATTGTACCTGTTTCCCTAGTGTTGCCTTAGAGGAACGAAATCAGTTCTTTAACACTCAGACCGCGTTGCAAGCCTGAGGTTTCCTAACACTGCAACTGAGCACTGCAATACAGAGATCAACAGACAGACGTCCCCTGTCCCTTCCACCTCTGTGTGCTGGGCACTGCACGGGTTCTGCAGCTAGCCATCGCTTGTCTCTCAGCTCTGGCCACGTACAGCTCCATCTGATCTGTGAATATAACCAGCCGGGCAAGCAGAGTAATTATTTGGACAATAAAATCCTGGTCCACAACACATGCTATTGAAATGCAAACAGTAATTAATAATGGTAAAAATACGCAGAGCCACTGAGACGTGGGCACCGGGTTTCTCCCGGCCCTGCCTTGGCACGGGACCTCCTCCCGCTGCGCTCCTGCTACAGCCTGCATTTCCCCAGATTTACGACGGGGGAAATCGATCATGACAATCAAGAGGTTAATTTTCACTTCCCCCAGAGCGCTACATGACAATCATGAGCTGCACTGAACTGAGTGTGCCTCTAACCCACGCGGGGCACCTACACCGACCCCGCAGCACAGGGCCCTTCCTTTCAGCCCTGGTACAGTAGGAAACCAGAAGCACCTGACCCCGCACAGCCCGTTAATGTGTCCTGTTAATGTGTATCTGAGGAGCAAATGTTTTTGCAGACCGGGGGCCTCTTCCTCCCAGCAGTCACACACCGTACCGTGCCATCACGCCCCTCGTTTGCTCAGGTGGCTCACAGTGTGATTTCAAAGCTGAACTTGGTTTAAAAGCTGAACGCAAGGGAGTTGGGGTGTGCTGGGGCACTGCTGATGGCCTCACCAAGGAGGGCACGGGCAGGCACGGCGTAAGTGCTGGCAGCAAGAGGCTGGAGGGATGAGCGCTCTTGGGCACATGCCCTGCCTCTGTGTACTGAGAGCTGGAAAGGCTGCAACGGAGCTGAGCCAGCACCCATCACAGCACCAGAAAAGGATTGGGCTGTTACAGCTCTTCGCCCTTCCCAGCACCCTTTCCAAGCAGGATCGGGACCGCTTTGGGAAAGATAGAAGGGAGCACCGGGAGATCCCGTACTCCTTCCCCACAAAAGCCGGGTGGGGCTTTATCATGAGGAGTGCCGAGAGCTCAGGGATGAGCCTGCTGCTGCCCTGCACCTTGCAGCACCTCTCCTGCCCCACACTGTCCCTACAGGGGTGATTCCCCCTCCAGTGCTCCCTGGGGCTGCCTGTTTGAGTGCCAGTGCTCTGGGCAAGTCCTTCCCAGGGCTGCAAAGGGAGCCGTGGTCACAGAGGGACTGCAGAGGTGGGCAGGCAGAAATCTCGCTCCCTCCCTGGCCAACCCAGGACAGCACAAGCTGCTTCCTTGCAGCACTGCCCCCCCCCACAGCAGCTCAAGCAAAACCCCTGGAGCTCAGGGCAGGTGCCTGGAACTGCATGGGGAGGAGAAGAGCCCCCCACATGCAGTGCCCGAGCATCCCTCCCACAGGATACCACAGCGTGCCAATCTATTTCTCCTCCATCTCCCCCAAGTTTTTTTTGGAAGACACCACACTTTCACTCCCTCCTCGGGTCCCCCCTTTCAAACAGCAGCTGAGGGTGAAGGCAAGGGGGGAGCCCCATTTTCCCAGCCCTGTTGCTGCTCTCCTCCAGTTTGGGGCTGTCTAAGAAGCCCTCAGCAACACAGCCCCTGCCCTGTCCCATCCCACAGCCTGCACCTGCCCGCTCCTGTCTGCGTGCCCCTGACAGCTCCGTGCACCCGCCGCCAAGTTTTGCAACCCGGGAACAAAATGCAAAGCCTGCTGCAAGGGGAAAAAAACCCTTAACAAACAAACAAACCTAAAGCCATCCCGCGGCCAGAGCTGTGCTTCCAGTCTGTCAGCCCTCTGCAACAAAGTAAGGAAGCCCTCCTCCCTGCCCACCTCCTCGGGCTCTGTATCATTTGAGACCTGAAGTTAAACAAACCGGGCAGTTAAAAGCTTTGGCTGCAGTCCACAAAAGGTCAGTCTGTGACTGTGACAGCATCTCACCCAGCTTCCCAGTACCACATTCTTGAGCCCCACAGTCACAGTCCCACATTCTGGGCAAAGAGTCCGTTTATTTCTATCATTATTTCAGCAAAAACTCCTACAGCACTTGGCAGAAGATGCATTCGTTGTTTCTGGGAGTTGTTTAAACTGTCCCACGGACAGCAGTAGCTGCGGGTCAGACACAGCTGACCGGGTTACACACAGCCCTGGTCCTAAGTACCCCTTCCGTGGGGAATTAGGCACAGGGTGCCCTCTCTGCTGGGCTGGGCAGCGCTGGGAGCACAGGGCTCCTCCAGCAGCCACCCGGCTGCTCACACTCTGGCCATGAGGTAGTTCAACATCAGACACCGTCAGGAAGTTCCGTTCCTCCTGGGATGAGCTTTCTGCACAGCCTTAAAATACCACACACCCCCCTCCGCTCCCCCCGGCTCAAGGGACCTAAATAGGTTTCTTCTGCGAGCAGCCAGCCTGCCCGAGCCTCCCCGGGGCAGCCTCCCACCTGCCTGCAGAAGGTTTGCTGAGTTTTAGGTTTCTTGCAGCCTCTGGGTTTTAGGGGTGCTTTAGATGAGGATCGATATTATTCTTGGGGGTTTTGTTTCTCCTTACAGAGGGAAAGGCTCATCTTTATAACCAGCGTGCCACACCAGAGCCCATCGCGTCTCGAAGCTACCCGCTAGGCACAGTACCTTTGCAGTGCAAAAAGCCCTCGGGGTTAGGGAAGGAGCCCTCTTCGCAGAGCAGCTCACAGGTTTTATCCGGTGCCAGGGGGTAGCCGTTGTCCTCCTCGTTGTAGTCGCTCCTGCCGTTGCTGTTTGAGTAGCCGTTGGCATACATCTTCAGGGCAGACCTGCGGAGGCACAGGAGCTCCTGGAAGGCATACCTGAAGTCCGGGCTGCGGCAGTAGATCAAAGGGTTGAAGGCAGAGTTGACGTAGCCCAGCCAGTTCAAGAGGATGTACACGTACTTGGGTATGATGTCGTCCTGGATGACATGCACGATGTTGACGATGAAGAAGGGCAGCCAGCACAGCGTGAAGGTGCCCATGATGATGCCCAGGGTCTTCAGGGCTTTGTGCTCCTTCAGGAAGAACTTGGAGGAACGGCGGTGCCCAGCTCGCCCGTTCTGGTCCTGCTCCTTGTTCTGGGTGTGAAATCTCCCCTCACTCTTGTCTATCTTCTGCAGCTGCTTCTTGGCCACCTGGAAGACCCTGGCGTACACAAATACCATGACCACGAGTGGCAAGTAGAAGGAGATGATGGAGGAAGCAATAGCGTAGGCTTGGTTGGTGAAGAAGTCACAGCATGTGTCCTTCTCATAGCAGAGGATGGCCTCGACACGGTCTGCCCGGTACCAGTGCATCTGGATGGGCAGGAAGGAGGTGAGGGCTGACACCACCCACACCACCAAGATGACCACGCGCGCCTTGCTCTTGGTCAGCAGGCTCTGATACTTGAACGGGGAGGTGATGGCGAAGTACCGGTCCACAGCAATGACGCAGAGGGTCTCGATGCTGGCCGTGACGCAGAGCACATCCAGGGATGTCCAGAACTCGCACCAGAAGTTCCCAAACTTCCACATCTCCATGATGATGTGGCTGGCGCCGAAGGGCACCACAGCCAGCCCCATCACCAGGTCAGCGCAGGCCAGCGAGGTGATGAAGTAGTTGGTGACAGTCTGCAGGCGCTGAAACCGGGCGATGGCCGTGATCACCAGCACGTTACCGAAGACGATGGCCAGCACGATGAGCGACATGAGGATCCCCATGCCCACCATCCACACGTCCCGCGACACCGTGGGGTCTGCGGTGCTCTGGTTGGCACTGCCGTTGCCACCGGGCAGCTCGGTGCCCGCCACCCCCATGACACCCCCCCCAACGACCCACCCCTCTCCCCGGGCAGGCGGCGGGGGCTTTTCCCTAGGGCTGTGCCGCCGCGGGGCTGCTCATAGGGGACAGCAGGTGCGGGACGGGCTGGGTGCCGGGGTGCGCTGCGCTGCGGTGCTGTGAGCGCTGCGCCCCGGTGCGCTCCGCTCCCGTCCCGCCGCTCCGCGCCGCGCCCGCCCGACTGCCCCGCGCCCCTCCGGCGCCGCCGAATTTATAGCGGCCCCCGCCGTGACATCAGCCCCGCCGCAGCCAATAGCAGCCCGCGCCGCGCCTCCTCGCGCGCACCTCGCGCCCCCCCAGGTCCCCACTCCGGTCCGCCCCCGGCCCCACGCGTGTCCCCGCCCCGCGCGCGCACCCAGGGGTCCCCCGCGTGGGGCGGCCCCGAGGTGCCCCCTGCTTGTCCCGCGGCTGCTCGCGGCCCCGTGGTGGCCCCGCGCTGCCCCGTAGTGGCCCCGCGCCGCCCCGTGGGGGCCCCACGCCCACGCGTGCTCCTTGCTGCGGGGTGGCCCTGTGCTTCCCGCCCCTACGCGCTCCCAGCCCTGTCCCCGTGCCTGACACCCACGGGTGCCACGCACCACGGGCGCTCCCTGCCTCGGGGTGTCCCCACACCCTCTGCCCCACTCGTGTTCCACGCCACCCGGGGGTCCCCACAGTCCACCCGTGTGCCCCGTGTGCTCCCCGATCTGGGCTGTTCCCAGGCCAAGTGGCACCAGGAGGGTCCCCACGGTGCTCTCAAAAACTGTGTCCTCAGCTGGGCACGGGGTTCTGGCCCCCCTGAGAGCCCCCACCCGCCTGGTGATGCTCTGTGCCAGGGTGGCACCAGGTCCTTCAGCCCTCCCAGCACCCAGCCCAGCACCGCAGCCCTACAACCGAGGTATTTGGGGTCACATCTGAGCGCTGGAGCTGCAGCCTGGCCCCAAAAACCCAGGGCTGGCTAAGGGCACAGGGGCTGTGCGACTGCTGCGCGCTGTGCTCTGCCACGCCGCAGCCAGGCATGTGTTTAACCCCGGCCACCATCACAAGTATTTCCCTCCAAAGCAAACAAATTTGCTAAATAAGGACTTAGGAATCCTGCAAACTTCCTTTCAACCCAACAAGAGATAATGTTGCCACTGGAGTTTCATTTCTGCCCATCGCTCGGCACTGAAATCTCCCCCCCCTGGTGCTGGTCTCCCACAGACTCATCCTGCTGCCTGCAGGCCCTGGGGGCTTGCAGAGGTGCCAGCGGGGCCCGAGGGCTGTGCTTGGCACTGCTGCTAGCCCTGTGCCACAGAAAGGGAGAAGAGAAAGCGTCGCCTCCACATTTACCCCCTGCTACCAGCTGCACCAGCAGCGGCTGCAGCTCAGCGCCCTGGCTGCTGCACTGGGCTAGCAGCAAGGCAGGGAGGGTGGCTGCTGCCTCTGTCAGCAATTAAGTAGTTACTGCTGCTGAATCTTGATCGAAACGCGTTGGCTGCCAGGGTCTGAAGGGGTTCTGTGAGGCTCCCTCACTTTTTTCCAGAGGAGCGCAGCGCTGCGGTGCCGAGCAGCCCTCCCTCAGCCCCGCTAGGTGTCCGTGGCTTCGCGCCGCCTCAGCCCGGGCTATTTATAGAGGAGAGCCGGGTGGAGGAGAGGAAGTTTTGTGGTTTAAGACAGAGGGGCAAACGAGGTGTTGGAATCAGGAAATAAGATGAGAGGCAGTTTCAGCAGTGTGAGCGCTCTGTCTCGACGGGGATCTGCCTTAACTAGTGGCTTCCCACGCGCTGCTTCTGCGTCTGCACGCTCCTGAGGTTTTAAAAGTGAAGAGAGGAGAGCAGAGCATCGCAGGCACCTCTTCCCACGGCAGGCAGGTGCAGGCTTCAGGAAATGGGTATTCGGGGGAGCCAAGTGTTCAGGGGAACACTGATGACCGCAGCTAATTACCACGAGTTTCCACTGCCTGCTACTGAGATAAACAGGCTGTACGTTCATGCAGGAGGTACAACTGTAACCAGCTGCTGTACGCCTGTAGCTCTCCTTTGGCTTTCGCGGACTTTGCAGCAGCTGAGGGTGAGGTCTGCACACAAATGCAGGCTGGTTCAGCACCTGCTGGGTGCCCTGCCTGCACCCTGCTCCCTGCATGCAGGTCCTTGCACTCCCTCAGGGGCCAGTAGCACGCACCTTGCAGGGGATGCAAAACAAGAAACTGCTGGGAAAATGAAGGTATGGATCAGGTGTGGTATTAGGGGAGCAGAGCAGGGAAGGAGAAGTGGGAGGTGTGGGAGCTACATGTCGTACTTAGCTCACTGTTCAACCCTCTTTTTAAAGACCTGATCAGAAAACGCTAGCAAAAGATCCAGGCAAGCTGCTGGTAAGAACCTGGCAGGTGTGCCGGGCTCTTTCTTGTGGGTTGTGCTAACTTCTGGGGATGCTCTAATGCTAAATCAAAGCTTTCAGAAAGCATTGGCTTTCTATCCTAACAGATGTGCCAATGCTCATCCTCGCAAGAAGCACTGAGTCTTGAAAGGAGGAGAAGCAAGTTTGGGAACTTAGTACAAAATACACTAACTCTGGGGCAGTCAAAGCTCAGTTCTGTCCTGCACGTCCCTGGTAACAGTCCCACATCCTCTCCCAGAACAGTCCCACATCCTCTCCCAGAGCCTGCCTCAGCTCTCAGAAAATTTCCGTGGCCCAGGACGCAGAAATCAGCAAGCCCAGCTTATATGTCAGTATTTTGTCTTTGTTGTGCTATACTCAGAGAGGCCTGAACCTCTTGTGGTTAGTGGGGTGTGGTGGAGGAAGCACAGAAAGGCCGAATTTTCTTCCTCGATTCCACAGCTCTCTGCTTGCTTTGGGTCTTTGCTCACCTATGTGAGGTGTGTTGGGGTGCCCCCATGGCATGAGCTGATTCCAACCCCTGGCTAAGCAGCCGTGACCCACAGCAAGTGCAGTAGTGAGCACGGGTTCAAAACAGAGGCAGGAATTCACCCCACATAAAAAAAAAATATAATCATCATCATGACCCAAAGCGTGGGTTGCTTTTGTGGCTCGCCTGCCTTTATTTGTGCTTTTGAGTAGTTGTTACCTTCTAGCATGTTCAAGGCTTCCTATTCAAACAGAAATAACACCAAACCTCAGAACAAAGGTCAAGAGGAGAAGAAAGTTTGCATTTCTCACACTGCCCAAAGTGCTGGGGCTCTGCCTGCTACCAAATGTCTCCTTCTGGGCATCCTGGGCTTGCAGGGTGGCAAAGCCAGGCACGCCTCATTTATTTCGTGCAGCACAGCTCCACCACGGACCCTGCTGCTCTGCCATCAGGCCAATCTTTTCTCTTCTTATAATTGGATGTGTGCTCCCTCCTTGCTGGGTGACATTTGAAGAACGGCCCGTGGGATCAGTGAGAAAGGCAGGACTGGTAGGAAGAGGTAATCACTTTTATTAGCCCAACTGACATAAATTGGGAAAAAACAGCCAGGCTTTGGGGTGTGAGAGACCTTCCTCGGGACTACGACTAGCTGGGATGCTGCCCTCATCCCTCATTCCCAGATGCTTATCACAGGCAGGAATGCAGGAAGCACCCTGACAGAAAGCAGCTGTTCAGAGCAGGTCCTGGGCTTGCAAAACCACCAAAAACAGCATGCAAATAGCCCCGAGGTGTTCCTCCTCGTGTGGCTGCCGCTTACCACCAGCTCTGCCGCCGGTGACCTGGTGCCAGGGCCACCCGTGCCCAGCAGCATGGAGCAGCCAGGGGACAACTGCTGGAGAGGCTCTGCTCTGCCCAATTTTCTGCTGCATTTGTTCACACATGTCTGGCTTTAGGTCTCCAGGGGGTTTTGGCTTCCTAATTCTGCTTTGGACACAGCGGCTTGGCAGGAGTCAGGGAGCTTTCAGCAGGTTGGCCGTGGTGGCATCCGTGTGCTCCTGAGTTCCTTTCCTCTCCTGCTCTTCAGTCCATGAGGGGGAGCCACCTCTGATTCCCAGCTCCTGGTTACTCTCCTCTCTGTTAGTTTGGAGCAGCAGTGCGATTAGAAACAAGGATTTGAGCAATAAAGTGATTTTTTGGTTTGCTTGTTTCTCTCTCAGGTCTCCCTGCAGGGGCTGGTGGGAGCCCAGGTGCAGCTCCTTGCTCGGTGAGCAGTGAGCAGAATCACAGGGCTGCCTTTTGGGAAAAATTCCTGCTTCGTTTCCTTGGGGAAGATGCTGCCACCCCCACGGCACCCAGACACCCAGCCCTGGCACCCACCAAGGGCCATGTCCACCTCGAATTGTGGAAGGAGGCAGCGGAGAGGCTGTTGTCCACACTGGGGTCTGCAGGACGGCACCCGGCACACTTCTGCTCTGACCCAGGAGCATCCCTCACACTGCCACAGGTGCCATTTCTGTCACAGAGTGCCAGTCCCCACATCCTCCTTGTGAAGGTGCTGTGGGGCTGGGGAGGGGCACTGCAGGACCTCCTGTGCTGCTCTGCGCATCTCCCAGGGCGTCTGGATGTCACGGCTGCCAACCTCTGCAGCCCTGGCATTTGCAGGGAGATAGTAATTGCCCTTTTTTTAGACTAGACTAAATAAAAAAGAAACTGCTGCATATGAGCAATGACCCCAGTGAAAACGGAGGTGCTTAATGTGGAACGTGACACTGCTGGAGCAGCTGAGCACAAACGATTCATCGTCTCTGGGCCAAACACCAAACTGTTTGTACAGCAGTACCGGTGGTGGATACAGGCTACAGAATGGCAGCAGGAGAAACAGAAGAGACCACTGGAATAACAGTTAGAGATAAAAGATTGTTATCAAGACTTTTTTTTTCTTCTCGTCACTGCTCCCCATCGATGAGGGTCTACAGTGACCCTCAAGTGAGACCTGGTCCTGGGGATAATGGACTGTGCACTTAGTCACATGGTCTGAACTTTTGGGTAGACCTGTGCGGTGTCAAGAGTTGGACTTGATGATCCTTAAGGGTCCCTTCCAACTCAGGATATTCTATGATTCTATGATTCTATGATAATGGTCCCTGCTTGAAATAGGGCCAGGATTTCACCTCTTATTCCTAATTTTAGAAGCCTACTTCATGAGCTTTTAGGAAAGGGAACTCTGTGTGCCGGAATATGTGCCCAATTCGACTGAGTCCAAGAGGAAATTTGTTTTTCCTGAGAGCTTTCTTATCAAATCTGCTGCAAATCAAAACCAAAACAGCCCGTGTGGCTGCTGGTCAGAGCAAGCTTTCCCTCAGCTTTCAGGGATGGTTCAGAGGTGGCTTTGGGATTCCAGCACCAATGTGCTGCTGCGGGTGGCACAGCCTCTGTGACTGCTGTGTGCAAGCTCTGGAGCTGAAACATCAGCAAGGAGGAGAAGGAAAAGCTGCAGTGCTTGGCATTTGGTTCCTACATCACATAGACCTTTTCAGTAAATGGACCTTTAACTTAATGTTTCCATGCAGTGAGGCAAAACTAATTCATCCTTATTCCTCCATGCATCTGAAGAGGACATCCACTAATGTCTGTGCCAGGTCTTTTGGAGCAAACTTTACAAAGTAAGGACAAAAAAATTGTTTTATTCTGTGGCTACACCATCTATGGTCCCAATGTTTCCCTAAGGACCTTGCTGGAAGAAGAAAATCACAGTTGAGAAGTGGTTTAGGATAAGCCTAGTCTGTCTCTTCTCTTTGTTATGGCTCAGTTTTACTATAGCCATCAGTCTTCCTTCTTTATACAAGGTCATGACATTTGCAGTGGGAATTGTCATGAAGTTCTTGCTTTTGATGTCGAAGATAATCCATGTCCTAAAAGAAAGGCAATTGATGTGTTAAGAGAGATGTGGGGATGGGAAGGTCCTTTGGAAATGAACATGTTTTATTGTAAACATCTCCAGAACACACCAAGATACTTGTTTTGCTAGTCACCAACAAATTGCCTGACTGGAGACCATGTCTAGCAGCAAAAAGGATGGTAGGCAGTAAGGTACAAAGATGCTGGGTACAGCGGAGGAGCCTAGGCAGAATCCAAGTCTCCACATGCAGCATCGCTTGCCCCTTCTCCTCAGCCTGCTCATGACATGTGATGTGAACCATGTTTAATTTATCCCCTGGCTCTGGGAGGAATTTGTGACACATTCCCAGCTCATATTGCATACCCCACCTAGTATCCATCAACCAGTCCTCATGTTTTTCTGCCTATTAATGATCTCAGGCTAAATTCAGAGCAGCACATGAAAGCGAAAGGCACCACATCTCATGACCACCCTGTCGCTTTACCCACCCCAGCCCATGCTGGAATGTCAGAACAAACACCATGTCTAACTCCTCAAACAATGCAAGCAATCGCTTTTAGACGGGCCATTGTGCGTGGCATTCATCTAGGAGATGGTATCTGTGAATGGTGTTTTGTGTCGTTAGTGTATTTTAATAGTACGTGAGATTACATCTTTGGCTAGTGTTTTTATTTGCTATAGTATGGTAATTGCATGATTTTAATCTGTGGATGATTTTTTTTAATGTAGCTAGCCCTGAGGGAAATGGTGTAAATCTGTCTCTTACTAAAATTAGTCCTGGCAAACTCAAATTTGCCCCTTCCGCCAGCTCTGAGCGGAACAGTCAAGAAAAAAAGGTTTGTGAGTCTGGCCAACTAAACAAGCGAGCCTGGGCTTTCTCTCCTGCTCAGGCTGTTAACTCAGGCTCCTCTTTGACAGAGGCACACAAGGTTTTGAGAACCGTGCATCCTCCAGAATTCCCCCCCTGCTTCCCGAAGAACAGGCACATGCTTCCTCCATCCACCAGGAATGTCATCAAATTCTCAGCTTTTTGCACCAAAAAAAAGGTTGTGCCTGATGCCTGAGGGCTTTTCTAGTCACAGCCCTGGGGGTGCTGCTGCAGTGCTGGCCCAGCCCTGGCAGTCAGCACTGAAAGCACCCTAAGTCTCCTGTCCCTCTCCAAATTCCACCTCTCCAAATTCCACCTCACAGCTGAGCTGCTTCCCAGGGCACAGCAGAAGGCCAGGGCAGGTAAATTGCGAGTCGTGATGAAGATCTCAATGCATGAATCAAGCTTAACACGGGCTGGCTCCTTGCCTTCTCCCAGAATAACAGAAGTTAAGGCAGTGTTCCTGATGTGCCTGTAAATATTTCTGCAGTGAATCGGGCCCAGCCCAGCCATTGATTCCCCGCTTCAAAGGTCAAAGTCATTTGGTTTCATAATCCCTTGTGTAAGCCTCTGATGGGAGTGGAAAGCAGGGAGAGGAGTCCCAGAGACCTTGAGGGGCAGGTGGCACAATGCAGGAGATGCTGCAGTCCCAAAATGCAGGGCTAGATGTCCACATAGATCTGGTGTGAGGACTAGGGAGAGGAGAAGGCAGAAACGCTATTGAGGGAGCTCTTGGTGGGCAGAGGTCCTCCCTCCAGGCCACCACAGTTTCATCCCAGGAGCTTCTAGCAGCTCAGCTCCTCTGCTGAGGTGCTCACCACCCTGAAGTCCACCCTGAGCTCTTCTCCCTGCTGCTGCCAGGTCCGACTGGGTTGGGGTTTGGGAGGTTACCCATGATAGGTGATGGAGGTGAAGGCTTCCTTTCAACAGTAAGTCATTCCTTTCAACAGTTTCCTTAACAACTTTCCAAAAAGACCCTCTGAAAATTAAAAGACTGGGCAATTTTACAGGCAAAGCAGAGGTACGGAGGAGACCTGGAGCTTCCACGTCTGATGTCAGCTGCACCAGCTACAGCTGTCCTCAGCAGCATATCCCAGACACAGAGGCTTTTCATCTAGAAAAAAAAACACAAAACTTGTCCCTTTCCAGATTTAGAGCTTTAGGGTGACTATGGTTGATAGATGCTGATAAGAGGGAAACATTTTCCAGGAAGGTATGCGTTCCCTTCCCTTGTAAATCTGAGTTCATTCCTCTTGCATTAGTTAAGGCAGCTGCCGAGTTTGAGTGGGTGCAGTTTTGAAAGGGAAAATCCTGCTTGAAGTCCAAAATAAATAACAGTGAATATAGCCATGTGAAAAGTAATTATGAGGATTTAAATAAAATAAAATAAACCAGCACCCTTACCTTTTACCTGCTAGCAACTCACCTCAGCAGATGCGTTTCCCAGCCGGGTGGGTGAGGATGGAGAACTGAAGCAGGTAAAGCAGCCTGAAGCATCCAGAGCAGCTGCTTTTTGCTGATCCCTGCCAAGCACAACAGCCTTCCCCCCAGACCAAGCATGGGACCAGGAGGTCGTGGCTCCTGGCTCCATCCCTCACTTCGCCAGCCAAGTCCCCAAACCTTTCTTTTCGCCCAAGAATTTGAGGCTCATTAACTAAACAACCCACACAGTCTGTGTTATTATTATCATTGCGACTGAGGTCAGCAGCTTTTGTGGGAGATGAAGGAGACCCTGGTTCACAGGAGCTTCGCTGTGGGCAGAGGAAAGGGGGCGTCTGGAGCTGCTCTGTGAGACCCAGCGCCCGGCCAGCTGGGGAGAGGCTCCAGGCAGGGCTTTGGGCAGCTCCGGTACCTTGCAGGGCTGAACCTGCTTTGTAAATTGGTTTGCATCTTCTCTGACAGCCTCTGTAGCTTTTATTACTATTATTTTATTATTATTTTTATTATTTTTAATTAAAACTTTCTTGTCTTTTTCATGCTTCTCTGAAGCTAAAGTCTTTCACGTAGGAGCCCATGTCAGGAAGCAGGTGCCTTGTACTGAACCACAAAGGTGCAAACAGGAGGCAGACCTGCAGCTGAGCACGGGTTCCCAAGCCCCTCTGCCATGTCCTTCACTCGTCAGTGCCATCTCATCCATGTCCATTTCTCAGGCCACTGTCCTGCTCCTTATCAGGACTATGGCAGAGTCCTGCTGAGATCTGGATTTCTTTAAATGTGGGCATTTTCCTGGAGTATGCCTTCAAATTGTACTTTCCATTGATGTCCTTAAATTAGACCTACAAATATAAGGCTACCTTGTGACCTCCAACCACCTTCAGACAATTTTCACTCCACGGGCAGAGCCTTCGGTACCCTGTAAAAGCAAAATCTTTATTTTACTCACCTGCCTTATGCTGACGTATTTATTGAGCAAAACCCAAAAGTACATAGTGGCTGTTTAGCATTGGCCTTATTCCTATGTAAAAAACAAGCTCATTGCTTGGCTACTCGTTATGTAAATACCAATTAAAATTAAATAGCCCAACCCTTTAAGAAAAGAGGCAGCCGAGCAGTGAAGCTGGGCCATGTGGTGTGTATGGGGGAGGCTGGGGCAGGTTGGTGTGGATGAGCCTCGAGAAGCCCCGTGGGGCTCAGGGACTCAACACAGCTCCTGTGCCCAGCACAAAGAAGGGCAACCACAAGGACAAGGAGCAGAATATTTCAGACAGAAGGTTCCTGTCTGACAGCCGTCATACCCAGCTCCGGGAAAGGGAATAGGACAGGAACTTCATTACCAGCCCTTCACCAGCAGCAGGGGAAACACCTCATTAGTAGCTCTGGCTGGCGGGAGGGCTATCCGATCTGTGCCATGTGCCCGTGATTATCCCCTTGACAAGCAATGTTCCCGCTAATCCCCAGCTTCCTGCTCCGGATGGTGACTTCAGAGCTGGTGTCAGCGCTCAGGCTGGCAGCCAGGGCAGCGCGAGCCCCGCGGCGGGGGCACAGGACGGGCTGGGTGGCCCCAGTGCCATCCACAGGGCAGCAGGTGAAAGCCTGGCAGGGTTGAAAGCTGCCTTTTGGGCAGGGGCTCCCTGCCTGTTCTGGTCCTCCCCGACCTCCTGCTGATCTTCAGCAAGGCTGGAGGAGGGAGAGCATCTTCACCTTCTCCCAGGAAAGCCCCCTAGACCGGGCAGTGGTCCTGTTTAGAAACCCACCCGCCCTGGAAACGCTGCACAATTAAATGAAAAATCCCTTCCCTCAATAGCAAGGTCTAACAAGGCCAATTGTTTCCTGCCTTTCAGCTCTGCTCCAGCTGCTGCTGGTCTCCAGGCTCCAGGGGCCAGTAAAAACACTCAGGGATTAGCAATGATTTAAAAATCACAGCGGGTCTCTTCCCTTGGTGTCAAATCTGTTCAAGCCCTCTGGAGGGGAGACAACTCCCCAAACCCAGGAGCCTCTCTACTGACACCCCAGCCTGTAACTGCCCCACAGCAAAGCCAGTGCAGTGGCACTGGGGGGAACAAACCCTCAGAAATATCCCCCATGTGCCACTGCCCTGACATCCCAGGGCCCTGCACAGCTCTCAAGTCGCACTGCCAGCCCAGCAGCCAAATTTCTGGGACCTGACCACAGTGCCAGGACCCCAAGGGACAGCCCTGGAACTCCACCAGGGTTAAGTCCACTTGGGGATTTCTCTGTCTGAGTTTTGGAAGGGATTTCAGCACGGCTTTAAATAAGAGCTCTGCCAAGGAACAGGTTTAGCATCACAAAAAAAAATTACACAGAGCTCTGCCAGTGCATCTCAGCTGGGACCCACAGCACCATCTCCTCAGCCTGAAAACCAGCTCATACAGCCTCCCTTAGTCCTGGCTTCATCTTCATATCCCCCAAAATTAGCTTCTGCTCATCTTTGCTAGCAGATCTCCATCCAGTGTTACAGTAACACCTATTCATCTGGATCTGAAGGCAAAGGCAAAGTTGTTTCTTGATTTTGTGGGTTGCAAAAGTGAGGGAGGTGCCTCCTTGGGATGCAGATAGCAACCTCCAGCAATTGAAAGAAATGACATATTTAATGGGTCCTTCCATCCTACTGGTGGAAACACTACTGAATTTGTTATCTGGGTTGTCAGTGGAGCCAGATCAGCTCTTCTTCATCTATAACATCTGTTCATCTCGAGCCACCTCTCTCTGCTGTTAGTAGATGTGCTATATGGTTATCAGAGTTAAAACCACAGCTCAGATATGGCTAGCCATCTGCCACAGAATGTACTGATTTGGAATAAGGAACACAGGGGCATTACCTCTTATTTACCACTGTGTCCAACAGTTTTCTTACTCACATCTCTATATGTACTCACTGATAAATCTCGAAGGATTTAACTGGATGCAAACCTTCATCTGGGAACAGGACAAAGCACTTCAGAGAACCTAGCCCTGCCTCAGTAACTTTTGGACCACTCCCCAGCAAATGTTTCTGCAGATAAGGACTCAGCATTGTTAGCTTTGGGTCCTTCACCCCAGGGGGAAGAAATGAGCACGTAGCTACTGTGGCAAATCATAAATCATGGGTTTCCTAAAGGCCCATTGGCAGCCAGGCTTCCTCAATGGTTCCAACGTTGCTGCCAGCTCCCCTTTGTGCCGTGGTTCAACAACAGGGTGACTGCCTCTACAGGGTGTGACACCTTCGTGCATGGGAACTGGGGAGCAGAAACCATCCCCAGGCTCCTGGATGGCCATGGCAAAGCAGTCCCAGGTCTCTGAGCTCCTCACACACAGTGAGCACAGTGCCAGCAGACAGGTTCCGAGTCATCATGCTGGTGGCTAGGAGAAAAGTAGGATGCCTGGAGATGTCTAAGCACTTACTCATGCATTAAAGCATGTTTCCAAGCTCTGCCAAAACAGAAGGATTAGGGAGGGATTTATTTATTTATTTAGTTTATCTGTTTTTCAAAGATTGCTTTTATTTGTGGTTTGGCACAGCAGCGCTGTAGGTCTTTCAAGGATTGAATCGAGTAGGTCAGTGTCCTTCATAAATATGCGGTCATGAGCTGGGGCTAAGGTCTGGTACAGCAAGGAAAGGACAGAGACAAAAGGGCAGAGAGATGTGAATGTGATGGCTGTTTTGTTCTTTTGCTGAGGCTTCTTCAGCATGGGGCTTGCCTAGACCAGGAGGAGATAAAGATGGATATTGCTGGTGGAGGCTTCTGTGATTTTGTAGTAGTGCTGGAGGGATGGGTGATTTCCTGAATTGCTGTTCCTCAGCCTTTTTCCCCAGGAAGAAATGCTCTTTTTTTCTGTGGACCCCATATCTGTTGCTCTTCCACCTTCCCACAAGGGACACGTGGTGGGGTGTTGCTCACCCAGTCGCACAGATAGGTTTCGTTATCAGACTCTGCAGGAGAAACCCTGATAAAAATGTAGTGACAGCAGGAGGGGAGAGAGCCACAGGCCAAAAGCTGGTTTCACTTATCCACATCTTCCTGTCTCAGGGACAGAATGCAAGCAAGTGTCTGCCTGTACCAAAATTAGCAAGCACCACCCTAGTGGTGCTTAGGGTAGCATAGCTGGGAGATACTGATTAAAAGCCCTTCTGCTTTTGTGGAGGTTTAGGGTGACAGCAGAGAAAAAAATGGAGGAGCTAGTTACTTTAAAGGATCTTTATTGGAAGTAATGGATTTTAGAGTAGCCGGGATCTGCACTATAAAGACAAGATTAGGGAAAATGAGGAATCCGTTGAAGGGTGAGCACGAGTTTTGCTAATGTAGAGCCCCAGTAATTTGATTTGAAAAGGGAAATCAAATGATTGAGGGCGTTAGGCTTTGCAGTTGGGGTGGCTGGGCTGGAGCAGCTGCCATGCACACTGATGTACCTGCAGTGCTCAGTGAGGAAAGGCTCTGTGTATGGGGATGGCTCACACCTGCTGAGGTGAACTGAAATTGCAAAGCTCTGTCTCTGCTAGCAGTGTAGGGAAGAATCTTTTATTGCCCCTGCAGTGCCTCAGCAGGCAGGGGAAACACTTGTCAAATGGACCAAAGCAGAGGCCATTCCACTGAGTCCCCACAAAGTCCCTAAAACAATAGGCTTTAGAAAATAGGATATTAAATAATACAATTAACTTTAAATAAATACTGCAACTAACTTCAAAACTTTTGTAGTAGATTATACAAAGGGGGAGAAAAGCAACTAAATATATGTGGAAGAAATGTTTTCACCTGATTCCAAACTGGGAGCATCTTTTTCTTTAATTTCTGGGGGAGTATCTTCCTCTCCGACTGAAGAACCATTTTCCTCCATACTGTCACAGGCCCCATCATTTGTCTCTGTGAATGTACACAAGCCAGACCAGGAGCACTGTATACTGAAGATGTCACACATACAGCAGAGCACAGACACAAGCCAAGACTTTGGGAGCTCACGGATGACACACTGGGGTTTACCAGGCGTGTTTGGATGGGCTGGAGGGATGTGCATGTACCCGAGTGTAATCAGGATGCCACGCTGTGAAAATATATTTGTTCTTGATTTGTTTTATGAATGATGCTTGTTTCTTTCTCCCTGATGCTCTGTGACATGAAATGAAAATTCTCTGAAAGCAGGCAGCCGGTGCAGAGCCATCCCAGCACCAATGTGCCCAAACTGCTGTCCCACGAGTCTGGGCATGTGGAAGCACATGGGGTGGTTGTGGTGATAGCAGGCACAGCTCCTCCACGCCAGGAACAAGCAGGTCCTCTGCTGTGCCCTCCTCTCATCCTTGGTCTGATCCTTCTCCAGGGCTCGATGCCAAGGCAAATGCCAGCAGGGGAAATGGTGGTAGGAGAGAAAAGGAATAATATGTAACATGAGGCAATTCTCGCAATGTTGACAAGCCAGGATTATCTAATAATTGGGTTAATTTGTTAGTGCCCAGTCAACACCTGGCATTATAAGCCAGTGAGGTTTCTGTTTGCCTGTTCCACAGCTCGTGTTCTCGGTATGAACTTTGCATCCTCTCCGCCTCAGTAAAGGTTATCCATGTTGGATACAGCTTCTACAGCTTCTTCTCACACAGCTTCAAAAGATGTCTTTCTAGTTAGGTTCTTAGGAGTATCCATAAAATCTTGCATCACAGTGGAGCTCGACCTGGCTCTGCAGTCTTTATAATCCAGAGTTGTATTTGAAAACTCTGAAAATTCTCAGGATGGAGGAATTGAAAATCAACTCATCCTTTCGAATTTCCATACTGTAACTCCATCTTCAAGGGATGGAGTGTGCTACAACAGAGGAATGATTAAGACATTAGCTGGCAGCACTCCTAGTAATGAATGGTCTTCATATCTGACCATATAGGGTATTAAACTTCATGGTCTCAAATTTTTTTATTAAGAAAACAACATGAAATCTATATTTTGCATCCAGTGAAACTTTGTATTTGCAAGCACTGAAATGAACTTGTGGCTGTATACTGTACTGACAAATCTTGCCTTGAATTTTAACTTGTTCTTAAAACATTTCAAAATTATAACTTGGAGTAACACCTGGAAACACGACCTGGATTCTCTGGTTATGGGTAATGAGGACAGCTGTGCATTGCAGAATGCGAGGAAAGCACCTTTCAAACACTTCTCTACTGTTTCCAAAGAGGACAAAGCGTATAACATGAAAGAAAAAAAGTGACCTGGAGTGGGGATGATATCACTTCCCGTACGCAGCAAGAAAAGCAAAGCTGAATGGGCTTCTAAGTACCAGGAGCAATATTTCATTTTCTGAGAGGTAAGTGCATAAAAATTGGGTACTTCCTACTTCAGATAAACCAGAGAAAAGTTAAAACAGGAGCAATAAGATAAGGTCTGTTTTATATGGGAAGAATAGGTTTATTTTTCATGTAAAAACAAGATTGAGAAGTGCTGCATTACAGATGCCTGGCAATGATAAGAGCTGATCTCCTCTGTCCAAATCCCATAATAAAGGAGATGGAAACAGAATTAAGATTGTTTTGCCCTGTTTCAGTCATACAGTGCACATAAAACAAATTTTCATAGTATCTGTGGAGTTGAAAGTTTGTTCAGCTACATGAATACTTCCTTGATATCCTTCCTCAAGTGTCCTCAGAGAATATTCTTTCTACAGAGAGGTGATTTCTTGATTTTTCTTTTTCTTCAGCTGAAGGCTAATTAGAAGAATAACAAAATAAGGAAGGACCTTCTTACATCATATTTGTGCTTTTCCTGACCCAGACTGAGGAGAGGTAAGAGCAGGGGCCAGTGGTTAGGACAGCAGCTGCAACAGGGTTATTAAGACTGAAATTATAGAGGCAAAGAAGGAGCTTCAGCAGGACTTCTCCTGTGTTATCTGGTGGTGACACCTGGGAATACATGACAAATTCCTCCTTGTGCTGAATGGACATTAGAGGAGGCCATACTTAGTATAATGCCTGTTATGTCTCCTAGATTTCAAACATTTTAAATTGGTCTCGACACGGTTTGAACGTGCAGAAAACCTCAGGGTTTGTACAGTACATTTGGCCAGGACATTGGACAGCATTAGTCTCATCCCAGAATTTTGTTACAAGCTTCCCATCCTTGTACAGAAAGTCTGAAGAGTCTTTCAAGTTTATACATGTTGACGTAAACAGAGCCCCTCGCTGTGGAAATAAAACTAAAGAGAATTTCTGGCACAATGCAGAATTATGCATAGTTTTGCGATGACCTCTCCATAGCAAGCCCAAAGTTCTATCTCCCTGCTTGGCACCAAGTGAAATGCTTGGCATGACTTAAAAAGCCCTGAGGACCAAAGCAAGAGCCACCTCTTAAGGTCCTTACCCCCACTGCTCCCTGCAGAAGTATAGGATAAGTATCATTGCTCTTTTTTTTTAAATCCAGGAGGAGTTGAATTTTGGAAAGGTTAAGTGAGTTGCTCGGGGACACACAGGAAATCAGTCACAGAGCCACCAAGCTGTGTTTCCTAAATATTCTGTGCGTGTTCTTAAGGAAACCGAAGGTTTTATCCTACTGGGGAGCAGGTGGTGGGCTGCCCCAGACAGATGGCCCCAAGCACCCGCTCCAGCCCCTTCCACCCCACATCAAATCTGCACCTCTTCCAGCTGCAGGGTGCCCTCTTGTCTCAATTTGTACCCTGGCATGGAGAAGAAAGAAACCCGTCATTTAGCAGCAGGCTGGCAGCTGCTGACCTTTCCATGACAAGCAGTATTCCTCAGCAGTGTGCATCGGTTTGCATCGGTTTACATTTATTTTGTTCATCTCCTGTAGGCATCCCAAGTGAAACCAATTGGATTAGACAGGCAGGATCTCTGGGCATCTTGAAGCAATCTGTAAGGAACCAGCAGCACGATAGTCATTAGGCAGCAGTTGCTGCAAACAGCTTCAGGGAATTTGTCTCTGCTAAAGAGCATTCTCGTGTCAGAGGGAGGATTGGGAAAGCCTCAGCAAACAGGGTTGTGTTTGTCTTGGAAGAACTTCGGGGAATCACGGGGAGAATTGGAAGTCACTGGTGGAAATGACCCCATCCAGCTTTTTACACAAGCCCCTTGGAAGCTGTCACTCTTTCAGCTTCCCTGCATCTCTTCTAACACTGTGGAAAAACGAAATCATAGCTCCATCTCCACTGCATTTATCACAGTACACAGCAGTTTTCTTGCTGTAAAAATGATGAAATGTCACCAAAATAAGAGCATGATTTAGGGACAGGGATGCAACTGGAAAGCTTCAGCAAAGTGTTCTGCAGATGTACATGTATATTGGCTTTTTGAGACAGGTGACACTAAATTGCCTTTAAAAACTCCCTAAAGGTGAATTAGCTGGGTAGCAGACCTTCATATGCTGCTCAGCACACTTCAGACACTGCAGCACACCTGTACCAGGGCAGTGCCTGTGCTCCTGGAACACCTACACCTGTGGCACTCAGGATTGTTCTGATGGGACTCCCAAAGGCTTGCTCAGAGCAAGTTCAGCCTCCCCCAGCTTAAGGGGTCAGAAACGTGTGTCAGACCTGGTCTTGAGGGATGAAACACTGAGGAGGGCCTTAAGGAAGTTTGGAAACCTTTGACAATGGAGGCCTGGAATGTCCTTACCCCATCCCCTGTACAAGGTCTGTACCTTCAACCAGTTCCTGGTGGCATGACCTTTCCTATTTCCTTTTCCCAAAAGGACACAGAAACACATTTGTACTCAGGAAGAAGGAGAGATGAGGCTCCATCTTTGACTCACACCCAGACGGGCTCCAAGTGACACAGCACTGGAGAGATCTGCATTCCCAGAGGCAGCGAGGCACTAATGCTGCAGAGTCTTGGCGCAGCTTCATCAGCTCCTTCACCAGGGTGACTCTAAGGGGTCACCAGCAGCCCTCGTAGCTGCTGGACCCAGCAATGAAGCTCTGCATCTCGGCACTGTTCCACTTCCAACAGGAAAAGAGCAAAAGTGCCCCACTGAACCTAGGGCAGCATGCTCTTCAATGACATTAGCCATTGCATTCATTTCCATTTGCTGCTGTCAGAGCAGGACAGTAGGATTTGTCCTTTTGGCAGAGATGTTGCCCACGTTCTATGAGATTGCAGCCTCCTGACCTCAGGAATCTGTCATGCAGCGATTCGGGTCCATGGGGGAACCTCAGATGAGAGTCAATTCATCATCAAGCCCCCTGGCTTATCAACACATTGTTCAGGTGGGGGAACTGGAGCAGGAGAACAGTTCTGAGAGGATTGCTTAAGAGTAGTGTCACCGCCGGGAATAGGACCAGAACACTTTGTTGCCACATTACCACTCACATGTCTGAAGCAACAGCGAATAATGTACTCTGGAAATGTCAGTAGGACATTCTTTCACGTCTTATAACTGGATACGTGTGTAGATCCTGAAGACCCAATAATGCAGTGATGAAGCGGATTTTTTTCTTAATAGGTTGTGCAGTATCCAGTGGGTTTTGGCATTAAAAGGAGAATGAGCAGAAAGACCATAAAAAAAAAAAAAAGGGTGGGGAAGGGGGAGTTGTTTAGCTATGAAATAGAACTCAATAATTCAAATCAGAACATGACGTGTATGTGTGTTGGCATTAAATGATACCAATGCCATGTCAGCATGGGTATGCCATCAGCAGCAGTAGGTAAGCACCAACTCGGGTTTGTACTCATGACCATATCACCTGGGTATGTACCCAGAAATGTGACTATTCACACTCCAGTCCAGCCCAAGCCTGAAAATTCTGCTAATATGCTGTGTGTTTTCCTGTGTCAGCCACTATCGGCAATATCAGCATCACCAGTATTGCAACACAGCTGTAAACTGGAGCTCAGACATACAAGTCATCCCACCCTTCTCTGTAACACCACTTGCCCAGCTCATGAGCCTTCCAGTCTCTCCATCCATCCACCTATCTCCTTCCACTTGACATTTGTTCCCTCCTTGTGGTTTTGGCCATGCTGCCAGCAGTTCATATTGATCTCTGACTGTCTGCCATCCCATTGAATTTCTGTGCATTCCCACTACGAAATAATTTTGCATGTAAGCACTCAGCCACCTTTGGCCCAATGAGGCTGAACTGCTGTGAACCCAAAAGCGTAAGCAGCAGCTCTGGGAAGGGGCAAACCAGTTTTTACTACACGAAGCAGGATGCAGTGCTTCTCGGAGTTGCAAGCCATAAAGCCGTCATCTCCCCTGCCCTGCTCCCACTGCAAGGTGCTTGCTTTCCAGGAAGAAGAGGAACAGCGTGCCGTGGTGGGGCGGTCACTGAGGACAGGGAAGGGCAGGCCATTTCAGGCTGTGCAGTATGCAAGCATCCACCAAACTGCCCCTCGGGACGGCCCATTCAGCTACAACCCTGCAGCCTTCCCACAGCAGAAGATACCACGGGCTGACCACCAACTTTCCGCAGGCATAAGGAGCAGGATAGAGGTCATGCCTGGAGCTCGGTCATTGCAGTGCCGGGTTGGCTTTTTGCTTCCCTTTGAACTCATTTGGCTTCTCTTTATCTGGAGGCCTCCCATGGGATTTGCACAGGGGGCTCTCAGTGTGCTTCCCAGCTCATTCCTAACCAGACGCTTCCCAGTGAAGGGCTCAGGAGAGCACAATGAGAGGTCTCACAGCATTTCTGTTATGATGGAAGCCACCATAATATGGGGACTTAATTCCCACTGAGCTGGTTTGGCACCAGCAGAAGTAAATCCTCGCCTGTTGACACACCTGATGGTAAATCCCAGGGTTTTTGTCCTCCCTGCCCTGGGGGCTGTCAGCAAACAAGAAAGCAGTTTCTTCTGCCTGCTTTTCCTGATCCTTCCCCATCTCTCTGGTGAAACCTGCCAGTTCTCAGGGCAGGAATTCAAGAGAGCTGGACAAGTGTGTGGTGGGGAAAACTCTCCTTAATCTCAGCAAGAGTTGATAAAATAGCTATAGCAGGAAAGTCCTCAGACCTCTGAGCAGTTCCTCACACCCTTCAGGAACAGACCTTATCCCTTGAAATTCCCACCTCCCAGCTGCATGGTCTCCCCTTGTCCTCAGCACATTACCCAGCCCAAAAGAAAAACCCAGGTTCTGCCTTGTTGAGCAGGCTCCCCACGATCTCCCTAAGAGACATCCTGTGGGAAATTAAACATCTCTTAGGAAACACCAGAAAAAGCTGAACTGCTGAGAACAAAGGTTCAGCTTGACCAGTGTCCTGCCCCCAGTTGTGACCAAGTGGGGAGGACTGGGGAGAGATAACAAGCAGCAGAACAAAACTTGCACGAACCCTTCCCTGAAAGGCACTCCCTGTTCTGGCAGGCAGCTGCCGAAGGACTTCCCAAGCTAGAGGTTGCATCCAAATCTCAAACACGAGCAGAGGTGACACACCAGAAATAATACAGTCTTCAAACTTCGCTTGCAATGCAGGATCGCTGTGGAGAAGAACTAGCTAATGATGTTTTCAAAGGAAACAGATAAATACCTCCCCGGACAGCCCAGCAAAGAGGGGGCAGCCAGACTTTCTTGATGACCTCTGTCTAGAAGGAGGAGACACGTTTGCACGTCCTACGTGCTATTGTGCACTTTTTTCTGTGTTTCAGCTTACTTTGGTTTTACTTCATTCCTGCTGGCAGGTAAATCTGACACGTCACATGTTTTGCGTGTACAGATTTAAAGAAGATTCCTTTTTGTCGGACTGGTTATTACTGTTTGTGTGATTACAAAATATTGGGAAGCAATGGCAGAGAACTTTCTCGGAACATAAATAACTAACACGTGCTGTATTCTTCATCAGCCATAAAAAACAGTACAGCCAATGCATTGCCTTGGCATAAGTAACCCTCTCTTGATCCAGGGGCGCAAAAGAAAATATAAGTGTCATTGCCAAGACCATAACAGAGTAGAAGTTGTATCGTGCAACTGTGCAAGCAATTATTTATTGCAGTACAGTGAGGGTCAGTACACACAACAAACCCACCACTTCCCTATTATTGACTGACCTGCTGCCCCTGCTACATATTTCATCAGGCAGTTCCAGAGTCCATCCGTACCAAAGTTCAACCCCATGTGAAGCCTCCATCCCCGAAGACATTGGGAGGTTCGTGCAGCCCCGTAGCTGTAATGTGAAAGGCATGAGGAATGTCAGCACCTCCACGAGTTTGTAAGCAGCACCATCTTGTTTGCAGCTCCTCAGTGCTGAGTGAGCTGGAAAAAAACCTATCACATGCTCTTTGTTCCCAGGGCAGGCTCTTGTTTTTATTAGAACATCTTGGACAGAATCTTGTCTCAGTTACATTGATAAAAATCCGGTTATGCTACTACAGACAACTGAAGTATTTCAGACATATCCTGGTGTGGCTCGGAGCAGAGTGTGTCCCTGTGCTCACAAGGGACTCCTCGGGGAAGTTGATAAACAGCATCTGGAAGCAGAGGAATCCACACTTTGGATAAAATATGGCACACAAGTATCATATGTCAAGCCATTCACATCGCACAGTTAGCAGATGATGACAAGATTAGGTAGACCTCTTCCAGTTCATGTTTGCATTTATCTTGCTGTTGAAAAGCAGTGTTTTGGCTGGGGAACCATGATAGAAAGTGATAGGGGATTCCAAGCTGAAAATAACTGAGGAGCAACATATTCAAGATCTGGCCAGAGTCCAAACCTGGTAAAGTAGGTTCATCGTTGTGACTTTAATTCATTTTTAGAGTGAGAAACAGAGGCAAAGCAGCTGAAGGTTCATATAGTTCCCAGGCTGGATCACTGAAGCTCAAAAACTACAGGATGAATACTGCTACCACCACTTTTATCTCTTCTTGAGAGAAAATAGATTAAAAAAAAAAATAAAAAAATAAAAAAGACAAAAAAGAATAAAAAAAGACCACAGCTCAACATAGGCTGCAGTCCTCACCCAAACTTCAGTGCATGGTCAGGGAGGATAAAACATCCAGGAATTAGGGGCCGCCTGCAGCCCATCCTCATCCTGGACAGGAGATTCCTTTTCAAAGTCCTAAGGCACCCTCTCTGTGCTTTATGGGGGATCATGCACAAACTGTACTGAGTTTCAGCTGGTGCAAGTGAAGAACTGTCATCTTGCTGAGGACATGATACGCAAAGATTGAAATAAAATGTAAAAACACTTGAAGACAAAAATAGTAGACTGCAAATTTTGCATTATTATTTTTTTTTTTTCATGACTGAGTGCCAGCAGATAAGGCCATGTGATTGTGAACAGTTACACACAATTATGGTAACAGAGCATCTGGACATACAGTCCAGCCAGCAGTTTCTCTAGTACTGGTGCCCACATGAGACCAGAAAATCAGTCCCTCGATGACTTCAGCAAGGCCTTTCCAGGAACAGTGCTTCCAGTTACAATACTAGGAAGCTTGTGGATGGGAGAAAAATGAGGGGATAAGGAATTTGAAATAACTCAGAAGCTTGATAAGTGGGAAATGAGGATTTCTCAGGAAAGGCCAAGGCTGGGTCCTTGCAGAGAACAGCTCTGCTCATGGAGAAATGCGTGTGGCACAAGAAATTGGGTTGCCCCATATTTGAACAGCTTCTGCTGCTGCAAATGAAGCACTGATTGATGCCAGGCTCTGGTTAAGGTGGTCACTGAAGCATCAGCCTCACAATAGTCCTGTGTCAATGATATACAACATCCAGAGAAGGACAAGCTGGCACAGCCCTACAGGGAGGTCTTCTCCCTCCAGGGAAACACAGCCCTCACTTCCAGAGTGCCTCATGCTACCGAAGCAGTCGTACCTCTATGCCAGTTGGATTTAGGACAAGAGGAAGGAGCAGGCCACAACCGGTGGCGTAAGAGCCCTGGTTGGAAGGGCTTGTTTTGTGACGTGAGGGGACAGAGGCAGACTGTCCTGTGCCAAATCACCGGGGCAGCTCCCGGGGGGAAGCCGGAAGAGTTGGCTGGGTTAGGAGAAGAACCTGTTGAAAGATCTGCTGGGCAGATAACCTACTTCCTGATAAAGTGTTGTTTTCTCTGCTCTGCAAGAGTGTTTGTGAAGGGCTTTAGGTTTATTCTTGTCTATCAAGATGGGATGCGCTACAGATTTCAAGAGGACGGAGAGTTCATGGCCACCTAAGCATAACAACCTGTTATTTATTAAGGGCTCAGCTCTTTGGTGAGCTCAGTGTAGCTCTCAGCCACTGTAGTAGAAACAATGCCCAGACAGGAGGTGACATGGCACAGAGACATGGGCAGAAGCACCGAGGTAGGTCAAGTGCTGAGCACTGGTGTTGAGTGCCAAGAATATTTTTAGTGTCCAGAGCACAAGACATTGAACAGACATCCATCATGTGCCAGTCACTAGCAATTCACCACAGCCACCGACTCATTTTCGAGTGGACAATCCAAGAAACATGGAAATCTTCCTCAGCAAAGCAGGTGGCAATGTGCACTGTTGTGTGGTTGCTGTGGCTGAGTGAGTAGCTGTAACCTCATACTTGTGTGCAGCCTCCTGATGGTCTCTAAACCAATATTCTTAAATAGCTTGGGATTTAGAAATACAAAAGGATCTGTACAAAGTCCAGAGCTTTTTCTCTCTTTTAGATGCTCTGCTTTCTACAAACATAAATTGCTTTCACCTGAAGTCTTTGTTGCTGTCTTACCTGTGCTATTGAGTTAGTAGAATGCAAAAGGGGATGTCATTGTCACATCCTCACAAGCTCCATCAGGGTTTCTTGCTCCACCAGTTTAACATTTCTCATGTGTAACTCATTATGAGATCTGTAACTCATTCATACCCCAAAGGTACGCCTTTCCTATTCAAAACTTGTTTAAATTTTACATCATGCCATAAATCAGTGACATCAGTAATGATCAGCTTAAACTCTGAGGTTATAAAAAAAATACTCTGCATTATTATTATTCTGCATTAAAAATGTGACTTATAAAAGAAAAGGATTTTGCAGGACCTGACAGGAACAACGCTGGAAGGTCACAAGAAAGTCCATGTTCACCACTGGGTTAGTGATATTTTTCTTTTTCTGTCCTAACTGATTAGAAACCTTTAACCTTTCCAAAGAAGTTATGCAGCTACCAAATGAGTCAACAATATCTAATCTGGGAAAAACAGCCAAATGTTAAGTAACATTAATTGCTGCTTTCTATGACATGTGGTGAACAGAGCAAAGTTCACCAGAGCGTGGTGGGAATTATCCCCATATAATTGTCAAAGCACCCTATATGTGCCTGCACACACACATCTTCCCAAGAGTGACTCTCTTGTCACTGATGATTTATTTCTCCACTTTGGCAACATTGGGAAATTCATGGTTCTTTGTAAATCAGCCCTATGAACAGTGATAGCTCACTGTCTGCTTCTTGAGACAGTTCTCAGTCAACCTTTAACACTCCTCCAAAGCCACCATAGGAATTCAAACATCCCTAAAACAGCTTTATTTGGCAGACTGGGAGAGAATTTCCATGCAGGGAAACAGTTCGTTTTCTCCTTCCCACACCCATACTTCAAAGCCGTACAAGAAATCCTTCAGAAATTGCTCTCAGGTAGGTATAGGTCATAAGAAGACTCTTCTCCCTGTCAATAGATGGTCAGCGGAGCTGTTAAGGGCTAACATTTTATGTTTGGAAAAAAAAAGGCAAACACCAAACAGCACAAGAAGGTGTCATTCCTGGGGACTGTCTCCTGTGGATGCACTCGGAATAGCCATCCTCTGAGTGATATCAACAGCAGCTGGAAATCACAGGGCAGAAATGTGTGAACAGTTTCCTTTAGTCTCCTTTAACAGCCGTCTCCCAGTGCATCTCCCCACCGTCCCCTCACCCAGCAGTGGCACTGCACGGGGTCAGTCCAGTCTCCTTGAACTGTTTTCCTGAGCGCTGAGCTTTTTCTCTCTTTTCTGCGAAAGTTCAGTCCATCTCAAGAGGCTGGAGAGGATTCAAGATCAACAAAAACTCCATATTCTGTGAGTTTTAAACATACCCTTTGTTTGTTACCAGTTCTGTTACTATTTTCCCCCTGGAGCTTAAAATTTCACAATACCAAGATTTTCAGGACCCGTTTCTTTTCCTGTTCCTATGGCACAGTTTGCTCATTGGGACTGCCAGAACTGCCAGGGACATTGAGAAAGGAACAGCAGAAGGAGGTCAGCTCCAAAGGGCACTACCAGGGCTAGAAAACACCAAACCACCCCTCCCACGCAGGCAGTAGCCTTCCAGAGAGGCAATGTAAGATCTCAGGATGGCACCAGTAACAGGAGTAAATGAATCAGAGAGTGAATGATCCTTCTGGTGTGAGTAAGCAAGATAGAACAATGATTTGAAGTTTTTTTCTTTTTTCTTTTTTTTTCCAAGAGAAGGGTTCTGTACATAGGACGGGTTCAAGGCAGAGGCTCGCAGTCAGCATTTGACATCTTGAGTCTGGCCTTTCCATCGCTGTTTCAAGGCACCAAAGGTTTGTACCTGGCTACGAGTTTCAAGAAATGAAGGATTCCTATGGTGAGTGGAAATTTAACTGGTATTTATAGACATTAACATCACGTTACTTTAAAAACAGCCAGGACAAGACCAAAGGCTCAGGCGGGACCAGCTCCGGAGCTGGTGCAATGCCAGGTCAATGGTGGGGTTGAGCCTCGAATGTTTGATCCAGCTTTGAATAGCTCAGGAAACTGTGTTTCCATTCTTCTCCTGAGCTTGTTCCACAGCCCTGCACAGCAGCTTACAGTTAGGAATTATTTCCTGACACACAGCTTACACTTTCCTTCAATTAGTCACTCTATTTCTCTTAACTATACCCCTAATGCTCTGCTAATTGCTTCCCTTTTCTTGTTGGTGTGTACACCCTTCTTGTGCCTGCAGATGGTTACAGTGCCCTATTAGTCACTGGTTAATTTGTACTGCTTCCATTTTCCTTCACATGTCAACAGCTTGAGGCCTTCCATTTATTGTGTTTTTCTGGCTTTCTTCTCACCAGAGAAAGCAGGCACTCTGTCTGGCACGGAACAGTTACACCACCTCAAAAGACAGCTGAGCAAAAAGCACCAGCATCTCTGGTCTGAGTTTAAGGGCATTATGCATCTCATGTCAGCTGATTTTGTTAATATTATTATTGATTTTTTTCACTTGGGATGCTGCTCTTCATGCTGGCAAAAGACGTGAGAGACTTTGCCATCTCCCTTTCAGCAAAGGAAGCTGGGGGATGTTATTTTCTTGTGAAGTGCCTGAGGATAAAGGGAAGAGAGCTCCAAAGCTTTAGCACACTCAGACGACTTGGGTGTGCCAACAGCTTTTCCTTGGGCTCTCTGGCCCCAGGACAGGATGCTGCACAGCCAAACAGCACCCCCAGCCACCAAGGGACGGGCTGCAAAGGTGCTGGGGGCTGCGCCATGACAGATGAGAGGGGTTTGTGTTTACAATGCAAAAACTCAGGCCTGCTTGTCCTCAGGATAAGGTCTGGTGGTGCCCTCATCTCTTGCTGTCCGTTCTGCTGCACACAGACAGCTTTACCACGGGTGATGACAGGGCGTGGAGGTGGTGAAGGCTCTGGTGATCTCAAACAAATCCCTATTGTCTGCAACACACGTGGAGATGCAGCAGTGAAGGATGTCCATGGTTTGGCATCCTCCAGCACTTGGCACATGTGCAGGAAGCCTTGTAGTCCTGGCTGAAAGCGCTCTGTCCACAGGGGCCTAAAGGGTTTCCCTCCTGCACGGCATTACACCCAGTGCTCTGCACTTCAAAGGGAGGCTGGAAGGACAGAGCATGCTACATTGAAGTCCCCAGGTCACAGCCTGTAAATGACCCATTAGCTGCAGAACCTTCATCTGTTTGATTATGACCATGGGGGTGTTAAAATTGAGGCTGCCAGGAAGAGCAAACCTGCTGCTGCCTATGACATACCTCTTACTCTGTGCTGTTTTTCCTGAGTAGTAACAGATGAGGGTCACCGCCTGAGACAGAGAAAACCCCTACTGGACAGGTGAGACACACATCTAGCTAGGCTGAAAATGACCCAAAGCTCAGGAAGCCTGACACGACCAGGAGCAGACAAATGGGAACAGAGAGGCCACATGGGTACAGGAAGAAGTAAAGCGTAGAATTAAATCACCGTTGCAACCTCAGCTCTTCAGTGTAAGAAAAACAGACTGCAGACGTCTCACCTCTCCAGTCTTTCTTTAAATAGCCCAGCTGAAAAAAGCCATTCTCCTCTTAATGCTGGTTCTTTGGACAGCCAGCTGTTGCAAGGAGATGTCGGGCATGCCCCTCCGAAAGGCTTGAAAGAAGGCTTCCAGGGCAGCGGGATAAATGATAGCTTTGGCACGCTCAGCTCTGGTCTGTCTTTTCTCCCCCTGTCAGCACAGGCCTGGTGACACCCAGAAGTGGCACTTGCCAGCCTGCAGTGCTCTCCACAGGCTTGGATACGGACAGCATAGGTGTTCCCAAGACCATCTGCATGCCCTACTTTGGGAAAAAAATGGAGAGCAATCGATCTAGTTGATGCAAAACCAGGGATGGCCCCAAGCGGTGGGGGGCTGGCAGCACAGCAGTGATGATTCACATCACTTCGCATCACCGGGCCAATTCTGATTCCAGTGACTGGAGAATGGATGGGCAGGGAAATGAGGTGTGAAAGCTCCGAAGGAACGGGGAGCTGGCTGCCTGAGTCACTCCCAGTGCTTCTCACAGGTACCGCTCACAGCAGCAGCTCCCCGGCGCCCTGGAGCCAGCCGCTGGAGCTGATCTCAGCTAATCCCCGAGCCAGCTACACCCAGATACCGAGGTGCTGAATTGTGCCATGTGCTCGCACCGTTTGCTGGTTTCTGCAAGGCTGGGCTAAGCTTCTAGAGCCCACGGTCTTGCTTTTGAAAAGGTTTGTGAATGAAATACAGTGTTTTTCCTTTGATCCCATAATACTCTGCCTCTAAAGTCCAGTACCACTGGAAGACATGTGTCCTTGTCCCATTTTCCCAGGGCGCAGGTAAATGACCCCCTTGCCCAAACAGAACCAATGGGGGCCATGAAATGGGGCCATTGCCACTCATGGGCTACTTGCAGGGACATCTCTCTGTCTCAGTGGCAGGTGGTCTTCCTTCTCCATAGGAGAGCTAAGAACTGGAGGAGAGGGAAACACATGTGGGCACAAAAGCTCTAAAGAGTCAGGTGAAGATCTGCATAGCCTTTTAACTGTAGAAGATGGTGCCATTATTATTTTGGAGCTGCTCACCTGCCTCTGCCTCTTGCAAATCCTCCCAAAGCTCTTCCTTTGTCTCTTGCTTGCTGAAATGTCTGTAAGTGCAGCCACAACATGCAAAAAAGCACATATTTTCTTTAAAAATATTATCTGTATTCACTCCACCCAGATGAGTACTGGGGTGAAGCTGCAGAAGAATAGAGGTGTGAAAGGGAGGTAGCAAGCACATGGGCAAATAAATTCCTTGGCTATTGTTCATACCATACTTTAGTCATTTAGATTTTATTAAAGAAAAAAAAAATCATCTCCTAAGTGTGAGAAAGAGGGAGTGTTTCCATTAGAGAAGCTCTGCTCTCGGAGTGCTTTTGTATTTACTCACACCTCTGACTCATGAGCGACCGAAGTGTGAGCTGTGTGGATTTCAGTGGTTACCACCTCCCCTGGAGGAACTGCGAGCACGAACACCTCCTGGTAATGTTCAGAGCCCCTCAGCTGACACCTGCAGAGCTGAGTCACAGCCCCTGGCCCTGCCTCCCCCAAACCCTGCTGGGCATCCCTCTACCCTGGGGTGATACTGCCCGGGGCTGATCCGAGGTGGCTGCCAGCCCTGGCTACATCTGAGGCTGTTCCTTTGGGCTTTCCAAGCTCAGCTTTCTCAGGGGGTGTCGAGTGGTAATGGCTGGAAAGATGATGGATGGGGCACGGAGTGGAACAAGCACGCTGGCCCTGGTGGCCCCTCTGCAGGGCTGTGCCAGTCTCATGCTGCTGTTTGAGGAGCTGAGGCATTGAAGAATATTTTGGTTCTGGTGCTTAACCTTTTCTTTTTTTGTGTGTGCCTATTTAAATTGCCACACACACAATCTGCAGACGAAACTTTTTTTTTTTTTTTTTTTTTTTTGATTTACAGAAGGAGAGAACAGTGCCCAGAAATAAATTATTAGGAATAGCTGGCATGCAATTCCCATGTAAGGCTCTTGGGATGAGGGATAGTATTTCAGAAACAACAAGTGTAGCATCTCCTTGACTGTCAGAGGGGTGAAAACAGGAAGAAAAACCTATCCAGAGCTGTCATTTTAATACAGCTTGTACCAGTCTGCAGCCAGTTAGATCACAGCAGGTCCTGCTTCCAGGGGCCAAACGAGGATGAAGCCAACAGCAGCCAGCACCAGACTGTGCAACCTGTGTTTATCCTGGAGTAATTTTCTCCTGCATTTGCCCCAGTAAGACCAATGGGGGGCTCACCCCACTTCACAAACCCACTGGGAACTTTTCAAGCTGCAATTGTGCGTGGGCTCAGCACAGACACCCCTGTGCACCACCCTTTCTGCAGCCCCAAAGCAAGCAGGAGTGGACATAGAGCTGGGAAGTTATATCATTCATTGCTCCTGTGTGCACAGCCCCAGCGGGTGACTGGAAATCCCTCTGGCACATGGGCAAGTCCCTGCAGCTCCACACGCTGCAGAGCAGCAGCTGGGCTGCAGCAACCCCTTGTGCAAGCACACGTAGCAAATGGCACGGCCAAGGCAAAGAGCACGGGCTTCAGCGCCTGGGAAAGCTGTGCTTTGCTTCTCTGCTGCTTGATTTAAGCTGTGTGGACAGCAATTCCTCAGGCACGCTCAGCAGGCACACGTTTTGAGAAAATTCATAATTAATGCTATCATTAATAGAGTATTGAGATCCACACACGTTTCCATGGGGCTACCATTGAGACTCCTGGGAACAGCATCAGCCTAAGAATGGCAGCAGCTTAATTCTTTTCATTTGTGAACATGACAATGAAGCAGTTTTCTTTTATACATTCAAACAATTCTGGTCTCCCAACTTCTCTGCCAGCAACCCCATTCTCTAAGTGCACTTTTCAACTGCTATCCTCCAAACTATCTGTCTCCATGTTCAGCTCCAGTGAAACTGCGGAATGGCTTTAAGGTACCGTTTTCTGAAATGTGTCAGCAGTCTGGGAGCTCGCAGCCCAGCATGTTAATGCATTTGGGGGTTGCTGAGCTAAATGCTCACATCTAGGTGACTCCATTACTTTCCAAAAAGTGATGTGGAAAACAAAGTTTCATGTAGGTCAGCCTTCTAAGTGGGCTCACACCCTTAGGAGACATTGATGCATTTGGAAACATCTTTTAGAGTCTCCCCCCTCTCCACAGACTCCAGTTTTGCAGGTGCTTTCTGCAGCACTGCCACGGGTTTTCAGCAGAACAAGACAAGGCAGCTTTTCCCCTCTCAATTCTCAGGCCTGGCTCCCAGCCACCGCAAGCACTGCAGCAAGCGGCACAGGGCGTAGCACGGAGCTTTGAAGTCCACAGTCCCACCGACAGAGGCGTCGCAAGGGGAGCCCTCCCTCTTTGTTTTTCCAAATTCGTGTTTCCTTTCATGCCTTCAGTGGGCTGCTTGGCGTCTTCCTGCGAGGGAGCGCAGTGTCCCTCTCCCGCAGATCTGCACAGTTGTCTGCAGACCCTTCCTTTGCTCCCTGCGATCACAGCCCATCCCAGTGCTGCTCTCTACCACGGCCAGCTCAAAGCCTGTCTGCTGGCATTATCCGTCCCTTGGATACTGCCGTTCCCAGGCCCATCCTTAGCAGTGTCTAAGGGAACTCAGGGTTAAGTGCCCCATTTCTCCTCTTTCCCAAGGCTATCCCTGCCTTGGTTCATGCTTTTCCACTCTTGAATTGAGCGGTTTTCATCTGGTCACAGATTTACTCTTCCCTTTCTCCTTACTGTTCTTTACAGCCCCTTTTCCAGACCGATCCTCTCTCCTTCTCATCACCATGTTCTTCCCAAGCCCTCCCCATCCTCTTGTAATGAGCCCATGCCAAGCATCTCCTCTCTGCTCTTTTAAATCCTCCCCATGGAGCATCCCACCCAGCCCATCCCCTGATCAGTTCACTGCTACTGATAACAATTTGAGGCTCCTGTTTTCACCCCCTGGGCTCACATCAGTCTGAGTTACTTTGTGGGCTCCTTGGGATGCATTTACAGTTCTGGGGCACCACATCGGATGGAAAAGCACCATGGGCTTTGCAGTGCTGGGTATTAGAATTAAATGCCAAGGCAGAGTTAGGCAGCACAGCCTATATAAGCACTTAATGTCTGGCTGGCAGCAAGGGAAGTCTCCTAAACTGGGAGTTACCTCTCTTATTAGGAGGGTTTCTAACAGCCCCACTTTCACACTGTCAGTCATACAAATTGGGCCTTTCATTCCCACATGAAGTAGGGTGCTAAAGAGTGTCATCTATCCTCATGCCAGAAGCCAAAATGCTCCTCTTTGCATCTCCCTAATAGTTTATAGCCAGGCAGCTGTACACGCTCTGGGAACATTAGGCTCCAGGGAGAAGTTTATGTGAATCTAAGATACTTTGCAAGCAAATTATGAGGATGTATTTTCCCCTGCTTCACACACACCTCGTGCTCGTATGAATCTTTCGGATACATACACGATGGAGTTCTTAAAAATAAGCCCTCCTCTTTGAAAAACACCTTCTTAGTGCTCCAGTGAAAAGAAAACTTGATGGTCTTTGTTTGAATTTTCAGGGAACAGAACTGTCCCCAGATATTTCTGATTGCCCCTGTTTGTTTTCCTTTAAATCGAGCCTCTTGCCCTCTCCTCTCCCTGGGCAAGGTCTATAAATAGCCTTGAATGTCTGGCTCCTAGAGTGACGTCCATGTCTTGGGGAAGGTGTATACGGTTACTGTGTTCAACTTGACCTCTTAAATTAGCAAAGCCATGAGAAGGCACAAAAGAACAACAGAAATTATGTTGATGTTTATTCCTGGGGAAATAGGAAGGAGGGGAGTTTCTTAATGTTCTTCATGTTCTTTAATGCTTGTGGAAATGATGCTTTGGCACTAGAAAGTGGCAGTCGACTGAATCATAGCTGCAGCAACCCAACCCAACCCAGGCAGCCACAACCCAGCCCAGTGCACACACAGGGCAGCCTTTGTTGGTGAACTGGCCCCGACAGCAGCTTGTTGCTGTCCTACACAGCCCTGACACTGCACCTCCAGCCCTGCATGGAGAGCCACCAGCTCCATCCAGTCCTAACCCTTTCCCAAATGCACATCAGCCTGGCATAAAATGCTGACTTATCTTTGCACAGCTGATGGATTTCATCAAAATAAAGTAGCAGTGCTAATTAGAAAGACATGGGCAGCTTCCTTCCAGCAGAACAAGGTAAAACAGCTTTTTCCCTCTGCTATTTTCCTCCTATGTGGCATTAGCCCATCATCACAACCCTAGCCCAGCCTGCACACCAGTCCTTCCCAAGCACAACCTGCCTGCTCCGCCAGCAGAGTAGGAAACAGTGAGCACCATGAACTAAGGGTCACTAAGGGCCACCGAAATTGCTCACATATCTAATCTCCAAGAAAGAGCATGCTGTTTGCTTTAGGAGAGCATATTTTGGTGGATTAAGGCTCCTTGCTGTGTTACAGGGCATTTTACAAAGTCCATTCGAGTCAATGGAAAAGCTGCTGCTGGTTTGAACAGACTCGATAGGAGGCCTTATTATATGGGATTTTGAAGTGAATCCTGAAAGTTTTGTACGTGTGTTGGACTTTCCAGGCAAGTTCAAGTCCTTTCAAGTACTCTGTGCCCCACACTCTCAAACCAAAGATTTTTATTTTTATTTATTTATTTATTTATCTTTCCTGGGACAAGCAAAAATTGAAAACTGAGGATTAGATTATATGATTTAATATGTTTAAAAATGAACCCAGGAAGGAGCAGTAAGTAAATAAGACTGCAGAAATGGGTTTTACACCAAGGCTCCGAATGTCTGCACAGTACTTCTGATCTGAAATCCCTTATCTGATCTTCCACTGGCTACTGAGGAGGCATCCATTAACTGTGAGATCTAGGTAAATTGCTCACTCGTGCACTTTATAGCCTCAAGAGTCTCTCCTGAACTTTTTTTATTTGTTTTTGTTGCTTGTTTCCCACGATAATTAATTAGCTTCCTTCAAAACTGTCAAGAATTTAGCAAAAACCTTGGAAGCTGACTGCTGGTTCCAGAAACATCCATCCATGCAATGAAGCCAGGGGCTGAAAGGCTGCTAAGAGAAGCCACGCATTAAAGAGGGTCTTGGAAGAACAAACTCTGGAGGTTGTCCCTCTGGGCATGTGAGGCTCAGCTTATGCTGGCCTCGTTAGGTGAAAAAGAAACACAGCCCTGAGGCTGGCATGTTGGGTATTTTCATCAAGACTTTATTTTAAGCACAAATGGTTGAAAAACACATCTAACATCAATAATAATAATAATAATATAAAATAAAATGGCAACTTTAAGGTCAAACGCTTTTCTTTTTGATGGTTATTGAGCTAGCACCAAAGACAGGTGGAAAGATTTTCATCCTTTATAAGACTCACTGCAGATGTCTGCTAGAAAGCTGGCATGGGTCTGTAGACCACACATGTAAACCCCAGCACCTCTGTGCAGTTCTCAGCTGTAGGGTGGCTCATAAGACTTCTCCTCTCTTCACTGAGAGCTATTGTTAGTATTATTTTTTATTTGCACAACAATAATACCCAGGGGCCCCAGACAGGACCAGGATCTTGCTTGCGCTAGGTGTTACACATCTCCAGAGACAACCTTTGTCCAAAGATTTCGCAATCGAAATAGCTGAGAAAACAAACAGTGGGAGAAAAACAGGGGTGATAGGATGGCTGAGACCTGAAGGAGAACATCAGCGCTCCTGGGGATGGAGGTCTGGGAGGAGAGGATGATTCAGGATTACCTGTGGACAGGGGAGCTGATGGAAGTGGACCAGGGGCAAGCTTAAAGGCAGCTCAGTTTTCAGCTACTTTTAACCACATTTTGGGAATGGTTCATCAAAGATCATTCACATCAGAAAGCTGAGGAAATTACAGAGTTGTAGCAATAACCATGTGGGCAAACCTTGCTGAGACATGTGCAGAATGAATTTTTGGCTGTGGGCAACAGTCCTGCATCCGAATAAAATTGTTCTCAGCCCAACTCCTGACTTGGCTTAGGAGTGAAAATAAGCACAGTGGGTCCATCTATTTACCCACCTCATGAAACTCATATATTCACTGTAGCTGTTGCTTCAGAAATGCACAACTTTTACTAATGGGGATACCCATTTCATTGGCATAGCACTGTGAGGCCCTGGGGCCGCCTGAGCTACTTCTGGAGCATCTTTACTCTCTCCACGATGCTCCTCAGGCTGCTCGGACACTGCAGTCAAGAGGACATTTCAGAGGATGAAGGGGCAAAATAAAAGGCTGACCATTTTCCTCAATAAGAGGGATATAAACCAAGAACAGAGGTGTCGGGGGACCACAGGTCAGCTGCTCCCCAGCTATTGCATGTGCCGAATTCTGCGGCAGGAAAGGGTCTGTGCACCAGCATGGCCAGCACCAAGCTGCTGGTGGCAGGGGGCTGGTGCTGCTCTCCCCCAGCTCCCCGGGGAGCAGCTGAGCCCTGTCCAAAGCAGGCAGAAGGCATTGTTGGCATCGGGCTCTTTGCAGAGTTTCCCAAGCAAAGAAAGTTCAGGATACCAGGAAGGGAAGCAAAGGTCCCATAAAATGAGAAGCGTTTCTGGCAGGGGCTCCCAGGAAGCACACAGCAAAGCTCAGTTGCTCGGCAGCGAGCTTCCTTTCCAGTTGCAGGCGGGCAGCTCTGTGCCAGGGCACTTCTGTTTCCCTATTCAGCAAGTGGTTGACTTGGAGCCATCCACACTTGCTCAAAAGACACAAATGAGGGCATGTCCTTAGCTGCTGATTGCATAAGCAGCCCTTTGCCATGGGACACTTCCTGCAGCCGGGTGCTGTCTCCTTGCTGTGTGCTCCAGAACATCCTCCAAAAGCTTTGGGTTGGTGTAAGCAGGGAGGTGGAGGATGGAAAGGGACAAATAACCTCAGTGGATGGAAATACGTTTCCCCTGTAATCTGGCCATGAGTCAAAGGCTGATGTGGTCTCTTGAAATGAGCGGAGATTGGTGACACCCTGTTCCCTTGAGCCCTATGGCACCGTCTGCCTGTCCAGGTTTACTTCATTTTTAAGGTTTTGTTGCAACACAGCATCCCCTCTCTCTCCCTGGCTGGAGGAGAGGATTTGTCCCTCAGCACAAATCCTCCACCTTTGGAGTCCCCTCTTGGCCGCAGCCACTGGGACCTGCATCATCCCTCCATGCAGCCAGGTCCTCCAGTGCTCACCCTCCTTTCTTTTTCCCTGACAGCTCCGTACTCTGCTTGATGGAGAGGCAGGTCCTGGGCACGTCCATCCCAGGACACCTTGAGAACAATTCCTGTTTTGCAGAGGCTGGAAGACAAAGCTGTTTCTGAGGACGTCCTGGACGTCAGCGGGGCCGCTCAGCCGCCGGTGGCACTGCCACTTGGCTGCGGGAGGAAGCAGAATGGATGTGGTGAATCACTGCACAAAGGACAAAAAGCCGCTTTTGTCAAAAAAGGATGTAATGGAAAATTCATTTTAAAAGATATTTACCTTGTCGTTAGAACATTTAGGCCAAACAGCATTGGTGTTAATTAAGGGATACAGAGACAAATCGGATGCCTTAAAGTTGAGTCAATTAGCACTCACTAAAATGCAATGTTATCTTAAAGAGCCTTGGGAAATGACTCTGTTTATTCAATATAAAATAATAACACATGGCCTATCTGGACTCTGCCAGCTCAGGATCCTGCGCTTTCTGCCAGCTGACTTTCACAATACCCGCAAGGAGAAGCTAATGTCACCATTTCCCCTTTTCCAGATGAGGAAAGTGAAGCAAAGCAGGGGGATATGACTGGCTCGGTGTTATCAAAGAGCCCTGGCCTCCTTGTGTCCACCCTGTGTCCATGGAAGAGCCACAGACAAGTCCCCTGAAATGCCACAGGTATCAAAGGAGAACCACATAGCCAAACCTGCTACTTTGCATTGCTGTAGGATAATTTACACACAACCAGACCTCTTATTTGATATGCACATTTGTACTCGCTGCACCTGCAGTGGGTGAATGCCTACTCCGCAGTGTGGTCTGGGGGTCAGATAACACCTGGACAGCAGGAGGACACCTGTGATTGATGGCTGCCACGCACCCAGGGGACACAACCTCCTGCCTCTGCTCTCCCCTGCTGCGAGGTGGCCCCAGCCCTCTGCTCCCCAGCAGGCAGCAGCTCGGGGAGTCGCTTTGTGCTGAGAATTAGGGTATGCCAAAATGCCCCCAGGCTGCAACACAGCTAGTGTATTGTCATAGCAAAAATGAGGGGAAAAAGAACACATTTTCATTGAAATCATTTTGAGGGGACATTTAAGGTGCTCGGTGTTTTTAGTCAAAACTGACTTGAAATTGTTGGCAAGGAATACTTTGCGGCAGGTTACATAAATACATAACATTTTACAATATAAATAAGTCTGAATATGATTAAATGGATCCAACTGTGGCACTTTCAGAGAATGTAGTGGCAGAGGTAACATTCTCAAAGTCTTGCATGGTGGTGGGCTCAACAGATGGACAAAGCTCAACACTTGCAACCTGGATAGCCTAAGTCACATTTTTACCATAAAAACCATATTTCTAAAAAAAAATCAACATTAAACAAGCCAGACCACACATGCCAAGATCTACTGAGGAGAAACAATGGGTTCAGAGCAGTAACGTGGTGTGCCTGAGCACAGCTGCCTGCACAGCCTCGCTGTTATTTTGAGGAGGGTTTTTCCCTGCAGATCCCTCGTCATGGGATCCTCCATCAGTCTGGGATGGTGGAGCTGTACCAGGCACAGAGCTCTGCCTGTAACTCTGCCTCCTGCCCCTGTGATCTCTGCAATTTGGGGAGGGGAGAGGGAGCCAGGTGTTCCTACACTTCTCAGAGAAGGTGGGTAGGTTACAGGACAATGATTTCCAGCTCCCTGAAATCCTCACGACACTTCCATCTCCAAAACATGGACAGTGGCGGGGAAGGTTGATTCTTCCTGTTTACAAGCCAAGCAAACCCCTTCCTGGCCAGCTCATGTCCCATTTCTTGGTCAATGCAATTAACATCCATAATTGTTTTTCCAGGGAGAGATGTAAAGAAAACGTTTTTCCTACCGCTGAAGACTTGAAAGGCAGGATACAGAATATGAAAAAATATTTGGATCTGCTCCACTGCTTCAGGCATAAATTGTCAGTCCCTTTACGTATATCACTGTGTACAGGGTCAGATTGTGCCACTGCTTCCAGGCTTTTCCCTGTCCTGGTCTTATTCATGGTGCAGAAACAAATAAATTAGCAGCTGTCCTTTTTTTTCTAGCAACAGAGCTGGGAAAACAGAGATGTTGCTGCATCTTGTTCTGGCAGCCCAATACACCAATACAGACAACACACCTGGCAGCCCAGCTCCTGCTTTCCATGATGAGCCTAGGAAAAAAAGATCCTTATGAAGGCATTTTGTGTGCTGTTGCTTTTCCTTGGCCCCTCAGAGACCACAGTAGCCACCGTGTGCTTGACATCTATTTCTTTGCTCTTGCAAATAGCCGAGGTGTTGGAGAGGGATGGACAAGCTTAAGTCGGATGGACAAGCTTAAGTCTGGCTGGGGTGGGGAATATGCACGTCCTGTGCAAAATCCTCCTGCAGGGCCCTGTCAGAACATCCCAGCCCTGGCCTCCTGCCTCGGACTCCAGTAGTATTGGGTCACTGTGGCTTCTGGCTATGCTGGAAACCAGCTGGAACAGCGTGCTCCTAGCTTCACCTCCCTGTTTTCTCTCTGCACATCTTGTGCTCGGGGCCTTTGGGCTGGCCAGAGGTAAGGCAGCCACTCCTGAATGGGTCTTGGGATATTTATTGTGTTCTCTTCACAGCATGCAGTTTCAAGCAAAGCCTGTGAAAGGGACAATGAAGAACCGGCACAAACATCAATTTGGCAACAGCTTGTTGAATTTCCAGAGGTCCCAGACACCAGCAGCCTCTCCAGGGTCTGGGTGGCCAGCGATGCCAACAAGAGGCTCTCCACGCCCAGTCCCAGGCCGCCTCCAGGGCTACTTGAAAGACAAACACAATCCCAGGCCCCAGTGGGGCAGAAGCCACAGCAGGCTGTGCTTGCAAATCTTGGTGTACAAGGGGAGCCTCATCTGGAGCACAGATAGAGCCACTGCTCCCAATGCACCTGAGAGCTGGGGCTGGACTCCTTCCCTCCAGCACTTGCACTCAAAAAGATGTCCCTGAGTCCTCCTGAGTTTCATTATCACGCACTACAAAAGCGAATTAATAGGTGGATGCGTTAAGTGTCAGCGATGTAACAGGCTGGGTGAAGTGAGAGTGGTTCTGTACCAGCTAAACCCTGACAGAGAGCCTGGATCTCTGAGGTTCGCTGCAGTGTAGCTTATCATCTGAAATGCTTCCAAAAGAAATGAGATCCCATTGTGAAAGCAACTCCATACCTTTATTTATAGCTCCACTTTGGCTATCCTTTGAAGATATCCATCAAGATGATAATCCTCATTTGCTTAAAGGAAACTGAGCAGAATCAGAACTGCATTCCCCCTCTGGGAAGATCTGCCCTGGGGTATTTTCCTTCCATTGCAATCGCTAAATTACTTCCAAGAATTTTGCAGCTGGCTCAGCCCCACATTTTCACTTGTTAACTAGCTCTCTGATGATTAAATAATGCGTAACGGCTCACATGATTTTTATTTATTTTAAAAATAAATAGAATACCGATGGAAGAGTAGAATAGTTTCAACACCAACACGCCCTCCCACACACGCACACTGCAAGAGCCAAGCTCCCAGCTTTGCAGCAATGACTTCCATGGAGGTGGCCGGGCAAACCTGAGTGCAGACAACAAGGAAGGGTCGGGCCCAAGGCATGGAGAGGCACGGATGGGTTTGTAACAGCTCTCAGGGCTTGTGGTCCAGGAGTGAGCTTCAGGGAGGCACCTTAGGGAAAGGAAAGGTGGTTTTAGCTTTGATGTCCTCAGTGAAGAATCTTACAGAAGGTCTATAACATCATGGAGCAGATTCTCTGCTAAGCTTTTCCTTCACATTTTTGGACTTGAAGAGCCCTAAAGTAACATGGGATAAAATGCAGGAGCCTGCTGATATCACCTCTGATCCTTCTCTCAAAGGAAAGGAAAGAAAGAAAAAGCAAACCTGCACAGCGAATGTTTGCCAGAGAAGCACTCAGCAGAGGTACACTCCAGGAGCTCCTGAAGAATTTCAGGTTGAGCCCAAAGAGCTGTGTCTGCTTCTTAGAGGATCACAACCAACATCTACACAAATCACAAGGAAAAAAAAATATATTGTTTACAAAGGCAGAGTAAGGACTGATTTCCCTAAATTACCAGTGACACGAAGAGCAGAACGTACCGAGTCCCACTGATCAGAGAGATAAGTAACAAGCCATTAAGGTGTCATCAGAATATCTGCACAAACAGAGCATTTCATATTGGCAACAGCAATAGCTTTAAAATCTCATTTTTGGCTGGCAATTAATCTCTTGGGACAAATAACTAACTTTTAAAATATTTGCTTTGGTTCTCATGAAAAAAGAGGGAGTGTTAGCCCTGGCTCGGGACATTCCTCATTGCATCCAGGCTCTCCAGCCCATCTCCTCAGCACTGCCCAGCCTTGGCAGTGCAATCCTGCCTGTGTGATGCAGGGCTTCTTGGTTGTGCAGGTGAAAGGTCTGGTCCCCAGGGACCAAGGTGCATTTATTTCCCCTTCACCTGTGAACAAAAACGCAACTTCCACATTCAAAATGCACAAAGATGCTACTGTCTCACCGTGAACCCTCAAATCTTCGATATTTGTACATTTTTAAATAAAATGATGCTGTATGATTGCCAACTAATTAAAGACATTAATCAGGCTGCCTTCATAAAAGCATAGTCAGTGAAGAAATTCTCAATTACTTGGGAAAATACTGGATGTATGGAAAGTTATCTGTAAATGCTAATACACAGCTAAATGCTACCATGTGTAGTTGATTGCTTGGGAAAATGTATGCCCATGGTCGACTGCAGGCATAAAATTAGAGGCTTTTTTTTTTTTTTTTTTGTTAGTAAGAAGATAAATGTAGTCGGTAAATCGTAAGTTCTAAAGTTTAAAAGATGGATAAATAGACAGAGAGAAACCTCCTCCCAGTGGCAGGAGAACAGGCTGGCAGACTGGTTTCACAGACTGGCATTTTTCTGTGATCGCAGTGATGTCATTTTCCAGGAGGCTGGCCGCTGGCAACCAACGGCACTGAAATGCCAGAAGTAATTAAAAATCCGATTTCCTCCAATGTCCCTGATTATGCTTGCCGGGACGTGTTTCTTGCCATATGAATGTCTCACCAAGTTGAGCTAGAGCCAGAAGTGTATGAGATTTACTGGCTGCCTCTATTTTAAAAAGTGCTTATAGTAAACATTTTACATTTGCTAAAGTATTAAAGTTTTTAAATGTCTCAGCACTGCCCTCACACACAAGAATTACCCATGGAGGGGGGTGGGTTTGTTTATCTATGGTTTCAGGTTGTTGGCTTAAAAAACTCTTATGTGAGTTCTTTAGTGGAAACAAATATCACATCCTCTGTATCTGACTGGCGCTTAACACACCGGGTCCAATCCTGGCCAGGATCTCCTCAAACATCTGTACCACATGTAAGAGGGCATTAACAGCATTAGACCTTGACTTGCTACTGCAAACTGCTGCCCTTCTTTATGTGATGTCCTGGAAAAGTGTAATGCCTTCTGCCTTTTACTGTGTCACAGTCTCTATTTGCCTGCCCATAAAATTCCCTCAACCATTCTCTGAACATCAGGCACTACCTTAAATAACGTAGCCACCTACAAAACAGCATGCTGGGTGTCAGGGCAGGGGGATAAGTGTTCAGAAGCTCCCCCTGTGCTGCAGTCTTTGAGGCCACAGCATTGGAGAGAACATAATTGATGCCTGCATGGGGACAAGTCACAGGGACATCCTTCTAAATGATTTTGAAGCCTCGGTGATTAGTAGCAGATTATGGAACCTCTCTCAGGGGAGCTCGTGCTACACATCTCTGTCATGCACAAATGGGCTTGAATTTTGTGCAGCTGGGAGGCATTAATTAGCAATTTACACCCTGTTTCTCCAGGGGACAGCCTTATTGCCACATGCCTGGGAATCAGGACAAAAGGATGGGGAGAAGCCTGGCATGCTGGAGTCCAGCCACAGCTCAGCTGGTGCTGTGACACCACAGTGTTGCTGCAGCAGTGCCTCCTGCTCAAGGTGAAAGCCCCTTTTTGTGCTACACCAGGAGTCACGGGCAGGGCTCACAACCAGCCTTTAAGTGACTAAGAAAGTAGTGGCATCACCCAGGACTTTGCTGCTAGTCTAACACACCCAAGAGGATGCTACCAAGGCTTATGCAAACGATAGCAGTACATTTAGCAGTTCCCCCAAACTGTCATAATTAAAGGCTTAACAAGTGGTTTTCCCAGGTGTTGTTCATCAGTCAGGCATCCGATGTTCAGGTGTACAAGGTTTTATTGCTGCCTGAGACATGCAATAAAAGCTCTCTGGCAGTGCTGCTCCTTGGCTGCAGAAGGTGAGTGGCTGTGAGGCTTTCCAAGGTTGCATTGGGCAGCGGCACAAGGTGGGGAACAGCTCACAGCCCTCCCCTGGCAGTCACCACCTGGGGACGTTCATTTTTACAGATGATTTTCTGGGTGAAGAAGAAAAATAGCCTTGGCAAGTAGCTCCAGGTGAGAGTACCTCACAGTGCTGATGTGCTGTACATCAGCAGGGTGCATGCAGGAGAGAGCACACTACATTGTGCTGTTTGCTTAGTTTCACGTTTTACTTGCTTTGGCTACTTCACAAATACCAGCAGTATTTTGTTATGTTTTTTTTTTTTTTCTACTTAGCTGAGCAGCCCTTGCTTTGCCATTTTTCTCCTGCGGTTACTGGTAGACCATGGTCATGTCACAGCTTCACCCTCTCTTCTAGACACAGCATAAGATGTAGTTCGCCTCCTGCGATTAGAGTTTTTGTGGAGGACAATCTGGGTGAACCCCTTGTTCCTCTCTGCTTTCTCCAGACCCTGTAAGCCAGCGGAGTATAACAACAGTGAATTACAATACAAGAAATGTGTGCTTTACTTTCAATTTTTCACCTTCATGGTCACTGGAAGAAGGGCAAACGCAGCTTGTTCCAAGCAGGGCTGCTTCACAAGAGTAGTTCACGCTCCTTTCCTGTGCAGCAGTCTGGGGAGGTTTACCAACCTTGAGTATGTAAAGAGCAAAAGCCCACAAAACACTTTTTCCTGCAGTGATTTGATCTTTTCAAAGACCAAACCATCCCAGAGGAAAGAGAGGAGTTGGAGAAATAAGCAGCAGGGGGAAGTCCTGATGAGAAATGAATGAGTCATTGCTTTCCAAGCTCTACAGTTAGATCAGGGGGCACTGGGGTCATTTTACTGGAGTCTTGTCTCCTCCACAGGTGAGAGCAAGCACAAAGCTGTGGGGATGCAAGCAGTTACAGGTGATTTGGGTACAGACAAGAGGTAGGCAGGGCTGACCAAGCCATCTGCTTGGTCTGATTTTGCTCTCAAGTCTAACACAGTTTAGGGAGCACAAAGTCTTTGTGGCAAGCAGAATAAACAAGAGAAAAACAGATCCAGCATAAGGCTAGTACAAATGTTGATTTATAAACAATGCAGGTGCAATTTTTTTTTTTTTTTTCTACATTGGCTACCCCTAGGCATGAAGGGGGCACAGAGCTGGTGATGCCACCATGCTGTCCTGTTGTTCCTGTTGTGAGAGGCAAGAAAAGCCAACTGAACTCAAATACTGCCCTGCCCAGCTGCATAAAAGACTATGAATATGTATATATGGCTAATAGAATTTCAAGCTTACTAATCCTGTTGAACTCATGCTGCCATCTCTAACATGAGTGTGTGAGCCCACTCCTATGTTCAGCAGTGGAAAGTGCACAGATCCTATTTGACATCTTATTCTAAGCACAATGGAGGTGCCACATTACTAGCCCAAGCCATTATTAATAATATTATTATTACTACTACTACTACTAACATATATATATTTTTTCCCAGAAAGATAGCACTACAGTTCTAAAGAAAAGGATGGAGGAGGCAAGTCAGAATCTGTCAATACATCCCACATCTGGTCTGTGTCTGTTTGCCTTGGTTGTCCCCTAAAGTCCTTTGCTGGGACAGGGTGCTATGGGCAGTGATCTCGCCCTGCAGCAGGAGCTGGCAGCCTGGCTGAGAGCATCCCTGTGTCAGCATGGCCTGACCTGCCAGGCAGATGGAGGTGTCAGCCGGATCCATGCTGCTCCAAATCTCTTTTTGCTGCTCCTCTTCACAAATTCCTTTTCAGCCACAGTTTCCAAAGCAAGGCAAACAGACCTTGCGCTGGGATGTCTTCCAATGCAAAGATGAGACGTTGCTTTTCTTTAACCAGTTTGTTTAAGATATAGAAGCCAGTTCCACAGAGGGCCAAGTTCCCTTCCCATAATAAATTATGGGCTGATTTGGAAGACTGTTCGTGAAGTGCTGCTGCAAAAAAACATTAGCCCAGGGCGCAATTCTCTCTCCCAGCACTGCTGCACCTTGAAACGATGGCAGCTCCACAAATGTGCAGATACGCCTTGAGGATCCTGTGTTGCACCCAGGCAGGCACAGTGACAGCGCCCACTTCACGGTGCTTGAGCATCTTCAATGAAAGAGCCTCTAGCTAAAAGAGAAGCTGGAGGTGCTGCCAAGTTTTCAGAATGCTTCTGTGCTGTATATCTCACAGAGGTTTGCTCCCAGCCTCACTGCAGAATCCTGGAATATCTCACTGTGGTGCCAAGGAGTGATTCTTCCTGGAAGGAAGGGCTAGATGAAGTCATACTCACCTCTGGCACTGCTCTGCTAAAGGAAGGTGTAAATAACACAAACCTGTGCCATATGGCATCACATGGTATGGACCTGGACAGCAAGAACACAACCTTAAAACTGTGAGATGCAGTACAGGGAAGAGATGTGTTGGTCTTGTCTGTTCTCAGATGAAGTAAGCTTTAAATATTGCTCAGCTGACAACAATGAAGTGTCAAAAAGTTCCCGTCCTTCCCTTATTTTTGAATCTTTTCCCCTTCCTCTCACAGGTGAAGAACTCCAAACTGCCAGCCTCCACACCATCTGCTCTTGTCTCTGGATGTGCAACACTTCAGGGAAAGTTAAGTTTAACATCATTTGCAGCAGGTGACAGAAGCTTTCTGCCTTTTGTACAAATATAAAATGATTCTGGCCAATGCCTCCCAAAATTTACCTTCTTTTAAAATATATTGTCATCACCAACCCCTGTAGTTTTGTTTTCTATAAACTGCCTGCTCCCTTCAAAACAGTCAGCAGCAAGGCAGAGTCCTTCACTGCCCATGGTCAGAAACTGAAAGTGCAAGAGAAGCCATAATGCTTTGCTGAGAAAGTACGAGAGAGAAAGTAGGAAGAGACAGAAGTGTCCTCGAAGGTTAATGGCCAAAATCTGGGAAGGATGCACGCTCCCTGCAAGCACTGTCTTAAAACAGGATACAGATGATGGGGCCAGAGGAGAAACCAGGTGTTTTGTTTGTTTGTTTGTTTGTTTTTTTAAAGTTTTACCAACCACAAAAAAAGTGGTGTTTGATCTTTTTACTTTCAAGACAGTTTATGTCTAAAGGTTTTCCTTTAGAACTCCATTTAAGATAGACTCATTGAGAAATTACTCCAGAGTGTTTATTCACACTGATAAAACAGAGCATTTGGCTCCAAGCCTAATGACACGCCAGTTGCAAATTAATTAAGTGATAATCTTTATCGGTCTGCAGTATACACAGCAATAAACCTCCACCCTCGCAATATTAATAACTGGAGAGATGGTTAGGCATTAAATCAGTCTCAAAAAAAAGCTGTTTATTGCAAGTAACCTGCCCTGCAGTGAGGCTTATGTAGCCTGGACAACGAACCTCCAGGAAATAAGAGCAGCATTGGGAGCCTCATATTTGGGGCTCTGGACATCAGAGCAGCCCTGGGATGGTGGAGGGATGGTGGTGGGATTGGTGTTGCACCGCTGTGTGGGATCAGCTGCCCACCAAGGGGCTGGCTGCTGCTGGCAAGGAAGCCCTTCAGCTCCCTAGAGATGGATTGGGGCAGATCCTTGTAAGAGCATATGGAAAAACCTCTTCCATCTTAGATGTTTCTGAAGGAGAACCCCAGGGCTCTAATATAGGTACAGCCCTGCCAAACCAGGCACTGATTCCCTGCCACAGTGCAGAAGCAGCTCCAGGTATGTGGTGGGAGCCAAGTTACACAGCCCAGCCCCTGCGGCTTGCAGGAGGCACACAGGGGTGGAGGTTGCACAGACGGCATCTTGTCATGGAGCTTTTACTTGTAGCTTTTTTTTTTTTTTTTTTTTTTTTTTTTTTTTTTTTTTTTTTAAGAACTAAAGAGCACGGTTTTCCAGGCTTGGCATCCAGGTGACCAAAGGGCTTTCATTATTTCTGATAAGAAAGGCGAGCCTGCTGCCAGCAGAGTTCCCACAGCAGCAGTACCGCAGTCAGTTAAGGATGATTTGAGATTGCCATTAACAGAACTGTGATGGTTGTTCATTTCTTTTAGCTATCAAGATCTGGAGGTTCCTATTTTTATTTTTTTCTCCTTTCTTCTAATTGCAGAGTGTTTCTGAGGGGCAGAAAACTACTTCTGGCTAGAGACTGGTTCCTTTACATAAAGGCAAGCATCCTGGCCTCATGTTGGCAGCATCATAGCTTGTTACTGGTGGGGTAACAGCGCCCAGATTGCCTGCAGAGAAAAAGAGGACCAGCAATTCCTGTTGTCCAAGAGCCATAACAAAAGCACCTGCTTTTTTTGTCCCATGGATAACTAAGGCTGAGAGGATATATTTCTATGAGTGTTTTTCAGCCCTGTTGCTGGCTTTGGCAGTGGATTGCTACAGCCTTGGCACTTGTTATTGACACAAGCTCAGCACCTCTGAGGGCAGGATTCATCGTTCATCCTGGGCCAAACTGCCCTGGCCTCCTGCTCTGGAGCTCGCGTTGGGCCAGGCCAACGAGTGTCCCCAACTCTTCAAAGTAGAACACTTTGTCCTAGTGAATAAAATACACACTGCTGCTGCTCAACTAAATTAGGAGCCCAATTATTTTAATGTTTTTTTTTTTTTTTTTTTTTTTTTTTTTTTTTTGGAACACCAAGAACTTGCAGAACAATCATCCGGGCCAGGATGTTTTTGTTTCCTAAGCAGACTGTCTATGCTAATGACTTGCAACTTGTCAACAGGAACCAAATTCCCATGGCAAATAAAGGGAGAAACCATGGCATTTTGGCATGTTTCACCATGCTCAAATCAATCACCACTGAAAAATAACATTGTGGGAGAGAGACTGGTCAAATAAGATAGTTGGAAAAATAGGATCTCTTCCCTGTTTCCTTTCTCCTCTAGCCACAATGTACATAACTAACACACTTGTATCAATTATTTAGGGAAAAGGCTCATACTCTCATGTACATAAGGGTTTGGGTCTCAGTTCCAGTGGACCAGTAATTAGGCTTCTTTTTGTCATGTATTTATGATGGGTCTCTTGAGACCTCTTTATGACTTGGAAACCTTTGTAGTGGAAGAAAAGATGGCCCGTATGGTTTTTCATCATCCATATTTTTATTTTTAGGACAAAATGCAACATAATTAAATACCAAAATATCAATATGATAACATTCAGAAATACTCTTCTGCCAGTAACATGTGCATAACATAATAGTGCAGTAATGCACTGGTAGAATATGCTCACTAAGAGAATAATGCATGTTTTGGCATGTTTTCACTAGATAATTTTTGCCTAATAATTTTGTTCAGATTGTAGCCGACTTGATCTGTAAACCAAGGGGTGGTCAAATGGAGGCTGCACATTCTGTATCAGATAATGTGAGCATAAATTTTTCATTATTCCATCTGCTCGTTAATGTTGACAATCAAGTCGTCATCAATAAAGCAATATTTGCTGACCATTACTATCCAGGTGGTCCCTGAGATAACACAATCCATCCCTGCAATATAAACTGGCAAATAACTGGGCTATTTCCAGATACAGTTGTGTGGGCTCTAATGACAGATGCTGATTTATTTATTTTTTTAATACCGTGTGCTATATATAAAACACCAAACAATTCATGAATAATCTAAGACCTTAAATAACGTGGGTCATACATATGTATATTCATTCTACTCAGTGTTCAAATCAAAATATCACAACCTGTCAGCTTAACAATCATTACTAAACCATTTTTTGAGTTCTTTAAGTCTTTTATTTTTCTACCAGACCTGCTTGTATGGAGTTTGTTTTGAAAAGATTGTTCTTGATAAGCTTTGAATTTATCTCTAGTAAATATCAGATTGTTATTAGGACAAATATGCATGTACCCAGTGTAACATGAATTTGCAGCTTTTCTTTCTCATACCAAAGATATATATATATGGGTTTGATACTATTCACTATGACTGTTCCAGGACTCAAAACTGAAGTCAAGTTTCAGTGAAGTTGTGACCCTCTTTACACTGCACTCCAAAGATTCCCTAGGCTATTTCTTGCTGAGTGAGTTGAAACCTCAGATTGTCAGTAGGTTTCTATATGTTTCACTTAAGATTGTTCTGTAATTTTTTTTTTTTACAACATAGAGTATCCCAGTATCAGTTTTCTGTCATTTTATTTAGAAAAATTCCATGGCTTCTGTTAGTAGGTAGTAAGCTCTTGAATTTTCTCTTGCCTGGAGGAAAGAAATAAACAGACGTTACACATTTAACTCTTCAAATTGGTCCTGGATATATTTTCTTACAGAGTGATGAGAAAGGTTTTCATGCATAGGAGCTGTTACACCTGCACTAGTATCACTCTCTGCATCGGATTAACAGTCCAACGTTGCTTTTGTCAATAACTGAATGTGCAGAAATAATTAATGATTCCCTGGTGTGGTGCTAAAAAGCATTCTTTGATTCTCAGGCTGCCCAGTTTGCTGACAAATGGCTACTGAAGAGGCATTTTCTTGGCAAGACTTAGGCAGCTCTGGAGGAGGCTCTGGATGCAGGAAGCAGAAAGAGATGCTGAGCCCCAGCAGCAGGAGTGGGAGACGGCTGTCTGCTGCTGGGCATGGAGATGGGAGTCCAATCCGATCCAAACAGCAGTCACTGCCGGTAGCCAGTTTTCTGTGGAGAGCATCATTAACCAAGCAAGAAATTGGGCATTCATTCCTTTGCCATGTAACAAAGTATTATTTGCTGAAGGAACCCACAGCAAGATGTTTTGCCCCTGTTTCAGACTGAAGCTAGATCTTATTTCCAGTTTAATTCCCTATAGGAATATATATTTTTTTTCCTCTAGTAACTTTGAGTTTAACGTTGATCAAGATAACCTCCAGAAGTCCCTTCTAACTGGAGTTATTCTGTCTTTATAACCAGCCAAGATCAGTGAGGGCAGCAAACTAGAATTCAAGTAATTATTTTGTGCAGAAGACAAATTGCAGTGATATATTGCAGCAATTCCTTACCATTCAAACATCTTTCAGCATTGCTGATCAGATAAGCCAGGGAGCCGGCTTTTCTCTTGATTTTCTCAAAAGCCCCAAAGGGGACTGCGACTTTGCTGCCTTCACTGAAGTGTTTCTTCTTTGCTGCCACCTCTGTTCCTGCTTTGACTGCAATTGTTTCTTAACTGATGGAAAACTCTCTGAATGAGGTGGCATTTTTTACTGTTCTGGTATTTAATGAGACAGAACAGTGGGAGCAGAGGAAGATCTAGCTTCCTATTCAGCCCGTATCTAATGTATTGAAAGAAAACTGGAAGAAAAAGTGCCAAGGTAGCAGCTTATCTCTCTTTATCTGCCCAGACAGAAATACTTGAGAAATGATACCTGCTACATGAGTGAGCATCTTCACCTGTTAGATTTTTTTTTTTATTATTATTTTACTAAAATGTGAGGAATGTCAGATTCAGAACATTTTTTCTCAAAACGAGAGTGACAATTTCCCACTTCTGGTAGTCACGTTGCAGGCTATCGGTTTATGTCCAGGAAAAGCTCAGCCCATCATTTTCATTCCTACAATGAAACATAAAGCTAAGAGCAGCACCTCTGCTCAAGGGCTATTAGTATGCCTGGAGCATTTTGCATAGGGGAAACATGAATTATCTTTCCATAGCAAAGCTACAGCATGAATTAATGTTCCTTAATTTCCCCAGTGCAGTAATTTCACACTTGAGGGATAAAGCTTCCCTGGTGCCAGAAAGCTCCGCAGCCCAGCAGGCTGCTGGATTTATGGCAAAGCATTGCCCCCAGAAAGTCACAGTGCTGTGGGATAGTCGGTGCCAACAGCTCCTCTGTCCCTCTGTGCACAGCCCAGTGCTCTCCAGGCTCCGAGGCCATGATGTGCCATCATTAACCACCTTACAGCCTGAGTTAATTACAACAGAGGCACAGCTCTGGGATGGGGACCTGTGGGCAAAATTCACAGCAAGAAAACTTTTTAAAGACTGTTTTGAAGAGATACTTGATGACAGAAGAAGAGAAAGATAAAGCAAGTGCCACTAAAAAAAAAAAAGCAAAAAACAAACAACATAGTAATAATAACAAAAAATAAAAAAATATACTCAAAAACATGGTTATACAACGGCACTGCCAACATCAGTTTGAAATGAGGAGTTGAAGCCAAGACGGGATCCTGTCTGGGAGAAACTGGTGTCACGGTGTGGCATTCGGGCAGGACGCAGCAAGGCAGGGGAGATAGCATCTCCTGAAGCCACACCTGGAGAGACGCTGGGCTGTGCCACGAGACCCAGGTGCTGGCACTGCCAAGGCAGTGATATAATGTGTGGTGTCACCAGCCACACCCTGGAAGAATGTAGGTCTTTTATTCAACACTTTTTGGCAGAAGAAAGAGAAAAGCCGCTGTCTGTCATCAGGGCTGTCTCAGGCTGAAGGTATGGGCTCAAGTGAACATCAGCTTCTTTAACGCTGAGACAGGCAGTACAAAACAACAGGCCTGTCATCCATATATTAATTTATTTCTCCATCCTTCTTCTATGTGAACATATATATATATATATGTTTGTAGTACCACTCTGCCACATGCATTTCTGTGAGCTAAATCTCCTGGCTGGGTTCAGATGCAGCTGGGCTTGTGCTGGGGGAGAAGAGGGAGGGAGGAGATGCCGAGGAAGTTTTCTACCATGTACGATTGCCAATGGCACTAACTCCTTCAGGCTTGTAAGTAGCCACACACATACAAACAGCTGTGCTCAGCAGGACGCACAGTGTTCAAGGTGAAGAAACTCCCACTCCTACCAAGGATTCCTGTAACTCATCCTCCCAGGGACAGGATAGTGGGGACGGTGGATAGGACGGACCCGTAGCCAAAGCCAGGATAACCATACCTTGCATCCAGTCCCTTCCTGCCCTGCCCTGATCAGTTGTCTCTCTACTGTCTTGATCTTTCTGCTCCTTTCCCCTTGCCTTGCTTTCTCATCTACTCTGAGGCAGATGGGAAGAAACCCACAGACACAAACGAGGTCGCAGCAGTCAGAGCTGGATTAGCTGTTCCCAGCCCGCAGCACAAGTCCCACCTGGGACCAGAGGCTTGGCAGAGTCACTGGGGTTTCACTGCTGAGTGCAGGGGCTTCGACCTCCCAAAAGTCAGCCCCAGTCTGCAGAAGGTCTGACCTCTGTTCATCGCGTTTTCTCAGCTGCTTCTCTGCTTCCTCCTTTGTGCTGGTTGCTGGCTTGCCAGTAAAACAGTGCATCAGCAAGGAATTTTTTATCCTTTCTATTTACAGCCCAGGAAGAGAGCACTTTAATGGCCTTTCCAACAGCAGAGAGAGAGACAGAATCTATCTTGGACAGACATCAAATGGATGCCAGCCTGGTTTAGGCTAATAAAGAGCATCATTGAGCTAATGAGATTAAGGCTGACTTGTTTATGCTGTCCCTGCTGGAAACGGTGCTCCAGGATAGCGGCTGTGATGTTCCTGGGACCTGGGGAATTACAGAGGAATTTCTGCGTGGCCCAGAAGGCATTGACCCAATTCCTCTGCCCTCCCACGCCCAGCAGTTTACAGGTTCATTGGGAAAGATCAAGGTAATGAACTATTCCCTCCTAATTTTCCCATCCCTAGATAGAAATAAGCAGAAATCCTCGGGCCAGTGATGAGACACCACATTCATCTTGTCCCTGGAGAAACCTCTTAGCATGTTCTCTAGGGTGGGGGCTGAAACTATGAGCTGGTGGGGAGGAAGAGGAGGACAGGGCATAGGTGAGAGGGACCGGTTGTCCACCTTTGCTGTCCATTGCCAGTAACATCCACTCACCATATCTACCTGCAAGTTATCCACAAGGAAGGTAGGAGATTCTCTGAGCCCTTCTGCTGCATCACCAGCTGCAAGTAATTGAAACATCCCATAAATTAAAAATCCCAACAGTCAAATGAAGTCATGCATGAGTCCAAATCTGAAGCAGCGGAAAGGACTCGGTTTTTCCAAGCTCTCTGTGAAATTGTTCTCAAACCCACTCCAGTGATCTAGGAAAAAGGAAAATACTCCTCTGGGAAACGTTTTGGGAGTGTGACTGCCCACTGGGAGGAAGCACAGGCATGGTGACTGTGTTTTTGCGGATGCAGGCAGAGCAGACACCCCAGACACCAAGGGGAGAGAGCTGAGGTGCTGCCCTGCAGCTGGGCACTGCTTGTGGGCATGGCTGCTCAGCCTGCTGGCCCCGTACCCTGAGCTAGACGGGGAGGTTGTCCCCTCTGCCTGTCCCCCACCCACAGCACGTCCCCCTGCCTGGCCCAGGCACCAACGGGGATGCTGTGGGGGTCCTTAGGGACTGCTGTCCCCAGGCAGTGTCCTGCGGCTCCTGGACTAGAAGGGACAGGGGAATGGGATGGGATGGGATGGGATGGGATGGGATGGGATGGGATGGGATGGGATGGGATGGGATGGGATGGGATGGGATGGGATGGGTGCTGCTGGCTTGGCAGGTGACCACAGGAAGCATTGTGCTACTGAACTCATTTCCACCAGGACCAAGGGTTCATGAGGGGTAAAAATATCTCTGGAAAAACAGAGCCAAAGCCCAGTCGTGGAGTCCCTCATTTGCTCAGGCTGATTCTCCATCTGCCCAAGCCAGCCCTGGATCCCTCCTGTTCCACCCTGCCTGCACAGCCCCATGCTTTGTTAGCACCCACAAGCACAATGATATTACCAGGACCAGAGGAACCATCCTCAGCACATCAGATGAACCATACAGTCCTGCTCTAGCCTGATTCCTAAAGAGCAGTCTTTGCTATTTTTAAATAACAAATGTTGTGTTACTCTTTTGGGAAATGTGGAATTTGACTCCGAAGAACAAGAGAAATGTTTCCAAACAAAATGCTCTGCCCTGGTGCTATTCCTCTTGAGAGCCTTTGGATGTTTCTTACAGTCTTACTGTTTGAATAAGGAACTTGTCCAGCTCATTTGCAAATATGTCTTGTGCTGCAAATAGAGCTGCAAGAACAGCTGAATTTTCAGTTTTGTTGGTGAAAAAAAAAAAAAGAGAGAGAGAAAAATATATTAGCTCAGTCCGAACAGAACTGCATTTTCCCCTAAGTTGCTTTGTAGAATAACAATGATAAAGAAGATGAACTAGACCCAGAGGCTTAATTCATTTGAGAAGCGTTCATTCTTCTTTTTCTCAAAATAAATAAATAAATAAATAAATAAATAAATAAGGAAGTTTCTAAAGAACAAAAAAAAAAAAAAGTGATTCTAATAGATCAGGTTGAAAGGCTTCTTTCAAAAATGTCAAAACAAAAAAAACTTCAGTGCCTTTGGTGGAAGGGTAATCTCAGAGGGGAGAATTTCTCATTAAACTCAACCCCAAAATTGTGGAAAATTTCCTTCTCCTATGAGCTGCAGTTTCCCCCAAAAATTGTTTTCCATTGAGGACAAATGCCCAATTTCCCAGCTAAATTTCCACTGCAGCACTACACTTGAGCAAGGGATAAATCTGTACGAAGTAGAAAGCCCTTTGCAGAAAGACATGGAGAGCCAGGGACAAAAAGTGCAAGAACAAGGGACAGAAAAACTTCTGGCAGCAAATGAGTTTCCTTCCAATTCAGATATTATTGAATTTAAAGCCACATCGAATGCAGTTTGTTCAGGGTTGAGGAGAAAGTAATAAATGTGGAGGGTTATTTCCCACTCTGCGTCTAAGTTTCTGATAAGAAATGTTCACATGCTCCCCCCAGAGGAATTAAAATGTAAGAAACCCAAATCTGGCAGAGTTTAGTTCCACTCTGTTGTGCATGAGGAAAAAAAAAAAAAAGACAATTGAGCTCAGGCCATATTGAGCAATTTATTAGGTGCTGCAAAATTAATAAGAAGCTACATGTGCTACATGTGTTTTCTAATATGATCACATTTCCTGTGGATACAACCACAAGCTGACCGTACTGTGCTACTTCTTCTGGCTCACATTAAATATTAAATAGTCATGGAAATATCAGCTTTGCAGAGAAAAGGCGGGATTCTTCACCATGAAATAAGGTCTTAGAGCAGAAGCATCTCACTGGACTCCAAGAAACCATATGAAATAAGGTTCTCCAGAAGTATCTTTGTTAGCCTGCTCATGTTGTTCACTCAGACATGCTGAAGGAAGAACCCGATGTCCTCACTTGCTCACCCCTCAGGTCCCCCAGATGTTCATGGTTTCACAGGAGCCACCTAACAAAGATCTATTAGTCTGAAAAGAAGGCACTGAGATTTCCTAAGTCTTGGATATTGTTAGATATCCATCAAAGCTGAGGACAGTATTTCAAAGGTGAAAAATGGTGACAATCTTTCCACAGCATTGTCTTGCTGACCCAGGGGCTACTTGGGAGCAACTGCCTAAAATTTGGTATTGATGTTAAGGGCTCTCAGATAAGGTTATTATGGGATACATGGAAGGAAAAGTCTTGGTCTGACCACCTCCTCTGTCCAGGAGAAGGTAAAACACATCCATCCTCGTGGCCTGAGAAGTGACTATACAGAAGCTGCCTCCAACATCCCTCTTCTGTCAGCTTTGATGGCCCATGGGGATATTGTTTCTCCTTTCAGGCTTCTCCTGAGCCAACGAGCAGGGTTCCTGGTAATTAATGGCTGCATGGTGCTGGCTGCCAGGAGGAGCTCGGGACAACTTCCATATCCCTTGCTGAGCCTTGACAAGGTTAAAGAAAGGGATAAAAAATCAAACTGCAAGCCAAACTGCAAACTGTGCCAGTCCGGTGTAATGGAGGGGTAGGATGGTGACAAAACCCAGTGCCAGAGCTCTGGCTGGTCTTGCAAGCCTTCCTATTACACAATGGGGAGAGAAACTTAAATTAATTATTCTCTAGGCAATTAACATTTGAAAAAGCAGATCAAAGAAAAAGTAGTGGCACTTGCAAAGGAGGTGCATTGCAGAGCTGAGAAACAAGTCAAAGCCATGTGAAGAGCAGAGAGAAAGTTACCCCAGCTCTGAGAAGAAGCTTGCAGAAAGCACAGAAAAGTGGCTCCGGGTTACAGCAGTGGCTTCATTGCAACAATCACACCACGGCTTGTAGCTCCTTTGGAGTTCACTCTAGCTATCATGGTGGAAAATATTTCAACAAGTGCATGAAACTTCAATTTGCAATGATAAACACACATTTCCACTGGGGAAATATATATATATATATATATATATATATATATTTGGCTAAATTAAATGTTGTTAGTCTTCCAAAGGGAAAGGTGCATTTTTATATGTTGGAAATATTTACAGAAAGATTGAGGAAAGAACATTTGCTATTATTTTTCAATATTTATTAATATATTCCTGTTTGAAAAATGAAATAGAAACATATTCTACCATGAAAGGCAGCAAGATCATGTCTCGTTTTCTTTTCTTCTCATCCTGTGCAGGAGAGGATGCCAGTTCACATCTCGTTCTACCAAAGCTCATGCCCACAGCATCCAGGCAGACGAGCACCCCCAGGGCAGCAGTGCTCCCTCCTTACCCCTGAGAAATGCACACAAAATGGCCAGCAAGAGTCATCCGGCCTCTGCCACTCTCTGGGTATTGGGATGGGGCTGACACTCATCCAGCACTGGAGCCGGTCCAACACCTTATCACCCTGAAAGCTTGCAGGGCAGGGCAGGGGGAACACGCTGAAATGGGAGCAGGGGACTGGAATCAGATCTGCTGGTGGGGCCAGGAACTCCCTTCCCCTCCCATAGCAGCCTTGCTCTCCTGTGGAGGGTGTTGGGAAAGGATGTGACCTTTTGTAGAGCACATCCGAGCTGGGGAGCTTTATTATTCCGTAGCAGCTACAGCCTGAGGGCAGATTAAGTTGTCCCAGAGACAAAGCTGATCTCTGCAATCTTCCTGCCAATGCTTTGTCAGGGCAGGGGTGGATTTAATGAGGTGGTTATCCCGATCTGACAAATAGCAGTGAAATCAAAGGGCCCAAATCATGTTTGAACGCATCTGCATCAGCCAGGCAAGGACTCATCTATTCCCAAGGTGGGATTGCTCCTCAGAATGGTTCTCCAAAGAGCAGCCTTGGAGCTTGGAGCCAGCACAGAGGTGCTGAATGGCTTTAAATAGGAGTCATGGAGATGTTGTAGCACGTGGATCCAGCTCCACAAAGACACAGAGAGACGCACACATGGCTTGGTGCCTGGCAAGATTCAAGTAAGTGAGGTGGCCATGGTCAGATGGTTTCCTGAATGTACAATTTAAACACAAACTCTTGAGCTTGTCTCCTTGTCCATCATCCCATCAGGCACCATTTCTTGGGATCACCTTCATCTTGCAGGCACAGGCAGCCGCAGTGCCCAGCAGGATTTCTACTTTTGGCACAGGCAAAGCACCAACCTCGCAAAGCCGGTGACATTGAAGCAGTTCTGTCTGTCTTTGCCTTCTTCCACAAACAGCAGGTGAGCTGAGGACTCGGTTCCTGCATGACACAAACCTCCCTCGGCCCTTTGCTCATCACTAAATCAAACCAGGGAGGAAAAAAGATCAGCCTGGCTGTGGCAAGCTCATGGTGCTCACAGTTCTAGGCCTGTTGATTAACATAAACAGTTACCGTGACATTTTCCTAATTGTGGAGAAGAGTTTCCTAAAGGGGAAGGACTCAAGTCCCCCCTTTCCCATCCAAACTGATGGGAAAAATAATAACTTACGTTGTTCCAGTGTTTTTCAGTCTGTAAGATCCAACAGCATGCTATAAATATAATTTATGGGTGAGGATTACACTGCTCATCACTGAAACACAACAGCTTTACAAGTGAGCAGGAGCAGAGTACGGAAAAAGTACACTGTGAGTTTTGTCAGGTTCTGTGTCCAAAGTCTGGGAGGAGAAGAATGCAGCTGGCTGAAGGGGAATTCAGGCAGGTTGGGGCCCAGAGTCTCCCATGACAAACACAGAGTTTGGTGAATACTGCTGGTTAGAACCAGCATTTTGTCTCTCTTTGGCAAGCCATCAGCTGTTCCAAAATGATCCAAGTACCGTCCTTTGGACATATCTCTTTAAATTCACCCCGGGGCTTAGCAGCACCAACATGGGGAATACTGCCACTCAGAAATGGCTTTGTGCAGCAACTGGCTCTCTGATAGTTCAGCAAAGAGATCTTCTCCATGTGTTTGCACCCAGGCCATGCAAGAGAAACCCGAGCTGGGCCAGGAGAGCCCCAGCCTGCCCTGGGTGCAGCCACGCGGGAGCCAGGCGCAAGCTGCAAACAAACAAAGCCTGTGGAGGAATCTCAGCCCAGCTTTTTGGGGTGGGTTTTATAGGACTCGGGTTACACAGACCAGAGCTGCAGATGTCACCATTTATCACTTCATCTCCAAGGGGATAAATATTGCCCAGCACCCAGAATATGGTTGTGCCAATGCTGCAAGTAGGACGCGCTTCAGCAACCTCCCTGGTCCGGCCGTGTGCATGGATTTAGCTGTGTATCCTCAGCCCACCCAGCCTCAGCACTCCCCTCTGTCCCTGGTGTTTTCACTGCTTGGGGACACGGAGAGTGCCTTGCCAGTTGTGGCTCTGCAGGAAAGGACTGCAGGACAGGCAGGAGCCCAGCATCCAGCCGTCACCCCCTTGCCCGACACCTCTCCCTATCTGGATGCTGGCTGTCCCCTTGCACGAGCGGGCAGTGACAGGACCTTGCTCCATCCAGGCCATCTCCCCCCAGCTCTCAGCCCATCCCCAGTCCCAGCCTGGGGCATTGCACTGCAGATAGCCCGTGTTTGTCAGGAACGAAGCATAAACATCTCTCCAAAGCACATTAGCAACTGTTTATTTGCCTTGTGCTGTTGCCTCCTTTCTTGGTCATAGTTGCAAGATGGGATTTTTCTGTTTTAAACTTCAATGGAAAAGCAAATTAATACCTTCCTCCAGCCACTGTCTGCTAGCCAGTGAGAGCAGCTGTCACCACAAAGGGTGACTTGTGACCCTGATACTGTTGGCAACAGCTCCATGGGCTTTGAGAGCTCATCATGCAAGGGTCAAGCAGGAGGGGTTGCTTCTCAGCCCAGAGCTCCTTGTAGGGATGGTGTGTTGATTGAAACTCATCTCTGTCTTTGAAAAATCATTTTGCTTTTCCCCCATCACTGCACGGCCCTGGCTCTTTGCTGTGTATCTGTTTATTTCTGCATCATCTGGCCATGCGTCCTGGCTGTGGATGCATCCCCAGGTCTGCCAGGCTGAGATGGCAGCTTGGGCCCCTCTTTTGTTTCAGATGGAGCTGCAGGACAAGCTGTGCTCCTCAGCCTGCCTTCTCCAGGACACCCCTCTGGGCAGGCTGAATACCAGCCACAGATGCGTATGGCTGGAAGCAGCTCAGCACCACCACGACACCAGGCAAAGCAAAGCAGCAGAGCAAAGCTTGAGCCCCTTGCTGTGCTGTTTGCTGAGCTGAAGATGCTGAGAAGCCACTAAGTGACATCTCTTTGAAGGTGTCCCCAAGGAGGGCACATTCAAGAGCTTTACAAACCTCACCTAAGAGCCAGGAGGCGGCTCAACACCAAGACCTGGCCCAGGAAGGTTCTCTGTGAAGTCACCATGACCCCTAGAGGGGAGAGGCTGTTCTCCTGAGGCTGCTGCACAGCTGTTTTGCCTGCCTGTGCTGTTGCAAATGCTGCTCTTCCTCCTTCCCATGCCAGTTTCCCACTCCTACCAGGCCTGGATCTGGCCATGCTGGGACAAGCTTCCCCCAGACCCTATGAGGTGTTTTTCTGGCATCTGCAGATCTCACCAAAGCTCCCAGACTTTCCTCTCCTGCAACCGAAAGTGGTGTCTATTTTGTTTCTCCAAGCATGAGTCAGTATTTGGTTTGCAATTGTTTTTCTAGTTAGAAGAAAGTCTATGTTATGTGGTCCAAATGTGGCTTGCCTAGAATTTGCCCTGTATACAAAATGAATTTCTTGGGAACACTCTCTCTGCTCCATTTTTCATTTTCTTTGTGTGTTTTTCACTTTGCTCTCATTTCCATGTATATTCACTAGATTTTTATTTATTTTTTTTTCATCTCCCTTCTTTTGCTGACTTCTTATTGCTCGATTGTGATTTTTCCCTGATTGCTCCCTCTTTTCCTGTCCTGTGTGGAGTGGTGTGGTAGACCCGAACCACCAGGGCTTACACCTCACAGCCTTGAAGGTCAATGCGTGGCAAGCAAGCCCTGGCAGTTTTTTGGGAGCCAGTGACTCATGGGAGGTTCAGAGCCTTAACAGTTCCTTCAGTTCACCAGGCCTGAAAGGCAGTTCAGGATGGTGAGGGATCTCATGTCAATGGTCAAACGGTACAGCAGGTGACAGCCATGGAGGATGCTGAGACACTCCCGGGGTGGGTGCAGCAGGGGTGGGCACCATCACGCAGGTAGGAGATGCATGGCTATGTTTTGCCCTCCAGCTTTCAGTGCCTCACTGCATGGCTATGTGTTCACCTGGGACTGTGCAGAAGTCACATTTGGTGGCAGCTTGGGTGGGATTCATGGCGCACGTCCCCAGTATGACCAGTCTGGAGTGCATCCCCAGTGTGACGGCTCAGTGCATCTCCAGCCTGGCAGCACACCCAGGAGTGCCATCTGCTGGCACTGGCTCTGGTGCTGTCCCCTCACAGGCACACGGTCTCACTTCATGCAGGCAGACACTCTCCAGGTGATTCTACTCCAATTCTTCCTGAGATGTTTGCCTTGGGCCCCCTCCTCCAGCTGCTTTCCTTCTGCAGAGTTCTGCATCGCTGGGTTTCATGGCCCATTCCTGCAGGCTGACATGATTTAATGACTTTTCTTCTGTCATCAGAGCACCTTCCCTCCCCTGCACCTCCATTCAGGAGGACAAATCTTTCCTGGATGCTCTCCTAGCTGGGAGCCAAAGTGTGAGAGGGAAGGCAGAGTCCTGATCTGGGTGCTCCAAACCCTGCTCCAGGGACAGAGGTTCCCTGGCTAGGCCAGCAGCAGCTATTTACTCCTCTGCTCTTGCATCTGGGATCCTGGTACATGCAAAGTGGAAAAACACCGGATCAGGAGTAGACATCCAATCTGTCTGCAGGAGGGAGAGGATTCCTCACCGCCTGCCTGGCGTGTGATCATCCCCGTTACCCAGCACCATGTAATGCAGGCAGCTAACCAGGCTTCTCAGCATCATTTTTCAGCCTGTAGGTTTCATTTACTCTGGCCCCTTTTCCGTGCTCTGGGCTGGGGAAAGCGCTGCCTCAGCTCTTTGTGTGCACAGCTCCAGCACACTGCTTGCTCCCCATCATTGCATCTGGGTCATCAGCTTGATTTGTTCAGTTTCCTTCGGATGTTGTTTTTCTCACAGCTTGAAGGGGAAGAAAGTGGGAAGAAAGCTCTTTATTCTGCTGGGTCAAGCAAAAAACAAACCCAGAAGGTCTGTCTTGGGCTGTGGTCTGGAGCTTTGAGACACAACAGCAGAGTGTTTAAGGTGGTAGAAGGGAGGAGCAACTGTGAGGACTGCCCAGATCTTTGGGTGCTGCTTGCCTGATGGAGAAAGCAGGCTGGGGCTGGTTGCTGTGGAATTACAATCCTAACAGGTAGGAAGAAAGACAGAATACCCAGCATGTGCTGGGGCTTGAATATGGTTACTCCTGTTCTTTTCTAAACAGGGCTACATGTCCATCTCCCACCAAAAGTGGTGGATGGGGACAGGGCAGCATCCTACCTGTAGCCTTTTCTATGCTCATCATAGAGCCTCCATGCAAGATTTTGATTCTGCATTTGTAAGAGCTTTGTCTCTGTGATGCCCTAAAAATGCCACAACTCCACTTTGAAGAGGGGTGAGCTCAGTGTGGGCTCCACCGATCACTCAGCCTCTGCAGCAGGTACAAGAAGCCGTTCAGCCTCCTCCCCCCCTTCCCCTGTTTGCAGGATAATAACTTCAGTGATTAAAGATACTCCCAGGACATGTTCCTTTTGAGCAGTGAGAACTTGCAGCATCAGTGCCTGTAGATGAAAACTCCGGGTACCCAATTGGAATAATCTGGAGATTAACACTGGAGATAGGAAAATTAGCTGCCAGGCCTGGGTCCAGAAGGACATCTGAGAAATCAGGCAATTATATTCCAAAGGCATATCTTTTTGTGTTCTCACAGCTACAAATATAGCACAGAACAGGCTCTTCTCTGGCAGCGCTTGTCTATTTTGCTCATCAGAATAGTAGCTGACCGGAGGATAAAGATCTTTGCTATCAATCCTTTCAGCTAAGAAATGAAGCTTGAATGAACCTTTTATAGACAAACAACTGGAGGAGGGTGAAGTGAAACCACGAGCTGTGCTGTGACATCTCCAGCACTTCAGCAGTTCCCTTCTTCTTTACAAGCTTTCACAGCCCTCTAGCGCTTTTTCAAGGTTGACTCCATTTACCATCTACTCTCTGTATTTCTCCACACCTGAAAAATTGCTCCAGAACCAATGGAGGGCTCCAAAATTCAGGTACATCCCGCAGAGACCCTGGGGATACTAACAGGTCAGAGCTATATACCATATACCAAGTACACCATAAAGATCTTCAGGGCTGTTGTATTTACACAACAAGCTCTTTACAGTCACAAGGCTGGCATTTTCCTGTCCTTAAACTGTGCTTTGCTTTTAAGCTGCCACAGCACCCAACTACAGGCATGTTGCTTAAAAATCTCCGTCAGGCTGGAGGCTGCTCAGAAAAGCCTCCAGTTTGAGAGGGCTTTATGCATTGCATGTTACAGATAAACAGGGTAGAGATATTCAGTTCCAAGGATGCATTTAGACATTTTATATAGTGGCACATTTCAAACGTGTAAGCAGTCACTGCTTTCACTGCACCCTGAAGGATGTCACCACTGATAACACACGGATGGCTGATGGAAGCCTGGCCTTTCAGTTCATGCTGGTGAGGAGCTCCTGGCAGAAGAACTGGCATTTTCTTGGTGTGCTGCTGCCTCCTAGGCCAAGACAATAACCAGGAAGATCAACTGTTTGTCAAACAGCAAAGATCTAGTTAGCACTGATCAGAGGGAGGCTGACTGCCAGAGCTCCTTGTGGATACACAGCAAAAATCCCAGGTGAGGAAGGACCCGAAGGTGTCTTCCTCATGTGCTTCTGACTGGGAGATTTCAGTACTTTCAAGATCCTCACATGCCTGTCAAAATTTATAAGATTTTCACAAGGTTATGCCATCAATGTTTTAATATAATACGGAAGACAGCTGATTTTTAAGCCTTCTTGGCCCGTATGATTTTGTAACAGCAAGTTCCAAAGATGAACTGTGACTCATATAAAAGGGCTATTATCAATTTAAACACATTGCCATTTGATTCTGTTGATTGTTCTCTTGCCTTGCATTTACAGCGGATGTAAATTTGCTTGTTTCTCAGTATATCAGTGTTGTATTCTTCCTTAGCTCATTGCTTCCCTAGCAGCAAGGCCTACCAGCGTACGCGGGGCCCTGACCAACAGGTCCCATCTTAGCTTCTTTTCTGCAGGAGGCCTCTGAGCATTTTCAGATGTTTCATTTCCTCCCAGCACGTGCCTTTCTGAGACAGGGTAATCACAGCTAAACGAGGCTGGAGAGGTCAGGGCTCCACCAGGTTACACAGCTGTGGCAGAGGATTTCCTACCCCAACCTTGAGGCCTCCTACCATTTTGTTTACTCTTCAGGCCAGTGCTGCACAGGGAGCCTTGCTCTTTATTTAGCTGTGTGTATATGCCCAGATCCATTCCCTTTATGGGTACCATTCGTTTGGAGTTCAGCAATGCTCTCACTGTACGAGGTGTTCAATCCATTCCTTCCAATGTGACCTAGTATTTGGCATATGATATGACATGGTGCTGTTTGTTTGTTTGAGCGTTTGACATCCTTTAAAAATAAATCAATATCTTTCCTGGCCTAATTTAAATTATTTTTTTTTGGAATGCAAAGGGTTTCTCTTTCTCAAGTATCTATACTTTTATCATTGTAGTCAAATAATTATAATAGACTAGAGGAGCACAAATATCCTTTATATAAATTATGCTTGTTTTTTGGTTCTTGTGCCATATCTATTTGGCGTTTACACAGTGCTTCCTAAAGCCAAAAAGCATTCATAGTTTTAATCCCCAGTTTCATCTCAGACAATTCCTAGACCCAAAGACAGGCATTTTGCCATGAAATAGTCTTCTGATAGTTTAGCGAGTCTTCCTTTGTCAGTGCTTCAGCTACTTTATTCTTTTTAGCTACAAAGAAAACTAACAAGTTTTGGCCTTTAGCTCAAACTTTGATGTCTTTCCAAGTGTTCTTCAGCTGCTTTCATTTAGGGACAGCTAAAAATTTCCCAGTGAAGATAGAAAGTTTTTTTTTTTTATCAGTGTCACATATGGGGTTTGCAATGAAGAATGTGTGGAGCTGACTTCTTTAGAAACCTTTTGTGTGCTCCAGTTATCTGCAGACCTCAGCCAGAAAACTTCCTCTGCCTTGTAACCAGACCAGAAAGAAACCAAAATGGAAGCACTATGTGAAACTTCATGCCTTACACTGAAAACTAAATGATAACTGTGGTTCCTTCTTTTCTTCCTTTAAAATCTGTAAAATTGTCAACCACTGTAACACCCCATGAGCATTTGTGTAAAGCCTCTCTGCTCCTGGGGGCAGTTCATCCTGCCCAGTCTATGGGAGCTCTCACGTTGCTTGGAGTCCTTCCCTGAACCAACTCATAAACTGCTAATAGAACTTCTTTTTTGGTCACTCCAATTTTAGACAATTTCTTCGTCTTTATTGCTTGGAAAAAATATCTTGAAAGGTGCAAATTGGTGCCACGTAAATAATCTCATTTCTGGATTATATTCGAGTTGCCAACACAATTTCCTTGCTGTGCTTAGGATGGATTTTCATGTTTTGACTGATACTTACTCGAGGGGCACAGATTCTTATGCCTTGCTAGTTTCCACTTTTTTTTTTTTTTCTTTTCCTTTCTTTTTCTTTTCTCCCCACCCCTCCAACTCTCATTCCCCCATGAGACCAAATATTATGAGGTACTGCAGTGACTGCCACCACCCTGTTTTCTCCATTTGGACTTCCAGGAGCTTCTCCACTACCCCTTCTTCTCTCTGACCTCTCCTTTTGAAGCCAGGACACGGTTATTTCTAGGGAACAAACCTTTCCACAAAGATGCTGAATTTTGTCACTTGCTGCACAAAACAGCACAGCCACGCCTCATTGTCTGGGACCAGTAAGGCACCAAAGGGACTAACAAACATCTAATTTGTTATGGAAAGGTGAGGCTGAGTTTACATATACACTGAGAAAGGGCTTTGCTGGGTAGCTTTATCAGGCAGCTTGCCTCTCTCCAAGGGTCAGAGGTTCTTGGCACACCGCTGCATGGGCAGAGAGGCTCACATTTCCTACTCCTGGAGCCTTCCTCGCATAGTAACCTTTTTCTTATTTACTCGTGTTTTCCCCTCTTGCTTGAGCCACCCTGGTTACGTTCTGCTGCTTAGACCCGTCCTGCTAATGTCTCTCACACACAAAGGACAACATCCAGCTGGGGCTCAGGCTGGGATTTAGCTATTTCTTTCTCAAAGAGCCATTCAAAGCAGGCTGCGAGCCTCAACCCAGGTTTACAGTTTCCTAGCAGCCAGTATCTCAAGTGGCTGAAGGAAAATGCTCTGACATGGTATTTTTCACTTGCTTGTGTCAAAGGTACTTTAACAGCCTTGTTTTCCACTAGGCCTGCTTGGTAGCAGGGGCAGCCCAGGTAAGAGGAGACGGTCTCCAGACCATGCTTGTAAAAGAGGCTCTGACATACAGCTCCCAAGGAGCTCGGCTCTGGCCCATGGTCCTAACTGCAGTTTGGCAATCATGAGTCAGCCCAAACAGTGGGAAAAGCAAATTCAGACTGCAGCACAGGCTGTTCTTGCCCAGGGTTGTGTCTGGTGGGTGAGTGCCCAGGAAATCACAGAGTGCCTCAGCCCCAGGTCAGTGCAGAGGCACCCACAAGGGTGCGATGTGCTGCACTGGAGCAGATTGTGCAGGGCTCAACCTGCTGCTGGATTTCCCAGAAAGAGGTCTTCTTCTTGACAAAATACTTCCATAGTGCTCCTTGTTGCCTCTGTGGCTGACAAGAGCGACCACTGCTCTTATCCAGCACCTGGTGGCCAAATAACTTTGGCCACCAGGTGCTGGGTGAAGAAGGGCAAAGATGCTGCAAATGTGTGAGGAATGTGCACACAGAGCTGGCTCCAGCCCGCAAAGGAAACTGCAGCTGCTGGGGAATGTGTGGGTGAGTGAGTCCAAGGGTTCTCCAAAATGCCAAGCTATGGTCTGTCCTTCCCAGGGTCACAGAAAACCCTCCTGCTTTACCAACAGGGAAAGGAAGGCTGAGTTTTGAAGTACAAGGGAAACCTTTGGCCAGGCAATATGTGAATATGGAGAGATCTCAGTGCAAGCTGCGTGGGGCAATATAACCTGGTCATCCTGACCGTAGCCTTCTCCATGGCATGATTCTCCCATGGAGAAAGTGAAACCTAGTGACTGGGACTCTTTTCTGGCTGATCACGCACCTGTTTAGGTAAGACCCTATGTGCTGCTGTGCCTCATTTTTCCTTGATGGAAACGTGAGAGCAAAATCAGCTTGTCTCAGTAGATGGAAAGGGATAGGTCATCACTGTTTGCACTGTGCAGATGGGAGGGAGCCATAAACCAGCAAGGAATTACAATTGGCTTTATCTTGCTTTTGATATACACCCAGCCTGCCCTTTCCCCTTCTTAGCACCTATGTCTAGTCTGCACTCCTTTGATGCCCTTTGAACTCAGGCTCAGTGCCACATTTGAGCCTCAAGGGAGCTGGTAAGAAACCTGAAGCTCAAGGGCCCCACAAGCCACTTGGGAAGGTGCCAGCTCCTCCACCCAGCACCCCGTTATCTCGGTCCCACACCGCAGAGAGTTGTCCCGCCGCAGCAGGGAGCTGTCACCGCACACCTTCATGGGCACAGCCTGGCTGGGACCGATGCCATCATCCTGCCGCACGCTCCAACAACCCTCTGATGTTCATTGTGCTTCCTCCTGCCAGCCCTGATAATAATTACAATGCTTTATCAGTTTCCTCGGTCTATTGGTGCATTGCCAGGCTCAGCCTGGTTTGGAAAGAGGTAGTTTTTCTATAAGGGCAGAGTCCTAGCAGAACCATTGAGTTTGCTGTAGCCCAATTTTTCGATACCTTTGGTTCTTGCCCAAGCTGGCAGCTCCCTGGCCTCACACCTACCTGCAGGAGCTCTGCTCTGTCTGCTCCAGGAGCGCTATGCCAGTGAAACAGCCCAAGAGCATGAATAGTTGGAGCAACATTCTTCAAAGACATGTTCTGCTCTCCCCTTCCCTTCCTCTTCTTTTCCTCTCACGTCTGTTACTGTCTCCTTTCCCTTCCCCATGCCCTTCCCTCACTCTGCACACTGAAAAACAAAAAACACTAAATCTGAGCATCAGTACCCCAAAGGTTCCAATAATTCTGCAAGCCCTTGCCATTGTATTTAGGCACTGTGCACGTGGCCACAGCAAGCCGTCAGGCTGCTCACCCAGCCAGCTAAGTGCTGCAGTTATACCAGCTACAAACCATTTAAGAGTAGGCGTGTTAACCAGAATTATAATCCACAACAATACAGAAAGTCCAAAATGTCTCAGAACGTGCACAAACAATACGTGTATTACAGTGATGATATACATCAGCAGAGAACTGCAGCTGATAGCATCCCACAGCAGCTGCAGTTTTACCTCTGGTGTGCTGATGAAGCAGTCCCTTGTGGTTCTTCGGAGGAGTGGATCGCCGTCAAAAATAACTGGGGGCAAAGTAATTGGGTTCCGGCTTTAATCCAGATTGATTTTGCCAGCGTCTCCAGCAGCTGGCTGGCCATGCTGCCAGTGGCATGTGGGTGTCGTAGTGCAGGGCTAGAGTAAACCAGTCTGGGAGATGCTGGAGTCCCTGCTGGTGAGGAATGGGTGCTCATCTGCTCCTTTTGAGGCCCAAGCAGGGCAGTGACAGCACACGGGCAACAGCCAGCATTAAACTGCAGCAGCTGCAGAGGCACAGCCATTCCCAGCCACAGTTTGTAGACGAGACAGTGTACAGCTAAGTGGTGAGAAGCTTCCTTGCTACAAAGGTAGCAGGAATAATCAGAGTGCTGTGAGAGGCACAGCTTACCTGCCTGGGATTTTCTTGCTATTCGGGGGTTGTAGCCTCACTTACAGCATTAGAGAAGTTGCATCAGGATCTCAGCTTTCTTGGAGGAAAAAAAGGTTCTAGGCATTTGCAGAGCTTGAAAATTCAAAGCAAGTGAATGTTAAAGATCAGGAATGAAAGGAGGTCCTGATTCCTCTGAAAAATCCTTTCTTATAAGAAGGAAGGAAGGAGAGAACAGGAACAGACTTGCAAGTCTAGATACATAGGGTTAGTGATATGGAAAAACAGTCCAAGGAAAGATGCTTCTCTGCCATCCCACACTTGTCTGAGAGCTTTTACACCCACTTGTCAGTCTTTATTTCCCCAGTTCTCATCCTTTCCTTCCCCACACTTGCCTATCTTGGCCTCCTTTCCCCAGCTCAGTTCCTCTTGACCGGAGCCAAGTGCTCTGAGCACGCTGTTTTTGTGTCTGCAGATGAATGTACGGAGCACATTTCACAGCTGGCATTGTGTGGTATGGGTTCAGCAGCGGGGCAGAAGAGGTAACGTGACAGCAGAGGCTGAATGTCAGCAGAGGAAAGCACCACGGACCATTCTTTATCAAGAATGCTAAAAATAAAAGCACCCATTTCTGAGTTCTGAGAACCCAGACAGTGGCTATGCTTCCTTCCTGTAGATGCAATAGCAGCCCTGTGTAAATCTTCCCAGCACTGCAAATTCAGAGACTAAAACCCTTGGGGCCGTATCCTCCGTGGTGTAAAGCATTACACTGCTGCTGCCTCAGGCTTGCTGCTGCTGCTTTACTCCTGCTGGAGACCGGCTACTTTCAAATCTTCACACTTAGCTGGGGATTTGGGTCTTCATTTCCCCATTGCCAGATGCCTTCCATATCCTGTAAATATACAAAGGGTCGCACTGAACCCTGAGCGTGGGGACACAAGAAGCAGTCTGGTGCTGGTACCAGCCAGATCAGCCTCACCTGGCTGCTCACCGAGGGGAAGCTGCTTGTGAGACCACAGGGCTTTGATGTCTTTGTTTTGGGCCTGGTGATCGTAGACTACAGGATTTTACCATGTCTCTAAATCCCGATGGGTGATGTCCCCATTAACGCTGCTTCTGTTGTTCGGTGGCTGGAAGCATCTTGTGGAGTTGTGACTCCTGTGTTTGTCCTGCTGTCTCAGCTCAGTTCCAGCCCTCCTGGGTCACCCCTGGCTCTTTGCAGACCCCATGTCCTCCCTGTCTGTTCCACCTCACTGCCCTCCTCAGTATTCATCATTCACAGCAATTTGGGGAGCTGCTGGGCTCTGGCATTCTCATCTGAAATAGATGATGAATTAAACCAGCACCACAGGACTTTATTGAGTTTTTGATGTTCTGGAAATGAGGGCACAGCAAGGGAACAGCCCAGGTTGATAGTGCTCAGCGCTGGCTGAATGCCTCCCATCCCAGGAGCTCAGATGGCTCTGGACAGCGACGGAAGGCACACCCAGCCTCCTAAGAGCCAGCACAGCAGCTCCCATCTCCTAACAAGCCAGACCAGGCTTACAGGGCTCCTGCAGTGCTACAGGACATCAGGACCATTCACCATTTCCCCGACATCACAGACCTCTGCTCTGTCACAGATGTTTCTGGCTGGTGTTTGAGGAGCAATGGGACAGCACGGAATAGAGCACAGTGAAGCATTGCATCCAACTCAGGCATGGCAGAAACCTTTTTTTGTTGGGCTGACAAATTGACAAAGACAGCCTGTGTAAAGCCTTAACCTGTCTCATTCCTTGTTCAGCTGTGGTGTGCAGTTGTTTTGGGATACCCTGCCTCTACGTTAGACGAGACATCTCCCCCGCACCAGCTCTAGCTTCTTTCGTACCCAGAGAACATGCCAAGCACCTCTAATTTTTGGATTGAGCACCTTCCACTGCCCTTTTCCACCCATTAATCTAAACCAGGCAGAAAATCCCTTCTTGCACTGGCTGATTTCTCAGGAAGCTACAGATGGCAGAGGCAGGAAAGCAGAGCGTCCCAGCCAGCAGCTCCAGTTTTCTTCTGAAAGCTGTCTCTGCCCTGTGAACACAGCCCCACACAGCTCTGCCCTGTGCTGCCAGCTGAGAGCAGGTTCAGGCAAAGCCTTTGTTTTGTGGCTATTAAATAATGCAAAAGACTCTGCAAGCTGCTGAGAAGAGGTGGCTTCCTTCTGAGCCCATCTCTTCGGACTAATCCGGTCCCTTTCAGCTGACCTTGATTTTTGCCACCATAGGAGCTGAGGAGCTGAGGCAGTGACTTCAGTGGAAATTCAGACTTCTGCAAACCACCTCATGCATCTCTCTCTGCTGTGTCACAGGAGCCCATTTCTTACACTGCTCTTATCTTGATTTACCATAGCCCAGGTGCTTCTTTGTATTCATGTAATGGAGCATAAGAATTGCAGAGCACCATTTTTTATCTCACCAAAGCTGCTGACAGCTCCTCTGACTTCTGCTTTGAACTGGAACTGCCACATTTGGCCCAAAGAGATACAGTGCTGCCACTTACTGAGTTGTCATCACCATGCTGCCTTTTGCTCTGCAGAACTAATTCCCACTTAAGCCTTGTGGCATTTATTTGTTTTTCTGTATTCTTTGCCCATGAACACATGCACTAGTGAGGCCAGGTCAGCTTGCGGATGTCACTCAGTGCCTTATGCTGGTGCAGGAGTGGGGACAATTCCCTGCTGTCTGTCCCAGCCTTCCTGCTCCACTTGAGTTTTCCAACCTTATCCCACCAGGGGAACAGCTGATTATGTCCAGGCCATTTTTCTGTCTCTGGCTTTTGCTGAGCAAAGGAGCAACCTGTCTGATTTCAGCTGAGCAGAGCTGCTTGGCGGTAACTGCTGTCCATGCAGGATAGTGCCAAGCTTTCTTATTCTGCTTTGTGTGTGTGTGGCTCTTCTGCACATCCCTCCAGGGTCTCAGCTCGTGCTGCACCCTGGGTTCAGGAGCTCAGGGCTGGGATCTGGCTGGGATCAGGAAGGAAGATCCTGATGACTAGCTCTGCACGTAGTGAAAAGCTGCTGCTGTTAAAAAGCCCAGTTGCTCACAGAAAGGTTCAACAGACATGATGCAAGCCCTAGGCTGTCATCGCACAGTGCTAAGTAGTTGTAAATGTCCCCTTCTAGCAGCAGGGTTGAATTCTTGAAAGCTCAGGACCTTTTTTTACAATGGGAAAGCTATTTGCTGCTCAGATCTGGGATGGCTTCTTGGAGTTTAATACTGCCAGACCAGCACAGGAGAGTGAGAAAGTGCACAGCCAGCTCCTGTCCAGGACGGACCATCAAATGGAAACACTTCCACATATCCCAGCTTAAAAATTTTCATTTAGAACCTCCAGGTTTTGGGTCTCAGGGTGACGTGTTTGACCACCTTATGCCTTATCTTCAGTAAATCCATCTTTATTCCACCTCCTCCTTCTTTTCAAGCCTTTAATCACAGCATTTCAGAAGAATTTTCTTGTGAATATATACAGCCATGTATTAGCTCTGTGTCTTCTTCTCAGTTGGAGTTAATTCTGAGAATAACGGAGGAGCTTTATCTATTAATTAAAACTAATGACTTTATAAAATTGCAGATGTGTTAAACTTTGAAAGGCTTGCGTTGGAGACCAATAGGAATAGGCAATTTGCAAGCTTGAATAATAAAGGAAATTGCCTTGAAATGGATATACCCGGCTAGATGAAAGCCTCTCCTGCTACTAGAAAATGCAAAGAGAATTAATTGTGGATGTTAGTTCTTAGATTACTGTGTTTACCACCCCATTTCAGAGGTGTGCCTGGGAATATTTCCCTTGTACCTTGCAAAACTGGGAAATGGCACTTGTGTCCTTCAAGGTAAAATCAGATACAAACCATTGCAATAATTTCCATTTGTTTTCTTCCAAATTGTTTCCAGATTGAGCCTACTCATTTTACAAACACACGGAGTCCAGCTGGATGCTTCAGGCTCATCACACCCCACTGACAATAAAAGCTCTGCTACTTTTAATGTCACACATAACTGCAGAGAACTACACTAAGCCCAGCAGAGAAATGGACAGTCCTTCCAAGAGCAGTTGGGAATGATTGCACTTATCCTCACTGGGATTTTGGTGATGGAGTAGGAACCCAGTGCCAAGAACGAGTACAGGGAGGTGTACCAAGTCCCCAAACAATTTGCCAGACCTTTTCTTATGGATGACACAGGCAAGAATTCCCATGTGAGTCTGTGATTCAAGGGCCACCCTGCTCCCAAGAAGACCAAGCATCCCACCACCGCCTCTTGGGTCTCCTCCTTATTCTCTCTGCTAATGGCTCAGAGAGAGAATGGGGTGGCACTGAGCTGCTGCACTTGCGGACCCTTCCCAATTTGCATTGCAGCTGTTGTGGGTGTCCTCCAGCAATCCACAGCAGCAGAGGAAATCACAACAGCAATACAGAGAGAGAAAAGTTTCTGCAAAGGGGAAAAAAACACTCATGAATATACACAATTTCCCTTCTAAGATTTCCAGTTCACATAGGCTAAGCAGTGCAGATTAGCTAGGGTTTACTTTACCCAAAGACGCATCCCAAATCCCTCCTGCAGGCTGCATTCGCCCAGATGTTTCCTGTAGCTGGATGCTGGCCAGCCTGATGCCTGCCTTCGCCAGATGTGCCGCCCGCTCCCACACTGCCAAGTGTTTTGCCTGCCGAGCATGTTTCCTCCACTGGAGGTGGATTTTCCTAATCACCCGCCTGCTCCGTGTTCCTGCCTTTCAGAAATTATTTGTTCCTGCCAGGCACTAAATCTGATGGTTGCAGTAGGTGTTTATATGGGAATAAAAATGGCAGGCTGACAAATCCCCAGCGCCAAAGGTTTTTCTGGTGGACCTTTCGCACTGAAACAGAGGAAGATGAAGAGCGCTGGGATGAAAGCCAGCCCTCCAGCTGGGGTACAGAAAATTAACTGTGCTTCTCTTTTCTGTGCAGAGGCTGTTAAGCATGAATTTAGCACAGTGTCAAGTGCAGGTTTCACAATTTCAGTTTGTGTTCACCCTGGGCTGCTCTGGAGAGTACTGAGTCTGGGAGCACTCAGGAAGGAGCACAGTCACCACGACTCCAGCTTTACTCATTCTGGAGGCAGAGCTGTGCAATCAGTTTGAATGAAGAGAGCATTTCTAAGAAAATCGAGCTTTGTTCTTTAGAGAGATTGTAGATTTCAATTTATTTAATGACAGTTGTGCAGTTTTTACTGCAGTACAACCTGAGGTTCTGCTTCCTTTAGCCCAGGTGCCCTTGCTGCAGCAGCAAGCCTGCCCGCAGACCTGACTTCCCACCCCATATCATTCCAGGAAAGCTCCAAGCTCTCCCAGCCAGCAGGACCCCACACAAACAGCCCAGACCCTGCCCTCCTCCTCTTTGCCCTGCCAGCTCTCCTTGGGCTGGCTGCAAACAGGGAGAGATGCCCTGCCTGGTCTCCAGTTCATGCAGCGTTCACACAGAGGTGTGTACATAGGGAGGCAAGGAAATGTATTTCCCTCTGTGTTTGCTGAAACAACCAGGGAGGATGGCATGTTGCCTATTAATAATCTGAACTCCTCCCAGGGTCTCAGAGTTATTTGGGGGTTCGCTCACTGACTTGTCTCCTTTCGCTTCTCCAAAGCCACCCCAATTCCTGATCTTTTGGCAGCATGTGCAGTTTCTCTTCCAGTTTCTTACCATGGGTGATATGAGTTGCTATTTTATCACCCTCTCCCTGCTACCTCTATATAACTGTTTCTTCCTAAGAGATAAACATAAGCATGGATTAGTCAGGGAAGCAACTCTGGGTGAGGTGTTCTCATAACACTAACAAACACAAGAGATGACAAATATTGACTTTCCTCGCTGTAAGCTTGTCCAGCCTCCAGCTGCATGGGGGACGAGCGATAACAGCATTGCTGTGGCTGGCCACAGCCTGAACAACCCTGAGATCAGGTTTGTGTATGGGAGCACACACAATACTCACAGCTTCTTTCTCTGGCCGGGCAGCACCTCCCTCAGCGCTGCCCCAAACATGCACCCAGGTGTCCCAAATTGCCAAATGACTGTGAGCCCAGGGCTGGGCAGCAGCTGCTGGGTGTCTGCAAAGAGCTGGCTGGCACCGCAGCACTGGCTCTGCTCCTTATTTCCAGCTGCTACTTCAATTAGAAGTAGCTAAAAATACACAAGTGTATTTTAGCTCCCAATACTATTTTCCATGTATGAGAGAGAAGAGGGATGCTATGCAAGCATGAAGGAGAGGTGTATAGCTTGTCCTCATTAGGGGAGTTAGGGGAGGAAGGTCTGGAGGAAGGGAATTTATTTCCAGACACAGCCCCTGCAGAAACAAGTTCAGAAAGCTCTCTGAGGATCTTTGATCAGGATCTTTGCAAGAGTGTCAGACAGCAGATCACACCAGTGTACAGGCTGCAAAATAAATATTTAGGCACCTCCAACAGTTCTGCAGGGAGGCGCATTTCTCCTCTCCCTCAAGAAAGCTGTATTTATCTGAAGAGGTTTGTTCCAGACTCAACAAATAAAGAAGTTGTCCGAGTAATTGCTTCCACATTAAGGGCTTTTGCACCGAGCAGAGCTCGCCCTGCCATGCAACCGCCTGGCAGTGATGGGCAAGCAAAGGCTTGTCCTGAAGATCCAGCAGGAGGGTCCTCCCTGAGATTTGCTGCAGGCTACCTACAGCAGCTTTGCAGGAGGCCTGCTGTGAAACCCATGTTCTTAGTGATCCTAGGACAAACTCACTGGGTGGTACAAGCATGCTTTGATGATTTAGGTGCATGTTGACTTTGTGTGTGATCTGGTGTGTGACCCAGCCTAACGGCAGAATTACTTGAGAGTAGATGTTCAAAGAACTTTCTCCTTCACAGAGCCATAAATAAATCAATAAAGCCTTAGACACTGGGTGAAAATAGAAGGCACAAAAATTCCTTCCTAGACACTTTTGCAGAAGAGCTGCAAGTCAAAATAGAAATGCAGAAGTCTTCTTTGAATGTGGAAGCTGTGGAGGAAAGTTACAGGCCTCATAGGTTGTATTGGAGAAAACCTAGTGCAGATGGTGAATGTTCTGGTGTCTGCCAGTCTCAGCCTGCTGACATGTAGCAATGACAGGGTGAGACCTTCAGCTCCCCCAGAGCCCCATGGCCCAGCTGTTGGCCATACACCATTGCAAATCAGGGAAGCTGGGCTGGTGCAGCAAGTTGGGAAGTTTGTGTCCTAGCCTGGAGGAAGGGAGACAGCCCCTTCAAGAATGGCTGGGAGACAGAAAGATATCAAATGCTCCTCCTAAAATAGGTGCTCTTCCACAGCACGGAGCTTGGAGGCACTGTCCGGATAAAAGCAAAGGAGAACAGCAGCATATGGCGAATAGCCTCATGCCAAGTGGAATTTTTCCAGCCGTGTTCGAGGAACTTGGTTCCAAGTGCTGCTTCGAAGGCCTCAGCTCAGAGCCTATATTTAATCATGTTGAATTTGCTGGCAGCCTGGATGGAGTGGACAGTGCCCAGCATCTCCCTGGCACATCACTCCTCTCTCAGAAAAGCTTCTTTAAAGGGCTGAAAGTGTCTTCTGGTACAAAGGCAAGGATCAGATGGAAAAAAAAATATGGAACACCAACAGTTTGGGGCAGGTCAAACATACTGTATTTCTTGCAGTGGATGTCACATCCAAGGAAGTGTATGGGAGCAGGAGTTGACTCCAGACATCCTCATGCTGTTGCTTGAACACTCTGAAACATTTTTAATTTTCTTAGAGCCCCTACCTAGCACCAGACATGCCCAGAGGGAGAGCACAGCCCTGGCTGCACGTCTCCAGCTCTCCCTGGAAGAGAACCGGCCCACTAACACCACCATCTTCAACCACCAGCAGCAGCTCTGTGCAAACATCTCTGGTCCTGAGTATCCTAACCCAGTCCTAGGACTGACATCAAGCTTTAAGATGTACAGACAGCCACACATCAGGCTGTAAAGGTCTGGCTGGATTACTCAGGCTTTGAGCTCCATCTCCTGTCCTGTTGGCTCAGCTCCATCAGGGCACCAGGGCATGCTGCCTGCAGCTGAGGAGCAGCAAACTGTTGCAGCAGAGGTACCGGGGCTGGAGCTGCTGGCCTTGGTCCACAAACTTCCACACAGAAATACATATTTCATGGGGTGGTATCATCATTTCCAGGTCTGGATAAATAGCCCTCAGGATTTCTTAGCATCAGTTTCTGAGCCCCTTAACGAGGTGGTTATGTGAGGGCAGACAGAAGCTGTCTAGAGTAACTCCAGAGTTTACATCATTGAGAGCCAGTTCACTTCTCCCAGCTCGGAAGTTTTATTTTGTCATTACTTTAAAGGAGGCAGTGCTGTATTCCTGTGAGAACCTTGTAGTTATTCAGACCCTCAGGAGCTCCAGCATTTATCCCATTAGTAACCGCTTCAGCACAGAGGCATTTTCCTGAAGCTAAATGCTGCTGGACTGTAAGGCGACACGGCTCTGATGGGGGTCAGATTTGACGTCAATGCCACACGCTGGCTTCTGTCCTGGGTGATATCAATGCACAAGTACTCTCCTACCCTCACCTTCCCCCTCACCCTCCGATCCCCAGGAAGGGGCAGAGACCTCCGCTCAGGACCACGTGCCAGCCCCCACCACCCTGGGTCATGCTCGGTCTCCTCAGAGACATCCAATCCATCAACTGGTGACAGTGCCCAAATTCACATCCCCTCCCTGCTCTATATTGGTACCACCGGGAACACAAGGCTGCTGATCCCAAGCGAAATGGGAAAGAGCACGGCTCGGGTGCAGCTGGGCCTTCCCTGTATGGGGCAGCAAGGCCCACATGCATCATGTCAGCCTTCATGTGGTGTGTTCCTCACATAAACACCTCTGTGTGTATGCAAGTACAGCCACCAGTAGCTCCAGCAAACATGACGCCATCCAACAGGGCCTGCAGGCCTGGTTCCTACTGGGGCTGGATGTGTACATGGCTCAACATCAGAGCCAGCTCCCAAGCCGTCTCCAGCAAGCTCCACTCTCCCTCTCCCTGTAACTCATCAGATTTCTCCCCATTCTCCTTCCCCAGCTCAGGTTTGGGCTCAGAAGTCTCCATCCCGCACCAGCCAGTCCCTTCCCTTCCCCTTGCCTGGCCTCTCAGACCAAGGTGGCATTGCCAGAACTCTGCTCACGGGGATGAAGAGCTAGCCCTTAGTGGGAGGCATGTGGAGGCTGGCAGGCAGGTGAATCCGCCCCATTCATGCGTACATTTCCTGACACAATGGTGGTTGGATGCTTCTGAGCCAAGGCTTTCCCCATATGATCAGCTTTGTTGAGGTACCAGTCAGGTTTGTTTGTTTGTTTGTTTGTTTGTTTGTTTTATCCTTCCACATAGCTGCATCCTCTGCCACATTTAATGCTGTTTTCAGAGTGGTAGATGTTTCACAGGCACTGTTTCACTGGGACACTGGGTTGGATGTGCCTCAAAGGGTCTCCTTGTCTTGTCATGGGTTAGCACAGGCGGCCAGCCCATTTTAATATTTCCCACTCTTCAAACACAGCCTTGATAAAAGCCTCCCATTCCCAGCAGCCTGACTCAGCCACTGGCCCACTGGGAGCCAGGAATCAAAGCCCTCAGCAACTTCCCCCACAGCTGTCTTTAAAGGCAGGCACACAGTGAGGATTTGAGCCATTATCTCAGCTACCATGTGGACCTGATGAACATTCTTCTGCTTTTCTCAACAAGATAAAGGCCAAGTTAAAGGAGTCCTTCCAGCTCTTTTCCCTCAGGCCACAGATGAAGAAGGACCTCAGTCCTGGCGGGACACCAAGTGTGCTCTGAACTGGGGACTTGAACTCTGAGGCCTCTGCAATGCCAGTGAGCTGCTGAGCTCCTGGTGTTGTAAAAAGCACCAGTGTTATGGCCAGCTGCCAGGAACTGTGGTCCTGCAGAGCAGAAAAGAGAGAGAGCAAGAGGGGCAGAGACCCAGGAAGCATCCCTGAAGCATCATCTGACATTAAGATAACCTGAGAGCCTTCTCATTTTTTCTCTTAAGTCTCCACAAAACACCTACAAATTACCCACTTCTGGTCAGCTCCCACTGTATAGAGCTCATGGTAGAGATTTTTGTCTTCCATCATTGTTGTGCAGCAAAGTGGGATAAAAGACAATTAAAGTCCCTGTTTGGGAGAAGGTCTGGAGCCAAAGCTTAGTGGGTAGCATGCTGTGATGCTCCCGCTTTCCACGGGACATCAGGGTCCCCCTGCCAGATGCCCAGCCTCAGGGCCTGGAGCCGAGCCAAGCTCAGCTCTGCACAGGCAGCAGAAGGGAAGCAAAACCGGAGCTGGCAGCCTGCAGACAGGGCCACACACACTCCCAGGCCATGCTTTGCTGCCTTTCTTCAGAGAAGAGCTCCAAGTCTGAGTTCCAGCACTGGCAAAGTTGCTAACATTGCTCCCTTAGCCATAGTTAGATGGAGGACTCATCGGTTCCTCCCACAGATCCTGTTCATGTTTGTGCTGAACCAGGCTGAATGTCGACGTGGCTGCTCCTGTTCTGAACATGTGCACTATCAGACTTGAACGGCTGCATCTTTGCTCTTATCCTCCAAGGAAAGTTATGAACAACCCATTGAACATCTGCTGATGACACCCCTTGCAGGACTCGGATGAGGTTATTTGAAAGCCCAGGTGCAACATGTTCAGTTTGCAGCTGCACAGGCAAGCAGCATGCTTGCGTGTCACGTCTGTGCTGCTGCCGGGGTCTGTGCCGCAGGAGAAAAGGCTGGGTGTCAAAAACTGTAGAAAGGGAAACAACGAAAAAGAGCTCACGGACTTTATCTACTAAAGAAAAAGGAATGGCCAGCTGTCCAGATCCAGGCTGCAGCTTTGACGATTTGCACAGAATAGCAGCTCTGCTAATACAAAGGACTCATTTACTCAAGTGTATTGGCTTACACCAGCAAGGAGAGCATGAGATTAAGCCCAACAAAGGGTTTGCTGCCTGAACACTGCAGAATGCCACATACTGACTCTTGTGCCATATTCAATTTATGCCTTCACTAAGGGTGGATGGATTGCACAAGCATGGAGTGAAGATGAGAATCGTTTTCACAGTAATAGCAGTAAACTGTAGAATCTCGCCAAAATCAGAGGAAGGGGACAAAAAGAGACCTGGAAGAAATAAATATTGACTGTAAGAGGCCAGCTGGTCCTGCCCCCTGCTCCAAGGCAGGTTCATCTTTTCCTGGAGGAGCCCCAAAGGATGCTCAGTACCCAGGCTCCCAGCAGCCCTCCCAGATCCCCCCAAACAATGGCATCGAAACTGAACCACCACAGATAAAATGCAAGATGAGCAGAGCAGGAAGACACAAGAGGGTCAAAGCATTTGGGACCTGCCGGTCCTGGGACAAAAAGATGAGTAACTTGTAACATTTCCTGTACTAGTACTGAACATTTTAGTACTTCCAGTGCATCTCTGATCCTCTCACTCCCTCAAATGGAAATGAGAAAATGCATCCCATGGTGCTTTTACAAAACAAAACATCACAAAGTATTAAGACAATAAAGTTAGTTTGCTTCTGGCAATACGTTTTCAACTCCCCCTGATTTGGTAATAATGTTATAATTGAGCCTGCAGTTATGAACAGCCTTGTCTTCCTTTCCTACAAGTATTTCCTCACCTCATACAACAATATGAAAGCTGACGTATTTTGGTGATTTTCAGGAGGAAACACAGGGCTGAAACACATTGCACAGACTGATGTGTGTTGGGGAAAGTGCAGTCCCTAGAGAAGCTGGCTCCACTCCTGGGGCTAACCATTTTGCAAAGCTATAAATGAATCCAAAATTGTTATTGTTTTTAATTAAGAAAAAAGAATTCACTCAGCAAATGATTTAGAGTAATAATAATTACGTAATCGGGTCTAAAATTATATATTTCAAAGAGAAATGTACAGGGTGATTCTCATCATTACTGGAAAAAAATAGCAGCACATGTGAGGGGAGCTATAGCAGGGGAAAACACAGAGCCCCCAAAATAGCACCTATGAACTAGCTTGTATTTTTAGCCTCCTGCAAGTCAGAGGGGGGGACAGGGAGCCCAAGACACACAGGATCTGCCCTTGGGCAAATCTGAGCTACAGACCTTTCCCACAACGAGAAGAGCCCTTGGATGGCAGCAGATGTTGTCCATACCAAAGATGCTGAGCCAGCAAAAACTCTCCTGTCCGGATAGCTCTGTTTACAGCCTGGCTGTACGGGCACAGCGAGCCAGCCTGGCTGGGTCAGCAGGATGTGACAGAGGACACCTGGTCCAAGGCAGAGAAAGGAAGGGAAGAAATATGATCCAGTGTTTTCTCGCCCGCTCTTGATTTGGAAATGCCACGTGATGCTTAATGGTCTATATAATCACAAAGTGCTTTCCTCTGAACATGAAGCCTCTTATAAAAGAAACAGTACTCTTGGCTAAAATTTCCAGAATCCCTGTGGTGCAGTAATAAATAAGATGAATGCAGGGATGTGGGATCCTCTCATGCAACAGCTGAATCTGGATGCCAAAGTGCAGATATCTCGATTGCCTTTGAGCAGGCAGGCTGTGCGCACAGCTTTGATATATGAGCAACCTCATAAAAACAAAGGAGTAGCAGCATTACCCTGGAATCCAGGCAGCATCAACAGCAGAGGAAGGTCTTTAAAACTCCATCCGTTCTAACCAGAAGGCAGGACCTGCCCACACAAGTTTCCTGGCTGCTACAGATAAAAACTCTTCTATTGATTGCCAGAGGCACAAAGAAATATGGGGACCATTCTTGTGACCATTCTGCTTCACAGCTAATGAAAAGGCATTGCAGGTCTGTTGCACTGCAGAGCTGTGGCTAAGCAATGTAAAATACATCCATGAAATCTAACAGCATGGCAAGAGAGGAACAGCTAGAAACTCATCTGTGCCCTTGGCAGACAGCAGGAAAAATAAGTTTCACTACGTTGGGCATGACTGGCCACATGTACCCAGACCTTTGCAGCTGTGTGTGATTTCTGGGATGACTGCTTTGCTTCCACAGCATCGCAGCTCTGCCTCTTCAGCACCGTCTGCTCTGTAAGGTCCTTCATGCTTCCCATTGCACACAGGGTGAGTGGAGGGAGCTCGTGCATGCTCCCTTCTTGGTTCCAGGGACTGGACAAGGCAGTTTGTCCACAGAATAAATACGTCCCTGAACCAGTGGATTTTCCCAAGCAGTTCACTTTGTGCAGTGAATTAAAGATCTGACCTTCTATTTTCACTCACTTTTATTCATCTATGATGTGAATGCAGAGAAGTGACAGGCAATGAGTTACAAAGCCTGCTTTGTAACAGACACCATAAAGTGTTCTCAAGCTCCAAAACATGTCTTAGCACATCTGTTCTGTAAGTCTTCAGCTTACTTCAAGTTTTGGTCTACAGATTAATTTCGGGATCCCAGAGCAGGGACACAAAATCAGGTGTACCTCATATCCCAGACTCCAAACTTGAGCTTGAGCATCCCCTGATCATAACATGTTTGCTCCAAAGTCAGACTGAGAAGCCAAACTCAGGTAAATCTTCCCCAAAATGACTCATGACCCCATACACTTCCAGAGGATTTCCACAGCTCTGCCAGCTTCTGCAACCTGCTGTTTATAGCTCTGCAACCTCTGACAACAGCTTGTCCTTATTCATCTACTGAGAGCAAAGTGCTTTCAGCCCAGGGATAGACGTGTCAGGTTGTTGGTGACTAATGGAGCTTCACTTCCATTAAGTCAGCCCGTTAATCTACTGAGGGTCACCAGAGAGCAGGGGCTCGCTGCCTCCACAAGGTAAATGCCTGCTAGCACCTGTTCTGCTCCCGAGGCTGCACGCAGGCTATTGCCTCCAAGAAAACCTCCAGTGTGCAGGAAGACAGATCGCCCCGCTAGGAAGCAGAGGGAAGGATGAAGGTAGTTTGTCAAAGAAAGGGGTCTCACGGTGTGGGACTGCTGTTGGCCTGAAGGACAGGCAGGGAAAGGTGCTGTCAGCAAAGATTGAGGTGCAAACAGCCAGAAGCCCTGCTGTGGCAGCCAAACCTGGCTTATTCTGTGTGTACCATTGGGGCTGGGTGTCCCGATGCAGGACACAATGCTTGTGAGGCCAACCCTACTGGAATCGCTGCTGATAAGACTGATTGGTGAAATTTGTCCAACAACCCCAAAATCATCAGTGGGACAGATAGTGAGGGAAAGAAAGATGATTGAAGCCTTATTTCCTTATGACACCAGACAAAAAAATTCCTTTTTTTGTGAGGTTTGCCCCCCATCTGGGATTACAGGGTATAATTTTCGTAGCTGTGTTCAGCAGCCTGAAGCCATGCTGGAGGCATCACTCAGGACCTCAGAGCAGGGTCCTGAGCCTCTCAGGTACGCAGAAAGTTGATGCCAGGCCCCTTCCAGGCTCTCGCCTGTGATGCACGTGGCCACATCTCCCTCCTCTTGGCCATGAAATCAATGCCTGTCCACCTCCACGTGCAGCCTTCCCGGAAAGGACCGAGACGCGCTCAGAGGAGGGCATTCAGACCGAGGCAGGAGCGATGCCAGCATTAATCCTGGCAGCGGAACAAGGAGTCCTTCCTGTGATGGATGGAAACGCAGGAAGATCAGCGTGGAACAAGAAAGCTTTCCAGTCCCCAGGCCTGGTGGCAAGCGCCCAGCCCTGGTACACAGGGAGGTTTGTTTAATGCCCAGTGAGGACAGAGGGAGGGTGAAAAGCCACGCAGTGAGCCACGAGCCAGGTTCCCCGACTGTTCAGGGTGGGTTTTGGGGTATGAGAGGACAACCCCCTGGTTGGCACAGCCAGGACACAGGACTTGCTGTGAAGGCTGGATAATCACTGTGGAACAAGGGGTTCTGCCCAGCAGCTGTCACCAAAATAGCAGCAGAAAAAACCTCCCCAAATGAAAGGGCCTTGCTTAGGTCCAGGACTCCACTCTGGGCCATTCAAATTGAATCCCTCTCTCTCATTTCACATTCAGGTGCTGCAATGAATTAATAATGGAAGAATATTAATGGCTGTGCTGTTTTCTCTTGGTCAAACCTGGCTCGCCCTCACACTGCAGCAGCAGGCAGGCAGCTCAGAATCCCAAATGCCAACACAGAGCCCAGGCAGGGTCCATCTGTCCTGCAGCTGGAACCTGGTTACTGTGCTTTGCCCCAACACCAGCTTTCCAAGCTCCTGTGCCTGAGATGCTTTTGGCTTCTCATCCAACCCAAGAACACAGCACAGCCACCAGAACATAAGGAGATAGAAAACAACGAGGCAATGCAGCACCTTTCAAACCCTGCGTGGTTTCCCACTGGATTACAGATTTTCTTCCATGTTCTCTGACACCAAAATGTCTTGTCCCAGCTCTGTTGCACTGCCTCACGGCTCTGCAGCACCTGGTGAGGGCAGCTATCTCAGCAGCATTTTCTTAGCAAGATTTATTTACCCCAGAGGTGCTTGCATTGAAGGCTCCCCATAAATATTTATCTCCTAATGTTGGTGGAGCTGATGGGCAACAAACAAAGGGACAAAAAACTTGGAAGGGTCCATACCTGGCAATCAGCATTGCACCAAGAAATCAGGCTTTCCTAGCTCTTAATCTGGATCTATTTCAATATAATAGCTGATAGCACTGCTCTTAAAATGCCTCAGCCCTGTCCATAGCTTGGCTTTCCTGACTGTTAAGTGGCTGGTACATCCCCAGCCATGGGGCAGAGGGAAAGCCCCAGCAAACATCGGCTTCACAGCTTTCAGCTGGTGAGGTCTGCAGTCAGCTGGTTACAGCTTCCAGCAGAGTGCCATGGGGCAATAAAGGACACATGGAAATGGGATACTAACCCTGGGGAGAGTGTGGGGAAAGCCTTTTTGCACCCTAGTTATCCTCCTCTGTTGCATTGTGTGCCTGGCACATGCCCTTCCCCAAAGGCAAGAAAACATAAAACGTTTCATGAGCTAGAAGAATGGGGAAAGTTTATGAAGAGCTGCTGGCACTATATTCACAAGCAGGCAGAGGGAACAGAGTGATTTTTATTTTCCACCATGCTTAGATTATTGTCATAAAGCTCTCAGAGATGCCTGGCACGAGGGGATGTAACAGCAGGAAGGCTGGAGAGTGTCACTACAGGGCGAGCAGCGTCTTGTGAGGTCCGAGATAAACGGCTCCGCGAGCACAACTGTGAGCAATTCCCTGTGGAACAGGCTGGGCACATGTACACATTTTTTCTCTGTATTAAAACTTGCAGAAGATTGTTGGGCATTGTCAGCATTTGCATTTACTGCACCTTTTTGCTTCTCTGCTTGCTGTTCACACACTGCCTTGCTGAAATGCAGCCTGCTCCATGGGTAAAGGTTACTGGCATGTAAAGCAAGGGTCTGTTTCATATATGCTGAAGACCACATCTCAGGATATGAAATCTAACATTACAATTTGTTTTTCAAATATGATTGAGGACACAATATGCTCTGTCCATCCTTGGGCCTGTGCTGCTTCTTCCACACAACAGATTTTGAAGTCAGATCCGTCACAGAGTTACTCCAGCTGCCCCATGGGGGATGCAGCCCATCACCCCACTGCCCACATCCACATCCAGCTCAGCCCCACGCAGCAAGGATATTTCTCCTTGGGATGGCCAGTAAGAGGCAGGAATGGTCCCGCTCCAACTCCCAAGGCTGAGTCTGGGGTGTAAGTAAATAGGAAAATCAGATCCTAATTTCTAGTTGGAGAAAAAGATTGTCTGGCATTGCTTAGCAAATGAACAAGAAGCCCTGCATTGTTTATACAGTCACCCTCCTCCTCTCCTGGTGAGCTGCAATTATAGGAACTTAATGAACCTTTCTCAAATCATAGGGATTTATTTTACACAGCCCATGCAGACTCTAGAGAAGCAGAATACACACTCTGGAGATAAAAAGGGACTTTGATACAAACTGGTGGAGCAGTCCTTCCAATCTGTTGTCTTTTCAAATTCTTTAAATGAGATAGCTCTTTACAAATTAGGATCTCCTCAGCCAAACCCCAAACCAAACCATCTGCATACACAGTGGCTTTAAATAAGCAATCCTGCAACCGCAAATAATATATGGTGAGAAATAGTTGGTCGATTAGCAATCCTCCTCCTCCCCGTGTCCCAGAGGAAGCATATGCAGGATAGAATGTTCATTTGCTGGCATGGATGCACGGTTTTCCTTTCATTTCATCTTGCTTTTGTAAACAGACCCATTTGTGTGCCACTGAGGACAGAGGATGTCATATGGCCTGTTCCCACTTACAGGTTCCCTCAACATGCCATCACACTTCATTAAAAACTGAGTGGGAGGATAAGGAGCCAGCCCGTTAATCCTCCTGGGGTCACAGGGGTGAGAGGTTTCCTCTCGGTGTCACTGGGGTGAGAGGGTGAGGGCTCTCACTTTCACAGGAGCCAGCCTCTGCATGGAGTGAAAATTAAATATTGGGCTCTTGGGATCATTTAATTCATAGCTCCAGCAGCTGCCAATAGCCTCCTGCTTCCATTTTCCATAGGGCGGATCGTGTTCACTGGCATCTGCAGGACTAAGGAGGTGTGTTGCTCTATCTGCCTCTCTGCTCAAGGTACATTTAAGGTACCATAAGTGTCTCTATGGAGATGACAATTTCCCTCTCTCTACCTCTGCCTCTGGTAGTCATTGCGAATATTGCTGGGCTCCAAAATTAAATGGAGATAGAGAGAAAAAAAAATATCTTAATTTTATAAAACTAAATGCAGATAGTAAAACAATGACCTGTCCTATGTTGTGGTTAGGTTCAGGTACTGCACATCAGGGCTTTTAAGTTCTAAGCTTAGCTCTATCATTAATTTTACTTTAGTAAAATTAATTGCTGTGTTTCCTGACTGCTCTATCAATTTTCCCATCACTACCAGTGGAATAACAGCTCGGAGCACTAAGGATTTGTTTGTTAATATTTGTAGACCATTTTGAGATCCATTTTGAATTCTTGTTTATAGATTTAGAAGAGTTCCAGCAGTGATTTCAGAGCATGCTGTGGATCTGAGGTACCTCCTACAAAATGGATTTGGCCTCCATTCCTTCATTCTGTTCTCTTTGTCAACTTCTCTGTGCCAGGGAAAGCAGTAACAGAGAAAGGATGGAGAATTCCTGCTGCATTTCCCAATTCAGAGGAAGAATGCAGCTCCTAAGATCAGAGAACATAACTTCCAGCTGATTAACCAATACACAAGCTCGAAATACAAGCTAGGTGTGCAGTGAGCACTGGCTGCCTTTGGGGAAATGATGGGAAGGCAGCCAAAGACAAACATGCTGGATGTCCGCAGGCTGGAAGAAGAGTGGACAAGGGGAATTGGAGTCAAAAGCAGTTCTTTGTCCTCTGGTTTGCTGTTGTGTTCAGATCCCCCAGCCTGAGTGGGGTCTGACATGCTCGTACTGCTGCCAGCTGCCTTCACATCCATGCACATCCTGCATACAGATGGCCGGACTGAGCATCCTGACTTTCTCCTCCATCCATTGAGGTGATAAAATAATCGTATCAAGGGATCTGTGGTGAAAACTATAATGCACATAGATGAAAGGAGAGGATCTGAGTAGGAAAAATGCAGTCTTGTGCTCCGCATAAAAGCGGTTCCCATTGACACACTTACTTTGTAGAGCTATGATTGTGACTTCATTAATCTAAGCCTGTTTGAAGAAAGCGGTGTTTCGCAGCTGACAGCAGCAAGGCCAGCGAGGAGCGATCTATTACAAAACAGGCTGTGTAGTTCAACGTGTAATTGGGACTTGCTGCTGAGCTCCCTGCTTTGGAAGGGGATTTCTAAAACATTTCTTATCACGATTAATAGGAGCCTGCCAAAGTGTGCCTCCTCTTTCCCTCCTACAACCCATTCCAGTGGGAGAGCTCCCATTTTTGCCAGCCGGTGCCATCTGCAACCACCCCTGTGCTAACAACAGCATATTCAAGCCATAAATTCCCAATAAACTAAATATAGTCAGGGACAGAATTTGAAATTCTTCTTACTGAGCAGAGATATTTTATTGTAAAAGAGCTTTCTTGAAATGAAACCCGACGTGATCCAGCCTCCAGAAGAGAAAGCAAATATTTATCACCAGCAGGGAATGTGAGGAGAAGGAGGGCCCTCACAGTAACTCATCACGGGCTGTTCGGGGAGTCCATTCATTTCTCTGTAATCAACACAACCTGGCAAAGAATGTTTCTCTCTTGTCCTCTCTCCTTGTAAGTCCTGTTTCTTCGGGAGGATCCTTATGGCCTTTGAAATGCTTTAAAAGGTCAGCCTACACAGCGGGAGGAACTGCAGAGACGGGGGGGGGGGGGGGGGGGGGGGGGAAAGCAGCAGAAGAAAAGGCCATCAGTGGAAACCCACTGAGAGGAGAATACTGGCTAGATAAATAATATCATATTAAGTAGAATTCAAGAGCCAGGCCTGCCATGCTCCAGTAACAGAGAGTGAATAATTACAGCAGAGGTTAGGAGGTGAAAGCCTGTCTCCTGTAGGGGATGAGGAGAGGATAATAAGCTTAGCACGCTCACAAAGGCAGCCAAGGAAATCTGACCCTTTATCACACTGTTATCTGTAGAGAAGTAGATGAGATTAGGCCCATAATGGGATTGGTGCCACATGAAGCTTTGCATTTCTGACGTTGCAAGGAGGTTACTGACACCAATCCCTGCTAATTTATTGAATTGCTGCAATAAAAATGCCTTCTCTACTGAAAATAGCAGAGAGTAACTGAATAAACCTCTTGAGTAAAAGGGGATTCATTGCCTGAAGAGGATTTGCAGGGCACAGCAGTTATTGAGTTAGCAGATTCAGAAGCAGCCAGCTGCCCTGGTGAGGGCTTGAATTGTATAATGATGCTTTCTTGGGCCGTCCTGCCTCCTACCCGCCATGTGTGAGGAACCGGGCTCCTGCTCCCATGTCAGAGAGCAGGGAAGTGACCTGCTCAACAGCCAGGCTTCGAGCAGAGGTCGGCTTCACCTTTATTCTTGTGCCAGGCTAACAAAGGAGTCAGAGCAGGAGCAGGTCTTCGTGCTCCCTGCTGTCCTCTGGGGACTCTTCTCCTCCTCTGAGCTTTGCAACTACATTTCAGGGGTGTTTTTTTTTCCCCTTTGGAAAGAACTTCTTATTATTTTGGATGACTGATTTTATTCTCCCCACAATCTGTGGGCTTCTCATCGTCTGTGTGGCCCAAACACATTAGTATCCCGGGAACTCCTGACAGCTATTGACAGAAAATATTGTTTAAGTAGCGGCGACTGATAAAGCACAGATGAAAATGGGTTGAAGTTGGCTGTAAACAATCATTGTGTGAAAAGCATGTGATTACAGTAGCTCTTAGTGAGTCAGCTAAGACAAGCTAAAGATGAAGAAAGTTGAGAATAATACTGTGGGAATGTTTTTTTCAGAGAACAGTAGATTTACAACCTCCTCCTCCCCCCCCAAAAAAAGAAAGCTGAATTCTTTGATACTTTGAACACTTCCAGAGACAAAAGCTGAGATGGAAGAAAACAACATCTTGAGAAAGTCAAAATGCAGTGTTTCATCATTTTCAAGATCAGATGGGCTACAATCAAAGTGGTCAGACCATAATTTTGAAATGGTTTTGTTGCCAAACTGCCCCATTCTGTGAAAAAGACACAGAAAAAAAAAAGGTTTGAAAGGGTTAAATTAGCTGAAAATGATACTAAATGAAAGCTTTTGAGTTGAGCCAAAATAACATTTTTCTTTCTTTTTTTTTTTTTTCAGAAGGAAATAAAAATATTTCCATTCAGTGCAGGCTAAATTTTTATTAGCTTTTTCTATTCAAGCATCAATCAAAAAAAAAAAAACCAAAGCCCTCTTTTTTTCCCTTGTGCTAATTCAGAGCACTCTTGGCAGGAGAGGGTACATCCCCAAGAAGCAGCTTTTCATTTGTGCTTCGCCGTGTCATACCAAGAATAATTTTTCCACTTAACCAAACCATAACTTGGTGTGTTTAGCAAATTCCTCCCGAAGGAAACTGGGATGGAGCAGGAGGCAGCGGGGGCCAGGAAAGAAGTGCTGTGACAGAGCGGTGTGGGAAAGTGAGGCCCAGGAGAGCAGCTCGAGGTGTGTAAAGATCTGCTGTGCAAAGACATGCAGAGATAGGAAGCAGGCAGGGCTGTTTCTCCCTCTTTTATATCACGTTTGTTTTAACTCATCAGCGTTTCTGTGCTAATTTGGGGATATATTTGTGGGAAACTTTCAGCCCCTTAATCATCCAGCTTGGAAAACGCCAGCGAGCATGATAAACAAACCCTTCAAGATGACAAATGGAGATGGGCTAATTCCTCGCAGAGGACTTTCTCTTTCGTCTTGCTGGGAAGATGGGTGCACAAGTGGACGAACGAAACAGCCATTCCCACAGGGGAAGACGCTGCGAGCACAGAGCTTAGCTCTTGCCTCCCATGGGGGAGAGGTCTTTCTGCCTGTAGAATGAAACTTGTTTTAAATGCCCCAAATATGACACTGGGAATAACTTAAACAAGAGTCTGAGAGCCACAGGACAGTGAGAAGCTGAGCTGTGTTACCCAGCCAAGTGACAAATCTAGGGTACAGAAGGTAGAGTGTACAGCACAGAGCACATCCTGTAGGACACGGACACTTTTTCTCCTGGAAACACTGGGTATTTTACAGTGATGATATCTCAGAAGAGTGCTTGACCCCCACCGTCAGCTCGTTAAAGAAGCAATCTTCCCTGACACCAGCAACCATTGGTATGAAATGTTATGAAACTCTCACCCTTGCTCTTCTTAGTAACAGAGTTTTCCAAAACAACCTCAAACACAAACTTTCTACCAGAAGAGGGTTCTAGTCTGCAAAATAATCCTGCAATCACATGTAAATTTAACTCGCAGTCCAAAGCACCAATTGGCCCTCCAGTACCTCAGGCTTAATAGCATCTTCCCTGCTGCAAGAGCTGAGACCAAGGGGCAGGACCAGGCTGGCAATGTGGCCTCCACGGTCTAACCAGCCAGGCTGGTTACACCGTGGCCCTTATTCCCAGAGTCAGCATCTCAGTGCTTGGAACCAGAGTGAAAGGTTACCATTTTGATCTGCTTGCTTCTTACAGGCATTTTCCACTGGCAAAAAAAAAAAAAAAAAAGATGACGCACAGGGAAAAAAGCCATGAAGAAGGACCTCCTGTCCTCCCTCCCCTCATCTCATGTAGTCCCCTCCATTTCTTTCTAGCCATTTAATTGGAAAGTATATTTGCTCGCCCTTGCTTTGTGACGCACTCCAGATATCATGTTCCCTCCTGATTGCTTCCACTTTGTTTGCCTATATATTAATTCTTACAGCTCGCTGCCTGGCTCTGCAGAGCCAGCCTCTGCTGGGAGGACAGCCTCTCTGCCAGCCCCAGGGCACGTACCGGGTGAGGCCATCCGACTTTCTCACCACCCAGTGAAAGAACACCTTGTTTGGGATGGCAGCTTGGATTTTCCACTGGGGGCAGACACAGGACTTCACAGGAGGGAGGTGGCGACGGACTCGTGCCTGTCCGTAACAGGAAAATAGGATGTCTCTTATTCCTGGCAGTGATAAAACCCTGCAGCCCCAGAAATGAGGCAACCAGGACATCTTGTCCCACTTCCCAGGCATCACAGGTGATGTTCTTCATTGACCTCAGCCCTGAAAAAACAGGGAGCACACGGTAGCAGAGTTTCATCCTTCCTTTGCAGCAGGAAGGACAGACATACACACACTTTCTCCACCCCAAATTTTCCCTTCCTGAGCATCCTTGCTCCCTTGCTGCAGCACTGTGGGCTCCCAGCGTGGTGCCACGTAGCAGTTCAGGAGACATCTCACTGCTTCCCGACTTCTTCCCCTTTTCTCACATGCTCTGTGCACAGGTCTCCCTGTACCGGTGTTGATGAGATCGATGATAAAATACCAATGGGAAAACTCCAGAGGCTGGTGCAGAGACTGACTGAGACAGGAGCAGCTGAGGGCTCTTCCTCACCGCCTTTGCCACTGGGGGCACAATGGCAGGAGAGCCTCAGGTGGTGCTGGAACTGTCACAAGATCTTCCAGATGCATTTCTGTTTCTTACTTAGGTAGCAAATTGCACGAAGTGAGGCTTGTCCCTCCCTGCGCTCTCCAGACTTCTGGCACTCAGCTGTATCTGTAGCATAATTACATCTCCTATTGGCTCTGTAAATAAAGCCTTGCAGCACAAAAGACGGTCTGGATTAGCAGTTTATCAGTCCAGATGAGCAACAGAAAGGAATGCAGGGAAAAATCCAGGAACACTCTGAGGCAAAAACTACTTCCCACTTATTCAGCTTTGCACTGCAGCACAGCAATACCAGCAAGAACAGAATGAGCACTTATATCAGACAACCATGTAAATATTTTCATGGAGCACTTCCTGGGTATTCCTTTTTCTCTATTGCTTTACCTACCTAAGTTTTCATAAGTGAAAACTTTTGCTGAGTTATCTTTGCTGAGGGAAATCAGGAGCTAGCAAGACAACAGGGTTATTTCCCAGGTGTTTGGGGGAGAAGGAAGGCACAACCTCTCAAATTTATTTTTCTGCACCCCACCAAAACCAGAGAGTGAATATTCAGCCATCTGCCCTTCCCAAGGCACTCAGTTGGCACACACCTGCGGGTGTGCACGCTGGCACTGACACACACACGTGCACAGATGCCACACTTCACTGCAGCCATCCCTGGGTGGGATTTGGCTGGCATTACCTCGAGGATCCTCTGCAAGCTCAGCAGAAGCACACCAAGCATGCAAGCCAGCACGTACAGAAGATGGACTGCTTCCCTGCAGCCTTTGGGGTGGTTCACGCTGCTGCTGCAACCTCTGCACCTTCAGGCTGGCTCCTGAGTCCCGAAGGAGCTCCTCTCCTTCTGGCTGATGCCAGCACAGTGCCTGGGCTGAAGTCATGCTGTAGATTTCCAGAGACTGGATGGGGAGCAGAGCTGAGTTATTCCCTCCTCGTTTGCAGGGTCCAGAAACTAAAGAGCTAATGCACAGATGGTGAGCACTGTGGTCCCCTCCCTGCTGCCCCCGAAGAGCCAAGGGATGATGCTGTAGGACACCTGCTCTGAACTGGGACACTTGCAGACAACCTCCCAACCAAGCCCAAACTGTCCCAGCACCAACTGGCCCAAAGGATGCAGTGGTGCAGCACCGCCAGGAATAATGTGTGTGTTTATACAACACGCTGTGTGCCTGTCACAAAACCTGGTGCCCCGGGAAAGCAACAACGACCCCAGGCTGCTTGATTTCAGCAGTGGCCAGGTACAGATATGAGAGATCAGCAGAGGAGGCAGCGGTGTCCCCATCAGCAGCACCTTGCAGCTGGTGAGGAGCAGGAGAGCGCCCACGTAGCTGCACGTCCCCGCAATCACGTCCCAGCTGTGTCCACCCCAGCTTTGACTGGAAATCAGGGAACACAAGCACGTCAAAGAGGCTGGGAGCGGGAGGCTGCCAGACACGCACACCCTGTCCTTCCCCACCGGAGTCAACAGAAACATGGAGCATTTGGGGGCCAGGAAAAGACACCTCCCTCTTTACTTTTTCTGGCTTTGGACAGGGAGGAAATGTTCTCCTGCAGCTGGTGAAAGGAAAACCCTTTTCTGCCAACCCCCTGCCGGGTGAACAGATGCAGGAGGTGAGGAGCTGGGTGTGCTGAGGCTGCTGCTCTGCTCGTCTCAGGCCACTTGCACCAAGCACAGAACCACACAGACAGAAAGATTTGTTGAGGCATCATAAAAAAAAAAGAAAAAAAAAAAAAAAAAGAGGGTATTATTTTTAAATGCTCAAAATTACCGCTGTGCTCTGTAAGGTGGCATTTCCCACCCAGCTGGGAAGGGCGAATGACAGCCACCTGCTTTGTGGGAGGAAAAGGAGAGGAAAATTGCTGCGTGGAGGCATCTCCACTGTGCATTGATTGCTCTCTCCATATGAGTGGGGTCTACACTGTCACATCCTCAGGTCCCTGTCTGGTAGAGGAAGCTTTCACGCCTCTCCAGCTGTTTGTGTCTCCCCACAGCCCCCCGCTGTTGCAGGCTGGCCCTTCACCCCGGCACAGCCCTTGGCAGGCACTTGGGGCTGTCCCACACCCCAGCCCTGCTCTCTTACACCTCACTCTGTGGTCCAAACAGAAGAGCTCAGATCAGTTTGAGGTGATCCAAGACAAGTTTGGTTGTATCACTGGCCTTCAGACCTGTGAGTTAAAGCTCTGTTAGCTGCACAGGGTTATGGTGTCTGTGTAGGTACTTTTGGTTATACCTGGGAGAAGGTACGTGCTGCATGTGCCTTCAGGTCATTAAGCCCTGACAATATTCTTCCTTCCTTCCTTTATTTATTTATTTAATCTATATTTATTGTGTCTAACACATTGACACCCAACAAAATATTTCTCCCTGTAAGAGTTAATAGAGAAGCAGAAACAGTGCCCCAGAGTGGAGCAGCCTTCCCAGCCTGTGGGGTTCAAGGGGCTTCTCCCTTCTTGGCATTTCAGAGCTTACAAAGTTACAAAGCTTGTAAACGTTCCCACTTGGCAGCGGTTTTGTGTTTACTTAGACTTTGATTTATAAAGTGCATCTCAAAGTCCCCTTCCAAGCTGAGCTATTTGCTGTATCAATCAGCATCTGCGTGGGGCTCAGATGTGGATGCAGGGCTCCCAGCATAATTCCCTTAAGTGCAGCCTGCAGAGCTCTCCGTCATTTCATACTTAGTTTCCTATTGATTGTCCAATACATTTTGCTTCGGGCCATGTTATTAGATAGATGCAGAGGTTTCTCAATGCTGACTTCACTCCAAAACTACTTGGCAAGCATCCCACCGGCACACGGCACTGGCCCCGCTGTATATGTATATTTCATGCTGGATCAGACTGGAATTGCTCGGATATTTCTCACCGGGCACCCAGCAGTAGGTGGGTTGTCACCTGGTTCTGGAGGACCAATGACCATCTGCTGGCTAGAATTAAAACTAGCCAGGAGTTGGTCATGGGCCTCCTATCACTCAAAATAGCTTTGCTGGGGATCAAGTGACTGCTTTGTGACAGGTCTGACCAAGGGGATATTTTGCGACAGGAGTTGACACCTGGAGGGCTCCCAAGAGGAGAGGTGGAGTTTGCTTGGTGGGGCTCAAGAGACGGCTGGAGAGGTGGGTTTGGGACAGCTGGCCAACAGGAGTCATGAGCAAGCCAGTTTGCAGCATGGAGAAGTCCCCAAATCCATGATGGGAGCCACCTTAGGACAATGCACGTCTCCGCCCCAAGGAGAGAAGTGGTGGTGGTGGTGTTTTTTTAATTATTATTATTATTATTTGTTTGGTTGTTTGGTTTGGTTTTGGTTTATTTTATTGGTTTGATTTGATTTGTGCTTTTTCTTTTTCTTTTTTTCTTTTTTTTTTTTTTTTGTGGTGGTGGTGTTTGTTTTTTTTCTTTTTTTTCCCCACAATTGTTTTCACTGGCCAGTAAACAAGGCAAGGGACACGCTCTGTTTCAGGGCTTCCTCACACAGCAGATAGGCAGAGTAATTCTCTCCTGCTTTTAAACACAGCAAGTCCAGCTAAGAAACAGGAAGAAAGCTCTTTTGGTCAGCAGAGCCCTTCCCCAGCAAATGTCTCCCCTGGATCTGTTCTATTAAGCCCTTGGGAGCTTGGAAACACTTTTCAGGTGTAAAAATAGTGCCTGCAAAGTCAGCAGTCAATCCCTGCTCTTGGACAGGTTGTATGGCAGGGGATTTTTTTGCTGTATTTAATCCCCCAGACCAGTTCCAAACTCTATTCGAGGAAACAGGGACTCTCCCTGGCCATCCCGGTGCATGAAATACTGAACAATATTCCACCTGAGCCACGGCAGGGAGGAAACTGCAGAAAACAGATTTCCTGGTAAATTGAGCTCAGATCCGCATTACAGAAATGATCCCAAGCAGCAGCGATGCTGAAAAACCCCTGGGACCCCAAAAAGGCTGCCACCCTGGGAGCCTGCCCTGGGGTATCCCCAAGCCCCCTCTCAGCCCCATTCTCCCTGCAGGTTCCCCAGTGACCCCATCCTGACTGACTGCAGTGTTTTGGGGTTAAAGTCAGGAGGCCATTCACTGAGGCACAGGCTGGAGGGAGGTTCTGCTCATCTGGAAAGCACTCCCAGGTGTCCTAAGGGTCCTTTTTGTTCTCCGTCGGGGCACTGTATGAAAGGAGGAGGCTGGTGGGCAACGAGGCATTTGCCAGGGGTGCCCAGGAGTCATTACTGGTCTACTTGGGGTGGACATAATCAGCAATTCCCAAAGAGGACCCTCTGTCCCAGCACTTCCACCCCAAACCCTGAGGTTTAGCAACACTCCTAATATCCTCTCCAGAACTTCTCGCACAAAAAGTTCCCACTTCAGTAAATCAGCATTTTCTGACAAAACAAAACAAAACAAGCTATTTCTCCAGAAAATTCTCAGTTGTCTCAACTGCTAATAGCCCATGCTAGTTGAATGCCCCAGGGACTTATCACTTTGTTATGTTCCTGGCACCACTTTCCATGTAACTTGCAAATTGTTGTTTGCCCAGCTCTGCCTCTAACAGATCAGGAGAAATTCTGGCTACTGCAGCAGAGGAAAATAGCAGAGTGTGTCCACTTTTGCTACTTCAGAGTTGTTCAACCAGAAAATAATGAAGAGAGAATTGTTTTTCCTTGGCTACGCAGTGTAAGTTATTGGTGAATAAATAAGCCCAGAGGCCAGGGGATGAAGTATTTATTGATTTGTGCGGTGTTTATTTCTGAGTTAATTTGCAACCCACACAAAGAGAGAAAGAAATCGCTGTGATAAATATAAAATATGCTTTATATTGTGTGTATTATGAAAAGAGCTTCAATAAAAAGATTATTACATCTTTCTATGGGGTGTTCACTGGGTTTGGCTGTTTTCAGATCTGACAGTATAATGTGATCAAATCTTAGCAGTCGCAAGGAAGACCCACACCATTTTTATACTTTGCTTTAAAGCACACAGATGCCATTCTGCAAAGCTGAAATTTAGTGGGAGAAGTAGATGCAGGAGACATAAAAGGAGATGAAGGAGATGTAAAAAATGCACTATCTCAACTCCTTCGGAGATGAAATAATAGTCCCTTCTAGCTATGTATAGGTGTCTGGATGGGATTCCTCTATGTACAGCAAGCTCACATTGCCATCTCCTCAAATTTTCAGCGACTCAGAGATGACAAGGCTTAATACAGGAGACGGCTACGCTCTGACAACTCCATCTGACTGCACTGTCTGCCACAGGTCCCCAGCTAATTAACTATTGATCTAAACTTTTGAGATTTTATTAGAATCTTCTGGATGTCACATTATTGCTAATAAGGCTTTAACATACAGCGGAGAGAGAAGATGAAATGTCCAAAATGCTAATTTCTCAAGAAGCATTACCCCGTTCGCAAGGCAGCCTGTGGGTGTGTATGTGCTAGCTCCGTGCGTGCTTGCAGAGAGCACTGGCTGGTTCAACTGCTTCGCAGGAGCCCCAGGACACTGCAGGCCCTGGCTCCTGGTGTTAAAGTCTTTGGACCCGATGTTACAAGACCTTTTATCTGCCTGTAAACTAGCCAGCAGCTTGCTAAACGGATCCCGTGAGTACAAGCATTGCACGGCAGCAGGGCGGAGGAGGGAGGAGCACCAGGCTGGGTTTCCTGCAGCACACGCAGAGGTTCAGCAGAAGATCTCAGCAGGCATCTCCCATCTGAGGCTGCATGTACCAGAGCCTGTTCTTCTTTGGCACAGAGCAGCAACACGAATGAGGAAGAAAGGCACCAAACCTCTGATTGCCGAGGGGACCACGCTGGCTCCAGCACAAGGCACTCTGAGCAGTTCCTTCAGCCTGTTTCCCACTCTGAACTCCCAGCTGGTTTAAAAGAAGGAACATGCTGTATGGTGAGCTACCGTTCCCATATCAGCATCCCTACAGCAGCAGAAAGGGCACATCCTCTCCTGTCCGGGTCACGCTTCTTTGCCGAGCACTTCATTGTCAGTGGACGCAGCAGGTTGTGTGCTCTCGTTGAACAGGAACTGGCCAGCACTTCTGAGCAGCTTCCAAGTAAGAGATGCTGGAATCCACTGAATAAATACAGAAGGACAGGTCTAAACAAGCACGGCTCAAGTGGCACAATTCATCTAGCTTCCTGTCAGGGCCTTATCTGTTAGCCTTTCTATTTTTGTTTCTTTGCTGTAGCATATTTTCTTTATTTGTATTGTACTTCCTGGCAGTAGTTCTCTAGTGCTGCCTCCAGCTACCTTCCTAAAGGTGCTCCACGAGGGAATGCCTCATCAGCGTAACCTTAGTGATTCACAATGATTCTTCTTTATATCAAAAAATAACATATTATGAGGAAGAAACCCAAATTCCTGTGCTCTGTACACTTGCCACAGAAAGAGAGACACCAAGGAGCTTTGATGCCTTTGTTGTTCTCAGACACACTTAGGAAAGGCAGCACCATACTGTGCCTACGTGAATTAGACGTGTTCTGTCTTTACAAGAGCTTTCTGAAGTGTCCCTTAAAGCTTTTCCATGCTAAGCATCGCCATACCGCTGTTTGGCATCCAAGGCTGATGGAAAGCTTCCTGAACATTCAGCAACAAAAGCAGCTTGTTTTAGGAAGAGCCATGGGCCAGAAAAGGGAAATACATTCGGTCCCTCCCATTATCTGTGGTGGTGCTTTGCCTAGGCTGCCTGCACTAACGCTGGCAAAAGGGCAAAGTTTATCTTGCAGCAGTGACCGGGAGGATGCTGCTGGCCTTGGCAAACCCATAGCACGTTGCACTTCTCCACAGCTTTGTGCTTGTTTTGCTACTCTGCAACAGGGAAATGGTGGAAATTGGTGGTGGTGTTTTGCTCATACTGTGGCAAACATAGCAGAATCCTTTGTCCAGATGCTCCCCACAAAATTCCCCTTCCACTTCAGCTCTGTTCGTCAGGCCAAAAAGCGATATGCGGATGATTTTAACAGTGGTAGACTCTGGAGTTGTCTTCATTATCTGCAAGGAACATCCCCATGACCATGCTCATGCCCAGCCTTGCTGCTCTGGCTGGAGAGGTCCTTCTCCAGCAGCAGAGGCACTGTGCACTGCGGTGGAGATGGCAGGGACATGGCACACATCGCACCACTCCTCAGGTTACTCAGCAAACCTCGCTTTAAAAGTGGAGTGGGTGCAACTTACAGGATAAAGGTACTAGTGGTGGGGAAATCCAGCAGTATTTTCCTGGAGGTGAACACTGACGTGATTGCCTGGCTGGTGTCACATCCAGAGCTGCCTCTCCACCTTCTCAGAGCCTTCCTTTGGCTGGTGAGATGGGTTTCAGGAGCTGACATATATACACGAGGAATGAACCTCTCCAGCCTGTGCTCATTTTCCTGTTTAAATCAGCGTGTTTTACCATAGCAACTACCAAAGAAGGATTCAGCAATGTTTGAGCAAACAAACACCTATTAAAGATCCCTTCTGAAATATTTATGCTTTGTTCCCCAAAGCCCACTAAGTGCATTGATGGAGCAGCTCAGCACGGCGCTACGTGGAACCAGGAGTGTCAGGAGAGCCTTTTCTCAGCTGCCTGGCAAAGTGGAAAAAACATTTTTCAGCAGACTGTTTATCAGCTCCGGAGTTTAACCAGATCCACACAGCATGATTGAGGGACTGAGAGGAGGAACCCACTCCATCAGAGGCCAGGACATCCTCATCCTTCCTTCGCAATGAGGGTAGAAGCTGCAGACAGCCTTGAAGACTGGCTGCAAGTTCCAAAATGTCCGGTTTTCAAACTCTCTGAAGAATTCACCCCAAAGTCTAAAGAAACACTTTTTGCCAAAATTTGTCATTTTTGTGCTGAAGTTTATAATGAACTGAAAGAGATGAGAAATGCAAGAGGAGTTTGTGGGATGGGAACTGGAAGGTGTTCAGGAAAGGAAATGCAGCTTACACGGTATAATAGGAAAATCAAACCTAAGGAAATGGAGGATGTCATGACATAAACACTTGCTTCAACAATGAAGGCAGACACTTGTCCATCTCTCTCTTTGCAGGCTCTTCGGTGCTGCAGAGGTAACCAGAGGCTGTTCTAACAGCCCTGAAAGCTGTTCAGGAGCATCCTCCTTCAAACAGGACCAAGGAATTGAGGTGGAGACCATGGAGGGAAGGCGAGACTTTTTAAATGGATTTTACTGCTGCGCAACAGCAATCTGAGAAGGCAATTTGTATCTCTCAACATTCACCATTCATCATCCAGAATCTGCAGAATGGCCTCGTGGCCTCTTGTTGTCCAGGAAAGCCAAACACCGAGGGCTGTATGGGTACCTGCTCTCCTGGTGTGTGTTTTCCTCCCTCAGGAAGCAAATCAGATGGCCTGTTCCTGAAAACACTCTCCCCAAAAACTTCAGCGCTGCAGGCATGTGCTGACATTTGACATGTCCCTTGTTTGTCATTTGTGCCAAGTATCACTTCCTTGGTGAAGACAACTGCTCGAAGGAGGGCCATAAACCAGAATGAAACGACTCTGCCGAAGAAAAGTTGTTTATAATTGTGTATTCCCAGAGTTGTCAGCCAGCTCTTATGAGTAAATGTTGTTTTACAACTGAAAAAATTGTGTGAGCCTGCAGCTATTACTGTTGTTGCCTGGGGTAAGTTTTCTGCATAAATCAAGTTAGCAAGAAAATTGTGTACCATTACACTGACAGGAAGGTTTAAAACACTTGAGGTATTTAATTATATGGGGCCTTGTCAAAAACACCAGAAACTACAATAAGCATGAAGTTGTACCAGCTCCTCTCCACTGAGGCTCTTCCATTTGCAGCTTCTGGGATCACCGCATGTTTGAAGAGAACGGCCATGTGAGAAGAGACGTGCACATTTGTATTTTATCTCATTTGGTAGTTGATGGATCTGTGGGGAGTTGGGTACTGAGGAAATTGTGCCTGTTTTCCCAAATATTTTCATTTGAAAAGGAGCAACGTAGTTACACTGCTAAGAAGCGTATGCCAGAGCACCGCAGGAAAAGGGGCCGCCAAAAGCATCGTGCTTTGCTCCCAGACACAGAAGAAGGGAGTGGGAACAACTGATGGAGCAAACATCTTGGAGGACGTCAGCTTCGCCGGTGGGATCTGCGTCAGTCCAGGCGTGCAGACTAGATAGATATAGAGAAGACGACTGTTCTGCCTGTGCAAAGACAACATACACATGGTCAAAGTATTTCAAACATCCTCCAGCGCAGGAAGCAAGGGAATAAAAAACAATGCAAGCAGAAGAATTAAAATCAGGCAATACTTTGATATACATTTAAACTGGTATTGTCACCAAAGTCCTGGCATCTTTCAACCCAGATTGGCTCTCTTGCATGCATCCCGGTGCTGCTCTGCAGGTACAAACACCTGCATGCCCATGGGATGGATCCCAGAGAGGTGTCCCTAGGAGAAGCTCACAGCGGGTACATTAGGCTGGCTGCTTGCCTCCCCACCGTGCTGGGTCACCTGCACAGCTTCGCGGTGGAGCAGAGCAGGTGCCACGGTGGCCCTGGTGTGTGGCCTGGGTCTGAGCTGGCAGTGGCAACTTTTCGCTGCCACCTTAAACACAGAGCCAAGATAAAGAGCTCGTTTTGCTCTTCAGGCACATCTCCCCTCCACAGATCATTTGCTGTGCCTAGGTACACAAGGAGGATATATCTTTTTAACAGGAGGCCACGGGATATGACAGCTAACTCTGGCCATATTAACATAGGTACATAGCTTCTTGGACAAGCACATCTCCTTGGAATGTATTATCTAATCTGCATTCAGGATTACAACATGCTGTGAAGACAAAGACAATGCTGAAGGAAAAAGAGGAAGGATTCCTGTAAGATTTATTTCAGCATAGTAGAGGTCTCAGTCCTTTCAATCCCCACTGCCAAAAAATAGCAGCAAAAGGTTTGGCATCTGACCTCCTAAAACTGCTTGAAATTTATCATTTTTCAGCCCTAAGAGCTCTAATATTTAGTTGTGAGTTGTGTCTTTACAGAACAGGGGATGTGTCGAGCAGAAATGAAATGTGCTGCAGCGCGCGGTGCACCAGGCACCTGCCCGAGCCGCAGGGTCCAGCATCACCCACAGCGAGGAGCCTCCAAGCTCTGGCTCCAGCACAGCAGAGATTTTAGAGTCAAGCTTCGGGAAGGAAAGGCCAATCGCTGGACCAGTTCAGCCACCTGGGGCCTGTACAAAAGCCCGGTGACAAGGACATGCCACTGCCAGGGGAAACCTTCGAGAGCCGGAGTACCACACTGCGGCAGCCGTGGGCTCAACCTGCTCTCAGATAATAGAGCACATTTTTTGCAGTTTGTTCAGGGCAGTAAAGCCCCCTGAAGGGCTATTCAGTGACTGACATCAATGAGTGCAAGGGATAAATAATAGCAAACTGCCACTTTGTTTTCTGGTGTTGGAAGGAGATGAAGAGGGAGCATTATGTGACCGTTTAACCTAAATGATGCGAAGCCAGCTGTGCTCGCCTGCAGAGCCCTGTTTGTTTATCCAGCGATGCTATGCACAAGTATTTGGCAGGCTTTTCTCAAACTATTCCAAGAAGTTTTTCCTTAAACAAGAGAGCCCCGCTGTCCTTTGCAATGTTCTCTAATGCAAGCATTCATAGGGTTTCTCCAATGAAAGTTATTACAAACCACCCGGATACCCAGCATGGAGAAATAACGAGGAAGAGGCACTGTTATATTTCATGTATTTTTAATTGCATTGCATTTGCTGGTGCTGCCTTCTCCCATGAACTCAGGCACGATGACCAAGGAGAGGTAAGTGCCACCAGGAGCCCTGATGGCAGCAGGGGACAGCCCCCGGCAGCATGCACTCACACCACACGTGGGTCGCATCACACAACGCAGGGGCCAGGAGGTGACCAAGGGGCAGCCCATATGCACACATACGCACTCCCTTAACCACTACAACGACAGCTTCCTGAAACGTCTAGGGATCACACCCACACATCAGAAGGTCGTATGTTTTGTCCATTGATGAAGATGTGGGTGAAACCAGTCCACACACCCAAATGAATCCACACAGGCCATTACTAAAGGACAGAAATACCCCATGAATGGGGTGGAGGAACACTTCTCACAGGCCATTTATTCTCCTACTGATTTTCCACAGAACACTGAAAATTGCTTCAGCAGACAAGGGTGGGAACTATTTTAACAGTCCCTGGTATTAAAAAACAGGGACTCAGCAGAGGTTTTTATGGCACACTACAGCTATTGCCACCCCTCATCACCAGCTCCATCCTCTTCAGACACTAGCACCTTATTTCTAAGCAGGAAGCCAATATTTCCCTCTTCCCTGTGCCCCACCAGCCCTTTCTCTTCTCCTGACCTGTTGGTTAAGTTAAACTCAGAGCCATTGACCTCAGCCTAGCATGAAGTTTGCTCTTTCTCTTCCAGACTTAAAGACACTGTTCACCCAAGGGTTCATTGGCCTTTCTTTTCCCATTATATCAATGTAATACAAGTTACCATTTTTCCTCTGTCAGCTCCGTCTCCCTCATACCCTTGATCATCAACGTTACCTGCAAAGACTTTATTATTAAGCATTCATGCCTTGATTTTTTTAGTACCATCTAGTTCCAGCGTTTCTTTCCTAAATATTATTTAGCACAATTTATGCCATCAGTGGACAAGGCTGATTCTTTGCGAGGGGACTGCCAGCTGTGTGCTCATACTGTCCATAAGGCAGGTTATGCAAGTTCTGGCTCAATGTCAGCTTAATGCCATGATGTGATTCCCAAATTGGAGCTGTTTTACCTCTGGTCCTTAGACCAACCACCAGAAGATGCCCTTACACAGGGCAGCTGATTCCAAATCTAAACTGAAATGTTCTTAATTTGCTCATCACATTAAGTCACTTTGTATGTGCCCCAGACTGAGGTGACAAAGGGGACAGTTTGGTAGGCAGAATTTTTAACTTTCCTTAGTTAAGAACTGCAGCTAAAAGATTTTATTTTATTTTTTCCTAGCAATAACGAGGATAAGATTAGAGAGTTCCCAAGGCACAAAATGAAATTTAGCACCAGAAAGCCCCGGGAGAAGAAATGGGTGATTGCAAGCAGCCAACCTGAATTATGCTCTAAGACAACATAATTTCTGAAGCATTAGCAGGAGCTAATTCTGGACCTTCTCCAGGTGAAGACAGACTTTCACAGGAGGTAGGCAATCCCTTGGCCCATAGGCAAGGGGAAAGGTGAAGTCCTGAGTTGATGGGCATGGTTTGTAATCACACATTTCATCTTATTTTTCTGGATCTCATGATCTGAAATGTCATTTCCATTTCATGGTACACAGCAGTTGGCATTGGCTATAGTCTGGCTCACCCTAGTGGTCTGAAGTTTAATGAGATGTATGTAATGCTCTTTAATAGCTTTGGGTGATTTAAGTATTAAGGAAAAGTCATCCGATCGCTTGTGAGCAGTTAAATTAAAAGCAAACTGGATTTTGCTAACTATGGTGTGTTTCTAGGTGATAAATGCTTTTTAACAAATCTCATAAAATGTCCTCTCCACTGCCCTGCATGTAATTTGGATTTTTATGGTATTTTTTTTTATAGTTCCTCAAATAATTTCATCAGCATAAAAACTCCTCCTGGATGGAAATTTAATAAAAAGATGAATTGTTGTGAAAGGTATGAGCATGACCTACTCTTGCCCACTCTTATTCCCAGACCTTGTAAATGTATTCCTAACACTCTGAAAGTTAATAATTAATAAATGCAAGAAATTACTTGGAAATTTCAAGCTCACACCCTACTCTGCCCACCTGCCTGGCCACTGATAATTAACACTTTCATGTTTGAGTTGCATGTCCCAGTGCCTCTGTGGTGCAGTGTAACCAGCCTCACTACCCAAATAAAGATGTGGTGTGTCCCACATGTGTGTATCAGTACCCGTGTGGCTGTGCCTTTGGCACCAGTGGGATCTCTGCTTGGGATCTCAAACGTGCTCTTGGAGTGAATTTGCTGGGTTCAGACCTGGGCAAATCTGCACTCAAGCAAAGATGCAGGAAATGCCCAGTCCCTATTTCTGGTCATGACATGGAAAAACAACAGCCCATGGACAGCAGCCATGATCTGGACCAGGACTGAAACAGCGAGGGAAGAGAAAATCTCCTGTGGCAGCAGGGAGAATCTGTGCTCTGATACCCCAATACCTTTTAGAAGGTACAGTTTCAGCCGTAAGGGTTTCAGCTGCCAGAAACCCTTGAATTCTACATTCTTCTCTGAGCCATAGATGTCCTCATAGAGCAATTTGGATGTGGGACCAATTTTTCACAGTTTCACAATTCATCTTTTAATTCAGTAGCCTGACTGTTCAATGAATAAACACATGGTCAGGAAACAATCCCTGTTTGATAGCAAGAGTTTTAGGGCTAAGTGCTGCAAAATTGTGGTCTTGTTTTTCCTGCAGACGTTTGGGGAAATGAACCTCCAGCTCAGAGGTTACGGTCGGCCAGACCAGGTCTATGCTACGGAGGCCAGGACTTCCCAGCTCCCTGCCTGGGTACTTCTCTGCCTGCATGCACCCCAGTTTTGGATCAATGCAGACACACTCCACCATGGTGTCCTCCCTTGCAGGAAGCAGCACCCAGTGCGGGGATGGGAAAGGAGCCATGTACACAGGCTAGACTAAGGGAGGAGCACATGTGAAAATGGTTGGAAGTCAGCAGAGCTAATGGAATTCATCCCAGAGCACTTGGGAACCAGCCAGGGGGATTTCTAAAGCATTAGTGGTTATCTCTGAGAAGCAGCAGTGGCAGACCCCAAGGGAGGGGAAAAGCAAACAGTGGCCCAGCTTTATAAAGGAGAAAAAGAGGCCCCAGGACTTACCCACCACCCTACCTAACTCTATTTCTTGGAAAGATACTGGAACAAATCATTAAATAATCAATATAAACACCTAGAAGATAATAAAATGACAAGAAAGAGCCAGCGTGGATTTCTCAAGAACAAATCACATCAAATCAATCTAATTTCCTCCTCTGACAGAATAACAGGCTTGGTGAACAAGGGAGAAGCAGATGTGATATATCCTGACTGTAAAAAGACTGCGTACTCAGTATTACATGACAGTCTCACGAGCAAATTAGGGGCATGTGAGCGAAATGGGAACATAAACAGAATTACCATAATCTGGGCACATAAGCAGGAGGAAAAGCACTTCTCAAAGAGGCCATTTGAAGTGAGGACGCAGGAGCCTAGTTTCTTCATCATGTTCATTAGTAACTGATTTATATGATAGCAAAGATAATATAATCTTATAAGCTGGGAGGTATTGTAAACAGTAGAGACAGGATCTGAATTCAAATTGATCTGGATAATGGGATGAAATCTGTAAGCTGAAACTCAATGAGGACAAATGCAAAATACTGGGCTTAGGCAGGAAAAATCGAATGTACAAATGCAAAACAAGAAATAACTAACAAAGCATCACTGAAAGGGTGGTGATACCAATTACTCTATCACTTCTGCCTGCGTGCAGAGTATTTTTTTGCTTATTACAATGGTTAACCTAGAATTTACTGTTGTGTACTGATACTAGTAATGTTGACAGAGCTGGAGGAAGCTCACACATTTTTATTTTTAGCAAAGAAAATCTCTTTTCCCAAGGTTCATTCATTAAAAAGTAACTTTGGAGGGGGTAGCCTAAGTGGAGAAAACATGTTTTGAGTGTGAGGGTTAAGCATTAAGCGCCAGGCTGCAGAATCACAGTACTGCAGTCCTGTCTGGCATGGATGAGCTGTGGTGTGTGCACTGTGCCATCACGTCCCGCTGGGCCCTGTGAGTCCCGGATTGTCCCATTCTGAAGGCAGGGACTGGAGATGCTCATCCACATTAATCTCTGTGCCTATTTAAGCCAAAAGAGGAAATCTCAGCTATGGTCACTTCTCAGTACCATACCCAAAAATGTGTGTCTTGCTAGATCCAGAAGAAAGGGGTTGACCCAGGTCCTGAAGCAGAAGTTTAAGGGTTCTCTTATGTTTCCATACACAGTAATAGCATGCTCCCATTTACTACTATCAATATTTAAACCATTTTTCTCTCTCTTCAGGTTTTTCCTATAAGGAACTTCAGGGGGTAGCATTCACTCTGTCCCAGCATCTCTACAGTTTGAATCACTGGAAAAGATTCACAGAAGAGCTTGGAGTTCTGAAGTAGAAATTAAAGCAATGTGTATTTATCTGAATTCATGCATTTTCAAACTCCCTGTGTGTGTCCCTCAGCTGGTTCCCTCGCATGTGCTGTAGGCCACGTCCACCAGGACAGGACAGGACGGGTCCCTTGCACCGTGCTCTGTCTCACACAGTCATCGTTATTTTCCTCTATTCATACAAAGAGTATCTAATAAAGCAGGAGGAGAAACTGCCTCTTTGTTTACTGGAAATATAACAATACAATGCTATTCTAAAGCAGGAGGCAGTATACAGCACAGGGGACAAACAACAGAGAGACCTCTTCTTGCTATTTTTGCTATTGTTGTCAATGTGTATCATCATCAAAAGTTCAAAACAGATTTTGAATTATCCCTGACATAATCCCACCAACTCATTAGAATTACAGTACATAGGAAATAAGCTTATCCTCAGAAACAATAGTGGTAGGAGGAAACAAGCTTTGACGTAAATCCAGGAAAAGTCATCGAACATTTCAGTGTGAATACATCTTGCCATGCTGGATTTTTTTTTCCATGCAAAACTCCGTTATATAAAAGAAAACAAAGTATTTCACCTCTGAATACCACATGTCACAACTAGGAAAGCCAGAATGAATGTGGAAGATGAGAAATCTCATCAGTCCTCTTCTTGGTAGTGTCTGGCTCACCAACATGGGAAATCTCTCCCATACCGTGAACACGACACAAATTCATGGGCTCCCTGAGACAGAATTGGCTTTGAGCATTTCATCATCTGAAGCAATCCTGAACATTGCTCCCCCATGGATGAGAAGCCACAGTTTCGTCTTCCCTGCATTGAAGGATAGGGAGGGAGAACAGGTAGGGGTGGGACAGAGGGACAAGAAGTCAATGCCTGGAGAAGTGGGCTTGCTCATGAACCTCGAAACCATGTCTCAGCAATAGCTACCATCACTTAGACCTCAACACCTCTCAGAAGCATCCTTCAGTGGTTTCTCCAGACCTCCAGCACACACGAGGCAGGCAAAAGGTCTTTGAGCTACTTGAGTTACCTCAAGCAGTGGCCACTTTGCCCTAAATACACTGTTTGTGATTGCTGCCATGACTTCTGCTTCTCTCTGTACGACTGTTGGACAGAATTGAATTGGTCTGGAGCCAGTGCTCATTCACCCCTGCTCCTTTTCCTCTCCCTCCCCTCCAGAGCCGTGCAGGAGGCACCTCCACACACCACACCTCTCCTCCGATGTCCTGCACGGCTGCAGAGCGGGGACTAAATGGTGCTGCCAGCATCCCTGCCCTGTCCCTGCGTGCCGTCAGCCCTTCTCCCTTCCCGTGTCACCATTTCCCTTCCGGGCAAGCACCTGCCCAGGCACATACCCTTGTGTGACGTGGGGAGAGCAAAGCAATAGCTAGGCCAGATGTTTCCTTGCTGCTGAGGAGAGCGGCAGAGGAAAATCCCCCCGGCGTGTGACTGCAGTCCAAGCAAACGCTTCCTCAGCACGTGCATCTTCTCTCAGCTCCAGAGCCCATGAGAGTGCTCGAGATACACATCTCAAATATTTGGAATATTAACATCTATCAGTTTCACACGTTCCTTAACGTAGCATATTTCTTGCATGACTGATCCTGCCATATGGTAACATTAGCCTGTACCGTTCCCATCTGGCTCAGCTTTTGTTGTATGAAGAGCATTTTGACAGGAGGTAGCATCTTTCCTTTCCCACCCCTCCTTCTCCTCCCGCCAAAAACTGTATGATTTCTCCTCAGATGAACTCCTCCTTTGGTCCTGTGTGAGAAGCTTGTCTGGATATTCTGTCTGGGCTTTAGCTCAGATTTCAAATATCTTGTATTTGGGAAGCAGAGTTAAATCCTAGGAACAAGTGAACAAAAACTTCTTTCCAAAAGGAATTTTTGGTGTTCCTTGGTGCTAAGCCAAGATAGAAGCAATGGGTCATGAACTAGCTGCTGGAAAGTTTCTCCACACCCTCTCCCATCCCTCATAATCCACTCTGCAGTGAGCACACCTGAGTGCCTGTTAGCTTGTGACTCTGCCACTAATGTGCTTTCCTCCACACTGCTCCAGACAGGCAGGGCACCCTCTGCCTCTGGATTAACAGAGCAAGCAGCTGAGAGGCTGTGTTGAACCTAGGGTCTCTCCCCTTCCAGCATCCAGCATCCAGCACCAGCTGCTCCACAGGGAGGTGCAGGAAACCCTTCAGCAGGTTCAGATGCGACAGACCACCCCCTGTCACTCCTCCAATTCCACATATGAACCTCTGGGAACTTTTTTCCACAGGGTTATCAGTTTCTTGTACCCTCGACTCAGTTACATGCTCCATGGAAAAAAAGTTTCTTTAGCAGCTCTGGCTTATCCTGCTATCGTTGCCAGCTTGTCTTCATTCTTGCACTACAAAGAAATCCAAATCTCTCCACCTGACTCTTCGCACTTATTCATGACCACGAATATTTTTATCATGTTGCCTGCTACATTCCTTTTCTAAAGTAAACCACATTCTACACTTCCATGTCTTCCCTTTGAAACTTCAGCGTCCTTCTGGATGGTGATCTGGGACCCTGGCTGAGCCCTCCAGATCTCAATACAATATTTATAATAGTAGCAAGTGCAGAAACGGCAAGAATACAACCCATTGTGCTGGTGTCACTCTGTGCTGGCCCAGCAGCCTGTAAAACAGCTCATGCTGCATCAGCGTGCTCTGCAAGCAGGATTACAGCCTTCATCCATGCTTGCTCCCTTTGTCCTGCTGCCACTAATCTACTTCATTATTTAGCACACTGAAACGCAATACTCATGTCCCCCCTCCTTCCCCCCCCCAAACACAGAATCAATTAAAATGCAGCTGAAAGAGGAGAACTTGTCCATAAACAGCAGGTCCTAATGAGACGTGAGTTCGCACATCTTCTATCACAGCCTATTAAAAGTTGACACTTTGTGTGCTTAAACAGCACAGCTAAACTTCGCAAAGAAAACCTCCATCCCGCACTGTAACAATAACAGCAGGATGTGAATGACTACTTGGCTGCAGATCAGCAAGAAAGTGATAGTCTGCAAATGTCGTCAGAATAACACGAAAAATAATCACTTAATATTTGCATTTTTTTCTATACTAATACAGCATTTCAGCGTGCAGTCAGGAAGCACACCACAAGAGGGAAGCAATGTTTCACTTTCGTTTCTTTAGTATTCGATGCTAATTCTTTAAAAATAAAAATATATATTTTGACTATTAGAATAACCTCCCTGATGTGACAAAGCAATAAATATCACCCAGTAAGTCTCTTATTCCGAGAATTTAAGTTGACAGGAGCTGTTTGGGACTGCAGGTTAAAAAAATCTGCTTTCAGAACAGCTTGCAGAATTCAGAATTTATTAAAAATGAGAAGCGTGTTTAAAAGGAGAAGAAGCAATAAAGCTGTCACAAAACATAAAATGAAAGTGGACAGCTCACTTGCCAGCTGCCTTAATGTGTGCCTGTCATGACAGTACCTGCTGGCCAAAAGCTAATGCTTCAGGATATATGGTCCTGCTCTCCATTTAAAAAATGAGTTTGTCAGTTCTGAATTTCCAGTGCAGACAAGAAATGGAACTTACAGTGGAATTGCTTATACACTTATAGCCCGAAGATACAGCAACTCTTTTCCGACATAAATTATTTGACAAACATAAAATCACATTTTTCTGATTTTAATGGCATTGATGGAGAGAGAAGTCTCTGATTAAACTCGGTGCTGAGAAACTTACCTATTTTCAAGGTTATCAAGTTTTAAAAAAAAAATAATTAATCTACGGTCCCTGTAAAATAGTACTGGTACTGAAATGTTCAATGGAAAATTATCATTTGCTCTGAAGACTGTCAGCAGACGGTATTGACACCACTGGACAATGTGCACTCTGGACATCTGGGTCTTCTGCAGAATGAAACTGCCAGCAAGGAATATTTAAGAGAATTTTGTGGTTTCCTGCAGTAAGCCCCTGCTCCTGCTGGAGATTCCTACAGTCATCTCTGATGCCGCACATGAAATAGCAATTTTTAGCCTTTCCAGTGACCCTTTCTCTACAGCTACCGAGGACAGAAACCACAGAGTTTGCAGAAATGTATCAAAGAAGGCTGAAACACTACCATTCCTTCTGCTATTAGCAGAGAAGATGAGAACAAAAGCCAGCAAAAGTCGACCACAGGTGTAGGAGCTTGGCAGAGGTCGGGAGAGAAACACAGCCTGCTTTTGACAGCAATATGCTGTCTGACCGGTGGAAGATCCCCCAGAAGCTCAACCTGCCCATCCCAGCACTTCAAGCAGCAGAGACGTGTGCCAAGGCATTCAGAGTGGTGTGCTTGTGCTGCAGGAGATCCACATAAAGGCATGCTCTACCAGAAGGCACAGGACTGGGCAGACATTCCCTCTGTCTGTACACACTCAGCCAGCTGTCGATGTCCTGATGTCTGATGGGGTTTCTCAGCCACAGGGACCCCACTGTGCAGTAGATTTCTTTCAGCTTGTGATCCCATGAAAACAAACTCTGCCCAGTTTAACATCATTTTTGACACAGCTTTGCGGTCTCTAGGTGGTAGGGATTGGTACCAGATGCTTTGGTATGGTTTTCTAAAGGACAGATTACACTAGCTTGGAGTCAGCCTAAAAACTGCTGGTGGGAATTTTGGAATGGGAGCTGGCGTTCCTCAAAACCGCATCTAAATGAAAGCACTATGCATCATATGGGGGCAGGGGAATCTCGATCATGCTGCCTTTGAAAATGAGGCTACAGCCTCATTAGCTTTCAGGAAGAGAGCCATGTGGAAGTAAATCTGAAAATAGCAACTTGCTAAATTTCTTCAGGCTCTCTGAGGAGGAAGACGGGCTCAGCATCACACGGTGGTTGGGCTCAACGGTTCTTTCCTGCTTCTGCTTCCTGTGGGACTTCTGGCAAATAACCTCATCTCTTGTGTCTCCCTTTCCCATCTGTCAAAGGAGGATGAAAGAGATCTGGGCAGACTTTCACTTACAGTGATAAGACTTTGATACTACAGTCCTGGGTAGCATGGATAAAAATCAAAATGTTGATGCCTGAGACAGAAGTTTCAGCCCTGGTGCAATTTGTCAGTATCTCATTCTTGTTCCCACACAAAGATGAATCATCAGAGAGCAGGGATTTATCATACTGTATCATCGCGTGATGGCATAAACCACTGCCATTGACTGCAAGCAAACCGTGAGATTCCAGTTGGAAACAAAGTCAGGTGAAGTACATGAAATGTTTTAATGTATAGGGATTTACAGGAAATAACCCTGACAATGCAAATGCAGATTCACTTCGGACTTGTCCAGATGCTGGGTCAGGAACCCCATTGTTCTGACCCTCCTGGTACAACACACAGTCCACTAGCATCCTCTGCCACAAGAAGATTCTTTAGCAGTTAGCGCTGTAGGGTTTATGGCCTACAAAGAATAATTTCCAACCATATAGTGCCATTGCACCTGTATGGAATAGTCGATTCATTACACCATCTAATTTGTGAAATGACACTTCCAATCTTCAAAGTATTTTACATCCCACAGATTGCAGGCAGTTAACAAGTAATGAAGAGTAAGAATTAATTAATCCTAACCATACCCCAAGAGGTAGGTAGACAAACATTAATCTACTGACAGAAATAGAGCAATTGAGGTTATATGACTTGTCCAAGGCCACAGTGGATATCTAGGGCACAGCCAAGATTAGAGTGCAAAAACTTTGCTGCAAAGCTTAGTCTTTGCTTCTTGTGAAAAGTACTTTGAGGAGTATAATCTTCAAAATAGATCATTTGTTTAGGAAAAGCCTTTGTTTGTCTTCTGTACTTTATTAGTACATTGCAACTGCATCCAAATACATGGGATCAAGCAGTAAATATTGACATTTTTGAACAATTTGAATATTTACACATACACTAATACATGTATATATCTACCAAATACTAAATACAGTGTGTGTGAGAACAAGGTAGTTAATGAAAGGGTTTAGTACCAAATACTCAGAGCATCATGCGTCAATGTGTCGTTGCAATGCAGACTGCTGTGTCGGGTGGACATACTTTCCCACGCCAGCTTGCTGTCCTGCAGCCACCCCGTTATGGAACAGAGTCACACTCTGGTTAACCCCCACCAGCTTCACTGACAGATCTTTGAGATCTCACTGGGCAGGACGATAGCCAGCAGCAGAAGCCTTTCCTGCACCTAAGCACTGTGCCTGCTTTCTCTGTACAGTTACACTCTTACTGTCATGAAAAATTGCAAACATCCTTTATTTTATTCTCTATTTCTACAATTTGAACAAATTACATTCAATTAAAAAACACATACCCAGCATACTTTTAAATATACCTGTGTATGCTCAGGCAAACAACCTGTGTGGCCTGCAGATGCAAGCTGAAAAGAAAGCTCAAGCAACTTGAGTGCTATGTGTTTCCTTTCTCCGGTTTAAAGTTCTTCACAGAAAAGAAAATTTTGCCTTTCTTGTGATTAGTGTGAATGTGGGCAGATTCTAGTGATCTTTCCCCCACATTTTTTTAGCATTCATGACATTCCTATTTGGGCCCATAAAGCAGACCGGCTCTATGTGATTTTGTTCTCAGATGGTAACGTGTTCAGCCTGTTGCACTCAGCTTATCTCATACATCTGAGATTTTAATTATTGACACAGGTACCTTCCAGCATGAAGAATACATATGAAAATGAATGGTAGAAATGGACTTGTCTGTGTGTTCCTCTCATTGTGCTATGAGCTCTACGAACAGATACGGCATTTTAATTTAAAAAAAATACATTTGCAACGCTATCTGTAAGTAGGTAAAATATGCTCAGCTTCGGTTCCGTTTTCTGCTTTTTCTGTGTAGCAGAACATTAAGCTGCTGCGTACAGCAGAACGTAGGGGAACCCAGAGCTCGGTCTGTTACCATGTTTTATTTTTTGCAGCGTCTGCTTCCATTTTTCAATGTTCTGACTTGTTTTTTTTTTTTTTTAACGTTCAATGCTCTGACTTATTGCTAGCTGTTTCGAAGAGCGACAGTACATCTGATAGCGTCCAAACCCTAATTCCACAGTGAGATTGCTGCTAAAATAATATAGCCTCTTTGGGCATGAAGTGCACAAAACAAAAGGAAACTTTTCCTCTCAGGGGACTGAAGGCAAGTCCTGCTTGGCCACGAGGCATTATTTTTGCTTGTTGTTTTTAATTTAAACCGGCACGCTATTAACACGGAGGTGCTGTTAGCAGGATATAGATTTATAGGTTATATTTTTAGGTTGGATGTTAGGAAGAACTTCTTTACCGAAAGGGTTGTTAGACATTGGAACAGGCTGCCCAGGGAAGTGGTGGAGTCACCATCCCTGGAAGTCTTTAAAACACGTTTAGATGTGGAGCTTAGGATTTGGTTTAGTGGGGACTGCTAGCGTTAGGTCAGAGGTTGGACTGAATGATCTTGAGGTCTCTTCCAACCTACAAATTCTGTGATTCTGTGATTATCTCAGTGTGTGTGCACCTTCTATGTAAAACCGTGAAGGGTGCAGGGATGAAGGGGAGGGAAGGAAAGCCCCAGCCTGCACAGCAAGCTCAGGGCAGGCCCCTCACGACCCCAGGGCCTGAACCCTGAGGTGCAGCGAGGAGCCGGCCCCGGGTGCCCACCCCAAACCCGCCTCGCCCGGGGCGGCGGGGACGGGCCCGGCCCTGCCTCAGGCTCCGCCGCGGCCTACACCGGGCCGGGTCGGGCCCCGAGCAGAGCGGGCCGGGGCTCGGCCGGGGCCCGGCGTTGGAGGCTGAGCCGCTCGGTGCGAGGGAGGCCGCGCCCCGGAGGCGGCGTTGCGGAGCTCGGGGGCGGCTCCGGAGCCATCGCGCCTGCCCGGCCGGCCGGCGGCGGCGGAGCTCGGCTCCTAGGGGGAGGGGGGTGGGGGGAGCAAGGAGAAGGGGAGCGGAGAAGGGGAGCGGCGGGTCTGCGGGCCCCATGGGCGGGTGTGTGGGCTCCCACCACGACTCCTCGGGCAGCCTCAACGAGAACTCGGACGGCACCGGAGGTGAGAGCCGGGCCCCGGAGGGGACGGGAGGGGAAGGGCTGGCTGCCCACCGAGCCGCGAGGGGACCCGGGGCCTGCGGTGGGGCCGGGGCTGGAGCCTCGGGGTTGGGGGGAGGGCAGCGCTGTGCCCCCCCTCTGCCCGTGCTCGGGGCTCTGTGCCCGGTTCCCCTCCCCACCACACGCCCGGCCGGGCCGCAACTTTCCCGGGGAGGGCACTACGGGGGTGCTCCGAGCCCTTCCCGGGGGTCCCCGCTCGCCGGGAGCCGTCCCGGGATGGAGCCGGGAGCAGGGAGCTGCGTTCCCCCCCCCGGTGCCCCGGGGAACGCGGACGAAGCCTCCCCCCCTGCCCTCCCCCAGCCCCGGTGCTGGGGAAATAACCAGGGGCTGGGGGGATGGCCTGCCCAGGGCTCCCAAACTTTGTTTTCCTTGGGCTCGGCTCCTTGTGGTGTGTGGGAAATAATTCTTCAGATAACTTAGGTCCTGGCACTGCTGTGCGTTGGGCTTTTTTTTTTTTTTTTCCTCATTCTCTCCGAGGAAGATGGATGCTTTTCCTCTAGCCTGGATCTCCCGTGTTAAATAGTCAGTTCCCAGGGACTTCAGCTGCTGGAGCAGCGTGTGCTCGCTCATGTGCAAGCACACACCTCCTTAGCGAGCCCAGCCTGTGTGGAAACCCTTCTGCAGTGTAAGTGGCCTCAGCCTTTATGCTTTTTCTCTACCTAAACGTCTGAGCGATTGCTTTTTCAGTCTTCAGTTTGCAGACCCCTGATGTTCTCCAGCAGAGCTCTGTCTGCTGTGTGGTCGTTTAAAGTCAGCCTACCCACAGGACGCTTGGATAAGGAGTCCTCGCACATGCGGGGTCCACAGATTTCAGGTTGAAAACTGCTGACCTAGATCTACATCTTCCCCTGTGCCTTACGGAGTATTATTTATTGGTCTGTTTTTACCTCAGGCAGCCCAGCCGATGGGTGTTCAGTCACAGCAGTGACTTTATCGCTATTCCATAATGCCCAAAAAACGCAGCTTTTACATCTGAGGCAGCCACCTGCTGATTAATGCCAGATACATAGTTCACAGAAATACCAGGAAGTCCAGATGTGTAGGATTTAATCACATCATTGACATTAAAAGGAATTTTATAGCTTTGCCTAATGTGAGTCTTTCTTACTCTCCCCCCTACTTTTTATTTTTAAAAAAAGCAAGTTACCTAAAAACTACGTAAGTACTAAGCAAACTTACCAACCAGTAAGAGACGCAAGAGCAAGTAAGGGACCAGAGCATACTAGATGTCAAGGAAGAAGAATGGAAGGAGTAGTAACGTACTTATAAAATCTTGACCAAAAAATAGCATTAAAAGCTGTGCTGACAATTTTTCAGGGACCTGCTTCAGTAGCTAGGTGTTGCAAGGTGAGATTATGTCACAGAAATAGCTGTGGTTTAATTTCCTCACTCTTCTCTGTGCTGTCCAATGAATGAGATGGGGAAAACAATCAGAACTTTGCTGATGCTGTAAAATAGTAATGCTGCCGTCTTAAGCGCTCAGTAGCAGTACGTGAGGTAGACAGTTTTTGTCCAAGTTGTCTAAAAATTGTTGTCCCGGGTAGACTTACTCAGAGCATGTTACTGCCTAGTGTTTACAGGCCTGGCACGCTATGGCTTCTGGGTTAAATAACCTATTGTACTTGGTGCATTAGAGCAGCAGCTGGGTTTTCCAAGATGTAAGAGATGCAAAACGCATGTCAGCTGGCTCATGTTGATTCATGCTCTAAGGATAATGCTCCTTAAGGTTGTCTCGCTGAAGTGAGAAGTGATGAAATTTCGGTTGAATTATGTGCTTCTTAGGACTGTCTTAAACAATGAGTTACAGTGTGCAATAGCCTGTTTTGTAATGTTGCATAGCTGTTCTTGCTTCTCTGAAAGGAAACAAAAAAAAAGGGGGGGCGAGGAAGGGTGTTAAGGTGCAGGAACCTCAGCACATCTTCTATAAATCTAACTCCTGAGACACTGAAGTCCAGCCTTCACTAATCCTTAGATTTCCAAATTCTTTGTGTGTGTGCCTGTGCTAAGTACTTGAGCTCTGGAGGGAGCTTATGTCTTGAGACATCAGGAAAGGAAACAGCTGAAGCACAAGTGGACATGATTTTGAGCCCAGTGCTGGACAGAAGGGCAGCCTATTCCTGTTTCCAATACAAGGGTTATTTCCTCCAACTCCTGTTTTGTGACCTAGTGCGGCGTAATCACTTTCAAATTGCTGTCAGTCAGCAGGGCTGCATCATTTTATAAATCTCAGGAAGGTGCTTTAGAACAGAAACATCTCACTTATAGCCAGAACGTTGCCAGTGATAGACTGGCTTTGGGGGAACTTTTTTTTTTTTTTTTTTTTTTTTCCCCTCCAGAACAGAAGAGTTTTTTAAAGAATTCCAAGCAATTGTGACATTGATTAGATAGTAATAGCATGCTTGATGTTGCATAAAATTGGGAGCCAGATCTCAAGTCTAATTCCTACCAGTCTCAACCTATTACAGTGCTGTGAGGAGCTGGTGAAATCTTGCTAGATTGTATCACTGGAATTGAGATGAGAATTTGTCACATCCCCATACTGTCCCTGGTCTTTTTGTCAATCACTGGCACTTCCAGTTACTTCCCTGCTGCTCAGCAAAGCTGACAGTGCCCTGACCGTGTGCTGTTCCTTTGTCTTTTCCTATGGTGTTTTTCAAGGTCAGAGAGATGCTTGCATTTACCCGGAAAACTATTTAATGCACTTGGTGTGTTTCTGAGTGTAAGAATAAGTTAATCAAACACACCAAGCTCTGCTACATGCGTACCCGCTCACTGCACGTCTCTGCTCACATTGACCAAAGCAGGAGGAGTCTGTTACTTAACAAGAATTAAGCAGATGCTGCTTTGCCCATCCTGCTGGAAATGAAATGGTCTTTTCAGATTGATACCAGCTGTTTCATTACCACTGCTCTTTTTCGTGAGTTTTCATTTTAATAGAATATTGCTGTATTTAGAGAGAAAGTTCCTGTCTCAAAGCTTGGTGCATTATAGTCCAGCAGAGCTGTATTGTGGTGTGCGTATGTCCTAGATGATGAGATGAATTTATTGGTGACTCTTTAGAGGAGATAAAAGAACAATAAAAGATGATGGTTATATGCTTTATAGACACAGGTGTTTCTCCCCATCCCTTTAGCTCAGCTGTCTCCCATCAGATATTCCAGGCTTTCAGGAGCCAAGCAACCAATCTCTGCTTGCTGTGCCGTGTTAAAGGTGACTGAATTTCTGCAGGATGGAGAGTAGAGGGAGAAATAGCTGTTCTCTGGCCACTTACAGCTTGTGTGACTTCTTCAGCTGTGCGTTCAGGAAAAGCACTGAAGTATTGGGTTAGGAGTTAACAGCTGGAGAAACATGTATTGTGCTTGTAAGTATGGTTTAACAGCTTATCAGGTTATGTTTGGTTTAGCATAAACCAGGGAATTTGCATTCCCACGTGCAGGGCCTTTTTGGAGGTCTCTTCTTAAATTTCTTTTCATCGTTTTGGAGGGGAGGAGGGGGAAGTTTGTGAAGGGAAAGGAGAAAAATGAACCAGTTCATTTTCTCCCAGTAAACTCTTTCCCCTATTATAAGCTGCATATTACTTTGTCTGACTTCGTAAAGTTCAGCGAGACAGTTATTTGTGTGGAGTAACGAAAGGGCAGGAAATCCAATGTCTCGAAGCGCGGGCATGACAAGTCATTATAGATTAAGTCTTTTGGCTGCAGCTGTCTGATTGCTGCTGTGCTCTTGATGTGATGTTAGCCTGCCTGTTGGAGCTCTTATCGCTATTCTTTGTTATAAAAGACGATGATTCTGTTTGAAATTTGTCTTCTTTACTGCTGCCCCTATCACCCAGCAGTGATAATAGGAACAAGCGGAAATAGGTCTGCCCATCTGAGTGACACACCAGAATATATTAGAAGCGTAAATTCTTCCTGCAGTACTTGATATAGTACTGGCGCTTCATTAAGCTCTGGAAAGCCAAATGCCAAGCTTGACCTCTGCTTTTGGGAACTGGACAACAGTTTCTTAAATATTTTCAGTCGAGTGCTGTGTAATGCTGCGCATCACATGTCTAATTTGAAGCTACAATAACTGCTTTCATGGTGCCTCTACGGCAGGCTGACCAAGGGAATTTGCATATTAAGTAGTCAGATTTGTGGCTCACAATTGGGCTGATACAGTGGGCCCATGCACAGCTTGCGCAGGGTTTTTAAACAAGGCTCTTATGACTGAGCAGTTAAGAGCATTTGGTGCGGACCCCGCGTATCAGCATACAAAGAATCTCCCAGATTGCGTTTTGCAGTGTTTGGGCTGTTGATCGCAAGCTGTGGGTAGCGCGTGCCAGCACGTAGCACCTTCCTGGGAGTTTGCTGCTACCTAAAGGAGGGTGTTCTAGGCTTCAGGTAGTTCCTGCTGCCTTGTAATGCAACCCTGAAATAAGGTGCTGGATATGTTTTTGTAATGCTAAATTCAGAGCTGGCATTAGGTGTTGTTTTACTGTGGCTTTCCTTAAAAAAATAAATAAGTATACTAAGCTTTCCTTATTTTATATATATCTATGGTTTTCACAACTTGCTGTAAATCTCTCGTGATTTCCACAGCAGTACCTGTGTGTTTTATCAAGGCTGTGTAATAAAAGTAGCTGTTAATGAATGATTTGGTTTCCTAAGGGCTGGGCACCCACAGCCTGCTTGGGATGGGTAGGATCGGTAGATCTAGCGCAGAGAGCACCCGAATATCACTCTGCTGGTATGGCACTTCTCATTTGTAGCCCAAGAGACCTCGTTTGTTTTTCAGGTGATAACAAGTAACTGGTGGCAAATGAAATAAGGTGTTATTTGTGCTGTTAATAAGGGCTGACTAATGCAGCTGTTCTGTTTCCTTTTTGGCATTGTTCCTCCATGTAATTGTTTGTTTGGTTTCTAGATGAAGTGATTTGTTTTAATTTCTCTGTTTGGGATTTCAGTGTTGAAAGCAATGAAATCCTCCCCTCCCTGAATATTAAATATAATGAATTGAACATTCTTTGTGCATTGGAGATTTTTGATAAATGGAAAATATTGTTTGTTTTCTGTTTGAATAAACTCAAAGTCAGCAATCCGCTCTTATTACAGTGGGTAATATGATAGCTATTATTTTTCATATGAATGTTGAATAATACAATTTATGAGTCACAAGTTATAATGCAACTGAAGCCAGAAATAAAGATCTGCCTTATAGCAGATCTTTTGTGAGAGTCCTGACAATTGCTGCAAGTCTTGCAGGTACAAGGAGGGATCAAGGTAGCCACAGCTGGTCTAGTTACCCAGCTCTTAAAAATAAATATATAACTAAATCTGAAGAACTTCTGACCACATGACCTTGTTCTAGCAATGAATACAACTATTCCTTTGTTTTTAAGCATCACAATCCATTTTTTGCTTAAAGGGCTTTATGTAAAAAGCACTTTCACCCCGTCTTGTAGGCTAGCACTGTATTTGTCAGTTACATTTTTAGGCAGTTGTTACTCATTTGCTGTGTCTCTGTCACTTCCTTAAAATTCAGACTGCTCTGATGCAAATTCTTATACTTCATTTACTTTTTCCTCTTAAATGGTGTATGTGTGCTTGTATTTATATATATGTATATACATATGTTCGTTCATATATATATATACTCACACAAACACGTAATTCTGCAAATTGCTTGTGCCGGCCACAGGAAACCATGGTTTGAGGGCCAGTAGGTGCTTTGTGATCCTCCCTGTTCTTTCTCATCAGATTCAGATGACTTTTTGAGCTTGGCTGGTGTGGTGCAGACATCCTGTCCTGCAGAGACCAGGTGCTAGTACCTGCTGCCATGCTCTTGTGGCTTTCCAAAAAAGTACTCTGAAATAAAATGCAGCAGAGTCTTGGTTTCCATTCCTGGTGGGATAGTCCATGACAAGAGGTCCAGCCGAGCGTGCAGAACCAAGCTTCCCTTTCCCAGAGCTGGTGGCATCCCTGTTCCAGGGATTCCTGCCTCCCAGCAGCCAGGGTGAAGCAGGGAGAAAGAAGACTGTGCGTGGCATCTGTTGGATGCATGTTGCTGAAGCGTCAGCTTAAAGGCAGGAGCCATTGATTCGCTTTCATCTTTCCTACATGCAGGTGCTTAGGGTGTAGCTTGTGGAGGTTTGGTTTATAATTCTTCCAGCTGGAAGCTCTGTAGGTCTCCTCTTTCTTTTGTAAAAGTCAGATTATGAAATAAAGCCTCTCTGAATGTTGCTATATCTAGTTTTAAAAGCAAGTCCATTTGGACGGCTGTATTCATTTTAATCATAGTAAAAACACAGTCAGCAGGCTGATGAGGCAGTACTCAGGGATGCCTTGCCCATTTGGGATGCTGAACGTAAGCGTGCTGAAAGGTGGCTGACCTTGGGTGGATGCCAGGGCGAGGAGAGCGTTACGTGCATATACTTGGGGCTTTCAGTCATCTGTTTGCTCTGCGAACTGCAAACCTCCGGGCTCTGTTTACTCACAGAGATGCTAAGCCCTTGGAGTTTGCATTGCGACTTTGTAGCCGGGGACTTGGCATGGCACAGGTGGATCTGCGTGTTGGGAGCAAGGACACGGCACATCGGATCCGTTCCCTGGGGGATCAGCTGTGCCATGGCTGTAGGAGACTGGGGTGGGAGAAGGACAGGACTCAGTTACCCAAAATCAGCGAGGTGACCTGCTCTGTGAAGCAGATGGAGTAGAAGGAAGAATTAAAAATAATTTTCAGCTGAAATTGGCTGAAATCTAAGATTTGGAGGCACAGGAATGTTCCACTGCTTGAGAAGCAGAAGAAATAGAGGATTGCTTGTTTATTTTTAAGAAAAAGCTTTTCCCTCACGTTGTAATTGCATTTCCAGTGTGAAAAGTGCAGAATGGAGTTCAGCGCCTCGTGCTGATTTATCCCGGATCAGCAGCAGCTGTCGGAGCAGCACATCCAAAAGCCGCCTGGGTGCTCGCGTTACGCTGCGCGTCCAGTCCACGGCGCGCACCTACAGCTCAGCGTAACGTGAGAGTTCACTGTCCTGACCTGCGTGCAGTAAAATATGCACCACGTCCACTGTGGTTTAAGGTTCAGCTGGAACCTGAGTTTTACACCTTCTGCCCCTTGCTGACCTTGGGCTGATCTCCCAGCTGTTACCAGGTAGTCGCTCTCGCTCCTGGCAGGCTTGGAGCAGGTTTGTTTAAATGAGCGATGGCCGAAAGCTGGGGCGGTGCAAACTGTGTAAATGGTTTTTCCCCTGTTTCCTGCCTCTGAAATAAATGGGACTGCGTTTTAAATGCTGAATGGGGCTGGAGTCTCTTAGGCTACCTTAAATATTTAAAATGACATAAGCAGCCTGTCATGTGGAGACTTCACAGTAGTGAGAGATGCAGAGCAACTGCAGATTCTGCAGGTGATAAGTGCAGAAGCCACTAATAACACGCAGTTAATGAATTTGCAGTTGTTGTACATCCATTTGACCTGCTAGGAGCTAATGTAAAGCAATTGAGAATTGCACTTCATAAAGTACAAATACAGAGGGGGGGCTCCTTGCTGCTGTGCTTGTGCATTAGACCACTTTTACAGCTCCTCTGTTCTTCTTTTTCCCAGTGTCCTTTTCTATTCCCTTCTCCCCACCTCCTCAGTGAAGATGATTTAAAAGGAAAAATTCAAAGCACTGCTTGAAAGCCGTTTGTGGGAGGAGATAGGCACGGTTTTGAAGAAATGATTCTTCCCTTCTGTCGAAACTCAGATGTGATGAAGGATTTTTTTTTTTTTTATGTGCGTGTGTATATAAAGGCATCCTTGTGCTTAAGATGAGGTAGAGGAGAGGAGGGTTGGGGAGTTTCTGCATGATCTATCATGTGGTTTTCCTACAATCCCAAACATGAAAGAGGAGGCCCTGCACAAATGCTAGTGAGGACTACTTCAGTAGTTTTCAGTGAGAACAGGTTCTGCCTGGGGAAAAACATTTCCATGAAATAGCCTGTAATCTATAATGTTTGAGATTGCATGTTAATATTTCATGTTTCACAGGGAATGTTTGCCCTTACTATGATTAATCTCCTGTTATTGACACTTTTCTATAAATACCTAAAATACCATTCATTGCAAGCATCTTATAATTCATAACTTTTAATGAACAAGAATTTCTAATAATTGTACCAACTGTAAATAATTCTTGGAGTGCTGCCTTCCTACATTGTCTGCTGTCATTTTTCACCTTTTTCTCATTAGAGATGCATGTTCTTTGAGAATAGTCCCAGGGCCTGAAATTACATCAGGAGCAGAGCACAATAGTTTGGGGTTGGAAGCTTGTTACCTTTGTATTTTTAAAATTCAATTCTGGAACTCAATTTTTGCTCTCATGCTGTGATCAAGGGCGCTCCGGATCCGTGAGAAGGATCTCTCCTGGCATTTACTTTGTCGTTTTATTTTTCTGCTGCAGAGCTATCATCTCCTGTGATTTCTTGTCTGTAGGGATAAATACAGTCTTTTCTAAAAGACTACCTGCAAAACATCGGATAGTACCTGCAGCTGGTGAATGCCATTTTCTCCTGCCAATTTTTATTTGGCAACGTGCTGCTGTTTGAGCGACTGAGCCTACTGTACAACACTGGCAATTGCAGGATAATGTCTGGCTGGTGAAAAGGTAAATAGTTGAAGTAAAAATCGCTAATTCACATGGTTTGTGTGTACCCCAACAAATATTTCTTGGCAGAGGTATAGAGAAACGCTGCATATGTCATATGTATTGAACTTAATGCTTTCAGTGCATATTCAGACATGTTTGCTTAATCTGGGGTATAAGCAAAAGCTGCGTGCGTCAAATTAATGTGTTTAGTGCCGTGTGCTGGGCTCTGGTTGGGCTCTTACCCAACAAACATTTTGGAGCCCCTCTTGTGAGTGGCACTGCACTCTCCCTGTCTCTTCCCAGGGAGCTGAGCTGTGCAGGGTCCTGGGGAGGGATGCTTGCATCCCTGTTCAGCTCTCTGGTGGCAGCTGATCCATGGCACAAGGGCTGAAGCAAGGCTGAGGAGGCGAGAGAAAAGAAATGTTAATGGGAAGCAAGGTTTAGTGTCTGAGGAAAATAGTTTGGAGACAACAAATGTTATCTGAAGGCTGGACGAACAATTTCGCTCAGGCTTGCTGGATGCATTCTTCAGGAAGCTATATTTGGTGGCAGCGGTAGTTAAGCATACGTTCAGCTGAAGCTTTGCGCTCCAGTCCTTCACACCTCTAACTAGCATCATCCTTCGCTGCTGCCGGATTTGGTGTGGTTGCCTCTTGGGGACGTGATCAGAATGTCCCGAGAGCGAGCAGATCTCCTCCTTTGCATCGTGTGTCTGTAGCACACACAAAATACATGCAGGGAGCGTACCCACTGAGTGGCTGGTGGTATCGCGGGTCCCAGCCGAGGGTTAGCACTTCAAGGGGTGAAGAAGGGGAAAGCTGTCAAATATCTATTTAAACTTTTTTTTAAACAAAATTGGAACCGACTTGAGATGCATGTTGATGACTTGGCTCGGTAAAATGCATGACTGATTTTTTTAAAAAAGATTTTTTTTGCTGTGTGCCTAGAGAACTGCATTAAAAGAATATGGTTTGCTATAAATACAAGCAATTGTTGAATAGCAGTATGTTGTGTGAAGTGCTCATCAATATCTGATATTATTCTAAGACAAGTTTAAATGCTCATTTCAGATAAGTTTTCTTACTCATTTGTATGTCAGCTCTTCACATCTGTATATTTCCATTGTATCTTTCTCCAAATCGAAAACTAGTTCTGGTGCCAAAACAGCTTGAATTCCAATGGAAAACCGCATGTGTATTGAAATCACATTGCTTGATTGAAGTCACATGCTTTAAATCAGTCACGTATTGTATAGCCTCACGCTGATGGCACTTAATGCAACGTTCCATCACTGTCTTAACGCGGCTGAAACAAACGCGGTCATTGTACATATCCAAGGCGCTTCAGCTGCTGCACTGATATTACAGCACAAAAATAGCTCCAAAAATACTACAGGCTCAGTTTTTGGCTTTAGCTGAAACGCCTTCGGAATGGAACAAGAGGGAATACAGAGTTTTAGTCTCTCCTCTGGGAGAAGAAAGGAGCAGCAGCACTGTCAGAACAAGAGCGCGTGGCTGTTGCGGATCGGCGCTGCGAGGCGGTACCAGCGTGAGGGTCCTGTAAGTAACCCTCCAGTCCTCAAACTCTAACACACAGTAGAGACTCAAAGTGTGTTTTTTTTTTTTCCTCAATATGAGGAAAAACAATCCAGTAAACAGTTGATTTTCCTATAAACCTCTAAAACCATTTCAACTATACTGGGGCTGTTTTCATGTGTTTAAATGGTACGAACCCTGTGGAAACATCTGGTGCTCCTAAACAGCGACAGAGCTGCCTAGGCCATTACCACCCTGAAGAGATCGTTATGGAAATGATGCTGTTTGTCCAAACGCAGAATTCCAAAAGCTTTCATACATTTAGTTTCTTATGGACAGAAGCCTTGCCGAAAGGAAAACTCCAGCGTTTCGTGACTTGCTGCGACCTTGCGGTGCTCTATTGGCTTCTGTCCTACTGCTCTTGTTTAAAATGGGTTTCTTTGGGGAAACTGTGCTTACAGATGGAATTACACTATTTTAGTAGCCATAGACCAAGTCTTTGTTGGGCAAGCCAATGGGTATGGAATAAATGGAACAAAAGGAACAGTACAGGTCCCAAAGATTTTAGTCTGACTGCAACATTGCAGGTTTCTTGGAAGCAACTTCTGCATTTTCTGAGCTGTCCATGCATTAGTTTTTTTGGTCAAATAGGCCCAATCAAAAGTGAACATTTTAATTCCTGATCTTTTCATCGTGCTATGGTGTTCTTACCTGGCTTATTTACCATTAGTTATGTTAATTTGTAAAGCTCGAAAGGAACACCACCCTTGTGCCCACCCCATTGCTGGGAGCTAGCTAATGTGTAGGAGTGGTGATGGCATGGGCACGGTGGGTGGCCTCTCTCACTCTCCCCGTTTCCTTCATCAGCCCCAGGATGTGATCACTCGTGATCAGTTCTCAAGGAACAACTTTTTGTCCATAATTTATATGTAAACATAGTTAAAACAGCACTTACCACAACTTCCTCAACTTACTGGATCTGAAAACAAACAAGTTTAATTGTTCACTTCTGCAATGTCACTCTTACGGCTTCATCCATCCCAAGGAAGTGAGGTGTTTCACTGTATTTTAGGAAGGCAACTTTTTCACTCCAGTTACATTCTCTTTCTGTTGATTATATTCAGGGGGAGGAACGGCATGCTGCACAACTGGGGAAGAACCAACATTAGCATTTTATCTTTTTGTGGTGGAAACTTATTACCAAGAGTTAATAATTTGCATTAAGCTCCACATTAGTTAGGAAAATGTTATAGATACTGGAGGGTGGGGGAGGAAGTGTTTCGGTTCCTGCAAGTGTCCCACCTTGTTAATGTCTCTTGGCAAACTACACGGAGAGACACTGTGAAAGCTGCTATTTGATAACCAAACCTGTTAACGAGAGTTTTTTGTTGGCTTTTTTTTTTTTTTTAGCAATGACGTTTCATATTTATACGAGGTTGCACAAAGTCCAAGATAGCAGTGCTGGCAGAGGCATCTGTATTTTCTAGTTCAGTGCAGTGTCAAGCAGAATATTCCCAGTACCAGCCGACCTAATCTTCTCTTAGACTATTTCCAGGTTTGCCTACTCAAGTATGCTGTCACTATCTGATTGCTCTCCCTGCCAAATTTCCAAGCTGAATTCATCTTCCATTGATAAAGTCTGCTTCTAACTGCTCAGTGCAGTCACCCTTCCCTCCTTCACGTCTTCTTTCATTATCATAAATTAATGAGGATTTTTTTCCAACTGGAGGAACTCTTGCCTTGCAAGTCAGATTTGGGTATCTGCACCGCTTTTCTTGTTCTTATTTGGACACGTTCCAGTGCAGATTCACTTGTTCATATTTAAAGCTAAGAAATGAAACAGTTTCTCAGAAAGCAAGTATTTTCTAACAAGATATTTTAGTGCAGATTATTATGTATGAAAGTCAGCGTGGATGCTAAAAAATGAGCCCATATGAATGGGCTGTGCTCAGCTAGGATAGCTCTGGTGAATGCTATCCTAGACAGGAACATTTCCTGGTGCATTTTTCTCATGCTCATCTTTAGCTTTTGCACAGGTCAAAACCTTCAGATTATGCACATTTTTTTTTTTTTTTTTTCTTCCCTTTGTGGCTGATACTACATTATTATCTGCTCTTTGGAAATGCACTTGGCATTGATTAACTGAGTGCCAGGTACTTCATTGACCCGTCTTTAAATGCTCTGGGATTAGTTTTTCCAAGCAGTGTGACCGCTGAAAACACGCCTGCTGTAGTTGTTTCCTTGGGTGGCAGCTTGGATTGAAAGCTTGGGACAGTTTGGATCTGATCCTGCTGTTCCAGTTACTGGTAATGTAAATGCCAAAAATTGCTTTGTTGCTGTTTTTCAGCTTTTGTTTATATACACGTTTAGATTATGGTAAATCCATCTGGCTTCTAATAATATTGTTGAATCTTAGATGGGCTTTCATCTTGAGGAGAAAAAAGAAAAATATTTTTTGGTAATTTTTATGTTTGTTTAAAAAATCTGGATTTCTCTTGCATTTTTAGATAATGATTTAGGGAAGCAGGGAAGGGAGCAGAGCGGTCCACCCTTCTGTGCTGATTCTGAACCCCAAAGCCGTGTATCTTCCTGCTGGATATGAAGGGATTCTGTCTTCACTTTCTTCTGAACAGGGATTTTTTTTTTTTTCTTTTCAGTTTAGGTCTGAAATCCATTTCTTGCAGTAGGAGATGAAAGCATAAGTTTTGGCAGTATGACAGATTTTCTTCTACAGTTCTCTTTAAGTGGGGGCCATTCTCTGTACCTGTCCCCATCTGCACCTAATTCTTTTCTTTAAAAAAAAAAAAAACAAAAAACAAAAAACAAAAAAAAAAACTGTAAAGAACCTCACTAAAAACCCAACTCCTGCCAATGCTGTTTTGACTCTACAAAATGTATCTTAGGGTACTTCAGTGAATGTTTTTGGGCCGTGAATATTTTGTATTGATTCTAAGGACTACAGGAAGATTTAAGAGATCCTTGCCTTGAAAATTAGATTAAAAATAGTTACACCTGACTCAGTATAAATTTGATGTTTTTCATTATTTTTACAACTATCTAACGTGTAGGGGGTTAGAAGGGAAGAGGAGGTGTGTGACATCAAGGCATGTTCAGTATAGGTGCTTAGAAAATCTAATCTTGGCAAATATTCACTATCTAGGAATAGATGTTTCGAAAAAGATTTCTAGCTAATAGTGTGCCATTTTCCTTTTTTTTTCTTTTACCGAGTTCATACCGAATGAATCAGAAGGCGCAAGCTATTCTGTGATAGCTGAGAGGAAAATGCTGAGATCTGGGGAGGGGAATTACAGCTCGGTCATAAAAATAGAAGTTGGTTTGGAATAGGGGAAATCAATCTTTCAGGTGTAGCATGAAAAGAACACGAAATGCGGATTATTCTTCCTCGGTGACTTTTTCCACCCGTCCCTAAATATTTTGCATTCGCTCATCTTGGACATACCCCAGCAAAGATTGCTCTTCTCACAGCAAAGGAATCTCTTGTTTCTTGCTGCGTTTTTGGTTATTTTTAATAGCCTCTGTTGCTAGTAGTGCCTAAATATTGCTGGCATAGGGAGGGTACTGAACGCTGGCCGTAGTTCTGTGAACCAAAAATAGAGCTTAAAAAGTAGCGAGAGAGAAATTGCTGTTGGGAAAATCTCTGCCTGCAGGTTGCCTGTGATAACAGGGCTGGATTGATGGGTTCCAATCCTGGCTGTACGTTTTTGATTCTTAGTTTGATACAGGCTTCTGAAAGCAAGAAAGCTTAAATACTTCCTTTGTGTATCCGCGGTATTCACTGGGGGGACCTGAATGGCTTTTTTTCGTGTTCACAATGTGATTGCTACTGTAAGGGAGGCAGCCCTGGAGCCCCGGCTCTGACGGGTCCTGTCCAAAAAGCACTCCTGGAGCCAAGGCGCCCTTGCTCAGAGCTGCAGAAGCAGCACTTGGTGTGCATAGTTTGCTCATTAGAGCACAGCAATTAGTACGGCAGGCTGGGCGGATCACAAATGCACTTGCAGCCGGTTGTTTTGGGGAATTCTTCCTTTTTCTGCTGGAACCAGCAACCAGCGTTTTGTTCAGTGCTTTCAGCAGTCACTACACCTAAATAAAATCGTTGTGTATCTGCAACAAATGTAAGAAACCCATGAGAGCTCTGGGCTATTGTTTTTAAGTGGCTGAAATAAAAATCTTGCTAATGCTCTCGTCCTCATTACGTGCCGAAATTTCTCATTCTTACACTCGAAGCTAAGTATTTTCTCATCAGGTAAGGGGGAGAAGGGATGAGGAAAAAGGTCTGTCTAACAATGATGAGCTCTGCCTTAATTTTAGGATCAGACTTTTCCTACAGGAGCTTGACTCTGAAGTTCAGAATCAACGTGCACGTGGTTTAACCTGCTGTTATGACACTCGTTACTTAAATTATAGGACAAGGAAAGGAAGGTGCATGCTTCCTGACAAACAATACCATTTCTGCTTATGAATAGATGGTAAAATGAGAAAAGTAAGCTCCCTTGAGTGTTATGGTGAACAGATTTTAAAAAAAGAGATGAGGGTAGCCCATGTGCAAGCCCGTGTTCAGCTGTGCCTGGGAACACAGCGGCTGGTACCTTTGCCAACACAATCATTGCACTGCGAGTTTTTAGCTTGCTCTGAGTTGTTGAGAATTAAATGCATTTTAAATCAAATCACATTACGCAGTCATCCCTTCCTTTAAAAGGAAGAGAAGTTACTTAAGTGAAGTGCTGTTGCGTCTGTCGGAAAGGGTGCCCTTCGTTACAGAGCGAGCATCGCTCAGGCCATTAATAGAGCTAAAGACCTGTGCGCTCGGGGACTTTTGGAGGAGATCAAATTAATTTGCTAAAGGTGGAAGGGCTCTGGCTACTCTAATCTATCTTAATTCGAGCAATTTAAACGGAGAGGGCAGTTTCCTTGGCCTGCTCCTCGGTCCCTCTGTCTCAGGGAGAGCAGCAGGCTCCCGCAGGAGGCTCGCAGCAGGAGCTGAGCTGTGCGCTGGGGTTTGCTGACTGTGCGAAGGCAGAAGGTTATGCTCCTAATTTCAACACCCGCAGTTAAATGCTTAAGGTTGGATTGCATCAATAATCCCCCACCATAGGCTATAATATGCCTGCCTTTTTTTTCTAAGTAGATCCAGAGGGAGCTAACGTAGCCTTGAATGGATGTAATTTTAAGGCTACTTTGTGCAAGTGCTCTGGTTTAAGAGTAAGGCTTTTTTGCCTGAATATGTGAGAGAGACAAGCCTTTGTTGCAACCTGTAAATGTTTGTGTACATTTTTCATTTTAGGTTAGGAAGATGGATGATAGATTCCTAAATAACAAAGCAGTGCGCTAAGTATCCTAATGTATTATAAATTGTCTCTGACTCTAGGTTAAATATGGCTTTCTGAACAAAAAATATACTTCAGAAGTAGGAATTCTTTGTCTAAGGGTCTTTCATGTGTAATATAGACATCATTTTTCAAAAGGCAGCTAGGTCTCGAAGTTGAAAATCTTGAGCATTTTTAGTAACTAGTGTAATTGTGCCATTTTAGAGCAGTCCTGCTTGCAGATGCCAGTTACCAAAACCTCCCCATACTGAGCTGTTCTGAAGCATCACCTGCTAAGGAAGTTCTTGAAAGACTTTCTGACATCCACCCAGTCCCATAAATTCTATCAGTGTTAATCAGAACAACACTGAGAAGTGAACTGAACTTGTAGAATATGCCCATCTTGTCCTTTGCTTAAAAAAAAATCACCTCGCCAAACCTTTGAGTGCAGTTTGTTCACGTTAACCTTGTATGCTGTTGGTTCTTGTCATCTTGCGTTATACACAAGCAGTGAACAAAATTCTCTGCATTTGTCACCAAAATAGGGATTACTCCAAGGTAATTGTGCTAATTAATGATGCAATTATTATCATTAAACTTACTAATTACATAGTAAAATGGTATGGAAAGTAAGCCCTTAGTCTGACTGCAGAAGAATAGTTAGCTGAAAGATTTATTTATTTATTTTTAATTCGTGGGTGTGATTTGTTTCCCTTCCTCAAAGTACTGAAAAACAAATGGGAGCTTTAAACCTGTGGGTTGAACCCTCTGATGCTCTGTAACACTTCGTTTGTTTTTCCCTAAAATTTTCTACTTTGGATATTATGGTTAAAATTTGGTTTCAGCAGCAGAAACTCAACTCCTGGCATGCTTTAACCTTTCTTCCATGACTTGCATATTTGCATATCCATGGAAATGAGAGGCAAGAGGACGGATGTCACCATCTAAGAGTGGAGTAGCAGTGTACAGGAGACCTGGTGGCACCGTGCTGCCTCAGGGTGCAGGTAGTAGTAGGAAATTACCCAGCTTCACTTAAACTTGAGAGAAAGTCGTCTCTTGTCCTGTCCCCATGCTGTCAGGAGATCCTACTCTGGAGCTTCCCATATTGAACTGCTTTCCTTTCAGGGTTTTGCTTTTTTTCTTCCCATGTTTCATAATCTCCAGCATCCTCAGCCAGAGAACAGAGCTGTCAGTCAATTGCTTTAGCCAGGTCCTGATTTTTGGGGTCCTCTCAAGCTCCTGTAAGTAATGTCTTTCGTTTCATCACTTGATCCAGACACTTAATCAGATTCCAGCATCCACTTCAGTTTCTCTGGCTGTTACACAGTATTTTAATGCAAATTCCTATCCTTCCCCTGGGATAAAAATCAAAGGTAGGATTGGCCCCACCGGAATTTTTGACAGCAGTTAATTTTCAAGCAGATCCCAAATTTGTCTTCAGTCATTCTTCACAGTACATTATAACCTCTGATGGGGGCACTGGGAAGAGCAGACTTTGGCATCCCAAGGCAGCTACTGATAGCTTTGTATTAGTAGCTGTCTGAGAAGTCTGGATGTTGCTCTGTAAGCTCTTGTTGCTGCTTGGCCTTTACACCGATTCCTAGACTTCCAGTTACTGAGCTTTCTCCAGTCTTAGGTTCTGGAGTGCCTGGAGAATGACTGACCAAAAGATCCAACTTGCATCTCACATGGTTTTTCCTGACACCCCCTCCTTGTTTAACATGACACGCTGTCGAATAGAAGTCTGGAGTTAGCTTAGGCTGTGAGCATTGGTTCGTCTATGAATAAATTTTCAAGCTTATTAACTGGCTTGTGGATCCAGAAAGTACTGACTAGAAGTGAACAAGTGTTTTTGTTTTTCTCTGGGGCATTAAGCCGCTGTTCTGTGAGACTCCTGCCCTGCAGGGGTTCAGTGTGTGCAGTCAAATGGATGAAAACTAAAATGGATCTGGTTCTTGTGGTATCTCGCTGTTCGGGAGCACCTGGAGGCTCAGTGATGTGGTCATTTAGCTTCTGTGCTCATACTGATCTGTTAATCTTGTGATGAGTCCCTTTTTGCTAAGGGGAAGCAAGACAGCAGGAGAGGAGGGTGACTCTTGCTAGTGAAGCACGTAGAAACCTCTGTGGATGAAGAGCCTTTTGTGCTTCTGGGCAGTTGAAGTATACAGGGTTTGTTGTTTGGCTTTGGGGGGTGGTTTGTCTTGTTTTAATCAACCCATCTCAGAAATGAAGTCTCACCCTTGCAAGTCTGTGTTTTTTTGGCCTTAAGCATGCCAGGAAGGACAAACAACCCCAAAAGATAGGTTTTGTGATAGGCAGAAAAGCAGGTCTGTGTTCTGGAGGAGCATTGAGTGATGTTAAGGTGTGATGACTTGTGCTGTGCACCCTTAAAGGGTAAACAGCGAGCAGGGAACTTGAAGAACTTCTGCTCCTAAATCACTCGTGATAGTCCTGCATATGGCAGGACTGATTTGACAGCTATTAAAGAAGATTTTACCACCTATTGTTAAGAGATGGATGAGAGATGACTTCACAGAAAGAAGCCTGACGTTTGAGGAGCATCGGGAGCATCCTACCCCCCCATTGCACATCGGCACGCTGCCGTCTGCCCCTGCCTGGTCCAGCGGGTGCTGGCAGAAGCACGTCTCCCAAATTGCTGGGGTGGAGTCCTGGGAAAATGAGTGGTAGGTTACAGCTAGACACCAAGATAAAATATCTTGTTAATGGGAAGCAAGTGGAAAGCATCTAAACATTGATAAAGAAATAATTTGTAAATTAATTTGAAACAGTAACTTTCTCATGGAAAAACTGCCACGGAAAATGGAGCTTAGTAAAGCAGCAAGTACAAGAAACACAGCCTGCTGATTGAATCTTTAAATGTTTGCTTTTGTGCATCTTGCCTGTTCCTTACACTGAGCAATTGGTTTTCCAAATGGCACTCGTGGAACATACCACAGAACTGTAAAATTAAATCATGAAGGTAACGCATGTTTGGTATGTGTGTCAGGTAAGATTCCTATTTTCAGCTTATACTGATCTCTTAATTAACTGATGAGCTTAAGTAGCTGAGATACAGTAATAGTGCATTTAGTTAATTGGCTAATGTGAAACTCTATCCCTGCCAATGACTATGACACGGGAATAAATTCAAGCCATGGTGTTAGGTCCTGTAACTAAGCTAATTGAATCACTGGTCATTGTAAAAGCAGTTACCTCGGAGGCTTTCTTATTCATTCCCTTTTGGAGTGTGTGACTTCTGTGCACAGAAGTGGCGTGGCCAGCAGTGCCATGTTCATGCAAACTCTCCTAGGACCATAATATTGTTTGCCACGGGCACTATACCTTACACAGCACAACGAGCTGTGTGAAATTTCAGGTTTTGGTGTGGAAGGCTCAGAGCAACGTAGCCTGATGCAAACTAACACTGGTGAGATGGGATATGAAAATGTTATTAACATGATTTTACATGTTAATGTGAATATTATGTTCTTAACATGAATGTCATTAGTGTGCTTTATCTTTTGGTTAGCCCCGAAGAAGTCAGGCAGTTGCACAAGATGATCCTTGAAGATCCCTGCCCACTGAACTCTTCAGTACCATTGGTGCTAGCTTCTGCAGCTCCTCCCAGATCTTACTTTAGGGGGGCCTCCTGAGATTCTGGGACCTCGCTTGGTTTTAAAGTTTAAAGAAATCTGGGTTTCTTTTTGTAAGGAAGCAATTTCACCGACGGTGTTTCCCAGAGAGTCCTCAGAAGTTGCAGAGTCAGTGCACACACCCCGTACGTGGTGCTGCTGCTGAGGGTTTTTCTGCTGGCATTCAGCGCCCTTGCACCTAATCAGGGTGGAGCTGGCTGCATTGTTTAAAGAAAATTATTAGCCTAATCTTTTCTGTAACTCTGACAGGACGTCTGATAAGGCTGCCTTTGATTTATTTTTTTTTTTAATGTTTTTTTTCTTAAATGAAAATTGTGCTAGTATTGGAAGTACTTGTGGCACATTAAATAGAGACCAGATGTACAGCAGATGTCCCTGTCTGTCACTTAGCAAATTCAGAGAATTTCTGATGACCTTGTGTGGTCGGCCTGTGGCTGTGTGACAGAGGCTTGCACTAGTTGCACGGCTCCCGTGGCCAAGGCCTCCATAAAAGCAAAGCTTCAGTTTAAACTGTGCTGAGCCAGACGCCGACTTCTGTCTTGCTTGAAGCATGCAGGTTTTGGCTGTTAGCTTGTAGAGAAAAGCTTGCAGCACTTCAATTGTAATCCTTTTTTTTTTTTTTTTTTTTTTTTTGATGGGAGATGTCAGCCTCCAGTAAACGTCTGAAGCTTTCCTTAGCAGTTCATATACGTGACTGTTGCACAGTGGTCACAGAGAGTACATGATTGAGGAGAGAAGGGGGTTTCTGAGCCAGGCCAGCATCCATTTGCAGCTGGGAGCACTAGATCGGTTGGTACATCAAATCCCTGCTGGCAGGAGCAGCAAGTTGGTGCTCCTGTCATCGCCACCAGCGGGCACGCAGCTGACCCGCCAGAGGAACCATCACAGTGCAGTTTGAGCTGCTGTGTCTCAAGTTCCTCTGTTTGAACAGAGGGGAAGATACAAAAGGGTTTCGGTATGTTAAAAATGAAGTTGCTGAATCCTATTCTTCCTCCTAATGGGAGACAGAGGGCCTTGGGTTTTTTTTGTTAGGCTCCACACAAGCTGCCCGCTGCATCACCACGTTTTCCAACTTCACCGTGTGGTGTACTGTGACTTTTGTTTGCACTGAGGAGCTGTATTGGTGCGAAACTCTCAACTGTGATCAAGTCTTAAACCGTGTAATGCAGCCCATGTCAAACAGAATATTTTCGTGTTGCTGACAGCTTCCTTAATGGTGGGTCAATCTAATCCTGTTTTGCGTCCTGCTGAAAACATGAAACCTACTCCTATATGTGGTAGATAGGAGTAGTTTAAATTCTAGTGTAAACAGCACTGAAAGGTAATTGGGCAGTCCCTTGATGCTCATTCACCATAGCTCTCTGAGCATCACTGGGATGCTGAAGCTGGCACTGTGCAGTCAGTACCACCACTGCTGTGCTCCTTACCTGCTGCAGAAACAGAATTCATGGCTCTGAGATGGCTCCAATGGGGTGCAGTCAGGACAGGTGGGCATCACCTGGCCATCCCATCACCCTGCCTGGCAGCATTCCGGCTTATTTGCAGCCTCCCCTTGATGGAGGAGCTGATTTGAGGTGGTGACTCTGCAGGGGTGTTTGCTCCCCTAGACATCTTCATCTGTCAGAAGAGACGTTATATCAAAACCTTAATTGAGATAATCAGAAAATTTTCTGCTTGTGCTTCCAGCAGGAAGCCAGCTGAGCAGGCAGGGCCCAGCAGTAACCATAATATGCTTTGCAGCTTTTGCAGACTGATAATGAAGCCACAGAACTAAGGCTAGGCAATAATGCTGAGCTTTTTTGGTGGCAGACCAATGTGAAAAATTTCCTTTGAAAAACAGTATGAGAAGTCGAGGCAAATAACAATAGAGAACCTCACACTGGCTTTTCTTGCATTATTGCTCTCTCCTACAGTGCTTATTCTGAGCATTTGTAAATGTCAGGTTTTGCCAGCCTGTTCTCACAGCCTTGGAAGCAGAGAAATCATCCTCATAAAATCTGAATGAACAGACCAGAGGCTGAAGTTTACTCTTGCCAGCTGGCTCTCCGCTGCTAGACAAAATACACTGATGGGTTTCAGGGTTGTGTGAAAGGCCACCTACCTTATCACAGCACATCCCAGCGTGAAGCGAGTGGCAAGGCCCCTGGCGATCTGGATGGAGCCCGTGTGTGCATTTTGGGGTGGGACGGGACGTTTGGATGTGGTGTACGGTCAGGGAGGGAGCAGATCTCACAACTTTGAAGCTTTTTATTTCTTGCTGCAATGCTGTTCGCTCCTTTGAAATGTGAGAGGTGATGAGCTGCTTGGAAATACCAGGCTCTCTCTCGATTTCTTCTGCAGTTCCTGTTGAAAATGATGGGAGCGGTGGAAAATACAGTGTAATAGCTGGTAATTAGAGTCAATTTTCTTCTTTGTCCAGCACATTCATACGCCCTCGTCCTTTCATGGGTTTTGTATCTCATGCTGTGAAGCCTCTGGATTGACTCTGCAAAGATTTAGTGCCTTGTGCGTGACTTGTCCAGAGCTGACTGTAATTACCAGTGTGACTTGCGCTTTACTCACTACGCTTGTTTCTGTGCGATTAGCTGGTTTTGGAGGAAGGTGCTTGGTAAGAGTTGAGGAGAGACTTGGAGAAACAGGGCAGGCGTGTTCCCTGCTCCCCCTTCGAGCAGCGCTCTGCAACACCTATGGTCTTGGCACCGGTGAGTAGCCATCAGGGGACGTGGTGCTGTTTGCCCTGCCAGCTCTGTGTCAGGATGATGCCCACAGTGGGTGTCTCCCCATCCCCAGGGGGACCACATCACTGAACACCAGCCCACGAAGTGTCTGGCAGGCTGCTCACAGAAGAGTGCAGACCCAGCTTCAAGTGATCAGTCCCGTGTCCTCCACTGCTTCTTCCCCTTTTCCATCTTTTTCTTTCTTCCTTCGCCTCCTCTCAGGGAGGAGAATGGGGAAATAGCCCTGGGGTTGCTTGGTGGGTTTAATTCTTCTGCACAAGTTTGTCCTTATTAGGTTTGCTGCTCTAAAAATCTTCACACCACAAGTTTACTACTTGCGTGGCTTAATTTTGACTGTTTTGCCTACGCCTTTATAACTCGGATTTGTCTGTAACCTTATGTTTTATGACACGTCTATTCAAATATGTAACTTGAATTTCTACCAAGAAATGTAATTTTTGTGTTCATTCCTGTTGGGAAATGGAGTTTTTCTTGTGGCATTCATTCCCCAATCTCCCTTCATTAGAAAGCCTAAATCTTAGTTTCAAGCATCAACAGATAGATGGACCTACACAGATGCATGTACATGCACAACATCTGGTAAGTTCATGCTTTCCCAGTCCCTCAGCCCCACAGCATCCTCAGATGCATTACACTACTCTGAATATTCTCAAGACTGTCCTAATAGATGTTTTCTTATGAAATCCTGATGTTCCTTCTCGTTATGAAAATTTGATTATTCAGTGAAATATTTCATTTGTAAGGCTGAAAATCTTTTACTACTGCCCAGGGACGCTTTCTTTCCAAAATACTGTTCTTGCCTTGCAAAAATGTAACCTTCTACAGAAAAAATATGGAAAACTAGCAATAAACAGATAAGGTTCTGCTGTTTTCCCGTTGTCGTGTAAGCCTGTGCTACTTAAAGTAATTTAGATTGTGCGAGGCTGTGTGACAATGTAATTCAAATTGTCTGCAGCTTAGGTGCAATGCATTTCCCCCTCCCCCCTCTTCAATTTTTGTTTTTCTGCACCTAACCTTTGTACCTTCCTCTAACCCCTATTGTAATTCTGCTCCTGGAAGGATTATGCCACAGATGGAGTGAAAAAAATGATTGGGATAAATTCTATCTAGATATTGATACCAAATTACAAGATAGCTTATGAAGAAATTGGAGCAATGTAGATTTAAAATGAGACTCATTTGATGATAGAGTAGAGTACTATTCACTGATTTTGGGGAGGGAAGCCCTTGGGACTGTTACTAAAAGGAACTTTATAGGTAGCAAACTGTTACTTTGCATTTCATTTGTCTTTGAAAAGTAATTTGTTAGTAATCAATCCTCAACCGCAAAGCAATTTTGCAAAGAATATTTTTGATGATTAGTTCAATTTGTGTAATATTCAGCTAGCTTCTCATGACTGTCTTCAAATAATTACTCTTTGCTGTTTCTCAAATTGCTTCTCCCTGAGAGGATATCATTTCCTCTGTTGAGGCTGTGCATGCCTACAGCTTAAGCAAGCTGCACGGGAGCTGTGTGCCATACTTGCTGGCCTCTGCTTCTGCAGAGCTTGGTCTATCTTGTTCGATGGAGTATCGTTTCTGTCCTCCACCCATGGAGCCTGGCAGTCATCAATCCTCCCATTTCCACTGAGAGCAGTTCTTGAAAAATGTCTCATCTTTCTTATCCAAATAGACAGTTTTGTTAATTTTCTGCCCTTTCGTTTGCACTTCTTTTGCGTGTTCCTGCACTGTTCCACACAGTTACTCCAAACCGTTCATCTCTCAACACTTAAACAGTTGTTTCCATCTCTTACATATTAAAAGAAAAAAAGGAAAATTATCATATCTTCCCACCTTCTCCCGATACTGTTGGCACTTCAACATTTTGATGTTCTCTGCTAACGTTTGCCCATATCTGCTCTTAACTCCTGCTCCAGGCTGAGGAGACCTCCATGCCAGTCTTCCCATGCTCATTTCTTGATGTGCAATGTACTTTCTGTGAGTCTACAGAGCTGAAAGCAAAGCAGGGCCCTATTCTTGCAGCTCCTGTACGCAACTGCTTGCAAATGCATGATCAGCAGCGTTGGGTCTTCAGCCCCCAAACAGCATTGGACCAGTCCGTAAGTCTTCTGAGATCTGTGCTGCCAAGCCCTCCCCACCCTGGTGGATTAGGTGCCCGTGGAGATGTTTCCAATGCATGCTTTGGCCAAATTTGGATGTGTTTTCTTAGAAGAGCAGCAAAATTCTTACGCTGCAAGCAACATATGCTTCTGTTTCAAAAGAAAAGGAAGAAATTCACTGCGGAGCATTTGCATGGATTTTAACGTAAGCCAAATGTTACTCCTTGCTTCGTCCTAAGGAATAGGTGAAAGATGCTTGGAAAAAACGGGGAGGGAGGAAAGAAGCTGACGGGAGGTTGACTGAAAGCAAAGGGGATGTCTCCCCAGATGGTTATGTTGTAGCTCAGCTTCAGGAGGCTCTTAAAATGGACCAAATCCTGTGGACTGTCTTAGGGGTTTACCAGTGTGATTATTAGCAGGGAAGCAGGAAAATCAAATTCACAACTAAGAGATCTACCTAGCCTTTTGTGGAGGGTGTCAGTTGCCTGATGTCTCATTCGGCTGTTGCATTTGTATTATTTGATTTGACAGTCAGCCCGTTGGGGCAGAAATATTATCCAATTTGATTATCGAGTGCTACAGTTCATGGGTATATAAACTAGGAATTATGAATGCTTTAGCTGGATGTTGGTATTTATTATGAGACTCTTCCATTACCAGCTGCTTCTGCTCATCTGGCCCGCCTCGAGAGCAGGCAGCAGTGCTCTGATCCGCAGCGATAGTGACATAGCAAACACAACAGCTGTTTAAAGAGTTCTACTTAGACATTTTTTTTGACATTCTGTGAAGAAACTGATTTAAATATCTGGATTTATCTGCATAAGCTCACTCAAAAGAAGCACAGATAACGCTGATTCCCCTGCTTTGACGGGAAGCTGTGGGGAGAGGAAACAAACCTTCACGATTCATGGTAAAAAATAGTCTGAGGACTGGAGAAATGTGTCTTTTCTGAAAAAAAGACGACTTGGCAGTTTTTCAAGAGCTGAGGTTAGCAGGACAGGCAGGAGTGGCTGCCTCCAGGATCCAGGGCTGTTCTTTACCTGGGAAGTGAAAGCACGCTATGTGCAGCTGCTGATGGGGCGGAGACAGCCTACGTGCTTGTCTGGAAGTATTTTTAGGTCCCTTGAAGACTTCGAGGGATGAAACAGGCTTAGAAGGGATGCTTGACTTGAAGGAGACTTGAGCAGTGCTTGGATTTTGCATGTGTGGGAATGGCAGAAGTGTGGACACGTGGATACAGAGCTCAGGTGAGGCTGCCTCTGCTTCTGCAGCCTGCTGCATGGCACTACCAGCCCTTCTGCCCAGACCCCTGCCATACCCTGGACTGTCTAACTGCACAGGCACATCTTCCTCCTTTGCATGCTGAGCCCTGGGAAGTTCATTTTGCAGCTGGTAATTATCAGGGCATCTTATCTTAGCTGTTGCTTCTGCCAAGGTCCCTCTAGGTTAATGACAGCAAGTCCTAAAAACGGTGTTTCCAGTTTGTGCTCAGTGTGCCGTGCGTGTAGGTGGGTCTGACTGAACTGGAGGGGGAGCAGAAGCAGTGCAGGAGGCATCCTTCAGGTCGGGCATCCGGGAGGATAAAGAGCATCTGTAGTCTCTTCTCAAGCAACCCCTCTGACCAGCCTAAGGAAAACATCTGCGAGGCCACAGGAATGGGCTGTGGTTGTTCCTCCTGTAGAAAGGCTGCTCTTAAGCGAGGTCCTGCAGCTTGTCAGCAACTTCTTAGCCCCGCTTCAGATACGCAGCACCACCTGGGTGTCCGTGAGCTGCTGGAGCAGGAACACCCTGAATTATTTGGAGGTGTCGCTGATGTGCTGATCTTCGCTTTTTTTGGAAAGCAGGCTGTTAACGGTCTTCATTTTTCCGTCTAAATAAATCTCTTGCCAAACAAGATCAACCATCACCATCTAATGAGAAGTGTGACTTTCAATATTGCTTCAGCAAGAACATGCCTCTTTGGCATTTATAAGACAGTATTTCATGTTTTCAAGCACGATATTAATAATTTGTTACTTATGTTGAAGTGATGTAAGATGAAAAATTAATGGGGATGTTACTTTCTCTTGCAGATCTTGCAAGCTGTTGTGCCTCTGATGTACGTGGCCTTAAATGAAGTCGATGTTTTTCTTTTGAGCTCTCGTTAACTTCAGAAGTGAGGAATATAAAAGTGGCATTATAAATACCTGACAAAGTGTTTTCAGACTGCTACCGTTTCAGTGCATTTTCTGTCTTTATCAACCTTATTACAAAAAAAAGTCCTTTGATGTAGTCCAAAACTTTGACCATAGTTTGTGTAGTGATGTTTCTGCCTAGTGACTAAACCTTGAAGTGAGAAATGGGCCACTTTACATGTTTTTACGTGACTTGTGGCTTTTTGTATCCTTTCTGCTCCATCTATCAACACAGCTAAAAGAGATTAACATTTTTTCAGGAGGGCCTAAAGCTTTTAGGGGATTCTTGAAACACTTGTAATAAATAGTAAACACACTAAAAACCATTTTAAATATCAGCTGGTGAAGCCAAGTTGTGTTTAAAGGCTCAGTCCTGGGATGAACGGCTCCTTAGAGTAAAAATGGCTTTAGTGGTGTTTATAGAGTCACTTCCTTCCACCATCCTGCTTTCCAGCTTGAGAAACTATCGCTGGGTTCATCGTCAGCGCTGCCTGTGTGGGCAGGGGTGGATCTCCAGGGGGAAGCTTTTTGGGACTGTTAGGATCTCTGTGTCCCCCCTGCCAGCCCTGTCTGGTGAAGAGCTGTGTATTCGGATGCTGTTTTGGGTAAAGATGGGAGGGCAAGGGCCTGGAGCAGCTCGTGCTGTGTTGCTGGGTACCCGGCAGACGGGGCTCCTGCAGCAGCCGCCGCCGTGCTCGGGGACTGCAAGAGGCGCCTTTAACCCGCTTTCATAATTAATGCTTGGGGAGGAGGAGAGGGCCCTGTGGGATAAATTAGCAGCCATTGAGCGTACATGCTAACAGATGTTAGCCTAAGTAAAATGGAAGAAAAGATGCCCACTGACCCAAATTTGTTGCGTTGTCACGTTTCCTCTGTCTGAAATGTTCATGCTCTGCCTGCGAAGCCTCAATAAGGAAACAATTCCTCGTTGGAGCGTTTCACCACATGTGTTTCTACCATTCCATAATACGCTGCATAACGCATGCAGTCCTTGCCTGGGCTGCCTCCTTCACCATTGTTCTGGGCCGAGCCATCCCCAGCTCCCAGCTTGCCCGAGCTCAGCCAGGGCTTGGACCGTCAGCGGCAGGGCTCTGCCAGGAGCCTTGGTGTTTTGTAAACACTTGGGTTTGCTGCTCCCAAATCTGCTGAATGGTCAGCGCTCCTCTGAAAAGCAAATGGAAGCAATCTCCTGGAAGCAATCCCGCGGAAACAAAAGGCAATAAATGTTTGTGGTCACTTGGAAGGGTTCTGTCTCAGAAGCTGGTTATTGGGAGTTTCTGCATGGGATGCAGAATAACAGCTGGGGTGCCACGCAATTGTCGTTTGCTAATTTTGGTTGTGATCTGGTTTAGATGATGCATTTGTATGGAAACTGCGATGACGTCTTTTTATAACCTGAAGAAGCCTCGTGGATTCACGCAGTTGGAAATGTCACCTTACCATCAGAACTTCTTTTAAATACCCTATTTTCAATTAAGTCACAGCTTATTAAGCATGAATGTCATTCTGAGCTATGAGTTGAAGCTTCTGTGGTCGTAGCAAGTAGGGCTGTGGAAGGGGGCAAGTCGTAACCGTGAGGATGTGTTTTAAAGACTGAGAAGTTGAAATGCCTTCTGCAACACCAGATGCTGATGGTCAGCCCCCAGGCACAACGCTTGCTGTTGGCTGCTGCTCTGAAAGCAGAGCTGAATGTGTCCGTGGTAGAAAAAGTTAAGGAAGAAGAGGGAATATTCAACTTAAATAGTTTTGCAAGGCATTACAATTTATCTGAAATCACTATTTCTAGTGTATTGAAACTTAGCACTCTCACACCACCGTGTACGCACTTGTATTAAAGAGCTGCAGTGGATTGCTGTAGATACGGTGTGTAGCTAGCTGTGGAGATACAGTGTGGGTCTAGGTTAAGAACTGAAGAATATTTGGACATGAGATTGTTCTACTGTGGAAATCTGACTGCTGGAGTAAGATTGAGGAGAGAGATGAGTTTTTTTTGTTAGCTGTGCTGGAAAAATGAGAGGGCCTGGAGAAAAGCAGTGTTCCTTCTTGTCTATAAGGACAGAGGTGGGATGCAGGATGCCGGAGGTAATTCCTCATGTTTGTCCAGGGGCTCTCTGCTCCTTGCAGATGAACCAGGAGCACCTGATAAGTGGCAGCTTTGTGCCACGGGCCTTGACGCCGTGGCAGCTGTGGTGTCTTGCTCGTGTGAGCTTGTTTTGGCCTCGGTGCTGCAGACGTCGGATGATGGACCAGGTCTGCTCATGCTTCCCTGGCCTGGCAGCTGCTGCAGTCCCTCTGCTCCCTTGGGATTGCAAAGGCTCCTTACAGAGAGCGCAGGAGGGGACATCTCCATGGTGGGATCCTTAATGGAGTTCAAGTCTGGTAGCTTACCTGTCCCCCAGGAGCATTCAATATTCATCACCTTGTTTTTACAACCCTTCCATGTTGATGCAGCTGCTTATTTTCAGCTGCAGACACCCTGAAAGGGGGGTTTAACTGTTGAAGGACATCTTGTTTCCTCTGGAGATGTTTAAACTACGTATTCAAGGTTTTTGCGGTATCGAGCCGTGGTGAGAGCTGTTTTCGTGGTTTGTCATTGTTCTCTTCCCCATGCTGTTGTCGCAGTGTCCCGTTTCAGCAAGGTCCCTGCTGCCAGGAATGGATTTAAGTGGGGTTTTAACTCTTGCAGGGAGAAACTATTCCCCGTGTGCACTGAAGTTTGTTCCCTTTGTTTTCTTTGTACTTTAGGTAGTAATAAAAGCTTTTCTGTACTATCTCAGTGTTCTGCAGTTGGACAATTTTTAGTCTCTGTTAAGTAATGTGAAAGAATGTTTGGAAAGTACAATTTTAGTTTTCCTTTCTGTAGGACAGTAGAAGCCAGTTCCGTGTATTTGGTCTCCATCCAAATGTTAAAATGCTGATTGCAGTTTGCCTTTGGAGCCGATCTCTTCCAGCTTTCTCACGTGAACCACAACAGGAGAGCCCAAACGATGGACTTCTCCAGTCCCCAGGATATGTTTCGGGCAGACACTAGCAACAGAGCCTCTCCTCTACGTAGGAAAGAGGCATTCAAACACCCTGCTCCCAGGCACCTCTGGGCACCGTGCTCAGACAGGAGCAGAACTAACCCCGTGCTCACAGAAATGAGGCAGCCAAACCGAGAGGAGGCTTTTAGCATGCTCTTAGCAGTGCTGTAATTTAGAGTGAGCAGGTAGTTTTAATCCGCCAACATTAGACCTAAGTGATTATCTTAACTGGCTATTGCATAAACATAGCGGTAGTTAAAATAAAACAAACACTCTTATGTTTATTGTGAATGAAGTAACTACTTATTAAAGCTTGACAGATTCCTGGATTATTCTTCAGGGATTTGTCTTTGACGATTCCAGCCTTTGTGCATCTTATTTGCCTTTCCACACTTGCTCTGAACTGAAACCATTTAAAAGCAGATAATGCAAAAAAATAATCCTTAGTCTCTTAAAAACTCTGCATGTAATGGAGTATCCCATTTGCTGAGCAGAGAGCATTGCTGGCGGCACAGGGAGGAGGATCCTGATGCAGCCCTGTCTCCCTGCACCCTGGTGTGCAGATAATGGGCTTCTGCCTGCAGCGCTGCTGCTGCCTTCGAGAATTTCTGTGGGGTTTGCATCGGCCAGCCAGGGGCACGTGGTGCAGGAGGAGGGTTGTGCTTTCCAGGAGCCTGGAGAGAAGTTGTGGGGTGCTCGGAGGTGCAGGTGGAACCAGCAAGTGTTGGGATGCCCTTAATTTTTTCTGAGAGGTAAAAACAAATTGGAGGCCAGAGGGAGGAATGTGCTCTCCTGGAGAAGATGGGTGAAAAAAGGATCAGGATTGCCTGAAAGTGAACTTTCTTTTCATAAAACCTAGACAGAATAATCAAGATACGCTTGAGTAACTTTGTGCTGTTACCATTTTTTCAATTTCTCTTCCTCTTTCTACTCCACAGTTGCTCTTGGTCGGAACCAACCCTTGAAGAAAGAGAAACCGAAATGGAAAAGTGATTACCCCATGACAGACGGACAGCTGCGCAGTAAGAGGGACGAGTTTTGGGACACAGCACCAGCTTTCGAAGGCCGCAAGGAGATTTGGGATGCCCTCAAGGCTGCTGCACATGCTTTTGAGAGCAATGATCATGAACTGGCGCAAGCAATCATTGATGGTGCAAACATAACACTACCACATGGTAGGTTCATCTGAGATGGATGTGGCCGGTGAGAAGTGTAACGGGAGGTTAAGCAAATGAGGTTTTAACATGAAAATCAACTGAGGCAAGCAGTAGTTTCAAACACTGGTATTCCAGTTGCACAATGTCTTCTCTTTGGTGTTTCAAAGCAAAATTGTTCGTATGTAGAGAAGAATATGAAAAACTTTCCCAAAAACTTGGTGCTGACAGTCTGCTTTAAGATTTTGTACAGTGTAAGCATTTACTATCTCGGTTGTTTTCCCTTTCACTCTGTCATTCTGAATTCTGATTTTTGCAGGCTCTGTTCTTACTCTGCTCCTCAGAAATGAATCACTTCCCTTTATGCCAAACAGAAATACAGAAAAAAAAAAAAGTTTTAATGGATTTATAGGTTTGCTAATCTCAAGAGAAAACAGAAAGGGAGGGTGGGGTGGATAAAAGAGGCTGTTCTTGGTGTCTCTTCTACCAGAAGAGAGGTGAAGAGGTTTATGCCAAGTAATGAACTACTTCCAGAGACGCTGACCTGAGTGCAGTATTGAAGACACTATGTATATGCTGACTCAGGTCTCCTGGGAAGAGAAAAAGGATGATTTGGAAGATCTCACGCCTTCCTTTCTGCAGTAACTGCTCTTTGTGAGGTTGACTACTCGTGTTGCCCTTTTTTTCTTTCATTGTTGTGTTTAGGATCACGATTTCTGTAAGCAGTCGATTGATCACCTATTTCCTTTGGAAAGGGTGGATTTGGTGTCTTTTTTTCCATACTGAAGTGTGGAACGTTCCTAGTCATTGTGGCTCAGGATATTCTTTTTCCCACTCCTGTTGAGCTGTCAGTAGGATGTCACTAACTTAGCCGAGAGGTGGAAAGTTTCAGTGCTGCAACATGACCTGTCTCTTCCATAATTCATGGGCGGCCTATTGTAGTCCTCCCAGATCATTGTTTGCTTTCAAGGAGGTTTCTGTTTTGCTGGTTTGACTGATAACGAGGGAGTTTTTGTCAAGGGCAGTTATGCATATGGAAATGGTTTTGTCAATTATTTCCAGAACCTGCCAATGCCAAGGAAATCTCGGTGTTCCTCTTCTACAAACCTGCAACAGTTCTGTCGATAGTCTAGTCCTAATCAATCGGAGAGAGAAAAGTAATTCCACTGCTTATAAGCTAGTGTGATTTTTCAAAAGATAGAGACAGGAGTCAGGTTGTCTAATGTGGAACGGGTAATGTTTTTGTGCCTCTATTTGTCATAATGTGTTTCTTCCCTTGCAGTGGTTCATAAAATTGGCCAGAACATGGAAATCCTAAATTACCTACTAGGTTTCTTGATTTTATGCATCAATACACATTTTATGTATGAATTTTAAATAGCACGTTATATTTACTGTCTCCAAAAAAAAAAAGAATATTCTCCTTCTAAATTGATAATGTTACTGAATTGTTGTCCTTCCCAAACATCTACTCTGCTGAAAATATGAAGAAGCTGGGTATTTAGGCAAGTTGTGACCTAGTGGGAACTGCCTAGGTGGGAGGGGTCTGGCAAAATGGATTGGTGAAAATACTGATAATTTTCAGTTACCCCTCAAATGGAAATAATTTTTCAGAAACTGAGTATTTGCAGACCTAAAATAGCCACTGTATTGTCTTGCTTAGGTGGTGAAATAAAAATAGTAGAGGTCAGGAAAACTCGATCTTACAAGTGAGTTAAGATGAACAAAATGCAGATTACCTCCCACCATGGTTTCTTACAGCGGATGTGAGCTATCTCCAGATGGGATTTGAGCTTAGCCTGAAAAATAACCTCTTAATGTGTGAGTGCTCACCCTCTGCAGTGAGGGTCTCATTCTGCTTATAGCCGTACACAAAAGACTGATGGAAGCATAATTCATTTAGTAAATGCCAATCTGAGTCACAGAGCATGCTCTGGCAGAGAGAGGGATATTATTTGTATAATGCAGTCGTGGAATTTGACAAGACCCTGATAATGAAGTATTTTGACAGCATGGGATTATGTATTCAGTTTAAGTGTTGCACAAGTATACATATGAAGAACACTTGCAGGGAAATGTTAAATTTATAGCATCGAGTCATGCTAAGAAGCTGCTCAACATATTAGGTCCCTACTTCCTTTGGTTAAAATGGCACAACAACTTGTTGGGGAGGAGGATTTTATTCAAAGTGGGAAGTTTAAGTAGTTCAGGTCTTTGGGTTCTGAGATGGAATCACTTCTGTGTCTGTGCACTTTCCTTAGCAGGAGGGAGGATGTGCTATGTATACCTCTAACACTACCACACTTTGAAAATAGTGTTTCTTAGCTTCTCGAATAGCAGTTTACTAATCCCATTCAGAGTTTCAGACTTGAAGTCCCACAGCTGAAGTTTCTCGTTGCAAGCAAAAATGTGAAACTGGGCAGATAGCTCTCATTTCTCCTCCCTGGGCAGTCTGAGGAATTTAGGATGAACGCCCTGCCCTAGAAATTAGCCCTTTCAATGACGCTGAGTGTAATACTTGAGGGGGAAGAAGTATGTGTGCTGTGAAACTTTGGCTCTTCAGCAGAGAATTTGCTCAGGGTACTGCCTACTACTGGCAGACTGCGGCCTGCTCTGAGGCCCACATACAGAATATTCAGAATATTTCAGAAATAAGCCAGGAATCAAGCTTGTATCAGAGCTGCTGTTGCCTAGGCAGGCCTGGCCTTTGGTCAGATTCCAAACAGAGAGAATATTTTCAGTATTTATCCAGAATCTTGAGTGGAGTGCAGTGATTTTTGTACCCACAAAATTGAGTTACTCGCTCTTTCACCATCTTTCTGCTGTTGACACTCGTCTTGTGCATCAGCTGCTTGCATGGTTCTCAATGTTGTGTGACCTTTCCACTACAGAGAAAGCCATTTCATTTAGAAACTCAAGTGTTTCTTAGTCATCAAGCATTGTTAGTGTCATGCGTGAATGGATTATGAATAAAACCCTTTCATCTGTGGGCTCGGTAGTGCCTGTTATCAGCAAGCTGAGTTTATCCCCAGGCAGGTAGAACAAACAAACTGTCCTTGTTCCAAGGGACACCAAAAGGCTCCACATTTTTGTTCACAAAAATCTCAAATTGGGTGAAATTCAAAAAGAGGGGAAGCTAGCTGTTAAGGAATCTGACTGCTTGCATATGCATTAAATACCAAATCCTGCGTGTACCCGACTAGTGCCACCACCTAGATGTACAGGTGTGCTTACCAGCAGTGCAGAGCTCTTTGCAGCGGCTGCAGCTCTGCCCCCCAGGGGTGGACTGCTCCTCGCACTGACACTGGAACATGGCAGGTACCACCTGTGTCACCCCTCACATCCAGCTTTTGTACTTTTTTTTTTATTTTCTACAGCAGTTTACTTGTCCGTGCAGCAAATACACATCCAGTTCAGGCTGTCTGTCCTTCACAGTTAGCATGGGAATCGACTGCTTGCAGAGCTTCCTGAAATAACACACACAAATGCCCACGCATGGTTTTGTCGTCTGGTCCACAAGCCATGGTAGAAACTGCTCTGGAGTGCTAATGTGCGTCCTTGGAGCTTAGGCTTTGCTCCTTCAGGTAGGAGGAAAAAGGGGGATTTACTGATTAGGCTGTGCATGAAAACACTGCTTGCTCAAAGCAAGAAAGCATTTAGTAAGATGAAGTGTAGAAATCATGTCAAGATTTTTTTTCTAAATAGCTTGACAGCGTAGTTCTGGTAATTCTGGCCATGAAAGCTGCTATTTGTGGTGGGATTTGATTTTATTTTTTTGACAGACAAGGATGGGACACCCTCCTTTGATTTCATAGCTCACCAAAGAGCCCCAGTTCCTAAGGGAAACTGTGTTACAAGCATCAACTCGGATAAATTTCTTTAGTGGAAATATAGAATGATGCAGTACGTTGACATGAGACTGTGGCATTTCCTCTTATTTCTTTTGTGTGAACACAACTGAGGCTTAAAAAACAAAAAGCAAACAAACAAAAAACCAAACAAGCAACAAAAAAAAACACAATAACATAGCCAAACACCTACATTTTAACTGTCCCTGTGTGATGGGCTTGCATGCAAACTGTATTGCTTACAAAATTAAACCTGTGGGAAGAGGGGTCTGGGGATTAAGGAGTGGCAGAGGTTTGCAGGTAAAGATACTGGCCTGGCTGCTCCTGCAAATATGAAATTGCTATTTCATTCTGAAAACCTGTAGGGAAGTGAGGAAAAATGCATCTCTCTTTACCGTTGCCTTCAGCCAGACATCTTCCTTGTCTAACCTGAGTGAGAAAAAAATCTAACCAATGTAATTTTTCTAATGGATGCCTTTTGCTGTCTTCTGCAGTTAAAAATAGCACGTAAGTATTAAATAAATAAATAAGCTTGTGGGATGGGCTTAGCACTTCTCATCTATCTTGGGTGCCTCTGTGGGATGTACTTAAAAATAGAAATAACGTTCTCACCAATTTATGTTTTTCTGATGTCTTAAAGTAGCACATCCTCAATATTTTATTAATGAGTCCATTTAAATTTAATGAACACTTTGCATACTTCTTAGCTACTAAGAACAAAATGTTGGAGTGTGTAGTATTTTATTAGGGTCTGCACCAAATGCTGGGGCTGAACTTGTCCTGGAAGTAGTTAATTTTAATTGGAATCTCTCTGGGGTTAAGTGGAGTTTTAAAATTTCAGGATGGACACTTAATCCACTGTAGCATAGCTACCAGTATATTGAATTTATCTCGTTTAATACTATTTGAACGATAAAAGGGCCTCTCTGTTAAGCCTGGTGGCTTTGTGCTCAGGAGCAGCCAACTTCTCTGTGCCTTAAAATACAGCTACTGTAGCTCACAGCGAGCTTTTTCAGTGAGCAGTCTTGCAGCGTTGGCTTTTTGTGTGTAAGCAGAGCTGTCACATTTACTGTGTGTAACACTCGAGATCGTGAAAAGTGGGGATGTGAATATTTACCTTAAATGCTGGGGAAAAGTAAATGAAGTTACTCAAATGTTCTAGCAGTGGGTAGAGAGTTTTCTACCCCTTTGGGTGAAATATTCAACAGAAAACCATAAAAAAACAAAAACAACAACACCTCAAACCAACAATGGTGATGTAAAGGAAGCGTGCCTGTTCTGTTTACTCCCACCCTGATCCAAACACAAAAACCTGACTCTGGCAAAACTATTTTTCCCCCCGTTGAGCTGTAATTATACATCATGCTGTGGTGCTTGCTGCCTCTGGGCTGAGGGCTCCCTGCGCTAAAGCTCAGCTCTTAACGTTTGTGCCTCAAGTCCTGCATCCCTCTGAGCACCGTCCCTCATTTGGGTGCATTTGGATTTCCATCATCTGAAAGGACACATTAATGCCTTAATGTGTGTGCTGTCCTTTAGTGCTCACTGCATCTCGGTGCAGTACATCAGGAGATGGGGACCAGGGTTCAGCAGACCATCAGGATGCATCTGCTCCCCACTAATACTTTGTTTGCTTAAAGTATAAAACTAGTACAAGGAGAACACGTATTTATTTTATTTTTAAAAGGAAGTTACCCTCCATGGTGTTAAACTCTGTTTCTGTTTGCAAATGAAGGTTTTCACACTGTTACCCAAGACCGTGAGAGTGCAAGGTGAAGAGGAGAGAGGGTGATAGTTAAAGGCACTCAAACAGCGCATGACACTGGGTAAGTGGGAGAGGAGCCCACAGCCCGGGTGTGTTTGGCAGGATGTCAGTGTTGCTTTTAGCATTGATTGCATTTGTTGTGCAGAAAGTCCTGAGGAGGTTGTTATGTTAAAGTAAATCACTGGGAGTGTTGGAAAAGTTCTACTCCCTGCTGCAGTTATTTCACCTTCCCTCACTGATCTTGGTGTAAATCAGAAGAATTGAAGCTTTTTTGGAAATGAAAGCTGTGTCTGTGCTCAGAAGCATTGGACAGGCACACAGGGTATTGACGTTGGGTATCTGTGTGCTTTTTAGGTGTTTATGGCTGACACACTACTGCTGTGTTAGCTTTATTAGAATGGTGTTATTTCACCTTTGTTCAGATGACAATATTACCTTGTTTCCATCCTTACTGAGATGATTCTGGTGTTTGGGGAAGTTTTGGGCAGATGGACTTCTCCTTGCTCTGTAGAGAAGTGATTAGTTTTATGAGAAATCTTCATACCAAGATCTTTTTGGTACACAAAAAGTCACTTTGCGTAAAGCAGTCATCCCCAGCATGTTTGGGTGGACAACAGTCTGTACTGGCAGTGAAAGCAAACCACAAGCAAAATACCATTTCCTTCTTCCTTGCAGGGCCAAGAAGCCCAGTAGTGATGGGAATGCGGATCTGTGTATACCATCAGTACTAATTAGACATCCCAACCTGCCTCGTCCTTGCTCATAAGGAGAGAGGAGACTGTAAAGACCCTCCCTTGCACAGCAAAATGGACCAAGGTTGTGCATGGCTTGGAGCGAGGGAGGGGAGGGAGTCACAGTAGTTTATTTTTGTAGCAACAGTAATTAAGGATGAAAGTAACATTCAGTGCTTTTATTGAAATGTACCAGGCAGCTTTCTGTCCTGGAGATGGTAAGTTAGCACCCAAGAGCAAGCATCCTCTTAGGGCTTTGTCAGTCCTTGATGCCTGAGCCACTTGGCATTAATTTAATTAAAGATATTACGTATCACAGACATACGAACTCATTTGCATTAAAGCCAGATCCTTTATCAGAAGGTTTCTGGTATACAGGAGAGAAATCGGACTTCTTTTCCCTAAATGGGGCTGAAGCATCATCTGTAGTTCAAATGATTAGGCATGAATTTTATTCTGCCACAGATCTTGCACATCAAGTCGTAGAAAATACTCTGGTGTCTTACCTGTTAATGGGGAACGTCTGCTAAACTCCTTACTCCTTTTTGAAGACTCCTGTGCCACACGCCTGACCTTTCCTAACACCCAAGAGGTGCTGCATAAAGATGCCAGTGGTGGGGTGCTGCTGTAAGAGCTTCCTGCAAAAGACCCTGCGTATCCATCTCTTAGCCTGACTTTCTGGGCTCCCAAAACTGTAATTGCTAAAAGTGAGTTGCTAAACAAAGACAGGAGAGGAAGCAGTATAAGATAGTCAATAAGCTCAGGAGCTGGTCTTTAAATTTGTACAATAATTCAGAAATATGCACTGCAAAATTGTAGAGTAGATCTTTAACACTGAGCATTTAAGATACGTCTCACTTAAAATAAGTAGCTACAAAAGTGGAACTCTAATTTTTGCAGTGCTTTGTATGTGATAGCTATATTTGATTTATTAACTGTTATGTTGATGAATCTATGGTTGCAGAAATTTATACTGTATGTTTCACAGGGGCACCTTTAGTGTTTTGAATTTCATCTGCTGCTGCCTGTTCAGCTGTAAAATCCTTGTGGGTTTTTTCCACCCTTGCCTGCAAGCTGCTGTATCCATTGCTGGTGGGTTCAGGAGATAGAAACCACTTTCTCAATAGCTTGTTTGTCTGAAGAGATTTTTAATTGTTGTTAAGAATTTTTTTTATGTATTATATTGTCTGCATTCAAACATAAAAACCGTGGTGAACCACGTGCTTTTCTGTCTGTATACAGAATCCTCGGTCAGGTTTTTCTAATGTCTGTTTAAAACGATAGTGAATGATATTTATAGTGACTCTAGCTGTCTAATTTTAGATTCAGTCGAGTTATGAAAGCTTTGGGAGGTCTGACTGTGAAAGCATATCTGTCAATATGATCAGCAGTAGTACTGAGATGAGCATGCAGGCTATAAAAGTTAAGGAAACTTGAAAATCTTTCTGTCATAGATATCATAAAACTTACAACAGAGGCTACTTAATTATTTTTGTATGAAGATCTGCCGAGCAGAAAACAGTTCTTAGTTCAGGAGGAGGTTTTTCTCTTTTTTTCTTTCTTTCTTCAGTTTAAAAAAACACACCACCACAAAACAAGAGTGAGGAATTAAAACCAAGAAGAGCTGGTGTATTGCAAGGAAGCAGTCTGGCTGCTGTTAGCGCCGAGGACATAAGCATGTATGAGGAGAGTGCTCATCGTGTGTCTGTTTCTTCTACCCATTGGTGTCTATTTTTAAAAGCTGTTGACATCAAGTTCCTTCCTTAGGCTTATCTTTGCTAAAATGGTTAGTGAATAAATACATCGAGTCCAGTTTTTAGTAAAGCTGCACCCAAACTGCATTAATAGCATCGTGCCTGCGAGCAGTGCCGCTAGATGTTTGAAGGAGGCTGGCACGCTCAGGGGAAAGCCGCAGCTCGGCTTTGGTGGTGCCTCCCACAGGCTTTGACCACTGGGTGTTGTGGTCTAGGTGTCGCTTTCCTTTGGGCCGCTGACACGACGCAGGGGTGTGACGAGTGTGAGCAGGGCTCCCACCACCAAGCTGCTCGATCTGCAGCCAGGCAAGCACCAGCTCCTCGCGTGTTCAGCATCCTCTTCAGGGAGCGCCTCTGAGCCCACTCCTGCTGCCCTCTCTGTCCTCACAAAGTGAGCACCTCCTGCTGGTATGAAGCATCGCAAATGCTCTGGCCGTTTCAGTTCTGCTCAGGCACAGTAATTGTTTTTTTTTTTCTTAGGAGACTTCTTCTAAATCAGGGATCTTCAACCAGTGCCCCCCGGCTGTGCACGCCCTGCTCAGACACCGATTTCAGCCTGCTGCAACCCACGCCCTGGGACTGCTTGGTGGCAGCTCCTCCTCTGCCGCCTCCTGGCTCCCTGGCATCTCCTCTGTCACACAGCCCATACACCTGGCAAGGTGTTTTTTTTCCATTTGTGAAAAGTCTTTTCCTAGGAAAGTGTATGTGCAAGCAGTGCTGGGAAAGAGTGGATGTGCTGTGCCTGTGCTGCAGCCCTTTGCATGAGCAAAGTCCTTAAAAATGTAAGACTTGGGTCAGGGAGGATCCCTCAGCTCTGCAGTTGTCATCATTTAAGACCAGCCAAATATTTAGGAGGTCTAACAAGTTGTCTGGTGAAAGGCAGAGAATTGTTTAATTTTTGCCCTGGATCCATGTGACATTTAAAAAGACAAAGGACAAAAGTGAATCACTACACCAATGATTTTACCTTCTTCTGTCCTTTGGAAAAGGAATTAAATGTAGATGCAAACTATGAAATGTTTAAATTATTTTCAAGGCTGTGTTTTGCATTCTTTTCTACCACTTTGTGGTCATTTAAAAACAGTAAGCCCATACGCCTCACTACGTGACTATATTGCACTGTTGGCAACTTCATCTGTTTTTTTATTTTTTTTTTTTTTTAAACTAGAACTCTGGGGAGGAGATAGCATACAGAAATGCATGAGAATACAGCTCTTCCTGGCTGGAAATACAGCACATTACTTCAGTTCTTGGGTGCTTAAAGAAATGCATTTGTTTACCTTCACACTGAAAAGGGGCAAATTTGTAGCATTAATTTATAGACTATGGTGCAGTAGAAACATCTTTCGTAGTAACCACTTCAGAGCTGGTAGTAGAAAGCTTTGGAGAAACCTTTGATTTGATTTTTGTGTTTAAGTGGAGCTCTGAACGCTTAATCTCTTGAGTACTCTACCCATTTCCCTTTTGAAAGCCTTCTGACTGAGAGGGGCAGGGAGATAATGTGAATAATGCAATCCTGCATTGACCTGGAATCTCACAGCCGATTGTTTCTACTCTTCAGATGTGTTTTGTTCTGTGTTTGCTTCAGTTTTTACTCCAGAAGGACCCATTCAAAGTGGAGTGTTACTGGGAAGGTGGCTGTAAGGTATAAAATAAACTGAGGTAGAGAGAGCCTTGATTTTATGTGAAGTGGTATAAAAGATTGCTTTCCTAAATAGTAAAGTTAGGTGTTGCTTTTTCTTATCTATTTCATACAATTCTTTAGATTGCTTTTACTGGAATCAGAAGATGGATGCATGGAAGCAGTACTGCACAGCACGATGGGGCTGCTGCTTTGCCATGTTCCCATCTTTAGAGCTGTTGACACGTGGGAGGGGGGAAGTGTGTATTTTAGCAGGGCAAGCACCAAGAACTAATTTTTTTTTTGGGGGGGGGAGAGGTGTCTGTGTTTGTAGTTTACTACAGGTATGAGAGGTAGCATGGAAGAAAGCAGAACATGCATTTTCTCAGTTCAAGAGAGCAAGGAGTTGGCTTCCCAGCACAGATCGTGGCTGTGGACCCTGAAAGCTGTAAGCAGCGGAGCAAGACTGAGCAGGTTGCTTGCTTTCCTTTATGTAACCTTCTAGTTTCCCCCAGTACCTCTGTTCATGGGGCTGCAGGATGGTGAACAATGTTGCTGAACATCTCTAGCTTTAAATGTCCTTTGCCCCAACCTCAGGTTGCTTTTGGCACTGATCAGTTCCCAAGTTCAGTTCTTGATGTAGCTGCAAGCACCTACAGCAGAGCAGCTCAATGGGCGGTGCAGGAGCTGGGAGTCAGGCAACTGCTGGGATGGTTTTGCTGCTTGGAAAAGTATCCATCCATCTGTCCACAGCCTCAGAAGTGGATGGGGAAGGGATCATTTATGAAAGGTCTCTATTTTTACAACTGTCAGCTTGTGTGTGTTTCGGACAAGTATGTAAACCAGCACCGATTGAAAATGCAACGCACTGCAGAGGAACCTCGGTCTGCCACATAACAAAGTGACTCTTAACAGCATCGTTAAATGGGTTAATCATTTCCATCCCCTCTGCTGGAGAGTTGTAAGCTGGGTGTGATGCCAGGTTTCTGAAGAGCTCTGGGATGTGTCCCCTGTGTCCTGGGAGGACGGCGCTCTACTGCGGTGTGATTAGAGGTGAGAGGCAGAGATACGTGAGAGGTGCTTTGATTGTCATCCATTGCTAGGCTGTCACAGTGCAGCCTGTGGCCAGATCAGAACCGTATGTTTATATAGCAGCATTCATTAGAGAAACGCTCGTAAAAGTGAGCCCTTCAAGAGATCCCCTGGCTGAAAACTAGAGAAATGCCAATAAATTCTTCTGTAATTGGCAAATTCCGTTTGAGAAGGTTGCATCTAGAGCGCCTACTGCACAGTGCTCCGAAGTGTGCATGTTTCTTTGCTTCTCGAGGAAGGAAATAACAGCCAGACTAATGTTTGGCCGGTTTATTGTTTGTTTTATGTATTGCAACCACTTTGCATAGCATGTAGTGGAAAGCTCAACACGGAGTTTTGTGAGAGGAGAATGAAGGGAAATGCCAATGGCTTATCAATGAGTCAAATAATGATAACTGTTTGAATGGGATTGGTATATTGCTACTGCAGGTGCTTTTTATTTCAGTGGTGCACCCATTTTTGTTATGTTTTCATCAGATTTCTAGATGTTGTGGATGCCCCATTCCTGGAATTGGTAAAGGCCAGGTTGGATGGGGCTTTGGGCAACCTGATCTAGTGGAGGGCATCCCTGTCCACAGCAGGGGGTGGAACTGGGTGATCTTTAAGGTCCCTTCCAAACCATTCTGTGGTTCCTTATAGCCTTCATGAGTGCTTGTGGCACTGTAGTGTGTCTGTGGCAGCTTTCTCATGAATCGTGTGTTTTCAGTAGGAATTGCACAAGTCTCATTGCTGCTTCTGGTGAAGTGTCTTGAAGCCAGCAAAGGACACGTTACTGCTGCGCAGGCTGGAATGGGTACTTGGCAGGACTCCTAACCTTGAAACGCAGTGTATTTTCTCAAAAACCTCTTGAGTCCTGATGATCAGCAGCTAAGATAATGCTGTCTGACATTACTGCTGCGATTAATGTTTTTAAAATAGATGCACAGTATCCTTTCTGAGGGATGCTGGATTTCCATGTTTTCCTCAAATGGAATATTGAATCAAGTCATCAGGATGTAAAGCAGTTGTGGCTGACTGAAATAGTTACATATCTAAGTACAGGTTAGAAAGCATCAACCCTTCAAGTAAAAATGCACTTATGGCTACATCCTACAGTTGTTTTCCTTAAATATTTTTAACTTCTGCTCTTGTTTTTGAAAGGTATTTTGGGGAGCTTCGTCAACATAATTGCTTGGACTCTTCTCAAGTCTCTTCCCCTGGTAGCATATGCCCGTCTGTTTTCTGTCTTTGGTTTCAGTTTGCCTTTTCTGCTGTGGTAAGGACGACTGTACAGCACTGTTCTCAAAACTGCAATTTTTTGTACCATTAACGTGTGGCCAGGAAAGTGCAGCTAACTGCTTTAAGGGGAAGAAGAAAAAAAAAAGACTGACTGACTGTATATGACGGCCATTAAACACTCAAAATAAAATTGGCCTTGTGATGAAAAAATGTCTCAAATTCATTTCAGAAGAATCATTTAGGTTGAAAAATACCTCTAAGATCATCAAGTCTAACCATTAAGCAACGAATGAGCTGCAGACTGCTTGTCGATGGTGTGTTGCAGATCTTCTGGATAGGAAAACGTCTGCTTTAGGTGAATAATTCCTTTGGTATCTGGTAGTGGCCAGGACGTGATGTGTAGTTTATTAGATACTCCACAGTGGACTTCTACCCCCTCCGTGACTGCTTACAACAATGAAACAGGGTATCTGCTTAATCTGCCTTGCTGTCTGCTAGTAAAATGAGAAAAAGAAATATGAAGCATTTAAAATGTATTCCTCATAGAAAATGTCAGTGTAAGCCACGAGAGCCACCTAGGAGCTGCCTTTGCCCTGCACAGGTGGTCTTCAGAGGTGGTATTGTTTCTGTAATTGATATAGATGTTCTTCCCCCAAACTGGTGCACCTGAAGCACTGTGTGTTAGGAGGATTGAGTAGATAAATGAGGGGTCAGCAAGGCCTTAGGTGCCTCGCTTGTTCCCTGCCCACTCTTGCACCCCACTCTTCCTCCGTGATCTGGAGTGGGTGGTGGTCAGCATATCTGTCATATTTCTCTGTTCCAGCTTAAAATATCTGAATAAGACGATGATTGTATCTTTTCTACAAGGCCAAGGCAAAATAGTTATGTTCAGAAGTGTCTGAGTTGCAGGAATTGGCTTCTTTTGGGGTCAGGTGATGACTAAGGAGAAGTCCTACATGGTGTGCATTATGGAGCCACACAGTACTCACAAGTCTGCAAGTGACCCAAAAGGAGATGTGTTAGCACTCTAAATCTTCCACATTGTCTTTCAATAAACACTTTGAGGTGGTAACTTCAAGTCATTGCAGGGTTTCAGTGAGTTTTATAGAATAGATTTACCACTAGAAATGGAGGAGAAAACTCCCCGGTTCCTGGATATCTTGCACTGCCCAGCGCTTTGCACGTTTACCAGGCTGGTAGGCAAAGGAGTGTTGAAGCCTCACAAAACCATGTGAGAGATACTGGCTTCGTCTGGTGAAATATGGATTTACCGGTAAAAAGAAAAAGTACTAATTTCTAAGTAATTTCATTGTTCAGAAAAAAAAATAATTAAATTACATGCCTGTCTTTAATTGTTTTGTAGCAATCAAGTAAGTTTTTGTAGATTACAGCTAGGTGTTATATTTTTAACCTGCCTGGGTTCTCATAATCTGTGCAGACTCCCCCAAATTTACACACTTAGAGGGTGATACAGATTTAACTAACATTGCCTTCTACATTTATGCTTACTCAGTACTTTTTTTTATTTATTTATTATAAGTAAGGTAACTCTGAAGGAACAGCATCTTGGAGGGTAAAGAGGACGTTACATGGAGTAAAACGCAATTCTGCAGATTTTCTTTAAATCTTTTCTGTAACCTTATTTAATCCTCCCTCCCTCCCTCTTTTTAAATAGTCCTGTGTTGTAGTTTTATTTTAGGACATAGGTACTAATGTGGGATTATGTCAGTCTGCTTGACCTCCCTGGAGCCTTTAACATTTTTCCTGGTTATCCTTGGAGACTGAGCATGCAAATGAATGACTCGGTGCTCATTAACTTGGCTTTGAAAGTCAACACAGGGGTATCAGCAAGTTTGGCAGCAGTAACAAAATGTTACAGGGCAAACTTATCTAGGTTATTCTTTCTTCCCATCCCCCTGTTGCATGTAGGTAGGTTGTGGAGGGGAATGGATTGCTGTTTAGTCTTAGAAAGCAGACGTTTTTCACATGTCCATCTCTCGCTGCAAACTGATGTGGGACTTCAGTGCATTCCATAAAAGCCTACGTTTGCTTTTGTGTTCAGTCTGTGGGGTTGTCTCTGCTGCTGTGTTAGCTCAAGCTATAATAAGTACCATCCTGAGCCAAATTTCCATCCATATCCACTTCTAGCTCATATTAAACTCAGTCTCAAATATCATTCTGCTGCCCAGAGAGGGCATTGTGGCTGGCAGGGGGTTGCTCAAGGTTAAGCGCCCTGACGCTGGTCATGCAGTGGGGATGGAGCAGCTCGAGTTTCAGCAACTGTTTGAGTTGCTGTTGGGACCTCCCTGTGCAGGGCACTGCTTCCACTGGTCACACCATGCCTTCTCTGCCTGCCAAGAGAAAGGATGTGCTGTGTCTTGGGGTCGGTACATGAGTCAGTGCAAGGTAGAACAAGCAGCAAGGACAAGTGGATTGCACCTAATGAGATTAGTCCCAAGCAAAGGTAAAGCTGCTGTCTTTGCCTTTTGTCCTTTATTTGGAAAGGAGTGCAGCAGGCTCTGGCATATTTGTTGGATGATGAAGTAGTTTATGGTGTTGATCAATAGTGCCCTGCTGATCTCAGCGAGAGGAAAATCCTCTTAAAGGGAAATGCAAATAGAGAGCAGTTACCTTGTCTTCCAGGAGTAACTGGAAATAGCAAAGCAGTTTGTCATGTTAGGAAAGTGAGGCTGAATAGCTGGACGTTCTGTATGTGGTTATTATGCAAAACATCCTGTTGTAATGGGCAAAGGCTTTTTTCCCTCAGAAAACAGTGCTCCCAAAGCATGTTGTTGCTCATAGGGTGATGGAGCCCTGTTGTAAATACAGGGGTCTAGTTTAGATTTAACACAACTTCTCCTGTCTGAATGGCACCTTCTCTTTTATTTCTGAAAAAAAGAGATGTTTGCAGCTCAGGAGCTGATATGCTTTGTTTTGTGGTGGCCTTTCTGCTTCTGTGCATCCTCCCACTGACCGGATAACCTGGTCACATTGCAGAGTTAGCTGTCTGTGGAGGGATGTGATGCAGGCTCAGATGATCAGAATACCATCCTTTTTTTTTCCCCTAACACCACTTCACCCCCTTAAAGGAAATGGATAAAGGAGAACAGCAAATGCAAATGAAAAGGGTATACAGAGGAGCTCTTTTACCAAAAAATGAAAATCTGGTTATCTAAGAAGCCTGTCTAGACAGACATCCATTTTAATGAAATGCAAAGCAGAATAGTGCATGAATACTTCATTAGTAAAACGACTTGTCATCTTTGAACCCTGATGTAATGTTTCTTGAAAGCTGTTACCTTCTTGCAATATTAGATTGAAGTTTTACAGCGTGGTGGAGAAGTGGCAATACATATGGTATTGTTAATGTGACAACTACGGAGCATTAATGCATAATTGACTTTCTCTATCAAACCTCATTTGGTTAAAGGAATGCTCACCAGCAAACCCCTTCTAGAGTTTGTAGCACAGCAAAAGCCCGCAAGGAAACAGAAGTGGAAATTTACTGTAAATGATGCTATGACCGTGTGACTGGTTAACCAGCCTCTGAACCCACAGTTGTGGTTAAAGTTCACGGTCTTCTTGTGATGTTTAGCTCACAGTTATTAGTGGTGGTCCTGGTCTAGTTATTGGCTGCCCTCTGCTCTGTTGTGAGTTACAGGTACACGTTAGCTCAGCTTGTGGCTTAGTTGAGTGCATCAACTAGAGAAGGTGAAAACCGAATGAACCTCGCTGTAGGTATTTGTGCTCTACTTAAACGTATAAAGCAAAAAGTAACTGTTCTGTAAGTTACATCGCTGTTAAACTTTGAGCTTTCAGATGTAGACCACCTCTTCTCTAGCTTCCTCTCCTTGTCCAGCAGACCACTGCCATGCCATTGACCAGGAAAGCAAGGTGAGACTGCAGACCCCAGTTCTTATGGGCCTACCACTGCCATGGTCCCCTGCAAATTGAGGGGGGAATTGCACATTGCAGATTTCATGCTTGAAACACAATTGTTCTCTTATCTGAGGAAAGAAAAAGCAATTTCTTGTGGCTAAAACATGGATAGAAGAAACATGCAAATGGTTGCTGCCTCCTCTGCCCCTTATGTTTTGGGATGAAGTGATGCATTCTGTCAGAGTTGACAGAGAAGACTGCCATAGGGTCAGCTCGGTCCCTGTTATGTGGAGTGTGTAGTAAGCAGTGTGTGTATCTGCGTGCCCCATCATCACCCATTTGTGGTGAAACCCAGTTGAGTGGCTTGGTGTTGCTCTAAGGGTCACGTAGGGGGGCTTTGCTTCCAGCCTGGATTTTGGCGCCCCACTTATTTAGAGGGGTTATCTGGCAGGAGATGTGCAGGGTTGTACTAACTGTGGCTGAAATCTGAGGAAAAGTGGATTGCTATTCTAGTGCTGAAATTTGTCTTTCAGAAGATGATGTTAATCTTAATTAACTTTTACCTTCAGCCCAGTTAATCAGTGCTAATGAATTAACTGATGCTGGTGCTGTTACGACAGAGAGACAGGCTCAGCATATCCAGTAATGCACTTTCCATATCTGCACCAGCCTTTTCCAAACGAAACACCTCTGCTCCTTCCCTGCTCCCTCCCACCCCTCAAATCCAACCCAATACAAATGCAAAGACAAAAGTAGGTAGTGATGACGTGCAGACAGATCGGCTTTAATTTACAACACGTGCATGAAGTGTATCTCTCACTTGGGTAGTGATGGTGTATCCCTCTTACCCAGCAAATTGCTGCTGAACCAAACTTGTCTCGTTGCGTCTCAGTTTTCCTGGCTTGTTTCTGCAGGCGCCCCGTGCTGCTGATGTGGTGGGAGCAGCTTGGGTTACCCTCCTGTGTTCCAGCCTGCAGGCGTGAGTTGCAAAACTGGTTTAAAGAATGGATTACTCATGAGATCTGCTTCACAAACCCTGCCCCTCGCTCGGGTGAGGTCTGCTGCACTGGAAGCAGAGGGCTTGAACACGCACGCAATCTCTGACTAGATACTCGGGCTGAGCTCTGCTGTTAATTACAGCTAGCTGGGATCCTTCAGGTTGGAAGGGACACACGAGGCTGTCCAGTCCAGTGCTCTGCTGCAAGCATGTCTTGCGTTACTGCTTTGCAAGCTCCTTCAGACAGCTGAACATACATTATTTTATCAGCAATCTTGGAGCCCAGGTGAGCTCGGCTTGCTGAAGAACACCCAAGCAGGGATCTGAGCATGAACAGTGCGGTAGCTGACTCAGTGCAGCACCCACTAGCTACATCTCCTGCCAGGAACGGGGCGGGACGATTACAAAGGCAGTAGCAGAGTGCCAAAATTTCCTGCTCCTCTCCCTCGCAGTACGCTAAGTGCAATTCCAGTCTGTCTTGTGCCAGTTGCCACAAGCAGGAATGAGCCGTGCCCCGCTCGTCGAGCAGCTCCCGAAGCTCTGGCATCCCCTGCCGCCTCTGGGAGCGGCTCTGCCATGGAACAGAGCCAGACCGATGATGCTCTCCTAATGGAAGAGCTTTCTCAGGGAACTTGAAATGGGAATTATTAAATGCTTAACACTTACGACTTACAAAACACATTTTTTAAGGTACTGGAGTAAGTTGTTTGGAATAAAAAGAGGCTGAAGATGAGAGCAGAGCAGCGTTGGGTCAGTGGTTGTGCAGTGGCTTAGAAGGCAAGTGCATATCTTCATAAAGAGTTGAGAAACAAGACTGTACATCGCTTATTGTAGCTTAAATTTGCATGGCCAATGGAAATTTAGTGTGGAAGAAGCACGAGAGGGGGCCCATGTATTTAGTTTATTATGAAATGGTTCATCCACACCACTAATGATTCTAGTTTAGTGTTCTCCATACATGTTTTGAGGCACAGGCTTCCACAAATAATTCCCACACGGTGCTCTCCAGAAAACGGGCGAGTACAGCTGCTAACTGCAGCATTAATCCCTTACAGTTGTCATTACATTATACGGACTTTAATGTGAAATAACTTCTGTCTTTTAACTCCTCCCGGTTTGCAGTGGTTGTAGGTGAGCTAGAACAAAGCTCTGCATGTTTTCACTTGTTTGGCTCAATCCTGTTCTCTTAGCGAGCAAAGTCACCCTTCACCACTCGTGCGTGCTGTTGACGTCAGTGTGCTTTTTTCTTACAAGGTTCTGCGTTTCCCAGCCATGACCTGGAATCAGCTGCTAATACAGATGAAGAGATAGTTCGGCTTTTCTGCCTGACTTAATCAGTGCTCTCTAGGAATTGTTGTGCTGTAGGATCCAGAATAAGACCCACTTGTTTCCTGATGCTTGTAATGAGTTTCAGGTATTCGTGACCTGTTTTGGGTAAAAAACCAGTAGTCTACAGGTGAGAGCTCTGCTATTGCCAATTTATTCGGCAATCCATGCTGAGCTTGGTTTTGGAGTGGAGTTTTTCAGTAAGAAAAACAAACAAAGCAGCTGTTCCTAGGGCAAATGTGTTATACACAGACACTTAAGCTCCTTAAATTAGCTAGTCTCTTTGCAATGCTAGATTTTAGGTTGTGTTGTTTTAATTTCTCTTCCTGCAGCAAGTCTGTCTGGGGGAGGGGAGTAAGAAAAGAAATCTGCTCGTTTTTTCTGAGCAACCCTCTGCAAAACTGCTCAAAATCTTAAAAGGCACTTTAGGAACAGAAAACGAGAAATTTGTTGCTTTTTTGTAAGAGAGAATGTTACATAGCTTTCTAGAAATGCCATTAAAATGCATTAAAGCTTTTTATGTTTCTGGATGGAGGTGCTCATATACACGTAATTTCAGTAACTCTTAGAGAAGTTTACCTTCATGCTGGTTAGGTCTCTCACTGGTAGTGCTCTCATGTGCAAAAGGCCAGTACGTCCAAATTCGGAACTGTTTGGGGATGGAAACAGTATCTCAGCCAGTCCTTTTTCAGTGTTTTCCCTTACAAATCCAGAGAAACATCCACATCCTAATAATCTTAAGAAAACAACTTTATGGTCTGCAAAGCAATTCATTTCGAAATGTTTCAATTCCGTATGCTGGATGATCACATCTGCTTATTTTTCCACCCGAAACTCTCAAGCTGTCTCCTACCTGGATAACAACCAGCAAGAAGCTCGGTCTTGTGGTTCTTTCCAGAATTCCCCAGTCTCCAGGGCTGTATTACTTTCGAACTACTAAAAAATAATACTAAAAGACAACAACAAAAACACCACCTGCCTGTGGTTCTAGCTTTGGAAAGGATTAGTGTGTCATTATTGAAGTCATGAGAACATCTAGAGAACTATTTAAGTGCATGATGAATACTCAAGCATATAAAGTATCAATGTGCTTAATTTATTCTCTCCTTGCTATTGTTTTAAAGTCTTTTTATAACATCTTGGTCTTTCACGTGTGTACCTCCGTGTGTGGCACTTGCTTTTCCTCCGTTTTAAGGGAGGCTGCATCCTTCCTGTGCCGTAACCGGCTGCTGAGGACCCTTGTTGCCTAGGGAACAGGGAAACCTTACAAAAAATAATTTATTTTTTTTTTATTTCTCTGTGTTTTTTCATGAGAGCTTGACATTCTTTTCATGCCCCTTTGTGCTGAATGACTTCTGTGGCCAGAGCTGATGTATCTCGCAGGAAGGCTCAGAAACATGGTTTTCAATTATAGCAGGGAAATTAGGAGGGGGCTGCAGTCCCGACGTGTAATTCGCCGTGTGCTCTGCTCTGTGCAAGGGACGCTGCAGCGAACGCCTCGGTGAAGAGCTGCCATCTGGCTGGGGAGATAGGCCCGGTCGTGATGGCTGTGGGTAATGTGCTCGCTTTCTCTTTTCCTCTCCGATAACTTGCTTCGCCTGCATTGCTTAAAATAGCTCCAGACTCACCGTCCCTTCAGGTAAAAGCACTCAGCCGTCCCTTAACTTCTGAGCTGCAACCAACACGATGCTTCTTCACGCCCTGCCTTCGAGTTGTTACCATTGACAGCATTTTGAAGGTTGTCAGCAGAGCCCCATCCTCTTCAAAAATCCCTTAGAGCCTGGAGGAGCCCTGCGTGAATGAGCTGTCTGAAGAGGACGGGGCAGTGCTGCGTGCCTGTGCGCAGCCATCCATCCGTACGTCTGTCGGGAGCGAGGGCTGACGCCTCCTGACCCCCCTCTGGGCTCTTGCAGACGTGGTCTGGCTAAGTAGGTGCAGTCGTAAAGTCTCCTCGGCTTGCAGGAGACTTCTGCTTTAATCAATATGTCCAGTCTTGACGATATCGAGTGGTACGTGAGACGGCTCGAGGGTCTTAGGAATATTTTTACCAGCAAGAGTGGAGGGATGGGCGTTTGTTGGTTAGGTTTATGGTAACTTGTGCTTGCATCATCAGTTTGTCACTAACTGATCGTCAGCCTCGGATGAAACTGTGCAGGTTTTATTGGCGAGAGGTTTTCTGTGCTGTCTTAAATAAAAACAAACAAAAAAAAACTCGCCCACACCTCCAAGTTAGCTGCTCTTTCAGAGGATTTTAATTTTGTTTATCTGATTATGATTAAGCAATCCCATGTTTATAGCATATGCTTTGACCTTGATGTTAGTTCAACTGGGCAAGGATATAAATGATGAATAAATACCATAGCTAGCTTACCATTGTAATTGAAATTAACTCTTTAGTGTACTTCTCTAAAATAGGGACATTCTTTTTAAGATACCTAGCAATGGTACAATTTTATCTTTTCTGCCTAAATTTAAGAATTATTGGGGTTTGGGTTTTTCTCTTTTCAGCCAAAACAAAAAACAAAAAACTGTCTGCTTTTTCCTATGCATTGATTTAGAAGTTAGTACTGTGCCATTACCTAAATTGATTAGGTGTACAGAATGAAATTATCATTTTAAAACTAAAATATGAGAGCTTCAGGCCCTGGTATATAAATCACACGCACAGTATGCTGGAAGCTCTGGATCCAATACAATTTTGATAAAGCTGGTTTGCTCTGAGATTCATAAATGATACAAGACTCTACTGAATGGTATAACTATTTCTGCAGAATTTCCTTTTTTTGCTTTGTTTTCCCAACAAATATCACTGCATGACAGCCTCAGCACTAGTGGTACAAACAGAATAGCCCCCCAAAGTGGCTGTACCTAAAACACTGATATTTTAGCCAAAGATTTCCTGTGTTCATCAACATAAATTACCCTTAAAAAAATAAAAAAATAATAAAAAAATGGGGAATTTCTGCCTGAAAGACAGTATATATCTGGCACAAGAGTGAGCTAAGCAACAACAAATCCCCAAGTTATAATTTTATAGTGCAGTAATTTTGCTGATCAAACAGCGAAGTTTAAGACAACTCACTGTCAGCACAGAAAAGCCTCCAACCAAGAAAACAAAACAAGAAAAAGCCTTAGTTTATAACAAGGAGCAGTAGAGCATTGTGTGCAGAACTGCCGAGTCAAAGAGTTTTTTAAATATTCTGTAGCTCAAGGACTTGGCTGCTCTTCAAACACTTCCAACTACAAAAGGATGGAGAATCTTGCAAGTGAATGTGCCCCCTCTAGGGGCAAAAATGTGGAAATCTGTTACAGCAGGTAAACCCAAGACGCTGGTGAAGCATTTATTTGGAGTGTGACTACCTGGGGTTTTTAACCCATCTGAGAAGGGATTTCTGTTGGGACTGGGATGTAACTTCCTCTGCGTTTTGTTTTCCTGGTTCACTGCAAGAGGTGATAGGTGCTGTGTGTTAGGGCTCTCGTTTCTGGGCTTCTGACACTTGAACTCTTAGGAGGTTATGAAAAATGTGCTGCTGTTTGTCAAGGGTAGTTCTTGAAATGCCTTTTTATAAAGGGTGTGAGGGTGTTTCATTGTTTTTTTTTGTTTGTTTGTTTTTGTTGTCGTTTTGTTTTTTTGTTTGTTTTTAAAAAAAGGCAAAAAGCTGTTTGTTAGTTCTGTAGGAGCTGTAATTGAGCTGTTCTGTGTGCATGTTGCACAATTTCAGTAGGGAAGGATATGCCATATGCAAGGCAACACACCACTTCCCTGTCTTGCTTTAACACAAACACACAGATCATCCTGGGGAACCTCTCGGGATTTTGGGGGGAGAAAAATCATTCCTGAAACTTCAGGGATTTGAATGTGGGAGCTGCTTTAAACTTGCATCAGTTCTGTGTCGCTGCATGTCACTGCTCCAGCGATGACACCACAGCCACAGAGTTGTTGAACTTGGGTGGTCATGTTTATTTTCTCTGGCAGTTATCACTAAAACACAAATCCTATATAAAACCACTTCAGCAATTTTTGAATGTTTGAGAAGTTACAAAATCATTCTTTCATAGTAGTCTTTTGCCTCCAGTCTTTGCCATTTTGGGTTTGGGATCGTGCGTTTCATCCCAGCAGTGTTTTCTGGGTGTTCGCATGCCCTAAATCTCATCCATGCTGCCAGTGAAATGCTTTTTGTTTAAATTACACATGGAGAAAATAGTATCCTCCCTCATCTTTTCCTTCCTGCTGCTTTTGAAGTTTACCCTGCTTTATCTGTCGGGTTGGGTGCGTTTGGCTTTTGTGGGGAGTGCTTTAACTCAACCCCAAGTTTCCATATGAAAACAAGGTAAGCAATTTTTAATGAATACTTCAAGGTTTCCTACTGATCCGGTAAGGCCTGAAATTATCAGGTGTGTTAACAGCAGGGTCAACGCTTCCAAGCACAAGTGCTTCAGTTTTCAATGTGAAATGCATTGATGCTCACTTTCCCCCTTCTCTTTTACCTCCTGAAGGTGCTCTTACGGAGTGTTACGATGAACTGGGCAACCGGTACCAGCTCCCCGTCTACTGCCTCGCTCCCCCCATCAACATGATCGAGGAGAAAGGCGACCTGGAGACTCTGGATATCCCCGACCCGCCGCCTAACTCGGGGCACGAATGCCAGCTTCGTTTGCGCCTGTCCACAGGCAAAGACCTCAAACTGATGGTCCGCAGCATGGACACGGTGTACCACATGAAGAGGCGGCTGCATGCGGTGGAGGGAGTGGAGCCCGGCAGCCAGCGCTGGTTCTTCTCGGGCAGGCCCCTCGCAGACAAAATGAAACTGGAGGAGCTGAAAATCCCAAAGGACTACGTGGTGCAAGTCATCGTGAGCCAGCCCTTAGCGAACCCAACCCCGGTGGAGAACTGATTTCTGCTTGTTTATTGATTCTTCTTTCCTCCGTCTCTGTCATGGGATTGGTTTTCACTGCCCTCTCTTCTTTTGGTTTGTCCTGCTAATGGATTGGTTCCAAGAAATGACCAGCAAAAATTCCATCTGTGATGGAGATCTGCAAAAACAAAACATAAAAATGTAAACTGGCCTTTGGGGTTTGCCTGATCTTGTATTTAACACAACCAACAGCAAGCAGCACAGGGCAAGGGCAAAGAAAGGAGTGGGGAGGGGAAGGGAAAAGGGGGGACACGCAAAGAGGGGGGGAAGAGGTGGTCTTTCACTTAAACAATACAAATACGTAATGATTCTTAAAACTGTAAGTGGTGTCCTGATCTACAGAGCAGGAGTAACAGAGAGCACTTTGATTAAAAAACAAATAAATACGAAAATCAATATTTCATATCAGCACCACCTACAGTTCATGCAAGACTTGCAGCTGCTCTGGGTAGGAGCCGCGCTGCGTGTCCATGGGGATCGTGTGTGGTTTGACCTAACTTGTGTGCTTCGTCCGGGTGCTGCCGAGGCACCGTGAGCCCTGGGCGGAGGAGCTGGGCTGGGGGCTCTGTCCCTGCCCCACGTGGGTGGCTCCTGGCGATGCTCAGACCAAGCAATTGTACATTCCAAGGTGGCAACGCAGTCCTGTGCCATTGCTGGCTCCGGTGCTGGGGAAACAGCCTGCTGGAGCCTTAGGCAATAACTTCGTAAATGTATACTTCTGTGTACTGTACTGTAAACCTGCTACACGACTGACTTAGCCTGAAGCTTACAGGCTGACTGGCACCCGAGTACGTGCCTGCCCAATTACTCTATGTCACTCAGATCATTAAAGCAAGCATTGAACAAGCTAGCTCAGGTGCGTGATGCGCTGGTCTGCGATTAAGGGTTAGGTGCACAACCTTTGTCAAGTGGCGCTGGCCTGCTCGCTGTAATAGGTCCAGGTTAAATTGCAGTTACACCCACACCTAACGGATTGCAACTTCCCCTGCTCGGCTCCTAGAGGGCACAAAGTGTGGGAATAGGAGGACACACAAGCACACAAATTCCAGCTTTTCCTCTTGAGTGTCATTTGCAGCAGCAGTCTGTCTTCTAGCTCAGGTGATCCTGTGGTCAGGACAATTGGAGGTACCCTCACCAACACACGCTGGCAGCCCAGAGCATGGTCAGAGTGTTCAATAGCCAGTGCTTTTCCCTTCAGAGTGTAAGAGCAGCCTTTTTGGCACACAAGAAGTCCTTTTCTAGTCTCAGAAATCTGAATCAGATGAGCATGTCTGTGGGGGAAAGAACTTGATGGTCACCTTGGTTAGAGATGCGCTCTGTTCCTTGGCTGCTCTGCACCCTTGTCTGGCAATGCCTTTGGTTGAGATCAAATTCCCTGTTCCTTTTAAACATGATTGCTAGTTGGCTTGTTTTTCCAGCCATTACTGAAATTACTTTATTTCTTCCAAAGTCTAATATGCTGATCAGGCTAATCCTTTTTACTGGTTTCTGTCTTCCCTCTCTGCGTCTAGGGTCTAAACCTACAGTTGTCCCAACTCTTAGTCATCTGCTAGTGAAACTGGTGGGTTAGGATTGACAATTTTAAACCTGTTCCTGCTTCATTCACGCAGTAGAACTCTATTTCTCAGAATCCACTGGAGTTTCTTGCTCCACAAGCATCAGTGTAGAGCCAGAATGAGCTAAGGTCACGCACAAAATGTTGCAAGTCTTTCCCAACAGATGGAAGCGGATGCAAAATTTACATTGATGTTGGTGCAGCCAACTTCCACCACTTGGAAAACAGATCCACGTTCTCTGTGCATTTCCCACTCTACCCCGAATAAATACAGCTTTCATTTTCATCCCTGTGTTGTATGCAAAGAGTTCCTGACAGTTCCTTAAACCCCAGTTCTGTACAGGATGACTGAAGGGTAGTGGCAGAGGTGTGTAAAGGAAAATTAGTTCTCTGTTCTCATAAACACCCAAGTGACTTGGTTTTATTTTTTCTTTCTGAAGAAAAAATCAAAGCTGATTAACAATCTAGAACAAAAGTTTTCTATTGTTTTTCTTTTTTTTTTTTTTTTTTAAAGACAGGTATGATTTAATATACTGGGGTTTTGCAGCCAGATCTTTTGCATTCCAGAGGGAAAAATATTTATTTGATATATAAACAACTCAAAAATCTCTTGGATTTCCACTGGTCAAAGGATAGTTTTGTGCCAGGAAGACACTACTTGTCTCATAAGGCATAATTTACATCTTCATGTAAATGGTCTTTGCAGTGTCATTACCTTCCAGTCCTTTCTAGAAAGGGGGGTGTGAGATGGGCAGAATTGTGATAGCTGATTAAGAAAGAGCAAAGCTGAAACCTGGATGACAATTCTGCAACTGCGAACACTAAAACACTAATATTTTTTTTTTTTAGGTTGCCTTGTGGAGACTTTTTTTTTCTTCTTTTTGTTCAGGCAGTTGTTAGCATGTCCTGGTTTTGAGATGACAGCGTGTAGGAGCTGGGAGAGCTCCTTCTTTCCTTTCTCCCCCTCTTAGAAAAGCACCAGTCGTGTTATGTTGTAACAGATTACCGTGTTTTATATCAACTGTTTTATGGCGGGGAGCAAGGCGATGATCTGAAGGCTATGTCATAAGTGGGCTTTGAGTAGAACAGAGAACTGATTTATGAAGATGCACTGTTCTCTGATAACCTCTCTCCTCTCCTGTCCAGTTAGTACATAGCTAAACCTGAAATAAATGGTAAAATGCATTTACAGGTGGAAGTGAAGACAATTTTAATTTCTTCTTTATAAAATGGCAGGTGTGACAAGCACGTACCCTACTGGAACCAAATTTTACAAGATTTGTATTAGGAAAGAATTCTAAGTTTCCAAAGTATATCTATATATATTATAAAAACCAGTAATGAAAGCATACAGCATGTTGTCTGACATACCCCTTGTACATACCTAGAGGTTGCAGTATGCATCGAGAGCAGCCGTTGCTGGCTCTGAGCAATGCCTTGTCCTTGTCCTTGTCCCGTGAGGTTGTCTTCAGTGCAAGTGCAGGGGACCAGGCTGGGGCTCCTGCAGGACTCATGGCCGTTCCCAGAGCAGGGAGGAAAGGAGAGAGGCTTTGCCGAGCAGAGGATGGCTGAAGCAAGACTAACGAAGGACTAAAATGCCATTTAGCTTACAGCACCAGGTGCAGGTCCGCATGTGGCTGCTCACGTGGGGAGGACGGAGAGAAGCCTGCTGGTGGTGCTGCACCTTTACCCTGTAGCACAGGCGTACTTTGAGCTGTAAGCTCGGTGCTGCTGGCAGCCTGGCCTGTGCTGGTTCTGGCAGGCTGCTTGGTGAGGTGTCCTGGGCAGAGCTGAAGTAACACAGCGGATTTGTAGCGCACGCAGCCATGAACAGCAACGCCAAGCGCTGACGAGAGGAGTAATAGGATTTTTTTTGTTTTGTTTGGTTAGACCCATCAGCCCTTTGTGTCATTCCTGATTAATTCTGGCCACGAACTGATGCCAGTAGAGTGCATTTTTTGCCATGTCAATGACAGGTCTGTTTGACATGCTTCAGAGTTTTATGCTCTTGTTGTTTCTGCCTGACCCAGAAGTAGTAAACCAGGGAAACCCACGCTCCTGCGCAGCCTGAGAGGCACGAACATTGCAGAGTCTGCTGGGGAGCTCCAGGAAAGCCTCAGATGCTGTAGGTACGTTGCAAAAGGATGCTTCTGGTCGTCCTCCAGAGTCAAGTGACAGCACTCCTGCAGAGCATCCAGCACCCAAAAGCTTGATTCACTACGTTGGCTTTTTGTGTTCTTCTGCTTATTAGTGTTTTCTACAGAAAACGTAGTTGAGAATAGCTGCTCTGTGAAACCTCTTTTTAGTTTTCTGAAAGCCTTTTCTTCTCTAGAGCTTGGAAAACTAACTGATGTGAATCATCAGTATAACGAGTTTATTTTTTTAAAATAGCCACACAAATGCTAAAAGCAGCAACAACAAAACTAAAAAAAAAAAAAAAGACAACTTATCCCAGGAGCAACCAGACAAACCCACAGCACCTCTTTGCCTTTCACAGAAAACTCACAAGTTGGGGAGGAGAGGAAAGGGATCCAGTGATGCAACAAGGCAACACGTGCCATGTGCATAACGCTTAGTAAACCAGGTGGCCAACTGATAAAATATTGCTGTAGTATGACATGCTTCTGCATATATATCTATCGTTAGTAAATAATATAAAAACTTCAAAAATGCTATTAAAAATCCTAGTTTGTTACAGTGGTGGGATGCTTTTAGCCATGGAGTTTTGAAAGCATTTTAGCTGTGTAAGTGTTGACGAATTGAATGCTGTACATTTCTCCATTTCTATCTTCTTCAGAAACAAAAGTGGTAGCTACATTTCTGACTCTTGATCTGTATTTTACAAACTGTTTTTTATGTCACTGTAAATACGTTCAAGACCCTGCACCTTATGCAGAGAATGTTTACGTTTTTTTTAAAGAAAAAAAGTTAAGATTTTTGTTGGCTTTTTCACTAAGCTGCTCAGACCTTGTTACGTTGAAATAAAAGCAGTCTCTGTTAGAAAGGGGCCTTTTCTCTTTGCCCTTGACCACTTCCTCCGTACATCATGCTCCCTCCTGGATGATGGCTGGCAGCTCCTGGACAGCTCGCACCCTCTTGGAGTAGGGCGTAGAGGTACTTTGAGAAAGGAGTTTTTGAAAACTTGCTTTGGGTGGGTGGGGGTGAGCTTTGTACGCTCCGCAAACTGTCTTGGGAGAAAAAAGAAAAAAAAAATACACCTTCAAACCCCCTAGATGTTGGTGCAAGCTCTAGGAAGTCTTTGAGTTAAACTTTTCAGCAGCTGTGCTTCTGTCTTCTTCCGAAGAAGATGAATGTCCTACACTTATATCTGCAGCTACAAACACTTTTGTTGGTTAACGACTGTATATACAAGTCTGCCTGCTTTAAGACTTTCATTTTCATCAAGTGTTTTTGATTGTTCTGCTCTGCAAACGGCTCTCCTCTTCCACATTTCATTTAGATACTCCGTAGCCGCATGTGTGTTGCTCTTGTTCCTAGGAAATGGAGCTAAAGCTCTCCTTCCACGGGAGACGTATACATGCCACCGAGCCTCCAAAATTCAAGCAGTTGGAAGAAGAGATGTGTTAACCAGCGGGCTTCTTTCTGTGGACTTGGAAACCTAATAAACGTGTCCACTGGACTCTCCACGAAGAAGTGTGTTTCTGTCCTTCAAGCAGGACCACTTGTTGGGTATTTATCCGGTAGAACTCTGTATTTGTATATTTTACAGACGATGACCATTTGATCAGAGCCATGGGGCAAACAGAGAACTTAAAATCCTGACTCCTGCCTTAAAACTCGTAGTTCATCTTGAGCTCCAAAAATTCTGCACCTGCTTGTTTCAAAGTCCCTTTTTCCTTAGGAAATTTGAGTCCAGTTAAAGGCTGGAGACGATTTAAGGAAATTTAAATCAAATTAAATTTTAGCTGATGTCTTTATTAAAATAACTAACTGGTCTTGTATTAAAAACCCTGTTTGTGCCTCTCAAGTCCAGGGAATGTTTAAAAAGTGGAGGTGGCTTTTGAGCAATGATTGACATTACTGCGTTAGCTGGAGATTTGTAAGCCACTTGCTTTCATATGTTCTGAGCAAGAGACTTAGGTTTGTGTCCTCTCTGCCTCATGGTAATGGCTTTCAAAGATGGCTGGTACCATCAAATTTGTACTTCTTGAATAAATATCTTCATTTTTATGGTAAAAACCTTTTGTACGCAGTTTGTTTGTGTGTGCCACGTAACAAAGAAACACTCATACTACGTAGGATACGGTGCTAGATTTGGTACTGACACAGAAAATACACAGCACACAGCGAAACAAGGATGAGGGAATCCCAGAGATGTAATTTTTTTCCCCCTGTAACTTTTATTAAATCTTTTAAAATCAAATATACAACTGTGTAAAACATGGTTTTTAACTTTTTTCCCCCCTTCCTGGCTCATTCAGCCAGTGAAGAGTTCTAGGCCTATATAAAGATGCTGTGAACACCAGGTAACTTTTAAAATGCATTCTGTATTTTTACGTTGTACCTCTGTTTCTTGGCTGACATCTCGCAGTAGTGTGTGCACATTTTTAATCAACTGCAAAGCACAAGTAGGTTGTCTTTAGACTGTTAAATTATGTGTTTTTTTTTATTTTTTTTTAACCTAGGGAAGATTTTTACCATTGAGAGCAAACCATCAT